>NC_141704.1:63756408-65179631 GCF_971803275.1 Cyanistes caeruleus
TTGTGGGACATTCCTGTGAATTGGTAGGGTTTTGAAATGATTTAGGGAGTTTTGTGGGACTTCTCTGGAATTTTGTGGGGTTTTTCTGGAATTGTGTGGTTTTGAGGAGACTTGAAGAATTTTGAGGAATTTTTCTTAGATTTTGTGGAAACTTGTGGAGGTTTTGTGTGATTTTTGTGTGATTTTGTGGGATATTGAGGCGATTTAGGGATCTTGAGGGATTTCTCATGTATTTTGTGGGAATTTGTGGAGATTTGGTGGGATATTTTTCTAGAATTTGGTTGTGTTTTGAGAAGATTTAGGGAATTTTGTGGTGTTTTTTCTTGAATTTTGTGGGAAACTGTGCTGATTTTATGGGGCGTTTCTGGAATTTGGTCGAGTTTTCAGAAGTGTTAGGGATTTTTGTGGGATTTTTGTGGGATGTTCTGGGAATTGGTGGAGATTTTGTGGGACATTCCTGTGAATTGGTAGGGTTTTGAAATGATTTAGGGAGTTTTGTGGGACTTCTCTGGAATTTTGTGTGTTTTTTCTGGAATTGTGTGGGATTCTGAGGAGACTTGAAGAATTTTGAGGAATTTTTCTTAGATTTTGTGGAAACTTGTGGAGGTTTTGTGGGATTTGTGTGGAATTTTGTGGGATATTGAGGCGATTTAGGGATCTTGAGGGATTTCTCATGTATTTTGTGGGAATTTGTGGAGATTTGGTGGGATATTTTTCTAGAATTTGGTTGTGTTTTGAGAAGATTTAGGGAATTTTGTGGTGTTTTTTCTTGAATTTTGTGGGAAACTGTGCTGATTTTATGGGGCGTTTCTGGAATTTGGTCGAGTTTTCAGAAGATTTAGGGATTTTTGTGGGATTTTTGTGGGATGTTCTGGGAATTGGTGGAGATTTTGTGGGACATTCCTGTGAATTGGTAGGGTTTTGAAATGATTTAGGGAGTTTTGTGGGACTTCTCTGGAATTTTGTGTGTTTTTATGGAATTGTGTGGGATTCTGAGGAGACTTGAAGAATTTTGAGGAATTTGTTTTAGATTTTGTGGGAATTTGTGGAGAATCTGTGGGATTTTACTGGAATTTGGTGGGCCTTTTCAAGGACTTTGTGTGGTTTTGAGGAGACTTGAAGAATTTTGAGGAATTTTTCTTAGATTTTGTGGAAACTTGTGGAGGTTTTGTGGGATTTTTGTGTGATTTTGTGGGATATTGAGGCGATTTCGGGATCTTGAAGGATTTTTCATGTATTTTGTGGGATTTTGTGGAGATTTGGTGGGATATTTTTCTAGAATTTAGTCGTGTTTTGAGAAGATTTAGGGAATTTTGTGTGATTTTTCTGGGATTTTGTTGTATATTGAGGAGATTTTGTGGGATGTTTGTGGAACTTTGAGGGACTTTTCTGGAATTTGGTGAGATTCTGTAGAGAACTGACGAATTATCAGGGGTATTTTTATGTATTCTGTGGTAATTTGTGGAGATTCGGTGGGATTTTTGTGGATTTTGGCCATGTTTTGAGAAGATTTAGTGAATTTTGTGGGATTTTTCCTGGAATTTTATTGGATTCCGGGGAGATTTTGTGGGATGTTTGTGGAACTTTGAGGGACTTTTTAGGAATTTGGTGAGATTCTCTAGAGAACTGACCAATTATCAGGGATTTTTCATGTATTCTGTGGGAATTTGTGGAGATTTGGTGGGATTTTTGTGGAATTTGGCCGTGTTTTGAGAAGATTTAGGGAATTTTGTGTGATTTTTCTGGGATTTTGTTGTGTATTGAGGAAATTTTGTGGGATGTTTCTGGAATTTGGTGGGGCTTTTCAAGAATTTTGTGGTATTTTGAAAAGGTTTAGGGAATTTTGTGGTGTTTTTTCTTGAATTTTGTGGGAAACTGTGCTGATTTTATGGGGCGTTTCTGGAATTTGGTCGAGTTTTCAGAAGATTTAGGGATTTTTGTGGGATTTTTGTGGGATGTTCTGGGAATTGGTGGAGATTTTGTGGGACATTCCTGTGAATTGGTAGGGTTTTGAAATGATTTAGGGAGTTTTGTGGGACTTCTCTGGAATTTTGTGTGTTTTTATGGAAATGTGTGGGATTCTGAGGAGACTTGAAGAATTTTGAGGAATTTGTTTTAGATTTTGTGGGAATTTGTGGAGAATCTGTGGGATTTTACTGGAATTTGGTGGGCCTTTTCAAGGACTTTGTGTGGTTTTGAGGAGACTTGAAGAATTTTGAGGAATTTTTCTTAGATTTTGTGGAAACTTGTGGAGGTTTTGTGGGATTTTTGTGTGATTTTGTGGGATATTGAGGCGATTTCGGGATCTTGAAGGATTTTTCATGTATTTTGTGGGATTTTGTGGAGATTTGGTGGGATATTTTTCTAGAATTTAGTCGTGTTTTGAGAAGATTTAGGGAATTTTGTGTGATTTTTCTGGGATTTTGTTGTATATTGAGGAGATTTTGTGGGATGTTTGTGGAACTTTGAGGGACTTTTCTGGAATTTGGTGAGATTCTGTAGAGAACTGACGAATTATCAGGGGTATTTTTATGTATTCTGTGGTAATTTGTGGAGATTCGGTGGGATTTTTGTGGATTTTGGCCATGTTTTGAGAAGATTTAGGGAATTTTGTGGGATTTTTCCTGGAATTTTATTGGATTCCGGGGAGATTTTGTGGGATGTTTGTGGAACTTTGAGGGACTTTTTAGGAATTTGGTGAGATTCTGTAGAGAACTGACGAATTATCAGGGATTTGTCATGTATTCTGTGGGAATTTGTGGAGATTCGGTGGGATTTTTGTGGATTTTGGTAGAGTTTTGAGAAGATTTAGGGAATTTTGTGGGACTTTTCTGGGATTTTGTTGGATATTGAGGACATTTTGTGGGATGTTTCTGGAATTTGGTGGGGCTTTTCAAGAATTTTGTGGTATTTTGAAAAGGTTTAGGGAATTTTGTGGTGTTTTTTCTTGAATTTTGTGGGAAAATGTGCTGATTTTATGGGGCGTTTCTGGAATTTGGTCGAGTTTTCAGAAGTGTTAGGGATTTTTGTGGGATTTTTGTGGGATGTTCTGGGAATTGGTGGAGATTTTGTGGGACATTCCTGTGAATTGGTGGGGTTTTGAAATGATTTAGGGAGTTTTGTGGGACTTCTCTGGAATTTTGTGGGGTTTTTCTGGAATTGTGTGGTTTTGAGGAGACTTGAAGAATTTTGAGGAATTTTTCTTAGATTTTGTGGAAACTTGTGGAGGTTTTGTGTGATTTTTGTGTGATTTTGTGGGATATTGAGGCGATTTAGGGATCTTGAGGGATTTCTCATGTATTTTGTGGGAATTTGTGGAGATTTGGTGGGATATTTTTCTAGAATTTGGTTGTGTTTTGAGAAGATTTAGGGAATTTTGTGGTGTTTTTTCTTGAATTTTGTGGGAAACTGTGCTGATTTTATGGGGCGTTTCTGGAATTTGGTCGAGTTTTCAGAAGATTTAGGGATTTTTGTGGGATTTTTGTGGGATGTTCTGGGAATTGGTGGAGATTTTGTGGGACATTCCTGTGAATTGGTAGGGTTTGAAATGATTTAGGGAGTTTTGTGGGACTTCTCTGGAATTTTGTGTGTTTTTTCTGGAATTGTGTGGGATTCTGAGGAGACTTGAAGAATTTTGAGGAATTTGTTTTAGATTTTGTGGGAATTTGTGGAGAATCTGTGGGATTTTACTGGAATTTGGTGGGCCTTTTCAAGGACTTTGTGTGGTTTTGAGGAGACTTGAAGAATTTTGAGGAATTTTTCTTAGATTTTGTGGAAACTTGTGGAGGTTTTGTGGGATTTTTGTGGGATTTTGTGGGATATTGAGGCGATTTCGGGATCTTGAGGGATTTTTCATGTATTTTGTGGGATTTTGTGGAGATTTGGTGGGATATTTTTCTAGAATTTGGTCGTGTTTTGAGAAGATTTAGGGAATTTTGTGGGATTTTTCCTGGAATTTTATTGGATTCCGGGGAGATTTTGTGGGATGTTTGTGGAACTTTGAGGGACTTTTTAGGAATTTGGTGAGATTCTGTAGAGAACTGACGAATTATCAGGGATTTGTCATGTATTCTGTGGGAATTTGTGGAGATTCGGTGGGATTTTTGTGGATTTTGGTAGAGTTTTGAGAAGATTTAGGGAATTTTGTGGGACTTTTCTGGGATTTTGTTGGATATTGAGGACATTTTGTGGGATGTTTCTGGAATTTGGTGGGGCTTTTCAAGAATTTTGTGGTATTTTGAAAAGGTTTAGGGAATTTTGTGGTGTTTTTTCTTGAATTTTGTGGGAAACTGTGCTGATTTTATGGCGCGTTTCTGGAATTTGTTCGAGTTTTCAGAAGATTTAGGGATTTTTGTGAGATTTTTGTGGGATGTTCTGGGAATTGGTGGAGATTTTGTGGGACATTCCTGTGAATTGGTAGGGTTTTGAAATGATTTAGGGAGTTTTGTGGGACTTCTCTGGAATTTTGTGGGGTTTTTCTGGAATTGTGTGGTTTTGAGGAGACTTGAAGAATTTTGAGGAATTTTTCTTAGATTTTGTGAAAACTTGTGGAGGTTTTCTGGGATTTTTGTGGAATTTTTTGGGATATTGAGGCGATTTAGGGATCTTGAGGGATTTTTCATGTATTTTGTGGGAATTTGTGGAGATTTGGTGGGATATTTTTCTAGAATTTGGTCGTGTTTTGAGAAGATTTAGGGAATTTTGTGTGATTTTTCTTGAATTTTGTTGTATATTGAGGAGATTTTGTGGGATGTTTGTGGAACTCTGAGGGACTTTTCTGGAATTTGGTGAGATTCTGTAGAGAACTGACGAATTATCAGGGATTTTTCATGTATTCTGTGGGAATTTGTGGAGATTCGGTGGGATTTTTGAGGATTTTGCCAGTGTTTTGAGAAGATTTAGTGAATTTTGTGGGATTTTTCCTGGAATTTTGTTGGATACTGGGGAGATTTTGTGGGATGTTTGTGGAACTTTGAGGGACTTTTTAGGAATTTGGTGAGATTCTCTAGAGAACTGACCAATTATCAGGGATTTTTCATGTATTCTGTGGGAATTTGTGGAGATTCGGTGGGATTTTTGAGGATTTTGGCTGTGTTTTGAGAAGATTTAGAGAATTTTGTGGGATTTTTCTTGAATTTTGTTGGATATTGAGGAGATTTTGTGGGATGTTTGTGGAATTTGGTGGGGCTTTTCAAGAATTTTGTGGTATTTTGAAAAGATTTTGGGAATTTTGTGGTGTTTTTTCTTGAATTTTGTGGGAAACTGTGCTGATTTTATGGGGCGTTTCTGGAATTTGGTCGAGTTTTCAGAAGTGTTAGGGATTTTTGTGGGATTTTTGTGGGATGTTCTGGGAATTGGTGGAGATTTTGTGGGACATTCCTGTGAATTGGTAAAGTTTTGAAATGATTTAGGGAGTTTTGTGGGACTTCTCTGGAATTTTGTGTGTTTTTTATGGAATTGTGTGGGATTCTGAGGAGACTTGAAGAATTTTGAGGAATTTTTCTTAGATTTTGTGGAAACTTGTGGAGGTTTTGTGTGATTTTTGTGTGATTTTGTGGGATATTGAGGCGATTTAGGGATCTTGAGGGATTTCTCATGTATTTTGTGGGAATTTGTGGAGATTTGGTGGGATATTTTTCTAGAATTTGGTTGTGTTTTGAGAAGATTTAGGGAATTTTGTGGGATTTTTCCTGGAATTTTATTGGATACTGGGGAGATTTTGTGGGACATTTCTGGAACTTCGAGGGACTTTTCTGGAATTTGGTGAGATTCTGTAGAGAACTGACGAATTATCAGGGATTTTTCATGTATTCTGTGGGAATTTGTGGAGATTTGGTGGGATTTTTCTGGAATTTGGTAGAGTTTTGAGAAGATTTAGGGAATTCTGTAAGATTTTTCTGGAATTTGGTGGGTTTTTTTGAAGGACTTTGTGTGGTTTTGAGGAGACTTGAAGAATTTTGAGGAATTTTTCTTAGATTTCGTGGAAACTTGTGGAGGTTTGGTGTGATTTTTGTGGGATTTTGTGGGATATTGAGGCGATTTAGGGATCTTGAGGGATTTTTCATGTATTTTGTGGGAATTTGTGAGATTTGGTGGGATATTTTTCTAGAATTTGGTCGTGTTTTTGGAAGATTTAGGGAATTTTGTGGGATTTTTCCTGGAATTTTATTGGATACTGGGGAGATCTTGTGGGACATTTCTGGAACTTCGAGGGACTTTTCTGGAATTTGGTGAGATTCTGTAGAGAACTGACGAATTATCAGGGATTTTTCATGTATTTTGTGGGAATTTGTGGAGATTCGGTGGGATATTTTTCTAGAATTTGGTCATGTTTTGAGAAGATTTAGGGAATTTTGTGGTGTTTTTTCTTGAATTTTGTGGGAAACTGTGCTGATTTTATGGGGCGTTTCTGGAATTTGGTCGACTTTTCAGAAGATTTAGGGATTTTTGTGGGATTTTTGTGGGATGTTCTGGGAATTGGTGGAGATTTTGTGGGACATTCCTGTGAATTGGTAGGGTTTTGAAATGATTTAGGGAGTTTTGTGGGACTTCTCTGGAATTTTGTGTGTTTTTTATGGAATTGTGTGGGATTCTGAGGAGACTTGAAGAATTTTGAGGAATTTGTTTTAGATTTTGTGGGAATTTGTGGAGAATCTGTGGGATTTTACTGGAATTTGGTGGGCCTTTTCAAGGACTTTGTGTGGTTTTGAGGAGACTTGAAGAATTTTGAGGAATTTTTCTTAGATTTTGTGGAAACTTGTGGAGGTTTTGTGTGATTTTTGTGGGATTTTGTGGGATATTGAGGCGATTTCGGGATCTTGAGGGATTTTTCATGTATTTTGTGGGATTTTGTGGAGATTTGGTGGGATATTTTTCTAGAATTTAGTCGTGTTTTGAGAAGATTTAGGGAATTTTGTGTGATTTTTCTGGGATTTTGTTGTATATTGAGGAGATTTTGTGGGATGTTTGTGGAACTTTGAGGGACTTTTCTGGAATTTGGTGAGATTCTGTAGAGAACTGACGAATTATCAGGGGTATTTTCATGTATTCTGTGGGAATTTGTGGAGATTCGGTGGGATTTTTGTGGATTTTGGCCATGTTTTGAGAAGATTTAGGGAATTTTGTGGGATTTTTCCTGGAATTTTATTGGATTCCGGGGAGATTTTGTGGGATGTTTGTGGAACTTTGAGGGACTTTTTAGGAATTTGGTGAGATTCTGTAGAGAACTGACGAATTATCAGGGATTTGTCATGTATTCTGTGGGAATTTGTGGAGATTCTGTGGGATTTTTGTGGATTTTGGCCGTGTTTTGAGAAGATTTAGGGAATTTTGTGGGACTTTTCTGGGATTTTGTTGGATATTGAGGACATTTTGTGGGATGTTTCTGGAATTTGGTGGGGCTTTTCAAGAATTTTGTGGTATTTTGAAAAGGTTTAGGGAATTTTGTGGTGTTTTTTCTTGAATTTTGTGGGAAACTGTGCTGATTTTATGGGGCGTTTCTGGAATTTGGTCGAGTTTTCAGAAGATTTAGGGATTTTTGTGAGATTTTTGTGGGATGTTCTGGGAATTGGTGGAGATTTTGTGGGACATTCCTGTGAATTGGTAGGGTTTTGAAATGATTTAGGGAGTTTTGTGGGACTTCTCTGGAATTTTGTGGGGTTTTTCTGGAATTGTGTGGTTTTGAGGAGACTTGAAGAATTTTGAGGAATTTTTCTTAGATTTTGTGGAAACTTGTGGAGGTTTTGTGGGATTTTTGTGTGATTTTGTGGGATATTGAGGCGATTTAGGGATCTTGAGGGATTTCTCATGTATTTTGTGGGAATTTGTGGAGATTTGGTGGGATATTTTTCTAGAATTTGGTTGTGTTTTGAGAAGATTTAGGGAATTTTGTGGTGTTTTTTCTTGAATTTTGTGGGAAACTGTGCTGATTTTATGGGGCGTTTCTGGAATTTGGTCGAGTTTTCAGAAGATTTAGGGATTTTTGTGAGATTTTTGTGGGATGTTCTGGGAATTGGTGGAGATTTTGTGGGACATTCCTGTGAATTGGTAGGGTTTTGAAATGATTTAGGTAGTTTTGTGGGACTTCTCTGGAATTTTGTGGGGTTTTTCTGGAATTGTGTGGTTTTGAGGAGACTTGAAGAATTTTGAGGAATTTTTCTTAGATTGTGTGGAAACTTGTGGAGGTTTTGTGTGATTTTTGTGTGATTTTGTGGGATATTGAGGCGATTTAGGGATCTTGAGGGATTTCTCATGTATTTTGTGGGAATTTGTGGAGATTTGGTGGGATATTTTTCTAGAATTTGGTTGTGTTTTGAGAAGATTTAGGGAATTTTGTGGTGTTTTTTCTTGAATTTTGTGGGAAACTGTGCTGATTTTATGGGGCGTTTCTGGAATTTGGTCGAGTTTTCAGAAGATTTAGGGATTTTTGTGGGATTTTTGTGGGATGTTCTGGGAATTGGTGGAGATTTTGTGGGACATTCCTGTGAATTGGTAGGGTTTTGAAATGATTTAGGGAGTTTTGTGGGACTTCTCTGGAATTTTGTGTGTTTTTTCTGGAATTGTGTGGGATTCTGAGGAGACTTGAAGAATTTTGAGGAATTTGTTTTAGATTTTGTGGGAATTTGTGGAGAATCTGTGGGATTTTACTGGAATTTGGTGGGCCTTTTCAAGGACTTTGTGTGGTTTTGAGGAGACTTGAAGAATTTTGAGGAATTTTTCTTAGATTTTGTGGAAACTTGTGGAGGTTTTGTGGGATTTTTGTGGGATTTTGTGGGATATTGAGGCGATTTCGGGATCTTGAGGGATTTTTCATGTATTTTGTGGGATTTTGTGGAGATTTGGTGGGATATTTTTCTAGAATTTAGTCGTGTTTTGAGAAGATTTAGGGAATTTTGTGTGATTTTTCTGGGATTTTGTTGTATATTGAGGAGATTTTGTGGGATGTTTGTGGAACTTTGAGGGACTTTTCTGGAATTTGGTGAGATTCTGTAGAGAACTGACGAATTATCAGGGGTATTTTTATGTATTCTGTGGTAATTTGTGGAGATTCGGTGGGATTTTTGTGGATTTTGGCCATGTTTTGAGAAGATTTAGGGAATTTTGTGGGATTTTTCCTGGAATTTTATTGGATTCCGGGGAGATTTTGTGGGATGTTTGTGGAACTTTGAGGGACTTTTTAGGAATTTGGTGAGATTCTGTAGAGAACTGACGAATTATCAGGGATTTGTCATGTATTCTGTGGGAATTTGTGGAGATTCGGTGGGATTTTTGTGGATTTTGGCCATGTTTTGAGAAGATTTAGGGAATTTTGTGGGACTTTTCTGGGATTTTGTTGGATATTGAGGACATTTTGTGGGATGTTTCTGGAATTTGGTGGGGCTTTTCAAGAATTTTGTGGTATTTTGAAAAGGTTTAGGGAATTTTGTGGTGTTTTTTCTTGAATTTTGTGGGAAACTGTGCTGATTTTATGGGGCGTTTCTGGAATTTGGTCGAGTTTTCAGAAGATTTAGGGATTTTTGTGAGATTTTTGTGGGATGTTCTGGGAATTGGTGGAGATTTTGTGGGACATTCCTGTGAATTGGTAGGGTTTTGAAATGATTTAGGGAGTTTTGTGGGACTTCTCTGGAATTTTGTGGGGTTTTTATGGAATTGTGTGGTTTTGAGGAGACTTGA
The DNA here is from genome assembly GCF_971803275.1 of Cyanistes caeruleus. NCBI lineage: Eukaryota > Metazoa > Chordata > Aves > Passeriformes > Paridae > Cyanistes > Cyanistes caeruleus. Next base: position 63,766,081 of record NC_141704.1, read on the forward strand.
AGAATTTTGAGGAATTTTTCTTAGATTTTGTGGAAACTTGTGGAGGTTTTGTGGGATTTTTGTGTGATTTTGTGGGATATTGAGGCGATTTAGGGATCTTGAGGGATTTCTCATGTATTTTGTGGGAATTTGTGGAGATTTGGTGGGATATTTTTCTAGAATTTGGTTGTGTTTTGAGAAGATTTAGGGAATTTTGTGGTGTTTTTTCTTGAATTTTGTGGGAAACTGTGCTGATTTTATGGGGCGTTTCTGGAATTTGGTCGAGTTTTCAGAAGATTTAGGGATTTTTGTGGGATTTTTGTGGGATGTTCTGGGAATTGGTGGAGATTTTGTGGGACATTCCTGTGAATTGGTAGGGTTTTGAAATGATTTAGGGAGTTTTGTGGGACTTCTCTGGAATTTTGTGTGTTTTTTCTGGAATTGTGTGGGATTCTGAGGAGACTTGAAGAATTTTGAGGAATTTTTCTTAGATTTTGTGGAAACTTGTGGAGGTTTTGTGGGATTTGTGTGGAATTTTGTGGGATATTGAGGCGATTTAGGGATCTTGAGGGATTTCTCATGTATTTTGTGGGAATTTGTGGAGATTTGGTGGGATATTTTTCTAGAATTTGGTTGTGTTTTGAGAAGATTTAGGGAATTTTGTGGTGTTTTTTCTTGAATTTTGTGGGAAACTGTGCTGATTTTATGGGGCGTTTCTGGAATTTGGTCGAGTTTTCAGAAGATTTAGGGATTTTTGTGGGATTTTTGTGGGATGTTCTGGGAATTGGTGGAGATTTTGTGGGACATTCCTGTGAATTGGTAGGGTTTTGAAATGATTTAGGGAGTTTTGTGGGACTTCTCTGGAATTTTGTGTGTTTTTATGGAATTGTGTGGGATTCTGAGGAGACTTGAAGAATTTTGAGGAATTTGTTTTAGATTTTGTGGGAATTTGTGGAGAATCTGTGGGATTTTACTGGAATTTGGTGGGCCTTTTCAAGGACTTTGTGTGGTTTTGAGGAGACTTGAAGAATTTTGAGGAATTTTTCTTAGATTTTGTGGAAACTTGTGGAGGTTTTGTGGGATTTTTGTGTGATTTTGTGGGATATTGAGGCGATTTCGGGATCTTGAAGGATTTTTCATGTATTTTGTGGGATTTTGTGGAGATTTGGTGGGATATTTTTCTAGAATTTAGTCGTGTTTTGAGAAGATTTAGGGAATTTTGTGTGATTTTTCTGGGATTTTGTTGTATATTGAGGAGATTTTGTGGGATGTTTGTGGAACTTTGAGGGACTTTTCTGGAATTTGGTGAGATTCTGTAGAGAACTGACGAATTATCAGGGGTATTTTTATGTATTCTGTGGTAATTTGTGGAGATTCGGTGGGATTTTTGTGGATTTTGGCCATGTTTTGAGAAGATTTAGGGAATTTTGTGGGATTTTTCCTGGAATTTTATTGGATTCCGGGGAGATTTTGTGGGATGTTTGTGGAACTTTGAGGGACTTTTTAGGAATTTGGTGAGATTCTGTAGAGAACTGACGAATTATCAGGGATTTGTCATGTATTCTGTGGGAATTTGTGGAGATTCGGTGGGATTTTTGTGGATTTTGGCCATGTTTTGAGAAGATTTAGGGAATTTTGTGGGACTTTTCTGGGATTTTGTTGGATATTGAGGACATTTTGTGGGATGTTTCTGGAATTTGGTGGGGCTTTTCAAGAATTTTGTGGTATTTTGAAAAGGTTTAGGGAATTTTGTGGTGTTTTTTCTTGAATTTTGTGGGAAAATGTGCTGATTTTATGGGGCGTTTCTGGAATTTGGTCGAGTTTTCAGAAGTGTTAGGGATTTTTGTGGGATTTTTGTGGGATGTTCTGGGAATTGGTGGAGATTTTGTGGGACATTCCTGTGAATTGGTAGGGTTTTGAAATGATTTAGGGAGTTTTGTGGGACTTCTCTGGAATTTTGTGGGGTTTTTCTGGAATTGTGTGGTTTTGAGGAGACTTGAAGAATTTTGAGGAATTTTTCTTAGATTTTGTGGAAACTTGTGGAGGTTTTGTGTGATTTTTGTGTGATTTTGTGGGATATTGAGGCGATTTAGGGATCTTGAGGGATTTCTCATGTATTTTGTGGGAATTTGTGGAGATTTGGTGGGATATTTTTCTAGAATTTGGTTGTGTTTTGAGAAGATTTAGGGAATTTTGTGGTGTTTTTTCTTGAATTTTGTGGGAAACTGTGCTGATTTTATGGGGCGTTTCTGGAATTTGGTCGAGTTTTCAGAAGTGTTAGGGATTTTTGTGGGATTTTTGTGGGATGTTCTGGGAATTGGTGGAGATTTTGTGGGACATTCCTGTGAATTGGTAGGGTTTTGAAATGATTTAGGGAGTTTTGTGGGACTTCTCTGGAATTTTGTGTGTTTTTTCTGGAATTGTGTGGGATTCTGAGGAGACTTGAAGAATTTTGAGGAATTTTTCTTAGATTTTGTGGAAACTTGTGGAGGTTTTGTGGGATTTGTGTGGAATTTTGTGGGATATTGAGGCGATTTAGGGATCTTGAGGGATTTCTCATGTATTTTGTGGGAATTTGTGGAGATTTGGTGGGATATTTTTCTAGAATTTGGTTGTGTTTTGAGAAGATTTAGGGAATTTTGTGGTGTTTTTTCTTGAATTTTGTGGGAAACTGTGCTGATTTTATGGGGCGTTTCTGGAATTTGGTCGAGTTTTCAGAAGATTTAGGGATTTTTGTGGGATTTTTGTGGGATGTTCTGGGAATTGGTGGAGATTTTGTGGGACATTCCTGTGAATTGGTAGGGTTTTGAAATGATTTAGGGAGTTTTGTGGGACTTCTCTGGAATTTTGTGTGTTTTTATGGAATTGTGTGGGATTCTGAGGAGACTTGAAGAATTTTGAGGAATTTGTTTTAGATTTTGTGGGAATTTGTGGAGAATCTGTGGGATTTTACTGGAATTTGGTGGGCCTTTTCAAGGACTTTGTGTGGTTTTGAGGAGACTTGAAGAATTTTGAGGAATTTTTCTTAGATTTTGTGGAAACTTGTGGAGGTTTTGTGGGATTTTTGTGTGATTTTGTGGGATATTGAGGCGATTTCGGGATCTTGAAGGATTTTTCATGTATTTTGTGGGATTTTGTGGAGATTTGGTGGGATATTTTTCTAGAATTTAGTCGTGTTTTGAGAAGATTTAGGGAATTTTGTGTGATTTTTCTGGGATTTTGTTGTATATTGAGGAGATTTTGTGGGATGTTTGTGGAACTTTGAGGGACTTTTCTGGAATTTGGTGAGATTCTGTAGAGAACTGACGAATTATCAGGGGTATTTTTATGTATTCTGTGGTAATTTGTGGAGATTCGGTGGGATTTTTGTGGATTTTGGCCATGTTTTGAGAAGATTTAGTGAATTTTGTGGGATTTTTCCTGGAATTTTATTGGATTCCGGGGAGATTTTGTGGGATGTTTGTGGAACTTTGAGGGACTTTTTAGGAATTTGGTGAGATTCTCTAGAGAACTGACCAATTATCAGGGATTTTTCATGTATTCTGTGGGAATTTGTGGAGATTTGGTGGGATTTTTGTGGAATTTGGCCGTGTTTTGAGAAGATTTAGGGAATTTTGTGTGATTTTTCTGGGATTTTGTTGTGTATTGAGGAAATTTTGTGGGATGTTTGTGGAACTTTGAGGGACTTTTCTGGAATTTGGTGAGATTCTGTAGAGAACTGACGAATTATCAGGGATTTGTCATGTATTCTGTGGGAATTTGTGGAGATTCGGTGGGATTTTTGTGGATTTTGGTAGAGTTTTGAGAAGATTTAGGGAATTTTGTGGGACTTTTCTGGGATTTTGTTGGATATTGAGGACATTTTGTGGGATGTTTCTGGAATTTGGTGGGGCTTTTCAAGAATTTTGTGGTATTTTGAAAAGGTTTAGGGAATTTTGTGGTGTTTTTTCTTGAATTTTGTGGGAAAATGTGCTGATTTTATGGGGCGTTTCTGGAATTTGGTCGAGTTTTCAGAAGTGTTAGGGATTTTTGTGGGATTTTTGTGGGATGTTCTGGGAATTGGTGGAGATTTTGTGGGACATTCCTGTGAATTGGTGGGGTTTTGAAATGATTTAGGGAGTTTTGTGGGACTTCTCTGGAATTTTGTGGGGTTTTTCTGGAATTGTGTGGTTTTGAGGAGACTTGAAGAATTTTGAGGAATTTTTCTTAGATTTTGTGGAAACTTGTGGAGGTTTTGTGTGATTTTTGTGTGATTTTGTGGGATATTGAGGCGATTTAGGGATCTTGAGGGATTTCTCATGTATTTTGTGGGAATTTGTGGAGATTTGGTGGGATATTTTTCTAGAATTTGGTTGTGTTTTGAGAAGATTTAGGGAATTTTGTGGTGTTTTTTCTTGAATTTTGTGGGAAACTGTGCTGATTTTATGGGGCGTTTCTGGAATTTGGTCGAGTTTTCAGAAGATTTAGGGATTTTTGTGGGATTTTTGTGGGATGTTCTGGGAATTGGTGGAGATTTTGTGGGACATTCCTGTGAATTGGTAGGGTTTGAAATGATTTAGGGAGTTTTGTGGGACTTCTCTGGAATTTTGTGTGTTTTTTCTGGAATTGTGTGGGATTCTGAGGAGACTTGAAGAATTTTGAGGAATTTGTTTTAGATTTTGTGGGAATTTGTGGAGAATCTGTGGGATTTTACTGGAATTTGGTGGGCCTTTTCAAGGACTTTGTGTGGTTTTGAGGAGACTTGAAGAATTTTGAGGAATTTTTCTTAGATTTTGTGGAAACTTGTGGAGGTTTTGTGGGATTTTTGTGGGATTTTGTGGGATATTGAGGCGATTTCGGGATCTTGAGGGATTTTTCATGTATTTTGTGGGATTTTGTGGAGATTTGGTGGGATATTTTTCTAGAATTTGGTCGTGTTTTGAGAAGATTTAGGGAATTTTGTGGGATTTTTCCTGGAATTTTATTGGATTCCGGGGAGATTTTGTGGGATGTTTGTGGAACTTTGAGGGACTTTTTAGGAATTTGGTGAGATTCTGTAGAGAACTGACGAATTATCAGGGATTTGTCATGTATTCTGTGGGAATTTGTGGAGATTCGGTGGGATTTTTGTGGATTTTGGTAGAGTTTTGAGAAGATTTAGGGAATTTTGTGGGACTTTTCTGGGATTTTGTTGGATATTGAGGACATTTTGTGGGATGTTTCTGGAATTTGGTGGGGCTTTTCAAGAATTTTGTGGTATTTTGAAAAGGTTTAGGGAATTTTGTGGTGTTTTTTCTTGAATTTTGTGGGAAACTGTGCTGATTTTATGGCGCGTTTCTGGAATTTGTTCGAGTTTTCAGAAGATTTAGGGATTTTTGTGAGATTTTTGTGGGATGTTCTGGGAATTGGTGGAGATTTTGTGGGACATTCCTGTGAATTGGTAGGGTTTTGAAATGATTTAGGGAGTTTTGTGGGACTTCTCTGGAATTTTGTGGGGTTTTTCTGGAATTGTGTGGTTTTGAGGAGACTTGAAGAATTTTGAGGAATTTTTCTTAGATTTTGTGAAAACTTGTGGAGGTTTTCTGGGATTTTTGTGGAATTTTTTGGGATATTGAGGCGATTTAGGGATCTTGAGGGATTTTTCATGTATTTTGTGGGAATTTGTGGAGATTTGGTGGGATATTTTTCTAGAATTTGGTCGTGTTTTGAGAAGATTTAGGGAATTTTGTGTGATTTTTCTTGAATTTTGTTGTATATTGAGGAGATTTTGTGGGATGTTTGTGGAACTCTGAGGGACTTTTCTGGAATTTGGTGAGATTCTGTAGAGAACTGACGAATTATCAGGGATTTTTCATGTATTCTGTGGGAATTTGTGGAGATTCGGTGGGATTTTTGAGGATTTTGCCAGTGTTTTGAGAAGATTTAGTGAATTTTGTGGGATTTTTCCTGGAATTTTGTTGGATACTGGGGAGATTTTGTGGGATGTTTGTGGAACTTTGAGGGACTTTTTAGGAATTTGGTGAGATTCTCTAGAGAACTGACCAATTATCAGGGATTTTTCATGTATTCTGTGGGAATTTGTGGAGATTCGGTGGGATTTTTGAGGATTTTGGCTGTGTTTTGAGAAGATTTAGAGAATTTTGTGGGATTTTTCTTGAATTTTGTTGGATATTGAGGAGATTTTGTGGGATGTTTGTGGAATTTGGTGGGGCTTTTCAAGAATTTTGTGGTATTTTGAAAAGATTTTGGGAATTTTGTGGTGTTTTTTCTTGAATTTTGTGGGAAACTGTGCTGATTTTATGGGGCGTTTCTGGAATTTGGTCGAGTTTTCAGAAGTGTTAGGGATTTTTGTGGGATTTTTGTGGGATGTTCTGGGAATTGGTGGAGATTTTGTGGGACATTCCTGTGAATTGGTAAAGTTTTGAAATGATTTAGGGAGTTTTGTGGGACTTCTCTGGAATTTTGTGTGTTTTTTATGGAATTGTGTGGGATTCTGAGGAGACTTGAAGAATTTTGAGGAATTTTTCTTAGATTTTGTGGAAACTTGTGGAGGTTTTGTGTGATTTTTGTGTGATTTTGTGGGATATTGAGGCGATTTAGGGATCTTGAGGGATTTCTCATGTATTTTGTGGGAATTTGTGGAGATTTGGTGGGATATTTTTCTAGAATTTGGTTGTGTTTTGAGAAGATTTAGGGAATTTTGTGGGATTTTTCCTGGAATTTTATTGGATACTGGGGAGATTTTGTGGGACATTTCTGGAACTTCGAGGGACTTTTCTGGAATTTGGTGAGATTCTGTAGAGAACTGACGAATTATCAGGGATTTTTCATGTATTCTGTGGGAATTTGTGGAGATTTGGTGGGATTTTTCTGGAATTTGGTAGAGTTTTGAGAAGATTTAGGGAATTCTGTAAGATTTTTCTGGAATTTGGTGGGTTTTTTTGAAGGACTTTGTGTGGTTTTGAGGAGACTTGAAGAATTTTGAGGAATTTTTCTTAGATTTCGTGGAAACTTGTGGAGGTTTGGTGTGATTTTTGTGGGATTTTGTGGGATATTGAGGCGATTTAGGGATCTTGAGGGATTTTTCATGTATTTTGTGGGAATTTGTGAGATTTGGTGGGATATTTTTCTAGAATTTGGTCGTGTTTTTGGAAGATTTAGGGAATTTTGTGGGATTTTTCCTGGAATTTTATTGGATACTGGGGAGATCTTGTGGGACATTTCTGGAACTTCGAGGGACTTTTCTGGAATTTGGTGAGATTCTGTAGAGAACTGACGAATTATCAGGGATTTTTCATGTATTCTGTGGGAATTTGTGGAGATTCGGTGGGATATTTTTCTAGAATTTGGTCATGTTTTGAGAAGATTTAGGGAATTTTGTGGTGTTTTTTCTTGAATTTTGTGGGAAACTGTGCTGATTTTATGGGGCGTTTCTGGAATTTGGTCGACTTTTCAGAAGATTTAGGGATTTTTGTGGGATTTTTGTGGGATGTTCTGGGAATTGGTGGAGATTTTGTGGGACATTCCTGTGAATTGGTAGGGTTTTGAAATGATTTAGGGAGTTTTGTGGGACTTCTCTGGAATTTTGTGTGTTTTTTATGGAATTGTGTGGGATTCTGAGGAGACTTGAAGAATTTTGAGGAATTTGTTTTAGATTTTGTGGGAATTTGTGGAGAATCTGTGGGATTTTACTGGAATTTGGTGGGCCTTTTCAAGGACTTTGTGTGGTTTTGAGGAGACTTGAAGAATTTTGAGGAATTTTTCTTAGATTTTGTGGAAACTTGTGGAGGTTTTGTGGGATTTTTGTGGGATTTTGTGGGATATTGAGGCGATTTCGGGATCTTGAAGGATTTTTCATGTATTTTGTGGGATTTTGTGGAGATTTGGTGGGATATTTTTCTAGAATTTAGTCGTGTTTTGAGAAGATTTAGGGAATTTTGTGTGATTTTTCTGGGATTTTGTTGTATATTGAGGAGATTTTGTGGGATGTTTGTGGAACTTTGAGGGACTTTTCTGGAATTTGGTGAGATTCTGTAGAGAACTGACGAATTATCAGGGGTATTTTTATGTATTCTGTGGTAATTTGTGGAGATTCGGTGGGATTTTTGTGGATTTTGGCCATGTTTTGAGAAGATTTAGGGAATTTTGTGGGATTTTTCCTGGAATTTTATTGGATTCCGGGGAGATTTTGTGGGATGTTTGTGGAACTTTGAGGGACTTTTTAGGAATTTGGTGAGATTCTGTAGAGAACTGACGAATTATCAGGGATTTGTCATGTATTCTGTGGGAATTTGTGGAGATTCTGTGGGATTTTTCTGGAATTTGGTAGAGTTTTGAGAAGATTTAGGGAATTTTGTGGGACTTTTCTGGGATTTTGTTGGATATTGAGGACATTTTGTGGGATGTTTCTGGAATTTGGTGGGGCTTTTCAAGAATTTTGTGGTATTTTGAAAAGGTTTAGGGAATTTTGTGGTGGTTTTTCTTGAATTTTGTGGGAAACTGTGCTGATTTTATGGGGCGTTTCTGGAATTTGGTCGAGTTTTCAGAAGATTTAGGGATTTTTGTGAGATTTTTGTGGGATGTTCTGGGAATTGGTGGAGATTTTGTGGGACATTCCTGTGAATTGGTAGGGTTTTGAAATGATTTAGGGAGTTTTGTGGGACTTCTCTGGAATTTTGTGGGGTTTTTCTGGAATTGTGTGGTTTTGAGGAGACTTGAAGAATTTTGAGGAATTTTTCTTAGATTTTGTGGAAACTTGTGGAGGTTTTGTGTGATTTTTGTGTGATTTTGTGGGATATTGAGGCGATTTAGGGATCTTGAGGGATTTCTCATGTATTTTGTGGGAATTTGTGGAGATTTGGTGGGATATTTTTCTAGAATTTGGTTGTGTTTTGAGAAGATTTAGGGAATTTTGTGGTGTTTTTTCTTGAATTTTGTGGGAAACTGTGCTGATTTTATGGGGCGTTTCTGGAATTTGGTCGAGTTTTCAGAAGATTTAGGGATTTTTGTGAGATTTTTGTGGGATGTTCTGGGAATTGGTGGAGATTTTGTGGGACATTCCTGTGAATTGGTAGGGTTTTGAAATGATTTAGGGAGTTTTGTGGGACTTCTCTGGAATTTTTTGGGGTTTTTCTGGAATTGTGTGGGATTCTGAGGAGACTTGAAAAATTTTGAGGAATTTGTTTTAGATTTTGGGGAATTTGTGTAGATTCTGTGGGATTTTTCTGGAATTTGGTGGGCCTTTTCAAGGACTTTGTGTGGTTTTGAGGAGACTTGAAGAATTTTGAGGATTTTTTTTTATATTTTGTGGAAACTTGTGGAGGTTTTGTGTGATTTTTGTGGGATTTTGTGGGATATTGAGGCGATTTAAGGATCTTGAGGGATTTTTCATGTTTTTTGTGGGAATTTGTGGAGATTTGGCGGGATATTTTTCTAGAATTTGGTCGTGTTTTTGGGAAGACTTATCTATCTATCTATCTATCTATCTATCTATCTATCTATCTATCTATCTCCCTCTCTATATATCTCCCTATCTATATATCTCCCTATCTATCACCCTATATGCATTTCTTTATTATAGATTTGTATATTTTAATTTCTATATTATTCATTTAAATGCCAAGCTTTTAAATAAATAGGGGAACCGAGTGAGAGGAGTGGCAGCATGGTACGGGTTGTCGCGAGTGCCAGAAGCCCGAAAAAGCGGCCGCGTCAAGGACCCCGGCAGAGTGCGGCGTCGTCACCGCTGCCTGTCGGCAACCGACCGGCTCGCGCTCGGCCCCGGTGCCGCCGAGCATACAGCCCGTGTCCGCACGGCTGGAACAACCGTGGAAAATTGCGACGGGGCGGCGTCGACGCTGGGGTGTTTGTCAGGCAGTCGAATTAACGCACCCACTGCCCGGGGTCCTTCCATTTTCCCGCCTTTTTGGCCGCCATCCTTGGAAGGACAAGCCGGCCGCGACCTGGCAGCCATCTTCTGCGTGGCGTGACGTACCTTCCGCCCTTCCTTGCCGCCATCTTTACTGTGGCTGAAGCCACTTCCGGTAGAGCGGCCATCTTTGTTATGGCACAATTAAGGCCCCCGCTGCTCTCAGCGCGTCTGTCTAACTTACATGCCTGAACGAAAAACCTGAAGACGCCGACCGACTCCGAGCATTCCGCCCGATTTTCGCGTGCCAGATGCCTGTTCAACACCTTCCTTATTCGCCTGCCCGCAGCGCTCGCGCTTTCCCCCGCCCGCGCGCTGACCGGCACTCTCCCTCAGACATACATGGGAAGTTGGCCGGTTGCCAAGAGCTCCGGAAAGCAGCTTCTGCCGAAGGAGGCTCGCCTCTTGCGGTTACCTTCTCCGAACTGCGGAGTCGCGGCTTCTGCTTTTCTTTGCTCTTAATGCAAGCGGAAAGCTTTTGCTCTGCGTCTGGCGAGGAGAACGTGTGACAGGACAGCACATGTTTGTGCAGCTTACCCCTGCCACTGACACAAGCACGGATTTGCAGCACCCTATTCCACCCATGGGGTGACAGCTTTCTGTGCTGCCCAGGGCATTTCTCTGCATCTGGGAGTCCAAGGGAAAGCGCAATTGTTGTCGCAGAGAGCAGCAACAGCAGTAGGGAGCAGCAGAAGGAAGTCATGGCCGTACTTGTTCCACACGGCAACTAGCGACTAATCAACAAGCGTGCGAGCAGCAGCTAAGTTCCACTTGCAGTCTGAAAGTTTCGCGTGCCAGATGCCTGTTCAACACCTTCCTTATTCGCCTGCCCGCACCGCTCGCGCTTTCCCCCGCCCGCGCGCTGACCGGCACTCTCCCTCAGACATACGTGGGAAGTTGGCCGGTTGCCAAGAGCTCCGGAATGCAGCTTCTGCCGAAGGAGGCTCGCCTCTTGCGGTTACCTTCTCCGAACTGCGGAGTCGCGGCTTCTGCTTTTCTTTGCTCTTAATGCAAGCGGAAAGCTTTTGCTCTGCGTCTGGCGAAGAGAACGTGTGACAGGAGAGCACGTGTTTGTGCAGCTTACCCCTGCCACTGACACAAGCACGGATTTGCAGCACCCTATTCCACCCATGGGGTGACAGCTTTCTGTGCTGCCCAGGGCATTTCTCTGCATCTGGGAGTCCAAGGGAAAGCGCAATTGTTGTGGCAGAGGGTAGCAACAGCAGTAGGGAGAAGCAGAAGAAAGTCGTGGCCGTACTTTCCGCTTGCATTAAGAGCAAAGAAAAGCAGAAGCCGCGACTCCGCAGTTCGGAGAAGGTAACCGCAAGAGGCGAGCCTCCTTCGGCAGAAGCTGCATTCCGGAGCTCTTGGCAACCGGCCAACTTCCCATGTATGTCTGAGGGAGAGTGCCGGTCAGCGCGCGGGCGGGGGAAAGCGCGAGCGCTGCGGACAGGCGAATAAGGAAGGTGTTGAACAGGCATGTGGCACGGGAAACTTTCAGACTGCAAGTGGAACTTAGCTGCTGCTCGCACGCTTGTTGATTAGTCGCTAGTTGCCGTGTGGAACAAGTACGGCCATGACTTCCTTCTGCTACTCCCTACTGCTGTTGCTACCCTCTGCCAGAACAATTGCGCTTTCCCTTGGACTCCCAGATGCAGAGAAATGCCCTGGGCAGCACAGAAAGCTGTCACCCCATGGGTGGAATAGGGTGCTGCAAATCCGTGCTTGTGTCAGTGGCAGGGGTAAGCTGCACAAACATGTGCTGTCCTGTCACACGTTCTCCTCGCCAGACGCAGAGCAAAAGCTTTCCGCTTGCATTAAGAGCAAAGAAAAGCAGAAGCCGCGACTCCGCAGTTCGGAGAAGGTAACCGCAAGAGGCGAGCCTCCTTCGGCAGAAGCTGCATTCCGGAGCTCTTGGCAACCGGCCAACTTCCCATGTATGTCTGAGGGAGAGTGCCGGTCAGCGCGCGGGCGGGGGAAAGCGCGAGCGCTGCGGGCAGGCGAATAAGGAAGGTGTTGAACAGGCATCTGGCACGCGAAACTTTCAGACTGCAAGTGGAACTTAGCTGCTGCTCGCACGCTTGTTGATTAGTCGCTAGTTGTCGTGTGGAACAAGTACGGCCATGACTTCCTTCTGCTGCTCCCTACTGCTGTTGCTACCCTCTGCCACAACAATTGCGCTTTCCCTTGGACTCCCAGATGCAGAGAAATGCCCTGGGCAGCACAGAAAGCTGTCACCCCATGGGTGGAATAGGGTGCTGCAAATCCGTGCTTGTGTCAGTGGCAGGGGTAAGCTGCACAAACATGTGCTGTCCTGTCACACGTTCTCCTCGCCAGACGCAGAGCAAAAGCTTTCCGCTTGCATTAAGAGCAAAGAAAAGCAGAAGCCGCGACTCCGCAGTTCGGAGAAGGTAACCGCAAGAGGCGAGCCTCCTTCGGCAGAAGCTGCATTCCGGAGCTCTTGGCAACCGGCCAACTTCCCATGTATGTCTGAGGGAGAGTGCCGGTCAGCGCGCGGGCGGGGGAAAGCGCGAGCGCTGCGGGCAGGCGAATAAGGAAGGTGTTGAACAGGCATCTGGCACGCGAAACTTTCAGACTGCAAGTGGAACTTAGCTGCTGCTCGCACGCTTGTTGATTAGTCGCTAGTTGCCGTGTGGAACAAGTACGGCCATGACTTCCTTCTGCTGCTCCCTACTGCTGTTGCTACCCTCTGCCACAACAATTGCGCTTTCCCTTGGACTCCCAGATGCAGAGAAATGCCCTGGGCAGCACAGAAAGCTGTCACCCCATGGGTGGAATAGGGTGCTGCAAATCCGTGCTTGTGTCAGTGGCAGGGGTAAGCTGCACAAACATGTGCTGTCCTGTCACACGTTCTCCTCGCCAGACGCAGAGCAAAAGCTTTCCGCTTGCATTAAGAGCAAAGAAAAGCAGAAGCCGCGACTCCGCAGTTCGGAGAAGGTAACCGCAAGAGGCGAGCCTCCTTCGGCAGAAGCTGTATTCCGGAGTTCTTGGCAACCGGTCAACTTCCCATGTATGTCTGAGGGAGAGTGCCGGTCAGCGCGCGGGCGGGGGAAAGCGCGAGCGCTGCGGGCAGGCGAATAAGGAAGGTGTTGAACAGGCATCTGGCACGCGAAACTTTCAGACTGCAAGTGGAACTTAGCTGCTGCTCGCACGCTTGTTGATTAGTCGCTAGTTGTCGTGTGGAACAAGTACGGCCATGACTTCCTTCTGCTGCTCCCTACTGCTGTTGCTACCCTCTGCCACAACAATTGCGCTTTCCCTTGGACTCCCAGATGCAGAGAAATGCCCTGGGCAGCACAGAAAGCTGTCACCCCATGGGTGGAATAGGGTGCTGCAAATCCGTGCTTGTGTCAGTGGCAGGGGTAAGCTGCACAAACATGTGCTCTCCTGTCATACGTTCTCCTCGCCAGACGCAGAGCAAAAGCTTTCCGCTTGCATTAAGAGCAAAGAAAAGCAGAAGCCGCGACTCCGCAGTTCGGAGAAGGTAACCGCAAGAGGCGAGCCTCCTTCGGCAGAAGCTGCATTCCGGAGCTCTTGGCAACCGGCCAACTTCCCATGTATGTCTGAGGGAGAGTGCCGGTGAGAGCGCGGGCGGGGGAAAGCGCGAGCGCTGCGGACAGGCGAATAAGGAAGGTGTTGAACAGGCATCTGGCACGCGAAACTTTCAGACTGCAAGTGGAACTTAGCTGCTGCTCGCACGCTTGTTGATTAGTCGCTAGTTGTCGTGTGGAACAAGTACGGCCATGGCTTCCTTCTGCTGCTCCCTACTGCTGTTGCTACCCTCTGCCACAACAATTGCGCTTTCCCTTGGACTCCCAGATGCAGAGAAATGCCCTGGGCAGCACAGAAAGCTGTCACCCCATGGGTGGAATAGGGTGCTGCAAATCCGTGCTTGTGTCAGTGGCAGGGGTAAGCTGCACAAACATGTGCTCTCCTGTCACACGTTCTCCTCGCCAGACGCAGAGCAAAAGCTTTCCGCTTGCATTAAGAGCAAAGAAAAGCAGAAGCCGCGACTCCGCAGTTCGGAGAAGGTAACCGCAAGAGGCGAGCCTCCTTTGGCAGAAGCTGCATTCCGGAGCTCTTGGCAACCGGCCAACTTCCCATGTATGTCTGAGGGAGAGTGCCGGTCAGCGCGCGGGCGGGGGAAAGCGCGAGCGCTGCGGGCAGGCGAATAAGGAAGGTGTTGAACAGGCATCTGGCACGCGAAACTTTCAGACTGCAAGTGAAACTTAGCTGCTGCTCGCACGCTTGTTGATTAGTCGCTAGTTGTCGTGTGGAACAAGTACGGCCACGACTTTCTTCTGCTTCTCCCTACTGCTGTTGCTACCCTCTGCCACAACAATTGCGCTTTCCCTTGGACTCCCAGATGCAGAGAAATGCCCTGGGCAGCACAGAAAGCTGTCACCCCATGGGTGGAATAGGGTGCTGCAAATCCGTGCTTGTGTCAGTGGCAGGGGTAAGCTGCACAAACATGTGCTCTCCTGTCACACGTTCTCCTCGCCAGACGCAGAGCTCCGGAAAGCAGCTTCTGCCGAAGGAGGCTCGCCTCTTGCGGTTACCTTCTCTGAGCTCCGGAGTCCTGGCTTCTGCCTTTCTTGCTCTTAATGCAAGCAGAAAGCTTTTGCACTGCGTCTGGCGAGGAGAACGTGTGACAGGACAGCACATGTTTGTGCAGCTCACCCCTGCCACTGACACAAGCACGGATTTGCAGCACCCTATTCCACCCATGGTGTGACAGGTTTCTGCGCTGTGCAGGGCATTTCTCTGCATCTGGGAGTCCCAGGGAAAGGAAAATTGTTGTCGCAGAGAGCAGCAACAGCAGTAGGGAGCAGCAGAAGGAACTCGTGTCCGTACTTCTTCTACAAGACAACTAGAGACTTGTCAGCAAGCGGCTGAGCAGCATCTACGTTCCACTTGCAGTCTGAAAGTTTCCCGTGCCACATGCCTGTTCAACACCTTCCTTATTCGCCTGCCCGCAGCGCTCGCGCTTTCCCCCGCCCGCGCTCTGACCGGCACTCTCCCTCTGACACACATGGTTCCTTGGCCGGTTGCCAAGAGCTCCGGAAAGCAGCTTCTGCCAAAGGAGGCTCGCCTCTTGCGGTTACCTTCTCTGAGCTCCGGAGTCCTGGCTTCTGCCTTTCTTTCTCTTAATGCAAGCAGAAAGCTTTTGCACTGCGTCTGGCGAGGAGAACGTGTGACAGGACAGCACATGTTTGTGCAGCTCACCCCTGCCACTGACACAAGCACGGATTTGCAGCACCCTATTCCACCCATGGGGTGACAGGTTTCTGCGCTGTGCAGGGCATTTCTCTGCATCTGGGAGTCCCAGGGAAAGTAAAATTGTTGTCGCAGAGAGCAGCAACAGCAGTAGGGAGCAGCAGAAGGTTCGCCTGCCCGCAGCGCTCGCTCTTTCCCCCGCCCGCGCTCTGACCGGCACTCTCCCTCTGACACACATGGTTCCTTGGCCGGTTGCCAAGAGCTCCGGAAAGCAGCTTCTGCCGAAGGAGGCTCGCCTCTTGCGGTTACCTTCTCTGAGCTCCGGAGTCCTGGCTTCTGCCTTTCTTGCCCTTAATGCAAGCAGAAAGCTTTTGCACTGCGTCTGGCGAGGAGAACGTGTGACAGGAGAGCACAAGTTTGTGCAGCTCACCCCTGCCACTGACACAAGCACGGATTTGCAGCACCCTATTCCACCCTTAGTGTGACAGGTTTCTGCGCTGTGCAGGGCATTTCTCTGCATCTGGGAGTCCAAGAGAAAGTAAAATTGTTGCCGCAGAGAGCAGCAACAGCAGTAGGGAGCAGCAGAAGGAAGTCGTTTCAGTACTTCTTCCACACGACATCTAGCAACTAATCAGCAAGCGTGCGAGCGGCAGCTATGTTCCACTTGCAATATGAAAGTTTCCCGTGCCAGATACCTGTTCAACACCTTCCTTATTCGCCTGCCCGCAGCGCTCGCTCTTTCCCCCGCCCGCGCTCTGACCGGCACGCTCCCTCTGACACACATGGTTCCTTGGCCGGTTGCCAAGAGCTCCGGAAAGCAGCTTCTGCCGAAGGAGTCTCGCCTCTTGCGGTTACCTTCTCTGAGCTCCGGAGTCCTGGCTTCTGCCTTTCTTGCTCTTAATGCAAGCATAAAGCTTTTGCACTGCGTCTGGCGAGGAGAACGTGTGACAGGACAGCACATGTTTCTGCAGCTCACCCCTGCCACTGACACAAGCACGGATTTGCAGCACCCTATTCCACCCATGGGGTGACAGGTTTCTGCGCTGTGCAGGGCATTTCTCTGCATCTGGGAGTCCCAGGGAAAGTAAAATTGTTGTCGCAGAGAGCAGCAACAGCAGTAGGGAGCAGCAGAAGGTTCGCCTGCCCGCAGCGCTCTCTCTTTCCCCCGCCCGCGCTCTGACCGGCACTCTCCCTCTGACACACATGGTTCCTTGGCCGGTTGCCAAGAGCTCCGGAAAGCAGCTTCTGCCGAAGGAGGCTCGCCTCTTGCGGTTACCTTCTCTGAGCTCCGGAGTCCTGGCTTCTGCCTTTCTTGCCCTTAATGCAAGCAGAAAGCTTTTGCACTGCGTCTGGCGAGGAGAACGTGTTACAGGAGAGCACAAGTTTGTGCAGCTCACCCCTGCCACTGACACAAGCACGGATTTGCAGCACCCTATTCCACCCTTAGTGTGACAGGTTTCTGCGCTGTGCAGGGCATTTCTCTGCATCTGGGAGTCCAAGAGAAAGTAAAATTGTTGCCGCAGAGAGCAGCAACAGCAGTAGGGAGCAGCAGAAGGAAGTCGTTTCAGTACTTCTTCCACACGACATCTAGCAACTAATCAGCAAGCGTGCGAGCGGCAGCTATGTTCCACTTGCAATATGAAAGTTTCCCGTGCCAGATACCTGTTCAACACCTTCCTTATTCGCCTGCCCGCAGCGCTCGCTCTTTCCCCCGCCAGCGCGCTGATCGGCACGCTCCCTCTGACACACATGGTTCCTTGGCCGGTTGCCAAGAGCTCCGGAAAGCAGCTTCTGCCGAAGGAGGCTCGCCTCTTGCAGTTACCTTCTCTGAGCTCCGGAGTCCTGGCTTCTGCCTTTCTTGCTCTTAATGCAAGCAGAAAGCTTTTGCACTGCGTCTGGCGAGGAGAACGTGTGACAGGACAGCACATGTTTGTGCAGCTCACCCCTGCCACTGACACAAGCACGGATTTGCAGCACCCTATTCCACCCATGGTGTGACAGGTTTCTGCGCTGTGCAGGGCATTTCTCTGCATCTGGGAGTCCAAGGGCAAGTAAAATTGTTGTCGCAGAGAGCAGCAACAGCAGTAGGGAGCAGCAGAAGGAACTCGTGGCCATACTTCTTCTACAAGACAACTAGAGACTTGTCAGCAAGCGGCTGAGCAGCATCTACGTTCCACTTGCAGTCTGAAAGTTTCCCGTGCCACATGCCTGTTCAACACATTCCTTATTCGCCTGCCCGCAGCGCTCGCGCTTTTCCCCCGCCCGCGCTCTGACCGGCACTCTCCCTCTGACACACATGGTTCCTTGGCCGGTTGCCAAGAGCTCCTGAAAGCAGCTTCTGCCGAAGGAGGCTCGCCTCTTGCGGTTAACTTCTCTGAGCTCCGGAGTCTTGGCTTCTGCCTTTCTTGCTCTTAATGCAAGCAGAAAGCTTTTGCACTGTGTCTGGCGAGGAGAACGTGTGACAGGAGAGCACAAGTTTGTGCAGCTCACCCCTGCCACTGACACAAGCACGGATTTGCAGCACCCTATTCCACCCATGGTGTGACAGGTTTCTGCGCTGTGCAGGGCATTTCTCTGCATCTGGGAGTCCAAGGGAAAGTAAAATTGTTGTCGCAGAGAGCAGCAACAGCAGTAGGGAGCAGCAGAAGGAAGTCTTGCCCGTACTTCTTCTACAAGACAACTAGAGACTTGTCAGCAAGCGGCTGAGCAGCAGCTAAGTTCCACTTGCAGTCTGAAAGATTCGCGTGCCACATGCCTGTTCAACACCTTCCTTATTCGCCTGCCCGCAGCGCTCGCGCTTTCCCCCGCCCGCGCTCTGACCGGCACTCTCCCTCTGACACACATGGTTCCTTGGCCGGTTGCCAATAGCTCCGGAAAGCAGCTTCTGCCGAAGGAGGCTCGCCTCTTGCGGTTACCTTCTCTGAGCTCCGGAGTCCTGGCTTCTGCCTTTCTTGCTCTTAATGCAAGCAGAAAGCTTTTGCACTGCGTCTGGCGAGGAGAACGTGTGACAGGACAGCACATGTTTGTGCAGCTCACCCCTGCCACTGACACAAGCACGGATTTGCAGCACCCTATTCCACCCATGGTGTGACAGGTTTCTGCGCTGTGCAGGGCATTTCTCTGCATCTGGGAGTCCCAGGGAAAGTAAAATTGTTGTCGCAGAGAGCAGCAACAGCAGTAGGGAGTAGCAGAAGGTTCGCCTGCCCGCAGCGCTCGCTCTTTCCCCCGCCCGCGCTCTGACCGGCACTCTCCCTCTGACACACATGGTTCCTTGGCCGGTTGCCAAGAGCTCCGGAAAGCAGCTTCTGCCGAAGGAGGCTCGCCTCTTGCGGTTACCTTCTCTGAGCTCCGGAGTCCTGGCTTCTGCCTTTCTTGCTCTTTAATGCAAGCAGAAAGCTTTTGCACTGCGTCTGGCGAGGAGAACGTGTGACAGGACAGCACATGTTTGTGCAGCTCACCAATGCCACTGACACAAGCACGGATTTGCAGCACCCTATTCCACCCATGGTGTGACAGGTTTCTGCGCTGTGCAGGGCATTTCTCTGCATCTGGGAGTCCAAGGGAAAGTAAAATTGTTGTCGCAGAGAGCAGCAACAGCAGTAGGGAGCAGCAGAAGGAACTCGTGGCCGTACTTCTTCTACAAGACAACTAGAGACTTGTCAGCAAGCGGCTGAGCAGCATCTACGTTCCACTTGCAGTCTGAAAGTTTCCCGTGCCACATGCCTGTTCAACACCTTCCTTATTCGCCTGCCCGCAGCGCTCGCGCTTTCCCCCGCCCGCGCTCTGACCGGCACTCTCCCTCTGACACACATGGTTCCTTGGCCGGTTGCCAATAGCTCCGGAAAGCAGCTTCTGCCGAAGGAGGCTCGCCTCTTGCGGTTACCTTCTCTGAGCTCCGGAGTCCTGGCTTCTGCCTTTCTTGCTCTTAATGCAAGCAGAAAGCTTTTGCACTGCGTCTGGCGAGGAGAACGTGTGACAGGACAGCACATGTTTGTGCAGCTCACCCCTGCCACTGACACAAGCACGGATTTGCAGCACCCTATTCCACCCATGGTGTGACAGGTTTCTGCGCTGTGCAGGGCATTTCTCTGCATCAGGGAGTCCCAGGGAAAGTAAAATTGTTGTCGCAGAGAGCAGCAACTGCAGTAGGGAGCAGCAGAAGGTTCGCCTGCCCGCAGCGCTCGCTCTTTCCCCCGCCCGCGCTCTGACCGGCACTCTCCCTCTGACACACATGGTTCCTTGGCCGGTTGCCAAGAGCTCCGGAAAGCAGCTTCTGCCGAAGGAGGCTCGCCTCTTGCGGTTACCTTCTCTGAGCTCCGGAGTCCTGGCTTCTGCCTTTCTTGCCCTTAATGCAAGCAGAAAGCTTTTGCACTGCGTCTGGCGAGGAGAACGTGTTACAGGAGAGCACAAGTTTGTGCAGCTCACCCCTGCCACTGACACAAGCACGGATTTGCAGCACCCTATTCCACCCTTAGTGTGACAGGTTTCTGCGCTGTGCAGGGCATTTCTCTGCATCTGGGAGTCCAAGAGAAAGTAAAATTGTTGCCGCAGAGAGCAGCAACAGCAGTAGGGAGCAGCAGAAGGAAGTCGTTTCAGTACTTCTTCCACACGACATCTAGCAACAAATCAGCAAGCGTGCGAGCGGCAGCTATGTTCCACTTGCAATATGAAAGTTTCCCGTGCCAGATACCTGTTCAACACCTTCCTTATTCGCCTGCCCGCAGCGCTCGCTCTTTCCCCCGCCAGCGCGCTGATCGGCACGCTCCCTCTGACACACATGGTTCCTTGGCCGGTTGCCAAGAGCTCCGGAAAGCAGCTTCTGCCGAAGGAGGCTCGCCTCTTGCGGTTACCTTCTCTGAGCTCCGGAGTCCTGGCTTCTGCCTTTCTTGCTCTTAATGCAAGCAGAAAGCTTTTGCACTGCGTCTGGCGAGGAGAACGTGTGACAGGACAGCACATGTTTGTGCAGCTCACCCCTGCCACTGACACAAGCACGGATTTGCAGCACCCTATTCCACCCATGGTGTGACAGGTTTCTGCGCTGTGCAGGGCATTTCTCTGCATCTGGGAGTCCAAGGGCAAGTAAAATTGTTGTCGCAGAGAGCAGCAACAGCAGTAGGGAGCAGCAGAAGGAACTCGTGGCCATACTTCTTCTACAAGACAACTAGAGACTTGTCAGCAAGCGGCTGAGCAGCATCTACGTTCCACTTGCAGTCTGAAAGTTTCCCGTGCCACATGCCTGTTCAACACATTCCTTATTCGCCTGCCCGCAGCGCTCGCGCTTTTCCCCCGCCCGCGCTCTGACCGGCACTCTCCCTCTGACACACATGGTTCCTTGGCCGGTTGCCAAGAGCTCCTGAAAGCAGCTTCTGCCGAAGGAGGCTCGCCTCTTGCGGTTAACTTCTCTGAGCTCCGGAGTCTTGGCTTCTGCCTTTCTTGCTCTTAATGCAAGCAGAAAGCTTTTGCACTGTGTCTGGCGAGGAGAACGTGTGACAGGAGAGCACAAGTTTGTGCAGCTCACCCCTGCCACTGACACAAGCACGGATTTGCAGCACCCTATTCCACCCATGGTGTGACAGGTTTCTGCGCTGTGCAGGGCATTTCTCTGCATCTGGGAGTCCAAGGGAAAGTAAAATTGTTGTCGCAGAGAGCAGCAACAGCAGTAGGGAGCAGCAGAAGGAAGTCTTGCCCGTACTTCTTCTACAAGACAACTAGAGACTTGTCAGCAAGCGGCTGAGCAGCAGCTAAGTTCCACTTGCAGTCTGAAAGATTCGCGTGCCACTTGCCTGTTCAACACCTTCCTTATTCGCCTGCCCGCAGCGCTCGCGCTTTCCCCCGCCCGCGCTCTGACCGGCACTCTCCCTCTGACACACATGGTTCCTTGGCCGGTTGCCAATAGCTCCGGAAAGCAGCTTCTGCCGAAGGAGGCTCGCCTCTTGCGGTTACCTTCTCTGAGCTCCGGAGTCCTGGCTTCTGCCTTTCTTGCTCTTAATGCAAGCAGAAAGCTTTTGCACTGCGTCTGGCGAGGAGAACGTGTGACAGGACAGCACATGTTTGTGCAGCTCACCCCTGCCACTGACACAAGCACGGATTTGCAACACCCTATTCCACCCATGGTGTGACAGGTTTCTGCGCTGTGCAGGGCATTTCTCTGCATCAGGGAGTCCCAGGGAAAGTAAAATTGTTGTCGCAGAGAGCAGCAACTGCAGTAGGGAGCAGCAGAAGGTTCGCCTGCCCGCAGCGCTCGCTCTTTCCCCCGCCCGCGCTCTGACCGGCACTCTCCCTCTGACACACATGGTTCCTTGGCCGGTTGCCAAGAGCTCCGGAAAGCAGCTTCTGCCGAAGGAGGCTCGCCTCTTGCGGTTACCTTCTCTGAGCTCCGGAGTCCTGGCTTCTGCCTTTCTTGCTCTTAATGCAAGCAGAAAGCTTTTGCACTGCGTCTGGCGAGGAGAACGTGTGACAGGAGAGTACAAGTTTGTGCAGCTCACCCCTGCCACTGACACAAGCACGGATTTGCAGCACCCTGTTCCACCCATGGTGTGACAGGTTTCTGCGCTGTGCAGGGCATTTCTCTGCATCTGGGAGTCCAAGAGAAAGTAAAATTGTTGCCGCAGAGAGCAGCAACAGCAGTAGGGAGCAGCAGAAGGAAGTCGTTACAGTACTTCTTCCACACGACATCTAGCAACTAATCAGCAAGCGTGCGAGCGGCAGCTATGTTCCACTTGCAATATGAAAGTTTCGCCTGCCAGATACCTGTTCAACACCTTCCTTATTCGCCTGCCCGCAGCGCTCGCTCTTTCCCCCGCCAGCGCGCTGATCGGCACGCTCCCTCTGACACACATGGTTCCTTGGCCGGTTGCCAAGAGCTCCGGAAAGCAGCTTCTGCCGAAGGAGGCTCGCCTCTTGCGGTTACCTTCTCTGAGCTCCGGAGTCCTGGCTTCTGCCTTTCTTGCTCTTAATGCAAGCAGAAAGCTTTTGCACTGCGTCTGGCGAGGAGAACGTGTGACAGGACAGCACAAGTTTGTGCAGCTCACCCCTGCCACTGACACAAGCACGGATTTGCAGCACCCTATTCCACCCTTAGTGTGACAGGTTTCTGCGCTGTGCAGGGCATTTCTCTGCATCTGGGAGTCCAAGAGAAAGTAAAATTGTTGCCTCAGAGAGCAGCAACAGCAGTAGGGAGCAGCAGAAGGAAGTCGTTTCAGTACTACTTCCACACGACATCTAGCAACTAATCAGCAAGCGTGCGAGCGGCAGCTATGTTCCACTTGCAATATGAAAGTTTCGCCTGCCAGATACCTGTTCAACACCTTCCTTATTCGCCTGCCCGCAGCGCTCGCGCTTTCCCCCGCCCGCGCTCTCACCGGCACTCTCCCTCTGACATACATGGTTCCTTGGCCGGTTGCCAAGAGCTCCGGAAAGCAGCTTCTGCCGAAGGAGGCTCGCCTCTTGCGGTTACCTTCTCTGAGCTCCGGAGTCTTGGCTTCTGCCTTTCTTGCTCTTAATGCAAGCAGAAAGCTTTTGCACTGCGTCTGGCGAGGAGAACGTGTGACAGGACAGCACATGTTTGTGCAGCTCACCCCTGCCACTGACACAAGCACGGATTTGCAGCACCCTATTCCACCCATGGTGTGACAGGTTTCTGCGCTGTGCAGGGCATTTCTCTGCATCTGGGAGTCCCAGGGAAAGTAAAATTGTTGTCGCAGAGAGCAGCAACAGCAGTAGGGAGCAGCAGAAGGTTCGCCTGCCCGCAGCGCTCGCGCTTTCCCCCGCCCGCGCTCTGACCGGCACTCTCCCTCTGACACACATGGTTCCTTGGCCGGTTGCCAAGAGCTCCGGAAAGCAGCTTCTGCCGAAGGAGGCTCGCCTCTTGCGGTTACCTTCTCTGAGCTCCGGAGTCCTGGCTTCTGCCTTTCTTGCTCTTTAATGCAAGCAGAAAGCTTTTGCACTGCGTCTGGCGAGGAGAACGTGTGACAGGACAGCACATGTTTGTGCAGCTCACTAATGCCACTGACACAAGCACGGATTTGCAGCACCCTATTCCACCCATGGTGTGACAGGTTTCTGCGCTGTGCAGGGCATTTCTCTGCATCTGGGAGTCCAAGGGAAAGTAAAATTGTTGTCGCAGAGAGCAGCAACAGCAGTAGGGAGCAGCAGAAGGTTCGCCTGCCCGCAGCGCTCGCTCTTTCCCCCGCCCGCGCTCTGACCGGCACTCTCCCTCTGACACACATGGTTCCTTGGCCGGTTGCCAAGAGCTCCGGAAAGCAGCTTCTGCCGAAGGAGGCTCGCCTCTTGCGGTTACCTTCTCTGAGCTCCGGAGTCCTGGCTTCTGCCTTTCTTGCCCTTAATGCAAGCAGAAAGCTTTTGCACTGCGTCTGGCGAGGAGAACGTGTTACAGGAGAGCACAAGTTTGTGCAGCTCACCCCTGCCACTGACACAAGCACGGATTTGCAGCACCCTATTCCACCCTTAGTGTGACAGGTTTCTGCGCTGTGCAGGGCATTTCTCTGCATCTGGGAGTCCAAGAGAAAGTAAAATTGTTGCCGCAGAGAGCAGCAACAGCAGTAGGGAGCAGCAGAAGGAAGTCGTTTCAGTACTTCTTCCACACGACATCTAGCAACTAATCAGCAAGCGTGCGAGCGGCAGCTATGTTCCACTTGCAATATGAAAGTTTCCCGTGCCAGATACCTGTTCAACACCTTCCTTATTCGCCTGCCCGCAGCGCTCGCTCTTTCCCCCGCCAGCGCGCTGATCGGCACGCTCCCTCTGACACACATGGTTCCTTGGCCGGTTGCCAAGAGCTCCGGAAAGCAGCTTCTGCCGAAGGAGGCTCGCCTCTTGCGGTTACCTTCTCTGAGCTCCGGAGTCCTGGCTTCTGCCTTTCTTGCTCTTAATGCAAGCAGAAAGCTTTTGCACTGCGTCTGGCGAGGAGAACGTGTGACAGGACAGCACATGTTTGTGCAGCTCACCCCTGCCACTGACACAAGCACGGATTTGCAGCACCCTATTCCACCCATGGTGTGACAGGTTTCTGCGCTGTGCAGGGCATTTCTCTGCATCTGGGAGTCCCAGGGAAAGTAAAATTGTTGTCGCAGAGAGCAGCAACAGCAGTAGGGAGCAGCAGAAGGTTCGCCTGCCCGCAGCGCTCGCTCTTTCCCCCGCCCGCGCTCTGACCGGCACTCTCCCTCTGACACACATGGTTCCTTGGCCGGTTGCCAAGAGCTCCGGAAAGCAGCTTCTGCCGAAGGAGGCTCGCCTCTTGCGGTTACCTTCTCTGAGCTCCGGAGTCCTGGCTTCTGCCTTTCTTGCTCTTTAATGCAAGCAGAAAGCTTTTGCACTGCGTCTGGCGAGGAGAACGTGTGACAGGACAGCACATGTTTGTGCAGCTCACCAATGCCACTGACACAAGCACGGATTTGCAGCACCCTATTCCACCCATGGTGTGACAGGTTTCTGCGCTGTGCAGGGCATTTCTCTGCATCTGGGAGTCCAAGGGAAAGTAAAATTGTTGTCGCAGAGAGCAGCAACAGCAGTAGGGAGCAGCAGAAGGAACTCGTGGCCGTACTTCTTCTACAAGACAACTAGAGACTTGTCAGCAAGCGGCTGAGCAGCATCTACGTTCCACTTGCAGTCTGAAAGTTTCCCGTGCCACATGCCTGTTCAACACCTTCCTTATTCGCCTGCCCGCAGCGCTCGCGCTTTCCCCCGCCCGCGCTCTGACCGGCACTCTCCCTCTGACACACATGGTTCCTTGGCCGGTTGCCAATAGCTCCGGAAAGCAGCTTCTGCCGAAGGAGGCTCGCCTCTTGCGGTTACCGTCTCTGAGCTCCGGAGTCCTGGCTTCTGCCTTTCTTGCTCTTAATGCAAGCAGAAAGCTTTTGCACTGCGTCTGGCGAGGAGAACGTGTGACAGGACAGCACATGTTTGTGCAGCTCACCCCTGCCACTGACACAAGCACGGATTTGCAGCACCCTATTCCACCCATGGTGTGACAGGTTTCTGCGCTGTGCAGGGCATTTCTCTGCATCAGGGAGTCCCAGGGAAAGTAAAATTGTTGTCGCAGAGAGCAGCAACTGCAGTAGGGAGCAGCAGAAGGTTCGCCTGCCCGCAGCGCTCGCTCTTTCCCCCGCCCGCGCTCTGACCGGCACTCTCCCTCTGACACACATGGTTCCTTGGCCGGTTGCCAAGAGCTCCGGAAAGCAGCTTCTGCCGAAGGAGGCTCGCCTCTTGCGGTTACCTTCTCTGAGCTCCGGAGTCCTGGCTTCTGCCTTTCTTGCCCTTAATGCAAGCAGAAAGCTTTTGCACTGCGTCTGGCGAGGAGAACGTGTTACAGGAGAGCACAAGTTTGTGCAGCTCACCCCTGCCACTGACACAAGCACGGATTTGCAGCACCCTATTCCACCCTTAGTGTGACAGGTTTCTGCGCTGTGCAGGGCATTTCTCTGCATCTGGGAGTCCAAGAGAAAGTAAAATTGTTGCCGCAGAGAGCAGCAACAGCAGTAGGGAGCAGCAGAAGGAAGTCGTTTCAGTACTTCTTCCACACGACATCTAGCAACTAATCAGCAAGCGTGCGAGCGGCAGCTATGTTCCACTTGCAATATGAAAGTTTCCCGTGCCAGATACCTGTTCAACACCTTCCTTATTCGCCTGCCCGCAGCGCTCGCTCTTTCCCCCGCCAGCGCGCTGATCGGCACGCTCCCTCTGACACACATGGTTCCTTGGCCGGTTGCCAAGAGCTCCGGAAAGCAGCTTCTGCCGAAGGAGGCTCGCCTCTTGCGGTTACCTTCTCTGAGCTCCGGAGTCCTGGCTTCTGCCTTTCTTGCTCTTAATGCAAGCAGAAAGCTTTTGCACTGCGTCTGGCGAGGAGAACGTGTGACAGGACAGCACATGTTTGTGCAGCTCACCCCTGCCACTGACACAAGCACGGATTTGCAGCACCCTATTCCACCCATGGTGTGACAGGTTTCTGCGCTGTGCAGGGCATTTCTCTGCATCTGGGAGTCCAAGGGCAAGTAAAATTGTTGTCGCAGAGAGCAGCAACAGCAGTAGGGAGCAGCAGAAGGAACTCGTGGCCATACTTCTTCTACAAGACAACTAGAGACTTGTCAGCAAGCGGCTGAGCAGCATCTACGTTCCACTTGCAGTCTGAAAGTTTCCCGTGCCACATGCCTGTTCAACACATTCCTTATTCGCCTGCCCGCAGCGCTCGCGCTTTTCCCCCGCCCGCGCTCTGACCGGCACTCTCCCTCTGACACACATGGTTCCTTGGCCGGTTGCCAAGAGCTCCTGAAAGCAGCTTCTGCCGATGGAGGCTCGCCTCTTGCGGTTAACTTCTCTGAGCTCCGGAGTCTTGGCTTCTGCCTTTCTTGCTCTTAATGCAAGCAGAAAGCTTTTGCACTGTGTCTGGCGAGGAGAACGTGTGACAGGAGAGCACAAGTTTGTGCAGCTCACCCCTGCCACTGACACAAGCACGGATTTGCAGCACCCTATTCCACCCATGGTGTGACAGGTTTCTGCGCTGTGCAGGGCATTTCTCTGCATCTGGGAGTCCAAGGGAAAGTAAAATTGTTGTCGCAGAGAGCAGCAACAGCAGTAGGGAGCAGCAGAAGGAAGTCTTGCCCGTACTTCTTCTACAAGACAACTAGAGACTTGTCAGCAAGCGGCTGAGCAGCAGCTAAGTTCCACTTGCAGTCTGAAAGATTCGCGTGCCACTTGCCTGTTCAACACCTTCCTTATTCGCCTGCCCGCAGCGCTCGCGCTTTCCCCCGCCCGCGCTCTGACCGGCACTCTCCCTCTGACACACATGGTTCCTTGGCCGGTTGCCAATAGCTCCGGAAAGCAGCTTCTGCCGAAGGAGGCTCGCCTCTTGCGGTTACCTTCTCTGAGCTCCGGAGTCCTGGCTTCTGCCTTTCTTGCTCTTAATGCAAGCAGAAAGCTTTTGCACTGCGTCTGGCGAGGAGAACGTGTGACAGGACAGCACATGTTTGTGCAGCTCACCCCTGCCACTGACACAAGCACGGATTTGCAACACCCTATCCCACCCATGGTGTGACAGGTTTCTGCGCTGTGCAGGGCATTTCTCTGCATCAGGGAGTCCCAGGGAAAGTAAAATTGTTGTCGCAGAGAGCAGCAACTGCAGTAGGGAGCAGCAGAAGGTTCGCCTGCCCGCAGCGCTCGCTCTTTCCCCCGCCCGCGCTCTGACCGGCACTCTCCCTCTGACACACATGGTTCCTTGGCCGGTTGCCAAGAGCTCCGGAAAGCAGCTTCTGCCGAAGGAGGCTCGCCTCTTGCGGTTACCTTCTCTGAGCTCCGGAGTCCTGGCTTCTGCCTTTCTTGCTCTTAATGCAAGCAGAAAGCTTTTGCACTGCGTCTGGCGAGGAGAACGTGTGACAGGAGAGTACAAGTTTGTGCAGCTCACCCCTGCCACTGACACAAGCACGGATTTGCAGCACCCTGTTCCACCCATGGTGTGACAGGTTTCTGCGCTGTGCAGGGCATTTCTCTGCATCTGGGAGTCCAAGAGAAAGTAAAATTGTTGCCGCAGAGAGCAGCAACAGCAGTAGGGAGCAGCAGAAGGAAGTCGTTACAGTACTTCTTCCACACGACATCTAGCAACTAATCAGCAAGCGTGCGAGCGGCAGCTATGTTCCACTTGCAATATGAAAGTTTCGCCTGCCAGATACCTGTTCAACACCTTCCTTATTCGCCTGCCCGCAGCGCTCGCTCTTTCCCCCGCCAGCGCGCTGATCGGCACGCTCCCTCTGACACACATGGTTCCTTGGCCGGTTGCCAAGAGCTCCGGAAAGCAGCTTCTGCCGAAGGAGGCTCGCCTCTTGCGGTTACCTTCTCTGAGCTCCGGAGTCCTGGCTTCTGCCTTTCTTGCTCTTAATGCAAGCAGAAAGCTTTTGCACTGCGTCTGGCGAGGAGAACGTGTGACAGGACAGCACAAGTTTGTGCAGCTCACCCCTGCCACTGACACAAGCACGGATTTGCAGCACCCTATTCCACCCTTAGTGTGACAGGTTTCTGCGCTGTGCAGGGCATTTCTCTGCATCTGGGAGTCCAAGAGAAAGTAAAATTGTTGCCTCAGAGAGCAGCAACAGCAGTAGGGAGCAGCAGAAGGAAGTCGTTTCAGTACTACTTCCACACGACATCTAGCAACTAATCAGCAAGCGTGCGAGCGGCAGCTATGTTCCACTTGCAATATGAAAGTTTCGCCTGCCAGATACCTGTTCAACACCTTCCTTATTCGCCTGCCCGCAGCGCTCGCGCTTTCCCCCGCCCGCGCTCTCACCGGCACTCTCCCTCTGACATACATGGTTCCTTGGCCGGTTGCCAAGAGCTCCGGAAAGCAGCTTCTGCCGAAGGAGGCTCGCCTCTTGCGGTTACCTTCTCTGAGCTCCGGAGTCTTGGCTTCTGCCTTTCTTGCTCTTAATGCAAGCAGAAAGCTTTTGCACTGCGTCTGGCGAGGAGAACGTGTGACAGGACAGCACATGTTTGTGCAGCTCACCCCTGCCACTGACACAAGCACGGATTTGCAGCACCCTATTCCACCCATGGTGTGACAGGTTTCTGCGCTGTGCAGGGCATTTCTCTGCATCTGGGAGTCCCAGGGAAAGTAAAATTGTTGTCGCAGAGAGCAGCAACAGCAGTAGGGAGCAGCAGAAGGTTCGCCTGCCCGCAGCGCTCGCGCTTTCCCCCGCCCGCGCTCTGACCGGCACTCTCCCTCTGACACACATGGTTCCTTGGCCGGTTGCCAAGAGCTCCGGAAAGCAGCTTCTGCCGAAGGAGGCTCGCCTCTTGCGGTTACCTTCTCTGAGCTCCGGAGTCCTGGCTTCTGCCTTTCTTGCTCTTTAATGCAAGCAGAAAGCTTTTGCACTGCGTCTGGCGAGGAGAACGTGTGACAGGACAGCACATGTTTGTGCAGCTCACTAATGCCACTGACACAAGCACGGATTTGCAGCACCCTATTCCACCCATGGTGTGACAGGTTTCTGCGCTGTGCAGGGCATTTCTCTGCATCTGGGAGTCCAAGGGAAAGTAAAATTGTTGTCGCAGAGAGCAGCAACAGCAGTAGGGAGCAGCAGAAGGTTCGCCTGCCCGCAGCGCTCGCTCTTTCCCCCGCCCGCGCTCTGACCGGCACTCTCCCTCTGACACACATGGTTCCTTGGCCGGTTGCCAAGAGCTCCGGAAAGCAGCTTCTGCCGAAGGAGGCTCGCCTCTTGCGGTTACCTTCTCTGAGCTCCGGAGTCCTGGCTTCTGCCTTTCTTGCCCTTAATGCAAGCAGAAAGCTTTTGCACTGCGTCTGGCGAGGAGAACGTGTTACAGGAGAGCACAAGTTTGTGCAGCTCACCCCTGCCACTGACACAAGCACGGATTTGCAGCACCCTATTCCACCCTTAGTGTGACAGGTTTCTGCGCTGTGCAGGGCATTTCTCTGCATCTGGGAGTCCAAGAGAAAGTAAAATTGTTGCCGCAGAGAGCAGCAACAGCAGTAGGGAGCAGCAGAAGGAAGTCGTTTCAGTACTTCTTCCACACGACATCTAGCAACTAATCAGCAAGCGTGCGAGCGGCAGCTATGTTCCACTTGCAATATGAAAGTTTCCCGTGCCAGATACCTGTTCAACACCTTCCTTATTCGCCTGCCCGCAGCGCTCGCTCTTTCCCCCGCCAGCGCGCTGATCGGCACGCTCCCTCTGACACACATGGTTCCTTGGCCGGTTGCCAAGAGCTCCGGAAAGCAGCTTCTGCCGAAGGAGGCTCGCCTCTTGCGGTTACCTTCTCTGAGCTCCGGAGTCCTGGCTTCTGCCTTTCTTGCTCTTAATGCAAGCAGAAAGCTTTTGCACTGCGTCTGGCGAGGAGAACGTGTGACAGGACAGCACATGTTTGTGCAGCTCACCCCTGCCACTGACACAAGCACGGATTTGCAGCACCCTATTCCACCCATGGTGTGACAGGTTTCTGCGCTGTGCAGGGCATTTCTCTGCATCTGGGAGTCCCAGGGAAAGTAAAATTGTTGTCGCAGAGAGCAGCAACAGCAGTAGGGAGCAGCAGAAGGTTCGCCTGCCCGCAGCGCTCGCTCTTTCCCCCGCCCGCGCTCTGACCGGCACTCTCCCTCTGACACACATGGTTCCTTGGCCGGTTGCCAAGAGCTCCGGAAAGCAGCTTCTGCCGAAGGAGGCTCGCCTCTTGCGGTTACCTTCTCTGAGCTCCGGAGTCCTGGCTTCTGCCTTTCTTGCTCTTTAATGCAAGCAGAAAGCTTTTGCACTGCGTCTGGCGAGGAGAACGTGTGACAGGACAGCACATGTTTGTGCAGCTCACCAATGCCACTGACACAAGCACGGATTTGCAGCACCCTATTCCACCCATGGTGTGACAGGTTTCTGCGCTGTGCAGGGCATTTCTCTGCATCTGGGAGTCCAAGGGAAAGTAAAATTGTTGTCGCAGAGAGCAGCAACAGCAGTAGGGAGCAGCAGAAGGAACTCGTGGCCGTACTTCTTCTACAAGACAACTAGAGACTTGTCAGCAAGCGGCTGAGCAGCATCTACGTTCCACTTGCAGTCTGAAAGTTTCCCGTGCCACATGCCTGTTCAACACCTTCCTTATTCGCCTGCCCGCAGCGCTCGCGCTTTCCCCCGCCCGCGCTCTGACCGGCACTCTCCCTCTGACACACATGGTTCCTTGGCCGGTTGCCAATAGCTCCGGAAAGCAGCTTCTGCCGAAGGAGGCTCGCCTCTTGCGGTTACCGTCTCTGAGCTCCGGAGTCCTGGCTTCTGCCTTTCTTGCTCTTAATGCAAGCAGAAAGCTTTTGCACTGCGTCTGGCGAGGAGAACGTGTGACAGGACAGCACATGTTTGTGCAGCTCACCCCTGCCACTGACACAAGCACGGATTTGCAGCACCCTATTCCACCCATGGTGTGACAGGTTTCTGCGCTGTGCAGGGCATTTCTCTGCATCAGGGAGTCCCAGGGAAAGTAAAATTGTTGTCGCAGAGAGCAGCAACTGCAGTAGGGAGCAGCAGAAGGTTCGCCTGCCCGCAGCGCTCGCTCTTTCCCCCGCCCGCGCTCTGACCGGCACTCTCCCTCTGACACACATGGTTCCTTGGCCGGTTGCCAAGAGCTCCGGAAAGCAGCTTCTGCCGAAGGAGGCTCGCCTCTTGCGGTTACCTTCTCTGAGCTCCGGAGTCCTGGCTTCTGCCTTTCTTGCCCTTAATGCAAGCAGAAAGCTTTTGCACTGCGTCTGGCGAGGAGAACGTGTTACAGGAGAGCACAAGTTTGTGCAGCTCACCCCTGCCACTGACACAAGCACGGATTTGCAGCACCCTATTCCACCCTTAGTGTGACAGGTTTCTGCGCTGTGCAGGGCATTTCTCTGCATCTGGGAGTCCAAGAGAAAGTAAAATTGTTGCCGCAGAGAGCAGCAACAGCAGTAGGGAGCAGCAGAAGGAAGTCGTTTCAGTACTTCTTCCACACGACATCTAGCAACTAATCAGCAAGCGTGCGAGCGGCAGCTATGTTCCACTTGCAATATGAAAGTTTCCCGTGCCAGATACCTGTTCAACACCTTCCTTATTCGCCTGCCCGCAGCGCTCGCTCTTTCCCCCGCCAGCGCGCTGATCGGCACGCTCCCTCTGACACACATGGTTCCTTGGCCGGTTGCCAAGAGCTCCGGAAAGCAGCTTCTGCCGAAGGAGGCTCGCCTCTTGCGGTTACCTTCTCTGAGCTCCGGAGTCCTGGCTTCTGCCTTTCTTGCTCTTAATGCAAGCAGAAAGCTTTTGCACTGCGTCTGGCGAGGAGAACGTGTGACAGGACAGCACATGTTTGTGCAGCTCACCCCTGCCACTGACACAAGCACGGATTTGCAGCACCCTATTCCACCCATGGTGTGACAGGTTTCTGCGCTGTGCAGGGCATTTCTCTGCATCTGGGAGTCCAAGGGCAAGTAAAATTGTTGTCGCAGAGAGCAGCAACAGCAGTAGGGAGCAGCAGAAGGAACTCGTGGCCATACTTCTTCTACAAGACAACTAGAGACTTGTCAGCAAGCGGCTGAGCAGCATCTACGTTCCACTTGCAGTCTGAAAGTTTCCCGTGCCACATGCCTGTTCAACACATTCCTTATTCGCCTGCCCGCAGCGCTCGCGCTTTTCCCCCGCCCGCGCTCTGACCGGCACTCTCCCTCTGACACACATGGTTCCTTGGCCGGTTGCCAAGAGCTCCTGAAAGCAGCTTCTGCCGATGGAGGCTCGCCTCTTGCGGTTAACTTCTCTGAGCTCCGGAGTCTTGGCTTCTGCCTTTCTTGCTCTTAATGCAAGCAGAAAGCTTTTGCACTGTGTCTGGCGAGGAGAACGTGTGACAGGAGAGCACAAGTTTGTGCAGCTCACCCCTGCCACTGACACAAGCACGGATTTGCAGCACCCTATTCCACCCATGGTGTGACAGGTTTCTGCGCTGTGCAGGGCATTTCTCTGCATCTGGGAGTCCAAGGGAAAGTAAAATTGTTGTCGCAGAGAGCAGCAACAGCAGTAGGGAGCAGCAGAAGGAAGTCTTGCCCGTACTTCTTCTACAAGACAACTAGAGACTTGTCAGCAAGCGGCTGAGCAGCAGCTAAGTTCCACTTGCAGTCTGAAAGATTCGCGTGCCACTTGCCTGTTCAACACCTTCCTTATTCGCCTGCCCGCAGCGCTCGCGCTTTCCCCCGCCCGCGCTCTGACCGGCACTCTCCCTCTGACACACATGGTTCCTTGGCCGGTTGCCAATAGCTCCGGAAAGCAGCTTCTGCCGAAGGAGGCTCGCCTCTTGCGGTTACCTTCTCTGAGCTCCGGAGTCCTGGCTTCTGCCTTTCTTGCTCTTAATGCAAGCAGAAAGCTTTTGCACTGCGTCTGGCGAGGAGAACGTGTGACAGGACAGCACATGTTTGTGCAGCTCACCCCTGCCACTGACACAAGCACGGATTTGCAACACCCTATCCCACCCATGGTGTGACAGGTTTCTGCGCTGTGCAGGGCATTTCTCTGCATCAGGGAGTCCCAGGGAAAGTAAAATTGTTGTCGCAGAGAGCAGCAACTGCAGTAGGGAGCAGCAGAAGGTTCGCCTGCCCGCAGCGCTCGCTCTTTCCCCCGCCCGCGCTCTGACCGGCACTCTCCCTCTGACACACATGGTTCCTTGGCCGGTTGCCAAGAGCTCCGGAAAGCAGCTTCTGCCGAAGGAGGCTCGCCTCTTGCGGTTACCTTCTCTGAGCTCCGGAGTCCTGGCTTCTGCCTTTCTTGCTCTTAATGCAAGCAGAAAGCTTTTGCACTGCGTCTGGCGAGGAGAACGTGTGACAGGAGAGTACAAGTTTGTGCAGCTCACCCCTGCCACTGACACAAGCACGGATTTGCAGCACCCTGTTCCACCCATGGTGTGACAGGTTTCTGCGCTGTGCAGGGCATTTCTCTGCATCTGGGAGTCCAAGAGAAAGTAAAATTGTTGCCGCAGAGAGCAGCAACAGCAGTAGGGAGCAGCAGAAGGAAGTCGTTACAGTACTTCTTCCACACGACATCTAGCAACTAATCAGCAAGCGTGCGAGCGGCAGCTATGTTCCACTTGCAATATGAAAGTTTCGCCTGCCAGATACCTGTTCAACACCTTCCTTATTCGCCTGCCCGCAGCGCTCGCTCTTTCCCCCGCCAGCGCGCTGATCGGCACGCTCCCTCTGACACACATGGTTCCTTGGCCGGTTGCCAAGAGCTCCGGAAAGCAGCTTCTGCCGAAGGAGGCTCGCCTCTTGCGGTTACCTTCTCTGAGCTCCGGAGTCCTGGCTTCTGCCTTTCTTGCTCTTAATGCAAGCAGAAAGCTTTTGCACTGCGTCTGGCGAGGAGAACGTGTGACAGGACAGCACAAGTTTGTGCAGCTCACCCCTGCCACTGACACAAGCACGGATTTGCAGCACCCTATTCCACCCTTAGTGTGACAGGTTTCTGCGCTGTGCAGGGCATTTCTCTGCATCTGGGAGTCCAAGAGAAAGTAAAATTGTTGCCTCAGAGAGCAGCAACAGCAGTAGGGAGCAGCAGAAGGAAGTCGTTTCAGTACTACTTCCACACGACATCTAGCAACTAATCAGCAAGCGTGCGAGCGGCAGCTATGTTCCACTTGCAATATGAAAGTTTCGCCTGCCAGATACCTGTTCAACACCTTCCTTATTCGCCTGCCCGCAGCGCTCGCGCTTTCCCCCGCCCGCGCTCTCACCGGCACTCTCCCTCTGACATACATGGTTCCTTGGCCGGTTGCCAAGAGCTCCGGAAAGCAGCTTCTGCCGAAGGAGGCTCGCCTCTTGCGGTTACCTTCTCTGAGCTCCGGAGTCTTGGCTTCTGCCTTTCTTGCTCTTAATGCAAGCAGAAAGCTTTTGCACTGCGTCTGGCGAGGAGAACGTGTGACAGGACAGCACATGTTTGTGCAGCTCACCCCTGCCACTGACACAAGCACGGATTTGCAGCACCCTATTCCACCCATGGTGTGACAGGTTTCTGCGCTGTGCAGGGCATTTCTCTGCATCTGGGAGTCCCAGGGAAAGTAAAATTGTTGTCGCAGAGAGCAGCAACAGCAGTAGGGAGCAGCAGAAGGTTCGCCTGCCCGCAGCGCTCGCGCTTTCCCCCGCCCGCGCTCTGACCGGCACTCTCCCTCTGACACACATGGTTCCTTGGCCGGTTGCCAAGAGCTCCGGAAAGCAGCTTCTGCCGAAGGAGGCTCGCCTCTTGCGGTTACCTTCTCTGAGCTCCGGAGTCCTGGCTTCTGCCTTTCTTGCTCTTTAATGCAAGCAGAAAGCTTTTGCACTGCGTCTGGCGAGGAGAACGTGTGACAGGACAGCACATGTTTGTGCAGCTCACTAATGCCACTGACACAAGCACGGATTTGCAGCACCCTATTCCACCCATGGTGTGACAGGTTTCTGCGCTGTGCAGGGCATTTCTCTGCATCTGGGAGTCCCAGGGAAAGTAAAATTGTTGTCGCAGAGAGCAGCAACAGCAGTAGGGAGCAGCAGAAGGTTCGCCTGCCCGCAGCGCTCGCTCTTTCCCCCGCCCGCGCTCTGACCGGCACTCTCCCTCTGACACACATGGTTCCTTGGCCGGTTGCCAAGAGCTCCGGAAAGCAGCTTCTGCCGAAGGAGGCTCGCCTCTTGCGGTTACCTTCTCTGAGCTCCGGAGTCCTGGCTTCTGCCTTTCTTGCTCTTTAATGCAAGCAGAAAGCTTTTGCACTGCGTCTGGCGAGGAGAACGTGTGACAGGACAGCACATGTTTGTGCAGCTCACCAATGCCACTGACACAAGCACGGATTTGCAGCACCCTATTCCACCCATGGTGTGACAGGTTTCTGCGCTGTGCAGGGCATTTCTCTGCATCTGGGAGTCCAAGGGAAAGTAAAATTGTTGTCGCAGAGAGCAGCAACAGCAGTAGGGAGCAGCAGAAGGAACTCGTGGCCGTACTTCTTCTACAAGACAACTAGAGACTTGTCAGCAAGCGGCTGAGCAGCATCTACGTTCCACTTGCAGTCTGAAAGTTTCCCGTGCCACATGCCTGTTCAACACCTTCCTTATTCGCCTGCCCGCAGCGCTCGCGCTTTCCCCCGCCCGCGCTCTGACCGGCACTCTCCCTCTGACACACATGGTTCCTTGGCCGGTTGCCAATAGCTCCGGAAAGCAGCTTCTGCCGAAGGAGGCTCGCCTCTTGCGGTTACCGTCTCTGAGCTCCGGAGTCCTGGCTTCTGCCTTTCTTGCTCTTAATGCAAGCAGAAAGCTTTTGCACTGCGTCTGGCGAGGAGAACGTGTGACAGGACAGCACATGTTTGTGCAGCTCACCCCTGCCACTGACACAAGCACGGATTTGCAGCACCCTATTCCACCCATGGTGTGACAGGTTTCTGCGCTGTGCAGGGCATTTCTCTGCATCAGGGAGTCCCAGGGAAAGTAAAATTGTTGTCGCAGAGAGCAGCAACTGCAGTAGGGAGCAGCAGAAGGTTCGCCTGCCCGCAGCGCTCGCTCTTTCCCCCGCCCGCGCTCTGACCGGCACTCTCCCTCTGACACACATGGTTCCTTGGCCGGTTGCCAAGAGCTCCGGAAAGCAGCTTCTGCCGAAGGAGGCTCGCCTCTTGCGGTTACCTTCTCTGAGCTCCGGAGTCCTGGCTTCTGCCTTTCTTGCCCTTAATGCAAGCAGAAAGCTTTTGCACTGCGTCTGGCGAGGAGAACGTGTTACAGGAGAGCACAAGTTTGTGCAGCTCACCCCTGCCACTGACACAAGCACGGATTTGCAGCACCCTATTCCACCCTTAGTGTGACAGGTTTCTGCGCTGTGCAGGGCATTTCTCTGCATCTGGGAGTCCAAGAGAAAGTAAAATTGTTGCCGCAGAGAGCAGCAACAGCAGTAGGGAGCAGCAGAAGGAAGTCGTTTCAGTACTTCTTCCACACGACATCTAGCAACTAATCAGCAAGCGTGCGAGCGGCAGCTATGTTCCACTTGCAATATGAAAGTTTCCCGTGCCAGATACCTGTTCAACACCTTCCTTATTCGCCTGCCCGCAGCGCTCGCTCTTTCCCCCGCCAGCGCGCTGATCGGCACGCTCCCTCTGACACACATGGTTCCTTGGCCGGTTGCCAAGAGCTCCGGAAAGCAGCTTCTGCCGAAGGAGGCTCGCCTCTTGCGGTTACCTTCTCTGAGCTCCGGAGTCCTGGCTTCTGCCTTTCTTGCTCTTAATGCAAGCAGAAAGCTTTTGCACTGCGTCTGGCGAGGAGAACGTGTGACAGGACAGCACATGTTTGTGCAGCTCACCCCTGCCACTGACACAAGCACGGATTTGCAGCACCCTATTCCACCCATGGTGTGACAGGTTTCTGCGCTGTGCAGGGCATTTCTCTGCATCTGGGAGTCCAAGGGCAAGTAAAATTGTTGTCGCAGAGAGCAGCAACAGCAGTAGGGAGCAGCAGAAGGAACTCGTGGCCATACTTCTTCTACAAGACAACTAGAGACTTGTCAGCAAGCGGCTGAGCAGCATCTACGTTCCACTTGCAGTCTGAAAGTTTCCCGTGCCACATGCCTGTTCAACACCTTCCTTATTCGCCTGCCCGCAGCGCTCGCGCTTTTCCCCCGCCCGCGCTCTGACCGGCACTCTCCCTCTGACACACATGGTTCCTTGGCCGGTTGCCAAGAGCTCCTGAAAGCAGCTTCTGCCGATGGAGGCTCGCCTCTTGCGGTTAACTTCTCTGAGCTCCGGAGTCTTGGCTTCTGCCTTTCTTGCTCTTAATGCAAGCAGAAAGCTTTTGCACTGTGTCTGGCGAGGAGAACGTGTGACAGGAGAGCACAAGTTTGTGCAGCTCACCCCTGCCACTGACACAAGCACGGATTTGCAGCACCCTATTCCACCCATGGTGTGACAGGTTTCTGCGCTGTGCAGGGCATTTCTCTGCATCTGGGAGTCCAAGGGAAAGTAAAATTGTTGTCGCAGAGAGCAGCAACAGCAGTAGGGAGCAGCAGAAGGAAGTCTTGCCCGTACTTCTTCTACAAGACAACTAGAGACTTGTCAGCAAGCGGCTGAGCAGCAGCTAAGTTCCACTTGCAGTCTGAAAGATTCGCGTGCCACTTGCCTGTTCAACACCTTCCTTATTCGCCTGCCCGCAGCGCTCGCGCTTTCCCCCGCCCGCGCTCTGACCGGCACTCTCCCTCTGACACACATGGTTCCTTGGCCGGTTGCCAATAGCTCCGGAAAGCAGCTTCTGCCGAAGGAGGCTCGCCTCTTGCGGTTACCTTCTCTGAGCTCCGGAGTCCTGGCTTCTGCCTTTCTTGCTCTTAATGCAAGCAGAAAGCTTTTGCACTGCGTCTGGCGAGGAGAACGTGTGACAGGACAGCACATGTTTGTGCAGCTCACCCCTGCCACTGACACAAGCACGGATTTGCAACACCCTATCCCACCCATGGTGTGACAGGTTTCTGCGCTGTGCAGGGCATTTCTCTGCATCAGGGAGTCCCAGGGAAAGTAAAATTGTTGTCGCAGAGAGCAGCAACTGCAGTAGGGAGCAGCAGAAGGTTCGCCTGCCCGCAGCGCTCGCTCTTTCCCCCGCCCGCGCTCTGACCGGCACTCTCCCTCTGACACACATGGTTCCTTGGCCGGTTGCCAAGAGCTCCGGAAAGCAGCTTCTGCCGAAGGAGGCTCGCCTCTTGCGGTTACCTTCTCTGAGCTCCGGAGTCCTGGCTTCTGCCTTTCTTGCTCTTAATGCAAGCAGAAAGCTTTTGCACTGCGTCTGGCGAGGAGAACGTGTGACAGGAGAGTACAAGTTTGTGCAGCTCACCCCTGCCACTGACACAAGCACGGATTTGCAGCACCCTATTCCACCCATGGTGTGACAGGTTTCTGCGCTGTGCAGGGCATTTCTCTGCATCTGGGAGTCCAAGAGAAAGTAAAATTGTTGCCGCAGAGAGCAGCAACAGCAGTAGGGAGCAGCAGAAGGAAGTCGTTACAGTACTTCTTCCACACGACATCTAGCAACTAATCAGCAAGCGTGCGAGCGGCAGCTATGTTCCACTTGCAATATGAAAGTTTCGCCTGCCAGATACCTGTTCAACACCTTCCTTATTCGCCTGCCCGCAGCGCTCGCTCTTTCCCCCGCCAGCGCGCTGATCGGCACGCTCCCTCTGACACACATGGTTCCTTGGCCGGTTGCCAAGAGCTCCGGAAAGCAGCTTCTGCCGAAGGAGGCTCGCCTCTTGCGGTTACCTTCTCTGAGCTCCGGAGTCCTGGCTTCTGCCTTTCTTGCTCTTAATGCAAGCAGAAAGCTTTTGCACTGCGTCTGGCGAGGAGAACGTGTGACAGGACAGCACAAGTTTGTGCAGCTCACCCCTGCCACTGACACAAGCACGGATTTGCAGCACCCTATTCCACCCTTAGTGTGACAGGTTTCTGCGCTGTGCAGGGCATTTCTCTGCATCTGGGAGTCCAAGAGAAAGTAAAATTGTTGCCTCAGAGAGCAGCAACAGCAGTAGGGAGCAGCAGAAGGAAGTCGTTTCAGTACTACTTCCACACGACATCTAGCAACTAATCAGCAAGCGTGCGAGCGGCAGCTATGTTCCACTTGCAATATGAAAGTTTCGCCTGCCAGATACCTGTTCAACACCTTCCTTATTCGCCTGCCCGCAGCGCTCGCGCTTTCCCCCGCCCGCGCTCTCACCGGCACTCTCCCTCTGACATACATGGTTCCTTGGCCGGTTGCCAAGAGCTCCGGAAAGCAGCTTCTGCCGAAGGAGGCTCGCCTCTTGCGGTTACCTTCTCTGAGCTCCGGAGTCTTGGCTTCTGCCTTTCTTGCTCTTAATGCAAGCAGAAAGCTTTTGCACTGCGTCTGGCGAGGAGAACGTGTGACAGGACAGCACATGTTTGTGCAGCTCACCCCTGCCACTGACACAAGCACGGATTTGCAGCACCCTATTCCACCCATGGTGTGACAGGTTTCTGCGCTGTGCAGGGCATTTCTCTGCATCTGGGAGTCCCAGGGAAAGTAAAATTGTTGTCGCAGAGAGCAGCAACAGCAGTAGGGAGCAGCAGAAGGTTCGCCTGCCCGCAGCGCTCGCGCTTTCCCCCGCCCGCGCTCTGACCGGCACTCTCCCTCTGACACACATGGTTCCTTGGCCGGTTGCCAAGAGCTCCGGAAAGCAGCTTCTGCCGAAGGAGGCTCGCCTCTTGCGGTTACCTTCTCTGAGCTCCGGAGTCCTGGCTTCTGCCTTTCTTGCTCTTTAATGCAAGCAGAAAGCTTTTGCACTGCGTCTGGCGAGGAGAACGTGTGACAGGACAGCACATGTTTGTGCAGCTCACCAATGCCACTGACACAAGCACGGATTTGCAGCACCCTATTCCACCCATGGTGTGACAGGTTTCTGCGCTGTGCAGGGCATTTCTCTGCATCTGGGAGTCCAAGGGAAAGTAAAATTGTTGTCGCAGAGAGCAGCAACAGCAGTAGGGAGCAGCAGAAGGTTCGCCTGCCCGCAGCGCTCGCTCTTTCCCCCGCCCGCGCTCTGACCGGCACTCTCCCTCTGACACACATGGTTCCTTGGCCGGTTGCCAAGAGCTCCGGAAAGCAGCTTCTGCCGAAGGAGGCTCGCCTCTTGCGGTTACCTTCTCTGAGCTCCGGAGTCCTGGCTTCTGCCTTTCTTGCCCTTAATGCAAGCAGAAAGCTTTTGCACTGCGTCTGGCGAGGAGAACGTGTTACAGGAGAGCACAAGTTTGTGCAGCTCACCCCTGCCACTGACACAAGCACGGATTTGCAGCACCCTATTCCACCCTTAGTGTGACAGGTTTCTGCGCTGTGCAGGGCATTTCTCTGCATCTGGGAGTCCAAGAGAAAGTAAAATTGTTGCCGCAGAGAGCAGCAACAGCAGTAGGGAGCAGCAGAAGGAAGTCGTTTCAGTACTTCTTCCACACGACATCTAGCAACTAATCAGCAAGCGTGCGAGCGGCAGCTATGTTCCACTTGCAATATGAAAGTTTCCCGTGCCAGATACCTGTTCAACACCTTCCTTATTCGCCTGCCCGCAGCGCTCGCTCTTTCCCCCGCCAGCGCGCTGATCGGCACGCTCCCTCTGACACACATGGTTCCTTGGCCGGTTGCCAAGAGCTCCGGAAAGCAGGTTCTGCCGAAGGAGGCTCGCCTCTTGCGGTTACCTTCTCTGAGCTCCGGAGTCCTGGCTTCTGCCTTTCTTGCTCTTAATGCAAGCAGAAAGCTTTTGCACTGCGTCTGGCGAGGAGAACGTGTGACAGGACAGCACATGTTTGTGCAGCTCACCCCTGCCACTGACACAAGCACGGATTTGCAGCACCCTATTCCACCCATGGTGTGACAGGTTTCTGCGCTGTGCAGGGCATTTCTCTGCATCTGGGAGTCCAAGGGAAAGTAAAATTGTTGTCGCAGAGAGCAGCAACAGCAGTAGGGAGCAGCAGAAGGAAGTCTTGCCCGTACTTCTTCTACAAGACAACTAGAGACTTGTCAGCAAGCGGCTGAGCAGCAGCTAAGTTCCACTTGCAGTCTGAAAGATTCGCGTGCCACTTGCCTGTTCAACACCTTCCTTATTCGCCTGCCCGCAGCGCTCGCGCTTTCCCCCGCCCGCGCTCTGACCGGCACTCTCCCTCTGACACACATGGTTCCTTGGCCGGTTGCCAATAGCTCCGGAAAGCAGCTTCTGCCGAAGGAGGCTCGCCTCTTGCGGTTACCTTCTCTGAGCTCCGGAGTCCTGGCTTCTGCCTTTCTTGCTCTTAATGCAAGCAGAAAGCTTTTGCACTGCGTCTGGCGAGGAGAACGTGTGACAGGACAGCACATGTTTGTGCAGCTCACCCCTGCCACTGACACAAGCACGGATTTGCAACACCCTATTCCACCCATGGTGTGACAGGTTTCTGCGCTGTGCAGGGCATTTCTCTGCATCAGGGAGTCCCAGGGAAAGTAAAATTGTTGTCGCAGAGAGCAGCAACTGCAGTAGGGAGCAGCAGAAGGTTCGCCTGCCCGCA
Source organism: Cyanistes caeruleus (assembly GCF_971803275.1). NCBI lineage: Eukaryota > Metazoa > Chordata > Aves > Passeriformes > Paridae > Cyanistes > Cyanistes caeruleus. The sequence continues at coordinate 63,807,713 of NC_141704.1, forward strand.
GCGCTCGCTCTTTCCCCCGCCCGCGCTCTGACCGGCACTCTCCCTCTGACACACATGGTTCCTTGGCCGGTTGCCAAGAGCTCCGGAAAGCAGCTTCTGCCGAAGGAGGCTCGCCTCTTGCGGTTACCTTCTCTGAGCTCCGGAGTCCTGGCTTCTGCCTTTCTTGCTCTTAATGCAAGCAGAAAGCTTTTGCACTGCGTCTGGCGAGGAGAACGTGTGACAGGAGAGTACAAGTTTGTGCAGCTCACCCCTGCCACTGACACAAGCACGGATTTGCAGCACCCTGTTCCACCCATGGTGTGACAGGTTTCTGCGCTGTGCAGGGCATTTCTCTGCATCTGGGAGTCCAAGAGAAAGTAAAATTGTTGCCGCAGAGAGCAGCAACAGCAGTAGGGAGCAGCAGAAGGAAGTCGTTACAGTACTTCTTCCACACGACATCTAGCAACTAATCAGCAAGCGTGCGAGCGGCAGCTATGTTCCACTTGCAATATGAAAGTTTCGCCTGCCAGATACCTGTTCAACACCTTCCTTATTCGCCTGCCCGCAGCGCTCGCTCTTTCCCCCGCCAGCGCGCTGATCGGCACGCTCCCTCTGACACACATGGTTCCTTGGCCGGTTGCCAAGAGCTCCGGAAAGCAGCTTCTGCCGAAGGAGGCTCGCCTCTTGCGGTTACCTTCTCTGAGCTCCGGAGTCCTGGCTTCTGCCTTTCTTGCTCTTAATGCAAGCAGAAAGCTTTTGCACTGCGTCTGGCGAGGAGAACGTGTGACAGGACAGCACAAGTTTGTGCAGCTCACCCCTGCCACTGACACAAGCACGGATTTGCAGCACCCTATTCCACCCTTAGTGTGACAGGTTTCTGCGCTGTGCAGGGCATTTCTCTGCATCTGGGAGTCCAAGAGAAAGTAAAATTGTTGCCTCAGAGAGCAGCAACAGCAGTAGGGAGCAGCAGAAGGAAGTCGTTTCAGTACTACTTCCACACGACATCTAGCAACTAATCAGCAAGCGTGCGAGCGGCAGCTATGTTCCACTTGCAATATGAAAGTTTCGCCTGCCAGATACCTGTTCAACACCTTCCTTATTCGCCTGCCCGCAGCGCTCGCGCTTTCCCCCGCCCGCGCTCTCACCGGCACTCTCCCTCTGACATACATGGTTCCTTGGCCGGTTGCCAAGAGCTCCGGAAAGCAGCTTCTGCCGAAGGAGGCTCGCCTCTTGCGGTTACCTTCTCTGAGCTCCGGAGTCTTGGCTTCTGCCTTTCTTGCTCTTAATGCAAGCAGAAAGCTTTTGCACTGCGTCTGGCGAGGAGAACGTGTGACAGGACAGCACATGTTTGTGCAGCTCACCCCTGCCACTGACACAAGCACGGATTTGCAGCACCCTATTCCACCCATGGTGTGACAGGTTTCTGCGCTGTGCAGGGCATTTCTCTGCATCTGGGAGTCCCAGGGAAAGTAAAATTGTTGTCGCAGAGAGCAGCAACAGCAGTAGGGAGCAGCAGAAGGTTCGCCTGCCCGCAGCGCTCGCGCTTTCCCCCGCCCGCGCTCTGACCGGCACTCTCCCTTTGACACACATGGTTCCTTGGCCGGTTGCCAAGAGCTCCGGAAAGCAGCTTCTGCCGAAGGAGGCTCGCCTCTTGCGGTTACCTTCTCTGAGCTCCGGAGTCCTGGCTTCTGCCTTTCTTGCTCTTTAATGCAAGCAGAAAGCTTTTGCACTGCGTCTGGCGAGGAGAACGTGTGACAGGACAGCACATGTTTGTGCAGCTCACTAATGCCACTGACACAAGCACGGATTTGCAGCACCCTATTCCACCCATGGTGTGACAGGTTTCTGCGCTGTGCAGGGCATTTCTCTGCATCTGGGAGTCCAAGGGAAAGTAAAATTGTTGTCGCAGAGAGCAGCAACAGCAGTAGGGAGCAGCAGAAGGTTCGCCTGCCCGCAGCGCTCGCTCTTTCCCCCGCCCGCGCTCTGACCGGCACTCTCCCTCTGACACACATGGTTCCTTGGCCGGTTGCCAAGAGCTCCGGAAAGCAGCTTCTGCCGAAGGAGGCTCGCCTCTTGCGGTTACCTTCTCTGAGCTCCGGAGTCCTGGCTTCTGCCTTTCTTGCCCTTAATGCAAGCAGAAAGCTTTTGCACTGCGTCTGGCGAGGAGAACGTGTTACAGGAGAGCACAAGTTTGTGCAGCTCACCCCTGCCACTGACACAAGCACGGATTTGCAGCACCCTATTCCACCCTTAGTGTGACAGGTTTCTGCGCTGTGCAGGGCATTTCTCTGCATCTGGGAGTCCAAGAGAAAGTAAAATTGTTGCCGCAGAGAGCAGCAACAGCAGTAGGGAGCAGCAGAAGGAAGTCGTTTCAGTACTTCTTCCACACGACATCTAGCAACTAATCAGCAAGCGTGCGAGCGGCAGCTATGTTCCACTTGCAATATGAAAGTTTCCCGTGCCAGATACCTGTTCAACACCTTCCTTATTCGCCTGCCCGCAGCGCTCGCTCTTTCCCCCGCCAGCGCGCTGATCGGCACGCTCCCTCTGACACACATGGTTCCTTGGCCGGTTGCCAAGAGCTCCGGAAAGCAGCTTCTGCCGAAGGAGGCTCGCCTCTTGCGGTTACCTTCTCTGAGCTCCGGAGTCCTGGCTTCTGCCTTTCTTGCTCTTAATGCAAGCAGAAAGCTTTTGCACTGCGTCTGGCGAGGAGAACGTGTGACAGGACAGCACATGTTTGTGCAGCTCACCCCTGCCACTGACACAAGCACGGATTTGCAGCACCCTATTCCACCCATGGTGTGACAGGTTTCTGCGCTGTGCAGGGCATTTCTCTGCATCTGGGAGTCCCAGGGAAAGTAAAATTGTTGTCGCAGAGAGCAGCAACAGCAGTAGGGAGCAGCAGAAGGTTCGCCTGCCCGCAGCGCTCGCTCTTTCCCCCGCCCGCGCTCTGACCGGCACTCTCCCTCTGACACACATGGTTCCTTGGCCGGTTGCCAAGAGCTCCGGAAAGCAGCTTCTGCCGAAGGAGGCTCGCCTCTTGCGGTTACCTTCTCTGAGCTCCGGAGTCCTGGCTTCTGCCTTTCTTGCTCTTTAATGCAAGCAGAAAGCTTTTGCACTGCGTCTGGCGAGGAGAACGTGTGACAGGACAGCACATGTTTGTGCAGCTCACCAATGCCACTGACACAAGCACGGATTTGCAGCACCCTATTCCACCCATGGTGTGACAGGTTTCTGCGCTGTGCAGGGCATTTCTCTGCATCTGGGAGTCCAAGGGAAAGTAAAATTGTTGTCGCAGAGAGCAGCAACAGCAGTAGGGAGCAGCAGAAGGAACTCGTGGCCGTACTTCTTCTACAAGACAACTAGAGACTTGTCAGCAAGCGGCTGAGCAGCATCTACGTTCCACTTGCAGTCTGAAAGTTTCCCGTGCCACATGCCTGTTCAACACCTTCCTTATTCGCCTGCCCGCAGCGCTCGCGCTTTCCCCCGCCCGCGCTCTGACCGGCACTCTCCCTCTGACACACATGGTTCCTTGGCCGGTTGCCAAGAGCTCCGGAAAGCAGCTTCTGCCGAAGGAGGCTCGCCTCTTGCGGTTACCTTCTCTGAGCTCCGGAGTCCTGGCTTCTGCCTTTCTTGCTCTTAATGCAAGCAGAAAGCTTTTGCACTGCGTCTGGCGAGGAGAACGTGTGACAGGACAGCACATGTTTGTGCAGCTCACCCCTGCCACTGACACAAGCACGGATTTGCAGCACCCTATTCCACCCATGGTGTGACAGGTTTCTGCGCTGTGCAGGGCATTTCTCTGCATCAGGGAGTCCCAGGGAAAGTAAAATTGTTGTCGCAGAGAGCAGCAACTGCAGTAGGGAGCAGCAGAAGGTTCGCCTGCCCGCAGCGCTCGCTCTTTCCCCCGCCCGCGCTCTGACCGGCACTCTCCCTCTGACACACATGGTTCCTTGGCCGGTTGCCAAGAGCTCCGGAAAGCAGCTTCTGCCGAAGGAGGCTCGCCTCTTGCGGTTACCTTCTCTGAGCTCCGGAGTCCTGGCTTCTGCCTTTCTTGCCCTTAATGCAAGCAGAAAGCTTTTGCACTGCGTCTGGCGAGGAGAACGTGTTACAGGAGAGCACAAGTTTGTGCAGCTCACCCCTGCCACTGACACAAGCACGGATTTGCAGCACCCTATTCCACCCTTAGTGTGACAGGTTTCTGCGCTGTGCAGGGCATTTCTCTGTATCTGGGAGTCCAAGAGAAAGTAAAATTGTTGCCGCAGAGAGCAGCAACAGCAGTAGGGAGCAGCAGAAGGAAGTCGTTTCAGTACTTCTTCCACACGACATCTAGCAACTAATCAGCAAGCGTGCGAGCGGCAGCTATGTTCCACTTGCAATATGAAAGTTTCCCGTGCCAGATACCTGTTCAACACCTTCCTTATTCGCCTGCCCGCAGCGCTCGCTCTTTCCCCCGCCAGCGCGCTGATCGGCACGCTCCCTCTGACACACATGGTTCCTTGGCCGGTTGCCAAGAGCTCCGGAAAGCAGCTTCTGCCGAAGGAGGCTCGCCTCTTGCGGTTACCTTCTCTGAGCTCCGGAGTCCTGGCTTCTGCCTTTCTTGCTCTTAATGCAAGCAGAAAGCTTTTGCACTGCGTCTGGCGAGGAGAACGTGTGACAGGACAGCACATGTTTGTGCAGCTCACCCCTGCCACTGACACAAGCACGGATTTGCAGCACCCTATTCCACCCATGGTGTGACAGGTTTCTGCGCTGTGCAGGGCATTTCTCTGCATCTGGGAGTCCAAGGGCAAGTAAAATTGTTGTCGCAGAGAGCAGCAACAGCAGTAGGGAGCAGCAGAAGGAACTCGTGGCCATACTTCTTCTACAAGACAACTAGAGACTTGTCAGCAAGCGGCTGAGCAGCATCTACGTTCCACTTGCAGTCTGAAAGTTTCCCGTGCCACATGCCTGTTCAACACATTCCTTATTCGCCTGCCCGCAGCGCTCGCGCTTTTCCCCCGCCCGCGCTCTGACCGGCACTCTCCCTCTGACACACATGGTTCCTTGGCCGGTTGCCAAGAGCTCCTGAAAGCAGCTTCTGCCGATGGAGGCTCGCCTCTTGCGGTTAACTTCTCTGAGCTCCGGAGTCTTGGCTTCTGCCTTTCTTGCTCTTAATGCAAGCAGAAAGCTTTTGCACTGTGTCTGGCGAGGAGAACGTGTGACAGGAGAGCACAAGTTTGTGCAGCTCACCCCTGCCACTGACACAAGCACGGATTTGCAGCACCCTATTCCACCCATGGTGTGACAGGTTTCTGCGCTCTGCAGGGCATTTCTCTGCATCTGGGAGTCCAAGGGAAAGTAAAATTGTTGTCGCAGAGAGCAGCAACAGCAGTAGGGAGCAGCAGAAGGAAGTCTTGCCCGTACTTCTTCTACAAGACAACTAGAGACTTGTCAGCAAGCGGCTGAGCAGCAGCTAAGTTCCACTTGCAGTCTGAAAGATTCGCGTGCCACTTGCCTGTTCAACACCTTCCTTATTCGCCTGCCCGCAGCGCTCGCGCTTTCCCCCGCCCGCGCTCTGACCGGCACTCTCCCTCTGACACACATGGTTCCTTGGCCGGTTGCCAATAGCTCCGGAAAGCAGCTTCTGCCGAAGGAGGCTCGCCTCTTGCGGTTACCTTCTCTGAGCTCCGGAGTCCTGGCTTCTGCCTTTCTTGCTCTTAATACAAGCAGAAAGCTTTTGCACTGCGTCTGGCGAGGAGAACGTGTGACAGGACAGCACATGTTTGTGCAGCTCACCCCTGCCACTGACACAAGCACGGATTTGCAGCACCCTATTCCACCCATGGTGTGACAGGTTTCTGCGCTGTGCAGGGCATTTCTCTGCATCTGGGAGTCCCAGGGAAAGTAAAATTGTTGTCGCAGAGAGCAGCAACAGCAGTAGGGAGCAGCAGAAGGTTCGCCTGCCCGCAGCGCTCGCGCTTTCCCCCGCCCGCGCTCTGACCGGCACTCTCCCTCTGACATACATGGTTCCTTGGCCGGTTGCCAAGAGCTCCGGAAAGCAGCTTCTGCCGAAGGAGGCTCGCCTCTTGCGGTTACCTTCTCTGAGCTCCGGAGTCCTGGCTTCTGCCTTTCTTGCTCTTAATGCAAGCAGAAAGCTTTTGCACTGCGTCTGGCGAGGAGAACGTGTGACAGGAGAGTACAAGTTTGTGCAGCTCACCCCTGCCACTGACACAAGCACGGATTTGCAGCACCCTATTCCACCCATGGTGTGACAGGTTTCTGCGCTGTGCAGGGCATTTCTCTGCATCTGGGAGTCCAAGAGAAAGTAAAATTGTTGCCGCAGAGAGCAGCAACAGCAGTAGGGAGCAGCAGAAGGAAGTCGTTTCAGTACTTCTTCCACACGACATCTAGCAACTAATCAGCAAGCGTGCGAGCGGCAGCTATGTTCCACTTGCAATATGAAAGTTTCGCCTGCCAGATACCTGTTCAACACCTTCCTTATTCGCCTGCCCGCAGCGCTCGCTCTTTCCCACGCCAGCGCGCTGATCGGCACGCTCCCTCTGACACACATGGTTCCTTGGCCGGTTGCCAAGAGCTCCGGAAAGCAGGTTCTGCCGAAGGAGGCTCGCCTCTTGCGGTTACCTTCTCTGAGCTCCGGAGTCCTGGCTTCTGCCTTTCTTGCTCTTAATGCAAGCAGAAAGCTTTTGCACTGCGTCTGGCGAGGAGAACGTGTGACAGGACAGCACATGTTTGTGCAGCTCACCCCTGCCACTGACACAAGCACGGATTTGCAGCACCCTATTCCACCCATGGTGTGACAGGTTTCTGCGCTGTGCAGGGCATTTCTCTGCATCTGGGAGTCCAAGGGAAAGTAAAATTGTTGTCGCAGAGAGCAGCAACAGCAGTAGGGAGCAGCAGAAGGAAGTCTTGCCCGTACTTCTTCTACAAGACAACTAGAGACTTGTCAGCAAGCGGCTGAGCAGCAGCTAAGTTCCACTTGCAGTCTGAAAGATTCGCGTGCCACTTGCCTGTTCAACACCTTCCTTATTCGCCTGCCCGCAGCGCTCGCGCTTTCCCCCGCCCGCGCTCTGACCGGCACTCTCCCTCTGACACACATGGTTCCTTGGCCGGTTGCCAATAGCTCCGGAAAGCAGCTTCTGCCGAAGGAGGCTCGCCTCTTGCGGTTACCTTCTCTGAGCTCCGGAGTCCTGGCTTCTGCCTTTCTTGCTCTTAATGCAAGCAGAAAGCTTTTGCACTGCGTCTGGCGAGGAGAACGTGTGACAGGACAGCACATGTTTGTGCAGCTCACCCCTGCCACTGACACAAGCACGGATTTGCAACACCCTATTCCACCCATGGTGTGACAGGTTTCTGCGCTGTGCAGGGCATTTCTCTGCATCAGGGAGTCCCAGGGAAAGTAAAATTGTTGTCGCAGAGAGCAGCAACTGCAGTAGGGAGCAGCAGAAGGTTCGCCTGCCCGCAGCGCTCGCTCTTTCCCCCGCCCGCGCTCTGACCGGCACTCTCCCTCTGACACACATGGTTCCTTGGCCGGTTGCCAAGAGCTCCGGAAAGCAGCTTCTGCCGAAGGAGGCTCGCCTCTTGCGGTTACCTTCTCTGAGCTCCGGAGTCCTGGCTTCTGCCTTTCTTGCTCTTAATGCAAGCAGAAAGCTTTTGCACTGCGTCTGGCGAGGAGAACGTGTGACAGGAGAGTACAAGTTTGTGCAGCTCACCCCTGCCACTGACACAAGCACGGATTTGCAGCACCCTGTTCCACCCATGGTGTGACAGGTTTCTGCGCTGTGCAGGGCATTTCTCTGCATCTGGGAGTCCAAGAGAAAGTAAAATTGTTGCCGCAGAGAGCAGCAACAGCAGTAGGGAGCAGCAGAAGGAAGTCGTTACAGTACTTCTTCCACACGACATCTAGCAACTAATCAGCAAGCGTGCGAGCGGCAGCTATGTTCCACTTGCAATATGAAAGTTTCGCCTGCCAGATACCTGTTCAACACCTTCCTTATTCGCCTGCCCGCAGCGCTCGCTCTTTCCCCCGCCAGCGCGCTGATCGGCACGCTCCCTCTGACACACATGGTTCCTTGGCCGGTTGCCAAGAGCTCCGGAAAGCAGCTTCTGCCGAAGGAGGCTCGCCTCTTGCGGTTACCTTCTCTGAGCTCCGGAGTCCTGGCTTCTGCCTTTCTTGCTCTTAATGCAAGCAGAAAGCTTTTGCACTGCGTCTGGCGAGGAGAACGTGTGACAGGACAGCACAAGTTTGTGCAGCTCACCCCTGCCACTGACACAAGCACGGATTTGCAGCACCCTATTCCACCCTTAGTGTGACAGGTTTCTGCGCTGTGCAGGGCATTTCTCTGCATCTGGGAGTCCAAGAGAAAGTAAAATTGTTGCCTCAGAGAGCAGCAACAGCAGTAGGGAGCAGCAGAAGGAAGTCGTTTCAGTACTACTTCCACACGACATCTAGCAACTAATCAGCAAGCGTGCGAGCGGCAGCTATGTTCCACTTGCAATATGAAAGTTTCGCCTGCCAGATACCTGTTCAACACCTTCCTTATTCGCCTGCCCGCAGCGCTCGCGCTTTCCCCCGCCCGCGCTCTCACCGGCACTCTCCCTCTGACATACATGGTTCCTTGGCCGGTTGCCAAGAGCTCCGGAAAGCAGCTTCTGCCGAAGGAGGCTCGCCTCTTGCGGTTACCTTCTCTGAGCTCCGGAGTCTTGGCTTCTGCCTTTCTTGCTCTTAATGCAAGCAGAAAGCTTTTGCACTGCGTCTGGCGAGGAGAACGTGTGACAGGACAGCACATGTTTGTGCAGCTCACCCCTGCCACTGACACAAGCACGGATTTGCAGCACCCTATTCCACCCATGGTGTGACAGGTTTCTGCGCTGTGCAGGGCATTTCTCTGCATCTGGGAGTCCCAGGGAAAGTAAAATTGTTGTCGCAGAGAGCAGCAACAGCAGTAGGGAGCAGCAGAAGGTTCGCCTGCCCGCAGCGCTCGCGCTTTCCCCCGCCCGCGCTCTGACCGGCACTCTCCCTCTGACACACATGGTTCCTTGGCCGGTTGCCAATAGCTCCGGAAAGCAGCTTCTGCCGAAGGAGGCTCGCCTCTTGCGGTTACCTTCTCTGAGCTCCGGAGTCCTGGCTTCTGCCTTTCTTGCTCTTAATGCAAGCAGAAAGCTTTTGCACTGCGTCTGGCGAGGAGAACGTGTGACAGGACAGCACATGTTTGTGCAGCTCACCCCTGCCACTGACACAAGCACGGATTTGCAGCACCCTATTCCACCCATGGTGTGACAGGTTTCTGCGCTGTGCAGGGCATTTCTCTGCATCTGGGAGTCCCAGGGAAAGTAAAATTGTTGTCGCAGAGAGCAGCAACAGCAGTAGGGAGCAGCAGAAGGTTCGCCTGCCCGCAGCGCTCGCTCTTTCCCCCGTCCGCGCTCTGACCGGCACTCTCCCTCTGACACACATGGTTCCTTGGCCGGTTGCCAAGAGCTCCGGAAAGCAGCTTCTGCCGAAGGAGGCTCGCCTCTTGCGGTTACCTTCTCTGAGCTCCGGAGTTCTGGCTTCTGCCTTTCTTGCTCTTAATGCAAGCAGAAAGCTTTTGCACTGCGTCTGGCGAGGAGAACGTGTGACAGGACAGCACATGTTTGTGCAGCTCACCCCTGCCACTGACACAAGCACGGATTTGCAGCACCCTATTCCACCCATGGTGTGACAGGTTTCTGCGCTGTGAAGGACATTTCTCTGCATCTGGGAGTCCAAGAGAAAGTAAAATTGTTGCCGCAGAGAGCAGCAACAGCAGTAGGGAGCAGCAGAAGGAAGTCGTTTCAGTACTTCTTCCACACGACATCTAGCAACTAATCAGCAAGCGTGCGAGCGGCAGCTATGTTCCACTTGCAATATGAAAGTTTCGCCTGCCAGATACCTGTTCAACACCTTCCTTATTCGCCTGCCCGCAGCGCTCGCTCTTTCCCCCGCCAGCGCGCTGATCGGCACGCTCCCTCTGACACACATGGTTCCTTGGCCGGTTGCCAAGAGCTCCGGAAAGCAGCTTCTGCCGAAGGAGGCTCGCCTCTTGCGGTTACCTTCTCTGAGCTCCGGAGTCCTGGCTTCTGCCTTTCTTGCTCTTAATGCAAGCAGAAAGCTTTTGCACTGCGTCTGGCGAGGAGAACGTGTGACAGGACAGCACATGTTTGTGCAGCTCACCCCTGCCACTGACACAAGCACGGATTTGCAGCACCCTATTCCACCCATGGTGTGACAGGTTTCTGCGCTGTGCAGGGCATTTCTCTGCATCTGGGAGTCCAAGGGAAAGTAAAATTGTTGTCGCAGAGAGCAGCAACAGCAGTAGGGAGCAGCAGAAGGAAGTCTTGCCCGTACTTCTTCTACAAGACAACTAGAGACTTGTCAGCAAGCCGCTGAGCAGCATCTACGTTCCACTTGTAGTCTGAAAGTTTCCCGTGCCACATGCCTGTTCAACACCTTCCTTATTCGCCTGCCCGCAGCGCTATCGCTTTCCCCCGCCCGCGCTCTGACCGGCACTCTCCCTCTGACACACATGGTTCCTTGGCCGGTTGCCAAGAGCTCCGGAAAGCAGCATCTGCCGAAGGAGGCTCGCCTCTTGCAGTTACCTTCTCTGAGCTCCGGAGTCCTGGCTTCTGCCTTTCTTGCTCTTAATGCAAGCAGAAAGCTTTTGCACTGCGTCTGGCGAGGAGAACGTGTGACAGGACAGCACATGTTTGTGCAGCTCACCCCTGCCACTGACACAAGCACGGATTTGCAGCACCCTATTCCACCCATGGTGTGACAGGTTTCTGCGCTGTGCAGGGCATTTCTCTGCATCTGGGAGTCCCAGGGAAAGTAAAATTGTTGTCGCAGAGAGCAGCAACAGCAGTACGGAGCAGCAGAAGGTTCGCCTGCCCGCAGCGCTCGCGCTTTCCCCCGCCCGCGCTCTGACCGGCACTCTCCCTCTGACACACATGGTTCCTTGGCCGGTTGCCAAGAGCTCCGGAAAGCAGCTTCTGCCGAAGGAGGCTCGCCTCTTGCGGTTACCTTCTCTGAGCTCCGGAGTCCTGGCTTCTGCCTTTCTTGCTCTTAATGCAAGCAGAAAGCTTTTGCACTGTGTCTGGCGAGGAGAACGTGTGACAGGAGAGCACAAGTTTGTGCAGCTCACCCCTGCCACTGACACAAGCACGGATTTGCAGCACCCTATTCCACCCATGGTGTGACAGGTTTCTGCGCTGTGCAGGGCATTTCTCTGCATCTGGGAGTCCAAGGGAAAGTAAAATTGTTGTCGCAGAGAGCAGCAACAGCAGTAGGGAGCAGCAGAAGGAAGTCTTGCCCGTACTTCTTCTACAAGACAACTAGAGACTTGTCAGCAAGCCGCTGAGCAGCATCTACGTTCCACTTGTAGTCTGAAAGTTTCCCGTGCCACATGCCTGTTCAACACCTTCCTTATTCGCCTGCCCGCAGCGCTCGCGCTTTCCCCCGCCCGCGCTCTGACCGGCACTCTCCCTCTGACACACATGGTTCCTTGGCCGGTTGCCAAGAGCTCCGGAAAGCAGCTTCTGCCGAAGGAGGCTCGCCTCTTGCGGTTACCTTCTCTGAGCTCCGGAGTCCTGGCTTCTGCCTTTCTTGCTCTTAATGCAAGCAGAAAGCTTTTGCACTGTGTCTGGCGAGGAGAACGTGTGACAGGACAGCACATGTTTGTGCAGCTCACCCCTGCCACTGACACAAGCACGGATTTGCAGCACCCTATTCCACCCATGGTGTGACAGGTTTCTGCGCTGTGCAGGGCATTTCTCTGCATCTGGGAGTCCAAGAGAAAGTAAAATTGTTGCCTCAGAGAGCAGCAACAGCACTAGGGAGCAGCAGAAGGAAGTCGTTTCAGTACTACTTCCACACAACATCTAGCAACTAATCAGCAAGCGTGCGAGCGGCAGCTATGTTCCACTTGCAATATGAAAGTTTCGCCTGCCAGATACCTGTTCAACACCTTCCTTATTCGCCTGCCCGCAGCGCTCGCTCTTTCCCCCGCCAGCGCTCTGACCGGCACTCTCCCTCTGACACACATGGTTCCTTGGCCGGTTGCCAAGAGCTCCGGAAAGCAGCTTCTGCCGAAGGAGGCTCGCCTCTTGCAGTTACCTTCTCTGAGCTCCGGAGTCCTGGCTTCTGCCTTTCTTGCTCTTAATGCAAGCAGAAAGCTTTTGCACTGCGTCTGGCGAGGAGAACGTGTGACAGGACAGCACATGTTTGTGCAGCTCACCCCTGCCACTGACACAAGCACGGATTTGCAGCACCCTATTCCACCCATGGTGTGACAGGTTTCTGCGCTGTGCAGGGCATTTCTCTGCATCTGGGAGTCCCAGGGAAAGTAAAATTGTTGTCGCAGAGAGCAGCAACAGCAGTAGGGAGCAGCAGAAGGAAGTCTTGCCCGTACTTCTTCTACAAGACAACTAGAGACTTGTCAGCAAGCCGCTGAGCAGCATCTACGTTCCACTTGTAGTCTGAAAGTTTCCCGTGCCACATGCCTGTTCAACACCTTCCTTATTCGCCTGCCCGCAGCGCTCGCGCTTTCCCCCGCCCGCGCTCTGACCGGCACTCTCCCTCTGACACACATGGTTCCTTGGCCGGTTGCCAAGAGCTCCGGAAAGCAGCTTCTGCCGAAGGAGGCTCGCCTCTTGCAGTTACCTTCTCTGAGCTCCGGAGTCCTGGCTTCTGCCTTTCTTGCTCTTAATGCAAGCAGAAAGCTTTTGCACTGCGTCTGGCGAGGAGAACGTGTGACAGGACAGCACATGTTTGTGCAGCTCACCCCTGCCACTGACACAAGCACGGATTTGCAGCACCCTATTCCACCCATGGTGTGACAGGTTTCTGCGCTGTGCAGGGCATTTCTCTGCATCTGGGAGTCCCAGGGAAAGTAAAATTGTTGTCGCAGAGAGCAGCAACAGCAGTAGGGAGCAGCAGAAGGTTCGCCTGCCCGCAGCGCTCGCGCTTTCCCCCGCCCGCGCTCTGACCGGCACTCTCCCTCTGACATACATGGTTCCTTGGCCGGTTGCCAAGAGCTCCGGAAAGCAGCTTCTGCCGAAGGAGGCTCGCCTCTTGCGGTTACCTTCTCTGAGCTCCGGAGTCCTGGCTTCTGCCTTTCTTGCTCTTAATGCAAGCAGAAAGCTTTTGCACTGCGTCTGGCGAGGAGAACGTGTGACAGGAGAGCACAAGTTTGTGCAGCTCACCCTTGCCACTGACACAAGCACGGATTTGCAGCACCCTATTCCACCCATGGTGTGACAGGTTTCTGCGCTGTGCAGGGCATTTCTCTGCATCTGGGAATCCAAGGGAAAGTAAAATTGTTGTCGCAGAGAGCAGCAACAGCAGTAGGGAGCAGCAGAAGGAAGTCTTGCCCGTACTTCTTCTACAAGACAACTAGAGACTTGTCAGCAAGCCGCTGAGCAGCATCTACGTTCCACTTGTAGTCTGAAAGTTTCCCGTGCCACATGCCTGTTCAACACCTTCCTTATTCGCCTGCCCGCAGCGCTCGCGCTTTCCCCCGCCCGCGCTCTGACCGGCACTCTCCCTCTGACACACATGGTTCCTTGGCCGATTGCCAAGAGCTCCGGAAAGCAGCTTCTGCCGAAGGAGGCTCGCCTCTTGCGGTTACCTTCTCTGAGCTCCGGAGTCCTGGCTTCTGCCTTTCTTGCTCTTAATGCAAGCAGAAAGCTTTTGCACTGTGTCTGGCGAGGAGAACGTGTGACAGGACAGCACATGTTTGTGCAGCTCACCCCTGCCACTGACACAAGCACGGATTTGCAGCACCCTATTCCACCCATGGTGTGACAGGTTTCTGCGCTGTGCAGGGCATTTCTCTGCATCTGGGAGTCCAAGAGAAAGTAAAATTGTTGCCTCAGAGAGCAGCAACAGCAGTAGGGAGCAGCAGAAGGAAGTCGTTTCAGTACTACTTCCACACAACATCTAGCAACTAATCAGCAAGCGTGCGAGCGGCAGCTATGTTCCACTTGCAATATGAAAGTTTCGCCTGCCAGATACCTGTTCAACACCTTCCTTATTCGCCTGCCCGCAGCGCTCGCTCTTTCCCCCGCCAGCGCTCTGACCGGCACTCTCCCTCTGACACACATGGTTCCTTGGCCGGTTGCCAAGAGCTCCGGAAAGCAGCTTCTGCCGAAGGAGGCTCGCCTCTTGCAGTTACCTTCTCTGAGCTCCGGAGTCCTGGCTTCTGCCTTTCTTGCTCTTAATGCAAGCAGAAAGCTTTTGCACTGCGTCTGGCGAGGAGAACGTGTGACAGGACAGCACATGTTTGTGCAGCTCACCCCTGCCACTGACACAAGCACGGATTTGCAGCACCCTATTCCACCCATGGTGTGACAGGTTTCTGCGCTGTGCAGGGCATTTCTCTGCATCTGGGAGTCCCAGGGAAAGTAAAATTGTTGTCGCAGAGAGCAGCAACAGCAGTAGGGAGCAGCAGAAGGAAGTCTTGCCCGTACTTCTTCTACAAGACAACTAGAGACTTGTCAGCAAGCCGCTGAGCAGCATCTACGTTCCACTTGTAGTCTGAAAGTTTCCCGTGCCACATGCCTGTTCAACACCTTCCTTATTCGCCTGCCCGCAGCGCTCGCGCTTTCCCCCGCCCGCGCTCTGACCGGCACTCTCCCTCTGACACACATGGTTCCTTGGCCGGTTGCCAAGAGCTCCGGAAAGCAGCTTCTGCCGAAGGAGGCTCGCCTCTTGCAGTTACCTTCTCTGAGCTCCGGAGTCCTGGCTTCTGCCTTTCTTGCTCTTAATGCAAGCAGAAAGCTTTTGCACTGCGTCTGGCGAGGAGAACGTGTGACAGGACAGCACATGTTTGTGCAGCTCACCCCTGCCACTGACACAAGCACGGATTTGCAGCACCCTATTCCACCCATGGTGTGACAGGTTTCTGCGCTGTGCAGGGCATTTCTCTGCATCTGGGAGTCCCAGGGAAAGTAAAATTGTTGTCGCAGAGAGCAGCAACAGCAGTAGGGAGCAGCAGAAGGTTCGCCTGCCCGCAGCGCTCGCGCTTTCCCCCGCCCGCGCTCTGACCGGCACTCTCCCTCTGACATACATGGTTCCTTGGCCGGTTGCCAAGAGCTCCGGAAAGCAGCTTCTGCCGAAGGAGGCTCGCCTCTTGCGGTTACCTTCTCTGAGCTCCGGAGTCCTGGCTTCTGCCTTTCTTGCTCTTAATGCAAGCAGAAAGCTTTTGCACTGCGTCTGGCGAGGAGAACGTGTGACAGGAGAGCACAAGTTTGTGCAGCTCACCCCTGCCACTGACACAAGCACGGATTTGCAGCACCCTATTCCACCCATGGTGTGACAGGTTTCTGCGCTGTGCAGGGCATTTCTCTGCATCTGGGAATCCAAGAGAAAGTAAAATTGTTGTCGCAGAGAGCAGCAACAGCAATAGGGAGCAGCAGAAGGAAGTCTTGCCCGTACTTCTTCTACAAGACAACTAGAGACTTGTCAGCAAGCCGCTGAGCAGCATCTACGTTCCACTTGTAGTCTGAAAGTTTCCCGTGCCACATGCCTGTTCAACACCTTCCTTATTCGCCTGCCCGCAGCGCTCGCTCTTTCCCCCGCCAGCGCGCTGATCGGCACGCTCCCTCTGACACACATGGTTCCTTGGCCGGTTGCCAAGAGCTCCGGAAAGCAGCTTCTGCCGAAGGAGGCTCGCCTCTTGCGGTTACCTTCTCTGAGCTCCGGAGTCCTGGCTTCTGCCTTTCTTGCTCTTAATGCAAGCAGAAAGCTTTTGCACTGCGTCTGGCGAGGAGAACGTGTGACAGGACAGCACATGTTTGTGCAGCTCACCCCTGCCACTGACACAAGCACGGATTTGCAGCACCCTATTCCACCCATGGTGTGACAGGTTTCTGCGCTGTGCAGGGCATTTCTCTGCATCTGTGAGTCCAAGGGAAAGTAAAATTGTTGTCGCAGAGAGCAGCAACAGCAGTAGGGAGCAGCAGAAGGAAGTCTTGCCCGTACTTCTTCTACAAGACAACTAGAGACTTGTCAGCAAGCCGCTGAGCAGCATCTACGTTCCACTTGTAGTCTGAAAGTTTCCCGTGCCACATGCCTGTTCAACACCTTCCTTATTCGCCTGCCCGCAGCGCTCGCGCTTTCCCCCGCCCGCGCTCTGACCGGCACTCTCCCTCTGACACACATGGTTCCTTGGCCGGTTGCCAAGAGCTCCGGAAAGCAGCTTCTGCCGAAGGAGGCTCGCCTCTTGCAGTTACCTTCTCTGAGCTCCGGAGTCCTGGCTTCTGCCTTTCTTGCTCTTAATGCAAGCAGAAAGCTTTTGCACTGCGTCTGGCGAGGAGAACGTGTGACAGGACAGCACATGTTTGTGCAGCTCACCCCTGCCACTGACACAAGCACGGATTTGCAGCACCCTATTCCACCCATGGTGTGACAGGTTTCTGCGCTGTGCAGGGCATTTCTCTGCATCTGGGAGTCCCAGGGAAAGTAAAATTGTTGTCGCAGAGAGCAGCAACAGCAGTAGGGAGCAGCAGAAGGTTCGCCTGCCCGCAGCGCTCGCGCTTTCCCCCGCCCGCGCTCTGACCGGCACTCTCCCTCTGACATACATGGTTCCTTGGCCGGTTGCCAAGAGCTCCGGAAAGCAGCTTCTGCCGAAGGAGGCTCGCCTCTTGCGGTTACCTTCTCTGAGCTCCGGAGTCCTGGCTTCTGCCTTTCTTGCTCTTAATGCAAGCAGAAAGCTTTTGCACTGCGTCTGGCGAGGAGAACGTGTGACAGGAGAGCACAAGTTTGTGCAGCTCACCCTTGCCACTGACACAAGCACGGATTTGCAGCACCCTATTCCACCCATGGTGTGACAGGTTTCTGCGCTGTGCAGGGCATTTCTCTGCATCTGGGAATCCAAGAGAAAGTAAAATTGTTGCCGCAGAGAGCAGCAACAGCAGTAGGGAGCAGCAGAAAGAAGTCGTTTCAATACTTCTTCTACAAGACAACTAGAGACTTGTCAGCAAGCGGCTGAGCAGCATCTACGTTCCACTTGCAGTCTGAAAGTTTCCCGTGCCACATGCCTGTTCAACACCTTCCTTATTCGCCTGCCCGCAGCGCTCGCGCTTTCCCCCGCCCGCGCTCTCACCGGCACTCTCCCTCTGACACACATGGTTCCTTGGCCGGTTGCCAAGAGCTCCGGAAAGCAGCTTCTGCCGAAGGAGGCTCGCCTCTTGCGGTTACCTTCTCTGAGCTCCGGAGTCCTGGCTTCTGCCTTTCTTGCTCTTAATGCAAGCAGAAAGCTTTTGCACTGTGTCTGGCGAGGAGAACGTGTGACAGGAGAGCACAAGTTTGTGCAGCTCACCCCTGCCACTGACACAAGCACGGATTTGCAGCACCCTATTCCAACCATGGTGTGACAGGTTTCTGCGCTGTGCAGGGCATTTCTCTGCATCTGGGAGTCCAAGAGAAAGTAAAATTGTTGTCGCAGAGAGCAGCAACAGCAGTAGGGAGCAGCAGAAGGAAGTCGTTTCAGTACTTCTTCCACACGACATCTAGCAACTAATCAGCAAGCGTGCGAGCGGCAGCTATGTTCCACTTGCAATATGAAAGTTTCGCCTGCCAGATACCTGTTCAACACCTTCCTTATTCGCCTGCCCGCAGCGCTCGCTCTTTCCCCCGCCAGCGCGCTTATCGGCACGCTCCCTCTGACACACATGGTTCCTTGGCCGGTTGCCAAGAGCTCTGGAAAGCAGCTTCTGCCGAAGGAGGCTCGCCTCTTGCGGTTACCTTCTCTGAGCTCCGGAGTCCTGGCTTCTGCCTTTCTTGCTCTTAATGCAAGCAGAAAGCTTTTGCACTGCGTCTGGCGAGGAGAACGTGTGACAGGACAGCACATGTTTGTGCAGCTCACCCCTGCCACTGACACAAGCACGGATTTGCAGCACCCTATTCCACCCATGGTGTGACAGGTTTCTGCGCTGTGCAGGGCATTTCTCTGCATCTGGGAGTCCCAGGGAAAGTAAAATTGTTGTCGCAGAGAGCAGCAACAGCAGTAGGGAGCAGCAGAAGGTTCGCCTGCCCGCAGCGCTCGCGCTTTCCCCCGCCCGCGCTCTGACCGGCACTCTCCCTCTGACATACATGGTTCCTTGGCCGGTTGCCAAGAGCTCCGGAAAGCAGCTTCTGCCGAAGGAGGCTCGCCTCTTGCGGTTACCTTCTCTGAGCTCCGGAGTCCTGGCTTCTGCCTTTCTTTCTCTTAATGCAAGCAGAAAGCTTTTGCACTGCGTCTGGCGAGGAGAACGTGTGACAGGAGAGCACAAGTTTGTGCAGCTCACCCCTGCCACTGACACAAGCACGGATTTGCAGCACCCTATTCCACCCATGGTGTGACAGGTTTCTGCGCTGTGCAGGGCATTTCTCTGCATCTGGGAATCCAAGAGAAAGTAAAATTGTTGCCGCAGAGAGCAGCAACAGCAGTAGGGAGCAGCAGAAGGAAGTCGTTTCAGTACTTCTTCTACAAGACAACTAGAGACTTGTCAGCAAGCGGCTGAGCAGCATCTACGTTCCACTTGCAGTCTGAAAGTTTCCCGTGCCACATGCCTGTTCAACACCTTCCTTATTCGCCTGCCCGCAGCGCTCGCGCTTTCCCCCGCCCGCGCTCTCACCGGCACTCTCCCTCTGACACACATGGTTCCTTGGCCGGTTGCCAAGAGCTCCGGAAAGCAGCTTCTGCCGAAGGAGGCTCGCCTCTTGCGGTTACCTTCTCTGAGCTCCGGAGTCCTGGCTTCTGCCTTTCTTGCTCTTAATGCAAGCAGAAAGCTTTTGCACTGTGTCTGGCGAGGAGAACGTGTGACAGGAGAGCACAAGTTTGTGCAGCTCACCCCTGCCACAAGCACGGATTTGCAGCACCCTATTCCACCCTTAGTGTGACAGGTTTCTGCGCTGTGCAGGGCATTTCTCTGCATCTGGGAGTCCAAGAGAAAGTAAAATTGTTGCCTCAGAGAGCAGCAACAGCAGTAGGGATCAGCAGAAGGAAGTCGTTTCAGTACTACTTCCACACGACATCTAGCAACTAATCAGCAAGCGTGCGAGCGGCAGCTATGATCCACTTGCAATATGAAAGTTTCGCCTGCCAGATACCTGTTCAACACCTTCCTTATTCGCCTGCCCGCAGCGCTCGCTCTTTCCCCCGCCAGCGCGCTGATCGGCACGCTCCCTCTGACACACATGGTTCCTTGGCCGGTTACCAAGAGCTCCGGAAAGCAGCTTCTGCCGAAGGAGGCTCGCCTCTTGCGGTTACCTTCTCTGAGCTCCGGAGTCCTGGCTTCTGCCTTTCTTGCTCTTAATGCAAGCAGAAAGCTTTTGCACTGCGTCTGGCGAGGATAACGTGTGACAGGACAGCACATGTTTGTGCAGCTCACCCCTGCCACTGACACAAGCACGGATTTGCAGCACCCTATTCCACCCATGGTGTGACAGGTTTCTGCGCTGTGCAGGGCATTTCTCTGCATCTGGGAGTCC
Organism: Cyanistes caeruleus; assembly: GCF_971803275.1. Taxonomy (NCBI): domain Eukaryota; kingdom Metazoa; phylum Chordata; class Aves; order Passeriformes; family Paridae; genus Cyanistes; species Cyanistes caeruleus. The sequence goes on from NC_141704.1 coordinate 63,827,181, forward strand.
AAGGGAAAGTAAAATTGTTGTCGCAGAGAGCAGCAACAGCAGTAGGGAGCAGCAGAAGGAAGTCTTGCCCGTACTTCTTCTACAAGACAACTAGAGACTTGTCAGCAAGCCGCTGAGCAGCATCTACGTTCCACTTGTAGTCTGAAAGTTTCCCGTGCCACATGCCTGTTCAACACCTTCTTTATTCGCCTGCCCGCAGCGCTCGCGCTTTCCCCCGCCCGCGCTCTGACCGGCACTCTCCCTCTGACACACATGGTTCCTTGGCCGGTTGCCAAGAGCTCCGGAAAGCAGCTTCTGCCGAAGGAGGCTCGCCTCTTGCAGTTACCTTCTCTGAGCTCCGGAGTCCTGGCTTCTGCCTTTCTTGCTCTTAATGCAAGCAGAAAGCTTTTGCACTGCGTCTGGCGAGGAGAACGTGTGACAGGACAGCACATGTTTGTGCAGCTCACCCCTGCCACTGACACAAGCACGGATTTGCAGCACCCTATTCCACCCATGGTGTGACAGGTTTCTGCGCTGTGCAGGGCATTTCTCTGCATCTGGGAGTCCCAGGGAAAGTAAAATTGTTGTCGCAGAGAGCAGCAACAGCAGTAGGGAGCAGCAGAAGGTTCGCCTGCCCGCAGCGCTCGCGCTTTCCCCCGCCCGCGCTCTGACCGGCACTCTCCCTCTGACATACATGGTTCCTTGGCCGGTTGCCAAGAGCTCCGGAAAGCAGCTTCTGCCGAAGGAGGCTCGCCTCTTGCGGTTACCTTCTCTGAGCTCCGGAGTCCTGGCTTCTGCCTTTCTTTCTCTTAATGCAAGCAGAAAGCTTTTGCACTGCGTCTGGCGAGGAGAACGTGTGACAGGAGAGCACAAGTTTGTGCAGCTCACCCCTGCCACTGACACAAGCACGGATTTGCAGCACCCTATTCCACCCATGGTGTGACAGGTTTCTGCGCTGTGCAGGGCATTTCTCTGCATCTGGGAATCCAAGAGAAAGTAAAATTGTTGCCGCAGAGAGCAGCAACAGCAGTAGGGAGCAGCAGAAGGAAGTCGTTTCAGTACTTCTTCTACAAGACAACTAGAGACTTGTCAGCAAGCGGCTGAGCAGCATCTACGTTCCACTTGCAGTCTGAAAGTTTCCCGTGCCACATGCCTGTTCAACACCTTCCTTATTCGCCTGCCCGCAGCGCTCGCGCTTTCCCCCGCCCGCGCTCTGACCGGCACTCTCCCTCTGACACACATGGTTCCTTGGCCGGTTGCCAAGAGCTCCGGAAAGCAGCTTCTGCCGAAGGAGGCTCGCTTCTTGCGGTTACCTTCTCTGAGCTCCGGAGTCCTGGCTTCTGCCTTTCTTGCTCTTAATGCAAGCAGAAAGCTTTTGCACTGTGTCTGGCGAGGAGAACGTGTGACAGGAGAGCACAAGTTTGTGCAGCTCACCCCTGCCACTGACACAAGCACGGATTTGCAGCACCCTATTCCAACCATGGTGTGACAGGTTTCTGCGCTGTGCAGGGCATTTCTCTGCATCTGGGAGTCCAAGAGAAAGTAAAATTGTTGCCTCAGAGAGCAGCAACAGCAGTAGGGAGCAGCAGAAGGAAGTCGTTTCAGTACTACTTCCACACGACATCTAGCAACTAATCAGCAAGCGTGCGAGCGGCAGCTATGTTCCACTTGCAATATGAAAGTTTCGCCTGCCAGATACCTGTTCAACACCTTCCTTATTCGCCTGCCCGCAGCGCTCGCTCTTTCCCCCGCCAGCGCGCTGATCGGCACGCTCCCTCTGACACACATGGTTCCTTGGCCGGTTGCCAAGAGCTCCGGAAAGCAGCTTCTGCCGAAGGAGGCTCGCCTCTTGCGGTTACCTTCTCTGAGCTCCGGAGTCCTGGCTTCTGCCTTTCTTTCTCTTAATGCAAGCAGAAAGCTTTTGCACTGCGTCTGGCGAGGAGAACGTGTGACAGGACAGCACATGTTTGTGCAGCTCACCCCTGCCACTGACACAAGCACGGATTTGCAGCACCCTATTCCACCCATGGTGTGACAGGTTTCTGCGCTGTGCAGGGCATTTCTCTGCATCTGGGAGTCCAAGGGAAAGTAAAATTGTTGTCGCAGAGAGCAGCAACAGCAGTAGGGAGCAGCAGAAGGAAGTCTTGCCCGTACTTCTTCTACAAGACAACTAGAGACTTGTCAGCAAGCCGCTGAGCAGCATCTACGTTCCACTTGTAGTCTGAAAGTTTCCCGTGCCACATGCCTGTTCAACACCTTCCTTATTCGCCTGCCCGCAGCGCTCGCGCTTTCCCCCGCCCGCGCTCTGACCGGCACTCTCCCTCTGACACACATGGTTCCTTGGCCGGTTGCCAAGAGCTCCGGAAAGCAGCTTCTGCCGAAGGAGGCTCGCCTCTTGCAGTTACCTTCTCTGAGCTCCGGAGTCCTGGCTTCTGCCTTTCTTGCTCTTAATGCAAGCAGAAAGCTTTTGCACTGCGTCTGGCGAGGAGAACGTGTGACAGGACAACACATGTTTGTGCAGCTCACCCCTGCCACTGACACAAGCACGGATTTGCAGCACCCTATTCCACCCATGGTGTGACAGGTTTCTGCGCTGTGCAGGGCATTTCTCTGCATCTGGGAGTCCCAGGGAAAGTAAAATTGTTGTCGCAGAGAGCAGCAACAGCAGTAGGGAGCAGCAGAAGGTTCGCCTGCCCGCAGCGCTCGCGCTTTCCCCCGCCCGCGCTCTGACCGGCACTCTCCCTTTGACATACATGGTTCCTTGGCCGGTTGCCAAGAGCTCCGGAAAGCAGCTTCTGCCGAAGGAGGCTCGCCTCTTGCGGTTACCTTCTCTGAGCTCCGGAGTCTTGGCTTCTGCCTTTCTTGCTCTTAATGCAAGCAGAAAGCTTTTGCACTATGTCTGGCGAGGAGAACGTGTGACAGGAGAGCACAAGTTTGTGCAGCTCACCCCTGCCACTGACACAAGCACGGATTTGCAGCACCCTATTCCACCCATGGTGTGACAGGTTTCTGCGCTGTGCAGGGCATTTCTCTGCATCTGGGAGTCCAAGGGAAAGTAAAATTGTTGTCGCAGAGAGCAGCAACAGCAGTAGGGAGCAGCAGAAGGAAGTCTTGCCCGTACTTCTTCTACAAGACAACTAGAGACTTGTCAGCAAGCGGCTGAGCAGCAGCTAAGTTCCACTTGCAGTCTGAAAGATTCGCGTGCCACATGCCTGTTCAACACCTTCCTTATTCGCCTGCCCGCAGCGCTCGCGCTTTCCCCCGCCCGCGCTCTGACCGGCACTCTCCCTCTGACACACATGGTTCCTTGGCCGGTTGCCAATAGCTCCGGAAAGCAGCTTCTGCCGAAGGAGGCTCGCCTCTTGCGGTTACCTTCTCTGAGCTCCGGAGTCCTGGCTTCTGCCTTTCTTGCTCTTAATGCAAGCAGAAAGCTTTTGCACTGCGTCTGGCGAGGAGAACGTGTGACAGGACAGCACATGTTTGTGCAGCTCACCCCTGCCACTGACACAAGCACGGATTTGCAGCACCCTATTCCACCCATGGTGTGACAGGTTTCTGCGCTGTGCAGGGCATTTCTCTGCATCTGGGAGTCCCAGGGAAAGTAAAATTGTTGTCGCAGAGAGCAGCAACAGCAGTAGGGAGCAGCAGAAGGTTCGCCTGCCCGCAGTGCTCGCTCTTTCCCCCGCCCGCGCTCTGACCGGCACTCTCCCTCTGACACACATGGTTCCTTGGCCGGTTGCCAAGAGCTCCGGAAAGCAGCTTCTGCCGAAGGAGGCTCGCCTCTTGCGGTTACCTTCTCTGAGCTCCGGAGTCCTGGCTTCTGCCTTTCTTGCTCTTTAATGCAAGCAGAAAGCTTTTGCACTGCGTCTGGCGAGGAGAACGTGTGACAGGACAGCACATGTTTGTGCAGCTCACCCCTGCCACTGACACAAGCACGGATTTGCAGCACCCTATTCCACCCATGGTGTGACAGGTTTCTGCGCTGTGCAGGGCATTTCTCTGCATCTGGGAGTCCAAGGGAAAGTAAAATTGTTGTCGCAGAGAGCAGCAACAGCAGTAGGGAGCAGCAGAAGGAACTCGTGGCCGTACTTCTTCTACAAGACAACTAGAGACTTGTCAGCAAGCGGCTGAGCAGCATCTACGTTCCACTTGCAGTCTGAAAGTTTCCCGTGCCACATGCCTGTTCAACACCTTCCTTATTCGCCTGCCCGCAGCGCTCGCGCTTTCCCCCGCCCGCGCTCTGACCGGCACTCTCCCTCTGACACACATGGTTCCTTGGCCGGTTGCCAATAGCTCCGGAAAGCAGCTTCTGCCGAAGGAGGCTCGCCTCTTGCGGTTACCTTCTCTGAGCTCCGGAGTCCTGGCTTCTGCCTTTCTTGCTCTTAATGCAAGCAGAAAGCTTTTGCACTGCGTCTGGCGAGGAGAACGTGTGACAGGACAGCACATGTTTGTGCAGCTCACCCCTGCCACTGACACAAGCACGGATTTGCAGCACCCTATTCCACCCATGGTGTGACAGGTTTCTGCGCTGTGCAGGGCATTTCTCTGCATCTGGGAGTCCCAGGGAAAGTAAAATTGTTGTCGCAGAGAGCAGCAACAGCAGTAGGGAGCAGCAGAAGGTTCGCCTGCCCGCAGCGCTCGCTCTTTCCCCCGCCCGCGCTCTGACCGGCACTCTCCCTCTGACACACATGGTTCCTTGGCCGGTTGCCAAGAGCTCCGGAAAGCAGCTTCTGCTGAAGGAGGCTCGCCTCTTGCGGTTACCTTCTCTGAGCTCCGGAGTCCTGGCTTCTGCCTTTCTTGCTCTTTAATGCAAGCAGAAAGCTTTTGCACTGCGTCTGGCGAGGAGAACGTGTGACAGGACAGCACATGTTTGTGCAGCTCACCCCTGCCACTGACACAAGCACGGATTTGCAGCACCCTATTCCACCCATGGTGTGACAGGTTTCTGCGCTGTGCAGGGCATTTCTCTGCATCTGGGAGTCCAAGGGAAAGTAAAATTGTTGTCGCAGAGAGCAGCAACAGCAGTAGGGAGCAGCAGAAGGAACTCGTGGCCGTACTTCTTCTACAAGACAACTAGAGACTTGTCAGCAAGCGGCTGAGCAGCATCTACGTTCCACTTGCAGTCTGAAAGTTTCCCGTGCCACATGCCTGTTCAACACCTTCCTTATTCGCCTGCCCGCAGCGCTCGCGCTTTCCCCCGCCCGCGCTCTGACCGGCACTCTCCCTCTGACACACATGGTTCCTTGGCCGGTTGCCAATAGCTCCGGAAAGCAGCTTCTGCCGAAGGAGGCTCGCCTCTTGCGGTTACCTTCTCTGAGCTCCGGAGTCCTGGCTTCTGCCTTTCTTGCTCTTAATGCAAGCAGAAAGCTTTTGCACTGCGTCTGGCGAGGAGAACGTGTGACAGGACAGCACATGTTTGTGCAGCTCACCCCTGCCACTGACACAAGCACGGATTTGCAGCACCCTATTCCACCCATGGTGTGACAGGTTTCTGCGCTGTGCAGGGCATTTCTCTGCATCTGGGAGTCCCAGGGAAAGTAAAATTGTTGTCGCAGAGAGCAGCAACAGCAGTAGGGAGCAGCAGAAGGTTCGCCTGCCCGCAGCGCTCGCTCTTTCCCCCGCCCGCGCTCTGACCGGCACTCTCCCTCTGACACACATGGTTCCTTGGCCGGTTGCCAAGAGCTCCGGAAAGCAGCTTCTGCCGAAGGAGGCTCGCCTCTTGCGGTTACCTTCTCTGAGCTCCGGAGTCCTGGCTTCTGCCTTTCTTGCTCTTAATGCAAGCAGAAAGTTTTTGCACTGCGTCTGGCGAGGAGAACGTGTGACAGGAGAGTACAAGTTTGTGCAGCTCACCCCTGCCACTGACACAAGCACGGATTTGCAGCACCCTATTCCACCCATGGTGTGACAGGTTTCTGCGCTGTGCAGGGCATTTCTCTGCATCTGGGAGTCTAAGAGAAAGTAAAATTGTTGCCGCAGAGAGCAGCAACAGCAGTAGGGAGCAGCAGAAGGAAGTCGTTTCAGTACTTCTTCCACACGACATCTAGCAACTAATCAGCAAGCGTGCGAGCGGCAGCTATGTTCCACTTGCAATATGAAAGTTTCGCCTGCCAGATACCTGTTCAACACCTTCCTTATTCGCCTGCCCGCAGCGCTCGCTCTTTCCCCCGCCAGCGCGCTTATCGGCACGCTCCCTCTGACACACATGGTTCCTTGGCCGGTTGCCAAGAGCTCTGGAAAGCAGCTTCTGCCGAAGGAGGCTCGCCTCTTGCGGTTACCTTCTCTGAGCTCCGGAGTCCTGGCTTCTGCCTTTCTTGCTCTTAATGCAAGCAGAAAGCTTTTGCACTGCGTCTGGCGAGGAGAACGTGTGACAGGACAGCACATGTTTGTGCAGCTCACCCCTGCCACTGACACAAGCACGGATTTGCAGCACCCTATTCCACCCATGGTGTGACAGGTTTCTGCGCTGTGCAGGGCATTTCTCTGCGTCTGGGAGTCCCAGGGAAAGTAAAATTGTTGTCGCAGAGAGCAGCAACAGCAGTAGGGAGCAGCAGAAGGTTCGCCTGCCCGCAGCGCTCGCGCTTTCCCCCGCCCGCGCTCTGACCGGCACTCTCCCTCTGACATACATGGTTCCTTGGCCGGTTGCCAAGAGCTCCGGAAAGCAGCTTCTGCCGAAGGAGGCTCGCCTCTTGCGGTTACCTTCTCTGAGCTCCGGAGTCCTGGCTTCTGCCTTTCTTTCTCTTAATGCAAGCAGAAAGCTTTTGCACTGCGTCTGGCGAGGAGAACGTGTGACAGGAGAGCACAAGTTTGTGCAGCTCACCCCTGCCACTGACACAAGCACGGATTTGCAGCACCCTATTCCACCCATGGTGTGACAGGTTTCTGCGCTGTGCAGGGCATTTCTCTGCATCTGGGAGTCCAAGGGAAAGTAAAATTGTTGTCGCAGAGAGCAGCAACAGCAGTAGGGAGCAGCAGAAGGAACTCGTGGCCGTACTTCTTCTACAAGACAACTAGAGACTTGTCAGCAAGCGGCTGAGCAGCATCTACGTTCCACTTGCAGTCTGAAAGTTTCCCGTGCCACATGCCTGTTCAACACCTTCCTTATTCGCCTGCCCGCAGCGCTCGTGCTTTCCCCCGCCCGCGCTCTGACCGGCACTCTCCCTCTGACACACATGGTTCCTTGGCCGGTTGCCAATAGCTCCGGAAAGCAGCTTCTGCCGAAGGAGGCTCGCCTCTTGCGGTTACCTTCTCTGAGCTCCGGAGTCCTGGCTTCTGCCTTTCTTGCTCTTAATGCAAGCAGAAAGCTTTTGCACTGCGTCTGGCGAGGAGAACGTGTGACAGGACAGCACATGTTTGTGCAGCTCACCCCTGCCACTGACACAAGCACGGATTTGCAGCACCCTATTCCACCCATGGTGTGACAGGTTTCTGCGCTGTGCAGGGCATTTCTCTGCATCTGGGAGTCCCAGGGAAAGTAAAATTGTTGTCGCAGAGAGCAGCAACAGCAGTAGGGAGCAGCAGAAGGTTCGCCTGCCCGCAGCGCTCGCTCTTTCCCCCGCCCGCGCTCTGACCGGCACTCTCCCTCTGACACACATGGTTCCTTGGCCGGTTGCCAAGAGCTCCGGAAAGCAGCTTCTGCCGAAGGAGGCTCGCCTCTTGCGGTTACCTTCTCTGAGCTCCGGAGTCCTGGCTTCTGCCTTTCTTGCTCTTAATGCAAGCAGAAAGTTTTTGCACTGCGTCTGGCGAGGAGAACGTGTGACAGGAGAGTACAAGTTTGTGCAGCTCACCCCTGCCACTGACACAAGCACGGATTTGCAGCACCCTATTCCACCCATGGTGTGACAGGTTTCTGCGCTGTGCAGGGCATTTCTCTGCATCTGGGAGTCTAAGAGAAAGTAAAATTGTTGCCGCAGAGAGCAGCAACAGCAGTAGGGAGCAGCAGAAGGAAGTCGTTTCAGTACTTCTTCCACACGACATCTAGCAACTAATCAGCAAGCGTGCGAGCGGCAGCTATGTTCCACTTGCAATATGAAAGTTTCGCCTGCCAGATACCTGTTCAACACCTTCCTTATTCGCCTGCCCGCAGCGCTCGCTCTTTCCCCCGCCAGCGCGCTTATCGGCACGCTCCCTCTGACACACATGGTTCCTTGGCCGGTTGCCAAGAGCTCTGGAAAGCAGCTTCTGCCGAAGGAGGCTCGCCTCTTGCGGTTACCTTCTCTGAGCTCCGGAGTCCTGGCTTCTGCCTTTCTTGCTCTTAATGCAAGCAGAAAGCTTTTGCACTGCGTCTGGCGAGGAGAACGTGTGACAGGACAGCACATGTTTGTGCAGCTCACCCCTGCCACTGACACAAGCACGGATTTGCAGCACCCTATTCCACCCATGGTGTGACAGGTTTCTGCGCTGTGCAGGGCATTTCTCTGCGTCTGGGAGTCCCAGGGAAAGTAAAATTGTTGTCGCAGAGAGCAGCAACAGCAGTAGGGAGCAGCAGAAGGAAGTCGTTTCAGTACTTCTTCTACAAGACAACTAGAGACTTGTCAGCAAGCGGCTGAGCAGCATCTACGTTCCACTTGCAGTCTGAAAGTTTCCCGTGCCACATGCCTGTTCAACATCTTCCTTATTCGCCTGCCCGCAGCGCTCGCGCTTTCCCCCGCCCGCGCTCTCACCGGCACTCTCCCTCTGACACACATGGTTCCTTGGCCGGTTGCCAAGAGCTCCGGAAAGCAGCTTCTGCCGAAGGAGGCTCGCCTCTTGCGGTTACCTTCTCTGAGCTCCGGAGTCCTGGCTTCTGCCTTTCTTGCTCTTAATGCAAGCAGAAAGCTTTTGCACTGTGTCTGGCGAGGAGAACGTGTGACAGGAGAGCACAAGTTTGTGCAGCTCACCCCTGCCACTGACACAAGCACGGATTTGCAGCACCCTATTCCAACCATGGTGTGACAGGTTTCTGCGCTGTGCAGGGCATTTCTCTGCATCTGGGAGTCCAAGAGAAAGTAAAATTGTTGCCGCAGAGAGCAGCAACAGCAGTAGGGAGCAGCAGAAGGAAGTCGTTTCAGTACTTCTTCCACACGACATCTAGCAACTAATCAGCAAGCGTGCGAGCGGCAGCTATGTTCCACTTGCAATATGAAAGTTTCGCCTGCCAGATACCTGTTCAACACCTTCCTTATTCGCCTGCCCGCAGCGCTCGCTCTTTCCCCCGCCAGCGCGCTGATCGGCACGCTCCCTCTGACACACATGGTTCCTTGGCCGGTTGCCAAGAGCTCTGGAAAGCAGCTTCTGCCGAAGGAGGCTCGCCTCTTGCGGTTACCTTCTCTGAGCTCCGGAGTCCTGGCTTCTGCCTTTCTTGCTCTTAATGCAAGCAGAAAGCTTTTGCACTGCGTCTGGCGAAGAGAACGTGTGACAGGACAGCACAAGTTTGTGCAGCTCACCCCTGCCACTGACACAAGCACGGATTTGCAGCACCCTATTCCACCCTTAGTGTGACAGGTTTCTGCGCTGTGCAGGGCATTTCTCTGCATCTGGGAGTCCAAGAGAAAGTAAAATTGTTGCCTCAGAGAGCAGCAACAGCAGTAGGGATCAGCAGAAGGAAGTCGTTTCAGTACTACTTCCACACGACATCTAGCAACTAATCAGCAAGCGTGCGAGCGGCAGCTATGTTCCACTTGCAATATGAAAGTTTCGCCTGCCAGATACCTGTTCAACACCTTCCTTATTCGCCTGCCCGCAGCGCTCGCTCTTTCCCCCGCCAGCGCGCTGATCGGCACGCTCCCTCTGACACACATGGTTCCTTGGCCGGTTACCAAGAGCTCCGGAAAGCAGCTTCTGCCGAAGGAGGCTCGCCTCTTGCAGTTACCTTCTCTGAGCTCCGGAGTCCTGGCTTCTGCCTTTCTTGCTCTTAATGCAAGCAGAAAGCTTTTGCACTGCGTCTGGCGAGGAGAACGTGTGACAGGACAGCACATGTTTGTGCAGCTCACCCCTGCCACTGACACAAGCACGGATTTGCAGCACCCTATTCCACCCATGGTGTGACAGGTTTCTGCGCTGTGCAGGGCATTTCTCTGCATCTGGGAGTCCAAGGGAAAGTAAAATTGTTGTCGCAGAGAGCAGCAACAGCAGTAGGGAGCAGCAGAAGGAAGTCTTGCCCGAACTTCTTCTACAAGACAACTAGAGACTTGTCAGCAAGCCGCTGAGCAGCATCTACGTTCCACTTGTAGTCTGAAAGTTTCCCGTGCCACATGCCTGTTCAACACCTTCTTTATTCGCCTGCCCGCAGCGCTCGCGCTTTCCCCCGCCCGCGCTCTGACCGGCACTCTCCCTCTGACACACATGGTTCCTTGGCCGGTTGCCAATAGCTCCGGAAAGCAGCTTCTGCCGAAGGAGGCTCGCCTCTTGCAGTTACCTTCTCTGAGCTCCGGAGTCCTGGCTTCTGCCTTTCTTGCTCTTAATGCAAGCAGAAAGCTTTTGCACTGCGTCTGGCGAGGAGAACGTGTGACAGGACAGCACATGTTTGTGCAGCTCACCCCTGCCACTGACACAAGCACGGATTTGCAGCACCCTATTCCACCCATGGTGTGACAGGTTTCTGCGCTGTGCAGGGCATTTCTCTGCATCTGGGAGTCCCAGGGAAAGTAAAATTGTTGTCGCAGAGAGCAGCAACAGCAGTAGGGAGCAGCAGAAGGTTCGCCTGCCCGCAGCGCTCGCGCTTTCCCCCGCCCGCGCTCTGACCGGCACTCTCCCTCTGACATACATGGTTCCTTGGCCGGTTGCCAAGAGCTCCGGAAAGCAGCTTCTGCCGAAGGAGGCTCGCCTCTTGCGGTTACCTTCTCTGAGCTCCGGAGTCCTGGCTTCTGCCTTTCTTGCTCTTAATGCAAGCAGAAAGCTTTTGCACTGCGTCTGGCGAGGAGAACGTGTGACAGGAGAGCACAAGTTTGTGCAGCTCACCCCTGCCACTGACACAAGCACGGATTTGCAGCACCCTATTCCACCCATGGTGTGACAGGTTTCTGCGCTGTGCAGGGCATTTCTCTGCATCTGGGAATCCAAGAGAAAGTAAAATTGTTGCCGCAGAGAGCAGCAACAGCAGTAGGGAGCAGCAGAAGGAAGTCGTTTCAGTACTTCTTCTACAAGACAACTAGAGACTTGTCAGCAAGCGGCTGAGCAGCATCTACGTTCCACTTGCAGTCTGAAAGTTTCCCGTGCCACATGCCTGTTCAACACCTTCCTTATTCGCCTGCCCGCAGCGCTCGCGCTTTCCCCCGCCCGCGCTCTGACCGGCACTCTCCCTCTGACACACATGGTTCCTTGGCCGGTTGCCAAGAGCTCCGGAAAGCAGCTTCTGCCGAAGGAGGCTCGCCTCTTGCGGTTACCTTCTCTGAGCTCCGGAGTCCTGGCTTCTGCCTTTCTTGCTCTTAATGCAAGCAGAAAGCTTTTGCACTGTGTCTGGCGAGGAGAACGTGTGACAGGAGAGCACAAGTTTGTGCAGCTCACCCCTGCCACTGACACAAGCACGGATTTGCAGCACCCTATTCCAACCATGGTGTGACAGGTTTCTGCGCTGTGCAGGGCATTTCTCTGCATCTGGGAGTCCAAGAGAAAGTAAAATTGTTGCCTCAGAGAGCAGCAACAGCAGTAGGGAGCAGCAGAAGGAAGTCGTTTCAGTACTACTTCCACACGACATCTAGCAACTAATCAGCAAGCGTGCGAGCGGCAGCTATGTTCCACTTGCAATATGAAAGTTTCGCCTGCCAGATACCTGTTCAACACCTTCCTTATTCGCCTGCCCGCAGCGCTCGCTCTTTCCCCCGCCAGCGCGCTGATCGGCACGCTCCCTCTGACACACATGGTTCCTTGGCCGGTTGCCAAGAGCTCCGGAAAGCAGCTTCTGCCGAAGGAGGCTCGCCTCTTGCGGTTACCTTCTCTGAGCTCCGGAGTCCTGGCTTCTGCCTTTCTTGCTCTTAATGCAAGCAGAAAGCTTTTGCACTGCGTCTGGCGAGGAGAACGTGTGACAGGACAGCACATGTTTGTGCAGCTCACCCCTGCCACTGACACAAGCACGGATTTGCAGCACCCTATTCCACCCATGGTGTGACAGGTTTCTGCGCTGTGCAGGGCATTTCTCTGCATCTGGGAGTCCAAGGGAAAGTAAAATTGTTGTCGCAGAGAGCAGCAACAGCAGTAGGGAGCAGCAGAAGGAAGTCTTGCCCGTACTTCTTCTACAAGACAACTAGAGACTTGTCAGCAAGCCGCTGAGCAGCATCTACGTTCCACTTGTAGTCTGAAAGTTTCCCGTGCCACATGCCTGTTCAACACCTTCCTTATTCGCCTGCCCGCAGCGCTCGCGCTTTCCCCCGCCCGCGCTCTGACCGGCACTCTCCCTCTGACACACATGGTTCCTTGGCCGGTTGCCAATAGCTCCGGAAAGCAGCTTCTGCCGAAGGAGGCTCGCCTCTTGCAGTTACCTTCTCTGAGCTCCGGAGTCCTGGCTTCTGCCTTTCTTGCTCTTAATGCAAGCAGAAAGCTTTTGCACTGCGTCTGGCGAGGAGAACGTGTGACAGGACAACACATGTTTGTGCAGCTCACCCCTGCCACTGACACAAGCACGGATTTGCAGCACCCTATTCCACCCATGGTGTGACAGGTTTCTGCGCTGTGCAGGGCATTTCTCTGCATCTGGGAGTCCCAGGGAAAGTAAAATTGTTGTCGCAGAGAGCAGCAACAGCAGTAGGGAGCAGCAGAAGGTTCGCCTGCCCGCAGCGCTCGCGCTTTCCCCCGCCCGCGCTCTGATCGGCACTCTCCCTTTGACATACATGGTTCCTTGGCCGGTTGCCAAGAGCTCCGGAAAGCAGCTTCTGCCGAAGGAGGCTCGCCTCTTGCGGTTACCTTCTCTGAGCTCCGGAGTCTTGGCTTCTGCCTTTCTTGCTCTTAATGCAAGCAGAAAGCTTTTGCACTATGTCTGGCGAGGAGAACGTGTGACAGGAGAGCACAAGTTTGTGCAGCTCACCCCTGCCACTGACACAAGCACGGATTTGCAGCACCCTATTCCACCCATGGTGTGACAGGTTTCTGCGCTGTGCAGGGCATTTCTCTGCATCTGGGAGTCCAAGGGAAAGTAAAATTGTTGTCGCAGAGAGCAGCAACAGCAGTAGGGAGCAGCAGAAGGAAGTCTTGCCCGTACTTCTTCTACAAGACAACTAGAGACTTGTCAGCAAGCGGCTGAGCAGCAGCTAAGTTCCACTTGCAGTCTGAAAGATTCGCGTGCCACATGCCTGTTCAACACCTTCCTTATTCGCCTGCCCGCAGCGCTCGCGCTTTCCCCCGCCCGCGCTCTGACCGGCACTCTCCCTCTGACACACATGGTTCCTTGGCCGGTTGCCAATAGCTCCGGAAAGCAGCTTCTGCCGAAGGAGGCTCGCCTCTTGCGGTTACCTTCTCTGAGCTCCGGAGTCCTGGCTTCTGCCTTTCTTGCTCTTAATGCAAGCAGAAAGCTTTTGCACTGCGTCTGGCGAGGAGAACGTGTGACAGGACAGCACATGTTTGTGCAGCTCACCCCTGCCACTGACACAAGCACGGATTTGCAGCACCCTATTCCACCCATGGTGTGACAGGTTTCTGCGCTGTGCAGGGCATTTCTCTGCATCTGGGAGTCCCAGGGAAAGTAAAATTGTTGTCGCAGAGAGCAGCAACAGCAGTAGGGAGCAGCAGAAGGTTCGCCTGCCCGCAGCGCTCGCTCTTTCCCCCGCCCGCGCTCTGACCGGCACTCTCCCTCTGACACACATGGTTCCTTGGCCGGTTGCCAAGAGCTCCGGAAAGCAGCTTCTGCCGAAGGAGGCTCGCCTCTTGCGGTTACCTTCTCTGAGCTCCGGAGTCCTGGCTTCTGCCTTTCTTGCTCTTTAATGCAAGCAGAAAGCTTTTGCACTGCGTCTGGCGAGGAGAACGTGTGACAGGACAGCACATGTTTGTGCAGCTCACCCCTGCCACTGACACAAGCACGGATTTGCAGCACCCTATTCCACCCATGGTGTGACAGGTTTCTGCGCTGTGCAGGGCATTTCTCTGCATCTGGGAGTCCAAGGGAAAGTAAAATTGTTGTCGCAGAGAGCAGCAACAGCAGTAGGGAGCAGCAGAAGGAACTCGTGGCCGTACTTCTTCTACAAGACAACTAGAGACTTGTCAGCAAGCGGCTGAGCAGCATCTACGTTCCACTTGCAGTCTGAAAGTTTCCCGTGCCACATGCCTGTTCAACACCTTCCTTATTCGCCTGCCCGCAGCGCTCGCGCTTTCCCCCGCCCGCGCTCTGACCGGCACTCTCCCTCTGACACACATGGTTCCTTGGCCGGTTGCCAATAGCTCCGGAAAGCAGCTTCTGCCGAAGGAGGCTCGCCTCTTGCGGTTACCTTCTCTGAGCTCCGGAGTCCTGGCTTCTGCCTTTCTTGCTCTTAATGCAAGCAGAAAGCTTTTGCACTGCGTCTGGCGAGGAGAACGTGTGACAGGACAGCACATGTTTGTGCAGCTCACCCCTGCCACTGACACAAGCACGGATTTGCAGCACCCTATTCCACCCATGGTGTGACAGGTTTCTGCGCTGTGCAGGGCATTTCTCTGCATCTGGGAGTCCCAGGGAAAGTAAAATTGTTGTCGCAGAGAGCAGCAACAGCAGTAGGGAGCAGCAGAAGGTTCGCCTGCCCGCAGCGCTCGCTCTTTCCCCCGCCCGCGCTCTGACCGGCACTCTCCCTCTGACACACATGGTTCCTTGGCCGGTTGCCAAGAGCTCCGGAAAGCAGCTTCTGCCGAAGGAGGCTCGCCTCTTGCGGTTACCTTCTCTGAGCTCCGGAGTCCTGGCTTCTGCCTTTCTTGCTCTTAATGCAAGCAGAAAGTTTTTGCACTGCGTCTGGCGAGGAGAACGTGTGACAGGAGAGTACAAGTTTGTGCAGCTCACCCCTGCCACTGACACAAGCACGGATTTGCAGCACCCTATTCCACCCATGGTGTGACAGGTTTCTGCGCTGTGCAGGGCATTTCTCTGCATCTGGGAGTCTAAGAGAAAGTAAAATTGTTGCCGCAGAGAGCAGCAACAGCAGTAGGGAGCAGCAGAAGGAAGTCGTTTCAGTACTTCTTCCACACGACATCTAGCAACTAATCAGCAAGCGTGCGAGCGGCAGCTATGTTCCACTTGCAATATGAAAGTTTCGCCTGCCAGATACCTGTTCAACACCTTCCTTATTCGCCTGCCCGCAGCGCTCGCTCTTTCCCCCGCCAGCGCGCTGATCGGCACGCTCCCTCTGACACACATGGTTCCTTGGCCGGTTGCCAAGAGCTCCGGAAAGCAGCTTCTGCCGAAGGAGGCTCGCCTCTTGCGGTTACCTTCTCTGAGCTCCGGAGTCCTGGCTTCTGCCTTTCTTGCTCTTAATGCAAGCAGAAAGCTTTTGCACTGCGTCTGGCGAGGAGAACGTGTGACAGGAGAGCACAAGTTTGTGCAGCTCACCCCTGCCACTGACACAAGCACGGATTTGCAGCACCCTATTCCACCCATGGTGTGACAGGTTTCTGCGCTGTGCAGGGCATTTCTCTGCATCTGGGAATCCAAGAGAAAGTAAAATTGTTGCCGCAGAGAGCAGCAACAGCAGTAGGGAGCAGCAGAAGGAAGTCGTTTCAGTACTTCTTCTACAAGACAACTAGAGACTTGTCAGCAAGCGGCTGAGCAGCATCTACGTTCCACTTGCAGTCTGAAAGTTTCCCGTGCCACATGCCTGTTCAACACCTTCCTTATTCGCCTGCCCGCAGCGCTCGCGCTTTCCCCCGCCCGCGCTCTCACCGGCACTCTCCCTCTGACACACATGGTTCCTTGGCCGGTTGCCAAGAGCTCCGGAAAGCAGCTTCTGCCGAAGGAGGCTCGCCTCTTGCGGTTACCTTCTCTGAGCTCCGGAGTCCTGGCTTCTGCCTTTCTTGCTCTTAATGCAAGCAGAAAGCTTTTGCACTGTGTCTGGCGAGGAGAACGTGTGACAGGAGAGCACAAGTTTGTGCAGCTCACCCCTGCCACTGACACAAGCACGGATTTGCAGCACCCTATTCCAACCATGGTGTGACAGGTTTCTGCGCTGTGCAGGGCATTTCTCTGCATCTGGGAGTCCAAGAGAAAGTAAAATTGTTGCCGCAGAGAGCAGCAACAGCAGTAGGGAGCAGCAGAAGGAAGTCGTTTCAGTACTTCTTCCACACGACATCTAGCAACTAATCAGCAAGCGTGCGAGCGGCAGCTATGTTCCACTTGCAATATGAAAGTTTCGCCTGCCAGATACCTGTTCAACACCTTCCTTATTCGCCTGCCCGCAGCGCTCGCTCTTTCCCCCGCCAGCGCGCTGATCGGCACGCTCCCTCTGACACACATGGTTCCTTGGCCGGTTGCCAAGAGCTCTGGAAAGCAGCTTCTGCCGAAGGAGGCTCGCCTCTTGCGGTTACCTTCTCTGAGCTCCGGAGTCCTGGCTTCTGCCTTTCTTGCTCTTAATGCAAGCAGAAAGCTTTTGCACTGCGTCTGGCGAGGAGAACGTGTGACAGGACAGCACATGTTTGTGCAGCTCACCCCTGCCACTGACACAAGCACGGATTTGCAGCACCCTATTCCACCCATGGTGTGACAGGTTTCTGCGCTGTGCAGGGCATTTCTCTGCATCTGGGAGTCCAAGGGAAAGCGCAATTGTTGTCGCAGAGAGCAGCAACAGCAGTAGGGAGCAGCAGAAGGAACTCGTGGCCGTACTTCTTCTACAAGACAACTAGAGACTTGTCAGCAAGCGGCTGAGCAGCATCTACGTTCCACTTGCAGTCTGAAAGTTTCCCGTGCCACATGCCTGTTCAACACCTTCCTTATTCGCCTGCCCGCAGCGCTCGCGCTTTCCCCCGCCCGCGCTCTGACCGGCACTCTCCCTCTGACACACATGGTTCCTTGGCCGGTTGCCAATAGCTCCAGAAAGCAGCTTCTGCCGAAGGAGGCTCGCCTCTTGCGGTTACCTTCTCTGAGCTCCGGAGTCCTGGCTTCTGCCTTTCTTGCTCTTAATGCAAGCAGAAAGCTTTTGCACTGCGTCTGGCGAGGAGAACGTGTGACAGGAGAGCACATGTTTGTGCAGCTCACCCCTGCCACTGACACAAGCACGGATTTGCAGCACCCTATTCCACCCATGGTGTGACAGGTTTCTGCGCTGTGCAGGGCATTTCTCTGCATCTGGGAGTCCCAGGGAAAGTAAAATTGTTGTCGCAGAGAGCAGCAACAGCAGTAGGGAGCAGCAGAAGGTTCGCCTGCCCGCAGCGCTCGCTCTTTCCCCCGCCCGCGCTCTGACCGGCACTCTCCCTCTGACACACATGGTTCCTTGGCCGGTTGCCAAGAGCTCCGGAAAGCAGCTTCTGCCGAAGGAGGCTCGCCTCTTGCGGTTACCTTCTCTGAGCTCCGGAGTCCTGGCTTCTGCCTTTCTTGCTCTTAATGCAAGCAGAAAGCTTTTGCACTGCGTCTGGCGAGGAGAACGTGTGACAGGAGAGTACAAGTTTGTGCAGCTCACCCCTGCCACTGACACAAGCACGGATTTGCAGCACCCTATTCCACCCATGGTGTGACAGGTTTCTGCGCTGTGCAGGGCATTTCTCTGCATCTGGGAGTCCAAGAGAAAGTAAAATTGTTGCCGCAGAGAGCAGCAACAGCAGTAGGGAGCAGCAGAAGGAAGTCGTTTCAGTACTTCTTCCACACGACATCTAGCAACTAATCAGCAAGCGTGCGAGCGGCAGCTATGTTCCACTTGCAATATGAAAGTTTCGCCTGCCAGATACCTGTTCAACACCTTCCTTATTCGCCTGCCCGCAGCGCTCGCTCTTTCCCCCGCCAGCGCGCTGATCGGCACGCTCCCTCTGACACACATGGTTCCTTGGCCGGTTGCCAAGAGCTCCGGAAAGCAGCTTCTGCCGAAGGAGGCTCGCCTCTTGCGGTTACCTTCTCTGAGCTCCGGAGTCCTGGCTTCTGCCTTTCTTGCTCTTAATGCAAGCAGAAAGCTTTTGCACTGCGTCTGGCGAGGAGAACGTGTGACAGGAGAGTACAAGTTTGTGCAGCTCACCCCTGCCACTGACACAAGCACGGATTTGCAGCACCCTATTCCACCCATGGTGTGACAGGTTTCTGCGCTGTGCAGGGCATTTCTCTGCATCTGGGAGTCCAAGAGAAAGTAAAATTGTTGCCTCAGAGAGCAGCAACAGCAGTAGGGAGCAGCAGAAGGAAGTCGTTTCAGTACTACTTCCACACGACATCTAGCAACTAATCAGCAAGCGTGCGAGCGGCTGCTATGTTCCACTTGCAATATGAAAGTTTCGCCTGCCAGATACCTGTTCAACACCTTCCTTATTCGCCTGCCCGCAGCGCTCGCTCTTTCCCCCGCCAGCGCGCTGATCGGCACGCTCCCTCTGACACACATGGTTCCTTGGCCGGTTGCCAAGAGCTCCGGAAAGCAGCTTCTGCCGAAGGAGGCTCGCCTCTTGCGGTTACCTTCTCTGAGCTCCGGAGTCCTGGCTTCTGCCTTTCTTGCTCTTAATGCAAGCAGAAAGCTTTTGCACTGCGTCTGGCGAGGAGAACGTGTGACAGGACAGCACATGTTTGTGCAGCTCACCCCTGCCACTGACACAAGCACGGATTTGCAGCACCCTATTCCACCCATGGTGTGACAGGTTTCTGCGCTGTGCAGGGCATTTCTCTGCATCTGGGAGTCCAAGGGAAAGTAAAATTGTTGTCGCAGAGAGCAGCAACAGCAGTAGGGAGCAGCAGAAGGAAGTCTTGCCCGTACTTCTTCTACAAGACAACTAGAGACTTGTCAGCAAGCCGCTGAGCAGCATCTACGTTCCACTTGTAGTCTGAAAGTTTCCCGTGCCACATGCCTGTTCAACACCTTCCTTATTCGCCTGCCCGCAGCGCTCGCGCTTTCCCCCGCCCGCGCTCTGACCGGCACTCTCCCTCTGACACACATGGTTCCTTGGCCGGTTGCCAAGAGCTCCGGAAAGCAGCTTCTGCCGAAGGAGGCTCGCCTCTTGCAGTTACCTTCTCTGAGCTCCGGAGTCCTGGCTTCTGCCTTTCTTGCTCTTAATGCAAGCAGAAAGCTTTTGCACTGCGTCTGGCGAGGAGAACGTGTGACAGGACAGCACATGTTTGTGCAGCTCACCCCTGCCACTGACACAAGCATGGATTTGCAGCACCCTATTCCACCCATGGTGTGACAGGTTTCTGCGCTGTGCAGGGCATTTCTCTGCATCTGGGAGTCCCAGGGAAAGTAAAATTGTTGTCGCAGAGAGCAGCAACAGCAGTAGGGAGCAGCAGAAGGTTCGCCTGCCCGCAGCGCTCGCGCTTTCCCCCGCCCGCGCTCTGACCGGCACTCTCCCTCTGACATACATGGTTCCTTGGCCGGTTGCCAAGAGCTCCGGAAAGCAGCTTCTGCCGAAGGAGGCTCGCCTCTTGCGGTTACCTTCTCTGAGCTCCGGAGTCCTGGCTTCTGCCTTTCTTTCTCTTAATGCAAGCAGAAAGCTTTTGCACTGCGTCTGGCGAGGAGAACGTGTGACAGGAGAGCACAAGTTTGTGCAGCTCACCCCTGCCACTGACACAAGCACGGATTTGCAGCACCCTATTCCACCCATGGTGTGACAGGTTTCTGCGCTGTGCAGGGCATTTCTCTGCATCTGGGAATCCAAGAGAAAGTAAAATTGTTGCCGCAGAGAGCAGCAACAGCAGTAGGGAGCAGCAGAAGGAAGTCGTTTCAGTACTTCTTCTACAAGACAACTAGAGACTTGTCAGCAAGCGGCTGAGCAGCATCTACGTTCCACTTGCAGTCTGAAAGTTTCCCGTGCCACATGCCTGTTCAACACCTTCCTTATTCGCCTGCCCGCAGCGCTCGCGCTTTCCCCCGCCCGCGCTCTCACCGGCACTCTCCCTCTGACACACATGGTTCCTTGGCCGGTTGCCAAGAGCTCCGGAAAGCAGCTTCTGCCGAAGGAGGCTCGCCTCTTGCGGTTACCTTCTCTGAGCTCCGGAGTCCTGGCTTCTGCCTTTCTTGCTCTTAATGCAAGCAGAAAGCTTTTGCACTGTGTCTGGCGAGGAGAACGTGTGACAGGAGAGCACAAGTTTGTGCAGCTCACCCCTGCCACTGACACAAGCACGGATTTGCAGCACCCTATTCCAACCATGGTGTGACAGGTTTCTGCGCTGTGCAGGGCATTTCTCTGCATCTGGGAGTCCAAGAGAAAGTAAAATTGTTGCCGCAGAGAGCAGCAACAGCAGTAGGGAGCAGCAGAAGGAAGTCGTTTCAGTACTTCTTCCACACGACATCTAGCAACTAATCAGCAAGCGTGCGAGCGGCAGCTATGTTCCACTTGCAATATGAAAGTTTCGCCTGCCAGATACCTGTTCAACACCTTCCTTATTCGCCTGCCCGCAGCGCTCGCTCTTTCCCCCGCCAGCGCGCTTATCGGCACGCTCCCTCTGACACACATGGTTCCTTGGCCGGTTGCCAAGAGCTCTGGAAAGCAGCTTCTGCCGAAGGAGGCTCGCCTCTTGCGGTTACCTTCTCTGAGCTCCGGAGTCCTGGCTTCTGCCTTTCTTGCTCTTAATGCAAGCAGAAAGCTTTTGCACTGCGTCTGGCGAGGAGAACGTGTGACAGGACAGCACATGTTTGTGCAGCTCACCCCTGCCACTGACACAAGCACGGATTTGCAGCACCCTATTCCACCCATGGTGTGACAGGTTTCTGCGCTGTGCAGGGCATTTCTCTGCATCTGGGAGTCCCAGGGAAAGTAAAATTGTTGTCGCAGAGAGCAGCAACAGCAGTAGGGAGCAGCAGAAGGTTCGCCTGCCCGCAGCGCTCGCGCTTTCCCCCGCCCGCGCTCTGACCGGCACTCTCCCTCTGACATACATGGTTCCTTGGCCGGTTGCCAAGAGCTCCGGAAAGCAGCTTCTGCCGAAGGAGGCTCGCCTCTTGCGGTTACCTTCTCTGAGCTCCGGAGTCCTGGCTTCTGCCTTTCTTTCTCTTAATGCAAGCAGAAAGCTTTTGCACTGCGTCTGGCGAGGAGAACGTGTGACAGGAGAGCACAAGTTTGTGCAGCTCACCCCTGCCACTGACACAAGCACGGATTTGCAGCACCCAATTCCACCCATGGTGTGACAGGTTTCTGCGCTGTGCAGGGCATTTCTCTGCATCTGGGAATCCAAGAGAAAGTAAAATTGTTGCCGCAGAGAGCAGCAACAGCAGTAGGGAGCAGCAGAAGGAAGTCGTTTCAGTACATCTTCTACAAGACAACTAGAGAATTGTCAGCAAGCGGCTGAGCAGCATCTACGTTCCACTTGCAGTCTGAAAGTTTCCCGTGCCACATGCCTGTTCAACACCTTCCTTATTCGCCTGCCCGCAGCGCTCGCGCTTTCCCCCGCCCGCGCTCTGACCGGCACTCTCCCTCTGACACACATGGTTCCTTGGCCGGTTGCCAAGAGCTCCGGAAAGCAGCTTCTGCCGAAGGAGGCTCGCCTCTTGCGGTTACCTTCTCTGAGCTCCGGAGTCCTGGCTTCTGCCTTTCTTGCTCTTAATGCAAGCAGAAAGCTTTTGCACTGTGTCTGGCGAGGAGAACGTGTGACAGGAGAGCACAAGTTTGTGCAGCTCACCCCTGCCACTGACACAAGCACGGATTTGCAGCACCCTATTCCAACCATGGTGTGACAGGTTTCTGCGCTGTGCAGGGCATTTCTCTGCATCTGGGAGTCCAAGAGAAAGTAAAATTGTTGCCGCAGAGAGCAGCAACAGCAGTAGGGAGCAGCAGAAGGAAGTCGTTTCAGTACTTCTTCCACACGACATCTAGCAACTAATCAGCAAGCGTGCGAGCGGCAGCTATGTTCCACTTGCAATATGAAAGTTTCGCCTGCCAGATACCTGTTCAACACCTTCCTTATTCGCCTGCCCGCAGCGCTCGCTCTTTCCCCCGCCAGCGCGCTGATCGGCACGCTCCCTCTGACACACATGGTTCCTTGGCCGGTTGCCAAGAGCTCTGGAAAGCAGCTTCTGCCGAAGGAGGCTCGCCTCTTGCGGTTACCTTCTCTGAGCTCCGGAGTCCTGGCTTCTGCCTTTCTTGCTCTTAATGCAAGCAGAAAGCTTTTGCACTGCGTCTGGCGAGGAGAACGTGTGACAGGACAGCACATGTTTGTGCAGCTCACCCCTGCCACTGACACAAGCACGGATTTGCAGCACCCTATTCCACCCATGGTGTGACAGGTTTCTGCGCTGTGCAGGGCATTTCTCTGCATCTGGGAGTCCAAGGGAAAGCGCAATTGTTGTCGCAGAGAGCAGCAACAGCAGTAGGGAGCAGCAGAAGGAACTCGTGGCCGTACTTCTTCTACAAGACAACTAGAGACTTGTCAGCAAGCGGCTGAGCAGCATCTACGTTCCACTTGCAGTCTGAAAGTTTCCCGTGCCACATGCCTGTTCAACACCTTCCTTATTCGCCTGCCCGCAGCGCTCGCGCTTTCCCCCGCCCGCGCTCTGACCGGCACTCTCCCTCTGACACACATGGTTCCTTGGCCGGTTGCCAATAGCTCCGGAAAGCAGCTTCTGCCGAAGGAGGCTCGCCTCTTGCGGTTACCTTCTCTGAGCTCCGGAGTCCTGGCTTCTGCCTTTCTTGCTCTTAATGCAAGCAGAAAGCTTTTGCACTGCGTCTGGCGAGGAGAACGTGTGACAGGACAGCACATGTTTGTGCAGCTCACCCCTGCCACTGACACAAGCACGGATTTGCAGCACCCTATTCCACCCATGGTGTGACAGGTTTCTGCGCTGTGCAGGGCATTTCTCTGCATCTGGGAGTCCCAGGGAAAGTAAAATTGTTGTCGCAGAGAGCAGCAACAGCAGTAGGGAGCAGCAGAAGGTTCGCCTGCCCGCAGCGCTCGCTCTTTCCCCCGCCCGCGCTCTGACCGGCACTCTCCCTCTGACACACATGGTTCCTTGGCCGGTTGCCAAGAGCTCCGGAAAGCAGCTTCTGCCGAAGGAGGCTCGCCTCTTGCGGTTACCTTCTCTGAGCTCCGGAGTCCTGGCTTCTGCCTTTCTTGCTCTTAATGCAAGCAGAAAGCTTTTGCACTGTGTCTGGCGAGGAGAACGTGTGACAGGAGAGCACAAGTTTGTGCAGCTCACCCCTGCCACTGACACAAGCACGGATTTGCAGCACCCTATTCCACCCATGGTGTGACAGGTTTCTGCGCTGTGCAGGGCATTTCTCTGCATCTGGGAGTCCAAGAGAAAGTAAAATTGTTGCCTCAGAGAGCAGCAACAGCAGTAGGGAGCAGCAGAAGGAAGTCGTTTCAGTACTACTTCCACACGACATCTAGCAACTAATCAGCAAGCGTGCGAGCGGCTGCTATGTTCCACTTGCAATATGAAAGTTTCGCCTGCCAGATACCTGTTCAACACCTTCCTTATTCGCCTGCCCGCAGCGCTCGCTCTTTCCCCCGCCAGCGCGCTGATCGGCACGCTCCCTCTGACACACATGGTTCCTTGGCCGGTTGCCAAGAGCTCCGGAAAGCAGCTTCTGCCGAAGGAGGCTCGCCTCTTGCGGTTACCTTCTCTGAGCTCCGGAGTCCTGGCTTCTGCCTTTCTTGCTCTTAATGCAAGCAGAAAGCTTTTGCACTGCGTCTGGCGAGGAGAACGTGTGACAGGACAGCACATGTTTGTGCAGCTCACCCCTGCCACTGACACAAGCACGGATTTGCAGCACCCTATTCCACCCATGGTGTGACAGGTTTCTGCGCTGTGCAGGGCATTTCTCTGCATCTGGGAGTCCAAGGGAAAGCGCAATTGTTGTCGCAGAGAGCAGCAACAGCAGTAGGGAGCAGCAGAAGGAAGTCTTGCCCGTACTTCTTCTACAAGACAACTAGAGACTTGTCAGCAAGCCGCTGAGCAGCATCTACGTTCCACTTGTAGTCTGAAAGTTTCCCGTGCCACATGCCTGTTCAACACCTTCCTTATTCGCCTGCCCGCAGCGCTCGCGCTTTCCCCCGCCCGCGCTCTGACCGGCACTCTCCCTCTGACACACATGGTTCCTTGGCCGGTTGCCAAGAGCTCCGGAAAGCAGCTTCTGCCGAAGGAGGCTCGCCTCTTGCAGTTACCTTCTCTGAGCTCCGGAGTCCTGGCTTCTGCCTTTCTTGCTCTTAATGCAAGCAGAAAGCTTTTGCACTGCGTCTGGCGAGGAGAACGTGTGACAGGACAGCACATGTTTGTGCAGCTCACCCCTGCCACTGACACAAGCACGGATTTGCAGCACCCTATTCCACCCATGGTGTGACAGGTTTCTGCGCTGTGCAGGGCATTTCTCTGCATCTGGGAGTCCCAGGGAAAGTAAAATTGTTGTCGCAGAGAGCAGCAACAGCAGTAGGGAGCAGCAGAAGGTTCGCCTGCCCGCAGCGCTCGCGCTTTCCCCCGCCCGCGCTCTGACCGGCACTCTCCCTCTGACATACATGGTTCCTTGGCCGGTTGCCAAGAGCTCCGGAAAGCAGCTTCTGCCGAAGGAGGCTCGCCTCTTGCGGTTACCTTCTCTGAGCTCCGGAGTCCTGGCTTCTGCCTTTCTTTCTCTTAATGCAAGCAGAAAGCTTTTGCACTGCGTCTGGCGAGGAGAACGTGTGACAGGAGAGCACAAGTTTGTGCAGCTCACCCCTGCCACTGACACAAGCACGGATTTGCAGCACCCTATTCCACCCATGGTGTGACAGGTTTCTGCGCTGTGCAGGGCATTTCTCTGCATCTGGGAATCCAAGAGAAAGTAAAATTGTTGCCGCAGAGAGCAGCAACAGCAGTAGGGAGCAGCAGAAGGAAGTCGTTTCAGTACTTCTTCTACAAGACAACTAGAGACTTGTCAGCAAGCGGCTGAGCAGCATCTACGTTCCACTTGCAGTCTGAAAGTTTCCCGTGCCACATGCCTGTTCAACACCTTCCTTATTCGCCTGCCCGCAGCGCTCGCGCTTTCCCCCGCCCGCGCTCTCACCGGCACTCTCCCTCTGACACACATGGTTCCTTGGCCGGTTGCCAAGAGCTCCGGAAAGCAGCTTCTGCCGAAGGAGGCTCGCCTCTTGCGGTTACCTTCTCTGAGCTCCGGAGTCCTGGCTTCTGCCTTTCTTGCTCTTAATGCAAGCAGAAAGCTTTTGCACTGTGTCTGGCGAGGAGAACGTGTGACAGGAGAGCACAAGTTTGTGCAGCTCACCCCTGCCACTGACACAAGCACGGATTTGCAGCACCCTATTCCAACCATGGTGTGACAGGTTTCTGCGCTGTGCAGGGCATTTCTCTGCATCTGGGAGTCCAAGAGAAAGTAAAATTGTTGCCGCAGAGAGCAGCAACAGCAGTAGGGAGCAGCAGAAGGAAGTCGCTTCAGTACTTCTTCCACACGACATCTAGCAACTAATCAGCAAGCGTGCGAGCGGCAGCTATGTTCCACTTGCAATATGAAAGTTTCGCCTGCCAGATACCTGTTCAACACCTTCCTTATTCGCCTGCCCGCAGCGCTCGCTCTTTCCCCCGCCAGCGCGCTTATCGGCACGCTCCCTCTGACACACATGGTTCCTTGGCCGGTTGCCAAGAGCTCTGGAAAGCAGCTTCTGCCGAAGGAGGCTCGCCTCTTGCGGTTACCTTCTCTGAGCTCCGGAGTCCTGGCTTCTGCCTTTCTTGCTCTTAATGCAAGCAGAAAGCTTTTGCACTGCGTCTGGCGAGGAGAACGTGTGACAGGACAGCACATGTTTGTGCAGCTCACCCCTGCCACTGACACAAGCACGGATTTGCAGCACCCTATTCCACCCATGGTGTGACAGGTTTCTGCGCTGTGCAGGGCATTTCTCTGCATCTGGGAGTCCCAGGGAAAGTAAAATTGTTGTCGCAGAGAGCAGCAACAGCAGTAGGGAGCAGCAGAAGGTTCGCCTGCCCGCAGCGCTCGCGCTTTCCCCCGCCCGCGCTCTGACCGGCACTCTCCCTCTGACATACATGGTTCCTTGGCCGGTTGCCAAGAGCTCCGGAAAGCAGCTTCTGCCGAAGGAGGCTCGCCTCTTGCGGTTACCTTCTCTGAGCTCCGGAGTCCTGGCTTCTGCCTTTCTTTCTCTTAATGCAAGCAGAAAGCTTTTGCACTGCGTCTGGCGAGGAGAACGTGTGACAGGAGAGCACAAGTTTGTGCAGCTCACCCCTGCCACTGACACAAGCACGGATTTGCAGCACCCTATTCCACCCATGGTGTGACAGGTTTCTGCGCTGTGCAGGGCATTTCTCTGCATCTGGGAATCCAAGAGAAAGTAAAATTGTTGCCGCAGAGAGCAGCAACAGCAGTAGGGAGCAGCAGAAGGAAGTCGTTTCAGTACTTCTTCTACAAGACAACTAGAGAATTGTCAGCAAGCGGCTGAGCAGCATCTACGTTCCACTTGCAGTCTGAAAGTTTCCCGTGCCACATGCCTGTTCAACACCTTCCTTATTCGCCTGCCCGCAGCGCTCGCGCTTTCCCCCGCCCGCGCTCTGACCGGCACTCTCCCTCTGACACACATGGTTCCTTGGCCGGTTGCCAAGAGCTCCGGAAAGCAGCTTCTGCCGAAGGAGGCTCGCCTCTTGCGGTTACCTTCTCTGAGCTCCGGAGTCCTGGCTTCTGCCTTTCTTGCTCTTAATGCAAGCAGAAAGCTTTTGCACTGTGTCTGGCGAGGAGAACGTGTGACAGGAGAGCACAAGTTTGTGCAGCTCACCCCTGCCACTGACACAAGCACGGATTTGCAGCACCCTATTCCACCCATGGTGTGACAGGTTTCTGCGCTGTGCAGGGCATTTCTCTGCATCTGGGAGTCCAAGAGAAAGTAAAATTGTTGCCGCAGAGAGCAGCAACAGCAGTAGGGAGCAGCAGAAGGAAGTCGTTTCAGTACTTCTTCCACACGACATCTAGCAACTAATCAGCAAGCGTGCGAGCGGCAGCTATGTTCCACTTGCAATATGAAAGTTTCGCCTGCCAGATACCTGTTCAACACCTTCCTTATTCGCCTGCCCGCAGCGCTCGCTCTTTCCCCCGCCAGCGCGCTGATCGGCACGCTCCCTCTGACACACATGGTTCCTTGGCCGGTTGCCAAGAGCTCTGGAAAGCAGCTTCTGCCGAAGGAGGCTCGCCTCTTGCGGTTACCTTCTCTGAGCTCCGGAGTCCTGGCTTCTGCCTTTCTTGCTCTTAATGCAAGCAGAAAGCTTTTGCACTGCGTCTGGCGAGGAGAACGTGTGACAGGACAGCACATGTTTGTGCAGCTCACCCCTGCCACTGACACAAGCACGGATTTGCAGCACCCTATTCCACCCATGGTGTGACAGGTTTCTGCGCTGTGCAGGGCATTTCTCTGCATCTGGGAGTCCAAGGGAAAGCGCAATTGTTGTCGCAGAGAGCAGCAACAGCAGTAGGGAGCAGCAGAAGGAACTCGTGGCCGTACTTCTTCTACAAGACAACTAGAGACTTGTCAGCAAGCGGCTGAGCAGCATCTACGTTCCACTTGCAGTCTGAAAGTTTCCCGTGCCACATGCCTGTTCAACACCTTCCTTATTCGCCTGCCCGCAGCGCTCGCGCTTTCCCCCGCCCGCGCTCTGACCGGCACTCTCCCTCTGACACACATGGTTCCTTGGCCGGTTGCCAATAGCTCCAGAAAGCAGCTTCTGCCGAAGGAGGCTCGCCTCTTGCGGTTACCTTCTCTGAGCTCCGGAGTCCTGGCTTCTGCCTTTCTTGCTCTTAATGCAAGCAGAAAGCTTTTGCACTGCGTCTGGCGAGGAGAACGTGTGACAGGACAGCACATGTTTGTGCAGCTCACCCCTGCCACTGACACAAGCACGGATTTGCAGCACCCTATTCCACCCATGGTGTGACAGGTTTCTGCGCTGTGCAGGGCATTTCTCTGCATCTGGGAGTCCCAGGGAAAGTAAAATTGTTGTCGCAGAGAGCAGCAACAGCAGTAGGGAGCAGCAGAAGGTTCGCCTGCCCGCAGCGCTCGCTCTTTCCCCCGCCCGCGCTCTGACCGGCACTCTCCCTCTGACACACATGGTTCCTTGGCCGGTTGCCAAGAGCTCCGGAAAGCAGCTTCTGCCGAAGGAGGCTCGCCTCTTGCGGTTACCTTCTCTGAGCTCCGGAGTCCTGGCTTCTGCCTTTCTTGCTCTTAATGCAAGCAGAAAGCTTTTGCACTGCGTCTGGCGAGGAGAACGTGTGACAGGAGAGTACAAGTTTGTGCAGCTCACCCCTGCCACTGACACAAGCACGGATTTGCAGCACCCTATTCCACCCATGGTGTGACAGGTTTCTGCGCTGTGCAGGGCATTTCTCTGCATCTGGGAGTCCAAGAGAAAGTAAAATTGTTGCCTCAGAGAGCAGCAACAGCAGTAGGGAGCAGCAGAAGGAAGTCGTTTCAGTACTTCTTCCACACGACATCTAGCAACTAATCAGCAAGCGTGCGAGCGGCAGCTATGTTCCACTTGCAATATGAAAGTTTCGCCTGCCAGATACCTGTTCAACACCTTCCTTATTCGCCTGCCCGCAGCGCTCGCTCTTTCCCCCGCCAGCGCGCTGATCGGCACGCTCCCTCTGACACACATGGTTCCTTGGCCGGTTGCCAAGAGCTCCGGAAAGCAGCTTCTGCCGAAGGAGGCTCGCCTCTTGCGGTTACCTTCTCTGAGCTCCGGAGTCCTGGCTTCTGCCTTTCTTGCTCTTAATGCAAGCAGAAAGCTTTTGCACTGCGTCTGGCGAGGAGAACGTGTGACAGGACAGCACAAGTTTGTGCAGCTCACCCCTGCCACTGACACAAGCACGGATTTGCAGCACCCTATTCCACCCTTAGTGTGACAGGTTTCTGCGCTGTGCAGGGCATTTCTCTGCATCTGGGAGTCCCAGGGAAAGTAAAATTGTTGTCGCAGAGAGCAGCAACAGCAGTAGGGAGCAGCAGAAGGAAGTCTTGCCCGTACTTCTTCTACAAGACAACTAGAGACTTGTCAGCAAGCCGCTGAGCAGCATCTACGTTCCACTTGTAGTCTGAAAGTTTCCCGTGCCACATGCCTGTTCAACACCTTCCTTATTCGCCTGCCCGCAGCGCTCGCGCTTTCCCCCGCCCGCGCTCTGACCGGCACTCTCCCTCTGACACACATGGTTCCTTGGCCGGTTGCCAAGAGCTCCGGAAAGCAGCTTCTGCCGAAGGAGGCTCGCCTCTTGCAGTTACCTTCTCTGAGCTCCGGAGTCCTGGCTTCTGCCTTTCTTGCTCTTAATGCAAGCAGAAAGCTTTTGCACTGCGTCTGGCGAGGAGAACGTGTGACAGGACAGCACATGTTTGTGCAGCTCACCCCTGCCACTGACACAAGCACGGATTTGCAGCACCCTATTCCACCCATGGTGTGACAGGTTTCTGCGCTGTGCAGGGCATTTCTCTGCATCTGGGAGTCCCAGGGAAAGTAAAATTGTTGTCGCAGAGAGCAGCAACAGCAGTAGGGAGCAGCAGAAGGTTCGCCTGCCCGCAGCGCTCGCGCTTTCCCCCGCCCGCGCTCTGACCGGCACTCTCCCTCTGACATACATGGTTCCTTGGCCGGTTGCCAAGAGCTCCGGAAAGCAGCTTCTGCCGAAGGAGGCTCGCCTCTTGCGGTTACCTTCTCTGAGCTCCGGAGTCCTGGCTTCTGCCTTTCTTTCTCTTAATGCAAGCAGAAAGCTTTTGCACTGCGTCTGGCGAGGAGAACGTGTGACAGGAGAGCACAAGTTTGTGCAGCTCACCCCTGCCACTGACACAAGCACGGATTTGCAGCACCCTATTCCACCCATGGTGTGACAGGTTTCTGCGCTGTGCAGGGCATTTCTCTGCATCTGGGAATCCAAGAGAAAGTAAAATTGTTGCCGCAGAGAGCAGCAACAGCAGTAGGGAGCAGCAGAAGGAAGTCGTTTCAGTACTTCTTCTACAAGACAACTAGAGACTTGTCAGCAAGCGGCTGAGCAGCATCTACGTTCCACTTGCAGTCTGAAAGTTTCCCGTGCCACATGCCTGTTCAACACCTTCCTTATTCGCCTGCCCGCAGCGCTCGCGCTTTCCCCCGCCCGCGCTCTCACCGGCACTCTCCCTCTGACACACATGGTTCCTTGGCCGGTTGCCAAGAGCTCCGGAAAGCAGCTTCTGCCGAAGGAGGCTCGCCTCTTGCGGTTACCTTCTCTGAGCTCCGGAGTCCTGGCTTCTGCCTTTCTTGCTCTTAATGCAAGCAGAAAGCTTTTGCACTGTGTCTGGCGAGGAGAACGTGTGACAGGAGAGCACAAGTTTGTGCAGCTCACCCCTGCCACTGACACAAGCACGGATTTGCAGCACCCTATTCCAACCATGGTGTGACAGGTTTCTGCGCTGTGCAGGGCATTTCTCTGCATCTGGGAGTCCAAGAGAAAGTAAAATTGTTGCCGCAGAGAGCAGCAACAGCAGTAGGGAGCAGCAGAAGGAAGTCGTTTCAGTACTTCTTCCACACGACATCTAGCAACTAATCAGCAAGCGTGCGAGCGGCAGCTATGTTCCACTTGCAATATGAAAGTTTCGCCTGCCAGATACCTGTTCAACACCTTCCTTATTCGCCTGCCCGCAGCGCTCGCTCTTTCCCCCGCCAGCGCGCTTATCGGCACGCTCCCTCTGACACACATGGTTCCTTGGCCGGTTGCCAAGAGCTCTGGAAAGCAGCTTCTGCCGAAGGAGGCTCGCCTCTTGCGGTTACCTTCTCTGAGCTCCGGAGTCCTGGCTTCTGCCTTTCTTGCTCTTAATGCAAGCAGAAAGCTTTTGCACTGCGTCTGGCGAGGAGAACGTGTGACAGGACAGCACATGTTTGTGCAGCTCACCCCTGCCACTGACACAAGCACGGATTTGCAGCACCCTATTCCACCCATGGTGTGACAGGTTTCTGCGCTGTGCAGGGCATTTCTCTGCATCTGGGAGTCCCAGGGAAAGTAAAATTGTTGTCGCAGAGAGCAGCAACAGCAGTAGGGAGCAGCAGAAGGTTCGCCTGCCCGCAGCGCTCGCGCTTTCCCCCGCCCGCGCTCTGACCGGCACTCTCCCTCTGACATACATGGTTCCTTGGCCGGTTGCCAAGAGCTCCGGAAAGCAGCTTCTGCCGAAGGAGGCTCGCCTCTTGCGGTTACCTTCTCTGAGCTCCGGAGTCCTGGCTTCTGCCTTTCTTTCTCTTAATGCAAGCAGAAAGCTTTTGCACTGCGTCTGGCGAGGAGAACGTGTGACAGGAGAGCACAAGTTTGTGCAGCTCACCCCTGCCACTGACACAAGCACGGATTTGCAGCACCCTATTCCACCCATGGTGTGACAGGTTTCTGCGCTGTGCAGGGCATTTCTCTGCATCTGGGAATCCAAGAGAAAGTAAAATTGTTGCCGCAGAGAGCAGCAACAGCAGTAGGGAGCAGCAGAAGGAAGTCGTTTCAGTACTTCTTCTACAAGACAACTAGAGAATTGTCAGCAAGCGGCTGAGCAGCATCTACGTTCCACTTGCAGTCTGAAAGTTTCCCGTGCCACATGCCTGTTCAACACCTTCCTTATTCGCCTGCCCGCAGCGCTCGCGCTTTCCCCCGCCCGCGCTCTGACCGGCACTCTCCCTCTGACACACATGGTTCCTTGGCCGGTTGCCAAGAGCTCCGGAAAGCAGCTTCTGCCGAAGGAGGCTCGCCTCTTGCGGTTACCTTCTCTGAGCTCCGGAGTCCTGGCTTCTGCCTTTCTTGCTCTTAATGCAAGCAGAAAGCTTTTGCACTGTGTCTGGCGAGGAGAACGTGTGACAGGAGAGCACAAGTTTGTGCAGCTCACCCCTGCCACTGACACAAGCACGGATTTGCAGCACCCTATTCCACCCATGGTGTGACAGGTTTCTGCGCTGTGCAGGGCATTTCTCTGCATCTGGGAGTCCAAGAGAAAGTAAAATTGTTGCCGCAGAGAGCAGCAACAGCAGTAGGGAGCAGCAGAAGGAAGTCGTTTCAGTACTTCTTCCACACGACATCTAGCAACTAATCAGCAAGCGTGCGAGCGGCAGCTATGTTCCACTTGCAATATGAAAGTTTCGCCTGCCAGATACCTGTTCAACACCTTCCTTATTCGCCTGCCCGCAGCGCTCGCTCTTTCCCCCGCCAGCGCGCTGATCGGCACGCTCCCTCTGACACACATGGTTCCTTGGCCGGTTGCCAAGAGCTCTGGAAAGCAGCTTCTGCCGAAGGAGGCTCGCCTCTTGCGGTTACCTTCTCTGAGCTCCGGAGTCCTGGCTTCTGCCTTTCTTGCTCTTAATGCAAGCAGAAAGCTTTTGCACTGCGTCTGGCGAGGAGAACGTGTGACAGGACAGCACATGTTTGTGCAGCTCACCCCTGCCACTGACACAAGCACGGATTTGCAGCACCCTATTCCACCCATGGTGTGACAGGTTTCTGCGCTGTGCAGGGCATTTCTCTGCATCTGGGAGTCCAAGGGAAAGCGCAATTGTTGTCGCAGAGAGCAGCAACAGCAGTAGGGAGCAGCAGAAGGAACTCGTGGCCGTACTTCTTCTACAAGACAACTAGAGACTTGTCAGCAAGCGGCTGAGCAGCATCTACGTTCCACTTGCAGTCTGAAAGTTTCCCGTGCCACATGCCTGTTCAACACCTTCCTTATTCGCCTGCCCGCAGCGCTCGCGCTTTCCCCCGCCCGCGCTCTGACCGGCACTCTCCCTCTGACACACATGGTTCCTTGGCCGGTTGCAAATAGCTCCAGAAAGCAGCTTCTGCCGAAGGAGGCTCGCCTCTTGCGGTTACCTTCTCTGAGCTCCGGAGTCCTGGCTTCTGCCTTTCTTGCTCTTAATGCAAGCAGAAAGCTTTTGCACTGCGTCTGGCGAGGAGAACGTGTGACAGGACAGCACATGTTTGTGCAGCTCACCCCTGCCACTGACACAAGCACGGATTTGCAGCACCCTATTCCACCCATGGTGTGACAGGTTTCTGCGCTGTGCAGGGCATTTCTCTGCATCTGGGAGTCCCAGGGAAAGTAAAATTGTTGTCGCAGAGAGCAGCAACAGCAGTAGGGAGCAGCAGAAGGTTCGCCTGCCCGCAGCGCTCGCTCTTTCCCCCGCCCGCGCTCTGACCGGCACTCTCCCTCTGACACACATGGTTCCTTGGCCGGTTGCCAAGAGCTCCGGAAAGCAGCTTCTGCCGAAGGAGGCTCGCCTCTTGCGGTTACCTTCTCTGAGCTCCGGAGTCCTGGCTTCTGCCTTTCTTGCTCTTAATGCAAGCAGAAAGCTTTTGCACTGCGTCTGGCGAGGAGAACGTGTGACAGGAGAGTACAAGTTTGTGCAGCTCACCCCTGCCACAGACACAAGCACGGATTTGCAGCACCCTATTCCACCCATGGTGTGACAGGTTTCTGCGCTGTGCAGGGCATTTCTCTGCATCTGGGAGTCCAAGAGAAAGTAAAATTGTTGCCTCAGAGAGCAGCAACAGCAGTAGGGAGCAGCAGAAGGAAGTCGTTTCAGTACTTCTTCCACACGACATCTAGCAACTAATCAGCAAGCGTGCGAGCGGCAGCTATGTTCCACTTGCAATATGAAAGTTTCGCCTGCCAGATACCTGTTCAACACCTTCCTTATTCGCCTGCCCGCAGCGCTCGCTCTTTCCCCCGCCAGCGCGCTGATCGGCACGCTCCCTCTGACACACATGGTTCCTTGGCCGGTTGCCAAGAGCTCCGGAAAGCAGCTTCTGCCGAAGGAGGCTCGCCTCTTGCGGTTACCTTCTCTGAGCTCCGGAGTCCTGGCTTCTGCCTTTCTTGCTCTTAATGCAAGCAGAAAGCTTTTGCACTGCGTCTGGCGAGGAGAACGTGTGACAGGACAGCACAAGTTTGTGCAGCTCACCCCTGCCACTGACACAAGCACGGATTTGCAGCACCCTATTCCACCCTTAGTGTGACAGGTTTCTGCGCTGTGCAGGGCATTTCTCTGCATCTGGGAGTCCCAGGGAAAGTAAAATTGTTGTCGCAGAGAGCAGCAACAGCAGTAGGGAGCAGCAGAAGGAAGTCTTGCCCGTACTTCTTCTACAAGACAACTAGAGACTTGTCAGCAAGCCGCTGAGCAGCATCTACGTTCCACTTGTAGTCTGAAAGTTTCCCGTGCCACATGCCTGTTCAACACCTTCCTTATTCGCCTGCCCGCAGCGCTCGCGCTTTCCCCCGCCCGCGCTCTGACCGGCACTCTCCCTCTGACACACATGGTTCCTTGGCCGGTTGCCAAGAGCTCCGGAAAGCAGCTTCTGCCGAAGGAGGCTCGCCTCTTGCAGTTACCTTCTCTGAGCTCCGGAGTCCTGGCTTCTGCCTTTCTTGCTCTTAATGCAAGCAGAAAGCTTTTGCACTGCGTCTGGCGAGGAGAACGTGTGACAGGACAGCACATGTTTGTGCAGCTCACCCCTGCCACTGACACAAGCACGGATTTGCAGCACCCTATTCCACCCATGGTGTGACAGGTTTCTGCGCTGTGCAGGGCATTTCTCTGCATCTGGGAGTCCCAGGGAAAGTAAAATTGTTGTCGCAGAGAGCAGCAACAGCAGTAGGGAGCAGCAGAAGGTTCGCCTGCCCGCAGCGCTCGCGCTTTCCCCCGCCCGCGCTCTGACCGGCACTCTCCCTCTGACATACATGGTTCCTTGGCCGGTTGCCAAGAGCTCCGGAAAGCAGCTTCTGCCGAAGGAGGCTCGCCTCTTGCGGTTACCTTCTCTGAGCTCCGGAGTCCTGGCTTCTGCCTTTCTTTCTCTTAATGCAAGCAGAAAGCTTTTGCACTGCGTCTGGCGAGGAGAACGTGTGACAGGAGAGCACAAGTTTGTGCAGCTCACCCCTGCCACTGACACAAGCACGGATTTGCAGCACCCTATTCCACCCATGGTGTGACAGGTTTCTGCGCTGTGCAGGGCATTTCTCTGCATCTGGGAATCCAAGAGAAAGTAAAATTGTTGCCGCAGAGAGCAGCAACAGCAGTAGGGAGCAGCAGAAGGAAGTCGTTTCAGTACTTCTTCTACAAGACAACTAGAGACTTGTCAGCAAGCGGCTGAGCAGCATCTACGTTCCACTTGCAGTCTGAAAGTTTCCCGTGCCACATGCCTGTTCAACACCTTCCTTATTCGCCTGCCCGCAGCGCTCGCGCTTTCCCCCGCCCGCGCTCTCACCGGCACTCTCCCTCTGACACACATGGTTCCTTGGCCGGTTGCCAAGAGCTCCGGAAAGCAGCTTCTGCCGAAGGAGGCTCGCCTCTTGCGGTTACCTTCTCTGAGCTCCGGAGTCCTGGCTTCTGCCTTTCTTGCTCTTAATGCAAGCAGAAAGCTTTTGCACTGTGTCTGGCGAGGAGAACGTGTGACAGGAGAGCACAAGTTTGTGCAGCTCACCCCTGCCACTGACACAAGCACGGATTTGCAGCACCCTATTCCAACCATGGTGTGACAGGTTTCTGCGCTGTGCAGGGCATTTCTCTGCATCTGGGAGTCCAAGAGAAAGTAAAATTGTTGCCGCAGAGAGCAGCAACAGCAGTAGGGAGCAGCAGAAGGAAGTCGTTTCAGTACTTCTTCCACACGACATCTAGCAACTAATCAGCAAGCGTGCGAGCGGCAGCTATGTTCCACTTGCAATATGAAAGTTTCGCCTGCCAGATACCTGTTCAACACCTTCCTTATTCGCCTGCCCGCAGCGCTCGCTCTTTCCCCCGCCAGCGCGCTTATCGGCACGCTCCCTCTGACACACATGGTTCCTTGGCCGGTTGCCAAGAGCTCTGGAAAGCAGCTTCTGCCGAAGGAGGCTCGCCTCTTGCGGTTACCTTCTCTGAGCTCCGGAGTCCTGGCTTCTGCCTTTCTTGCTCTTAATGCAAGCAGAAAGCTTTTGCACTGCGTCTGGCGAGGAGAACGTGTGACAGGACAGCACATGTTTGTGCAGCTCACCCCTGCCACTGACACAAGCACGGATTTGCAGCACCCTATTCCACCCATGGTGTGACAGGTTTCTGCGCTGTGCAGGGCATTTCTCTGCATCTGGGAGTCCCAGGGAAAGTAAAATTGTTGTCGCAGAGAGCAGCAACAGCAGTAGGGAGCAGCAGAAGGTTCGCCTGCCCGCAGCGCTCGCGCTTTCCCCCGCCCGCGCTCTGACCGGCACTCTCCCTCTGACATACATGGTTCCTTGGCCGGTTGCCAAGAGCTCCGGAAAGCAGCTTCTGCCGAAGGAGGCTCGCCTCTTGCGGTTACCTTCTCTGAGCTCCGGAGTCCTGGCTTCTGCCTTTCTTTCTCTTAATGCAAGCAGAAAGCTTTTGCACTGCGTCTGGCGAGGAGAACGTGTGACAGGAGAGCACAAGTTTGTGCAGCTCACCCCTGCCACTGACACAAGCACGGATTTGCAGCACCCTATTCCACCCATGGTGTGACAGGTTTCTGCGCTGTGCAGGGCATTTCTCTGCATCTGGGAATCCAAGAGAAAGTAAAATTGTTGCCGCAGAGAGCAGCAACAGCAGTAGGGAGCAGCAGAAGGAAGTCGTTTCAGTACTTCTTCTACAAGACAACTAGAGAATTGTCAGCAAGCGGCTGAGCAGCATCTACGTTCCACTTGCAGTCTGAAAGTTTCCCGTGCCACATGCCTGTTCAACACCTTCCTTATTCGCCTGCCCGCAGCGCTCGCGCTTTCCCCCGCCCGCGCTCTGACCGGCACTCTCCCTCTGACACACATGGTTCCTTGGCCGGTTGCCAAGAGCTCCGGAAAGCAGCTTCTGCCGAAGGAGGCTCGCCTCTTGCGGTTACCTTCTCTGAGCTCCGGAGTCCTGGCTTCTGCCTTTCTTGCTCTTAATGCAAGCAGAAAGCTTTTGCACTGTGTCTGGCGAGGAGAACGTGTGACAGGAGAGCACAAGTTTGTGCAGCTCACCCCTGCCACTGACACAAGCACGGATTTGCAGCACCCTATTCCACCCATGGTGTGACAGGTTTCTGCGCTGTGCAGGGCATTTCTCTGCATCTGGGAGTCCAAGAGAAAGTAAAATTGTTGCCGCAGAGAGCAGCAACAGCAGTAGGGAGCAGCAGAAGGAAGTCGTTTCAGTACTTCTTCCACACGACATCTAGCAACTAATCAGCAAGCGTGCGAGCGGCAGCTATGTTCCACTTGCAATATGAAAGTTTCGCCTGCCAGATACCTGTTCAACACCTTCCTTATTCGCCTGCCCGCAGCGCTCGCTCTTTCCCCCGCCAGCGCGCTGATCGGCACGCTCCCTCTGACACACATGGTTCCTTGGCCGGTTGCCAAGAGCTCTGGAAAGCAGCTTCTGCCGAAGGAGGCTCGCCTCTTGCGGTTACCTTCTCTGAGCTCCGGAGTCCTGGCTTCTGCCTTTCTTGCTCTTAATGCAAGCAGAAAGCTTTTGCACTGCGTCTGGCGAGGAGAACGTGTGACAGGACAGCACATGTTTGTGCAGCTCACCCCTGCCACTGACACAAGCACGGATTTGCAGCACCCTATTCCACCCATGGTGTGACAGGTTTCTGCGCTGTGCAGGGCATTTCTCTGCATCTGGGAGTCCAAGGGAAAGCGCAATTGTTGTCGCAGAGAGCAGCAACAGCAGTAGGGAGCAGCAGAAGGAACTCGTGGCCGTACTTCTTCTACAAGACAACTAGAGACTTGTCAGCAAGCGGCTGAGCAGCATCTACGTTCCACTTGCAGTCTGAAAGTTTCCCGTGCCACATGCCTGTTCAACACCTTCCTTATTCGCCTGCCCGCAGCGCTCGCGCTTTCCCCCGCCCGCGCTCTGACCGGCACTCTCCCTCTGACACACATGGTTCCTTGGCCGGTTGCCAATAGCTCCAGAAAGCAGCTTCTGCCGAAGGAGGCTCGCCTCTTGCGGTTACCTTCTCTGAGCTCCGGAGTCCTGGCTTCTGCCTTTCTTGCTCTTAATGCAAGCAGAAAGCTTTTGCACTGCGTCTGGCGAGGAGAACGTGTGACAGGACAGCACATGTTTGTGCAGCTCACCCCTGCCACTGACACAAGCACGGATTTGCAGCACCCTATTCCACCCATGGTGTGACAGGTTTCTGCGCTGTGCAGGGCATTTCTCTGCATCTGGGAGTCCCAGGGAAAGTAAAATTGTTGTCGCAGAGAGCAGCAACAGCAGTAGGGAGCAGCAGAAGGTTCGCCTGCCCGCAGCGCTCGCTCTTTCCCCCGCCCGCGCTCTGACCGGCACTCTCCCTCTGACACACATGGTTCCTTGGCCGGTTGCCAAGAGCTCCGGAAAGCAGCTTCTGCCGAAGGAGGCTCGCCTCTTGCGGTTACCTTCTCTGAGCTCCGGAGTCCTGGCTTCTGCCTTTCTTGCTCTTAATGCAAGCAGAAAGCTTTTGCACTGCGTCTGGCGAGGAGAACGTGTGACAGGAGAGTACAAGTTTGTGCAGCTCACCCCTGCCACTGACACAAGCACGG
This sequence comes from Cyanistes caeruleus, assembly GCF_971803275.1. Classification (NCBI taxonomy): domain Eukaryota; kingdom Metazoa; phylum Chordata; class Aves; order Passeriformes; family Paridae; genus Cyanistes; species Cyanistes caeruleus. Next base: position 63,865,603 of record NC_141704.1, read on the forward strand.
ATTTGCAGCACCCTATTCCACCCATGGTGTGACAGGTTTCTGCGCTGTGCAGGGCATTTCTCTGCATCTGGGAGTCCAAGAGAAAGTAAAATTGTTGCCTCAGAGAGCAGCAACAGCAGTAGGGAGCAGCAGAAGGAAGTCGTTTCAGTACTTCTTCCACACGACATCTAGCAACTAATCAGCAAGCGTGCGAGCGGCAGCTATGTTCCACTTGCAATATGAAAGTTTCGCCTGCCAGATACCTGTTCAACACCTTCCTTATTCGCCTGCCCGCAGCGCTCGCTCTTTCCCCCGCCAGCGCGCTGATCGGCACGCTCCCTCTGACACACATGGTTCCTTGGCCGGTTGCCAAGAGCTCCGGAAAGCAGCTTCTGCCGAAGGAGGCTCGCCTCTTGCGGTTACCTTCTCTGAGCTCCGGAGTCCTGGCTTCTGCCTTTCTTGCTCTTAATGCAAGCAGAAAGCTTTTGCACTGCGTCTGGCGAGGAGAACGTGTGACAGGACAGCACAAGTTTGTGCAGCTCACCCCTGCCACTGACACAAGCACGGATTTGCAGCACCCTATTCCACCCTTAGTGTGACAGGTTTCTGCGCTGTGCAGGGCATTTCTCTGCATCTGGGAGTCCAAGAGAAAGTAAAATTGTTGCCTCAGAGAGCAGCAACAGCAGTAGGGAGCAGCAGAAGGAAGTCGTTTCAGTACTACTTCCACACGACATCTAGCAACTAATCAGCAAGCGTGCGAGCGGCTGCTATGTTCCACTTGCAATATGAAAGTTTCGCCTGCCAGATACCTGTTCAACACCTTCCTTATTCGCCTGCCCGCAGCGCTCGCTCTTTCCCCCGCCAGCGCGCTGATCGGCACGCTCCCTCTGACACACATGGTTCCTTGGCCGGTTGCCAAGAGCTCCGGAAAGCAGCTTCTGCCGAAGGAGGCTCGCCTCTTGCGGTTACCTTCTCTGAGCTCCGGAGTCCTGGCTTCTGCCTTTCTTGCTCTTAATGCAAGCAGAAAGCTTTTGCACTGCGTCTGGCGAGGAGAACGTGTGACAGGACAGCACATGTTTGTGCAGCTCACCCCTGCCACTGACACAAGCACGGATTTGCAGCACCCTATTCCACCCATGGTGTGACAGGTTTCTGCGCTGTGCAGGGCATTTCTCTGCATCTGGGAGTCCAAGGGAAAGTAAAATTGTTGTCGCAGAGAGCAGCAACAGCAGTAGGGAGCAGCAGAAGGAATGCTTGCCCGTACTTCTTCTACAAGACAACTAGAGACTTGTCAGCAAGCCGCTGAGCAGCATCTACGTTCCACTTGTAGTCTGAAAGTTTCCCGTGCCACATGCCTGTTCAACACCTTCCTTATTCGCCTGCCCGCAGCGCTCGCGCTTTCCCCCGCCCGCGCTCTGACCGGCACTCTCCCTCTGACACACATGGTTCCTTGGCCGGTTGCCAAGAGCTCCGGAAAGCAGCTTCTGCCGAAGGAGGCTCGCCTCTTGCAGTTACCTTCTCTGAGCTCCGGAGTCCTGGCTTCTGCCTTTCTTGCTCTTAATGCAAGCAGAAAGCTTTTGCACTGCGTCTGGCGAGGAGAACGTGTGACAGGACAGCACATGTTTGTGCAGCTCACCCCTGCCACTGACACAAGCACGGATTTGCAGCACCCTATTCCACCCATGGTGTGACAGGTTTCTGCGCTGTGCAGGGCATTTCTCTGCATCTGGGAGTCCCAGGGAAAGTAAAATTGTTGTCGCAGAGAGCAGCAACAGCAGTAGGGAGCAGCAGAAGGTTCGCCTGCCCGCAGCGCTCGCGCTTTCCCCCGCCCGCGCTCTGACCGGCACTCTCCCTCTGACATACATGGTTCCTTGGCCGGTTGCCAAGAGCTCCGGAAAGCAGCTTCTGCCGAAGGAGGCTCGCCTCTTGCGGTTACCTTCTCTGAGCTCCGGAGTCCTGGCTTCTGCCTTTCTTTCTCTTAATGCAAGCAGAAAGCTTTTGCACTGCGTCTGGCGAGGAGAACGTGTGACAGGAGAGCACAAGTTTGTGCAGCTCACCCCTGCCACTGACACAAGCACGGATTTGCAGCACCCTATTCCACCCATGGTGTGACAGGTTTCTGCGCTGTGCAGGGCATTTCTCTGCATCTGGGAATCCAAGAGAAAGTAAAATTGTTGCCGCAGAGAGCAGCAACAGCAGTAGGGAGCAGCAGAAGGAAGTCGTTTCAGTACTTCTTCTACAAGACAACTAGAGACTTGTCAGCAAGCGGCTGAGCAGCATCTACGTTCCACTTGCAGTCTGAAAGTTTCCCGTGCCACATGCCTGTTCAACACCTTCCTTATTCGCCTGCCCGCAGCGCTCGCGCTTTCCCCCGCCCGCGCTCTCACCGGCACTCTCCCTCTGACACACATGGTTCCTTGGCCGGTTGCCAAGAGCTCCGGAAAGCAGCTTCTGCCGAAGGAGGCTCGCCTCTTGCGGTTACCTTCTCTGAGCTCCGGAGTCCTGGCTTCTGCCTTTCTTGCTCTTAATGCAAGCAGAAAGCTTTTGCACTGTGTCTGGCGAGGAGAACGTGTGACAGGAGAGCACAAGTTTGTGCAGCTCACCCCTGCCACTGACACAAGCACGGATTTGCAGCACCCTATTCCAACCATGGTGTGACAGGTTTCTGCGCTGTGCAGGGCATTTCTCTGCATCTGGGAGTCCAAGAGAAAGTAAAATTGTTGCCGCAGAGAGCAGCAACAGCAGTAGGGAGCAGCAGAAGGAAGTCGTTTCAGTACTTCTTCCACACGACATCTAGCAACTAATCAGCAAGCGTGCGAGCGGCAGCTATGTTCCACTTGCAATATGAAAGTTTCGCCTGCCAGATACCTGATCAACACCTTCCTTATTCGCCTGCCCGCAGCGCTCGGTCTTTCCCCCGCCAGCGCGCTTATCGGCACGCTCCCTCTGACACACATGGTTCCTTGGCCGGTTGCCAAGAGCTCTGGAAAGCAGCTTCTGCCGAAGGAGGCTCGCCTCTTGCGGTTACCTTCTCTGAGCTCCGGAGTCCTGGCTTCTGCCTTTCTTGCTCTTAATGCAAGCAGAAAGCTTTTGCACTGCGTCTGGCGAGGAGAACGTGTGACAGGACAGCACATGTTTGTGCAGCTCACCCCTGCCACTGACACAAGCACGGATTTGCAGCACCCTATTCCACCCATGGTGTGACAGGTTTCTGCGCTGTGCAGGGCATTTCTCTGCATCTGGGAGTCCCAGGGAAAGTAAAATTGTTGTCGCAGAGAGCAGCAACAGCAGTAGGGAGCAGCAGAAGGTTCGCCTGCCCGCAGCGCTCGCGCTTTCCCCCGCCCGCGCTCTGACCGGCACTCTCCCTCTGACATACATGGTTCCTTGGCCGGTTGCCAAGAGCTCCGGAAAGCAGCTTCTGCCGAAGGAGGCTCGCCTCTTGCGGTTACCTTCTCTGAGCTCCGGAGTCCTGGCTTCTGCCTTTCTTTCTCTTAATGCAAGCAGAAAGCTTTTGCACTGCGTCTGGCGAGGAGAACGTGTGACAGGAGAGCACAAGTTTGTGCAGCTCACCCCTGCCACTGACACAAGCACGGATTTGCAGCACCCTATTCCACCCATGGTGTGACAGGTTTCTGCGCTGTGCAGGGCATTTCTCTGCATCTGGGAATCCAAGAGAAAGTAAAATTGTTGCCGCAGAGAGCAGCAACAGCAGTAGGGAGCAGCAGAAGGAAGTCGTTTCAGTACTTCTTCTACAAGACAACTAGAGACTTGTCAGCAAGCGGCTGAGCAGCATCTACGTTCCACTTGCAGTCTGAAAGTTTCCCGTGCCACATGCCTGTTCAACACCTTCCTTATTCGCCTGCCCGCAGCGCTCGCGCTTTCCCCCGCCCGCGCTCTGACCGGCACTCTCCCTCTGACACACATGGTTCCTTGGCCGGTTGCCAAGAGCTCCGGAAAGCAGCTTCTGCCGAAGGAGGCTCGCCTCTTGCGGTTACCTTCTCTGAGCTCCGGAGTCCTGGCTTCTGCCTTTCTTGCTCTTAATGCAAGCAGAAAGCTTTTGCACTGTGTCTGGCGAGGAGAACGTGTGACAGGAGAGCACAAGTTTGTGCAGCTCACCCCTGCCACTGACACAAGCACGGATTTGCAGCACCCTATTCCAACCATGGTGTGACAGGTTTCTGCGCTGTGCAGGGCATTTCTCTGCATCTGGGAGTCCAAGAGAAAGTAAAATTGTTGCCGCAGAGAGCAGCAACAGCAGTAGGGAGCAGCAGAAGGAAGTCGTTTCAGTACTTCTTCCACACGACATCTAGCAACTAATCAGCAAGCGTGCGAGCGGCAGCTATGTTCCACTTGCAATATGAAAGTTTCGCCTGCCAGATACCTGTTCAACACCTTCCTTATTCGCCTGCCCGCAGCGCTCGCTCTTTCCCCCGCCAGCGCGCTGATCGGCACGCTCCCTCTGACACACATGGTTCCTTGGCCGGTTGCCAAGAGCTCTGGAAAGCAGCTTCTGCCGAAGGAGGCTCGCCTCTTGCGGTTACCTTCTCTGAGCTCCGGAGTCCTGGCTTCTGCCTTTCTTGCTCTTAATGCAAGCAGAAAGCTTTTGCACTGCGTCTGGCGAGGAGAACGTGTGACAGGACAGCACATGTTTGTGCAGCTCACCCCTGCCACTGACACAAGCACGGATTTGCAGCACCCTATTCCACCCATGGTGTGACAGGTTTCTGCGCTGTGCAGGGCATTTCTCTGCATCTGGGAGTCCAAGGGAAAGCGCAATTGTTGTCGCAGAGAGCAGCAACAGCAGTAGGGAGCAGCAGAAGGAACTCGTGGCCGTACTTCTTCTACAAGACAACTAGAGACTTGTCAGCAAGCGGCTGAGCAGCATCTACGTTCCACTTGCAGTCTGAAAGTTTCCCGTGCCACATGCCTGTTCAACACCTTCCTTATTCGCCTGCCCGCAGCGCTCGCGCTTTCCCCCGCCCGCGCTCTGACCGGCACTCTCCCTCTGACACACATGGTTCCTTGGCCGGTTGCCAATAGCTCCAGAAAGCAGCTTCTGCCGAAGGAGGCTCGCCTCTTGCGGTTACCTTCTCTGAGCTCCGGAGTCCTGGCTTCTGCCTTTCTTGCTCTTAATGCAAGCAGAAAGCTTTTGCACTGCGTCTGGCGAGGAGAACGTGTGACAGGACAGCACATGTTTGTGCAGCTCACCCCTGCCACTGACACAAGCACGGATTTGCAGCACCCTATTCCACCCATGGTGTGACAGGTTTCTGCGCTGTGCAGGGCATTTCTCTGCATCTGGGAGTCCCAGGGAAAGTAAAATTGTTGTCGCAGAGAGCAGCAACAGCAGTAGGGAGCAGCAGAAGGTTCGCCTGCCCGCAGCGCTCGCTCTTTCCCCCGCCCGCGCTCTGACCGGCACTCTCCCTCTGACACACATGGTTCCTTGGCCGGTTGCCAAGAGCTCCGGAAAGCAGCTTCTGCCGAAGGAGGCTCGCCTCTTGCGGTTACCTTCTCTGAGCTCCGGAGTCCTGGCTTCTGCCTTTCTTGCTCTTAATGCAAGCAGAAAGCTTTTGCACTGCGTCTGGCGAGGAGAACGTGTGACAGGAGAGTACAAGTTTGTGCAGCTCACCCCTGCCACTGACACAAGCACGGATTTGCAGCACCCTATTCCACCCATGGTGTGACAGGTTTCTGCGCTGTGCAGGGCATTTCTCTTCATCTGGGAGTCCAAGAGAAAGTAAAATTGTTGCCTCAGAGAGCAGCAACAGCAGTAGGGAGCAGCAGAAGGAAGTCGTTTCAGTACTTCTTCCACACGACATCTAGCAACTAATCAGCAAGCGTGCGAGCGGCAGCTATGTTCCACTTGCAATATGAAAGTTTCGCCTGCCAGATACCTGTTCAACACCTTCCTTATTCGCCTGCCCGCAGCGCTCGCTCTTTCCCCCGCCAGCGCGCTGATCGGCACGCTCCCTCTGACACACATGGTTCCTTGGCCGGTTGCCAAGAGCTCCGGAAAGCAGCTTCTGCCGAAGGAGGCTCGCCTCTTGCGGTTACCTTCTCTGAGCTCCGGAGTCCTGGCTTCTGCCTTTCTTGCTCTTAATGCAAGCAGAAAGCTTTTGCACTGCGTCTGGCGAGGAGAACGTGTGACAGGACAGCACAAGTTTGTGCAGCTCACCCCTGCCACTGACACAAGCACGGATTTGCAGCACCCTATTCCACCCTTAGTGTGACAGGTTTCTGCGCTGTGCAGGGCATTTCTCTGCATCTGGGAGTCCAAGAGAAAGTAAAATTGTTGCCTCAGAGAGCAGCAACAGCAGTAGGGAGCAGCAGAAGGAAGTCGTTTCAGTACTACTTCCACACGACATCTAGCAACTAATCAGCAAGCGTGCGAGCGGCTGCTATGTTCCACTTGCAATATGAAAGTTTCGCCTGCCAGATACCTGTTCAACACCTTCCTTATTCGCCTGCCCGCAGCGCTCGCTCTTTCCCCCGCCAGCGCGCTGATCGGCACGCTCCCTCTGACACACATGGTTCCTTGGCCGGTTGCCAAGAGCTCCGGAAAGCAGCTTCTGCCGAAGGAGGCTCGCCTCTTGCGGTTACCTTCTCTGAGCTCCGGAGTCCTGGCTTCTGCCTTTCTTGCTCTTAATGCAAGCAGAAAGCTTTTGCACTGCGTCTGGCGAGGAGAACGTGTGACAGGACAGCACATGTTTGTGCAGCTCACCCCTGCCACTGACACAAGCACGGATTTGCAGCACCCTATTCCACCCATGGTGTGACAGGTTTCTGCGCTGTGCAGGGCATTTCTCTGCATCTGGGAGTCCAAGGGAAAGTAAAATTGTTGTCGCAGAGAGCAGCAACAGCAGTAGGGAGCAGCAGAAGGAAGTCTTGCCCGTACTTCTTCTACAAGACAACTAGAGACTTGTCAGCAAGCCGCTGAGCAGCATCTACGTTCCACTTGTAGTCTGAAAGTTTCCCGTGCCACATGCCTGTTCAACACCTTCCTTATTCGCCTGCCCGCAGCGCTCGCGCTTTCCCCCGCCCGCGCTCTGACCGGCACTCTCCCTCTGACACACATGGTTCCTTGGCCGGTTGCCAAGAGCTCCGGAAAGCAGCTTCTGCCGAAGGAGGCTCGCCTCTTGCAGTTACCTTCTCTGAGCTCCGGAGTCCTGGCTTCTGCCTTTCTTGCTCTTAATGCAAGCAGAAAGCTTTTGCACTGCGTCTGGCGAGGAGAACGTGTGACAGGACAGCACATGTTTGTGCAGCTCACCCCTGCCACTGACACAAGCACGGATTTGCAGCACCCTATTCCACCCATGGTGTGACAGGTTTCTGCGCTGTGCAGGGCATTTCTCTGCATCTGGGAGTCCCAGGGAAAGTAAAATTGTTGTCGCAGAGAGCAGCAACAGCAGTAGGGAGCAGCAGAAGGTTCGCCTGCCCGCAGCGCTCGCGCTTTCCCCCGCCCGCGCTCTGACCGGCACTCTCCCTCTGACATACATGGTTCCTTGGCCGGTTGCCAAGAGCTCCGGAAAGCAGCTTCTGCCGAAGGAGGCTCGCCTCTTGCGGTTACCTTCTCTGAGCTCCGGAGTCCTGGCTTCTGCCTTTCTTGCTCTTAATGCAAGCAGAAAGCTTTTGCACTGCGTCTGGCGAGGAGAACGTGTGACAGGAGAGCACAAGTTTGTGCAGCTCACCCCTGCCACTGACACAAGCACGGATTTGCAGCACCCTATTCCACCCATGGTGTGACAGGTTTCTGCGCTGTGCAGGGCATTTCTCTGCATCTGGGAATCCAAGAGAAAGTAAAATTGTTGCCGCAGAGAGCAGCAACAGCAGTAGGGAGCAGCAGAAGGAAGTCGTTTCAGTACTTCTTCTACAAGACAACTAGAGACTTGTCAGCAAGCGGCTGAGCAGCATCTACGTTCCACTTGCAGTCTGAAAGTTTCCCGTGCCACATGCCTGTTCAACACCTTCCTTATTCGCCTGCCCGCAGCGCTCGCGCTTTCCCCCGCCCGCGCTCTGACCGGCACTCTCCCTCTGACACACATGGTTCCTTGGCCGGTTGCCAAGAGCTCCGGAAAGCAGCTTCTGCCGAAGGAGGCTCGCCTCTTGCGGTTACCTTCTCTGAGCTCCGGAGTCCTGGCTTCTGCCTTTCTTGCTCTTAATGCAAGCAGAAAGCTTTTGCACTGTGTCTGGCGAGGAGAACGTGTGACAGGAGAGCACAAGTTTGTGCAGCTCACCCCTGCCACTGACACAAGCACGGATTTGCAGCACCCTATTCCAACCATGGTGTGACAGGTTTCTGCGCTGTGCAGGGCATTTCTCTGCATCTGGGAGTCCAAGAGAAAGTAAAATTGTTGCCGCAGAGAGCAGCAACAGCAGTAGGGAGCAGCAGAAGGAAGTCGTTTCAGTACTTCTTCCACACGACATCTAGCAACTAATCAGCAAGCGTGCGAGCGGCAGCTATGTTCCACTTGCAATATGAAAGTTTCGCCTGCCAGATACCTGTTCAACACCTTCCTTATTCGCCTGCCCGCAGCGCTCGCTCTTTCCCCCGCCAGCGCGCTGATCGGCACTCTCCCTCTGACACACATGGTTCCTTGGCCGGTTGCCAAGAGCTCCGGAAAGCAGCTTCTGCCGAAGGAGGCTCGCCTCTTGCGGTTACCTTCTCTGAGCTCCGGAGTCCTGGCTTCTGCCTTTCTTGCTCTTAATGCAAGCAGAAAGCTTTTGCACTGCGTCTGGCGAGGAGAACGTGTGACAGGACAGCACATGTTTGTGCAGCTCACCCCTGCCACTGACACAAGCACGGATTTGCAGCACCCTATTCCACCCATGGTGTGACAGGTTTCTGCGCTGTGCAGGGCATTTCTCTGCATCTGGGAGTCCAAGGGAAAGCGCAATTGTTGTCGCAGAGAGCAGCAACAGCAGTAGGGAGCAGCAGAAGGAACTTGTGGCCGTACTTCTTCTACAAGACAACTAGAGACTTGTCAGCAAGCGGCTGAGCAGCATCTACGTTCCACTTGCAGTCTGAAAGTTTCCCGTGCCACATGCCTGTTCAACACCTTCCTTATTCGCCTGCCCGCAGCGCTCGCGCTTTCCCCCGCCCGCGCTCTGACCGGCACTCTCCCTCTGACACACATGGTTCCTTGGCCGGTTGCCAAGAGCTCCGGAAAGCAGCTTCTGCCGAAGGAGGCTCACCTCTTGCGGTTACCTTCTCTGAGCTCCGGAGTCCTGGCTTCTGCCTTTCTTGCTCTTAATGCAAGCAGAAAGCTTTTGCACTGCGTCTGGCGAGGAGAACGTGTGACAGGAGAGCACAAGTTTGTGCAGCTCACCCCTGCCACTGACACAAGCACAGATTTGCAGCACCCTATTCCACCCTTAGTGTGACAGGTTTCTGCGCTGTGCAGGGCATTTCTCTGCATCTGGGAGTCCAAGGGAAAGTAAAATTGTTGTCGCAGAGAGCAGCAACAGCAGTAGGGAGCAGCAGAAGGAACTCGTGGCCGTACTTCTTCTACAAGACAACTAGAGACTTGTCAGCAAGCGGCTGAGCAGCATCTACGTTCCACTTGCAGTCTGAAAGTTTCCCGTGCCACATGCCTGTTCAACACTTTCCTTATTCGCCTGCCCGCAGCGCTCGCGCTTTCCCCCGCCCGCGCTCTGACCGGCACTTTCCCTCTGACACACATGGTTCCTTGGCCGGTTGCCAAGAGCTCCGGAAAGCAGCTTCTGCCGAAGGAGGCTCGCCTCTTGCGGTTACCTTCTCTGAGCTCTGGAGTCCTGGCTTCTGCCTTTCTTGCTCTTAATGCAAGCAGAAAGCTTTTGCACTGCGTCTGGCGAGGAGAACGTGTGACAGGACAGCACATGTTTGTGCAGCTCACCCCTGCCACTGACACAAGCGCGGATTTGCAGCACCCTATTCCACCCATGGTGTGACAGGTTTCTGCGCTGTGCAGGGCATTTCTCTGCATCTGGGAGTCCAAGGGAAAGCGCAATTGCTGTCGCAGAGAGCAGCAACAGCAGTAGGGAGCAGCAGAAGGAAGTCTTGCCCGTACTTCTTCTACAAGACAACTAGAGACTTGTCAGCAAGCGGCTGAGCAGCATCTACGTTCCACTTGCAGTCTGAAAGTTTCCCGTGCCACATGCCTGTTCAACACATTCCTTATTCGCTTGCCCGCAGCGCTCGCGCTTTCCCCCGCCCGCGCTCTGACCGGCACTCTCCCTCTGACACACATGGTTCCTTGGCCGGTTGCCAAGAGCTCCGGAAAGCAGCTTCTGCCGAAGGAGGCTCGCCTCTTGCGGTTACCTTCTCTGAGCTCCGGAGTCCTGGCTTCTGCCTTTCTTGCTCTTAATGCAAGCAGAAAGCTTTTGCACTGCGTCTGGCGAGGAGAACGTGTGACAGGAGAGTACAAGTTTGTGCAGCTCACCCCTGCCACTGACACAAGCACGGATTTGCAGCACCCTATTCCACCCATGGTGTGACAGGTTTCTGCGCTGTGCAGGGCATTTCTCTTCATCTGGGAGTCCAAGAGAAAGTAAAATTGTTGCCTCAGAGAGCAGCAACAGCAGTAGGGAGCAGCAGAAGGAAGTCGTTTCAGTACTTCTTCCACACGACATCTAGCAACTAATCAGCAAGCGTGCGAGCGGCAGCTATGTTCCACTTGCAATATGAAAGTTTCGCCTGCCAGATACCTGTTCAACACCTTCCTTATTCGCCTGCCCGCAGCGCTCGCTCTTTCCCCCGCCAGCGCGCTGATCGGCACGCTCCCTCTGACACACATGGTTCCTTGGCCGGTTGCCAAGAGCTCCGGAAAGCAGCTTCTGCCGAAGGAGGCTCGCCTCTTGCGGTTACCTTCTCTGAGCTCCGGAGTCCTGGCTTCTGCCTTTCTTGCTCTTAATGCAAGCAGAAAGCTTTTGCACTGCGTCTGGCGAGGAGAACGTGTGACAGGACAGCACAAGTTTGTGCAGCTCACCCCTGCCACTGACACAAGCACGGATTTGCAGCACCCTATTCCACCCTTAGTGTGACAGGTTTCTGCGCTGTGCAGGGCATTTCTCTGCATCTGGGAGTCCAAGAGAAAGTAAAATTGTTGCCTCAGAGAGCAGCAACAGCAGTAGGGAGCAGCAGAAGGAAGTCGTTTCAGTACTACTTCCACACGACATCTAGCAACTAATCAGCAAGCGTGCGAGCGGCTGCTATGTTCCACTTGCAATATGAAAGTTTCGCCTGCCAGATACCTGTTCAACACCTTCCTTATTCGCCTGCCCGCAGCGCTCGCTCTTTCCCCCGCCAGCGCGCTGATCGGCACGCTCCCTCTGACACACATGGTTCCTTGGCCGGTTGCCAAGAGCTCCGGAAAGCAGCTTCTGCCGAAGGAGGCTCGCCTCTTGCGGTTACCTTCTCTGAGCTCCGGAGTCCTGGCTTCTGCCTTTCTTGCTCTTAATGCAAGCAGAAAGCTTTTGCACTGCGTCTGGCGAGGAGAACGTGTGACAGGACAGCACATGTTTGTGCAGCTCACCCCTGCCACTGACACAAGCACGGATTTGCAGCACCCTATTCCACCCATGGTGTGACAGGTTTCTGCGCTGTGCAGGGCATTTCTCTGCATCTGGGAGTCCAAGGGAAAGTAAAATTGTTGTCGCAGAGAGCAGCAACAGCAGTAGGGAGCAGCAGAAGGAAGTCTTGCCCGTACTTCTTCTACAAGACAACTAGAGACTTGTCAGCAAGCCGCTGAGCAGCATCTACGTTCCACTTGTAGTCTGAAAGTTTCCCGTGCCACATGCCTGTTCAACACCTTCCTTATTCGCCTGCCCGCAGCGCTCGCGCTTTCCCCCGCCCGCGCTCTGACCGGCACTCTCCCTCTGACACACATGGTTCCTTGGCCGGTTGCCAAGAGCTCCGGAAAGCAGCTTCTGCCGAAGGAGGCTCGCCTCTTGCAGTTACCTTCTCTGAGCTCCGGAGTCCTGGCTTCTGCCTTTCTTGCTCTTAATGCAAGCAGAAAGCTTTTGCACTGCGTCTGGCGAGGAGAACGTGTGACAGGACAGCACATGTTTGTGCAGCTCACCCCTGCCACTGACACAAGCACGGATTTGCAGCACCCTATTCCACCCATGGTGTGACAGGTTTCTGCGCTGTGCAGGGCATTTCTCTGCATCTGGGAGTCCCAGGGAAAGTAAAATTGTTGTCGCAGAGAGCAGCAACAGCAGTAGGGAGCAGCAGAAGGTTCGCCTGCCCGCAGCGCTCGCGCTTTCCCCCGCCCGCGCTCTGACCGGCACTCTCCCTCTGACATACATGGTTCCTTGGCCGGTTGCCAAGAGCTCCGGAAAGCAGCTTCTGCCGAAGGAGGCTCGCCTCTTGCGGTTACCTTCTCTGAGCTCCGGAGTCCTGGCTTCTGCCTTTCTTGCTCTTAATGCAAGCAGAAAGCTTTTGCACTGCGTCTGGCGAGGAGAACGTGTGACAGGAGAGCACAAGTTTGTGCAGCTCACCCCTGCCACTGACACAAGCACGGATTTGCAGCACCCTATTCCACCCATGGTGTGACAGGTTTCTGCGCTGTGCAGGGCATTTCTCTGCATCTGGGAATCCAAGAGAAAGTAAAATTGTTGCCGCAGAGAGCAGCAACAGCAGTAGGGAGCAGCAGAAGGAAGTCGTTTCAGTACTTCTTCTACAAGACAACTAGAGACTTGTCAGCAAGCGGCTGAGCAGCATCTACGTTCCACTTGCAGTCTGAAAGTTTCCCGTGCCACATGCCTGTTCAACACCTTCCTTATTCGCCTGCCCGCAGCGCTCGCGCTTTCCCCCGCCCGCGCTCTGACCGGCACTCTCCCTCTGACACACATGGTTCCTTGGCCGGTTGCCAAGAGCTCCGGAAAGCAGCTTCTGCCGAAGGAGGCTCGCCTCTTGCGGTTACCTTCTCTGAGCTCCGGAGTCCTGGCTTCTGCCTTTCTTGCTCTTAATGCAAGCAGAAAGCTTTTGCACTGTGTCTGGCGAGGAGAACGTGTGACAGGAGAGCACAAGTTTGTGCAGCTCACCCCTGCCACTGACACAAGCACGGATTTGCAGCACCCTATTCCAACCATGGTGTGACAGGTTTCTGCGCTGTGCAGGGCATTTCTCTGCATCTGGGAGTCCAAGAGAAAGTAAAATTGTTGCCGCAGAGAGCAGCAACAGCAGTAGGGAGCAGCAGAAGGAAGTCGTTTCAGTACTTCTTCCACACGACATCTAGCAACTAATCAGCAAGCGTGCGAGCGGCAGCTATGTTCCACTTGCAATATGAAAGTTTCGCCTGCCAGATACCTGTTCAACACCTTCCTTATTCGCCTGCCCGCAGCGCTCGCTCTTTCCCCCGCCAGCGCGCTGATCGGCACTCTCCCTCTGACACACATGGTTCCTTGGCCGGTTGCCAAGAGCTCCGGAAAGCAGCTTCTGCCGAAGGAGGCTCGCCTCTTGCGGTTACCTTCTCTGAGCTCCGGAGTCCTGGCTTCTGCCTTTCTTGCTCTTAATGCAAGCAGAAAGCTTTTGCACTGCGTCTGGCGAGGAGAACGTGTGACAGGACAGCACATGTTTGTGCAGCTCACCCCTGCCACTGACACAAGCACGGATTTGCAGCACCCTATTCCACCCATGGTGTGACAGGTTTCTGCGCTGTGCAGGGCATTTCTCTGCATCTGGGAGTCCAAGGGAAAGCGCAATTGTTGTCGCAGAGAGCAGCAACAGCAGTAGGGAGCAGCAGAAGGAACTTGTGGCCGTACTTCTTCTACAAGACAACTAGAGACTTGTCAGCAAGCGGCTGAGCAGCATCTACGTTCCACTTGCAGTCTGAAAGTTTCCCGTGCCACATGCCTGTTCAACACCTTCCTTATTCGCCTGCCCGCAGCGCTCGCGCTTTCCCCCGCCCGCGCTCTGACCGGCACTCTCCCTCTGACACACATGGTTCCTTGGCCGGTTGCCAAGAGCTCCGGAAAGCAGCTTCTGCCGAAGGAGGCTCACCTCTTGCGGTTACCTTCTCTGAGCTCCGGAGTCCTGGCTTCTGCCTTTCTTGCTCTTAATGCAAGCAGAAAGCTTTTGCACTGCGTCTGGCGAGGAGAACGTGTGACAGGAGAGCACAAGTTTGTGCAGCTCACCCCTGCCACTGACACAAGCACAGATTTGCAGCACCCTATTCCACCCTTAGTGTGACAGGTTTCTGCGCTGTGCAGGGCATTTCTCTGCATCTGGGAGTCCAAGGGAAAGTAAAATTGTTGTCGCAGAGAGCAGCAACAGCAGTAGGGAGCAGCAGAAGGAACTCGTGGCCGTACTTCTTCTACAAGACAACTAGAGACTTGTCAGCAAGCGGCTGAGCAGCATCTACGTTCCACTTGCAGTCTGAAAGTTTCCCGTGCCACATGCCTGTTCAACACCTTCCTTATTCGCCTGCCCGCAGCGCTCGCGCTTTCCCCCGCCCGCGCTCTGACCGGCACTTTCCCTCTGACACACATGGTTCCTTGGCCGGTTGCCAAGAGCTCCGGAAAGCAGCTTCTGCCGAAGGAGGCTCGCCTCTTGCGGTTACCTTCTCTGAGCTCTGGAGTCCTGGCTTCTGCCTTTCTTGCTCTTAATGCAAGCAGAAAGCTTTTGCACTGCGTCTGGCGAGGAGAACGTGTGACAGGACAGCACATGTTTGTGCAGCTCACCCCTGCCACTGACACAAGCGCGGATTTGCAGCACCCTATTCCACCCATGGTGTGACAGGTTTCTGCGCTGTGCAGGGCATTTCTCTGCATCTGGGAGTCCAAGGGAAAGCGCAATTGCTGTCGCAGAGAGCAGCAACAGCAGTAGGGAGCAGCAGAAGGAAGTCTTGCCCGTACTTCTTCTACAAGACAACTAGAGACTTGTCAGCAAGCGGCTGAGCAGCATCTACGTTCCACTTGCAGTCTGAAAGTTTCCCGTGCCACATGCCTGTTCAACACATTCCTTATTCGCTTGCCCGCAGCGCTCGCGCTTTCCCCCGCCCGCGCTCTGACCGGCACTCTCCCTCTGACACACATGGTTCCTTGGCCGGTTGCCAAGAGCTCCGGAAAGCAGCTTCTGCCGAAGGAGGCTCGCCTCTTGCGGTTACCTTCTCTGAGCTCCGGAGTCCTGGCTTCTGCCTTTCTTGCTCTTAATGCAAGCAGAAAGCTTTTGCACTGCGTCTGGCGAGGAGAACGTGTGACAGGACAGCACATGTTTGTGCAGCTCACCCCTGCCACTGACACAAGCACGGATTTGCAGCACCCTATTCCACCCATGGTGTGACAGGTTTCTGCGCTGTGCAGGGCATTTCTCTGCATCTGGGAGTCCAAGGGAAAGTAAAATTGTTGTCGCAGAGAGCAGCAACAGCAGTAGGGAGCAGCAGAAGGAAGTCGTTTCAGTACTTCTTCTACAAGACAACTAGAGACTTGTCAGCAAGCGGCTGAGCAGCATCTACGTTCCACTTGCAGTCTGAAAGTTTCCCGTGCCACATGCCTGTTCAACACCTTCCTTATTCGCCTGCCCGCAGCGCTCGCGCTTTCCCCCGCCCGCGCTCTGACCGGCACTCTCCCTCTGACACACATGGTTCCTTGGCCGGTTGCCAAGAGCTCCGGAAAGCAGCTTCTGCCGAAGGAGGCTCGCCTCTTGCGGTTACCTTCTCTGAGCTCCGGAGTCCTGGCTTCTGCCTTTCTTGCTCTTAATGCAAGCAGAAAGCTTTTGCACTGCGTCTGGCGAGGAGAACGTGTGACAGGACAGCACATGTTTGTGCAGCTCACCCCTGCCACTGACACAAGCACGGATTTGCAGCACCCTATTCCACCCTTAGTGTGACAGGTTTCTGCGCTGTGCAGGGCATTTCTCTGCATCTGGGAGTCCCAGGGAAAGTAAAATTGTTGTCGCAGAGAGCAGCAACAGCAGTAGGGAGCAGCAGAAGGAAGTCGTTTCAGTACTTCTTCCACACGACATCTAGCAACTAATCAGCAAGCGTGCGAGCGGCAGCTATGTTCCACTTGCAATATGAAAGTTTCGCCTGCCAGATACCTGTTCAACACCTTCCTTATTCGCCTGCCCGCAGCGCTCGCTCTTTCCCCCGCCAGCGCGCTGATCGGCACTCTCCCTCTGACACACATGGTTCCTTGGCCGGTTGCCAAGAGCTCCGGAAAGCAGCTTCTGCCGAAGGAGGCTCGCCTCTTGCGGTTACCTTCTCTGAGCTCCGGAGTCCTGGCTTCTGCCTTTCTTGCTCTTAATGCAAGCAGAAAGCTTTTGCACTGCGTCTGGCGAGGAGAACGTGTGACAGGACAGCACATGTTTGTGCAGCTCACCCCTGCCACTGACACAAGCACGGATTTGCAGCACCCTATTCCACCCATGGTGTGACAGGTTTCTGCGCTGTGCAGGGCATTTCTCTGCATCTGGGAGTCCAAGGGAAAGCGCAATTGTTGTCGCAGAGAGCAGCAACAGCAGTAGGGAGCAGCAGAAGGAACTTGTGGCCGTACTTCTTCTACAAGACAACTAGAGACTTGTCAGCAAGCGGCTGAGCAGCATCTACGTTCCACTTGCAGTCTGAAAGTTTCCCGTGCCACATGCCTGTTCAACACCTTCCTTATTCGCCTGCCCGCAGCGCTCGCGCTTTCCCCCGCCCGCGCTCTGACCGGCACTCTCCCTCTGACACACATGGTTCCTTGGCCGGTTGCCAAGAGCTCCGGAAAGCAGCTTCTGCCGAAGGAGGCTCGCCTCTTGCGGTTACCTTCTCTGAGCTCCGGAGTCCTGGCTTCTGCCTTTCTTGCTCTTAATGCAAGCAGAAAGCTTTTGCACTGCGTCTGGCGAGGAGAACGTGTGACAGGAGAGCACAAGTTTGTGCAGCTCACCCCTGCCACTGACACAAGCACGGATTTGCAGCACCCTATTCCACCCTTAGTGTGACAGGTTTCTGCGCTGTGCAGGGCATTTCTCTGCATCTGGGAGTCCAAGGGAAAGTAAAATTGTTGTCGCAGAGAGCAGCAACAGCAGTAGGGAGCAGCAGAAGGAACTCGTGGCCGTACTTCTTCTACAAGACAACTAGAGACTTGTCAGCAAGCGGCTGAGCAGCATCTACGTTCCACTTGCAGTCTGAAAGTTTCCCGTGCCACATGCCTGTTCAACACTTTCCTTATTCGCCTGCCCGCAGCGCTCGCGCTTTCCCCCGCCCGCGCTCTGACCGGCACTCTCCCTCTGACACACATGGTTCCTTGGCCGGTTGCCAAGAGCTCCGGAAAGCAGCTTCTGCCGAAGGAGGCTCGCCTCTTGCGGTTACCTTCTCTGAGCTCCGGAGTCCTGGCTTCTGCCTTTCTTGCTCTTAATGCAAGCAGAAAGCTTTTGCACTGCGTCTGGCGAGGAGAACGTGTGACAGGAGAGCACAAGTTTGTGCAGCTCACCCCTGCCACTGACACAAGCACGGATTTGCAGCACCCTATTCCACCCTTTGTGTGACAGGTTTCTGCGCTGTGCAGGGCATTTCTCTGCATCTGGGAGTCCAAGAGAAAGTAAAATTGTTGCCGCAGAGAGCAGCAACAGCAGTAGGGAGCAGCAGAAGGAAGTCGTTTCAGTACTTCTTCCACACGACATCTAGCAACTAATCAGCAAGCGTGCGAGCGGCAGCTATGTTCCACTTGCAATATGAAAGTTTCGCCTGCCAGATACCTGTTCAACACCTTCCTTATTCGCCTGCCCGCAGCGCTCGCTCTTTCGCTCTTTCCCCCGCCAGCGCGCTGATCGGCACTCTCCCTCTGACACACATGGTTCCTTGGCCGGTTGCCAAGAGCTCCGGAAAGCAGCTTCTGCCGAAGGAGGCTCGCCTCTTGCGGTTACCTTCTCTGAGCTCCGGAGTCCTGGCTTCTGCCTTTCTTGCTCTTAATGCAAGCAGAAAGCTTTTGCACTGCGTCTGGCGAGGAGAACGTGTGACAGGACAGCACATGTTTGTGCAGCTCACCCCTGCCACTGACACAAGCACGGATTTGCAGCACCCTATTCCACCCATGGTGTGAAAGGTTTCTGCGCTGTGCAGGGCATTTCTCTGCATCTGGGAGTCCAAGGGAAAGTAAAATTGTTGTCGCAGAGAGCAGCAACAGCAGTAGGGAGCAGCAGAAGGAAGTCGTTTCAGTACTTCTTCTACAAGACAACTAGAGACTTGTCAGCAAGCGGCTGAGCAGCATCTACGTTCCACTTGCAGTCTGAAAGTTTCCCGTGCCACATGCCTGTTCAACACCTTCCTTATTCGCCTGCCCGCAGCGCTCGCGCTTTCCCCCGCCCGCGCTCTGACCGGCACTCTCCCTCTGACACACATGGTTCCTTGGCCGGTTGCCAAGAGCTCCGGAAAGCAGCTTCTGCCGAAGGAGGCTCGCCTCTTGCGGTTACCTTCTCTGAGCTCCGGAGTCCTGGCTTCTGCCTTTCTTGCTCTTAATGCAAGCAGAAAGCTTTTGCACTGCGTCTGGCGAGGAGAACGTGTGACAGGACAGCACATGTTTGTGCAGCTCACCCCTGCCACTGACACAAGCACGGATTTGCAGCACCCTATTCCACCCTTAGTGTGACAGGTTTCTGCGCTGTGCAGGGCATTTCTCTGCATCTGGGAGTCCCAGGGAAAGTAAAATTGTTGTCGCAGAGAGCAGCAACAGCAGTAGGGAGCAGCAGAAGGAAGTCGTTTCAGTACTTCTTCCACACGACATCTAGCAACTAATCAGCAAGCGTGCGAGCGGCAGCTATGTTCCACTTGCAATATGAAAGTTTCGCCTGCCAGATACCTGTTCAACACCTTCCTTATTCGCCTGCCCGCAGCGCTCGCTCTTTCCCCCGCCAGCGCGCTGATCGGCACTCTCCCTCTGACACACATGGTTCCTTGGCCGGTTGCCAAGAGCTCCGGAAAGCAGCTTCTGCCGAAGGAGGCTCGCCTCTTGCGGTTACCTTCTCTGAGCTCCGGAGTCCTGGCTTCTGCCTTTCTTGCTCTTAATGCAAGCAGAAAGCTTTTGCACTGCGTCTGGCGAGGAGAACGTGTGACAGGACAGCACATGTTTGTGCAGCTCACCCCTGCCACTGACACAAGCACGGATTTGCAGCACCCTATTCCACCCATGGTGTGACAGGTTTCTGCGCTGTGCAGGGCATTTCTCTGCATCTGGGAGTCCAAGGGAAAGCGCAATTGTTGTCGCAGAGAGCAGCAACAGCAGTAGGGAGCAGCAGAAGGAACTTGTGGCCGTACTTCTTCTACAAGACAACTAGAGACTTGTCAGCAAGCGGCTGAGCAGCATCTACGTTCCACTTGCAGTCTGAAAGTTTCCCGTGCCACATGCCTGTTCAACACCTTCCTTATTCGCCTGCCCGCAGCGCTCGCGCTTTCCCCCGCCCGCGCTCTGACCGGCACTCTCCCTCTGACACACATGGTTCCTTGGCCGGTTGCCAAGAGCTCCGGAAAGCAGCTTCTGCCGAAGGAGGCTCGCCTCTTGCGGTTACCTTCTCTGAGCTCCGGAGTCCTGGCTTCTGCCTTTCTTGCTCTTAATGCAAGCAGAAAGCTTTTGCACTGCGTCTGGCGAGGAGAACGTGTGACAGGAGAGCACAAGTTTGTGCAGCTCACCCCTGCCACTGACACAAGCACGGATTTGCAGCACCCTATTCCACCCTTAGTGTGACAGGTTTCTGCGCTGTGCAGGGCATTTCTCTGCATCTTGGAGTCCAAGAGAAAGTAAAATTGTTGCCGCAGAGAGCAGCAACAGCAGTAGGGAGCAGCAGAAGGAAGTCGTTTCAGTACTTCTTCCACACGACATCTAGCAACTAATCAGCAAGCGTGCGAGCGGCAGCTATGTTCCACTTGCAATATGAAAGTTTCGCCTGCCAGATACCTGTTCAACACCTTCCTTATTCGCCTGCCCGCAGCGCTCGCTCTTTCCCCCGCCAGCGCGCTGATCGGCACGCTCCCTCTGACACACATGGTTCCTTGGCCGGTTGCCAAGAGCTCCGGAAAGCAGCTTCTGCCGAAGGAGGCTCGCCTCTTGCGGTTACCTTCTCTGAGCTCCGGAGTCCTGGCTTCTGCCTTTCTTGCTCTTAATGCAAGCAGAAAGCTTTTGCACTGCGTCTGGCGAGGAGAACGTGTGACAGGAGAGCACAAGTTTGTGCAGCTCACCCCTGCCACTGACACAAGCACGGATTTGCAGCACCCTATTCCACCCTTAGTGTGACAGGTTTCTGCGCTGTGCAGGGCATTTCTCTGCATCTGGGAGTCCAAGGGAAAGTAAAATTGTTGTCGCAGAGAGCAGCAACAGCAGTAGGGAGCAGCAGAAGGAACTCGTGGCCGTACTTCTTCTACAAGACAACTAGAGACTTGTCAGCAAGCGGCTGAGCAGCATCTACGTTCCACTTGCAGTCTGAAAGTTTCCCGTGCCACATGCCTGTTCAACACTTTCCTTATTCGCCTGCCCGCAACGCTCGCGCTTTCCCCCGCCCGCGCTCTGACCGGCA
Source organism: Cyanistes caeruleus (assembly GCF_971803275.1). Lineage (NCBI taxonomy): Eukaryota > Metazoa > Chordata > Aves > Passeriformes > Paridae > Cyanistes > Cyanistes caeruleus. The sequence continues at coordinate 63,886,046 of NC_141704.1, forward strand.
CTCTCCCTCTGACACACATGGTTCCTTGGCCGGTTGCCAAGAGCTCCGGAAAGCAGCTTCTGCCGAAGGAGGCTCGCCTCTTGCGGTTACCTTCTCTGAGCTCTGGAGTCCTGGCTTCTGCCTTTCTTGCTCTTAATGCAAGCAGAAAGCTTTTGCACTGCGTCTGGCGAGGAGAACGTGTGACAGGACAGCACAAGTTTGTGCAGCTCACCCCTGCCACTGACACAAGCACGGATTTGCAGCACCCTATTCCACCCTTAGTGTGACAGGTTTCTGCTCTGTGCAGGGCATTTCTCTGCATCTGGGAGTCCAAGGGAAAGCGCAATTGCTGTCGCAGAGAGCAGCAACAGCAGTAGGGAGCAGCAGAAGGAAGTCTTGCCCGTACTTCTTCTACAAGACAACTAGAGACTTGTCAGCAAGCGGCTGAGCAGCATCTACGTTCCACTTGCAGTCTGAAAGTTTCCCGTGCCACATGCCTGTTCAACACATTCCTTATTCGCTTGCCCGCAACGCTCGCGCTTTCCCCCGCCCGCGCTCTGACCGGCACTCTCCCTCTGACACACATGGTTCCTTGGCCGGTTGCCAAGAGCTCCGGAAAGCAGCTTCTGCCGAAGGAGGCTCGCCTCTTGCGGTTACCTTCTCTGAGCTCCGGAGTCCTGGCTTCTGCCTTTCTTGCTCTTAATGCAAGCAGAAAGCTTTTGCACTGCGTCTGGCGAGGAGAACGTGTGACAGGACAGCACATGTTTGTGCAGCTCACCCCTGCCACTGACACAAGCACGGATTTGCAGCACCCTATTCCACCCATGGTGTGACAGGTTTCTGCGCTGTGCAGGGCATTTCTCTGCATCTGGGAGTCCAAGGGAAAGTAAAATTGTTGTCGCAGAGAGCAGCAACAGCAGTAGGGAGCAGCAGAAGGAAGTCGTTTCAGTACTTCTTCTACAAGACAACTAGAGACTTGTCAGCAAGCGGCTGAGCAGCATCTACGTTCCACTTGCAGTCTGAAAGTTTCCCGTGCCAGATGCCTGTTCAACACCTTCCTTATTCGCCTGCCCGCAGCGCTCGCGCTTTCCCCCGCCCGCGCTCTGACCGGCACTCTCCCTCTGACACACATGGTTCCTTGGCCGGTTGCCAAGAGCTCCGGAAAGCAGCTTCTGCCGAAGGAGGCTCGCCTCTTGCGGTTACCTTCTCTGAGCTCCGGAGTCCTGGCTTCTGCCTTTCTTGCTCTTAATGCAAGCAGAAAGCTTTTGCACTGCGTCTGGCGAGGAGAACGTGTGACAGGACAGCACAAGTTTGTGCAGCTCACCCCTGCCACTGACACAAGCACGGATTTGCAGCACCCTATTCCACCCTTAGTGTGACAGGTTTCTGCTCTGTGCAGGGCATTTCTCTGCATCTGGGAGTCCAAGGGAAAGTAAAATTGTTGTCGCAGAGAGCAGCAACAGCAGTAGGGAGCAGCAGAAGGAACTCGTGGCCGTACTTCTTCTACAAGACAACTAGAGACTTGTCAGCAAGCGGCTGAGCAGCATCTACGTTCCACTTGCAGTCTGAAAGTTTCCCGTGCCACATGCCTGTTCAACACTTTCCTTATTCGCCTGCCCGCAGCGCTCGTGCTTTCCCCCGCCCGCGCTCTGACCGGCACTCTCCCTCTGACACACATGGTTCCTTGGCCGGTTGCCAAGAGCTCCGGAAAGCAGCTTCTGCCGAAGGAGGCTCGCCTCTTGCGGTTACCTTCTCTGAGCTCTGGAGTCCTGGCTTCTGCCTTTCTTGCTCTTAATGCAAGCAGAAAGCTTTTGCACTGCGTCTGGCGAGGAGAACGTGTGACAGGACAGCACATGTTTGTGCAGCTCACCCCTACCACTGACACAAGCACGGATTTGCAGCACCCTATTCCACCCATGGTGTGACAGGTTTCTGCGCTGTGCAGGGCATTTCTCTGCATCTGGGAGTCCAATGGAAAGCGCAATTGCTGTCGCAGAGAGCAGCAACAGCAGTAGGGAGCAGCAGAAGGAAGTCTTGCCCGTACTTCTTCTACAAGACAACTAGAGACTTGTCAGCAAGCGGCTGAGCAGCATCTACGTTCCACTTGCAGTCTGAAAGTTTCCCGTGCCACATGCCTGTTCAACACATTCCTTATTCGCTTGCCCGCAACGCTCGCGCTTTCCCCCGCCCGCGCTCTGACCGGCACTCTCCCTCTGACACACATGGTTCCTTGGCCGCTTGCCAAGAGCTCCGGAAAGCAGCTTCTGCCGAAGGAGGCTCGCCTCTTGCGGTTACCTTCTCTGAGCTCCGGAGTCCTGGCTTCTGCCTTTCTTGCTCTTAATGCAAGCAGAAAGCTTTTGCACTGCGTCTGGCGAGGAGAACGTGTGACAGGACAGCACATGTTTGTGCAGCTCACCCCTGCCACTGACACAAGCACGGATTTGCAGCACCCTATTCCACCCATGGTGTGACAGGTTTCTGCGCTGTGCAGGGCATTTCTCTGCATCTGGGAGTCCAAGGGAAAGTAAAATTGTTGTCGCAGAGAGCAGCAACAGCAGTAGGGAGCAGCAGAAGGAAGTCTTGCCCGTACTTCTTCTACAAGACAACTAGAGACTTGTCAGCAAGCGGCTGAGCAGCATCTACGTTCCACTTGCAGTCTGAAAGTTTCCCGTGCCACATGCCTGTTCAACACCTTCCTTATTCGCCTGCCCGCAGCGCTCGCGCTTTCCCCCGCCCGCGCTCTGACCGGCACTCTCCCTCTGACACACATGGTTCCTTGGCCGGTTGCCAAGAGCTCCGGAAAGCAGCTTCTGCCGAAGGAGGCTCGCCTCTTGCGGTTACCTTCTCTGAGCTCCGGAGTCCTGGCTTCTGCCTTTCTTGCTCTTAATGCAAGCAGAAAGCTTTTGCACTGCGTCTGGCGAGGAGAACGTGTGACAGGACAGCACATGTTTGTGCAGCTCACCCCTGCCACTGACACAAGCACGGATTTGCAGCACCCTATTCCACCCTTAGTGTGACAGGTTTCTGCGCTGTGCAGGGCATTTCTCTGCATCTGGGAGTCCCAGGGAAAGTAAAATTGTTGTCGCAGAGAGCAGCAACAGCAGTAGGGAGCAGCAGAAGGAAGTCGTTTCAGTACTTCTTCCACACGACATCTAGCAACTAATCAGCAAGCGTGCGAGCGGCAGCTATGTTCCACTTGCAATATGAAAGTTTCGCCTGCCAGATACCTGTTCAACACCTTCCTTATTCGCCTGCCCGCAGCGCTCGCTCTTTCCCCCGCCAGCGCGCTGATCGGCACTCTCCCTCTGACACACATGGTTCCTTGGCCAGTTGCCAAGAGCTCCGGAAAGCAGCTTCTGCCGAAGGAGGCTCGCCTCTTGCGGTTACCTTCTCTGAGCTCCGGAGTCCTGGCTTCTGCCTTTCTTGCTCTTAATGCAAGCAGAAAGCTTTTGCACTGCGTCTGGCGAGGAGAACGTGTGACAGGACAGCACATGTTTGTGCAGCTCACCCCTGCCACTGACACAAGCACGGATTTGCAGCACCCTATTCCACCCATGGTGTGACAGGTTTCTGCGCTGTGCAGGGCATTTCTCTGCATCTGGGAGTCCAAGGGAAAGCGCAATTGTTGTCGCAGAGAGCAGCAACAGCAGTAGGGAGCAGCAGAAGGAACTTGTGGCCGTACTTCTTCTACAAGACAACTAGAGACTTGTCAGCAAGCGGCTGAGCAGCATCTACGTTCCACTTGCAGTCTGAAAGTTTCCCGTGCCACATGCCTGTTCAACACCTTCCTTATTCGCCTGCCCGCAGCGCTCGCGCTTTCCCCCGCCCGCGCTCTGACCGGCACTCTCCCTCTGACACACATGGTTCCTTGGCCGGTTGCCAAGAGCTCCGGAAAGCAGCTTCTGCCGAAGGAGGCTCGCCTCTTGCGGTTACCTTCTCTGAGCTCCGGAGTCCTGGCTTCTGCCTTTCTTGCTCTTAATGCAAGCAGAAAGCTTTTGCACTGCGTCTGGCGAGGAGAACGTGTGACAGGAGAGCACAAGTTTGTGCAGCTCACCCCTGCCACTGACACAAGCACGGATTTGCAGCACCCTATTCCACCCTTAGTGTGACAGGTTTCTGCGCTGTGCAGGGCATTTCTCTGCATCTGGGAGTCCAAGGGAAAGTAAAATTGTTGTCGCAGAGAGCAGCAACAGCAGTAGGGAGCAGCAGAAGGAACTCGTGGCCGTACTTCTTCTACAAGACAACTAGAGACTTGTCAGCAAGCGGCTGAGCAGCATCTACGTTCCACTTGCAGTCTGAAAGTTTCCCGTGCCACATGCCTGTTCAACACATTCCTTATTCGCTTGCCCGCAGCGCTCGCGCTTTCCCCCGCCCGCGCTCTGACCGGCACTCTCCCTCTGACACACATGGTTCCTTGGCCGGTTGCCAAGAGCTCCGGAAAGCAGCTTCTGCCGAAGGAGGCTCGCCTCTTGCGGTTACCTTCTCTGAGCTCCGGAGTCCTGGCTTCTGCCTTTCTTGCTCTTAATGCAAGCAGAAAGCTTTTGCACTGCGTCTGGCGAGGAGAACGTGTGACAGGACAGCACATGTTTGTGCAGCTCACCCCTGCCACTGACACAAGCACGGATTTGCAGCACCCTATTCCACCCATGGTGTGACAGGTTTCTGCGCTGTGCAGGGCATTTCTCTGCATCTGGGAGTCCAAGGGAAAGTAAAATTGTTGTCGCAGAGAGCAGCAACAGCAGTAGGGAGCAGCAGAAGGAAGTCGTTTCAGTACTTCTTCTACAAGACAACTAGAGACTTGTCAGCAAGCGGCTGAGCAGCATCTACGTTCCACTTGCAGTCTGAAAGTTTCCCGTGCCACATGCCTGTTCAACACCTTCCTTATTCGCCTGCCCGCAGCGCTCGCGCTTTCCCCCGCCCGCGCTCTGACCGGCACTCTCCCTCTGACACACATGGTTCCTTGGCCGGTTGCCAAGAGCTCCGGAAAGCAGCTTCTGCCGAAGGAGGCTCGCCTCTTGCGGTTACCTTCTCTGAGCTCCGGAGTCCTGGCTTCTGCCTTTCTTGCTCTTAATGCAAGCAGAAAGCTTTTGCACTGCGTCTGGCGAGGAGAACGTGTGACAGGACAGCACATGTTTGTGCAGCTCACCCCTGCCACTGACACAAGCACGGATTTGCAGCACCCTATTCCACCCTTAGTGTGACAGGTTTCTGCGCTGTGCAGGGCATTTCTCTGCATCTGGGAGTCCCAGGGAAAGTAAAATTGTTGTCGCAGAGAGCAGCAACAGCAGTAGGGAGCAGCAGAAGGAAGTCGTTTCAGTACTTCTTCCACACGACATCTAGCAACTAATCAGCAAGCGTGCGAGCGGCAGCTATGTTCCACTTGCAATATGAAAGTTTCGCCTGCCAGATACCTGTTCAACACCTTCCTTATTCGCCTGCCCGCAGCGCTCGCTCTTTCCCCCGCCAGCGCGCTGATCGGCACTCTCCCTCTGACACACATGGTTCCTTGGCCGGTTGCCAAGAGCTCCGGAAAGCAGCTTCTGCCGAAGGAGGCTCGCCTCTTGCGGTTACCTTCTCTGAGCTCTGGAGTCCTGGCTTCTGCCTTTCTTGCTCTTAATGCAAGCAGAAAGCTTTTGCACTGCGTCTGGCGAGGAGAACGTGTGACAGGACAGCACATGTTTGTGCAGCTCACCCCTGCCACTGACACAAGCACGGATTTGCAGCACCCTATTCCACCCATGGTGTGACAGGTTTCTGCGCTGTGCAGGGCATTTCTCTGCATCTGGGAGTCCAAGGGAAAGCGCAATTGTTGTCGCAGAGAGCAGCAACAGCAGTAGGGAGCAGCAGAAGGAAGTCTTGCCCGTACTTCTTCTACAAGACAACTAGAGACTTGTCAGCAAGCGGCTGAGCAGCATCTACGTTCCACTTGCAGTCTGAAAGTTTCCCGTGCCACATGCCTGTTCAACACATTCCTTATTCGCTTGCCCGCAGCGCTCGCGCTTTCCCCCGCCCGCGCTCTGACCGGCACTCTCCCTCTGACACACATGGTTCCTTGGCCGGTTGCCAAGAGCTCCGGAAAGCAGCTTCTGCCGAAGGAGGCTCGCCTCTTGCGGTTACCTTCTCTGAGCTCCGGAGTCCTGGCTTCTGCCTTTCTTGCTCTTAATGCAAGCAGAAAGCTTTTGCACTGCGTCTGGCGAGGAGAACGTGTGACAGGACAGCACATGTTTGTGCAGCTCACCCCTGCCACTGACACAAGCACGGATTTGCAGCACCCTATTCCACCCATGGTGTGACAGGTTTCTGCGCTGTGCAGGGCATTTCTCTGCATCTGGGAGTCCAAGGGAAAGTAAAATTGTTGTCGCAGAGAGCAGCAACAGCAGTAGGGAGCAGCAGAAGGAAGTCGTTTCAGTACTTCTTCTACAAGACAACTAGAGACTTGTCAGCAAGCGGCTGAGCAGCATCTACGTTCCACTTGCAGTCTGAAAGTTTCCCGTGCCACATGCCTGTTCAACACCTTCCTTATTCGCCTGCCCGCAGCGCTCGCGCTTTCCCCCGCCCGCGCTCTGACCGGCACTCTCCCTCTGACACACATGGTTCCTTGGCCGGTTGCCAAGAGCTCCGGAAAGCAGCTTCTGCCGAAGGAGGCTCGCCTCTTGCGGTTACCTTCTCTGAGCTCCGGAGTCCTGGCTTCTGCCTTTCTTGCTCTTAATGCAAGCAGAAAGCTTTTGCACTGCGTCTGGCGAGGAGAACGTGTGACAGGACAGCACATGTTTGTGCAGCTCACCCCTGCCACTGACACAAGCACGGATTTGCAGCACCCTATTCCACCCTTAGTGTGACAGGTTTCTGCGCTGTGCAGGGCATTTCTCTGCATCTGGGAGTCCCAGGGAAAGTAAAATTGTTGTCGCAGAGAGCAGCAACAGCAGTAGGGAGCAGCAGAAGGAAGTCGTTTCAGTACTTCTTCCACACGACATCTAGCAACTAATCAGCAAGCGTGCGAGCGGCAGCTATGTTCCACTTGCAATATGAAAGTTTCGCCTGCCAGATACCTGTTCAACACCTTCCTTATTCGCCTGCCCGCAGCGCTCGCTCTTTCCCCCGCCAGCGCGCTGATCGGCACTCTCCCTCTGACACACATGGTTCCTTGGCCGGTTGCCAAGAGCTCCGGAAAGCAGCTTCTGCCGAAGGAGGCTCGCCTCTTGCGGTTACCTTCTCTGAGCTCCGGAGTCCTGGCTTCTGCCTTTCTTGCTCTTAATGCAAGCAGAAAGCTTTTGCACTGCGTCTGGCGAGGAGAACGTGTGACAGGACAGCACATGTTTGTGCAGCTCACCCCTGCCACTGACACAAGCACGGATTTGCAGCACCCTATTCCACCCATGGTGTGACAGGTTTCTGCGCTGTGCAGGGCATTTCTCTGCATCTGGGAGTCCAAGGGAAAGCGCAATTGTTGTCGCAGAGAGCAGCAACAGCAGTAGGGAGCAGCAGAAGGAACTTGTGGCCGTACTTCTTCTACAAGACAACTAGAGACTTGTCAGCAAGCGGCTGAGCAGCATCTAGGTTCCACTTGCAGTCTGAAAGTTTCCCGTGCCACATGCCTGTTCAACACCTTCCTTATTCGCCTGCCCGCAGCGCTCGCGCTTTCCCCCGCCCGCGCTCTGACCGGCACTCTCCCTCTGACACACATGGTTCCTTGGCCGGTTGCCAAGAGCTCCGGAAAGCAGCTTCTGCCGAAGGAGGCTCGCCTCTTGCGGTTACCTTCTCTGAGCTCCGGAGTCCTGGCTTCTGCCTTTCTTGCTCTTAATGCAAGCAGAAAGCTTTTGCACTGCGTCTGGCGAGGAGAACGTGTGACAGGAGAGCACAAGTTTGTGCAGCTCACCCCTGCCACTGACACAAGCACGGATTTGCAGCACCCTATTCCACCCTTAGTGTGACAGGTTTCTGCGCTGTGCAGGGCATTTCTCTGCATCTGGGAGTCCAAGGGAAAGTAAAATTGTTGTCGCAGAGAGCAGCAACAGCAGTAGGGAGCAGCAGAAGGAACTCGTGGCCGTACTTCTTCTACAAGACAACTAGAGACTTGTCAGCAAGCGGCTGAGCAGCATCTACGTTCCACTTGCAGTCTGAAAGTTTCCCGTGCCACATGCCTGTTCAACACTTTCCTTATTCGCCTGCCCGCAGCGCTCGCGCTTTCCCCCGCCCGCGCTCTGACCGGCACTCTCCCTCTGACACACATGGTTCCTTGGCCGGTTGCCAAGAGCTCCGGAAAGCAGCTTCTGCCGAAGGAGGCTCGCCTCTTGCGGTTACCTTCTCTGAGCTCCGGAGTCCTGGCTTCTGCCTTTCTTGCTCTTAATGCAAGCAGAAAGCTTTTGCACTGCGTCTGGCGAGGAGAACGTGTGACAGGAGAGCACAAGTTTGTGCAGCTCACCCCTGCCACTGACACAAGCACGGATTTGCAGCACCCTATTCCACCCTTTGTGTGACAGGTTTCTGCGCTGTGCAGGGCATTTCTCTGCATCTGGGAGTCCAAGAGAAAGTAAAATTGTTGCCGCAGAGAGCAGCAACAGCAGTAGGGAGCAGCAGAAGGAAGTCGTTTCAGTACTTCTTCCACACGACATCTAGCAACTAATCAGCAAGCGTGCGAGCGGCAGCTATGTTCCACTTGCAATATGAAAGTTTCGCCTGCCAGATACCTGTTCAACACCTTCCTTATTCGCCTGCCCGCAGCGCTCGCTCTTTCGCTCTTTCCCCCGCCAGCGCGCTGATCGGCACTCTCCCTCTGACACACATGGTTCCTTGGCCGGTTGCCAAGAGCTCCGGAAAGCAGCTTCTGCCGAAGGAGGCTCGCCTCTTGCGGTTACCTTCTCTGAGCTCCGGAGTCCTGGCTTCTGCCTTTCTTGCTCTTAATGCAAGCAGAAAGCTTTTGCACTGCGTCTGGCGAGGAGAACGTGTGACAGGACAGCACATGTTTGTGCAGCTCACCCCTGCCACTGACACAAGCACGGATTTGCAGCACCCTATTCCACCCATGGTGTGAAAGGTTTCTGCGCTGTGCAGGGCATTTCTCTGCATCTGGGAGTCCAAGGGAAAGTAAAATTGTTGTCGCAGAGAGCAGCAACAGCAGTAGGGAGCAGCAGAAGGAAGTCGTTTCAGTACTTCTTCTACAAGACAACTAGAGACTTGTCAGCAAGCGGCTGAGCAGCATCTACGTTCCACTTGCAGTCTGAAAGTTTCCCGTGCCACATGCCTGTTCAACACCTTCCTTATTCGCCTGCCCGCAGCGCTCGCGCTTTCCCCCGCCCGCGCTCTGACCGGCACTCTCCCTCTGACACACATGGTTCCTTGGCCGGTTGCCAAGAGCTCCGGAAAGCAGCTTCTGCCGAAGGAGGCTCGCCTCTTGCGGTTACCTTCTCTGAGCTCCGGAGTCCTGGCTTCTGCCTTTCTTGCTCTTAATGCAAGCAGAAAGCTTTTGCACTGCGTCTGGCGAGGAGAACGTGTGACAGGACAGCACATGTTTGTGCAGCTCACCCCTGCCACTGACACAAGCACGGATTTGCAGCACCCTATTCCACCCTTAGTGTGACAGGTTTCTGCGCTGTGCAGGGCATTTCTCTGCATCTGGGAGTCCCAGGGAAAGTAAAATTGTTGTCGCAGAGAGCAGCAACAGCAGTAGGGAGCAGCAGAAGGAAGTCGTTTCAGTACTTCTTCCACACGACATCTAGCAACTAATCAGCAAGCGTGCGAGCGGCAGCTATGTTCCACTTGCAATATGAAAGTTTCGCCTGCCAGATACCTGTTCAACACCTTCCTTATTCGCCTGCCCGCAGCGCTCGCTCTTTCCCCCGCCAGCGCGCTGATCGGCACTCTCCCTCTGACACACATGGTTCCTTGGCCGGTTGCCAAGAGCTCCGGAAAGCAGCTTCTGCCGAAGGAGGCTCGCCTCTTGCGGTTACCTTCTCTGAGCTCCGGAGTCCTGGCTTCTGCCTTTCTTGCTCTTAATGCAAGCAGAAAGCTTTTGCACTGCGTCTGGCGAGGAGAACGTGTGACAGGACAGCACATGTTTGTGCAGCTCACCCCTGCCACTGACACAAGCACGGATTTGCAGCACCCTATTCCACCCATGGTGTGACAGGTTTCTGCGCTGTGCAGGGCATTTCTCTGCATCTGGGAGTCCAAGGGAAAGCGCAATTGTTGTCGCAGAGAGCAGCAACAGCAGTAGGGAGCAGCAGAAGGAACTTGTGGCCGTACTTCTTCTACAAGACAACTAGAGACTTGTCAGCAAGCGGCTGAGCAGCATCTACGTTCCACTTGCAGTCTGAAAGTTTCCCGTGCCACATGCCTGTTCAACACCTTCCTTATTCGCCTGCCCGCAGCGCTCGCGCTTTCCCCCGCCCGCGCTCTGACCGGCACTCTCCCTCTGACACACATGGTTCCTTGGCCGGTTGCCAAGAGCTCCGGAAAGCAGCTTCTGCCGAAGGAGGCTCGCCTCTTGCGGTTACCTTCTCTGAGCTCCGGAGTCCTGGCTTCTGCCTTTCTTGCTCTTAATGCAAGCAGAAAGCTTTTGCACTGCGTCTGGCGAGGAGAACGTGTGACAGGAGAGCACAAGTTTGTGCAGCTCACCCCTGCCACTGACACAAGCACGGATTTGCAGCACCCTATTCCACCCTTAGTGTGACAGGTTTCTGCGCTGTGCAGGGCATTTCTCTGCATCTGGGAGTCCAAGAGAAAGTAAAATTGTTGCCGCAGAGAGCAGCAACAGCAGTAGGGAGCAGCAGAAGGAAGTCGTTTCAGTACTTCTTCCACACGACATCTAGCAACTAATCAGCAAGCGTGCGAGCGGCAGCTATGTTCCACTTGCAATATGAAAGTTTCGCCTGCCAGATACCTGTTCAACACCTTCCTTATTCGCCTGCCCGCAGCGCTCGCTCTTTCCCCCGCCAGCGCGCTGATCGGCACTCTCCCTCTGACACACATGGTTCCTTGGCCGGTTGCCAAGAGCTCCGGAAAGCAGCTTCTGCCGAAGGAGGCTCGCCTCTTGCGGTTACCTTCTCTGAGCTCCGGAGTCCTGGCTTCTGCCTTTCTTGCTCTTAATGCAAGCAGAAAGCTTTTGCACTGCGTCTGGCGAGGAGAACGTGTGACAGGAGAGCACAAGTTTGTGCAGCTCACCCCTGCCACTGACACAAGCACGGATTTGCAGCACCCTATTCCACCCTTAGTGTGACAGGTTTCTGCGCTGTGCAGGGCATTTCTCTGCATCTGGGAGTCCAAGGGAAAGTAAAATTGTTGTCGCAGAGAGCAGCAACAGCAGTAGGGAGCAGCAGAAGGAACTCGTGGCCGTACTTCTTCTACAAGACAACTAGAGACTTGTCAGCAAGCGGCTGAGCAGCATCTACGTTCCACTTGCAGTCTGAAAGTTTCCCGTGCCACATGCCTGTTCAACACTTTCCTTATTCGCCTGCCCGCAACGCTCGCGCTTTCCCCCGCCCGCGCTCTGACCGGCACTCTCCCTCTGACACACATGGTTCCTTGGCCGGTTGCCAAGAGCTCCGGAAAGCAGCTTCTGCCGAAGGAGGCTCGCCTCTTGCGGTTACCTTCTCTGAGCTCTGGAGTCCTGGCTTCTGCCTTTCTTGCTCTTAATGCAAGCAGAAAGCTTTTGCACTGCGTCTGGCGAGGAGAACGTGTGACAGGACAGCACAAGTTTGTGCAGCTCACCCCTGCCACTGACACAAGCACGGATTTGCAGCACCCTATTCCACCCTTAGTGTGACAGGTTTCTGCTCTGTGCAGGGCATTTCTCTGCATCTGGGAGTCCAAGGGAAAGCGCAATTGCTGTCGCAGAGAGCAGCAACAGCAGTAGGGAGCAGCAGAAGGAAGTCTTGCCCGTACTTCTTCTACAAGACAACTAGAGACTTGTCAGCAAGCGGCTGAGCAGCATCTACGTTCCACTTGCAGTCTGAAAGTTTCCCGTGCCACATGCCTGTTCAACACATTCCTTATTCGCTTGCCCGCAACGCTCGCGCTTTCCCCCGCCCGCGCTCTGACCGGCACTCTCCCTCTGACACACATGGTTCCTTGGCCGGTTGCCAAGAGCTCCGGAAAGCAGCTTCTGCCGAAGGAGGCTCGCCTCTTGCGGTTACCTTCTCTGAGCTCCGGAGTCCTGGCTTCTGCCTTTCTTGCTCTTAATGCAAGCAGAAAGCTTTTGCACTGCGTCTGGCGAGGAGAACGTGTGACAGGACAGCACATGTTTGTGCAGCTCACCCCTGCCACTGACACAAGCACGGATTTGCAGCACCCTATTCCACCCTTAGTGTGACAGGTTTCTGCGCTGTGCAGGGCATTTCTCTGCATCTGGGAGTCCCAGGGAAAGTAAAATTGTTGTCGCAGAGAGCAGCAACAGCAGTAGGGAGCAGCAGAAGGAAGTCGTTTCAGTACTTCTTCCACACGACATCTAGCAACTAATCAGCAAGCGTGCGAGCGGCAGCTATGTTCCACTTGCAATATGAAAGTTTCGCCTGCCAGATACCTGTTCAACACCTTCCTTATTCGCCTGCCCGCAGCGCTCGCTCTTTCCCCCGCCAGCGCGCTGATCGGCACTCTCCCTCTGACACACATGGTTCCTTGGCCGGTTGCCAAGAGCTCCGGAAAGCAGCTTCTGCCGAAGGAGGCTCGCCTCTTGCGGTTACCTTCTCTGAGCTCTGGAGTCCTGGCTTCTGCCTTTCTTGCTCTTAATGCAAGCAGAAAGCTTTTGCACTGCGTCTGGCGAGGAGAACGTGTGACAGGACAGCACATGTTTGTGCAGCTCACCCCTGCCACTGACACAAGCACGGATTTGCAGCACCCTATTCCACCCATGGTGTGACAGGTTTCTGCGCTGTGCAGGGCATTTCTCTGCATCTGGGAGTCCAAGGGAAAGCGCAATTGTTGTCGCAGAGAGCAGCAACAGCAGTAGGGAGCAGCAGAAGGAAGTCTTGCCCGTACTTCTTCTACAAGACAACTAGAGACTTGTCAGCAAGCGGCTGAGCAGCATCTACGTTCCACTTGCAGTCTGAAAGTTTCCCGTGCCACATGCCTGTTCAACACATTCCTTATTCGCTTGCCCGCAGCGCTCGCGCTTTCCCCCGCCCGCGCTCTGACCGGCACTCTCCCTCTGACACACATGGTTCCTTGGCCGGTTGCCAAGAGCTCCGGAAAGCAGCTTCTGCCGAAGGAGGCTCGCCTCTTGCGGTTACCTTCTCTGAGCTCCGGAGTCCTGGCTTCTGCCTTTCTTGCTCTTAATGCAAGCAGAAAGCTTTTGCACTGCGTCTGGCGAGGAGAACGTGTGACAGGACAGCACATGTTTGTGCAGCTCACCCCTGCCACTGACACAAGCACGGATTTGCAGCACCCTATTCCACCCATGGTGTGACAGGTTTCTGCGCTGTGCAGGGCATTTCTCTGCATCTGGGAGTCCAAGGGAAAGTAAAATTGTTGTCGCAGAGAGCAGCAACAGCAGTAGGGAGCAGCAGAAGGAAGTCGTTTCAGTACTTCTTCTACAAGACAACTAGAGACTTGTCAGCAAGCGGCTGAGCAGCATCTACGTTCCACTTGCAGTCTGAAAGTTTCCCGTGCCACATGCCTGTTCAACACCTTCCTTATTCGCCTGCCCGCAGCGCTCGCGCTTTCCCCCGCCCGCGCTCTGACCGGCACTCTCCCTCTGACACACATGGTTCCTTGGCCGGTTGCCAAGAGCTCCGGAAAGCAGCTTCTGCCGAAGGAGGCTCGCCTCTTGCGGTTACCTTCTCTGAGCTCCGGAGTCCTGGCTTCTGCCTTTCTTGCTCTTAATGCAAGCAGAAAGCTTTTGCACTGCGTCTGGCGAGGAGAACGTGTGACAGGACAGCACATGTTTGTGCAGCTCACCCCTGCCACTGACACAAGCACGGATTTGCAGCACCCTATTCCACCCTTAGTGTGACAGGTTTCTGCGCTGTGCAGGGCATTTCTCTGCATCTGGGAGTCCCAGGGAAAGTAAAATTGTTGTCGCAGAGAGCAGCAACAGCAGTAGGGAGCAGCAGAAGGAAGTCGTTTCAGTACTTCTTCCACACGACATCTAGCAACTAATCAGCAAGCGTGCGAGCGGCAGCTATGTTCCACTTGCAATATGAAAGTTTCGCCTGCCAGATACCTGTTCAACACCTTCCTTATTCGCCTGCCCGCAGCGCTCGCTCTTTCCCCCGCCAGCGCGCTGATCGGCACTCTCCCTCTGACACACATGGTTCCTTGGCCGGTTGCCAAGAGCTCCGGAAAGCAGCTTCTGCCGAAGGAGGCTCGCCTCTTGCGGTTACCTTCTCTGAGCTCCGGAGTCCTGGCTTCTGCCTTTCTTGCTCTTAATGCAAGCAGAAAGCTTTTGCACTGCGTCTGGCGAGGAGAACGTGTGACAGGACAGCACATGTTTGTGCAGCTCACCCCTGCCACTGACACAAGCACGGATTTGCAGCACCCTATTCCACCCATGGTGTGACAGGTTTCTGCGCTGTGCAGGGCATTTCTCTGCATCTGGGAGTCCAAGGGAAAGCGCAATTGTTGTCGCAGAGAGCAGCAACAGCAGTAGGGAGCAGCAGAAGGAACTTGTGGCCGTACTTCTTCTACAAGACAACTAGAGACTTGTCAGCAAGCGGCTGAGCAGCATCTAGGTTCCACTTGCAGTCTGAAAGTTTCCCGTGCCACATGCCTGTTCAACACCTTCCTTATTCGCCTGCCCGCAGCGCTCGCGCTTTCCCCCGCCCGCGCTCTGACCGGCACTCTCCCTCTGACACACATGGTTCCTTGGCCGGTTGCCAAGAGCTCCGGAAAGCAGCTTCTGCCGAAGGAGGCTCGCCTCTTGCGGTTACCTTCTCTGAGCTCCGGAGTCCTGGCTTCTGCCTTTCTTGCTCTTAATGCAAGCAGAAAGCTTTTGCACTGCGTCTGGCGAGGAGAACGTGTGACAGGAGAGCACAAGTTTGTGCAGCTCACCCCTGCCACTGACACAAGCACGGATTTGCAGCACCCTATTCCACCCTTAGTGTGACAGGTTTCTGCGCTGTGCAGGGCATTTCTCTGCATCTGGGAGTCCAAGGGAAAGTAAAATTGTTGTCGCAGAGAGCAGCAACAGCAGTAGGGAGCAGCAGAAGGAACTCGTGGCCGTACTTCTTCTACAAGACAACTAGAGACTTGTCAGCAAGCGGCTGAGCAGCATCTACGTTCCACTTGCAGTCTGAAAGTTTCCCGTGCCACATGCCTGTTCAACACCTTCCTTATTCGCCTGCCCGCAGCGCTCGCGCTTTCCCCCGCCCGCGCTCTGACCGGCACTCTCCCTCTGACACACATGGTTCCTTGGCCGGTTGCCAAGAGCTCCGGAAAGCAGCTTCTGCCGAAGGAGGCTCGCCTCTTGCGGTTACCTTCTCTGAGCTCCGGAGTCCTGGCTTCTGCCTTTCTTGCTCTTAATGCAAGCAGAAAGCTTTTGCACTGCGTCTGGCGAGGAGAACGTGTGACAGGAGAGCACAAGTTTGTGCAGCTCACCCCTGCCACTGACACAAGCACGGATTTGCAGCACCCTATTCCACCCTTTGTGTGACAGGTTTCTGCGCTGTGCAGGGCATTTCTCTGCATCTGGGAGTCCAAGAGAAAGTAAAATTGTTGCCGCAGAGAGCAGCAACAGCAGTAGGGAGCAGCAGAAGGAAGTCGTTTCAGTACTTCTTCCACACGACATCTAGCAACTAATCAGCAAGCGTGCGAGCGGCAGCTATGTTCCACTTGCAATATGAAAGTTTCGCCTGCCAGATACCTGTTCAACACCTTCCTTATTCGCCTGCCCGCAGCGCTCGCTCTTTCGCTCTTTCCCCCGCCAGCGCGCTGATCGGCACTCTCCCTCTGACACACATGGTTCCTTGGCCGGTTGCCAAGAGCTCCGGAAAGCAGCTTCTGCCGAAGGAGGCTCGCCTCTTGCGGTTACCTTCTCTGAGCTCCGGAGTCCTGGCTTCTGCCTTTCTTGCTCTTAATGCAAGCAGAAAGCTTTTGCACTGCGTCTGGCGAGGAGAACGTGTGACAGGACAGCACATGTTTGTGCAGCTCACCCCTGCCACTGACACAAGCACGGATTTGCAGCACCCTATTCCACCCATGGTGTGAAAGGTTTCTGCGCTGTGCAGGGCATTTCTCTGCATCTGGGAGTCCAAGGGAAAGTAAAATTGTTGTCGCAGAGAGCAGCAACAGCAGTAGGGAGCAGCAGAAGGAAGTCGTTTCAGTACTTCTTCTACAAGACAACTAGAGACTTGTCAGCAAGCGGCTGAGCAGCATCTACGTTCCACTTGCAGTCTGAAAGTTTCCCGTGCCACATGCCTGTTCAACACCTTCCTTATTCGCCTGCCCGCAGCGCTCGCGCTTTCCCCCGCCCGCGCTCTGACCGGCACTCTCCCTCTGACACACATGGTTCCTTGGCCGGTTGCCAAGAGCTCCGGAAAGCAGCTTCTGCCGAAGGAGGCTCGCCTCTTGCGGTTACCTTCTCTGAGCTCCGGAGTCCTGGCTTCTGCCTTTCTTGCTCTTAATGCAAGCAGAAAGCTTTTGCACTGCGTCTGGCGAGGAGAACGTGTGACAGGAGAGCACAAGTTTGTGCAGCTCACCCCTGCCACTGACACAAGCACGGATTTGCAGCACCCTATTCCACCCTTAGTGTGACAGGTTTCTGCGCTGTGCAGGGCATTTCTCTGCATCTGGGAGTCCAAGAGAAAGTAAAATTGTTGCCGCAGAGAGCAGCAACAGCAGTAGGGAGCAGCAGAAGGAAGTCGTTTCAGTACTTCTTCCACACGACATCTAGCAACTAATCAGCAAGCGTGCGAGCGGCAGCTATGTTCCACTTGCAATATGAAAGTTTCGCCTGCCAGATACCTGTTCAACACCTTCCTTATTCGCCTGCCCGCAGCGCTCGCTCTTTCCCCCGCCAGCGCGCTGATCGGCACTCTCCCTCTGACACACATGGTTCCTTGGCCGGTTGCCAAGAGCTCCGGAAAGCAGCTTCTGCCGAAGGAGGCTCGCCTCTTGCGGTTACCTTCTCTGAGCTCCGGAGTCCTGGCTTCTGCCTTTCTTGCTCTTAATGCAAGCAGAAAGCTTTTGCACTGCGTCTGGCGAGGAGAACGTGTGACAGGAGAGCACAAGTTTGTGCAGCTCACCCCTGCCACTGACACAAGCACGGATTTGCAGCACCCTATTCCACCCTTAGTGTGACAGGTTTCTGCGCTGTGCAGGGCATTTCTCTGCATCTGGGAGTCCAAGGGAAAGTAAAATTGTTGTCGCAGAGAGCAGCAACAGCAGTAGGGAGCAGCAGAAGGAACTCGTGGCCGTACTTCTTCTACAAGACAACTAGAGACTTGTCAGCAAGCGGCTGAGCAGCATCTACGTTCCACTTGCAGTCTGAAAGTTTCCCGTGCCACATGCCTGTTCAACACTTTCCTTATTCGCCTGCCCGCAACGCTCGCGCTTTCCCCCGCCCGCGCTCTGACCGGCACTCTCCCTCTGACACACATGGTTCCTTGGCCGGTTGCCAAGAGCTCCGGAAAGCAGCTTCTGCCGAAGGAGGCTCGCCTCTTGCGGTTACCTTCTCTGAGCTCTGGAGTCCTGGCTTCTGCCTTTCTTGCTCTTAATGCAAGCAGAAAGCTTTTGCACTGCGTCTGGCGAGGAGAACGTGTGACAGGACAGCACAAGTTTGTGCAGCTCACCCCTGCCACTGACACAAGCACGGATTTGCAGCACCCTATTCCACCCTTAGTGTGACAGGTTTCTGCTCTGTGCAGGGCATTTCTCTGCATCTGGGAGTCCAAGGGAAAGCGCAATTGCTGTCGCAGAGAGCAGCAACAGCAGTAGGGAGCAGCAGAAGGAAGTCTTGCCCGTACTTCTTCTACAAGACAACTAGAGACTTGTCAGCAAGCGGCTGAGCAGCATCTACGTTCCACTTGCAGTCTGAAAGTTTCCCGTGCCACATGCCTGTTCAACACATTCCTTATTCGCTTGCCCGCAACGCTCGCGCTTTCCCCCGCCCGCGCTCTGACCGGCACTCTCCCTCTGACACACATGGTTCCTTGGCCGGTTGCCAAGAGCTCCGGAAAGCAGCTTCTGCCGAAGGAGGCTCGCCTCTTGCGGTTACCTTCTCTGAGCTCCGGAGTCCTGGCTTCTGCCTTTCTTGCTCTTAATGCAAGCAGAAAGCTTTTGCACTGCGTCTGGCGAGGAGAACGTGTGACAGGACAGCACATGTTTGTGCAGCTCACCCCTGCCACTGACACAAGCACGGATTTGCAGCACCCTATTCCACCCATGGTGTGACAGGTTTCTGCGCTGTGCAGGGCATTTCTCTGCATCTGGGAGTCCAAGGGAAAGTAAAATTGTTGTCGCAGAGAGCAGCAACAGCAGTAGGGAGCAGCAGAAGGAAGTCGTTTCAGTACTTCTTCTACAAGACAACTAGAGACTTGTCAGCAAGCGGCTGAGCAGCATCTACGTTCCACTTGCAGTCTGAAAGTTTCCCGTGCCAGATGCCTGTTCAACACCTTCCTTATTCGCCTGCCCGCAGCGCTCGCGCTTTCCCCCGCCCGCGCTCTGACCGGCACTCTCCCTCTGACACACATGGTTCCTTGGCCGGTTGCCAAGAGCTCCGGAAAGCAGCTTCTGCCGAAGGAGGCTCGCCTCTTGCGGTTACCTTCTCTGAGCTCCGGAGTCCTGGCTTCTGCCTTTCTTGCTCTTAATGCAAGCAGAAAGCTTTTGCACTGCGTCTGGCGAGGAGAACGTGTGACAGGACAGCACAAGTTTGTGCAGCTCACCCCTGCCACTGACACAAGCACGGATTTGCAGCACCCTATTCCACCCTTAGTGTGACAGGTTTCTGCTCTGTGCAGGGCATTTCTCTGCATCTGGGAGTCCAAGGGAAAGTAAAATTGTTGTCGCAGAGAGCAGCAACAGCAGTAGGGAGCAGCAGAAGGAACTCGTGGCCGTACTTCTTCTACAAGACAACTAGAGACTTGTCAGCAAGCGGCTGAGCAGCATCTACGTTCCACTTGCAGTCTGAAAGTTTCCCGTGCCACATGCCTGTTCAACACTTTCCTTATTCGCCTGCCCGCAGCGCTCGTGCTTTCCCCCGCCCGCGCTCTGACCGGCACTCTCCCTCTGACACACATGGTTCCTTGGCCGGTTGCCAAGAGCTCCGGAAAGCAGCTTCTGCCGAAGGAGGCTCGCCTCTTGCGGTTACCTTCTCTGAGCTCTGGAGTCCTGGCTTCTGCCTTTCTTGCTCTTAATGCAAGCAGAAAGCTTTTGCACTGCGTCTGGCGAGGAGAACGTGTGACAGGACAGCACATGTTTGTGCAGCTCACCCCTGCCACTGACACAAGCACGGATTTGCAGCACCCTATTCCACCCATGGTGTGACAGGTTTCTGCGCTGTGCAGGGCATTTCTCTGCATCTGGGAGTCCAATGGAAAGCGCAATTGCTGTCGCAGAGAGCAGCAACAGCAGTAGGGAGCAGCAGAAGGAAGTCTTGCCCGTACTTCTTCTACAAGACAACTAGAGACTTGTCAGCAAGCGGCTGAGCAGCATCTACGTTCCACTTGCAGTCTGAAAGTTTCCCGTGCCACATGCCTGTTCAACACATTCCTTATTCGCTTGCCCGCAACGCTCGCGCTTTCCCCCGCCCGCGCTCTGACCGGCACTCTCCCTCTGACACACATGGTTCCTTGGCCGCTTGCCAAGAGCTCCGGAAAGCAGCTTCTGCCGAAGGAGGCTCGCCTCTTGCGGTTACCTTCTCTGAGCTCCGGAGTCCTGGCTTCTGCCTTTCTTGCTCTTAATGCAAGCAGAAAGCTTTTGCACTGCGTCTGGCGAGGAGAACGTGTGACAGGACAGCACATGTTTGTGCAGCTCACCCCTGCCACTGACACAAGCACGGATTTGCAGCACCCTATTCCACCCATGGTGTGACAGGTTTCTGCGCTGTGCAGGGCATTTCTCTGCATCTGGGAGTCCAAGGGAAAGTAAAATTGTTGTCGCAGAGAGCAGCAACAGCAGTAGGGAGCAGCAGAAGGAAGTCGTTTCGGTACTTCTTCTACAAGACAACTAGAGACTTGTCAGCAAGCGGCTGAGCAGCATCTACGTTCCACTTGCAGTCTGAAAGTTTCCCGTGCCACATGCCTGTTCAACACCTTCCTTATTCGCCTGCCCGCAGCGCTCGCGCTTTCCCCCGCCCGCGCTCTGACCGGCACTCTCCCTCTGACACACATGGTTCCTTGGCCGGTTGCCAAGAGCTCCGGAAAGCAGCTTCTGCCGAAGGAGGCTCGCCTCTTGCGGTTACCTTCTCTGAGCTCCGGAGTCCTGGCTTCTGCCTTTCTTGCTCTTAATGCAAGCAGAAAGCTTTTGCACTGCGTCTGGCGAGGAGAACGTGTGACAGGACAGCACATGTTTGTGCAGCTCACCCCTGCCACTGACACAAGCACGGATTTGCAGCACCCTATTCCACCCTTAGTGTGACAGGTTTCTGCGCTGTGCAGGGCATTTCTCTGCATCTGGGAGTCCCAGGGAAAGTAAAATTGTTGTCGCAGAGAGCAGCAACAGCAGTAGGGAGCAGCAGAAGGAAGTCGTTTCAGTACTTCTTCCACACGACATCTAGCAACTAATCAGCAAGCGTGCGAGCGGCAGCTATGTTCCACTTGCAATATGAAAGTTTCGCCTGCCAGATACCTGTTCAACACCTTCCTTATTCGCCTGCCCGCAGCGCTCGCTCTTTCCCCCGCCAGCGCGCTGATCGGCACTCTCCCTCTGACACACATGGTTCCTTGGCCGGTTGCCAAGAGCTCCGGAAAGCAGCTTCTGCCGAAGGAGGCTCGCCTCTTGCGGTTACCTTCTCTGAGCTCCGGAGTCCTGGCTTCTGCCTTTCTTGCTCTTAATGCAAGCAGAAAGCTTTTGCACTGCGTCTGGCGAGGAGAACGTGTGACAGGACAGCACATGTTTGTGCAGCTCACCCCTGCCACTGACACAAGCACGGATTTGCAGCACCCTATTCCACCCATGGTGTGACAGGTTTCTGCGCTGTGCAGGGCATTTCTCTGCATCTGGGAGTCCAAGGGAAAGCGCAATTGTTGTCGCAGAGAGCAGCAACAGCAGTAGGGAGCAGCAGAAGGAACTTGTGGCCGTACTTCTTCTACAAGACAACTAGAGACTTGTCAGCAAGCGGCTGAGCAGCATCTACGTTCCACTTGCAGTCTGAAAGTTTCACGTGCCACATGCCTGTTCAACACCTTCCTTATTCGCCTGCCCGCAGCGCTCGCGCTTTCCCCCGCCCGCGCTCTGACCGGCACTCTCCCTCTGACACACATGGTTCCTTGGCCGGTTGCCAAGAGCTCCGGAAAGCAGCTTCTGCCGAAGGAGGCTCGCCTCTTGCGGTTACCTTCTCTGAGCTCCGGAGTCCTGGCTTCTGCCTTTCTTGCTCTTAATGCAAGCAGAAAGCTTTTGCACTGCGTCTGGCGAGGAGAACGTGTGACAGGAGAGCACAAGTTTGTGCAGCTCACCCCTGCCACTGACACAAGCACGGATTTGCAGCACCCTATTCCACCCTTAGTGTGACAGGTTTCTGCGCTGTGCAGGGCATTTCTCTGCATCTGGGAGTCCAAGAGAAAGTAAAATTGTTGCCGCAGAGAGCAGCAACAGCAGTAGGGAGCAGCAGAAGGAAGTCGTTTCAGTACTTCTTCCACACGACATCTAGCAACTAATCAGCAAGCCTGCGAGCGGCAGCTATGTTCCACTTGCAATATGAAAGTTTCGCCTGCCAGATACCTGTTCAACACCTTCCTTATTCGCCTGCCCGCAGCGCTCGCTCTTTCCCCCGCCAGCGCGCTGATCGGCACTCTCCCTCTGACACACATGGTTCCTTGGCCGGTTGCCAAGAGCTCCGGAAAGCAGCTTCTGCCGAAGGAGGCTCGCCTCTTGCGGTTACCTTCTCTGAGCTCCGGAGTCCTGGCTTCTGCCTTTCTTGCTCTTAATGCAAGCAGAAAGCTTTTGCACTGCGTCTGGCGAGGAGAACGTGTGACAGGACAGCACATGTTTGTGCAGCTCACCCCTGCCACTGACACAAGCACGGATTTGCAGCACCCTATTCCACCCATGGTGTGACAGGTTTCTGCGCTGCCCAGGGCATTTCTCTGCATCTGGGAGTCCAAGGGAAAGTAAAATTGTTGTCGCAGAGAGCAGCAACAGCAGTAGGGAGCAGCAGAAGGAAGTCGTTTCAGTACTTCTTCCACACGACATCTAGCAACTAATCAGCAAGCGTGCGAGCGGCAGCTATGTTCCACTTGCAATATGAAAGTTTCGCCTGCCAGATACCTGTTCAACACCTTCCTTATTCGCCTGCCCGCAGCGCTCGCTCTTTCCCCCGCCAGCGCGCTGATCGGCACGCTCCCTCTGACACACATGGTTCCTTGGCCGGTTGCCAAGAGCTCCGGAAAGCAGCTTCTGCCGAAGGAGGCTCGCCTCTTGCGGTTACCTTCTCTGAGCTCCGGAGTCCTGGCTTCTGCCTTTCTTGCTCTTAATGCAAGCAGAAAGCTTTTGCACTGCGTCTGGCGAGGAGAACGTGTGACAGGACAGCACATGTTTGTGCAGCTCACCCCTGCCACTGACACAAGCACGGATTTGCAGCACCCTATTCCACCCTTAGTGTGACAGGTTTCTGCGCTGTGCAGGGCATTTCTCTGCATCTGGGAGTCCCAGGGAAAGTAAAATTGTTGTCGCAGAGAGCAGCAACAGCAGTAGGGAGCAGCAGAAGGAAGTCGTTTCAGTACTTCTTCCACACGACATCTAGCAACTAATCAGCAAGCGTGCGAGCGGCAGCTATGTTCCACTTGCAATATGAAAGTTTCGCCTGCCAGATACCTGTTCAACACCTTCCTTATTCGCCTGCCCGCAGCGCTCGCTCTTTCCCCCGCCAGCGCGCTGATCGGCACTCTCCCTCTGACACACATGGTTCCTTGGCCGGTTGCCAAGAGCTCCGGAAAGCAGCTTCTGCCGAAGGAGGCTCGCCTCTTGCGGTTACCTTCTCTGAGCTCCGGAGTCCTGGCTTCTGCCTTTCTTGCTCTTAATGCAAGCAGAAAGCTTTTGCACTGCGTCTGGCGAGGAGAACGTGTGACAGGAGAGCACAAGTTTGTGCAGCTCACCCCTGCCACTGACACAAGCACGGATTTGCAGCACCCTATTCCACCCTTAGTGTGACAGGTTTCTGCGCTGTGCAGGGCATTTCTCTGCATCTGGGAGTCCCAGGGAAAGTAAAATTGTTGTCGCAGAGAGCAGCAACAGCAGTAGGGAGCAGCAGAAGGAACTCGTGGCCGTACTTCTTCTACAAGACAACTAGAGACTTGTCAGCAAGCGGCTGAGCAGCATCTACGTTCCACTTGCAGTCTGAAAGTTTCCCGTGCCACATGCCTGTTCAACACATTCCTTATTCGCTTGCCCGCAGCGCTCGCGCTTTCCCCCGCCCGCGCTCTGACCGGCACTCTCCCTCTGACACACATGGTTCCTTGGCCGGTTGCCAAGAGCTCCGGAAAGCAGCTTCTGCCGAAGGAGGCTCGCCTCTTGCGGTTACCTTCTCTGAGCTCCGGAGTCCTGGCTTCTGCCTTTCTTGCTCTTAATGCAAGCAGAAAGCTTTTGCACTGCGTCTGGCGAGGAGAACGTGTGACAGGACAGCACATGTTTGTGCAGCTCACCCCTGCCACTGACACAAGCACGGATTTGCAGCACCCTATTCCACCCATGGTGTGACAGGTTTCTGCGCTGTGCAGGGCATTTCTCTGCATCTGGGAGTCCAAGGGAAAGTAAAATTGTTGTCGCAGAGAGCAGCAACAGCAGTAGGGAGCAGCAGAAGGAACTCGTGGCCGTACTTCTTCTACAAGACAACTAGAGACTTGTCAGCAAGCGGCTGAGCAGCATCTACGTTCCACTTGCAGTCTGAAAGTTTCCCGTGCCACATGCCTGTTCAACACCTTCCTTATTCGCCTGCCCGCAGCGCTCGCGCTTTCCCCCGCCCGCGCTCTGACCGGCACTCTCCCTCTGACACACATGGTTCCTTGGCCGGTTGCCAAGAGCTCCGGAAAGCAGCTTCTGCCGAAGGAGGCTCGCCTCTTGCGGTTACCTTCTCTGAGCTCCGGAGTCCTGGCTTCTGCCTTTCTTGCTCTTAATGCAAGCAGAAAGCTTTTGCACTGCGTCTGGCGAGGAGAACGTGTGACAGGACAGCACATGTTTGTGCAGCTCACCCCTGCCACTGACACAAGCACGGATTTGCAGCACCCTATTCCACCCTTAGTGTGACAGGTTTCTGCGCTGTGCAGGGCATTTCTCTGCATCTGGGAGTCCCAGGGAAAGTAAAATTGTTGTCGCAGAGAGCAGCAACAGCAGTAGGGAGCAGCAGAAGGAAGTCGTTTCAGTACTTCTTCCACACGACATCTAGCAACTAATCAGCAAGCGTGCGAGCGGCAGCTATGTTCCACTTGCAATATGAAAGTTTCGCCTGCCAGATACCTGTTCAACACCTTCCTTATTCGCCTGCCCGCAGCGCTCGCTCTTTCCCCCGCCAGCGCGCTGATCGGCACTCTCCCTCTGACACACATGGTTCCTTGGCCGGTTGCCAAGAGCTCCGGAAAGCAGCTTCTGCCGAAGGAGGCTCGCCTCTTGCGGTTACCTTCTCTGAGCTCCGGAGTCCTGGCTTCTGCCTTTCTTGCTCTTAATGCAAGCAGAAAGCTTTTGCACTGCGTCTGGCGAGGAGAACGTGTGACAGGACAGCACATGTTTGTGCAGCTCACCCCTGCCACTGACACAAGCACGGATTTGCAGCACCCTATTCCACCCATGGTGTGACAGGTTTCTGCGCTGTGCAGGGCATTTCTCTGCATCTGGGAGTCCAAGGGAAAGCGCAATTGTTGTCGCAGAGAGCAGCAACAGCAGTAGGGAGCAGCAGAAGGAACTTGTGGCCGTACTTCTTCTACAAGACAACTAGAGACTTGTCAGCAAGCGGCTGAGCAGCATCTACGTTCCACTTGCAGTCTGAAAGTTTCCCGTGCCACATGCCTGTTCAACACTTTCCTTATTCGCCTGCCCGCAGCGCTCGCGCTTTCCCCCGCCCGCGCTCTGACCGGCACTCTCCCTCTGACACACATGGTTCCTTGGCCGGTTGCCAAGAGCTCCGGAAAGCAGCTTCTGCCGAAGGAGGCTCGCCTCTTGCGGTTACCTTCTCTGAGCTCCGGAGTCCTGGCTTCTGCCTTTCTTGCTCTTAATGCAAGCAGAAAGCTTTTGCACTGCGTCTGGCGAGGAGAACGTGTGACAGGAGAGCACAAGTTTGTGCAGCTCACCCCTGCCACTGACACAAGCACGGATTTGCAGCACCCTATTCCACCCTTAGTGTGACAGGTTTCTGCGCTGTGCAGGGCATTTCTCTGCATCTGGGAGTCCAAGGGAAAGTAAAATTGTTGTCGCAGAGAGCAGCAACAGCAGTAGGGAGCAGCAGAAGGAAGTCTTGCCCGTACTTCTTCTACAAGACAACTAGAGACTTGTCAGCAAGCGGCTGAGCAGCATCTACGATCCACTTGCAGTCTGAAAGTTTCCCGTGCCACATGCCTGTTCAACACTTTCCTTATTCGCCTGCCCGCAGCGCTCGCGCTTTCCCCCGCCCGCGCTCTGACCGGCACTCTCCCTCTGACACACATGGTTCCTTGGCCGGTTGCCAAGAGCTCCGGAAAGCAGCTTCTGCCGAAGGAGGCTCGCCTCTTGCGGTTACCTTCTCTGAGCTCTGGAGTCCTGGCTTCTGCCTTTCTTGCTCTTAATGCAAGCAGAAAGCTTTTGCACTGCGTCTGGCGAGGAGAACGTGTGACAGGAGAGCACAAGTTTGTGCAGCTCACCCCTGCCACTGACACAAGCACGGATTTGCAGCACCCTATTCCACCCTTTGTGTGACAGGTTTCTGCGCTGTGCAGGGCATTTCTCTGCATCTGGGAGTCCAAGAGAAAGTAAAATTGTTGCCGCAGAGAGCAGCAACAGCAGTAGGGAGCAGCAGAAGGAAGTCGTTTCAGTACTTCTTCCACACGACATCTAGCAAGTAATCAGCAAGCGTGCGAGCGGCAGCTATGTTCCACTTGCAATATGAAAGTTTCGCCTGCCAGATACCTGTTCAACACCTTCCTTATTCGCCTGCCCGCAGCGCTCGCTCTTTCCCCCGCCAGCGCGCTGATCGGCACGCTCCCTCTGACACACATGGTTCCTTGGCCGGTTGCCAAGAGCTCCGGAAAGCAGCTTCTGCCGAAGGAGGCTCGCCTCTTGCGGTTACCTTCTCTGAGCTCCGGAGTCCTGGCTTCTGCCTTTCTTGCTCTTAATGCAAGCAGAAAGCTTTTGCACTGCGTCTGGCGAGGAGAACGTGTGACAGGACAGCACATGTTTGTGCAGCTCACCCCTGCCACTGACACAAGCACGGATTTGCAGCACCCTATTCCAACCATGGTGTGACAGGTTTCTGCGCTGTGCAGGGCATTTCTCTGCATCTGGGAGTCCAAGGGAAAGCGCAATTGTTGTCGCAGAGAGCAGCAACAGCAGTAGGGAGCAGCAGAAGGAAGTCGTTTCAGTACTTCTTCCACACGACATCTAGCAACTAATCAGCAAGCGTGCGAGCGGCAGCTATGTTCCACTTGCAATATGAAAGTTTCGCCTGCCAGATACCTGTTCAACACCTTCCTTATTCGCCTGCCCGCAGCGCTCGCTCTTTCCCCCGCCAGCGCGCTGATCGGCACGCTCCCTCTGACACACATGGTTCCTTGGCCGGTTGCCAAGAGCTCCGGAAAGCAGCTTCTGCCGAAGGAGGCTCGCCTCTTGCGGTTACCTTCTCTGAGCTCCGGAGTCCTGGCTTCTGCCTTTCTTGCTCTTAATGCAAGCAGAAAGCTTTTGCACTGCGTCTGGCGAGGAGAACGTGTGACAGGACAGCACATGTTTGTGCAGCTCACCCCTGCCACTGACACAAGCACGGATTTGCAGCACCCTATTCCACCCTTAGTGTGACAGGTTTCTGCGCTGTGCAGGGCATTTCTCTGCATCTGGGAGTCCCAGGGAAAGTAAAATTGTTGTCGCAGAGAGCAGCAACAGCAGTAGGGAGCAGCAGAAGGAACTCGTGGCCGTACTTCTTCTACAAGACAACTAGAGACTTGTCAGCAAGCGGCTGAGCAGCATCTACGTTCCACTTGCAGTCTGAAAGTTTCCCGTGCCACATGCCTGTTCAACACCTTCCTTATTCGCCTGCCCGCAGCGCTCGCGCTTTCCCCCGCCCGCGCTCTGACCGGCACTCTCCCTCTGACACACATGGTTCCTTGGCCGGTTGCCAAGAGCTCCGGAAAGCAGCTTCTGCCGAAGGAGGCTCGCCTCTTGCGGTTACCTTCTCTGAGCTCCGGAGTCCTGGCTTCTGCCTTTCTTGCTCTTAATGCAAGCAGAAAGCTTTTGCACTGCGTCTGGCGAGGAGAACGTGTGACAGGACAGCACATGTTTGTGCAGCTCACCCCTGCCACTGACACAAGCACGGATTTGCAGCACCCTATTCCACCCTTAGTGTGACAGGTTTCTGCGCTGTGCAGGGCATTTCTCTGCATCTGGGAGTCCCAGGGAAAGTAAAATTGTTGTCGCAGAGAGCAGCAACAGCAGTAGGGAGCAGCAGAAGGAAGTCGTTTCAGTACTTCTTCCACACGACATCTAGCAACTAATCAGCAAGCGTGCGAGCGGCAGCTATGTTCCACTTGCAATATGAAAGTTTCGCCTGCCAGATACCTGTTCAACACCTTCCTTATTCGCCTGCCCGCAGCGCTCGCTCTTTCCCCCGCCAGCGCGCTGATCGGCACTCTCCCTCTGACACACATGGTTCCTTGGCCGGTTGCCAAGAGCTCCGGAAAGCAGCTTCTGCCGAAGGAGGCTCGCCTCTTGCGGTTACCTTCTCTGAGCTCCGGAGTCCTGGCTTCTGCCTTTCTTGCTCTTAATGCAAGCAGAAAGCTTTTGCACTGCGTCTGGCGAGGAGAACGTGTGACAGGACAGCACATGTTTGTGCAGCTCACCCCTGCCACTGACACAAGCACGGATTTGCAGCACCCTATTCCACCCATGGTGTGACAGGTTTCTGCGCTGTGCAGGGCATTTCTCTGCATCTGGGAGTCCAAGGGAAAGCGCAATTGTTGTCGCAGAGAGCAGCAACAGCAGTAGGGAGCAGCAGAAGGAACTTGTGGCCGTACTTCTTCTACAAGACAACTAGAGACTTGTCAGCAAGCGGCTGAGCAGCATCTACGTTCCACTTGCAGTCTGAAAGTTTCCCGTGCCACATGCCTGTTCAACACTTTCCTTATTCGCCTGCCCGCAGCGCTCGCGCTTTCCCCCGCCCGCGCTCTGACCGGCACTCTCCCTCTGACACACATGGTTCCTTGGCCGGTTGCCAAGAGCTCCGGAAAGCAGCTTCTGCCGAAGGAGGCTCGCCTCTTGCGGTTACCTTCTCTGAGCTCCGGAGTCCTGGCTTCTGCCTTTCTTGCTCTTAATGCAAGCAGAAAGCTTTTGCACTGCGTCTGGCGAGGAGAACGTGTGACAGGAGAGCACAAGTTTGTGCAGCTCACCCCTGCCACTGACACAAGCACGGATTTGCAGCACCCTATTCCACCCTTAGTGTGACAGGTTTCTGCGCTGTGCAGGGCATTTCTCTGCATCTGGGAGTCCAAGGGAAAGTAAAATTGTTGTCGCAGAGAGCAGCAACAGCAGTAGGGAGCAGCAGAAGGAACTCGTGGCCGTACTTCTTCTACAAGACAACTAGAGACTTGTCAGCAAGCGGCTGAGCAGCATCTACGTTCCACTTGCAGTCTGAAAGTTTCCCGTGCCACATGCCTGTTCAACACTTTCCTTATTCGCCTGCCCGCAGCGCTCGCGCTTTCCCCCGCCCGCGCTCTGACCGGCACTCTCCCTCTGACACACATGGTTCCTTGGCCGGTTGCCAAGAGCTCCGGAAAGCAGCTTCTGCCGAAGGAGGCTCGCCTCTTGCGGTTACCTTCTCTGAGCTCTGGAGTCCTGGCTTCTGCCTTTCTTGCTCTTAATGCAAGCAGAAAGCTTTTGCACTGCGTCTGGCGAGGAGAACGTGTGACAGGAGAGCACAAGTTTGTGCAGCTCACCCCTGCCACTGACACAAGCACGGATTTGCAGCACCCTATTCCACCCTTTGTGTGACAGGTTTCTGCGCTGTGCAGGGCATTTCTCTGCATCTGGGAGTCCAAGAGAAAGTAAAATTGTTGCCGCAGAGAGCAGCAACAGCAGTAGGGAGCAGCAGAAGGAAGTCGTTTCAGTACTTCTTCCACACGACATCTAGCAAGTAATCAGCAAGCGTGCGAGCGGCAGCTATGTTCCACTTGCAATATGAAAGTTTCGCCTGCCAGATACCTGTTCAACACCTTCCTTATTCGCCTGCCCGCAGCGCTCGCTCTTTCCCCCGCCAGCGCGCTGATCGGCACGCTCCCTCTGACACACATGGTTCCTTGGCCGGTTGCCAAGAGCTCCGGAAAGCAGCTTCTGCCGAAGGAGGCTCGCCTCTTGCGGTTACCTTCTCTGAGCTCCGGAGTCCTGGCTTCTGCCTTTCTTGCTCTTAATGCAAGCAGAAAGCTTTTGCACTGCGTCTGGCGAGGAGAACGTGTGACAGGACAGCACATGTTTGTGCAGCTCACCCCTGCCACTGACACAAGCACGGATTTGCAGCACCCTATTCCAACCATGGTGTGACAGGTTTCTGCGCTGTGCAGGGCATTTCTCTGCATCTGGGAGTCCAAGGGAAAGCGCAATTGTTGTCGCAGAGAGCAGCAACAGCAGTAGGGAGCAGCAGAAGGAAGTCGTTTCAGTACTTCTTCCACACGACATCTAGCAACTAATCAGCAAGCGTGCGAGCGGCAGCTATGTTCCACTTGCAATATGAAAGTTTCGCCTGCCAGATACCTGTTCAACACCTTCCTTATTCGCCTGCCCGCAGCGCTCGCTCTTTCCCCCGCCAGCGCGCTGATCGGCACGCTCCCTCTGACACACATGGTTCCTTGGCCGGTTGCCAAGAGCTCCGGAAAGCAGCTTCTGCCGAAGGAGGCTCGCCTCTTGCGGTTACCTTCTCTGAGCTCCGGAGTCCTGGCTTCTGCCTTTCTTGCTCTTAATGCAAGCAGAAAGCTTTTGCACTGCGTCTGGCGAGGAGAACGTGTGACAGGACAGCACATGTTTGTGCAGCTCACCCCTGCCACTGACACAAGCACGGATTTGCAGCACCCTATTCCACCCTTAGTGTGACAGGTTTCTGCGCTGTGCAGGGCATTTCTCTGCATCTGGGAGTCCCAGGGAAAGTAAAATTGTTGTCGCAGAGAGCAGCAACAGCAGTAGGGAGCAGCAGAAGGAAGTCGTTTCAGTACTTCTTCCACACGACATCTAGCAAGTAATCAGCAAGCGTGCGAGCGGCAGCTATGTTCCACTTGCAATATGAAAGTTTCGCCTGCCAGATACCTGTTCAACACCTTCCTTATTCGCCTGCCCGCAGCGCTCGCTCTTTCCCCCGCCAGCGCGCTGATCGGCACTCTCCCTCTGACACACATGGTTCCTTGGCCGGTTGCCAAGAGCTCCGGAAAGCAGCTTCTGCCGAAGGAGGCTCGCCTCTTGCGGTTACCTTCTCTGAGCTCCGGAGTCCTGGCTTCTGCCTTTCTTGCTCTTAATGCAAGCAGAAAGCTTTTGCACTGCGTCTGGCGAGGAGAACGTGTGACAGGAGAGCACAAGTTTGTGCAGCTCACCCCTGCCACTGACACAAGCACGGATTTGCAGCACCCTATTCCACCCTTAGTGTGACAGGTTTCTGCGCTGTGCAGGGCATTTCTCTGCATCTGGGAGTCCCAGGGAAAGTAAAATTGTTGTCGCAGAGAGCAGCAACAGCAGTAGGGAGCAGCAGAAGAAACTCGTGGCCGTACTTCTTCTACAAGACAACTAGAGACTTGTCAGCAAGCGGCTGAGCAGCATCTACGTTCCACTTGCAGTCTGAAAGTTTCCCGTGCCACATGCCTGTTCAACACTTTCCTTATTCGCCTGCCCGCAGCGCTCGCGCTTTCCCCCGCCCGCGCTCTGACCGGCACTCTCCCTCTGACACACATGGTTCCTTGGCTGGTTGCCAAGAGCTCCGGAAAGCAGCTTCTGCCGAAGGAGGCTCGCCTCTTGCGGTTACCTTCTCTGAGCTCTGGAGTCCTGGCTTCTGCCTTTCTTGCTCTTAATGCAAGCAGAAAGCTTTTGCACTGCGTCTGGCGAGGAGAACGTGTGACAGGAGAGCACAAGTTTGTGCAGCTCACCCCTGCCACTGACACAAGCACGGATTTGCAGCACCCTATTCCACCCTTTGTGTGACAGGTTTCTGCGCTGTGCAGGGCATTTCTCTGCATCTGGGAGTCCAAGAGAAAGTAAAATTGTTGCCGCAGAGAGCAGCAACAGCAGTAGGGAGCAGCAGAAGGAAGTCGTTTCAGTACTTCTTCCACACGACATCTAGCAAGTAATCAGCAAGCGTGCGAGCGGCAGCTATGTTCCACTTGCAATATGAAAGTTTCGCCTGCCAGATACCTGTTCAACACCTTCCTTATTCGCCTGCCCGCAGCGCTCGCTCTTTCCCCAGCCAGCGCGCTGATCGGCACGCTCCCTCTGACACACATGGTTCCTTGGCCGGTTGCCAAGAGCTCCGGAAAGCAGCTTCTGCCGAAGGAGGCTCGCCTCTTGCGGTTACCTTCTCTGAGCTCCGGAGTCCTGGCTTCTGCCTTTCTTGCTCTTAATGCAAGCAGAAAGCTTTTGCACTGCGTCTGGCGAGGAGAACGTGTGACAGGACAGCACATGTTTGTGCAGCTCACCCCTGCCACTGACACAAGCACGGATTTGCAGCACCCTATTCCACCCATGGTGTGACAGGTTTCTGCGCTGTGCAGGGCATTTCTCTGCATCTGGGAGTCCAAGGGAAAGCGCAATTGCTGTCGCAGAGAGCAGCAACAGCAGTAGGGAGCAGCAGAAGGAAGTCTTGCCTGTACTTCTTCTACAAGACAACTAGAGACTTGTCAGCAAGCGGCTGAGTAGCATCTACGTTCCACTTGCAGTCTGAAAGTTTCCCGTGCCACATGCCTGTTCAACACATTCCTTATTCGCTTGCCCGCAGCGCTCGCGCTTTCCCCCGCCCGCGCTCTGACCGGCACTCTCCCTCTGACACACATGGTTCCTTGGCCGGTTGCCAAGAGCTCCGGAAAGCAGCTTCTGCCGAAGGAGGCTCGCCTCTTGCGGTTACCTTCTCTGAGCTCCGGAGTCCTGGCTTCTGCCTTTCTTGCTCTTAATGCAAGCAGAAAGCTTTTGCACTGCGTCTGGCGAGGAGAACGTGTGACAGGACAGCACATGTTTGTGCAGCTCACCCCTGCCACTGACACAAGCACGGATTTGCAGCACCCTATTCCACCCATGGTGTGACAGGTTTCTGCGCTGTGCAGGGCATTTCTCTGCATCTGGGAGTCCAAGGGAAAGTAAAATTGTTGTCGCAGAGAGCAGCAACAGCAGTAGGGAGCAGCAGAAGGAACTCGTGGCCGTACTTCTTCTACAAGACAACTAGAGACTTGTCAGCAAGCGGCTGAGCAGCATCTACGTTCCACTTGCAGTCTGAAAGTTTCCCGTGCCACATGCCTGTTCAACACCTTCCTTATTCGCCTGCCCGCAGCGCTCGCGCTTTCCCCCGCCCGCGCTCTGACCGGCACTCTCCCTCTGACACACATGGTTCCTTGGCCGGTTGCCAAGAGCTCCGGAAAGCAGCTTCTGCCGAAGGAGGCTCGCCTCTTGCGGTTACCTTCTCTGAGCTCCGGAGTCCTGGCTTCTGCCTTTCTTGCTCTTAATGCAAGCAGAAAGCTTTTGCACTGCGTCTGGCGAGGAGAACGTGTGACAGGACAGCACATGTTTGTGCAGCTCACCCCTGCCACTGACACAAGCACGGATTTGCAGCACCCTATTCCACCCTTAGTGTGACAGGTTTCTGCGCTGTGCAGGGCATTTCTCTGCATCTGGGAGTCCCAGGGAAAGTAAAATTGTTGTCGCAGAGAGCAGCAACAGCAGTAGGGAGCAGCAGAAGGAAGTCGTTTCAGTACTTCTTCCACACGACATCTAGCAACTAATCAGCAAGCGTGCGAGCGGCAGCTATGTTCCACTTGCAATATGAAAGTTTCGCCTGCCAGATACCTGTTCAACACCTTCCTTATTCGCCTGCCCGCAGCGCTCGCTCTTTCCCCCGCCAGCGCGCTGATCGGCACTCTCCCTCTGACACACATGGTTCCTTGGCCGGTTGCCAAGAGCTCCGGAAAGCAGCTTCTGCCGAAGGAGGCTCGCCTCTTGCGGTTACCTTCTCTGAGCTCCGGAGTCCTGGCTTCTGCCTTTCTTGCTCTTAATGCAAGCAGAAAGCTTTTGCACTGCGTCTGGCGAGGAGAACGTGTGACAGGACAGCACATGTTTGTGCAGCTCACCCCTGCCACTGACACAAGCACGGATTTGCAGCACCCTATTCCACCCATGGTGTGACAGGTTTCTGCGCTGTGCAGGGCATTTCTCTGCATCTGGGAGTCCAAGGGAAAGCGCAATTGTTGTCGCAGAGAGCAGCAACAGCAGTAGGGAGCAGCAGAAGGAAGTCGTTTCAGTACTTCTTCCACACGACATCTAGCAAGTAATCAGCAAGCGTGCGAGCGGCAGCTATGTTCCACTTGCAATATGAAAGTTTCGCCTGCCAGATACCTGTTCAACACCTTCCTTATTCGCCTGCCCGCAGCGCTCGCTCTTTCCCCCGCCAGCGCGCTGATCGGCACGCTCCCTCTGACACACATGGTTCCTTGGCCGGTTGCCAAGAGCTCCGGAAAGCAGCTTCTGCCGAAGGAGGCTCGCCTCTTGCGGTTACCTTCTCTGAGCTCCGGAGTCCTGGCTTCTGCCTTTCTTGCTCTTAATGCAAGCAGAAAGCTTTTGCACTGCGTCTGGCGAGGAGAACGTGTGACAGGAGAGCACAAGTTTGTGCAGCTCACCCCTGCCACTGACACAAGCACGGATTTGCAGCACCCTATTCCACCCTTAGTGTGACAGGTTTCTGCGCTGTGCAGGGCATTTCTCTGCATCTGGGAGTCCCAGGGAAAGTAAAATTGTTGTCGCAGAGAGCAGCAACAGCAGTAGGGAGCAGCAGAAGGAAGTCGTTTCAGTACTTCTTCCACACGACATCTAGCAACTAATCAGCAAGCGTGCGAGCGGCAGCTATGTTCCACTTGCAATATGAAAGTTTCGCCTGCCAGATACCTGTTCAACACCTTCCTTATTCGCCTGCCCGCAGCGCTCGCTCTTTCCCCCGCCAGCGCGCTGATCGGCACGCTCCCTCTGACACACATGGTTCCTTGGCCGGTTGCCAAGAGCTCCGGAAAGCAGCTTCTGCCGAAGGAGGCTCGCCTCTTGCGGTTACCTTCTCTGAGCTCCAGAGTCCTGGCTTCTGCCTTTCTTGCTCTTAATGCAAGCAGAAAGCTTTTGCACTGCGTCTGGCGAGGAGAACGTGTGACAGGACAGCACATGTTTGTGCAGCTCACCCCTGCCACTGACACAAGCACGGATTTGCAGCACCCTATTCCACCCTTAGTGTGACAGGTTTCTGCGCTGTGCAGGGCATTTCTCTGCATCTGGGAGTCCCAGGGAAAGTAAAATTGTTGTCGCAGAGAGCAGCAACAGCAGTAGGGAGCAGCAGAAGGAAGTCGTTTCAGTACTTCTTCCACACGACATCTAGCAACTAATCAGCAAGCGTGCGAGCGGCAGCTATGTTCCACTTGCAATATGAAAGTTTCGCCTGCCAGATACCTGTTCAACACCTTCCTTATTCGCCTGCCCGCAGCGCTCGCGCTTTCCCCCGCCCGCGCTCTGACCGGCACTCTCCCTCTGACACACATGGTTCCTTGGCTGGTTGCCAAGAGCTCCGGAAAGCAGCTTCTGCCGAAGGAGGCTCGCCTCTTGCGGTTACCTTCTCTGAGCTCTGGAGTCCTGGCTTCTGCCTTTCTTGCTCTTAATGCAAGCAGAAAGCTTTTGCACTGCGTCTGGCGAGGAGAACGTGTGACAGGAGAGCACAAGTTTGTGCAGCTCACCCCTGCCACTGACACAAGCACGGATTTGCAGCACCCTATTCCACCCTTTGTGTGACAGGTTTCTGCGCTGTGCAGGGCATTTCTCTGCATCTGGGAGTCCAAGAGAAAGTAAAATTGTTGTCGCAGAGAGCAGCAACAGCAGTAGGGAGCAGCAGAAGGAAGTCGTTTCAGTACTTCTTCCACACGACATCTAGCAAGTAATCAGCAAGCGTGCGAGCGGCAGCTATGTTCCACTTGCAATATGAAAGTTTCGCCTGCCAGATACCTGTTCAACACCTTCCTTATTCGCCTGCCCGCAGCGCTCGCTCTTTCCCCAGCCAGCGCGCTGATCGGCACGCTCCCTCTGACACACATGGTTCCTTGGCCGGTTGCCAAGAGCTCCGGAAAGCAGCTTCTGCCGAAGGAGGCTCGCCTCTTGCGGTTACCTTCTCTGAGCTCCGGAGTCCTGGCTTCTGCCTTTCTTGCTCTTAATGCAAGCAGAAAGCTTTTGCACTGCGTCTGGCGAGGAGAACGTGTGACAGGACAGCACATGTTTGTGCAGCTCACCCCTGCCACTGACACAAGCACGGATTTGCAGCACCCTATTCCACCCATGGTGTGACAGGTTTCTGCGCTGTGCAGGGCATTTCTCTGCATCTGGGAGTCCAAGGGAAAGCGCAATTGCTGTCGCAGAGAGCAGCAACAGCAGTAGGGAGCAGCAGAAGGAAGTCTTGCCCGTACTTCTTCTACAAGACAACTAGAGACTTGTCAGCAAGCGGCTGAGTAGCATCTACGTTCCACTTGCAGTCTGAAAGTTTCCCGTGCCACATGCCTGTTCAACACATTCCTTATTCGCTTGCCCGCAGCGCTCGCGCTTTCCCCCGCCCGCGCTCTGACCGGCACTCTCCCTCTGACACACATGGTTCCTTGGCCGGTTGCCAAGAGCTCCGGAAAGCAGCTTCTGCCGAAGGAGGCTCGCCTCTTGCGGTTACCTTCTCTGAGCTCCGGAGTCCTGGCTTCTGCCTTTCTTGCTCTTAATGCAAGCAGAAAGCTTTTGCACTGCGTCTGGCGAGGAGAACGTGTGACAGGACAGCACATGTTTGTGCAGCTCACCCCTGCCACTGACACAAGCACGGATTTGCAGCACCCTATTCCACCCATGGTGTGACAGGTTTCTGCGCTGTGCAGGGCATTTCTCTGCATCTGGGAGTCCAAGGGAAAGTAAAATTGTTGTCGCAGAGAGCAGCAACAGCAGTAGGGAGCAGCAGAAGGAACTCGTGGCCGTACTTCTTCCACACGACATCTAGCAACTAATCAGCAAGCGTGTGAGCGGCAGCTATGTTCCACTTGCAATCTGAAAGTTTCGCCTGCCAGATACCTGTTCAACACCTTCCTTATTCGCCTGCCCGCAGCGCTCGCTCTTTCCCCCGCCAGCGCGCTGATCGGCACGCTCCCTCTGACACACATGGTTCCTTGGCCGGTTGCCAAGAGCTCCGGAAAGCAGCTTCTGCCGAAGGAGGCTCGCCTCTTGCGGTTACCTTCTCTGAGCTCCGGAGTCCTGGCTTCTGCCTTTCTTGCTCTTAATGCAAGCAGAAAGCTTTTGCACTGCGTCTGGCGAGGAGAACGTGTGACAGGACAGCACATGTTTGTGCAGCTCACCCCTGCCACTGACACAAGCACGGATTTGCAGCACCCTATTCCACCCATGGTGTGACAGGTTTCTGCGCTGTGCAGGGCATTTCTCTGCATCTGGGAGTCCAAGGGAAAGCGCAATTGTTGTCGCAGAGAGCAGCAACAGCAGTAGGGAGCAGCAGAAGGAAGTCTTGCCCGTACTTCTTCTACAAGACAACTAGAGACTTGTCAGCAAGCGGCTGAGCAGCATCTACGTTCCACTTGCAGTCTGAAAGTTTCGCCTGCCAGATACCTGTTCAACACCTTCCTTATTCGCCTGCCCGCAGCGCTCGCGCTTTCCCCCGCCCGCGCTCTGACCGGCACTCTCCCTCTGACACACATGGTTCCTTGGCCGGTTGCCAAGAGCTCCGGAAAGCAGCTTCTGCCGAAGGAGGCTCGCCTCTTGCGGTTACCTTCTCTGAGCTCCGGAGTCCTGGCTTCTGCCTTTCTTGCTCTTAATGCAAGCAGAAAGCTTTTGCACTGCGTCTGGCGAGGAGAACGTGTGACAGGACAGCACATGTTTGTGCAGCTCACCCCTGCCACTGACACAAGCACGGATTTGCAGCACCCTATTCCACCCATGGTGTGACAGGTTTCTGCGCTGTGCAGGGCATTTCTCTGCATCTGGGAGTCCAAGGGAAAGTAAAATTGTTGTCGCAGAGAGCAGCAACAGCAGTAGGGAGCAGCAGAAGGATGTCTTGCCCGTACTTCTTCTACAAGACAACTAGAGACTTGTCAGCAAGCGGCTGAGCAGCATCTACGTTCCACTTGCCGTCTGAAAGTTTCCCGTGCCAGATGCCTGTTCAACACCTTCCTTATTCGCCTGCCCGCAGCGCTCGTGCTTTCCCCCGCCCGCGCTCTGACCGGCACTCTCCCTCTGACACACATGGTTCCTTGGCCGGTTGCCAAGAGCTCCGGAAAGCAGCTTCTGCCGAAGGAGACTCGCCTCTTGCGGTTGCCTTCTCCGAAACCCGGAGTCGCGGCATCTGCCTTTCTTGCTCTTAATGCAAGCAGAAAGCTTTTGCACTGCGTCTGGCGAGGAGAACGTGTGACAGGACAGCACATGTTTGTGCAGCTCACCCCTGCCACTGACACAAGCACGGATTTGCAGCACCCTATTCCACCCATGGTGTGACA
The DNA here is from genome assembly GCF_971803275.1 of Cyanistes caeruleus. Classification (NCBI taxonomy): domain Eukaryota; kingdom Metazoa; phylum Chordata; class Aves; order Passeriformes; family Paridae; genus Cyanistes; species Cyanistes caeruleus. Next base: position 63,924,004 of record NC_141704.1, read on the forward strand.
GGTTTCTGCGCTGTGCAGGGCATTTCTCTGCATCTGGGAGTCCAAGGGAAAGTAAAATTGTTGTCGCAGAGAGCAGCAACAGCAGTAGGGGGCAGCAGAAGGAACTCGTGGCCGTACTTCTTCTACAAGACAACTAGAGACTTGTCAGCAAGCGGCTGAGCAGCATCTACGTTCCACTTGCAGTCTGAAAGTTTCGCGTGCCAGATGCCTGTTCAACACCTTCCTTATTCGCCTGCCCGCAGCGCTCGCTCTTTCCCCCGCCCGCGCTCTGACCGGCACTCTCCCTCTGACACACATGGTTCCTTGGCCGGTTGCCAAGAGCTCCGGAAAGCAGCTTCTGCCGAAGGAGGCTCGCCTCTTGCGGTTACCTTCTCTGAGCTCCGGAGTCCTGGCTTCTGCCTTTCTTGCTCTTAATGCAAGCAGAAAGCTTTTGCACTGCGTCTGGCGAGGAGAACGTGTGACAGGACAGCACATGTTTGTGCAGCTCACCCCTGCCACTGACACAAGCACGGATTTGCAGCACCCTATTCCACCCATGGTGTGACAGGTTTCTGCACTGTGCAGGGCATTTCTCTGCATCTGGGAGTCCAAGGGAAAGTAAAATTGTTGTCGCAGAGAGCAGCAACAGCAGTAGGGAGCAGCAGAAAGAAGTCTTGCATGTACTTCTTCTACAAGACAACTAGAGACTTGTCAACAAGCGGCTGAGCAGCATCTACGTTCCACTTGCAGTCTGAAAGTTTCCCGTGCCACATGCCTGTTCAACACCTTCCTTATTCGCCTGCCCGCAGCGCTCGCGCTTTCCCCCGCCCGCGCTCTGACCGGCACTCTCCCTCTGACACACATGGTTCCTTGGCCGGTTGCCAAGAGCTCCGGAAAGCAGCTTCTGCCGAAGGAGGCTCGCCTCTTGCGGTTACCTTCTCTGAGCTCCGGAGTCCTGGCTTCTGCCTTTCTTGCTCTTAATGCAAGCAGAAAGCTTTTGCACTGCGTCTGGCGAGGAGAACGTGTGACAGGAGAGCACAAGTTTGTGCAGCTCACCCCTGCCACTGACACAAGCACGGATTTGCAGCACCCTATTCCACTCATGGTGTGACAGGTTTCTGCGCTGTGCAGGGCATTTCTCTGCATCTGGGAGTCCAAGGGAAAGTAAAATTGTTGTCGCAGAGAGCAGCAACAGCAGTAGGGAGCAGCAGAAGGAAGTCGTGGCCGTACTTCTTCTACAAGACAACTAGAGACTTGTCAGCAAGCGGCTGAGCAGCATCTACGTTCCACTTGCAGTCTGAAAGTTTCCCGTGCCAGATGCCTGTTCAACACCTTCCTTATTCGCCTGCCCGCAGCGCTCGCGCTTTCCCCCGCCCGCGCTCTGACCGGCACTCTCCCTCTGACACACATGGTTCCTTGGCCGGTTGCCAAGAGCTCCGGAAAGCAGCTTCTGCCGAAGGAGGCTCGCCTCTTGCGGTTACCTTCTCTGAGCTCCGGAGTCCTGGCTTCTGCCTTTCTTGCTCTTAATGCAAGCAGAAAGCTTTTGCACTGCGTCTGGCGAGGAGAACGTGTGACAGGACAGCACATGTTTGTGCAGCTCACCCCTGCCACTGACACAAGCACGGATTTGCAGCACCCTATTCCACCCATGGTGTGACAGGTTTCTGCGCTGTGCAGGGCATTTCTCTGCATCTGGGAGTCCAAGGGAAAGTAAAATTGTTGTCGCAGAGAGCAGCAACAGCAGTAGGGAGCAGCAGAAGGAAGTCGTGGCCGTACTTCTTCTACAAGACAACTAGAGACTTGTCAGCAAGCGGCTGAGCAGCATCTACGTTCCACTTGCAGTCTGAAAGTTTCCCGTGCCAGATGCCTGTTCAACACCTTCCTTATTCGCCTGCCCGCAGCGCTCGCGCTTTCCCCCGCCCGCGCTCTGACCGGCACTCTCCCTCTGACACACATGGTTCCTTGGCCGGTTGCCAAGAGCTCCGGAAAGCAGCTTCTGCCGAAGGAGGCTCGCCTCTTGCGGTTACCTTCTCTGAGCTCCGGAGTCCTGGCTTCTGCCTTTCTTGCTCTTAATGCAAGCAGAAAGCTTTTGCACTGCGTCTGGCGAGGAGAACGTGTGACAGGACAGCACATGTTTGTGCAGCTCACCCCTGCCACTGACACAAGCACGGATTTGCAGCACCCTATTCCACCCATGGTGTGACAGGTTTCTGCGCTGTGCAGGGCATTTCTCTGCATCTGGGAGTCCAAGGGAAAGTAAAATTGTTGTCGCAGAGAGCAGCAACAGCAGTAGGGAGCAGCAGAAGGAACTCGTGGCCGTACTTCTTCTACAAGACAACTAGAGACTTGTCAGCAAGCGGCTGAGCAGCATCTACGTTCCACTTGCAGTCTGAAAGTTTCCCGTGCCACATGCCTGTTCAACACCTTCCTTATTCGCCTGCCCGCAGCGCTCGCTCTTTCCCCCGCCCGCGCTCTGACCGGCACTCTCCCTCTGACACACATGGTTCCTTGGCCGGTTGCCAAGAGCTCCGGAAAGCAGCTTCTGCCGAAGGAGGCTCGCCTCTTGCGGTTACCTTCTCTGAGCTCTGGAGTCCTGGCTTCTGCCTTTCTTGCTCTTAATGCAAGCAGAAAGCTTTTGCACTGCGTCTGGCGAGGAGAACGTGTGACAGGACAGCACATGTTTGTGCAGCTCACCCCTGCCACTGACACAAGCACGGATTTGCAGCACCCTATTCCACCCATGGTGTGACAGGTTTCTGCGCTGTGCAGGGCATTTCTCTGCATCTGGGAGTCCAAGGGAAAGTAAAATTGTTGTCGCAGAGAGCAGCAACAGCAGTAGGGGGCAGCAGAAGGAACTCGTGGCCGTACTTCTTCTACAAGACAACTAGAGACTTGTCAGCAAGCGGCTGAGCAGCATCTACGTTCCACTTGCAGTCTGAAAGTTTCCCGTGCCACATGCCTGTTCAACACCTTCCTTATTCGCCTGCCCGCAGCGCTCGCGCTTTCCCCCGCCCGCGCTCTGACCGGCACTCTCCCTCTGACACACATGGTTCCTTGGCCGGTTGCCAAGAGCTCCGGAAAGCAGCTTCTGCCGAAGGAGACTCGCCTCTTGCGGTTGCCTTCTCCGAACCCCGGAGTCGCGGCATCTGCGTATCTTGCTCTTATTGCAAGCGGAAATCTTTTGCACTGCGTCTGGCGAGGAGAACGTGTGACAGGACAGCACATGTTTGTGCAGCTCACCCCTGCCACTGACACAAGCACGGATTTGCAGCACCCTATTCCACCCATGGTGTGACAGGTTTCTGCGCTGTGCAGGGCATTTCTCTGCATCTGGGAGTCCAAGGGAAAGTAAAATTGTTGTCGCAGAGAGCAGCAACCGCAGTAGGGAGCAGCAGAAGGATGTCTTGCCCGTACTTCTTCTACAAGACAACTAGAGACTTGTCAGCAAGCGGCTGAGCAGCATCTACGTTCCACTTGCAGTCTGAAAGTTTCCCGTGCCAGATGCCTGTTCAACACCTTCCTTATTCGCCTGCCCGCAGCGCTCGCGCTTTCCCCCGCCCGCGCTCTGACCGGCACTCTCCCTCTGACACACATGGTTCCTTGGCCGGTTGCCAAGAGCTCCGGAAAGCAGCTTCTGCCGAAGGAGGCTCGCCTCTTGCGGTTACCTTCTCTGAGCTCCGGAGTCCTGGCTTCTGCCTTTCTTGCTCTTAATGCAAGCAGAAAGCTTTTGCACTGCGTCTGGCGAGGAGAACGTGTGACAGGACAGCACATGTTTGTGCAGCTCACCCCTGCCACTGACACAAGCACGGATTTACAGCACCCTAATCCACCCTTAGTGTGACAGGTTTCTGCGCTGTGCAGGGCATTTCTCTGCATCTGGGAGTCCAAGGGAAAGTAAAATTGTTGTCGCAGAGAGCAGCAACAGCAGTAGGGAGCAGCAGAAGGAACTCGTGGCCGTACTTCTTCTACAAGACAACTAGAGACTTGTCAGCATGCGGCTGAGCAGCATCTACGTTCCACTTGCAGTCTGAAAGTTTCCCGTGCCACATGCCTGTTCAACACCTTCCTTATTCGCCTGCCCGCAGCGCTCGCGCTTTCCCCCGCCCGCGCTCTGACCGGCACTCTCCCTCTGACACACATGGTTCCTTGGCCGGTTGCCAAGAGCTCCGGAAAGCAGCTTCTGCCGAAGGAGGCTCGCCTCTTGCGGTTACCTTCTCTGAGCTCCGGAGTCCTGGCTTCTGCCTTTCTTGCTCTTAATGCAAGCAGAAAGCTTTTGCACTGCGTCTGGCGAGGAGAACGTGTGACAGGACAGCACATGTTTGTGCAGCTCACCCCTGCCACTGACACAAGCACGGATTTGCAGCACCCTAATCCACCCTTAGTGTGACAGGTTTCTGCGCTGTGCAGGGCATTTCTCTGCATCTGGGAGTCCAAGGGAAAGTAAAATTGTTGTCGCAGAGAGCAGCAACAGCAGTAGGGGGCAGCAGAAGGAACTCGTGGCCGTACTTCTTCTACAAGACAACTAGAGACTTGTCAGCAAGCGGCTGAGCAGCATCTACGTTCCACTTGCAGTCTGAAAGTTTCCCGTGCCACATGCCTGTTCAACACCTTCCTTATTCGCCTGCCCGCAGCGCTCGCGCTTTCCCCCGCCCGTGCTCTGACCGGCACTCTCCCTCTGACACACATGGTTCCTTGGCCGGTTGCCAAGAGCTCCGGAAAGCAGCTTCTGCCGAAGGAGGCTCGCCTCTTGCGGTTACCTTCTCTGAGCTCCGGAGTCCTGGCTTCTGCCTTTCTTGCTCTTAATGCAAGCAGAAAGCTTTTGCACTGCGTCTGGCGAGGGGAACGTGTGACAGGACAGCACATGTTTGTGCAGCTCACCCCTGCCACTGACACAAGCACGGATTTGCAGCACCCTATTCCACCCTTAGTGAGACAGGTTTCTGCGCTGTGCAGGGCATTTCTCTTCATCTGGGAGTCCAAGGGAAAGTAAAATTGTTGTCGCAGAGAGCAGCAACAGCAGTAGGGGGCAGCAGAAGGAACTCGTGGCCGTACTTCTTCTACAAGACAACTAGAGACTTGTCAGCAAGCGGCTGAGCAGCATCTACGTTCCACTTCCAGTCTGAAAGTTTCCCGTGCCACATGCCTGTTCAACACCTTCCTTATTCGCCTGCCCGCAGCGCTCGCTCTTTCCCCCGCCCGCGCTCTGACCGGCACTCTCCCTCTGACACACATGGTTCCTTGGCCGGTTGCCAAGAGCTCCGGAAAGCAGCTTCTGCCGAAGGAGGCTCGCCTCTTGCAGTTACCTTCTCTGAGCTCCGGAGTCCTGGCTTCTGCCTTTCTTGCTCTTAATGCAAGCAGAAAGCTTTTGCACTGCGTCTGGCGAGGAGAACGTGTGACAGGACAGCACATGTTTGTGCAGCTCACCCCTGCCACTGACACAAGCACGGATTTGCAGCACCCTATTCCACCCATGGTGTGACAGGTTTCTGCGCTGTGCAGGGCATTTCTCTGCATCTGGGAGTCCAAGGGAAAGTAAAATTGTTGTCGCAGAGAGCAGCAACAGCAGTAGGGAGCAGCAGAAGGAAGTCTTGCCCGTACTTCTTCTACAAGACAACTAGAGACTTGTCAGCAAGCGGCTGAGCAGCATCTACGTTCCACTTGCAGTCTGAAAGTTTCCCGTGCCAGATGCCTGTTCAACACCTTCCTTATTCGCCTGCCCGCAGCGCTCGCGCTTTCCCCCGCCCGCGCTCTGACCGGCACTCTCCCTCTGACACACATGGTTCCTTGGCCGGTTGCCAAGAGCTCCGGAAAGCAGCTTCTGCCGAAGGAGACTCGCCTCTTGCGGTTGCCTTCTCCGAAACCCGGAGTCGCGGCATCTGCCTTTCTTGCTCTTAATGCAAGCAGAAAGCTTTTGCACTGCGTCTGGCGAGGAGAATGTGTGACAGGACAGCACATGTTTGTGCAGCTCACCCCTGCCACTGACACAAGCACGGATTTGCAGCACCCTATTCCACCCATGGTGTGACAGGTTTCTGCGCTGTGCAGGGCATTTCTCTGCATCTGGGAGTCCAAGGGAAAGTAAAATTGTTGTCGCAGAGAGCAGCAACAGCAGTAGGGAGCAGCAGAAGGAAGTCGTTTCAGTACTTCTTCCACACGACATCTAGCAACTAATCAGCAAGCGTGCGAGCGGCAGCTCTGTTCCACTTGCAATCTGAAAGTTTCGCCTGCCAGATACCTGTTCAACACCTTCCTTATTCGCCTGCCCGCAGCGCTCGCTCTTTCCCCCGCCAGCGCGCTGATCGGCACGCTCCCTCTGACACACATGGTTCCTTGGCCGGTTGCCAAGAGCTCCGGAAAGCAGCTTCTGCCGAAGGAGGCTCGCCTCTTGCGGTTACCTTCTCTGAGCTCCGGAGTCCTGGCTTCTGCCTTTCTTGCTCTTAATGCAAGCAGAAAGCTTTTGCACTGCGTCTGGCGAGGAGAACGTGTGACAGGACAGCACATGTTTGTGCAGCTCACCCCTGCCACTGACACAAGCACGGATTTGCAGCACCCTATTCCAACCATGGTGTGACAGGTTTCTGCGCTGTGCAGGGCATTTCTCTGCATCTGGGAGTCCAAGGGAAAGTAAAATTGTTGTCGCAGAGAGCAGCAACAGCAGTAGGGAGCAGCAGAAGGAAGTCTTGCCCGTACTTCTTCTACAAGACAACTAGAGACTTGTCAGCAAGCGGCTGAGCAGCATCTACGTTCCACTTGCAGTCTGAAAGTTTCCCGTGCCACATGCCTGTTCAACACCTTCCTTATTCGCCTGCCCGCAGCGCTCGCGCTTTCCCCTGCTCGCGCTCTGACCGGCACTCTCCCTCTGACACACATGGTTCCTTGGCCGGTTGCCAAGAGCTCCGGAAAGCAGCTTCTGCCGAAGGAGGCTCGCCTCTTGCGGTTACCTTCTCTGAGCTCCGGAGTCCTGGCTTCTGCCTTTCTTGCTCTTAATGCAAGCAGAAAGCTTTTGCACTGCGTCTGGCGAGGAGAACGTGTGACAGGACAGCACATGTTTGTGCAGCTCACCCCTGCCACTGACACAAGCACGGATTTGCAGCACCCTATTCCACCCATGGTGTGACAGGTTTCTGCGCTGTGCAGGGCATTTCTCTGCATCTGGGAGTCCAAGGGAAAGTAAAATTGTTGTCGCAGAGAGCAGCAACAGCAGTAGGGAGCAGCAGAAGGATGTCTTGCCCGTACTTCTTCTACAAGACAACTAGAGACTTGTCAGCAAGCGGCTGAGCAGCATCTACGTTCCACTTGCCGTCTGAAAGTTTCCCGTGCCAGATGCCTGTTCAACACCTTCCTTATTCGCCTGCCCGCAGCGCTCGTGCTTTCCCCCGCCCGCGCTCTGACCGGCACTCTCCCTCTGACACACATGGTTCCTTGGCCGGTTGCCAAGAGCTCCGGAAAGCAGCTTCTGCCGAAGGAGGCTCGCCTCTTGCGGTTACCTTCTCTGAGCTCCGGAGTCCTGGCTTCTGCCTTTCTTGCTCTTAATGCAAGCAGAAAGCTTTTGCACTGCGTCTGGCGAGGAGAACGTGTGACAGGACAGCACATGTTTGTGCAGCTCACCCCTGCCACTGACACAAGCACGGATTTGCAGCACCCTATTCCACCCATGGTGTGACAGGTTTCTGCACTGTGCAGGGCATTTCTCTGCATCTGGGAGTCCAAGGGAAAGTAAAATTGTTGTCGCAGAGAGCAGCAACCGCAGTAGGGAGCAGCAGAAGGATGTCTTGCCCGTACTTCTTCTACAAGACAACTAGAGACTTGTCAGCAAGCGGCTGAGCAGCATCTACGTTCCACTTGCAGTCTGAAAGTTTCCCGTGCCAGATGCCTGTTCAACACCTTCCTTATTCGCCTGCCCGCAGCGCTCGCGCTTTCCCCCGCCCGCGCTCTGACCGGCACTCTCCCTCTGACACACATGGTTCCTTGGCCGGTTGCCAAGAGCTCCGGAAAGCAGCTTCTGCCGAAGGAGACTCGCCTCTTGCGGTTGCCTTCTCCGAAACCCGGAGTCGCGGCATCTGCCTTTCTTGCTCTTAATGCAAGCAGAAAGCTTTTGCACTGCGTCTGGCGAGGAGAATGTGTGACAGGACAGCACATGTTTGTGCAGCTCACCCCTGCCACTGACACAAGCACGGATTTGCAGCACCCTATTCCACCCATGGTGTGACAGGTTTCTGCGCTGTGCAGGGCATTTCTCTGCATCTGGGAGTCCAAGGGAAAGTAAAATTGTTGTCGCAGAGAGCAGCAACAGCAGTAGGGAGCAGCAGAAGGAAGTCGTTTCAGTACTTCTTCCACACGACATCTAGCAACTAATCAGCAAGCGTGCGAGCGGCAGCTCTGTTCCACTTGCAATCTGAAAGTTTCGCCTGCCAGATACCTGTTCAACACCTTCCTTATTCGCCTGCCCGCAGCGCTCGCTCTTTCCCCCGCCAGCGCGCTGATCGGCACGCTCCCTCTGACACACATGGTTCCTTGGCCGGTTGCCAAGAGCTCCGGAAAGCAGCTTCTGCCGAAGGAGGCTCGCCTCTTGCGGTTACCTTCTCTGAGCTCCGGAGTCCTGGCTTCTGCCTTTCTTGCTCTTAATGCAAGCAGAAAGCTTTTGCACTGCGTCTGGCGAGGAGAACGTGTGACAGGACAGCACATGTTTGTGCAGCTCACCCCTGCCACTGACACAAGCACGGATTTGCAGCACCCTATTCCAACCATGGTGTGACAGGTTTCTGCGCTGTGCAGGGCATTTCTCTGCATCTGGGAGTCCAAGGGAAAGTAAAATTGTTGTCGCAGAGAGCAGCAACAGCAGTAGGGAGCAGCAGAAGGAAGTCTTGCCCGTACTTCTTCTACAAGACAACTAGAGACTTGTCAGCAAGCGGCTGAGCAGCATCTACGTTCCACTTGCAGTCTGAAAGTTTCCCGTGCCACATGCCTGTTCAACACCTTCCTTATTCGCCTGCCCGCAGCGCTCGCGCTTTCCCCTGCTCGCGCTCTGACCGGCACTCTCCCTCTGACACACATGGTTCCTTGGCCGGTTGCCAAGAGCTCCGGAAAGCAGCTTCTGCCGAAGGAGGCTCGCCTCTTGCGGTTACCTTCTCTGAGCTCCGGAGTCCTGGCTTCTGCCTTTCTTGCTCTTAATGCAAGCAGAAAGCTTTTGCACTGCGTCTGGCGAGGAGAACGTGTGACAGGACAGCACATGTTTGTGCAGCTCACCCCTGCCACTGACACAAGCACGGATTTGCAGCACCCTATTCCACCCATGGTGTGACAGGTTTCTGCGCTGTGCAGGGCATTTCTCTGCATCTGGGAGTCCAAGGGAAAGTAAAATTGTTGTCGCAGAGAGCAGCAACAGCAGTAGGGAGCAGCAGAAGGATGTCTTGCCCGTACTTCTTCTACAAGACAACTAGAGACTTGTCAGCAAGCGGCTGAGCAGCATCTACGTTCCACTTGCCGTCTGAAAGTTTCCCGTGCCAGATGCCTGTTCAACACCTTCCTTATTCGCCTGCCCGCAGCGCTCGTGCTTTCCCCCGCCCGCGCTCTGACCGGCACTCTCCCTCTGACACACATGGTTCCTTGGCCGGTTGCCAAGAGCTCCGGAAAGCAGCTTCTGCCGAAGGAGGCTCGCCTCTTGCGGTTACCTTCTCTGAGCTCCGGAGTCCTGGCTTCTGCCTTTCTTGCTCTTAATGCAAGCAGAAAGCTTTTGCACTGCGTCTGGCGAGGAGAACGTGTGACAGGACAGCACATGTTTGTGCAGCTCACCCCTGCCACTGACACAAGCACGGATTTGCAGCACCCTATTCCACCCATGGTGTGACAGGTTTCTGCACTGTGCAGGGCATTTCTCTGCATCTGGGAGTCCAAGGGAAAGTAAAATTGTTGTCGCAGAGAGCAGCAACCGCAGTAGGGAGCAGCAGAAGGATGTCTTGCCCGTACTTCTTCTACAAGACAACTAGAGACTTGTCAGCAAGCGGCTGAGCAGCATCTACGTTCCACTTGCAGTCTGAAAGTTTCCCGTGCCAGATGCCTGTTCAACACCTTCCTTATTCGCCTGCCCGCAGCGCTCGCGCTTTCCCCCGCCCGCGCTCTGACCGGCACTCTCCCTCTGACACACATGGTTCCTTGGCCGGTTGCCAAGAGCTCCGGAAAGCAGCTTCTGCCGAAGGAGGCTCGCCTCTTGCAGTTACCTTCTCTGAGCTCCGGAGTCCTGGCTTCTGCCTTTCTTGCTCTTAATGCAAGCAGAAAGCTTTTGCACTGCGTCTGGCGAGGAGAACGTGTGACAGGACAGCACATGTTTGTGCAGCTCACCCCTGCCACTGACACAAGCACGGATTTGCAGCACCCTATTCCACCCATGGTGTGACAGGTTTCTGCGCTGTGCAGGGCATTTCTCTGCATCTGGGAGTCCAAGGGAAAGTAAAATTGTTGTCGCAGAGAGCAGCAACAGCAGTAGGGAGCAGCAGAAGGAAGTCTTGCCCGTACTTCTTCTACAAGACAACTAGAGACTTGTCAGCAAGCGGCTGAGCAGCATCTACGTTCCACTTGCAGTCTGAAAGTTTCCCGTGCCAGATGCCTGTTCAACACCTTCCTTATTCGCCTGCCCGCAGCGCTCGCGCTTTCCCCCGCCCGCGCTCTGACCGGCACTCTCCCTCTGACACACATGGTTCCTTGGCCGGTTGCCAAGAGCTCCGGAAAGCAGCTTCTGCCGAAGGAGACTCGCCTCTTGCGGTTGCCTTCTCCGAAACCCGGAGTCGCGGCATCTGCCTTTCTTGCTCTTAATGCAAGCAGAAAGCTTTTGCACTGCGTCTGGCGAGGAGAACGTGTGACAGGACAGCACATGTTTGTGCAGCTCACCCCTGCCACTGACACAAGCACGGATTTGCAGCACCCTATTCCACCCATGGTGTGACAGGTTTCTGCGCTGTGCAGGGCATTTCTCTGCATCTGGGAGTCCAAGGGAAAGTAAAATTGTTGTCGCAGAGAGCAGCAACAGCAGTAGGGAGCAGCAGAAGGAAGTCGTTTCAGTACTTCTTCCACACGACATCTAGCAACTAATCAGCAAGCGTGCGAGCGGCAGCTCTGTTCCACTTGCAATCTGAAAGTTTCGCCTGCCAGATACCTGTTCAACACCTTCCTTATTCGCCTGCCCGCAGCGCTCGCTCTTTCCCCCGCCAGCGCGCTGATCGGCACGCTCCCTCTGACACACATGGTTCCTTGGCCGGTTGCCAAGAGCTCCGGAAAGCAGCTTCTGCCGAAGGAGGCTCGCCTCTTGCGGTTACCTTCTCTGAGCTCCGGAGTCCTGGCTTCTGCCTTTCTTGCTCTTAATGCAAGCAGAAAGCTTTTGCACTGCGTCTGGCGAGGAGAACGTGTGACAGGACAGCACATGTTTGTGCAGCTCACCCCTGCCACTGACACAAGCACGGATTTGCAGCACCCTATTCCACCCATGGTGTGACAGGTTTCTGCGCTGTGCAGGGCATTTCTCTGCATCTGGGAGTCCAAGGGAAAGCGCAATTGTTGTCGCAGAGAGCAGCAACAGCAGTAGGGAGCAGCAGAAGGAAGTCTTGCCCGTACTTCTTCTACAAGACAACTAGAGACTTGTCAGCAAGCGGCTGAGCAGCATCTACGTTCCACTTGCAGTCTGAAAGTTTCCCGTGCCACATGCCTGTTCAACACCTTCCTTATTCGCCTGCCCGCAGCGCTCGCGCTTTCCCCTGCTCGCGCTCTGACCGGCACTCTCCCTCTGACACACATGGTTCCTTGGCCGGTTGCCAAGAGCTCCGGAAAGCAGCTTCTGCCGAAGGAGGCTCGCCTCTTGCGGTTACCTTCTCTGAGCTCCGGAGTCCTGGCTTCTGCCTTTCTTGCTCTTAATGCAAGCAGAAAGCTTTTGCACTGCGTCTGGCGAGGAGAACGTGTGACAGGACAGCACATGTTTGTGCAGCTCACCCCTGCCACTGACACAAGCACGGATTTGCAGCACCCTATTCCACCCATGGTGTGACAGGTTTCTGCGCTGTGCAGGGCATTTCTCTGCATCTGGGAGTCCAAGGGAAAGTAAAATTGTTGTCGCAGAGAGCAGCAACAGCAGTAGGGAGCAGCAGAAGGATGTCTTGCCCGTACTTCTTCTACAAGACAACTAGAGACTTGTCAGCAAGCGGCTGAGCAGCATCTACGTTCCACTTGCCGTCTGAAAGTTTCCCGTGCCAGATGCCTGTTCAACACCTTCCTTATTCGCCTGCCCGCAGCGCTCGTGCTTTCCCCCGCCCGCGCTCTGACCGGCACTCTCCCTCTGACACACATGGTTCCTTGGCCGGTTGCCAAGAGCTCCGGAAAGCAGCTTCTGCCGAAGGAGGCTCGCCTCTTGCGGTTACCTTCTCTGAGCTCCGGAGTCCTGGCTTCTGCCTTTCTTGCTCTTAATGCAAGCAGAAAGCTTTTGCACTGCGTCTGGCGAGGAGAACGTGTGACAGGACAGCACATGTTTGTGCAGCTCACCCCTGCCACTGACACAAGCACGGATTTGCAGCACCCTATTCCACCCATGGTGTGACAGGTTTCTGCACTGTGCAGGGCATTTCTCTGCATCTGGGAGTCCAAGGGAAAGTAAAATTGTTGTCGCAGAGAGCAGCAACCGCAGTAGGGAGCAGCAGAAGGATGTCTTGCCCGTACTTCTTCTACAAGACAACTAGAGACTTGTCAGCAAGCGGCTGAGCAGCATCTACGTTCCACTTGCAGTCTGAAAGTTTCCCGTGCCAGATGCCTGTTCAACACCTTCCTTATTCGCCTGCCCGCAGCGCTCGCGCTTTCCCCCGCCCGCGCTCTGACCGGCACTCTCCCTCTGACACACATGGTTCCTTGGCCGGTTGCCAAGAGCTCCGGAAAGCAGCTTCTGCCGAAGGAGACTCGCCTCTTGCGGTTGCCTTCTCCGAAACCCGGAGTCGCGGCATCTGCCTTTCTTGCTCTTAATGCAAGCAGAAAGCTTTTGCACTGCGTCCGGCGAGGAGAACGTGTGACAGGACAGCACATGTTTGTGCAGCTCACCCCTGCCACTGACACAAGCACGGATTTACAGCACCCTATTCCACCCATGGTGTGACAGGTTTCTGCGCTGTGCAGGGCATTTCTCTGCATCTGGGAGTCCAAGGGAAAGTAAAATTGTTGTCGCAGAGAGCAGCAACAGCAGTAGGGAGCAGCAGAAGGAAGTCGTTTCAGTACTTCTTCCACACGACATCTAGCAACTAATCAGCAAGCGTGTGAGCGGCAGCTATGTTCCACTTGCAATCTGAAAGTTTCGCCTGCCAGATACCTGTTCAACACCTTCCTTATTCGCCTGCCCGCAGCGCTCGCGCTTTCCCCCGCCCGCGCTCTGACTGGCACTCTCCCTCTGACACACATGGTTCCTTGGCCGGTTGCCAAGAGCTCCGGAAAGCAGCTTCTGCCGAAGGAGGCTCGCCTCTTGCGGTTACCTTCTCTGAGCTCCGGAGTCCTGGCTTCTGCCTTTCTTGCTCTTAATGCAAGCAGAAAGCTTTTGCACTGCATCTGGCGAGGAGAACGTGTGACAGGACAGCACATGTTTGTGCAGCTCACCCCTGCCACTGACACAAGCACGGATTTGCAGCACCCTATTCCACTCATGGTGTGACAGGTTTCTGCGCTGTGCAGGGCATTTCTCTGCATCTGGGAGTCCAAGGGAAAGTAAAATTGTTGTCGCAGAGAGCAGCAACAGCAGTAGGGAGCAGCAGAAGGATGTCTTGCCCGTACTTCTTCTACAAGACAACTAGAGACTTGTCAGCAAGCCGCTGAGCAGCATCTACGTTCCACTTGCCGTCTGAAAGTTTCCCGTGCCAGATGCCTGTTCAACACCTTCCTTATTCGCCTGCCCGCAGCGCTCGTGCTTTCCCCCGCCCGCGCTCTGACCGGCACTCTCCCTCTGACACACATGGTTCCTTGGCCGGTTGCCAAGAGCTCCGGAAAGCAGCTTCTGCCGAAGGAGACTCGCCTCTTGCGGTTGCCTTCTCCGAACCCCGGAGTCGCGGCATCTGCCTTTCTTGCTCTTAATGCAAGCAGAAAGCTTTTGCACTGCGTCTGGCGAGGAGAACGTGTGACAGGACAGCACATGTTTGTGCAGCTCACCCCTGCCACTGACACAAGCACGGATTTGCAGCACCCTATTCCACCCATGGTGTGACAGGTTTCTGCGCTGTGCAGGGCATTTCTCTGCATCTGGGAGTCCAAGGGAAAGTAAAATTGTTGTCGCAGAGAGCAGCAACAGCAGTAGGGGGCAGCAGAAGGATGTCTTGCCCGTACTTCTTCTACAAGACAACTAGAGACTTGTCAGCAAGCGGCTGAGCAGCATCTACGTTCCACTTCCAGTCTGAAAGTTTCGCATGCCAGATGCCTGTTCAACACCTTCCTTATTCGCCTGCCCGCAGCGCTCGCTCTTTCCCCCGCCCGCGCTCTGACCGGCACTCTCCCTCTGACACACATGGTTCCTTGGCCGGTTGCCAAGAGCTCCGGAAAGCAGCTTCTGCCGAAGGAGGCTCGCCTCTTGCGGTTACCTTCTCTGAGCTCCGGAGTCCTGGCTTCTGCCTTTCTTGCTCTTAATGCAAGCAGAAAGCTTTTGCACTGTGTCTGGCGAGGAGAACGTGTGACAGGACAGCACATGTTTGTGCAGCTCACCCCTGCCACTGACACAAGCACGGATTTGCAGCACCCTATTCCACCCATGGTGTGACAGGTTTCTGCACTGTGCAGGGCATTTCTCTGCATCTGGGAGTCCAAGGGAAAGTAAAATTGTTGTCGCAGAGAGCAGCAACCGCAGTAGGGAGCAGCAGAAGGATGTCTTGCCCGTACTTCTTCTACAAGACAACTAGAGACTTGTCAGCAAGCGGCTGAGCAGCATCTACGTTCCACTTGCAGTCTGAAAGTTTCCCGTGCCAGATGCCTGTTCAACACCTTCCTTATTCGCCTGCCCGCAGCGCTCGCGCTTTCCCCCGCCCGCGCTCTGACCGGCACTCTCCCTCTGACACACATGGTTCCTTGGCCGGTTGCCAAGAGCTCCGGAAAGCAGCTTCTGCCGAAGGAGACTCGCCTCTTGCGGTTGCCTTCTCCGAAACCCGGAGTCGCGGCATCTGCCTTTCTTGCTCTTAATGCAAGCAGAAAGCTTTTGCACTGCGTCCGGCGAGGAGAACGTGTGACAGGACAGCACATGTTTGTGCAGCTCACCCCTGCCACTGACACAAGCACGGATTTACAGCACCCTATTCCACCCATGGTGTGACAGGTTTCTGCGCTGTGCAGGGCATTTCTCTGCATCTGGGAGTCCAAGGGAAAGTAAAATTGTTGTCGCAGAGAGCAGCAACAGCAGTAGGGAGCAGCAGAAGGAAGTCGTTTCAGTACTTCTTCCACACGACATCTAGCAACTAATCAGCAAGCGTGTGAGCGGCAGCTATGTTCCACTTGCAATCTGAAAGTTTCGCCTGCCAGATACCTGTTCAACACCTTCCTTATTCGCCTGCCCGCAGCGCTCGCGCTTTCCCCCGCCCGCGCTCTGACTGGCACTCTCCCTCTGACACACATGGTTCCTTGGCCGGTTGCCAAGAGCTCCGGAAAGCAGCTTCTGCCGAAGGAGGCTCGCCTCTTGCGGTTACCTTCTCTGAGCTCCGGAGTCCTGGCTTCTGCCTTTCTTGCTCTTAATGCAAGCAGAAAGCTTTTGCACTGCATCTGGCGAGGAGAACGTGTGACAGGACAGCACATGTTTGTGCAGCTCACCCCTGCCACTGACACAAGCACGGATTTGCAGCACCCTATTCCACTCATGGTGTGACAGGTTTCTGCGCTGTGCAGGGCATTTCTCTGCATCTGGGAGTCCAAGGGAAAGTAAAATTGTTGTCGCAGAGAGCAGCAACAGCAGTAGGGAGCAGCAGAAGGATGTCTTGCCCGTACTTCTTCTACAAGACAACTAGAGACTTGTCAGCAAGCCGCTGAGCAGCATCTACGTTCCACTTGCCGTCTGAAAGTTTCCCGTGCCAGATGCCTGTTCAACACCTTCCTTATTCGCCTGCCCGCAGCGCTCGTGCTTTCCCCCGCCCGCGCTCTGACCGGCACTCTCCCTCTGACACACATGGTTCCTTGGCCGGTTGCCAAGAGCTCCGGAAAGCAGCTTCTGCCGAAGGAGACTCGCCTCTTGCGGTTGCCTTCTCCGAACCCCGGAGTCGCGGCATCTGCCTTTCTTGCTCTTAATGCAAGCAGAAAGCTTTTGCACTGCGTCTGGCGAGGAGAACGTGTGACAGGACAGCACATGTTTGTGCAGCTCACCCCTGCCACTGACACAAGCACGGATTTGCAGCACCCTATTCCACCCATGGTGTGACAGGTTTCTGCGCTGTGCAGGGCATTTCTCTGCATCTGGGAGTCCAAGGGAAAGTAAAATTGTTGTCGCAGAGAGCAGCAACAGCAGTAGGGGGCAGCAGAAGGATGTCTTGCCCGTACTTCTTCTACAAGACAACTAGAGACTTGTCAGCAAGCGGCTGAGCAGCATCTACGTTCCACTTCCAGTCTGAAAGTTTCGCATGCCAGATGCCTGTTCAACACCTTCCTTATTCGCCTGCCCGCAGCGCTCGCTCTTTCCCCCGCCCGCGCTCTGACCGGCACTCTCCCTCTGACACACATGGTTCCTTGGCCGGTTGCCAAGAGCTCCGGAAAGCAGCTTCTGCCGAAGGAGGCTCGCCTCTTGCGGTTACCTTCTCTGAGCTCCGGAGTCCTGGCTTCTGCCTTTCTTGCTCTTAATGCAAGCAGAAAGCTTTTGCACTGTGTCTGGCGAGGAGAACGTGTGACAGGACAGCACATGTTTGTGCAGCTCACCCCTGCCACTGACACAAGCACGGATTTGCAGCACCCTATTCCACCCATGGTGTGACAGGTTTCTGCACTGTGCAGGGCATTTCTCTGCATCTGGGAGTCCAAGGGAAAGTAAAATTGTTGTCGCAGAGAGCAGCAACCGCAGTAGGGAGCAGCAGAAGGATGTCTTGCCCGTACTTCTTCTACAAGACAACTAGAGACTTGTCAGCAAGCGGCTGAGCAGCATCTACGTTCCACTTGCAGTCTGAAAGTTTCCCGTGCCAGATGCCTGTTCAACACCTTCCTTATTCGCCTGCCCGCAGCGCTCGCGCTTTCCCCCGCCCGCGCTCTGACCGGCACTCTCCCTCTGACACACATGGTTCCTTGGCCGGTTGCCAAGAGCTCCGGAAAGCAGCTTCTGCCGAAGGAGACTCGCCTCTTGCGGTTGCCTTCTCCGAAACCCGGAGTCGCGGCATCTGCCTTTCTTGCTCTTAATGCAAGCAGAAAGCTTTTGCACTGCGTCCGGCGAGGAGAACGTGTGACAGGACAGCACATGTTTGTGCAGCTCACCCCTGCCACTGACACAAGCACGGATTTACAGCACCCTATTCCACCCATGGTGTGACAGGTTTCTGCGCTGTGCAGGGCATTTCTCTGCATCTGGGAGTCCAAGGGAAAGTAAAATTGTTGTCGCAGAGAGCAGCAACAGCAGTAGGGAGCAGCAGAAGGAAGTCGTTTCAGTACTTCTTCCACACGACATCTAGCAACTAATCAGCAAGCGTGTGAGCGGCAGCTATGTTCCACTTGCAATCTGAAAGTTTCGCCTGCCAGATACCTGTTCAACACCTTCCTTATTCGCCTGCCCGCAGCGCTCGCTCTTTCCCCCGCCCGCGCTCTGACCGGCACTCTCCCTCTGACACACATGGTTCCTTGGCCGGTTGCCAAGAGCTCCGGAAAGCAGCTTCTGCCGAAGGAGGCTCGCCTCTTGCGGTTACCTTCTCTGAGCTCCGGAGTCCTGGCTTCTGCCTTTCTTGCTCTTAATGCAAGCAGAAAGCTTTTGCACTGCGTCTGGCGAGGAGAACGTGTGACAGGACAGCACATGTTTGTGCAGCTCACCCCTGCCACTGACACAAGCACGGATTTGCAGCACCCTATTCCACTCATGGTGTGACAGGTTTCTGCGCTGTGCAGGGCATTTCTCTGCATCTGGGAGTCCAAGGGAAAGTAAAATTGTTGTCGCAGAGAGCAGCAACAGCAGTAGGGAGCAGCAGAAGGAAGTCGTGGCCGTACTTCTTCTACAAGACAACTAGAGACTTGTCAGCAAGCGGCTGAGCAGCATCTACGTTCCACTTGCAGTCTGAAAGTTTCCCGTGCCAGATACCTGTTCAACACCTTCCTTATTCGCCTGCCCGCAGCGCTCGCGCTTTCCCCCGCCCGCGCTCTGACCGGCACTCTCCCCCTGACACACATGGTTCCTTGGCCGGTTGCCAAGAGCTCCGGAAAGCAGCTTCTGCCGAAGGAGGCTCGCCTCTTGCGGTTACCTTCTCTGAGCTCCGGAGTCCTGGCTTCTGCCTTTCTTGCTCTTAATGCAAGCAGAAAGCTTTTGCACTGCGTCTGGCGAGGAGAACGTGTGACAGGACAGCACATGTTTGTGCAGCTCACCCCTGCCACTGACACAAGCACGGATTTGCAGCACCCTATTCCACCCATGGTGTGACAGGTTTCTGCACTGTGCAGGGCATTTCTCTGCATCTGGGAGTCCAAGGGAAAGTAAAATTGTTGTCGCAGAGAGCAGCAACCGCAGTAGGGAGCAGCAGAAGGATGTCTTGCCCGTACTTCTTCTACAAGACAACTAGAGACTTGTCAGCAAGCGGCTGAGCAGCATCTACGTTCCACTTGCAGTCTGAAAGTTTCCCGTGCCAGATGCCTGTTCAACACCTTCCTTATTCGCCTGCCCGCAGCGCTCGCGCTTTCCCCCGCCCGCGCTCTGACCGGCACTCTCCCTCTGACACACATGGTTCCTTGGCCGGTTGCCAAGAGCTCCGGAAAGCAGCTTCTGCCGAAGGAGACTCGCCTCTTGCGGTTGCCTTCTCCGAAACCCGGAGTCGCGGCATCTGCCTTTCTTGCTCTTAATGCAAGCAGAAAGCTTTTGCACTGCGTCCGGCGAGGAGAACGTGTGACAGGACAGCACATGTTTGTGCAGCTCACCCCTGCCACTGACACAAGCACGGATTTACAGCACCCTATTCCACCCATGGTGTGACAGGTTTCTGCGCTGTGCAGGGCATTTCTCTGCATCTGGGAGTCCAAGGGAAAGTAAAATTGTTGTCGCAGAGAGCAGCAACAGCAGTAGGGAGCAGCAGAAGGAAGTCGTTTCAGTACTTCTTCCACACGACATCTAGCAACTAATCAGCAAGCGTGTGAGCGGCAGCTATGTTCCACTTGCAATCTGAAAGTTTCGCCTGCCAGATACCTGTTCAACACCTTCCTTATTCGCCTGCCCGCAGCGCTCGCTCTTTCCCCCGCCCGCGCTCTGACCGGCACTCTCCCTCTGACACACATGGTTCCTTGGCCGGTTGCCAAGAGCTCCGGAAAGCAGCTTCTGCCGAAGGAGGCTCGCCTCTTGCGGTTACCTTCTCTGAGCTCCGGAGTCCTGGCTTCTGCCTTTCTTGCTCTTAATGCAAGCAGAAAGCTTTTGCACTGCGTCTGGCGAGGAGAACGTGTGACAGGACAGCACATGTTTGTGCAGCTCACCCCTGCCACTGACACAAGCACGGATTTGCAGCACCCTATTCCACTCATGGTGTGACAGGTTTCTGCGCTGTGCAGGGCATTTCTCTGCATCTGGGAGTCCAAGGGAAAGTAAAATTGTTGTCGCAGAGAGCAGCAACAGCAGTAGGGAGCAGCAGAAGGAAGTCGTGGCCGTACTTCTTCTACAAGACAACTAGAGACTTGTCAGCAAGCGGCTGAGCAGCATCTACGTTCCACTTGCAGTCTGAAAGTTTCCCGTGCCAGATACCTGTTCAACACCTTCCTTATTCGCCTGCCCGCAGCGCTCGCGCTTTCCCCCGCCCGCGCTCTGACCGGCACTCTCCCCCTGACACACATGGTTCCTTGGCCGGTTGCCAAGAGCTCCGGAAAGCAGCTTCTGCCGAAGGAGGCTCGCCTCTTGCGGTTACCTTCTCTGAGCTCCGGAGTCCTGGCTTCTGCCTTTCTTGCTCTTAATGCAAGCAGAAAGCTTTTGCACTGCGTCTGGCGAGGAGAACGTGTGACAGGACAGCACATGTTTGTGCAGCTCACCCCTGCCACTGACACAAGCACGGATTTGCAGCACCCTATTCCACCCATGGTGTGACAGGTTTCTGCGCTGTGCAGGGCATTTCTCTGCATCTGGGAGTCCAAGGGAAAGTAAAATTGTTGTCGCAGAGAGCAGCAACAGCAGTAGGGAGCAGCAGAAGGATGTCTTGCCCGTACTTCTTCTACAAGACAACTAGAGACTTGTCAGCATGCGGCTGAGCAGCATCTACGTTCCACTTGCCGTCTGAAAGTTTCCCGTGCCAGATGCCTGTTCAACACCTTCCTTATTCGCCTGCCCGCAGCGCTCGTGCTTTCCCCCGCCCGCGCTCTGACCGGCACTCTCCCTCTGACACACATGGTTCCTTGGCCGGTTGCCAAGAGCTCCGGAAAGCAGCTTCTGCCGAAGGAGACTCGCCTCTTGCGGTTGCCTTCTCCGAAACCCGGAGTCGCGGCATCTGCCTTTCTTGCTCTTAATGCAAGCAGAAAGCTTTTGCACTGCGTCTGGCGAGGAGAACGTGTGACAGGACAGCACATGTTTGTGCAGCTCACCCCTGCCACTGACACAAGCACGGATTTGCAGCACCCTATTCCACCCATGGTGTGACAGGTTTCTGCGCTGTGCAGGGCATTTCTCTGCATCTGGGAGTCCAAGGGAAAGTAAAATTGTTGTCGCAGAGAGCAGCAACAGCAGTAGGGGGCAGCAGAAGGAACTCGTGGCCGTACTTCTTCTACAAGACAACTAGAGACTTGTCAGCAAGCGGCTGAGCAGCATCTACGTTCCACTTCCAGTCTGAAAGTTTCGCATGCCAGATGCCTGTTCAACACCTTCCTTATTCGCCTGCCCGCAGCGCTCGCTCTTTCCCCCGCCCGCGCTCTGACCGGCACTCTCCCTCTGACACACATGGTTCCTTGGCCGGTTGCCAAGAGCTCCGGAAAGCAGCTTCTGCCGAAGGAGGCTCGCCTCTTGCGGTTACCTTCTCTGAGCTCCGGAGTCCTGGCTTCTGCCTTTCTTGCTCTTAATGCAAGCAGAAAGCTTTTGCACTGCGTCTGGCGAGGAGAACGTGTGACAGGACAGCACATGTTTGTGCAGCTCACCCCTGCCACTGACACAAGCACGGATTTGCAGCACCCTATTCCACCCATGGTGTGACAGGTTTCTGCGCTGTGCAGGGCATTTCTCTGCATCTGGGAGTCCAAGGGAAAGTAAAATTGTTGTCGCAGAGAGCAGCAACCGCAGTAGGGAGCAGCAGAAGGATGTCTTGCCCGTACTTCTTCTACAAGACAACTAGAGACTTGTCAGCAAGCGGCTGAGCAGCATCTACGTTCCACTTGCCGTCTGAAAGTTTCCCGTGCCAGATGCCTGTTCAACACCTTCCTTATTCGCCTGCCCGCAGCGCTCGCGCTTTCCCCCGCCCGCGCTCTGACCGGCACTCTCCCTCTGACACACATGGTTCCTTGGCCGGTTGCCAAGAGCTCCGGAAAGCAGCTTCTGCCGAAGGAGGCTCGCCTCTTGCGGTTACCTTCTCTGAGCTCCGGAGTCCTGGCTTCTGCCTTTCTTGCTCTTAATGCAAGCAGAAAGCTTTTGCACTGCGTCTGGCGAGGAGAACGTGTGACATGACAGCACATGTTTGTGCAGCTCACCCCTGCCACTGACACAAGCACGGATTTGCAGCACCCTATTCCACCCATGGTGTGACAGGTTTCTGCGCTGTGCAGGGCATTTCTCTGCATCTGGGAGTCCAAGGGAAAGTAAAATTGTTGTCGCAGAGAGCAGCAACAGCAGTAGGGGGCAGCAGAAGGAACTCGTGGCCGTACTTCTTCTACAAGACAACTAGAGACTTGTCAGCAAGCGGCTGAGCAGCATCTACGTTCCACTTCCAGTCTGAAAGTTTCGCATGCCAGATGCCTGTTCAACACCTTCCTTATTCGCCTGCCCGCAGCGCTCGCTCTTTCCCCCGCCCGCGCTCTGACCGGCACTCTCCCTCTGACACACATGGTTCCTTGGCCGGTTGCCAAGAGCTCCGGAAAGCAGCTTCTGCCGAAGGAGGCTCGCCTCTTGCGGTTACCTTCTCTGAGCTCCGGAGTCCTGGCTTCTGCCTTTCTTGCTCTTAATGCAAGCAGAAAGCTTTTGCACTGCGTCTGGCGAGGAGAACGTGTGACAGGACAGCACATGTTTGTGCAGCTCACCCCTGCCACTGACACAAGCACGGATTTGCAGCACCCTATTCCACCCATGGTGTGACAGGTTTCTGCACTGTGCAGGGCATTTCTCTGCATCTGGGAGTCCAAGGGAAAGTAAAATTGTTGTCGCAGAGAGCAGCAACCGCAGTAGGGAGCAGCAGAAGGATGTCTTGCCCGTACTTCTTCTACAAGACAACTAGAGACTTGTCAGCAAGCGGCTGAGCAGCATCTACGTTCCACTTGCAGTCTGAAAGTTTCCCGTGCCAGATGCCTGTTCAACACCTTCCTTATTCGCCTGCCCGCAGCGCTCGCGCTTTCCCCCGCCCGCGCTCTGACCGGCACTCTCCCTCTGACACACATGGTTCCTTGGCCGGTTGCCAAGAGCTCCGGAAAGCAGCTTCTGCCGAAGGAGACTCGCCTCTTGCGGTTGCCTTCTCCGAAACCCGGAGTCGCGGCATCTGCCTTTCTTGCTCTTAATGCAAGCAGAAAGCTTTTGCACTGCGTCCGGCGAGGAGAACGTGTGACAGGACAGCACATGTTTGTGCAGCTCACCCCTGCCACTGACACAAGCACGGATTTACAGCACCCTATTCCACCCATGGTGTGACAGGTTTCTGCGCTGTGCAGGGCATTTCTCTGCATCTGGGAGTCCAAGGGAAAGTAAAATTGTTGTCGCAGAGAGCAGCAACAGCAGTAGGGAGCAGCAGAAGGAAGTCGTTTCAGTACTTCTTCCACACGACATCTAGCAACTAATCAGCAAGCGTGTGAGCGGCAGCTATGTTCCACTTGCAATCTGAAAGTTTCGCCTGCCAGATACCTGTTCAACACCTTCCTTATTCGCCTGCCCGCAGCGCTCGCTCTTTCCCCCGCCAGCGCGCTGATCGGCACGCTCCCTCTGACACACATGGTTCCTTGGCCGGTTGCCAAGAGCTCCGGAAAGCAGCTTCTGCCGAAGGAGGCTCGCCTCTTGCGGTTACCTTCTCTGAGCTCCGGAGTCCTGGCTTCTGCCTTTCTTGCTCTTAATGCAAGCAGAAAGCTTTTGCACTGCGTCTGGCGAGGAGAACGTGTGACAGGACAGCACATGTTTGTGCAGCTCACCCCTGCCACTGACACAAGCACGGATTTGCAGCACCCTATTCCACCCATGGTGTGACAGGTTTCTGCGCTGTGCAGGGCATTTCTCTGCATCTGGGAGTCCAAGGGAAAGCGCAATTGTTGTCGCAGAGAGCAGCAACAGCAGTAGGGAGCAGCAGAAGGAAGTCTTGCCCGTACTTCTTCTACAAGACAACTAGAGACTTGTCAGCAAGCGGCTGAGCAGCATCTACGTTCCACTTGCAGTCTGAAAGTTTCGCCTGCCACATGCCTGTTCAACACCTTCCTTATTCGCCTGCCCGCAGCGCTCGCGCTTTCCCCCGCCCGCGCTCTGACCGGCACTCTCCCTCTGACACACATGGTTCCTTGGCCGGTTGCCAAGAGCTCCGGAAAGCAGCTTCTGCCGAAGGAGGCTCGCCTCTTGCGGTTACCTTCTCTGAGCTCCGGAGTCCTGGCTTCTGCCTTTCTTGCTCTTAATGCAAGCAGAAAGCTTTTGCACTGCGTCTGGCGAGGAGAACGTGTGACAGGACAGCACATGTTTGTGCAGCTCACCCCTGCCACTGACACAAGCACGGATTTGCAGCACCCTATTCCACTCATGGTGTGACAGGTTTCTGCGCTGTGCAGGGCATTTCTCTGCATCTGGGAGTCCAAGGGAAAGTAAAATTGTTGTCGCAGAGAGCAGCAACAGCAGTAGGGAGCAGCAGAAGGAAGTCGTGGCCGTACTTCTTCTACAAGACAACTAGAGACTTGTCAGCAAGCGGCTGAGCAGCATCTACGTTCCACTTGCAGTCTGAAAGTTTCCCGTGCCAGATACCTGTTCAACACCTTCCTTATTCGCCTGTCCGCAGCGCTCGCGCTTTCCCCCGCCCGCGCTCTGACCGGCACTCTCCTTCTGACACACATGGTTCCTTGGCCGGTTGCCAAGAGCTCCGGAAAGCAGCTTCTGCCGAAGGAGGCTCGCCTCTTGCGGTTACCTTCTCTGAGCTCCGGAGTCCTGGCTTCTGCCTTTCTTGCTCTTAATGCAAGCAGAAAGCTTTTGCACTGCGTCTGGCGAGGAGAACGTGTGACAGGACAGCACATGTTTGTGCAGCTCACCCCTGCCACTGACACAAGCACGGATTTGCAGCACCCTATTCCACCCATGGTGTGACAGGTTTCTGCGCTGTGCAGGGCATTTCTCTGCATCTGGGAGTCCAAGGGAAAGTAAAATTGTTGTCGCAGAGAGCAGCAACAGCAGTAGGGAGCAGCAGAAGGATGTCTTGCCCGTACTTCTTCTACAAGACAACTAGAGACTTGTCAGCAAGCGGCTGAGCAGCATCTACGTTCCACTTGCCGTCTGAAAGTTTCCCGTGCCAGATGCCTGTTCAACACCTTCCTTATTCGCCTGCCCGCAGCGCTCGTGCTTTCCCCCGCCCGCGCTCTGACCGGCACTCTCCCTCTGACACACATGGTTCCTTGGCCGGTTGCCAAGAGCTCCGGAAAGCAGCTTCTGCCGAAGGAGACTCGCCTCTTGCGGTTGCCTTCTCCGAAACCCGGAGTCGCGGCATCTGCCTTTCTTGCTCTTAATGCAAGCAGAAAGCTTTTGCACTGCGTCTGGCGAGGAGAACGTGTGACAGGACAGCACATGTTTGTGCAGCTCACCCCTGCCACTGACACAAGCACGGATTTGCAGCACCCTATTCCACCCATGGTGTGACAGGTTTCTGCGCTGTGCAGGGCATTTCTCTGCATCTGGGAGTCCAAGGGAAAGTAAAATTGTTGTCGCAGAGAGCAGCAACAGCAGTAGGGGGCAGCAGAAGGAACTCGTGGCCGTACTTCTTCTACAAGACAACTAGAGACTTGTCAGCAAGCGGCTGAGCAGCATCTACGTTCCACTTCCAGTCTGAAAGTTTCGCATGCCAGATGCCTGTTCAACACCTTCCTTATTCGCCTGCCCGCAGCGCTCGCTCTTTCCCCCGCCCGCGCTCTGACCGGCACTCTCCCTCTGACACACATGGTTCCTTGGCCGGTTGCCAAGAGCTCCGGAAAGCAGCTTCTGCCGAAGGAGACTCGCCTCTTGCGGTTGCCTTCTCCGAAACCCGGAGTCGCGGCATCTGCCTTTCTTGCTCTTAATGCAAGCAGAAAGCTTTTGCACTGCGTCCGGCGAGGAGAACGTGTGACAGGACAGCACATGTTTGTGCAGCTCACCCCTGCCACTGACACAAGCACGGATTTACAGCACCCTATTCCACCCATGGTGTGACAGGTTTCTGCGCTGTGCAGGGCATTTCTCTGCATCTGGGAGTCCAAGGGAAAGTAAAATTGTTGTCGCAGAGAGCAGCAACAGCAGTAGGGAGCAGCAGAAGGAAGTCGTTTCAGTACTTCTTCCACACGACATCTAGCAACTAATCAGCAAGCGTGTGAGCGGCAGCTATGTTCCACTTGCAATCTGAAAGTTTCGCCTGCCAGATACCTGTTCAACACCTTCCTTATTCGCCTGCCCGCAGCGCTCGCTCTTTCCCCCGCCCGCGCTCTGACCGGCACTCTCCCTCTGACACACATGGTTCCTTGGCCGGTTGCCAAGAGCTCCGGAAAGCAGCTTCTGCCGAAGGAGGCTCGCCTCTTGCGGTTACCTTCTCTGAGCTCCGGAGTCCTGGCTTCTGCCTTTCTTGCTCTTAATGCAAGCAGAAAGCTTTTGCACTGCGTCTGGCGAGGAGAACGTGTGACAGGACAGCACATGTTTGTGCAGCTCACCCCTGCCACTGACACAAGCACGGATTTGCAGCACCCTATTCCACCCATGGTGTGACAGGTTTCTGCGCTGTGCAGGGCATTTCTCTGCATCTGGGAGTCCAAGGGAAAGGAAAATTGTCGCAGAGAGCAGCAACAGCAGTAGGGAGCAGCAGAAGGATGTCTTGCCCGTACTTCTTCTACAAGACAACTAGAGACTTGTCAGCAAGCGGCTGAGCAGCATCTACGTTCCACTTGCAGTCTGAAAGTTTCCCGTGCCAGATGCCTGTTCAACACCTTCCTTATTCGCCTGCCCGCAGCGCTCGCGCTTTCCCCCGCCCGCGCTCTGACCGGCACTCTCCCTCTGACACACATGGTTCCTTGGCCGGTTGCCAAGAGCTCCGGAAAGCAGCTTCTGCCGAAGGAGGCTCGCCTCTTGCGGTTACCTTCTCTGAGCTCCGGAGTCCTGGCTTCTGCCTTTCTTGCTCTTAATGCAAGCAGAAAGCTTTTGCACTGCGTCTGGCGAGGAGAACGTGTGACAGGACAGCACATGTTTGTGCAGCTCACCCCTGCCACTGACACAAGCACGGATTTGCAGCACCCTATTCCACCCATGGTGTGACAGGTTTCTGCGCTGTGCAGGGCATTTCTCTGCATCTGGGAGTCCAAGGGAAAGCGCAATTGTTGTCGCAGAGAGCAGCAACAGCAGTAGGGAGCAGCAGAAGGAAGTCGTGGCCGTACTTCTTCTACAAGACAACTAGAGACTTGTCAGCAAGCGGCTGAGCAGCATCTACGTTCCACTTGCAGTCTGAAAGTTTCCCGTGCCAGATACCTGTTCAACACCTTCCTTATTCGCCTGCCCGCAGCGCTCGCGCTTTCCCCCGCCCGCGCTCTGACCGGCACTCTCCCTCTGACACACATGGTTCCTTGGCCGGTTGCCAAGAGCTCCGGAAAGCAGCTTCTGCCGAAGGAGGCTCGCCTCTTGCGGTTACCTTCTCTGAGCTCCGGAGTCCTGGCTTCTGCCTTTCTTGCTCTTAATGCAAGCAGAAAGCTTTTGCACTGCGTCTGGCGAGGAGAACGTGTGACAGGACAGCACATGTTTGTGCAGCTCACCCCTGCCACTGACACAAGCACGGATTTGCAGCACCCTATTCCACCCATGGTGTGACAGGTTTCTGCGCTGTGCAGGGCATTTCTCTGCATCTGGGAGTCCAAGGGAAAGTAAAATTGTTGTCGCAGAGAGCAGCAACAGCAGTAGGGAGCAGCAGAAGGATGTCTTGCCCGTACTTCTTCTACAAGACAACTAGAGACTTGTCAGCAAGCGGCTGAGCAGCATCTACGTTCCACTTGCCGTCTGAAAGTTTCCCGTGCCAGATGCCTGTTCAACACCTTCCTTATTCGCCTGCCCGCAGCGCTCGTGCTTTCCCCCGCCCGCGCTCTGACCGGCACTCTCCCTCTGACACACATGGTTCCTTGGCCGGTTGCCAAGAGCTCCGGAAAGCAGCTTCTGCCGAAGGAGACTCGCCTCTTGCGGTTGCCTTCTCCGAAACCCGGAGTCGCGGCATCTGCCTTTCTTGCTCTTAATGCAAGCAGAAAGCTTTTGCACTGCGTCTGGCGAGGAGAACGTGTGACAGGACAGCACATGTTTGTGCAGCTCACCCCTGCCACTGACACAAGCACGGATTTGCAGCACCCTATTCCACCCATGGTGTGACAGGTTTCTGCGCTGTGCAGGGCATTTCTCTGCATCTGGGAGTCCAAGGGAAAGTAAAATTGTTGTCGCAGAGAGCAGC
The DNA here is from genome assembly GCF_971803275.1 of Cyanistes caeruleus. Classification (NCBI taxonomy): domain Eukaryota; kingdom Metazoa; phylum Chordata; class Aves; order Passeriformes; family Paridae; genus Cyanistes; species Cyanistes caeruleus. The sequence continues at coordinate 63,951,924 of NC_141704.1, forward strand.
AACAGCAGTAGGGGGCAGCAGAAGGAACTCGTGGCCGTACTTCTTCTACAAGACAACTAGAGACTTGTCAGCAAGCGGCTGAGCAGCATCTACGTTCCACTTCCAGTCTGAAAGTTTCGCATGCCAGATGCCTGTTCAACACCTTCCTTATTCGCCTGCCCGCAGCGCTCGCTCTTTCCCCCGCCCGCGCTCTGACCGGCACTCTCCCTCTGACACACATGGTTCCTTGGCCGGTTGCCAAGAGCTCCGGAAAGCAGCTTCTGCCGAAGGAGACTCGCCTCTTGCGGTTGCCTTCTCCGAAACCCGGAGTCGCGGCATCTGCCTTTCTTGCTCTTAATGCAAGCAGAAAGCTTTTGCACTGCGTCCGGCGAGGAGAACGTGTGACAGGACAGCACATGTTTGTGCAGCTCACCCCTGCCACTGACACAAGCACGGATTTACAGCACCCTATTCCACCCATGGTGTGACAGGTTTCTGCGCTGTGCAGGGCATTTCTCTGCATCTGGGAGTCCAAGGGAAAGTAAAATTGTTGTCGCAGAGAGCAGCAACAGCAGTAGGGAGCAGCAGAAGGAAGTCGTTTCAGTACTTCTTCCACACGACATCTAGCAACTAATCAGCAAGCGTGTGAGCGGCAGCTATGTTCCACTTGCAATCTGAAAGTTTCGCCTGCCAGATACCTGTTCAACACCTTCCTTATTCGCCTGCCCGCAGCGCTCGCTCTTTCCCCCGCCAGCGCGCTGATCGGCACTCTCCCTCTGACACACATGGTTCCTTGGCCGGTTGCCAAGAGCTCCGGAAAGCAGCTTCTGCCGAAGGAGGCTCGCCTCTTGCGGTTACCTTCTCTGAGCTCCGGAGTCCTGGCTTCTGCCTTTCTTGCTCTTAATGCAAGCAGAAAGCTTTTGCACTGCGTCTGGCGAGGAGAACGTGTGACAGGACAGCACATGTTTGTGCAGCTCACCCCTGCCACTGACACAAGCACGGATTTGCAGCACCCTATTCCACCCATGGTGTGACAGGTTTCTGCGCTGTGCAGGGCATTTCTCTGCATCTGGGAGTCCAAGGGAAAGGAAAATTGTCGCAGAGAGCAGCAACAGCAGTAGGGAGCAGCAGAAGGATGTCTTGCCCGTACTTCTTCTACAAGACAACTAGAGACTTGTCAGCAAGCGGCTGAGCAGCATCTACGTTCCACTTGCAGTCTGAAAGTTTCCCGTGCCAGATGCCTGTTCAACACCTTCCGTATTCGCCTGCCCGCAGCGCTCGCGCTTTCCCCCGCCCGCGCTCTGACCGGCACTCTCCCTCTGACACACATGGTTCCTTGGCCGGTTGCCAAGAGCTCCGGAAAGCAGCTTCTGCCGAAGGAGGCTCGCCTCTTGCGGTTACCTTCTCTGAGCTCTGGAGTCCTGGCTTCTGCCTTTCTTGCTCTTAATGCAAGCAGAAAGCTTTTGCACTGCGTCTGGCGAGGAGAACGTGTGACAGGACAGCACATGTTTGTGCAGCTCACCCCTGCCACTGACACAAGCACGGATTTGCAGCACCCTATTCCACCCATGGTGTGACAGGTTTCTGCGCTGTGCAGGGCATTTCTCTGCATCTGGGAGTCCAAGGGAAAGTAAAATTGTTGTCGCAGAGAGCAGCAACAGCAGTAGGGAGCAGCAGAAAGAAGTCTTGCCTGTACTTCTTCTACAAGACAACTAGAGACTTGTCAACAAGCGGCTGAGCAGCATCTACGTTCCACTTGCAGTCTGAAAGTTTCCCGTGCCACATGCCTGTTCAACACCTTCCTTATTCGCCTGCCCGCAGCGCTCGCGCTTTCCCCCGCCCGCGCTCTGACCGGCACTCTCCCTCTGACACACATGGTTCCTTGGCCAGTTGCCAAGAGCTCCGGAAAGCAGCTTCTGCCGAAGGAGGCTCGCCTCTTGCGGTTACCTTCTCTGAGCTCCGGAGTCCTGGCTTCTGCCTTTCTTGCTCTTAATGCAAGCAGAAAGCTTTTGCACTGCGTCTGGCGAGGAGAACGTGTGACAGGACAGCACATGTTTGTGCAGCTCACCCCTGCCACTGACACAAGCACGGATTTGCAGCACCCTATTCCACTCATGGTCTGACAGGTTTCTGCGCTGTGCAGGGCATTTCTCTGCATCTGGGAGTCCAAGGGAAAGTAAAATTGTTGTCGCAGAGAGCAGCAACAGCAGTAGGGAGCAGCAGAAGGAAGTCGTTTCAGTACTTCTTCCACACGACATCTAGCAACTAATCAGCAAGCGGCTGAGCAGCATCTACGTTCCACTTGCAGTCTGAAAGTTTCCCGTGCCAGATGCCTGTTCAACACCTTCCTTATTTGCCTGCCCGCAGCGCTCGCGCTTTCCCCCGCCCGCGCTCTGACCGGCACTCTCCCTCTGACACACATGGTTCCTTGGCCGGTTGCCAAGAGCTCCGGAAAGCAGCTTCTGCCGAAGGAGGCTCGCCTCTTGCGGTTGCCTTCTCCGAAACCCGGAGTCGCGGCATCTGCCTTTCTTGCTCTTAATGCAAGCAGAAAGCTTTTGCACTGCGTCTGGCGAGGAGAACGTGTGACAGGACAGCACATGTTTGTGCAGCTCACCCCTGCCACTGACACAAGCACGGATTTGCAGCACCCTATTCCACCCATGGTGTGACAGGTTTCTGCGCTGTGCAGGGCATTTCTCTGCATCTGGGAGTCCAAGGGAAAGTAAAATTGTTGTCGCAGAGAGCAGCAACAGCAGTAGGGAGCAGCAGAAGGAAGTCTTGCCCGTACTTCTTCTACAAGACAACTAGAGACTTGTCAGCAAGCGGCTGAGCAGCATCTACGTTCCACTTGCAGTCTGAAAGTTTCCCGTGCCAGATGCCTGTTCAACACCTTCCTTATTCGCCTGCCCGCAGCGCTCGCGCTTTCCCCCGCCCGCGCTCTGACCGGCACTCTCCCTCTGACACACATGGTTCCTTGGCCGGTTGCCAAGAGCTCCGGAAAGCAGCTTCTGCCGAAGGAGGCTCGCCTCTTGCGGTTACCTTCTCTGAGCTCCGGAGTCCTGGGTTCTGCCTTTCTTGCTCTTAATGCAATCAGAAAGCTTTTGCACTGCGTCTGGCGAGGAGAACGTGTGACAGGACAGCACATGTTTGTGCAGCTCACCCCTGCCACTGACACAAGCACGGATTTGCAGCACCCTATTCCACCCATGGTGTGACAGGTTTCTGCGCTGTGCAGGGCATTTCTCTGCATCTGGGAGACCAAGGGAAAGTAAAATTGTTGTCGCAGAGAGCAGCAACAGCAGTAGGGAGCAGCAGAAGGAAGTCTTGCCCGTACTTCTTCTACAAGACAACTAGAGACTTGTCAGCAAGCGGCTGAGCAGCATCTACGTTCCACTTGCAGTCTGAAAGTTTCCCGTGCCACATGCCTGTTCAACACCTTCCTTATTCGCCTGCCCGCAGCGCTCGCGCTTTCCCCCGCCCGCGCTCTGACCGGCACTCTCCCTCTGACACACATGGTTCCTTGGCCGGTTGCCAAGAGCTCCGGAAAGCAGCTTCTGCCGAAGGAGGCTCGCCTCTTGCGGTTACCTTCTCTGAGCTCCGGAGTCCTGGCTTCTGCCTTTCTTGCTCTTAATGCAAGCAGAAAGCTTTTGCACTGCGTCTGGCGAGGAGAACGTGTGACAGGACAGCACATGTTTGTGCAGCTCACCCCTGCCACTGACACAAGCACGGATTTGCAGCACCCTATTCCACCCATGGTGTGACAGGTTTCTGCGCTGTGCAGGGCATTTCTCTGCATCTGGGAGTCCAAGGGAAAGCGCAATTGTTGTCGCAGAGAGCAGCAACAGCAGTAGGGAGCAGCAGAAGGAAGTCTTGCCCGTACTTCTTCTACAAGACAACTAGAGACTTGTCAGCAAGCGGCTGAGCAGCATCTACGTTCTACTTGCAGTCTGAAAGTTTCCCGTGCCAGATGCCTGTTCAACACCTTCCTTATTCGCCTGCCCGCAGCGCTCGCGCTTTCCCCCGCCCGCGCTCTGACCGGCACTCTCCCTCTGACACACATGGTTCCTTGGCCGGTTGCCAAGAGCTCCGGAAAGCAGCTTCTGCCGAAGGAGGCTCGCCTCTTGCGGTTACCTTCTCTGAGCTCCGGAGTCCTGGCTTCTGCCTTTCTTGCTCTTAATGCAAGCAGAAAGCTTTTGCACTGCGTCTGGCGAGGAGAACGTGTGACAGGACAGCACATGTTTGTGCAGCTCACCCCTGCCACTGACACAAGCACGGATTTGCAGCACCCTATTCCACCCATGGTGTGACAGGTTTCTGCGCTGTGCAGGGCATTTCTCTGCATCTGGGAGTCCAAGGGAAAGTAAAATTGTTGTCGCAGAGAGCAGCAACAGCAGTAGGGAGCAGCAGAAGGAACTCGTGGCCGTACTTCTTCTACAAGACAACTAGAGACTTGTCAGCAAGCGGCTGAGCAGCATCTACGTTCCACTTGCAGTCTGAAAGTTTCCCGTGCCACATGCCTGTTCAACACCTTCCTTATTCGCCTGCCCGCAGCGCTCGCTCTTTCCCCCGCCCGCGCTCTGACCGGCACTCTCCCTCTGACACACATGGTTCCTTGGCCGGTTGCCAAGAGCTCCGGAAAGCAGCTTCTGCCGAAGGAGGCTCGCCTCTTGCGGTTACCTTCTCTGAGCTCTGGAGTCCTGGCTTCTGCCTTTCTTGCTCTTAATGCAAGCAGAAAGCTTTTGCACTGCGTCTGGCGAGGAGAACGTGTGACAGGACAGCACATGTTTGTGCAGCTCACCCCTGCCACTGACACAAGCACGGATTTGCAGCACCCTATTCCACCCTTAGTGAGACAGGTTTCTGCGCTGTGCAGGGCATTTCTCTGCATCTGGGAGTCCAAGGGAAAGTAAAATTGTTGTCGCAGAGAGCAGCAACAGCAGTAGGGGGCAGCAGAAGGAACTCGTGGCCGTACTTCTTCTACAAGACAACTAGAGACTTGTCAGCAAGCGGCTGAGCAGCATCTACGTTCCACTTGCAGTCTGAAAGTTTCCCGTGCCACATGCCTGTTCAACACCTTCCTTATTCGCCTGCCCGCAGCGCTCGCGCTTTCCCCCGCCCGCGCTCTGACCGGCACTCTCCCTCTGACACACATGGGAAGTTGGCCGGTTGCCAAGAGCTCCGGAAAACAGCTTCTGCCGAAGGAGGCTCGCCTCTTGCGGTTACCTTCTCTGAGCTCCGGAGTCCTGGCTTCTGCCTTTCTTGCTCTTAATGCAAGCAGAAAGCTTTTGCACTGCGTCTGGCGAGGAGAACGTGTGACAGGACAGCACATGTTTGTGCAGCTCACCCCTGCCACTGACACAAGCACGGATTTGCAGCACCCTATTCCACCCATGGTGTGACAGGTTTCTGCGCTGTGCAGGGCATTTCTCTGCATCTGGGAGTCCAAGGGAAAGTAAAATTGTTGCCGCAGAGAGCAGCAACAGCAGTAGGGAGCAGCAGAAGGAAGTCTTGCCCGTACTTCTTCTACAAGACAACTAGAGACTTGTCAGCAAGCGGCTGAGCAGCATCTACGTTCCACTTGCAGTCTGAAAGTTTCCCGTGCCAGATACCTGTTCAACACCTTCCTTATTCGCCTGCCCGCAGCGCTCGCGCTTTCCCCCGCCCGCGCTCTGACCGGCACTCTCCCTCTGACGCACATGGTTCCTTGGCCGGTTGCCAAGAGCTCCGGAAAGCAGCTTCTGCCGAAGGAGGCTCGCCTCTTGCGGTTACCTTCTCTGAGCTCCGGAGTCCTGGCTTCTGCCTTTCTTGCTCTTAATGCAAGCAGAAAGCTTTTGCACTGCGTCTGGCGAGGAGAACGTGTGACAGGACAGCACATGTTTGTGCAGCTCACCCCTGCCACTGACACAAGCACGGATTTGCAGCACCCTATTCCACCCATGGTGTGACAGGTTTCTGCGCTGTGCAGGGCATTTCTCTGCATCTGGGAGTCCAAGGGAAAGCGCAATTGTTGTCGCAGAGAGCAGCAACAGCAGTAGGGAGCAGCAGAAGGAAGTCTTGCCCGTACTTCTTCTACAAGACAACTAGAGACTTGTCAGCAAGCGGCTGAGCAGCATCTACGTTCCACTTGCAGTCTGAAAGTTTCCCGTGCCACATGCCTGTTCAACACCTTCCTTATTCGCCTGCCCGCAGCGCTCGCGCTTTCCCCCGCCCGCGCTCTGACCGGCACTCTCCCTCTGACACACATGGTTCCTTGGCCGGTTGCCAAGAGCTCCGGAAAGCAGCTTCTGCCGAAGGAGGCTCGCCTCTTGCGGTTACCTTCTCTGAGCTCCGGAGTCCTGGCTTCTGCCTTTCTTGCTCTTAATGCAAGCAGAAAGCTTTTGCACTGCGTCTGGCGAGGAGAACGTGTGACAGGACAGCACATGTTTGTGCAGCTCACCCCTGCCACTGACACAAGCACGGATTTGCAGCACCCTATTCCACCCATGGTGTGACAGGTTTCTGCGCTGTGCAGGGCATTTCTCTGCATCTGGGAGTCCAAGGGAAAGTAAAATTGTTGTCGCAGAGAGCAGCAACAGCAGTAGGGAGCAGCAGAAGGAACTCGTGGCCGTACTTCTTCTACAAGACAACTAGAGACTTGTCAGCAAGCGGCTGAGCAGCATCTACGTTCCACTTGCAGCCTGAAAGTTTCCCGTGCCACATGCCTGTTCAACACCTTCCTTATTCGCCTGCCCGCAGCGCTCGCTCTTTCCCCCGCCCGCGCTCTGACCGGCACTCTCCCTCTGACACACATGGTTCCTTGGCCGGTTGCCAAGAGCTCCGGAAAGCAGCTTCTGCCGAAGGAGGCTCGCCTCTTGCGGTTACCTTCTCTGAGCTCTGGAGTCCTGGCTTCTGCCTTTCTTGCTCTTAATGCAAGCAGAAAGCTTTTGCACTGCGTCTGGCGAGGAGAACGTGTGACAGGACAGCACATGTTTGTGCAGCTCACCCCTGCCACTGACACAAGCACGGATTTGCAGCACCCTATTCCACCCTTAGTGAGACAGGTTTCTGCGCTGTGCAGGGCATTTCTCTGCATCTGGGAGTCCAAGGGAAAGTAAAATTGTTGTCGCAGAGAGCAGCAACAGCAGTAGGGGGCAGCAGAAGGAACTCGTGGCCGTACTTCTTCTACAAGACAACTAGAGACTTGTCAGCAAGCGGCTGAGCAGCATCTACGTTCCACTTGCAGTCTGAAAGTTTCCCGTGCCACATGCCTGTTCAACACCTTCCTTATTCGCCTGCCCGCAGCGCTCGCGCTTTCCCCCGCCCGCGCTCTGACCGGCACTCTCCCTCTGACACACATGGGAAGTTGGCCGGTTGCCAAGAGCTCCGGAAAACAGCTTCTGCCGAAGGAGGCTCGCCTCTTGCGGTTACCTTCTCTGAGCTCCGGAGTCCTGGCTTCTGCCTTTCTTGCTCTTAATGCAAGCAGAAAGCTTTTGCACTGCGTCTGGCGAGGAGAACGTGTGACAGGACAGCACATGTTTGTGCAGCTCACCCCTGCCACTGACACAAGCACGGATTTGCAGCACCCTATTCCACCCATGGTGTGACAGGTTTCTGCGCTGTGCAGGGCATTTCTCTGCATCTGGGAGTCCAAGGGAAAGTAAAATTGTTGCCGCAGAGAGCAGCAACAGCAGTAGGGCGCAGCAGAAGGAAGTCTTGCCCGTACTTCTTCTACAAGACAACTAGAGACTTGTCAGCAAGCGGCTGAGCAGCATCTACGTTCCACTTGCAGTCTGAAAGTTTCCCGTGCCAGATACCTGTTCAACACCTTCCTTATTCGCCTGCCCGCAGCGCTCGCGCTTTCCCCCGCCCGCGCTCTGACCGGCACTCTCCCTCTGACGCACATGGTTCCTTGGCCGGTTGCCAAGAGCTCCGGAAAGCAGCTTCTGCCGAAGGAGACTCGCCTCTTGCGGTTGCCTTCTCCGAACCCCGGAGTCGCGGCATCTGCCTTTCTTGCTCTTATTGCAAGCGGAAATCTTTTGCACTGCGTCTGGCGAGGAGAACGTGTGACAGGACAGCACATGTTTGTGCAGCTCACCCCTGCCACTGACACAAGCACGGATTTGCAGCACCCTATTCCACCCATGGTGTGACAGGTTTCTGCGCTGTGCAGGGCATTTCTCTGCATCTGGGAGTCCAAGGGAAAGTAAAATTGTTGTCGCAGAGAGCAGCAACAGCAGTAGGGAGCAGCAGAAGGAACTCGTGGCCGTACTTCTTCTACAAGACAACTAGAGACTTGTCAGCAAGCGGCTGAGCAGCATCTACGTTCCACTTGCAGTCTGAAAGTTTCCCGTGCCACATGCCTGTTCAACACCTTCCTTATTCGCCTGCCCGCAGCGCTCGCGCTTTCCCCCGCCCGCGCTCTGACCGGCACTCTCCCTCTGACACACATGGGAAGTTGGCCGGTTGCCAAGAGCTCCGGAAAGCAGCTTCTGCCGAAGGAGGCTCGCCTCTTGCGGTTACCTTCTCTGAGCTCCGGAGTCCTGGCTTCTGCCTTTCTTGCTCTTAATGCAAGCAGAAAGCTTTTGCACTGCGTCTGGCGAGGAGAACGTGTGACAGGACAGCACATGTTTGTGCAGCTCACCCCTGCCACTGACACAAGCACGGATTTGCAGCACCCTAATCCACCCTTAGTGTGACAGGTTTCTGCGCTGTGCAGGGCATTTCTCTGCATCTGGGAGTCCAAGGGAAAGTAAAATTGTCGCAGAGAGCAGCAACAGCAGTAGGGAGCAGCAGAAGGAACTCGTGGCCGTACTTCTTCTACAAGACAACTAGAGACTTGTCAGCAAGCGGCTGAGCAGCATCTACGTTCCACTTGCAGTCTGAAAGTTTCCCGTGCCACATGCCTGTTCAACACCTTCCTTATTCGCCTGCCCGCAGCGCTCGCGCTTTCCCCCGCCCGCGCTCTGACCGGCACTCTCCCTCTGACACACATGGGAAGTTGGCCGGTTGCCAAGAGCTCCGGAAAACAGCTTCTGCCGAAGGAGGCTCGCCTCTTGCGGTTACCTTCTCTGAGCTCCGGAGTCCTGGCTTCTGCCTTTCTTGCTCTTAATGCAAGCAGAAAGCTTTTGCACTGCGTCTGGCGAGGAGAACGTGTGACAGGAGAGCACATGTTTGTGCAGCTCACCCCTGCCACTGACACAAGCACGGATTTGCAGCACCCTATTCCACCCATGGTGTGACAGGTTTCTGCGCTGTGCAGGGCATTTCTCTGCATCTGGGAGTCCAAGGGAAAGTAAAATTGTTGCCGCAGAGAGCAGCAACAGCAGTAGGGCGCAGCAGAAGGAAGTCTTGCCCGTACTTCTTCTACAAGACAACTAGAGACTTGTCAGCAAGCGGCTGAGCAGCATCTACGTTCCACTTGCAGTCTGAAAGTTTCCCGTGCCAGATACCTGTTCAACACCTTCCTTATTCGCCTGCCCGCAGCGCTCGCGCTTTCCCCCGCCCGCGCTCTGACCGGCACTCTCCCTCTGACGCACATGGTTCCTTGGCCGGTTGCCAAGAGCTCCGGAAAGCAGCTTCTGCCGAAGGAGACTCGCCTCTTGCGGTTGCCTTCTCCGAACCCCGGAGTCGCGGCATCTGCCTTTCTTGCTCTTATTGCAAGCGGAAATCTTTTGCACTGCGTCTGGCGAGGAGAACGTGTGACAGGACAGCACATGTTTGTGCAGCTCACCCCTGCCACTGACACAAGCACGGATTTGCAGCACCCTATTCCACCCATGGTGTGACAGGTTTCTGCGCTGTGCAGGGCATTTCTCTGCATCTGGGAGTCCAAGGGAAAGTAAAATTGTTGTCGCAGAGAGCAGCAACAGCAGTAGGGAGCAGCAGAAGGAACTCGTGGCCGTACTTCTTCTACAAGACAACTAGAGACTTGTCAGCAAGCGGCTGAGCAGCATCTACGTTCCACTTGCAGTCTGAAAGTTTCCCGTGCCACATGCCTGTTCAACACCTTCCTTATTCGCCTGCCCGCAGCGCTCGCGCTTTCCCCCGCCCGCGCTCTGACCGGCACTCTCCCTCTGACACACATGGGAAGTTGGCCGGTTGCCAAGAGCTCCGGAAAGCAGCTTCTGCCGAAGGAGGCTCGCCTCTTGCGGTTACCTTCTCTGAGCTCCGGAGTCCTGGCTTCTGCCTTTCTTGCTCTTAATGCAAGCAGAAAGCTTTTGCACTGCGTCTGGCGAGGAGAACGTGTGACAGGACAGCACATGTTTGTGCAGCTCACCCCTGCCACTGACACAAGCACGGATTTGCAGCACCCTAATCCACCCTTAGTGTGACAGGTTTCTGCGCTGTGCAGGGCATTTCTCTGCATCTGGGAGTCCAAGGGAAAGTAAAATTGTCGCAGAGAGCAGCAACAGCAGTAGGGAGCAGCAGAAGGAACTCGTGGCCGTACTTCTTCTACAAGACAACTAGAGACTTGTCAGCAAGCGGCTGAGCAGCATCTACGTTCCACTTGCAGTCTGAAAGTTTCCCGTGCCACATGCCTGTTCAACACCTTCCTTATTCGCCTGCCCGCAGCGCTCGCGCTTTCCCCCGCCCGCGCTCTGACCGGCACTCTCCCTCTGACACACATGGTTCCTTGGCCGGTTGCCAAGAGCTCCGGAAAGCAGCTTCTGCCGAAGGAGGCTCGCCTCTTGCGGTTACCTTCTCTGAGCTCCGGAGTCCTGGCTTCTGCCTTTCTTGCTCTTAATGCAAGCAGAAAGCTTTTGCACTGCGTCTGGCGAGGAGAACGTGTGACAGGACAGCACATGTTTGTGCAGCTCACCCCTGCCACTGACACAAGCACGGATTTGCAGCACCCTATTCCACCCATGGTGTGACAGGTTTCTGCGCTGTGCAGGGCATTTCTCTGCATCTGGGAGTCCAAGGGAAAGTAAAATTGTTGTCGCAGAGAGCAGCAACAGCAGTAGGGAGCAGCAGAAGGAAGTCTTGCCCGTACTTCTTCTACAAGACAACTAGAGACTTGTCAGCAAGCGGCTGAGCAGCATCTACGTTCCACTTGCAGTCTGAAAGTTTCCCGTGCCACATGCCTGTTCAACACCTTCCTTATTCGCCTGCCCGCAGCGCTCGCGCTTTCCCCTGCTCGCGCTCTGACCGGCACTCTCCCTCTGACACACATGGTTCCTTGGCCGGTTGCCAAGAGATCCGGAAAGCAGCTTCTGCCGAAGGAGGCTCGCCTCTTGCGGTTACCTTCTCTGAGCTCCGGAGTCCTGGCTTCTGCCTTTCTTGCTCTTAATGCAAGCAGAAAGCTTTTGCACTGCGTCTGGCGAGGAGAACGTGTGACAGGACAGCACATGTTTGTGCAGCTCACCCCTGCCACTGACACAAGCACGGATTTGCAGCACCCTATTCCACCCATGGTGTGACAGGTTTCTGCGCTGTGCAGGGCATTTCTCTGCATCTGGGAGTCCAAGGGAAAGTAAAATTGTTGTCGCAGAGAGCAGCAACAGCAGTAGGGGGCAGCAGAAGGAACTCGTGGCCGTACTTCTTCTACAAGACAACTAGAGACTTGTCAGCAAGCGGCTGAGCAGCATCTACGTTCCACTTGCAGTCTGAAAGTTTCCCGTGCCACATGCCTGTTCAACACCTTCCTTATTCGCCTGCCCGCAGCGCTCGCGCTTTCCCCCGCCCGCGCTCTGACCGGCACTCTCCCTCTGACACACATGGTTCCTTGGCCGGTTGCCAAGAGCTCCGGAAAGCAGCTTCTGCCGAAGGAGGCTCGCCTCTTGCGGTTACCTTCTCTGAGCTCCGGAGTCCTGGCTTCTGCCTTTCTTGCTCTTAATGCAAGCAGAAAGCTTTTGCACTGCGTCTGGCGAGGAGAACGTGTGACAGGACAGCACATGTTTGTGCAGCTCACCCCTGCCACTGACACAAGCACGGATTTGCAGCACCCTAATCCACCCTTAGTGTGACAGGTTTCTGCGCTGTGCAGGGCATTTCTCTGCATCTGGGAGTCCAAGGGAAAGTAAAATTGTTGTCGCAGAGAGCAGCAACAGCAGTAGGGAGCAGCAGAAGGAACTCGTGGCCGTACTTCTTCTACAAGACAACTAGAGACTTGTCAGCAAGCGGCTGAGCAGCATCTACGTTCCACTTGCAGTCTGAAAGTTTCCCGTGCCACATGCCTGTTCAACACCTTCCTTATTCGCCTGCCCGCAGCGCTCGCGCTTTCCCCCGCCCGCGCTCTGACCGGCACTCTCCCTCTGACGCACATGGTTCCTTGGCCGGTTGCCAAGAGCTCCGGAAAGCAGCTTCTGCCGAAGGAGACTCGCCTCTTGCGGTTGCCTTCTCCGAAACCCGGAGTCGCGGCATCTGCCTTTCTTGCTCTTATTGCAAGCGGAAATCTTTTGCACTGCGTCTGGCGAGGAGAACGTGTGACAGGACAGCACATGTTTGTGCAGCTCACCCCTGCCACTGACACAAGCACGGATTTGCAGCACCCTATTCCACCCATGGTGTGACAGGTTTCTGCGCTGTGCAGGGCATTTCTCTGCATCTGGGAGTCCAAGGGAAAGTAAAATTGTTGTCGCAGAGAGCAGCAACAGCAGTAGGGAGCAGCAGAAGGAACTCGTGGCCGTACTTCTTCTACAAGACAACTAGAGACTTGTCAGCAAGCGGCTGAGCAGCATCTACGTTCCACTTGCAGTCTGAAAGTTTCCCGTGCCACATGCCTGTTCAACACCTTCCTTATTCGCCTGCCCGCAGCGCTCGCGCTTTCCCCCGCCCGCGCTCTGACCGGCACTCTCCCTCTGACACACATGGGAAGTTGGCCGGTTGCCAAGAGCTCCGGAAAGCAGCTTCTGCCGAAGGAGGCTCGCCTCTTGCGGTTACCTTCTCTGAGCTCCGGAGTCCTGGCTTCTGCCTTTCTTGCTCTTAATGCAAGCAGAAAGCTTTTGCACTGCGTCTGGCGAGGAGAACGTGTGACAGGACAGCACAAGTTTGTGCAGCTCACCCCTGCCACTGACACAAGCACGGATTTGCAGCACCCTAATCCACCCTTAGTGTGACAGGTTTCTGCGCTGTGCAGGGCATTTCTCTGCATCTGGGAGTCCAAGGGAAAGTAAAATTGTCGCAGAGAGCAGCAACAGCAGTAGGGAGCAGCAGAAGGAAGTCGTGGCCGTACTTCTTCTACAAGACAACTAGAGACTTGTCAGCAAGCGGCTGAGCAGCATCTACGTTCCACTTGCAGTCTGAAAGTTTTCCCTGCCAGATGCCTGTTCAACACCTTCCTTATTCGCCTGCCCGCAGCGCTCGCTCTTTCCCCCGCCCGCGCTCTGACCGGCACTCTCCCTCTGACACACATGGTTCCTTGGCCGGTTGCCAAGAGCTCCGGAAAGCAGCTTCTGCCGAAGGAGGCTCGCCTCTTGCGGTTACCTTCTCTGAGCTCCGGAGTCCTGGCTTCTGCCTTTCTTGCTCTTAATGCAAGCAGAAAGCTTTTGCACTGCGTCTGGCGAGGAGAACGTGTGACAGGACAGCACATGTTTGTGCAGCTCACCCCTGCCACTGACACAAGCACGGATTTGCAGCACCCTATTCCACCCATGGTGTGACAGGTTTCTGCGCTGTGCAGGGCATTTCTCTGCATCTGGGAGTCCAAGGGAAAGTAAAATTGTTGTCGCAGAGAGCAGCAACAGCAGTAGGGAGCAGCAGAAGGAAGTCTTGCCCGTACTTCTTCTACAAGACAACTAGAGACTTGTCAGCAAGCGGCTGAGCAGCATCTACGTTCCACTTGCAGTCTGAAAGTTTCCCCTGCCAGATGCCTGTTCAACACCTTCCTTATTCGCCTGCCCGCAGCGCTCGCTCTTTCCCCCGCCCGCGCTCTGACCGGCACTCTCCCTCTGACACACATGGTTCCTTGGCCGGTTGCCAAGAGCTCCGGAAAGCAGCTTCTGCCGAAGGAGGCTCGCCTCTTGCGGTTACCTTCTCTGAGCTCCGGAGTCCTGGCTTCTGCCTTTCTTGCTCTTAATGCAAGCAGAAAGCTTTTGCACTGCGTCTGGCGAGGAGAACGTGTGACAGGACAGCACATGTTTGTGCAGCTCACCCCTGCCACTGACACAAGCACGGATTTGCAGCACCCTATTCCACCCATGGTGTGACAGGTTTCTGCACTGTGCAGGGCATTTCTCTGCATCTGGGAGTCCAAGGGAAAGTAAAATTGTTGTCGCAGAGAGCAGCAACAGCAGTAGGGAGCAGCAGAAGGATGTCTTGCCCGTACTTCTTCTACAAGACAACTAGAGACTTGTCAGCAAGCGGCTGAGCAGCATCTACGTTCCACTTGCAGTCTGAAAGTTTCCCGTGCCAGATGCCTGTTCAACACCTTCCTTATTCGCCTGCCCGCAGCGCTCGCGCTTTCCCCCGCCCGCGCTCTGACCGGCACTCTCCCTCTGACACACATGGTTCCTTGGCCGGTTGCCAAGAGCTCCGGAAAGCAGCTTCTGCCGAAGGAGACTCGCCTCTTGCGGTTGCCTTCTCCGAAACCCGGAGTCGCGGCATCTGCCTTTCTTGCTCTTAATGCAAGCAGAAAGCTTTTGCACTGCGTCTGGCGAGGAGAACGTGTGACAGGACAGCACATGTTTGTGCAGCTCACCCCTGCCACTGACACAAGCACGGATTTGCAGCACCCTATTCCACCCATGGTGTGACAGGTTTCTGCGCTGTGCAGGGCATTTCTCTGCATCTGGGAGTCCAAGGGAAAGTAAAATTGTTGTCGCAGAGAGCAGCAACAGCAGTAGGGAGCAGCAGAATGAAGTCGTTTCAGTACTTCTTCCACACGACATCTAGCAACTAATCAGCAAGCGTGCGAGCGGCAGCTATGTTCCACTTGCAATCTGAAAGTTTCGCCTGCCAGATACCTGTTCAACACCTTCCTTATTCGCCTGCCCGCAGCGCTCGCTCTTTCCCCCGCCAGCGCGCTGATCGGCACGCTCCCTCTGACACACATGGTTCCTTGGCCGGTTGCCAAGAGCTCCGGAAAGCAGCTTCTGCCGAAGGAGGCTCGCCTCTTGCGGTTACCTTCTCTGAGCTCCGGAGTCCTGGCTTCTGCCTTTCTTGCTCTTAATGCAAGCAGAAAGCTTTTGCACTGCGTCTGGCGAGGAGAACGTGTGACAGGACAGCACATGTTTGTGCAGCTCACCCCTGCCACTGACACAAGCACGGATTTGCAGCACCCTATTCCACCCATGGTGTGACAGGTTTCTGCACTGTGCAGGGCATTTCTCTGCATCTGGGAGTCCAAGGGAAAGTAAAATTGTTGTCGCAGAGAGCAGCAACAGCAGTAGGGAGCAGCAGAAGGATGTCTTGCCCGTACTTCTTCTACAAGACAACTAGAGACTTGTCAGCAAGCGGCTGAGCAGCATCTACGTTCCACTTGCAGTCTGAAAGTTTCCCGTGCCACATGCCTGTTCAACACCTTCCTTATTCGCCTGCCCGCAGCGCTCGCGCTTTCCCCCGCCCGCGCTCTGACCGGCACTCTCCCTCTGACACACATGGTTCCTTGGCCGGTTGCCAAGAGCTCCGGAAAGCAGCTTCTGCCGAAGGAGACTCGCCTCTTGCGGTTGCCTTCTCCGAAACCCGGAGTCGCGGCATCTGCCTTTCTTGCTCTTAATGCAAGCAGAAAGCTTTTGCACTGCGTCTGGCGAGGAGAACGTGTGACAGGACAGCACATGTTTGTGCAGCTCACCCCTGCCACTGACACAAGCACGGATTTGCAGCACCCTATTCCACCCATGGTGTGACAGGTTTCTGCGCTGTGCAGGGCATTTCTCTGCATCTGGGAGTCCAAGGGAAAGTAAAATTGTTGTCGCAGAGAGCAGCAACAGCAGTAGGGAGCAGCAGAATGAAGTCGTTTCAGTACTTCTTCCACACGACATCTAGCAACTAATCAGCAAGCGTGCGAGCGGCAGCTATGTTCCACTTGCAATCTGAAAGTTTCGCCTGCCAGATACCTGTTCAACACCTTCCTTATTCGCCTGCCCGCAGCGCTCGCTCTTTCCCCCGCCAGCGCGCTGATCGGCACGCTCCCTCTGACACACATGGTTCCTTGGCCGGTTGCCAAGAGCTCCGGAAAGCAGCTTCTGCCGAAGGAGGCTCGCCTCTTGCGGTTACCTTCTCTGAGCTCCGGAGTCCTGGCTTCTGCCTTTCTTGCTCTTAATGCAAGCAGAAAGCTTTTGCACTGCGTCTGGCGAGGAGAACGTGTGACAGGACAGCACATGTTTGTGCAGCTCACCCCTGCCACTGACACAAGCACGGATTTGCAGCACCCTATTCCACCCATGGTGTGACAGGTTTCTGCGCTGTGCAGGGCATTTCTCTGCATCAGGGAGTCCAAGGGAAAGCGCAATTGTTGTCGCAGAGAGCAGCAACAGCAGTAGGGAGCAGCAGAAGGAAGTCTTGCCCGTACTTCTTCTACAAGACAACTAGAGACTTGTCAGCAAGCGGCTGAGCAGCATCTACGTTCCACTTGCAGTCTGAAAGTTTCCCGTGCCAGATGCCTGTTCAACACCTTCCTTATTCGCCTGCCCGCAGCGCTCGCGCTTTCCCCCGCCCGCGCTCTGACCGGCACTCTCCCTCTGACACACATGGTTCCTTGGCCGGTTGCCAAGAGCTCCGGAAAGCAGCTTCTGCCGAAGGAGGCTCGCCTCTTGCGGTTACCTTCTCTGAGCTCCGGAGTCCTGGCTTCTGCCTTTCTTGCTCTTAATTCAAGCAGAAAGCTTTTGCACTGCGTCTGGCGAGGAGAACGTGTGACAGGACAGCACATGTTTGTGCAGCTCACCCCTGCCACTGACACAAGCACGGATTTGCAGCACCCTATTCCACCCATGGTGTGACAGGTTTCTGCGCTGTGCAGGGCATTTCTCTGCATCTGGGAGTCCAAGGGAAAGCGCAATTGTTGTCGCAGAGAGCAGCAACAGCAGTAGGTAGCAGCAGAAGGAAGTCGTTTCAGTACTTCTTCCACACGACATCTAGCAACTAATCAGCAAGCGTGTGAGCGGCAGCTATGTTCCACTTGCAATCTGAAAGTTTCGCCTGCCAGATACCTGTTCAACACCTTCCTTATTCGCCTGCCCGCAGCGCTCGCTCTTTCCCCCGCCAGCGCGCTGATCGGCACGCTCCCTCTGACACACATGGTTCCTTGGCCGGTTGCCAAGAGCTCCGGAAAGCAGCTTCTGCCGAAGGAGGCTCGCCTCTTGCGGTTGCCTTCTCCGAAACCCGGAGTCGCGTCATCTGCCTTTCTTGCTCTTAATGCAAGCAGAAAGCTTTTGCACTGCGTCTGGCGAGGAGAACGTGTGACAGGACAGCACATGTTTGTGCAGCTCACCCCTGCCACTGACACAAGCACGGATTTGCAGCACCCTATTCCACCCTTAGTGTGACAGGTTTCTGCGCTGTGCAGGGCATTTCTCTGCATCTGGGAGTCCAAGGGAAAGTAAAATTGTTGTCGCAGAGAGCAGCAACAGCAGTAGGGGGCAGCAGAAGGAACTCGTGGCCGTACTTCTTCTACAAGACAACTAGAGACTTGTCAGCAAGCGGCTGAGCAGCATCTACGTTCCACTTGCAGTCTGAAAGTTTCGCGTGCCAGATGCCTGTTCAACACCTTCCTTATTCGCCTGCCCGCAGCGCTCGCTCTTTCCCCCGCCCGCGCTCTGACCGGCACTCTCCCTCTGACACACATGGTTCCTTGGCCGGTTGCCAAGAGCTCCGGAAAGCAGCTTCTGCCGAAGGAGGCTCGCCTCTTGCGGTTACCTTCTCTGAGCTCCGGAGTCCTGGCTTCTGCCTTTCTTGCTCTTAATGCAAGCAGAAAGCTTTTGCACTGCGTCTGGCGAGGAGAACGTGTGACAGGACAGCACATGTTTGTGCAGCTCACCCCTGCCACTGACACAAGCACGGATTTGCAGCACCCTATTCCACCCATGGTGTGACAGGTTTCTGCGCTGTGCAGGGCATTTCTCTGCATCTGGGAGTCCAAGGGAAAGTAAAATTGTTGTCGCAGAGAGCAGCAACAGCAGTAGGGAGCAGCAGAATGAAGTCGTTTCAGTACTTCTTCCACACGACATCTAGCAACTAATCAGCAAGCGTGCGAGCGGCAGCTATGTTCCACTTGCAATCTGAAAGTTTCGCCTGCCAGATACCTGTTCAACACCTTCCTTATTCGCCTGCCCGCAGCGCTCGCTCTTTCCCCCGCCAGCGCGCTGATCGGCACGCTCCCTCTGACACACATGGTTCCTTGGCCGGTTGCCAAGAGCTCCGGAAAGCAGCTTCTGCCGAAGGAGGCTCGCCTCTTGCGGTTACCTTCTCTGAGCTCCGGAGTCCTGGCTTCTGCCTTTCTTGCTCTTAATGCAAGCAGAAAGCTTTTGCACTGCGTCTGGCGAGGAGAACGTGTGACAGGACAGCACATGTTTGTGCAGCTCACCCCTGCCACTGACACAAGCACGGATTTGCAGCACCCTATTCCACCCATGGTGTGACAGGTTTCTGCGCTGTGCAGGGCATTTCTCTGCATCTGGGAGTCCAAGGGAAAGTAAAATTGTCGCAGAGAGCAGCAACAGCAGTAGGGAGCAGCAGAAGGATGTCTTGCCCGTACTTCTTCTACAAGACAACTAGAGACTTGTCAGCAAGCGGCTGAGCAGCATCTACGTTCCACTTGCAGTCTGAAAGTTTCCCGTGCCACATGCCTGTTCAACACCTTCCTTATTCGCCTGCCCGCAGCGCTCGCGCTTTCCCCCGCCCGCGCTCTGACCGGCACTCTCCCTCTGACACACATGGTTCCTTGGCCGGTTGCCAAGAGCTCCGGAAAGCAGCTTCTGCCGAAGGAGGCTCGCCTCTTGCGGTTGCCTTCTCCGAAACCCGGAGTCGCGGCATCTGCCTTTCTTGCTCTTAATGCAAGCAGAAAGCTTTTGCACTGCGTCTGGCGAGGAGAACGTGTGACAGGACAGCACATGTTTGTGCAGCTCACCCCTGCCACTGACACAAGCACGGATTTGCAGCACCCTATTCCACCCATGGTGTGACAGGTTTCTGCGCTGTGCAGGGCATTTCTCTGCATCTGGGAGTCCAAGGGAAAGTAAAATTGTTGTCGCAGAGAGCAGCAACAGCAGTAGGGAGCAGCAGAAGGAAGTCTTGCCCGTACTTCTTCTACAAGACAACTAGAGACTTGTCAGCAAGCGGCTGAGCAGCATCTACGTTCCACTTGCAGTCTGAAAGTTTCCCGTACCAGATACCTGTTCAACACCTTCCTTATTCGCCTGCCCGCAGTGCTCGCGCTTTCCCCCGCCCGCGCTCTGACTGGCACTCTCCCTCTGACGCACATGGTTCCTTGGCCGGTTGCCAAGAGCTCCGGAAAGCAGCTTCTGCCGAAGGAGACTCGCCTCTTGCGGTTGCCTTCTCCGAACCCCGTAGTCGCGGCTTCTGCCTTTCTTGCTCTTATTGCAAGCGGAAATCTTTTGCACTGCGTCTGGCGAGGAGAACGTGTGACAGGACAGCACATGTTTGTGCAGCTCACCCCTGCCACTGACACAAGCACGGATTTGCAGCACCCTATTCCACCCATGGTGTGACAGGTTTCTGCGCTGTGCAGGGCATTTCTCTGCATCTGGGAGTCCAAGGGAAAGTAAAATTGTTGTCGCAGAGAGCAGCAACAGCAGTAGGGAGCAGCAGAAGGAAGTCTTGCCCGTACTTCTTCTACAAGACAACTAGAGACTTGTCAGCAAGCGGCTGAGCAGCATCTACGTTCCACTTGCAGTCTGAAAGTTTCCCGTGCCACATGCCTGTTCAACACCTTCCTTATTCGCCTGCCCGCAGCGCTCGCGCTTTCCCCCGCCCGCGCTCTGACCGGCACTCTCCCTCTGACACACATGGTTCCTTGGCCGGTTGCCAAGAGCTCCGGAAAGCAGCTTCTGCCGAAGGAGGCTCGCCTCTTGCGGTTACCTTCTCTGAGCTCCGGAGTCCTGGCTTCTGCCTTTCTTGCTCTTAATGCAAGCAGAAAGCTTTTGCACTGCGTCTGGCGAGGAGAACGTGTGACAGGACAGCACATGTTTGTGCAGCTCACCCCTGCCACTGACACAAGCACGGATTTGCAGCACCCTATTCCACCCATGGTGTGACAGGTTTCTGCGCTGTGCAGGGCATTTCTCTGCATCTGGGAGTCCAAGGGAAAGTAAAATTGTTGTCGCAGAGAGCAGCAACAGCAGTAGGGAGCAGCAGAAGGAAGTCGTTGCAGTACTTCTTCCACACGACATCTATCTATCTATCTATCTATCTATCTATCTATCTATCTATCTATCTATCTATCTCCCTATCTATGTATCTCCCTATCTATCACCCTATATGCATTTCTTTATTATAGATTTGTATATTTTAATTTCTATATTATTCATTTAAATGCCAAGCTTTTAAATAAATAGGGGAACCGAGTGAGAGGAGTGGCAGCATGGTACGGGTCGTCGCGAGTGCCAGAAGCCCGAAAAAGCGGCCGCGTCAAGGACCCCCGGCAGAGTGCGGCGTCGTCACCGCTGCCTGTCGGCGCCCGACCGTCTCGCGCTCGGCCCCGGTGCCGCCGAGCGCACAGCCCGTGTCCGCACGGCTGGAGCAGCCGCGGAAAATTGCGACGGGGTGGCGTCGACGCCAGGGTGTTTGTCAGGCATTCGAATTCACGCACCCACTGCCCGGGGTCCTTCCATTTTCCCGCCTTTTTGGCCGCCATCCTTGGAAGGACAAGCCGGCCACGACCTGGCAGCCATCTTCTGCGTGGCGTGACGTAACTTCCGCCCTTCCTCGCCGCCATCTTTGCTGTGGCTGAAGCCACTTCCGGCAGAGCGGCCATCTTTGTTATGGCACAAGTAAGGCCCCCGCTGCTCTCAGCGCGTCTGTCTAACTTACATGCCTGAACGAAAAACCTGCCGACGCCGACCGACTCCGAGCATTCCGCCCGATTTTCCGCCGCCTTTCCCGGGGCGAGGACGATGGCGGCGAGACTCAGCGGCTCCGTAGCTGGGTGGCGGCCGCGCCTGCGGCGGCAGGCATTGGAGTTAACGCCTCTGCCGCGGTCCTCCCGGCCGGCTCCGGCGGGGGGCGGGGGGGAGGCCCGACGCGGCTCGGTTCGGTTCGACTCTTTCCGGCCCGCTTCGGCTCGGCTCTTTCTGGCCCGCTTCGGCTCGGCTCGCCCCTGCTCGGCCCCGCTCGGCCAGGCCCCGCCCGGCTCGGAGCACAGCTGCAGTACCGCTCTGTGCCCACAAGGCGGCAGCACTGCCGCAGAGCTCAGCCCGGGGTGGGCGGGGGGAGCCCCTGCAAGTGCAGAGAAGCGAGGCAAGAAACCACGTGTACAACCCCCTTCCATATGCTGCTACCTGTTTCCAGGCGACGACAAAGACCCATGAAGCAAATGCTTTTTCTTGGCCCATTTTGCTAAGCAAAGCTCTTCTGCAGCTCTTTAGTGCTTGCCAAACTCCAATGCGCGTGCTGCTGCTTCGATCGGATAAGAAGCACAGCCTTCTGACAGCAGCTTTCAGGTTGCTTCAGAATGAGCTTGGCCATTTGAACGTGCAGCATGTCTGTGTGTGCATAAGCTGCAGGTGCAAGCTCCTGACAAATGTGTTCTGCAGGTACAGTTTCTCTCTGCCGGATGCAGTGGAAATGCTTTCTGCTGGTATTCTCGCCAAGAGTCACAGAGTGCTTAACTCAGGAGCCCTGAGAATGGAAGCGCAAGAAGCGTTCCGCATTTGGTGGGATATTTTTCTAGAATTTGGTCGTGTTTTGAGAAGATTTAGGGAATTTGGTGGGATTTTTCCTGGAATTTTGTTGGATATTGAGGAGATTTTGTGAGATGTTTGTGGAACTTTGAGGGACTTTTCTGGAATTTGGTGAGGTTTTGTAGAGAACTGATGAATTATCAGGGATTTTTCATGTATTCTGTGGGAATTTGTGGAGATTCTGTGGGATTTTTGTGGATTTTGGCCGTGTTTTGAGTCCCCTCAAAACCACACAAATCCTTGAAAAGGTCCACCAAATTCCAGAAAAATCCCACAGAATCTCCACAAATTCCCACAAAATCTAAGAAAAATTCCTCAAAATTCTTCAAGTCTCCTCAGAATCCCACACAATTCCAGAAAAACCCCACAAAATTCCAGAGAAGTCCCACAAAACTCCCTAAATCATTTCAAAACCCTACCAATTCACAGGAATGTCCCACAAAATCTCTACCAATTCCCAGAACATCCCACAAAAATCTCACAAAAATCCCTAACACTTCTGAAAACTCGACCAAATTCCAGAAACGCCCCATAAAATCAGCACAGTTTCCCACAAAATTCAAGAAAAAACACCACAAAATTCCCTAAATCTTTTCAAAATACCACAAAATTCTTGAAAAGCCCCACCAAATTCCAGAAACATCCCACAAAATGTCCTCAATACCCAACAAAATCCCAGAAAAATCCCACAAAATTCCCTAAATTTTCTCAAAACACAACCAAAATTCCAGAAAAATCCCACCGAATCGCCACAAATTCCCACAGAATACATGAAAAATCCCTGATAATTCGTCAGTTCTCTACAGAATCTCACCAAATTCCAGAAAAGTCCCTCAAAGTTCCACAAACATCCCACAAAATCTCCTCAATATCCAACAAAATTCAAGAAAAATCCCACAAAATTCTCTAAATCTTCTCAAAACACGGCCAAAATGCACAAAAATCCCACCGAATCTCCACAAATTCCCACAGAATACATGAAAAATCCCTGATAATTCGTCAGTTCTCTACAGAATCTCACCAAATTCCAGAAAAGTCCCTCAAAGTTCCACAAACATCCCACAAAATCTCCTCAATATCCAACACAATTCCAAGAAAAATCCCACATAATTCCCTAAATCTTCTCAAAACACGACCAAATTATAGAAAAATATCCCACCAAATCACCACAAATTCCCACAAAATACATGAGAAATCCCTCAAGATCCCTAAATCGCCTCAATATCCCACAAAATCACACAAAAATCACACAAAACCTCCACAAGTTTCCACAAAATCTAAGAAAAATTCCTCAAAATTCTTCAAGTCTCCTCAAAACCACACAACGTCCTGGAAAAGGCCCACTAAATTCCAGAAAAATCCCACAGAATCTTCACAAATTCCCACAAAATCTAAAACAAATTCCTCAAAATTCTTCAAGTCTCCTCAGAATCCCACACAATTCCAGAAAAACCCCACCAAATTCCAGAGAAGTCCCACAAAACTCCCTAAATCATTTCAAAACCCTACCAATTCACAGGAATGTCCCACAAAATCTCCACCAATTCCCAGAACATCCCATAAAAATCCCTAAATCTTCTGAAAACTCGACCAAATTCCAGAAACGCCCCATAAAATCAGCACAGTTTCCCACAAAATTTAAGAAAAAACACCACAAAATTCCCTAAATCTTCTCAAAACACGACCAAATTCTAGAAAAATATCCCACCAAATCTCCACAAATTCCCACAAAATACATGAAAAATCCCTCAAGATCCATAAATCGCCTCAATATCCCACAAAATCACACAAAAATCACACAAAACCTCCACAAGTTTCCACAAAATCTAAGAAAAATTCCTCAAATATCTTCAAGTCTCCTCAGAAGGTTCTGGATGAGGGTAGAAATAATTAAAAAGCATCTTGAAAGTAACATCATATTTTTGTCAGCCATCTCTTCAGGGACTACTTTAAATCCCAGAATGTTCAAGAGCCATCATCACTGTGCAAACAGAAGCTCCAACTGAACGAAACCAGAAGAAGTGGATATGGCAAATTCTCTGGTCCAAGTGGTGATATTAATCTGGTGAGGCTCTGGATTCCCATTTCAGACATACTATCACAGCTTAAATATAGGAAAAAATTGGGATTTTACTTTGCTGTGGTCTCTTTTTGTTTTGCAAAATATGTGATAGTTAATATATGAGTAAAATCTTGTATAAAAACAGGTTTGTTTTTTGTTTTTTTTTCTAACAAATAGCCAAATGCATATTACCTGCCTTGCTGGAAAATAATTGAGGTCTTCCTCTAAGAAATTTTTTCTCAGAGTGCCTTTCTTTGTGATTTGTGTTCTTATCTTAGGAAGATACAGGAGTTGCTCATTTTAATGCTGTCCAGCAGACTATTCCATGCTTTCTCAGCTGTTTGGATCTGCAGTTCAGGATTGGACCAAGAAAAATGGTGATGGGATGAAATTATTTTTATTCTTAAATGAGGACAATTCCATTTTTAAACATACACATGTGCTTCCAATGCTTTCAGTAGTCAAGGATGAAATTTTGAACAGACATGAATTCCTCAGTCTTTGTTTCTTTTTCCCTGAAGGATGGAATTTGGACTTTGCCCACCAGTGCAGTCCTTGCTATGGGCAGATGTTTCTTCTGTTCTTCTTACCAGCAGTAGGAGTGGTTGGACACTGAACCTCAAAGAAGAGGGAGCTAACATCCCTTACCTGGATAAGTCCCACAGGTAAGCACCTTGGAGAAGTTCTTCAACCAAAACCAGTTCCTGTAAGGCTTTCCAGCCCTTGACAGGAAATAAGCTGATTCCTGCAGGCTGCAACATGAAGACTTCCAGACTGAAGTGAGCATCCTGCTATAAGGAAGGATTTGGGAGTAGTGAGTCATCATTTGTATGGGAAATTAATCTGTGATTTTTATTTATTGTTTTTTTTCATTTGAAGTAACATCACATCATCATAGAGAGACATTGTCTGTCATTTCTGGTGTGGATACCTGAATAACTCAGCTAGACAGGTAGCATGATAAGGTAATACAATGCAGATATTGAAAGGAATTTTTTGGATGATTTTTTTGTTAGTTCAAGCTGCAGTCCCTGATTTATTCAGGCTTTGAAGTACCATGCAAGCCTTTCCCACAGAAGAAATTCTGTTTTATGTAAATAATGCACTGTGCAGTAAACTAGAAGAAAGCAGGGAGCATAGAGCATGAAGTTAGTGTTTCATGCAGGTGTTTGAAGGCAATGTGGGATTCCAGAGCTTAGTGTTTGAATTGCAACTTGAATTTCCTTCTTTGCTGTTATTTAGACTGCTCTGAAGTAGTCATGAGAAGCAAAAATGAAAGGCAATGTTGTTTGATGGGGACTGTGGTAGGGCTTTCTTGCCAGATTTGAAATGGCTTGAATTGATTAAAATCTCCAGGTGAGGGGAAGATTGTATCCATTCCTCTCTCTTATTAAAGCAAATTTTCCAAGAGGGATGTAAAATTGCAGTTGAGGGTTGGGGTGGTTTTTTCTTTTTTCCCTTCTTTCATGTGCAACCTAACAACTCCAATTTCACAGGCCTATTTAACATTTGATCCCTAAAAGTCAGTCCTTTGCTTTGTATTTTGGGCACTTGTTCATCTTGGGAAATTTGTCATCTTCTCAGGGCATTGAAGGTCAACCAAATGCTGCAGGTTTCATTCTTCCTTTCATATGGTCTATGTCCTGGGGTTTGACTCTTAAGCAGAGCTATTTTTTTATTTTGCAGCCTAGCAGTTGTACGGTGGGGCTGTGTGCAGGTGAATTGATTTGAGAACGATGGGTAAATCAGCTCCTGGGAAGATGTGCACTGCCTGGCCCCGATGCTTCAGCATGCTTGAGGTCAGCTTGGCTGTCTCTGACTGTCTAATAATAATGCAGAATAACAGAATTAAGTATTCATTGTAATTGGTGATCAATAAGATTTGTTTTCAGCTAAATCTGCGTGCTAGTTTCTAAAGCACTCCAGTCTGTTTCATCAATGACCTTTGTGGTTTTAGCTTAAGCTAAAAATCTAGTTTCTGCTGTTGTTATTTTCTGCCCTGTCGCTGTGAGAGGAAGGGATGATGGCTGGAGGTTTGGCAGTCAGCGAGGGCCTGGCCACCACTGCAGTTCTGTACACTCAGCCTTGGAGATGTGATCAGGAATGTGCTGTTAGTTGCCAGTTTTGTATTGCAAAGACTGAGCATGCTGCCATCACTCTGTTTGATGAGTGAGTTTTCATTGGTTTGGTCCGACTCCAAAGCAGCCTTAATTTGAAGGTGGAATTCTTTGTGGATGAGGCTGTGAAGAATATGGTGTTTATACTCCCATCCTACGGGCAGTACGGTAGAACAACTCCTAACTGATTTGGTAATAAAGACCTAGTTTTTCTTCACTAAACCTGCCCTAGCCAAATTCATCAGCTGGTGATAGCTATCTCTGGAGTGGGAGTTCTTTATTGAGTTGATTGACAATTTAATATACTTTGTCAAGCTGTGTTGTTTAGTTTCTGTTGATCCAGAGACACCTGAGGCTCCTTTTGCTTCCTAAGGGATTAAAGTAGCAAGCACTTAGAATGAGATATTGGGAAGATGGGTGCAGGAGACTTTGTAATTTACTATGGAAAAACATAATAATGATGATGAATATTTCAGGTGGAAACGATAGCATTTCACTATATACTATGTGAAATGCTTTTATGTGGTTTTTTTCATTTCTCTTTTATTTTTTAATCCTGGATAAATTAAATGAGGCTTTTGGGGAAAGCATGAGCTGGAATTTCTATTGAGGTTGATAACCTCTGATTCTGCGTGTGACAGGACAGCACATGTTTGTGCAGCTCACCCCTGCCACTGACACAAGCACGGATTTGCAGCACCCTATTCCACCCATGGTGTGACAGGTTTCTGCGCTGTGCAGGGCATTTCTCTGCATCTGGGAGTCCAAGGGAAAGTAAAATTGTTGTCGCAGAGAGCAGCAACAGCAGTAGGGAGCAGCAGAAGGAAGTCGTGGCCGTACTTCTTCTACAAGACAACTAGAGACTTGTCAGCAAGCGGCTGAGCAGCATCTACGTTCCACTTGCAGTCTGAAAGTTTCCCGTGCCAGATACCTGTTCAACACCTTCCTTATTCGCCTGCCCGCAGCGCTCGCGCTTTCCCCCGCCCGCGCTCTGACCGGCACTCTCCCTCTGACGCACATGGTTCCTTGGCCGGTTGCCAAGAGCTCCGGAAAGCAGCTTCTGCCGAAGGAGACTCGCCTCTTGCGGTTGCCTTCTCCGAACCCCGGAGTCGCGGCATCTGCCTTTCTTGCTCTTATTGCAAGCGGAAAGCTTTTGCACTGCGTCTGGCGAGGAGAACGTGTGACAGGACAGCACATGTTTGTGCAGCTCACCCCTGCCACTGACACAAGCACGGATTTGCAGCACCCTATTCCACCCATGGTGTGACAGGTTTCTGCGCTGTGCAGGGCATTTCTCTGCATCTGGGAGTCCAAGGGAAAGTAAAATTGTTGTCGCAGAGAGCAGCAACAGCAGTAGGGAGCAGCAGAAGGAAGTCGTTGCAGTACTTCTTCCACACGACAACTAGCAACTAATCAGCAAGCGTGCGAGCGGCAGCTATGTTCCACTTGCAATCTGAAAGTTTCGCGTGCCAGATACCTGTTCAACACCTTCCTTATTCGCCTGCCCGCAGCGCTCGCTCTTTCCCCCGCCAGCGCGCTGATCGGCACGCTCCCTCTGACACACATGGGAAGTTGGCCGGTTGCCAAGAGCTCCGGAAAGCAGCTTCTGCCGAAGGAGGCTCGCCTCTTGCGGTTACCTTCTCTGAGCTCCGGAGTCCTGGCTTCTGCCTTTCTTGCTCTTAATGCAAGCAGAAAGCTTTTGCACTGCGTCTGGCGAGGAGAACGTGTGACAGGACAGCACATGTTTGTGCAGCTCACCCCTGCCACTGACACAAGCACGGATTTGCAGCACCCTATTCCACCCATGGTGTGACAGGTTTCTGCGCTGTGCAGGGCATTTCTCTGCATCTGGGAGTCCAAGGGAAAGTAAAATTGTTGTCGCAGAGAGCAGCAACAGCAGTAGGGAGCAGCAGAAGGAAGTCTTGCCCGTACTTCTTCTACAAGACAACTAGAGACTTGTCAGCAAGCGGCTGAGCAGCATCTACGTTCCACTTGCAGTCTGAAAGTTTCCCGTGCCAGATACCTGTTCAACACCTTCCTTATTCGCCTGCCCGCAGCGCTCGCGCTTTCCCCCGCCCGCGATCTGACCGGCACTCTCCCTCTGACGCACATGGTTCCTTGGCCGGTTGCCAAGAGCTCCGGAAAGCAGCTTCTGCCGAAGGAGACTCGCCTCTTGCGGTTGCCTTCTCCGAACCCCGGAGTCGCGGCATCTGCCTTTCTTGCTCTTATTGCAAGCGGAAAGCTTTTGCACTGCGTCTGGCGAGGAGAACGTGTGACAGGACAGCACATGTTTGTGCAGCTCACCCCTGCCACTGACACAAGCACGGATTTGCAGCACCCTATTCCACCCATGGTGTGACAGGTTTCTGCGCTGTGCAGGGCATTTCTCTGCATCTGGGAGTCCAAGGGAAAGCGCAATTGTTGTCGCAGAGAGCAGCAACAGCAGTAGGGAGCAGCAGAAGGAAGTCTTGCCCGTACTTCTTCTACAAGACAACTAGAGACTTGTCAGCAAGCGGCTGAGCAGCATCTACGTTCCACTTGCAGTCTGAAAGTTTCGCGTGCCAGATGCCTGTTCAACACCTTCCTTATTCGCCTGCCCGCAGCGCTCGCGCTTTCCCCCGCCCGCGCTCTGACCGGCACTCTCCCTCTGACACACATGGTTCCTTGGCCGGTTGCCAAGATCTCCGGAAAGCAGCTTCTGCCGAAGGAGGCTCGCCTCTTGCGGTTACCTTCTCTGAGCTCCGGAGTCCTGGCTTCTGCCTTTCTTGCTCTTAATGCAAGCAGAAAGCTTTTGCACTGCGTCTGGCGAGGAGAACGTGTGACAGGACAGCACATGTTTGTGCAGCTCACCCCTGCCACTGACACAAGCACGGATTTGCAGCACCCTATTCCACCCTTAGTGTGACAGGTTTCTGCGCTGTGCAGGGCATTTCTCTGCATCTGGGAGTCCAAGGGAAAGTAAAATTGTTGTCGCAGAGAGCAGCAACAGCAGTAGGGAGCAGCAGAAGGAACTCGTGGCCGTACTTCTTCTACAAGACAACTAGAGACTTGTCAGCAAGCGGCTGAGCAGCATCTACGTTCCACTTGCAGTCTGAAAGTTTCGCGTGCCAGATGCCTGTTCAACACCTTCCTTATTCGCCTGCCCGCAGCGCTCGCGCTTTCCCCCTCTCGCGCTCTGACCGGCACTCTCCCTCTGACACACATGGTTCCTTGGCCGGTTGCCAAGAGCTCCGGAAAGCAGCTTCTGCCGAAGGAGGCTCGCCTCTTGCGGTTACCTTCTCTGAGCTCCGGAGTCCTGGCTTCTGCCTTTCTTGCTCTTAATGCAAGCAGAAAGCTTTTGCACTGCGTCTGGCGAGGAGAACGTGTGACAGGACAGCACATGTTTGTGCAGCTCACCCCTGCCACTGACACAAGCACGGATTTGCAGCACCCTATTCCACCCATGGTGTGACAGGTTTCTGCGCTGTGCAGGGCATTTCTCTGCATCTGGGAGTCCAAGGGAAAGTAAAATTGTTGTCGCAGAGAGCAGCAACAGCAGTAGGGAGCAGCAGAAGGAAGTCGTTGCAGTACTTCTTCCACACGACATCTATCTATCTATCTATCTATCTATCTATCTATCTATCTATCTATCTATCTCCCTATCTATGTATCTCCCTATCTATCACCCTATATGCATTTCTTTATTATAGATTTGTATATTTTAATTTCTATATTATTCATTTAAATGCCAAGCTTTTAAATAAATAGGGGAACCGAGTGAGAGGAGTGGCAGCATGGTACGGGTTGTCGCGAGTGCCAGAAGCCCGAAAAAGCGGCCGCGTCAAGGACCCCCGGCAGAGTGCGGCGTCGTCACCGGTGCCTGTCGGCGCCCGACCGGCTCGCGCTCGGCCCCGGTGCCGCCGAGCGCACAGCCCGTGTCCGCACGGCTGGAGCAGCCGCGGAAAATTGCGACGGGGTGGCGTCGACGCCAGGGTGTTTGTCAGGCAGTCGAATTCACGCACCCACTGCCCGGGGTCCTTCCATTTTCCCGCCTTTTTGGCCGCCATCCTTGGAAGGACAAGCCGGCCACGACCTGGCAGCCATCTTCTGCGTGGCGTGACGTAACTTCCGCCCTTCCTCGCCGCCATCTTTGCTGTGGCTGAAGCCACTTCCGGCAGAGCGGCCATCTTTGTTATGGCACAAGTAAGGCCCCCGCTGCTCTCAGCGCGTCTGTCTAACTTACATGCCTGAACGAAAAACCTGCCGACGCCGACCGACTCCGAGCATTCCGCCCGATTTTCCGCCGCCTTTCCCGGGGCGAGGACGATGGCGGCGAGACTCAGCGGCTCCGTAGCTGGGTGGCGGCCGCGCCTGCGGCGGCAGGCATTGGAGTTAACGCCTCTGCCGCGGTCCTCCCGGCCGGCTCCGGCGGGGGGCGGGGGGGAGGCCCGACGCGGCTCGGTTCGGTTCGACTCTTTCCGGCCCGCTTCGGCTCGGCTCTTTCTGGCCCGCTTCGGCTCGGCTCGCCCCTGCTCGGCCCCGCTCGGCCAGGCCCCGCCCGGCTCGGAGCACAGCTGCAGTACCGCTCTGTGCCCACAAGGCGGCAGCACTGCCGCAGAGCTCAGCCCGGGGTGGGCGGGGGGAGCCCCTGCAAGTGCAGAGAAGCGAGGCAAGAAACCACGTGTACAACCCCCTTCCATATGCTGCTACCTGTTTCCAGGCGACGACAAAGACCCATGAAGCAAATGCTTTTTCTTGGCCCATTTTGCTAAGCAAAGCTCTTCTGCAGCTCTTTAGTGCTTGCCAAACTCCAATGCGCGTGCTGCTGCTTCGATCGGATAAGAAGCACAGCCTTCTGACAGCAGCTTTCAGGTTGCTTCAGAATGAGCTTGGCCATTTGAACGTGCAGCATGTCTGTGTGTGCATAAGCTGCAGGTGCAAGCTCCTGACAAATGTGTTCTGCAGGTACAGTTTCTCTCTGCCGGATGCAGTGGAAATGCTTTCTGCTGGTATTCTCGCCAAGAGTCACAGAGTGCTTAACTCAGGAGCCCTGAGAATGGAAGCGCAAGAAGCGTTCCGCATTTGGTGGGATATTTTTCTAGAATTTGGTCGTGTTTTGAGAAGATTTAGGGAATTTGGTGGGATTTTTCCTGGAATTTTGTTGGATATTGAGGAGATTTTGTGAGATGTTTGTGGAACTTTGAGGGACTTTTCTGGAATTTGGTGAGGTTTTGTAGAGAACTGATGAATTATCAGGGATTTTTCATGTATTCTGTGGGAATTTGTGGAGATTCTGTGGGATTTTTGTGGATTTTGGCCGTGTTTTGAGTCCCCTCAAAACCACACAAATCCTTGAAAAGGTCCACCAAATTCCAGAAAAATCCCACAGAATCTCCACAAATTCCCACAAAATCTAAGAAAAATTCCTCAAAATTCTTCAAGTCTCCTCAGAATCCCACACAATTCCAGAAAAACCCCACAAAATTCCAGAGAAGTCCCACAAAACTCCCTAAATCATTTCAAAACCCTACCAATTCACAGGAATGTCCCACAAAATCTCTACCAATTCCCAGAACATCCCACAAAAATCTCACAAAAATCCCTAACACTTCTGAAAACTCGACCAAATTCCAGAAACGCCCCATAAAATCAGCACAGTTTCCCACAAAATTCAAGAAAAAACACCACAAAATTCCCTAAATCTTTTCAAAATACCACAAAATTCTTGAAAAGCCCCACCAAATTCCAGAAACATCCCACAAAATGTCCTCAATACCCAACAAAATCCCAGAAAAATCCCACAAAATTCCCTAAATTTTCTCAAAACACAACCAAAATTCCAGAAAAATCCCACCGAATCGCCACAAATTCCCACAGAATACATGAAAAATCCCTGATAATTCGTCAGTTCTCTACAGAATCTCACCAAATTCCAGAAAAGTCCCTCAAAGTTCCACAAACATCCCACAAAATCTCCTCAATATCCAACAAAATTCAAGAAAAATCCCACAAAATTCTCTAAATCTTCTCAAAACACGGCCAAAATGCACAAAAATCCCACCGAATCTCCACAAATTCCCACAGAATACATGAAAAATCCCTGATAATTTGTCAGTTCTCTACAGAATCTCACCAAATTCCAGAAAAGTCCCTCAAAGTTCCACAAACATCCCACAAAATCTCCTCAATATCCAACAAAATTCCAAGAAAAATCCCACATAATTCCCTAAATCTTCTCAAAACACGACCAAATTATAGAAAAATATCCCACCAAATCACCACAAATTCCCACAAAATACATGAAAAATCCCTCAAGATCCCTAAATCGCCTCAATATCCCACAAAATCACACAAAAATCACACAAAACCTCCACAAGTTTCCACAAAATCTAAGAAAAATTCCTCAAAATTCTTCAAGTCTCCTCAAAACCACACAACGTCCTGGAAAAGGCCCACTAAATTCCAGAAAAATCCCACAGAATCTTCACAAATTCCCACAAAATCTAAAAAAAATTCCTCAAAATTCTTCAAGTCTCCTCAGAATCCCACACAATTCCAGAAAAACCCCACCAAATTC
Source organism: Cyanistes caeruleus (assembly GCF_971803275.1). Lineage (NCBI taxonomy): Eukaryota > Metazoa > Chordata > Aves > Passeriformes > Paridae > Cyanistes > Cyanistes caeruleus. Next base: position 63,984,411 of record NC_141704.1, read on the forward strand.
CAGAGAAGTCCCACAAAACTCCCTAAATCATTTCAAAACCCTACCAATTCACAGGAATGTCCCACAAAATCTCCACCAATTCCCAGAACATCCCATAAAAATCCCTAAATCTTCTGAAAACTCGACCAAATTCCAGAAACGCCCCATAAAATCAGCACAGTTTCCCACAAAATTCAAGAAAAAACACCACAAAATTCCCTAAATCTTCTCAAAACACGACCAAATTCTAGAAAAATATCCCACCAAATCTCCACAAATTCCCACAAAATACATGAAAAATCCCTCAAGATCCATAAATCGCCTCAATATCCCACAAAATCACACAAAAATCACACAAAACCTCCACAAGTTTCCACAAAATCTAAGAAAAATTCCTCAAATATCTTCAAGTCTCCTCAGAAGGTTCTGGATGAGGGTAGAAATAATTAAAAAGCATCTTGAAAGTAACATCATATTTTTGTCAGCCATCTCTTCAGGGACTACTTTAAATCCCAGAATGTTCAAGAGCCATCATCACTGTGCAAACAGAAGCTCCAACTGAACGAAACCAGAAGAAGTGGATATGGCAAATTCTCTGGTCCAAGTGGTGATATTAATCTGGTGAGGCTCTGGATTCCCATTTCAGACATACTATCACAGCTTAAATATAGGAAAAAATTGGGATTTTACTTTGCTGTGGTCTCTTTTTGTTTTGCAAAATATGTGATAGTTAATATATGAGTAAAATCTTGTATAAAAACAGGTTTGTTTTTTGTTTTTTTTTCTAACAAATAGCCAAATGCATATTACCTGCCTTGCTGGAAAATAATTGAGGTCTTCCTCTAAGAAATTTTTTCTCAGAGTGCCTTTCTTTGTGATTTGTGTTCTTATCTTAGGAAGATACAGGAGTTGCTCATTTTAATGCTGTCCAGCAGACTATTCCATGCTTTCTCAGCTGTTTGGATCTGCAGTTCAGGATTGGACCAAGAAAAATGGTGATGGGATGAAATTATTTTTATTCTTAAATGAGGACAATTCCATTTTTAAACATACACATGTGCTTCCAATGCTTTCAGTAGTCAAGGATGAAATTTTGAACAGACATGAATTCCTCAGTCTTTGTTTCTTTTTCCCTGAAGGATGGAATTTGGACTTTGCCCACCAGTGCAGTCCTTGCTATGGGCAGATGTTTCTTCTGTTCTTCTTACCAGCAGTAGGAGTGGTTGGACACTGAACCTCAAAGAAGAGGGAGCTAACATCCCTTACCTGGATAAGTCCCACAGGTAAGCACCTTGGAGAAGTTCTTCAACCAAAACCAGTTCCTGTAAGGCTTTCCAGCCCTTGACAGGAAATAAGCTGATTCCTGCAGGCTGCAACATGAAGACTTCCAGACTGAAGTGAGCATCCTGCTATAAGGAAGGATTTGGGAGTAGTGAGTCATCATTTGTATGGGAAATTAATCTGTGATTTTTATTTATTGTTTTTTTTCATTTGAAGTAACATCACATCATCATAGAGAGACATTGTCTGTCATTTCTGGTGTGGATACCTGAATAACTCAGCTAGACAGGTAGCATGATAAGGTAATACAATGCAGATATTGAAAGGAATTTTTTGGATGATTTTTTTGTTAGTTCAAGCTGCAGTCCCTGATTTATTCAGGCTTTGAAGTACCATGCAAGCCTTTCCCACAGAAGAAATTCTGTTTTATGTAAATAATGCACTGTGCAGTAAACTAGAAGAAAGCAGGGAGCATAGAGCATGAAGTTAGTGTTTCATGCAGGTGTTTGAAGGCAATGTGGGATTCCAGAGCTTAGTGTTTGAATTGCAACTTGAATTTCCTTCTTTGCTGTTATTTAGACTGCTCTGAAGTAGTCATGAGAAGCAAAAATGAAAGGCAATGTTGTTTGATGGGGACTGTGGTAGGGCTTTCTTGCCAGATTTGAAATGGCTTGAATTGATTAAAATCTCCAGGTGAGGGGAAGATTGTATCCATTCCTCTCTCTTATTAAAGCAAATTTTCCAAGAGGGATGTAAAATTGCAGTTGAGGGTTGGGGTGGTTTTTTCTTTTTTCCCTTCTTTCATGTGCAACCTAACAACTCCAATTTCACAGGCCTATTTAACATTTGATCCCTAAAAGTCAGTCCTTTGCTTTGTATTTTGGGCACTTGTTCATCTTGGGAAATTTGTCATCTTCTCAGGGCATTGAAGGTCAACCAAATGCTGCAGGTTTCATTCTTCCTTTCACATGGTCTATGTCCTGGGGTTTGACTCTTAAGCAGAGCTATTTTTTTATTTTGCAGCCTAGCAGTTGTACGGTGGGGCTGTGTGCAGGTGAATTGATTTGAGAACGATGGGTAAATCAGCTCCTGGGAAGATGTGCACTGCCTGGCCCCGATGCTTCAGCATGCTTGAGGTCAGCTTGGCTGTCTCTGACTGTCTAATAATAATGCAGAATAACAGAATTAAGTATTCATTGTAATTGGTGATCAATAAGATTTGTTTTCAGCTAAGTCTGCGTGCTAGTTTCTAAAGCACTCCAGTCTGTTTCATCAATGACCTTTGTGGTTTTAGCTTAAGCTAAAAATCTAGTTTCTGCTGTTGTTATTTTCTGCCCTGTCGCTGTGAGAGGAAGGGATGATGGCTGGAGGTTTGGCAGTCAGCGAGGGCCTGGCCACCACTGCAGTTCTGTACACTCAGCCTTGGAGATGTGATCAGGAATGTGCTGTTAGTTGCCAGTTTTGTATTGCAAAGACTGAGCATGCTGCCATCACTGTGTTTGATGAGTGAGTTTTCATTGGTTTGGTCCGACTCCAAAGCAGCCTTAATTTGAAGGTGGAATTCTTTGTGGATGAGGCTGTGAAGAATATGGTGTTTATACTCCCATCCTACGGGCAGTACGGTAGAACAACTCCTAACTGATTTGGTAATAAAGACCTAGTTTTTCTTCACTAAACCTGCCCTAGCCAAATTCATCAGCTGGTGATAGCTATCTCTGGAGTGGGAGTTCTTTATTGAGTTGATTGACAATTTAATATACTTTGTCAAGCTGTGTTGTTTAGTTTCTGTTGATCCAGAGACACCTGAGGCTCCTTTTGCTTCCTAAGGGATTAAAGTAGCAAGCACTTAGAATGAGATATTGGGAAGATGGGTGCAGGAGACTTTGTAATTTACTATGGAAAAACATAATAATGATGATGAATATTTCAGGTGGAAATGATAGTATTTCACTATATACTATGTGAAATGCTTTTATGTGATTTTTTTTTCATTTCTCTTTTATTTTTTAATCCTGGATAAATTAAATGAGGCTTTTGGGGAAAGCATGAGCTGGAATTTCTATTGAGGTTGATAACCTCTGATTCTGCTCTTGTTTGTCTGTCTGCTGGAACTTGTAGCAAACTAGCTATGTCCAAGTTTAATTGTGTAATAATTATCTTTCAAATCGAGCCTTTCTCACTTGGTGCTGATGTATTTGGGGGAGGGAGGGGAATGGAGAGTAAAGAGCTCCTTTCATGAATACAATTTTAATTTCATCTTGCTGATTTGAGCCTTTCCAAGATTCAAGTGAGCATTGGATCAGGTTGGAACTGAGGGGATGACTCATGACTCTGGCATAAAAACTACATTGCATTCCACATATTGGGAGTTTTCTGTTGCCCACAAGAAAGTTCAGGAAAAAAAAGAAAAATATAGAAATGGGTTTCAAATTTCCTGTGCTATTTTCAGTTGACTCCTCTTTCTGGAGGTGCCTTAGCAAGTGTAGGACATCTGAAAAACTTGGAACTGCAACTTTCTTGTTGAGGCTCTGATGAACATTGCTTCTGTCATCAAGTTCTTGTGTTCATACTTTGAACTTAGCTGAGTAATGTTGGTATCAGCAGACTCTACTAAAGCCATGCCTTCCTAATTAATAATGCATTCTTAATAAAAAAAAAAAAAATCTATTTCTTCATGTATTTAATTACCTAGTGAGTGTAAGACTGAATGAAGTTAATACCGTGCAGATTTCAAGCAAAACGCTGCTTTTTAATGTGCTTCAGTATAGGCTATGCACAAGTCAATAGACATGATTTTTAAGCTTCAGTTACCTTTCATTACCCTGTGCATATTCAAATTCAGATTGATGAATGCTGAACCAAAAGCAGACATCATAGAGTTAATTGAAGTTCTTTAAATTCAGAGGCAAACTATTTTCATAGCTTTGTTTTGAGGGTGGGTTGCTTTTGATGTCTGGGGTTTTTTTGGCTAAGGCAATGGCAAACATTTATTTATCCTGCTCCCTCCCCATTTTCCACCATCGTTGTTGCCAGTGATGCCTGCAGTGCTCAGTGGTCAATGACCCTCAGCCAGGGTGAGCTGCAGGAGCCTTACAGACGGGCCTGTTCTTTCTCCCAGTGCTAGAACAAGTGCAACAGCACAGTGCCATTTTGCTAAAAGCTAATATTTTTCCCAGCAGCTTCTTCTCCAGGCAGAATGAAATGCTTTCTTCAAGAGCAACCACATCTTTTCTCTGCCTGAAAGGTTGTGTTTGTTTGGGGTTTTTTCTCTTGCCTTAGGTGAGAGATAAAAAAAAAATGAAGAGGAAAGCACAAGGAAATGCCAAAAGTACCACCTGGTAGTAATTTTGTGTGAGTGTCTCCATTTACACTTCAAACTTGCTCTTGGAGAACTTGGAGCTGCATTTAAAATGTATTTTGGTAGGTGGTCAGCTGCTGACTATCTGCATTTCTTCTTCCATTTCTTTTCTGTGCTTGTTTGGTATTGCTGCTGAATGTCCCCAAAGAGTAAAGTGGTGTGGAAGAGTTGAGGAAGCAGCTTTTGAAATTCTAAAGCTGATGTGTAGGTTTTGTTCCTCTTGGATTTTTAAAAGCAGGTATGTCATCCAAGTTAACTTTCTTCAGCAAGTAACAAGATTGTCGTCCTTCCACTGATGCTCTGTATTTTAACAGAGGTATTTGATGGTGCTGGAAAGGAGCAAGATGCAGAATGAGTTTGAGAGAAGTGATTTAAAGTGGGAGCACAGATGGTTGATTCCTAAAAATCAAAAAACGGATGTTTTGTTTTGTAGGAAAATGAAATCTAATCCTATTTGAGGGTCAGCAGGATAAATACAAAGAACTAAATACAGATGTAGATACATATATACATATATGCGTATATATATATATATATATATATATATGTATAACCCCGCCCCCCGAAATCTATGAAGCAGGACTGATTGGTGCCATAGCCCAGGCAGCCTGTGGATCTAATTGCCTGCCTGTATTCAGCCCTTGCCTGGATGCCAGGGGAGACGTCTCTGGATTTGTCTCCAGACAGCTTTCCAGGGATGATCCTGCTCCTTTCCTGGTGCCCCAGAGTGCTGCAAGCCCCCCGTCCTGGGGCCATGGTGATGCCTGCCGGGGCCTTTAGGGTCCCCCCTAAAGGGCAGACAGGGTTTGACTGCAAGCTTCCTTGGAAGGTGGAGGCAGGTGAATATTGGCCACCTTCTTCTTTCCCGCTGCCCTCCGTGCTCTTGCAAAGCCTGCTGGGGCACTGGGGCTCTCCATTGCAGGCAGTCTGGAGCTGCCATGCAAAGCCATCTCTCAAGGAGTCCCCAGGTCTCAGGTGCAACCTCAAGAAAATGACACAGCAACGTGTAGAAAATGTGAACTTTATTCACTTGACTACTTCTAAAATCTACAATCCAACGTTACTAGAAGACTATGGGGTAAGAATCTTAAGGCTAAGAAACTTCAATGCTTCAACTGTTTAGAACTGAACACTAAGGGAAAGGTCAACTTCTTGGGGGAAACGTGGTGGGGAATCGAACAACAACAGGGGTGTGGCTAACTTGTAAGGTGGGGAACGTCGCAGTGCCTGGGCTGGGCACTGGTCACCCGTTCCCCGTAAGGTTCTTTAGACGGAGCGCGACGCTGGAGGTCAGAGCTGTGGGGAGGTGCGCAGTCTCCTGTCACTGCCCTCTTTTGCCGCCGTCTTGGTGGTTGGCCTCCTCGGCTGAGAGCTGTAGCGAAGGTGTAGCCGCATCAGGTCACGGTTTTGCCTGAGCAGCTGCATCAACTTGGTGGGACAGCCGAGTCTTCGATGGCGGCGGGGCCCCGCACGGCCCGAAGGGCTCTGGAGATTCCGCTGCAAGGCAAAGCACAGGGATCCCCATGGAAGAGGCAGAGAGGCAGAGCGGGGCCGGCACCTGTGGGGCTGCCTTTGGCCTGGGAGACAGAGACTCGGGCCCAGTTGGGCTGGGCTGGCCCGGGGAAGAGGCTGCAGCAGGCAGAGCTCTGCCGCCTCTGCTTGGTGCTGTCCATGGAGCTCAGCCCCTGGGCCACATTCCCCAGCCAGGAGCTCAGGCCCCTTCTGCCGCAGGGCATTGGCCAAAGGGTGCCCAAGAGGCCCTCAAGGTCTTCCCCATCCCACCTGCCCCTGACCCCCCACCCCCTGCCTCACCTCTCCCCAGCGTCTCTGAAATCTTCTTCCAAGGGCCCATCCCATGGCCATTCCTATGAGGAGCACGTCAATGAGCAGGAGTGTCCTGGACGCCCACCAGAGGAGCGCAGAGTCCTTCTCCTCCAGGTCGAAATCCTCCAGAACCAGAGGAGAGGCACCCGTGCTCCTCTCGGGTTTGCTCACAGGGTCGAGGGGATGGGCCAAGAGCAGCAGCACGTAAAGCTGCAGCAGCGCGGAGGAGCCGTGAGCAGCCATAGTGCTCTGCCAGCAGCACCGAGGCTCTGGGCGTCTCTCTGCGAGCAGCTGTGCCTGGGCTCTGGGGCGCAGCAACAGCTGGGGACAGTTGCCAGCCAGCGTGCCGTCCCCAGAGGCTGTGATGTCACAGAAGCACAGAACGCCCTGGCTGCAGAGAGCCCTGAGAGAATGTTGAGTCCAAGCTGGGAGCCATGGCGGCAAGTATGGCCAGCAGAGCGGGGCCCGAGCGCTGCGGCCTGGCTTGCCTTGCACCCGTGCCACAATGATGACTCCAGCAGCCCCTGTCAGGCCATTGCAGTATCTGATGGCCCACGCTGGGCACAAGTTCTTCCCAATGGCCAGCGTAAACCTCCCTTGGCCCAGCTTCCAAGCCTTGTTGGCATCTGCTCTCTCTTGTCCTTGCCCACCTGGCTGGCGCTGCCGTGTTGCTCGCTGGCCTGTCTGTGGGAGAAGAGGCTGTGCCAATGAGTGCTGCTCAACTTGGAGGCCATTCAAAGGAGGATTTGATTGTGCCTGCTGTGGGAAGAAGGAATATGCGTGCACATGGCCACTTCCCATAGGTTTTACCCCAGATTTTCATGAGCAGCTGTCCTAGTGAAAGTCAAGTCTGTTTTAGTGAGTATTTGAGGGCTTCCAGAGCACAGTGCCATCTCAGGGGAATTCTGCTGGTTGAGTTCTACTGAGGCTTTGAGATGAGTTGCAAATCCTGAAAATGTTCTCCTTGCCCAGGTAGTAATTTCACAGTTTAGACTGTGGGGATATTGATTGCTCAGTGTTGAGGACCTCATGTAACTTTCAGCCCCAGAAACTTTCAACCTCCAGTGATTGTCCTTGAGACAAAACCATTTGAAATCTTTTTTTCTGTGGACAGGAATTGCTTCGGTGTTACTTCACATCATCCATTAAAAATTTGATGCCTGGAACAAGTCCCGAGTGCTGTGTGATTTCCTTGGTCGTGTTCCTTGGAATGGCTTCCCCCCCATTTTCTGAAGCTGGCCCCAGAAAGGTCATAGATGGGTGAGAAGTTCTGAAAGGCCAAGTGGTGCAGATCTTTGCCTCCTGTTTCGAGGTCTGCGGTGAGCTGTGAGTCCAAGAGCTGATCTGACGTGATGGTGAAAACACAGTTGTCGTGGTTTTAAAGCAGTAACTGAAAAAATACTAGAAAACTTACTTATTTCTTGCTGTGAGATATGGATTAGAGCAAGAGCAAAACAGGCTTAAAACTTAAAAGGAATAAAGAAAGTTTATTCACAAAACTACAAGAATAAGAACACCAGAATAAACTTTCAGAAAACCCTTTTATCCCGCACTACCCAGCATTCCCTTGTTCACATGACAAGATAGAGACAAAAGACTTTGGAACTTTGGTGTTTAAAACAGTCCCAATTCTTGCTAGAGTCTCTTTATCAGTGTTTGTATAGAAACAGAAATCTTCTTCTGCTAATCTATGGAGTTTCTCACAAGAAAAATATTTCTGTTATAGTTTTCTATTTGTTTGATGCCAGCTGCCCGGAAATCTGCCATGAGTTCACTCCTCCCATTTCACATCACTCTGAGGTGTGTATGGGCCATGAGTCCTCTTCATCTGTCTCTGTGAGCTTCGCAGGAAAACAGTTTTCTCATTGCCCTCAAGGCCTCAAATCTTCACTCCACTCTGTTCCAGCGCCTCACTGTATCACAATTACTCTACTTTTTACTCAAAATCCACACTTTGAACACTCCATGCTTCCCAATATACTCTGTCATGAATTAAAGGAGTTTTTTTCAGAACATGGTTGTCCATCTCCATAGCTTTAAGAGAAAAATATTTCAGCTTATAAAGCATCTCCTTATTCTCTCTTCCCTATCTAAAACTTAAGCCTTGTTTTTGTCCTATATTTTTCTAATACTAAAAAAAAAAAAATCTGTGTTTTTCTAAAAGTGAAAAAAAAAATAAAAAAATAAAGTAAAGAGTAGAAACAGAATAATATTTCTGAGAGGCAGGACATTTTTTAGTTTGTGTTGTCCGATGGAACAACAGTCACTTGAAGAAATTCCATATAGTAGAACATGTCACATTTGTCAATTTTAACCTGAAATTTATTAACAGGAATGTCTGTACTACGAACATGTGTTAAGTATAGGAATATATTGCATGTTTTCCTACTTGTAAGAAGTAAATTTCTGTCTTTACAAGCTAACACCATTAATTTCAGCTCTTAGTTATTCCCATTGCATATTCTTTTAAACAGACTTAATCAGACAAATTTTGTGTTATTTAGCAAGTAATGCTTGGTTATTACTACAAGTTCTTGAAGTCATAACACTTAAAATTGCAGTACATATATATTATTCTTACTATGATGATGTGAGTTGGCTGCTAGTCATTTAACTATATATAAGGTCTTACTATTTCTTAGTGCAATTACTTAAAATAAGTGTCTTGGAAATTGTTTTTATTTTTAGATTTAAAACTGTTCTTACTAAAGTTGATTTGTTAAAGATTGGACAATGTATATTTAATAATTAATGTTCCCCAGTGATATTTATTGTCAGTCAGGATTCACTTTACAGTCAATAAATAACCTAAAAAATCTGAATTTTGTAGCCACTTTTGTCTAATTCTTAGAGCAATGCTTTGGGAAATTGGAGATATATATATATGAATATAAATATGTATATCTGCTATATACCTTTTTTATGATGGTTTTGTCCTACTACTGCAAATGTTTCTTTTTGTTTGTTTTTTCCTAACATACATAAAATTTTCTTAACCATATTTAAAGCTACCAGCTTGTTATTCTGACAAAACCCTGTGAGAATAAATTATTTTTATTAATACTCTACATGTCAAAACCTTGCAGTCAGTCAAATAACAGAAGGAGTGTTCATTGTCTCTCTCCCCCACTGATGCTGTTCTAGGAGTTGGAGTTAGAAGATTCAGACATCAAGTGAAACAGTGAAAGATGATAAGAAAACACTTGATTCTCACAAGGTATTTCCTACTAAAAGAGATTGTTTTGCAGTTTTGTTTGCTCTTGACACTATTTTGAGTAAATGTGAATTCCTAAGACATGCTCAAGGCAATTAAATATTTATGCTCCCCAAACTCAATTTTTAAGCAACATTTTCTGTTTACAAGAATCAGGTTTGCTTTGGTTTTATCTCTTTTCTTTCAGGTTACAAGACAGATTTTTTTATTATTATTTTCATTGGGGGAAAAAGATATGTATTTATAGTGTTTGTGAAGACTTTGCTCAGCTGAAAAAAGTAATAGATAACATGAGTATAACATTGTGTTCTTCCATATTTCTATTTTTAAGTCCTATTACATGTGATATTTTCCATTTTGCCTTCTATTAGGCCTGAAATTGGAAACTATTTAAAACCTAACAAACCCCGGAGTTTATCCCTGTTCTTTGAATAGCAACAGAAGTATGGCTGTCATGGTTTGACACATCAATGAAGAACAGCCTCTGCTCTGCAGCAGGTACTCAAGTGGAACTTTTGCAAGTGGGCTCTCATCAGGAGTGAAACACTGGCTGCTGACTCTGCTGCTTTTGGTCACAGACTGCTGCCTTTATGAACCAGGTTTGTCCTTCTGCTTCTTTTGTGTTTTATATAGACTTGATTACAAATGAGGCACTTGTCCTCTTACCTGGGAGTTGCAGCAGGTCAGCAGCAGCAGGAGTTACTGGCTGCTTCCCATCAGCTGACTCCTTTTAGCCAACCCTTCCCATTTCCTGCGCCAATCCGATTTTTCCAAGCAATTAGGAAGAAAACTAAACCATAACTTTTACAAAATCACTTTAGGGAAGATGTTGCTTAATTGTTTGCTTCATTCAAATGAACACTTCTAACATTCACTTCTCTGAGTAAGAATGCCTTTTATGAGAAGCTGCTAAAAATAGGAATTTGAGAGCAGGGATGTTAAAAGTAGGGCCAGAGAGGAGCAAATTTGTCGCAGGGCAAGTTCTGTTTGCACTGAGGGAGTACTATCAATTTTGTCTCTGTCCTGTCTTTCACTGGTCCTGAAACAACAGTGCCTGCTTGAACAAACCTGCTCCTCAGGAGTGATTGGATCTGGTGCTCTGGGTGTTAGCAGCTGCAGTGCTGAACCACAGGCAGACATGAGATCTGACTGGATCACCCTTGCTAACATTTTCATGTAGAACCCATAACTCACTTGATCAGCAACACTTGCTTGAATGCTGCCTTTTGCCTTGGCTCTTCCCACTAAATAGTTCTTGAGCTGGGAAGTGGTCCTGATCTAAGAATCTGCAGTAATCTTTAATTCTGCCTTTATAACTCAGGAAACCACAGTAACCTTCATTTTAGAATGTGAACATTTTTTGGACAAACACTGAATTGTAGCTTCATTGACATGAGCTAAAGTAAGCTCTTTCAGTGGTCCTAGAGTGGTAGCTGTAAAAGGCAATCAGAGTGAAGATCCTGAATAATTTTCTTTTCCAGCCAGGTTTTAATGTATTTCCCCTGCAAATCAATTCATGTATCATAGAGCTCAATTACCTGCCCATAAAATGAGAGTTGTTGCTCAGAACTGTGGAATTAGGGTAACAAGAACTGTAATGATACACTAGATAAACACTGTTGCAATACTCTCTCAGCCCTGTTAGGGTATTTTAAATTTGCAGCAGATCTCAGTAAGGATGAGAAAATGCTGAGCTACATAAAAATGATGGAGACTGGAGGAGAAATTAGCCTTGCAGTGTTCTACAGTCCCAACATTTCCAACCACCACACCTGGTAGTGAAAATGCTGGTTTGTATTTGAAAAAAAGGAACTGCAATCAATCAAATGCACTGCCAAGTATAAATTAATTTCTGTAAGTCAAGTCCCTTAGGAACAATTCCTTAATAAAAGATCTGTTTCAAATCTCCTAAGTCTTCTAAAACCAACCCCAACAAAACACAGAAAACATAGTGTCTTTATTTGACCTGTCCTAGACTTCATTTATTTATTTACAGTCTGAAGGATGAGTCAAGTACCTGCAGTGGTGCCTTTAGCAATGCAAAACAAAATATTTTGAATATTCTTATTTAGCGTTCCAGTTTTAATGAGCTTGGAGCATAGTGAAGGAGATCAGATGTTTGCAGGTTCTGGATGAGGGTAGAAATAATTAAAAAGCATCTTAAAAGTAACATCATATTTTTGTCAGCCATCTCTTCAGGGACTACTTTAAATCCCAGAATGTTCAAGAGCCATCATCACTGTGCAAACAGAAGCTCCAACTGAACGAAACCAGAAGAAGTGGATATGGCAAATTCTCTGGTCCAAGTGGTGATATTAATCTGGTGAGACTCTGGATTCCCATTTCAGACATACTATCACAGCTTAAATATAGGAAAAAATTGGGATTTTACTTTGCTGTGGTCTCTTTTTGTTTTGCAAAATATGTGATAGTTAATATATGAGTAAAATCTTGTATAAAAACAGGTTTGTTTTTTGTTTTTTTTTCTAACAAATAGCCAAATGCATATTACCTGCCTTGCTGGAAAATAATTGAGGTCTTCCTCTAAGAAATTTTTTCTCAGAGTGCCTTTCTTTGTGATTTGTGTTCTTATCTTAGGAAGATACAGGAGTTGCTCATTTTAATGCTGTCCAGCAGACTATTCCATGCTTTCTCAGCTGTTTGGATCTGCAGTTCAGGATTGGACCAAGAAAAATGGTGATGGGATGAAATTATTTTTATTCTTAAATGAGGACAATTCCATTTTTAAACATACACATGTGCTTCCAATGCTTTCAGTAGTCAAGGATGAAATTTTGAACAGACATGAATTCCTCAGTCTTTGTTTCTTTTTCCCTGAAGGATGGAATTTGGACTTTGCCCACCAGTGCAGTCCTTGCTATGGGCAGATGTTTCTTCTGTTCTTCTTACCAGCAGTAGGAGTGGTTGGACACTGAACCTCAAAGAAGAGGGAGCTAACATCCCTTACCTGGATAAGTCCCACAGGTAAGCACCTTGGAGAAGTTCTTCAACCAAAACCAGTTCCTGTAAGGCTTTCCAGCCCTTGACAGGAAATAAGCTGATTCCTGCAGGCTGCAACATGAAGACTTCCAGACTGAAGTGAGCATCCTGCTATAAGGAAGGATTTGGGAGTAGTGAGTCATCATTTGTATGGGAAATTAATCTGTGATTTTTATTTATTGTTTTTTTTCATTTGAAGTAACATCACATCATCATAGAGAGACATTGTCTGTCATTTCTGGTGTGGATACCTGAATAACTCAGCTAGACAGGTAGCATGATAAGGTAATACAATGCAGATATTGAAAGGAATTTTTTGGATGATTTTTTTGTTAGTTCAAGCTGCAGTCCCTGATTTATTCAGGCTTTGAAGTACCATGCAAGCCTTTCCCACAGAAAGAAATTTTCCAGAAGAAATTCTGTTTTATGTAAATAATGCACTGTGCAGTAAACTAGAAGAAAGCAGGGAGCAACAAAACTTCCTAGAACTTAAAATCTTCACATTTGGTGTGACTGTACAGTAAATGTTAGAAGAAAATTTTTAAAAGCTTTCTTCCTTTAAGTTCCATTGAAGCATTCACCCATTGTTTAATGTGCTTTTATTGTTACTCTCCATAAGTTTTCCCTGTTACATTTTTTTGATTGCAAATGGTTTACTGTGCTAGCTTTTTCCATTGTCACACAGTAAGAAGCCATAACTAAAGAATGATCATTTTTTTGTAATTTGAAATAATGATGGAAGCTTTATTCAAATGGAAAATATTGCCAACTCTGCTCTCCCTTGCCCCCTTGAAATCCAGTTTTAGAATTACAGAACTCTGTATTCTCCATTCCAGAAAAATGAATATGTAGACATCTGCCTGGACTAATCAAGTAATCACTGCTCTTTGTGATCTTCAATGCCGTTCTTCACTCAAAAACCTCAAAGCACAAAGAATTTTTCTGAGGCAGGTAAGAGAGCCACTTGCATTTCCTCTTTCAGTCTCGCAGCCATTCCTGTAGCTCACGTGACAATCATTTGGGCAGGCACATAAGAGTTGAAACTATGGGGTGAACTATCCTTCAGATACAGTCTCTTCCTGTACATCTTGGAAAACTTTGAACCAAATAGTGTAGTTCAGCACAGTTCAGTGCTTTGACTTTGCTAAAATGAACTTGGCAGTAGCAGCAATACTGGAATATTGTGATTCTGGTGCCTATCATGAATAATTATAAATATCAGAAAAAAATGAAGCTGCAGCAGTAGTGGAATATTGTGATACTGGTGCCTGTTACAAGTGCTTCTAAACATCATAAATATTTAAAATGACTAACAGAAATCTAAATTCCTAAGTTAATCTCCAAGACTGCAATTTTTAAGGACCCAAATTTTACTGATCCTGAAAAACCTGGGGATTAATATTTCCTTGGCTTTTGTGTCAGAAAGCCATGCACAGTGGAGCTGTTTGTGCATTGAGGGCAATCTCCTTTGGCTTTTTTGAGCTCAAGTTCTTCAAGCAAGTATTAGTGTGAACAGCAGCAGCTTAAAGCACTCCCTAATCTTGAAGAGACCATAAGTAACACACTGCTTGAACAAGGTGGGTTTGGACCAGATTTAACAACGTGATTTGCTTTTTCCTGTGTTTTAGTTTAAATTTTGCTTAAAACGGAGTTGTTTTAGCACTGGAATAGTTTAGATTATTCAGCATTTATATATACAAGAAAAAGGTTTCTAGAGTTTTGTTCTTAGTGTTCATTGTAATGTGAGTTATGTATCTAAACCCATAGAAATTCTGTGAAATTTTAAATTCTAAGGGGTCAAGGATTTGGTTTTGGGTTGGTTCTGTTATTCCTGTGCGGATTGGAATGATTTGTTCAAACTCTGTGCATGTTACATGACATCTGTAGTAAGTGAATCCCAGAAGATTTTAAGATTTATTTTGAGTCTGTTTCAATCTTGAATATAATTCCAAAATTATTTTTATCTAGTCCCTGTAGATGGAAGCATCTTTGAGACTAATTCCATCATATCTTGGGGATTAGAAGAAATGGGGAAAATCTGTGAGAAATGAGGAGAGCAAATTATTGTCTTTCAATGAAGTAAGCACCAACTCAGATCTTGTCATACATTATGAATAATCTCATTTTTGCTGGAATCCTGTACTATATTAAAGACATTATGGCAGGTAAAATTACCTAGGGGAGTACTGCTTTCTTAGGTACCTTTGTACCAGAAGATGGAGCCGGAGAGCCTGGATTCAGCATCTCTGCAGGGTCAACGTTCTTTCAGTAGAGCTGACCCGGCTTTTGTTATCTCCATGGATGAGATCAAAAAAGGAAAATGGAGGTCACAGCTATTTCACAGTTTAATAGCCCTGTAACCATTAAAACATAGTAAACCCAAGAATAAAAACAGAACCCAAGTGAAGTCAATTTAAATAGTTAAGGAACAAGGACGTGTTTCAGTGGGAAACATCCATAAGGTAATGCATAACTTTTTTTTTCCCTATCACATACTTAGAGATGAATTTTAAATTCCAGTGTGACAGGTCTCAAAGGTAAAGCTGAACATGATAATTAATATAAGATCATTCATACCTGATTCTCTGCAGGACTTTTATTGAATTGTGAAAAGTAAGAGATATGATTCTGCAAACTTTTTCCCCGGCAGACCTCACACAGAAAGTGTTGCTGTGGAAGTTTTAAGCAAGATTCCCAACACCAATTAATTTGAAGAGCTAATGCATGTTTGGATCCTCTGATGAATGGTGCTGAGGATCAGTATTTTGCAAACTATTTCATATCTTAGAGAGCCCCAGCCATGAAATATGCCCACATGAATGCCATTTTCAGGGTTTCTAAGCAAAACAAAAGTATGTACATTTTATTAACGCAGATGGCGGCATTTTTAAAAAGAATCCTAATCATCCACGGACATTGCAACTTCCCCCTCTCCCTCCCACCACTATTGCATGCACTAAGGATCTAACTCACATTACAAAAATAACTTCAGAGAAGGCTTGAAACTAAATTTCATCATTTCCCTTTTTTAATGGCAACAGTTTCAAATGTGTACATAATGTTGCTGCCACTCAATCAGTTTATTGTAAATACCACATACAAATCAGTGGGGTTTTTTTCTGTTTTCAAAACAAATCTTGAATATTTGAAAAGCACTCTGAAAAGAAGTCCTTGTTTCAATATTTAGCTTAAAAAGTAGTCTATTCTGTTATTTATTTTTGCCCCAAACCCTCATTGTTTTATTAAGAACTCCTCGGGAAGTTTTGCATTGTTGGACATGAATTCATTCCATCCTCCAGACAAAACAGTGCTTGTGGAACTTGATCAGCTTGAGGTTGCTGTTGGAGTAATAGACAGCTCTTGGACTTCTCATGGGAAACAGCCCCGTTTTTATCATCCTTGCCTTCTATTCTTCTTCCTAGCAGCCATTTGTGCTTTAAATTATTGTGAACACTATCTCTGGCTAACAAAACACCAATAGTTCCTGGGCCAGGATTTGGTTTCTGTTCCCAAGGTCATGATGTGGCGCAGTGCGGGTCTGATTCTCTGGTGTGCTACTGCAGATTTTTGAAACAAGCAGGAGAAATGATATTTATGTTGGTCATATTCTGACACCAGTCATTTTATGAAAGAGCTACAACCTTTGAGTCACTTGGAAAAATTACTTGAGTGACGCTGTGTGCTTCATTCAGTTATTTCATGAAGTGCCTAAATGCTTCAAGCATTTCTTCATATGAACATTACATTACTATGATATGGAATCTCTTGCTATGAATGTTCTGTCAAAATGGGTTTTTGTGAATGGTTAATGCTTGCATAGAAAAATAAACCCATGCACTTCAGAGTTCTCAGAGAGGTAGGGCTGTAATTCCAGAAACATGCCTGCTTTTGATATTCCCAGTGGCACCCTGCCTATGTTTTAGTAAGTGAAACACAAGCGTTCATGAAACTCTAGTCCTTCTACTTTTTTATTTACTTCTGAATAATGAACAGAAATGCATCTGTGTATTGTATCCAACTGCATATGGGATTCTTGCTAGGTGATTGTAATTCTGTGGTGAGCCCAGAGTGTGATTATTAACAAATAATGCTGTGTCGTGATCAACAATAAGCCAGTGGGCTTGAAAATTTGAGAAAAAACCTCTTGTATTAATTTTCTGGAATGTGAAGCTCTCAGGTAAATCAGAAGAGCTGGCTCACAGGAGTGGCAGAGCACTGCAGATTTATTCCCTAGGTCAGTAATTTACACCCACTTCTACTTGACTCCCTGTTCTAATGTGTAATGTCAGTAACATTCTCCTGCTTATTAAAAATGATTAATAGGCAAAATATGGGGTCAGAGGATGCAGAACTCATCTTTTTAATCTGCCCCCAAATATCCAAAGTACTGTTTCCTTTCAATGGAGAAACGAATGAATTTAAATCTTCTAGTTTTGCTTAAAATTGCTGCATCATTTCTGAAGGCTTTGCTATTACACAAATTCCACTCAAAATTGGTAGTGAGGTCTCAAGTCACTCTTGTTATGGGTCATGAAGTTCTGCACAGAATAGAAGAACCATGTGAGTCTTGGTGTGAGGCCACTGAAGCAGAGTTTTCTCTCTGGTTTCACTCACCCAACTCTCTTGTCATTCACAGGATCCTATAAGCACGTGAGATCAGTCTTAGAAAATAAATCCAAACTATTGCTTCTCTACCATAAAAAGTGTGGAAGTCACTTTCTGTTGTTTCCATTCTGTTTTGTTTGTGTGAGTATTTCAGGTCCTCAAATTTGTCAGTGTCCTACTTGATCATCACATTTAATCCTTTAGAGGTGCTAAAGATGCTCTTGTCTAAAATGACTTTGGGGAACAGTCATTCTTTGGTCTGCACTCAGTAATTGTGTGATTTACTCAAAGGACTGTAATCCTATGACAGAAGAAGAGCAATTAAATATCAGAATTATTCAATTACTCTTAATGTAGGGATTTAAATGTGTTTTGTTGCATTGTAGTGGTTTTGAATACTTTAGGACACTTGCACAGGCATAGGGTCTGAAACTCATAAAACAAGAAAAATGCCTAATTGCTCTATGCATGGATTATTTATAACTGTGTGGTCTATGAAGGAATAAGAGTCCATAAAAAGAATGCCACTGAGTGTTAAAACCAATCTACTTGCTGCATTTTAATTGGGAGGAGAGTCTTAGCTCTTTGGTTTCAGAATCATTGCGTTATGGATATGGTGCTTGCTTTCTAATTTTAAATCAGTAGGAGGAGGAGTAAATATTGATTGAGGAACTTGGTGTGTCAGGGTATAATTACTCTATAACAGATGAAGCCATGAAACCTTTGGAGATTTCTGTTTTCTTTGCTCTGAAGTTTAGACCTGCTAATTTACTCGGGAGGGGCAGGGAGAGGTTAGAATTACTGTATCTGCATATGGATTTGGGGAGGCATACCCTGAGTTATGCAGAAGTGTTTATGTCAGCCTACCTCTCTCTCTTCCTATTTATTTCCTTGATTTGTTTGTCCTCAGCTCTCTTAATGAACACATGGATTTAAACCTCTTGGGGCACACTGAGGCTTCCTTCTGGTTCTCTCCTTGTCTGGAAGATACCAGCATAGGTTATGCCGGTGCACGGGTTTTGTCTAACAAGCTTGGCACAGAATTTGTTCAAGGTTGGCAAATGGTGACATCAGGAATGCAAAATACATTTAATTTCATTGAACGTGTAAAATTATTTCCTCCTGAATTCCCTTAAGTGATGCAATTCAGCCCAGAGTCAAGTTTTACATCCAAGTTGTTACAGAAATAGTAATAATTCAGTCATATAATGGCTGAAACAGCACTGCTATAGTGCACAATTCAAATCTGTCCCTACAGTGGTACTAAAATCAGTTATCACCTTTGAAAGCTTCTCTGGACACTTGGCACTTAAATTGATCAATTGATCCATTAACGCTCCCCTTTTGCTAACCTATTGGTTAGCTGGTCTCCTTTAATTTTCCCCTTTGGTGAAGCAGTTCCACTGGTCTGCATGTAATTATGGTCCTACATGAATGCCTTTTCAAAAACTGCCTTTTGGGAAGCTTGTGCTGGTTTTTGTGTGGGAGAAGTAGGGAAATTGTTGTTACCTGTGGTAACTATCCAGAAAAGGAAAAGAAACCCCAAACCCCCATAGCTGATGTACTGTATCTATCTGGTTTATATTTCACATGGCCTAGAATTTGTTACCTGTGGCTGAAGGGAAACAAACAAACAAAAGCTACAAATGATAAAAAAGTCACAACTGAAAGAGGTGTAAGTTGTGAAAATGAGTTGGAAAGAAATGGCACTTGGAGTTGGATTAGATATAGCAAGACCAGGCTTGCTCTGTTCTGAGAGTGAGGAATAATAGAAGAGATTGAAAAGTAACCTTAGCACTCAAGGGTCAAGAAGAAATAATGTTGGTTATTTTTCTTAACAACATCTTTTGATTTTAAATTTTCCTCTGATAATTGGCAGTATAGCAGAAGATGTATTCAGCAGCAACAGCAAATCTGTGCCACATTCAGTTTAACCATTTACCCATAGACTAGGAAATCAATGCTGTTTAATAAGGATAAAGGAGGGCAAAATTGTGATTCAAAACACTTTTCCTTCATAAAGCAAGTATTTTGTTTAAGCATTTTTAAAAATACAATACTGCTTCAGCAGAGTGTCCTAATAATGAAATAGTTTGTTAAATGTATACATTCAAATAGCCAGTAACTCTGTATTTACAGAGCTAATAGTGCTCTTGCTGGAAACACCAGGGAGGATAAAAACATTAAGTGGTTATTTTGCTTGGGAGAAAAATGATTTGGCTTCAGCAAATTGTCTGCTGATATTGAGGATTCTCAAACAACACATACCTTCCCATCCCTTGTCTACCTTGAAATCCCATTTCAATACGTTTCATTATCCTGTAAGTTAAATAAGAAAAGCTGAGAACGTAGGCAAGGCTTAACAGTGATGATCCATGTGAAGAGGGGTTATTTTTCTGTTTTACATTAAAAATTGAACAGGCTTTGAAAAGAAGCAGGCCCAGGTATTGTTTTGAAGTAAATTGTAACATCAGTACATTTGTAGTGAAATTGTTCCTGGTTGCTATTATGTAGCAGCAAAACTGCAGAGGTGAACAGAAGATGCAGAATGGATTTGAGGTGGAATTATTAACTACTTGGTGTAGGCTTCAAAGAGACAAGAGCTGCAACCATCAGCTCCTTGTGGTGCCTGGTCTGGGTGCTCCTTTAGGGTTTGGAGGTGGGGTAGAAAGCTGGTGCTTTGGAAGGCTTGAGTGTGTTTGTATCCATCTGTGCATGCCCAGCTTTATGATGGGTGGTACTGATTTAGCTCTTCACTTCTATTTCCTCTGGGAACCTAAATAAACATGATAGGACTCTTGGGAAACCCAGCTACTAGTACTGCATCACTGGCACCATGGCAGAGCTCAAATTATTAAAGCAAGGCAAAAAACCTCAAATCTAGTAAGTAAAAGTTCTATTTCATTTCTATTCCCTGGCAGTCGTATTTCTGGCCTATGACTGTAGTGTGTTGTAGATGTTCAAGATAAAAGTTGATTTCAGGTGATAAAGTACACTTAAATTTTCATAAGTCTTCATGTAAAAAACAGATCCTAAGCTTGTACAATTTTATGATTCACCCTTAGTCACTGGAGCTTAGAGTAGAGAATATATTCTGAAAGTGCCATGTTATCAGTGGCTTGTCAAGTCCTTTCTGATTTAGCCCCTGGCTCTAAGCAGACTGTCCTGCTTTCTGTGAGAGTAATAAAAAGATAAGCCTTGAGAGATGTGTAGGGGGGAGAAGGAGCTCATTTGCATTCAGATGAGCTATTCTTTCAGCCTCTCTCTCTATTTGATCTTATAAAAATTATCCTAGATTTGATCAAGAGCAGAGAAAAGATGGATAAATCCAAAGACAGGTTAACAGCAGAGTTTCTCATCATGGTAACTCCAGTAGAAAAGTGATGCATAGGAACACATCTTTGCACTCACTGAAACCTGTGTACAGTGTCTTGTGTCATTGGTCAGGAGTATTAGATGTGACACTGAGACATCAAACAACTTCACAATGAGCTGAAATAGAGAATTCCATCTTAATAACGCTTCTCCTAAAATGTTGGTAGGGTCCCTTATCTTTGATGACATTAATTTTCTTTTTGGCCACCATTGCACATGGCATGCCAAATATTTTATTGCTAGAAACTATATTCCAAGGCTGTAGGGTTGTGTTCATGACACAGATACCATAAATTATCTTCAGCCATAGCATCTGATAATTCTCCTAAAGTAGAGCTACTCATACAGGCCTGTGGGGCAATGCATTTGTAAATTTGTATTTCTAATGGAAGTGTCCTTACATTCATTTAGTACAAATGAGTGCAGACCCTCAGTGGTGTAAAGTCATTGGGATCCACTAAGCCAAGAACACTAGGCAGAGATATTTTCCAGCCCAGAATCCTGCTAGGATGCACAAATGTAGACCCTTCTCAGCCTTCCCCAATGACTTTGAGCTTATGGAAATAAGATTATAGGACAGGATGTAAAATTTGGTGGCAGATAGAGAACACTGCTGTTTCTTCTTCTCTGGCAGACTGTTCAGGAGGAAGTTTACTTGTAGTAATACCTTTTGGACCCAAAAAATGAAAGTAAACTTTAGAAAGTACGTACCTCTGAGAAGAGCTGAACTCAGAATGTGGTTTAACATGGCAGATAAACACAAGATGCAGAGCAGGTATTTTTCTTTCACCTTTTTCACATTAATTGCCACGGGGGGAAAAGCTCCTACATCCTTGTTCTGTATGAGACTCTTTTTCTCTTTTACCAACTGTGGAGGAGCGAACCCAGGAATGAGCTGGGGAGGAAAAAGGACTGAACAGTTCTTTATTTTGGCCTCTGGAGAATCAAAGTTGTGGCCTGAAACCTACCCGAGCCAAGTGTATTTTCAGTTTGTAGAAGCTTGCTCTGCTATGAATTTCTGTCTCTTGGCTGGATACTCAGCATCTCTAAGTGCAGAATCCTCCCTGGCACCGTATATCCTCGCCTTGTCCCTGCCACCACCACTCAAATATTTTCCTTTCATTGTAAAGTGAGTGAGATTTTACTTGGCTGGAATTCTGCAGTGCTGGGAATGAAGGTTTTTTCCTTCTTCATTTTTTTATAATGAATTTCTTTTTTATTCTATTCACACCTTCTGAGTGAGCCTTTCATAAGGGCTTCTGTATTTCACAGAGGCTACACCTATTTGGGCCTGAAGACTTTGATACAATTGTAATCACCTGGAAATGGAACCTGTTTGATTTGTATGGAAGGCAGCCATTCTCCCTGTTCCAAACTTCCTAAAATAGTTTATCCACGTTGAAAAAAACAATACCTCTTGGAGATAATGAAGACAGTGCATGATGGTGATTCCAGGGATGGAGAAGAAGAACCATCACCTTCCTCACACCATCAAACTTGAGACTAAGGTTTGCAGTTCTAATTTTAATCCACAGTAATCTACAGACAATCCTTTATTATCTAAAAAAGCTGATACCGTCAAGTTGGAAGCAAGCTGAAGTTGGAAGAGTTAGGTTTCTTCAAAGCTCTTGTTTCCAGCAGGATTGGAGAGTCTTTACCTTTTGTAACAGGAAGGTTTTAAATTTGTAATGCTGACCTTGCAACTGGAACTTGGTGGCTCCATTGTTGCACTTGCAGCAGCCAGATGACCTCAAAGGAGAAGTGCGTTGTTCTGACTTCTGTGTAAGCAGTGGCTGCAAATACCATCAGGAAGTGCTGGACTGGCAGGACATTGGATGGATGCTCTTAGGCCACAGAGCTGGAAATATCAGCTGTAGCCACATGGTAAGTCCATTTATGTAATTCCAAATCAGTTCCTCACACGATCTGTGCTCCTCTATTCCGTATCAGCTTGGTGAGGAGGTAGATGAGACTGTTGGGGGAAAGAAACCACTTCAATTTAAAGCAGAGAAACTGTTCCATTATAAATGCTGAAGATAAACCTTTGAGGCTACCAAAGAAATCTTTCTTTGTCTTCCAGTTAATAACTTCAAATGGATAACAAATCTATGCTGTATAATCTGCTTTGAATGGATTTCCTTTGGAACGTGTGCTTCTTCCTGAATGACAGAACTGCAATATTTTCACACTTGCAGTTTCACCCTCAAATGGCCACAGGAAATGCAGCAGCTTCTGTTTTCTGTTGCTTCTGTTTGTTAATGCTTCAAGGTGTTGCTCTGTATTTGTCCCCAGCTGTCATGACCTTAGAAAGAGAATGTTCTAAAGATAGGAGTAAAAAAGCCAGAGAGCTCCTCCTTGCAGCAGACACGGGCAGCATTGGATCCTAATAGTTTTTGCAAGGCATCCTGATGGGGAGAGGCAGATGTCAAGAATGGCAACTTCAGCAGGTGTGTGGCTGCTTCGTAGCTTGGGCTGGATTCAGGAAGGGCAGTGTTCCAGAGAGCAAAGTCAAGAGTTTGAATCAAGTAAGTGTGAGGTGCCCAGAAAGGCAGGGCCCACACTGCTCATGTGTGTCGGGGGAAGGTGAGAATCAGGCCCATCTGCTCCTAGAAATGCAGGTTCCATCTTTAGCAGCCAAAGGCTATGCAAATAAATGGCTTCTATGTATTGGAGAGCATAGAGCATGAAGTTAGTGTTTCATGCAGTTGTTTGAAGGCAATATGGGATTCCAGAGCTTAGTGTTTGAATTGCAACTTGAATTTCCTTCTTTGCTGTTATTTAGACTGCTCTGAAGTAGTCATGAGAAGCAAAAATGAAAGGCAATGTTGTTTGATGGGGACTGTGGTAGGGCTTTCTTGCCAGATTTGAAATGGCTTGAATTGATTAAAATCTCCAGGTGAGGGGAAGGTTGTATCCATTCCTCTCTCTTATTAAAGCAAATTTTCCAAGAGGGATGTAAAATTGCAGTTGAGGGTTGGGGTGGTTTTTTCTTTTTTCCCTTCTTTCATGTGCAACCTAACAACTCCAATTTCGCAGGCCTATTTAACATTTGATCCCTAAAAGTCAGTCCTTTGCTTTGTATTTTGGGCACTTGTTCATCTTGGGGAATTTGTCATCTTCTCAGGGCATTGAAGGTCAACCAAATGCTGCAGGTTTCATTCTTCCTTTCATATGGTCTATGTCCTGGGGTTTGACTCTTAAGCAGAGCTATTTTTTTATTTTGCAGCCTAGCAGTTGTACGGTGGGGCTGTGTGCAGGTGAATTGACTTGAGAACGATGGGTAAATCAGCTCCTGGGAAGATGTGCACTGCCTGGCCCCGATGCTTCAGCATGCTTGAGGTCAGCTTGGCTGTCTCTGACTGTCTAATAATAATGCAGAATAACAGAATTAAGTATTCATTGTAATTGGTGATCAATAAGATTTGTTTTCAGCTAAGTCTGCGTGCTAGTTTCTAAAGCACTCCAGTCTGTTTCATCAATGACCTTTGTGGTTTTAGCTTAAGCTAAAAATCTAGTTTCTGCTGTTGTTATTTTCTGCCCTGTCGCTGTGAGAGGAAGGGATGATGGCTGGAGGTTTGGCAGTCAGCGAGGGCCTGGCCACCACTGCAGTTCTGTACACTCAGCCTTGGAGATGTGATCAGGAATGTGCTGTTAGTTGCCAGTTTTGTATTGCAAAGACTGAGCATGCTGCCATCACTGTGTTTGATGAGTGAGTTTTCATTGGTTTGGTCCAACTCCAAAGCAGCCTTAATTTGAAGGTGGAATTCTTTGTGGATGAGGCTGTGAAGAATATGGTGTTTATACTCCCATCCTATGGGCAGTACGGTAGAACAACTCCTAACTGATTTGGTAATAAAGACCTAGTTTTTCTTCACTAAACCTGCCCTAGCCAAATTCATCAGCTGGTGATAGCTATCTCTGGAGTGGGAGTTCTTTATTGAGTTGATTGACAATTTAATATACTTTGTCAAGCTGTGTTGTTTAGTTTCTGTTGATCCAGAGACACCTGAGGCTCCTTTTGCTTCCTAAGGGATTAAAGTAGCAAGCACTTAGAATGAGATATTGGGAAGATGGGTGCAGGAGACTTTGTAATTTACTATGGAAAAACATAATAATGATGATGAATATTTCAGGTGGAAATGATAGTATTTCACTATATACTATGTGAAATGCTTTTATGTGATTTTTTTTCATTTCCCTTTTATTTTTTAATCCTGGATAAATTAAATGAGGCTTTTGGGGAAAGCATGAGCTGGAATTTCTATTGAGGTTGATAACCTCTGATTCTGCTCTTGTTTGTCTGTCTGCTGGAACTTGTAGCAAACTAGCTATGTCCAAGTTTAATTGTGTAATAATTATCTTTCAAATCGAGCCTTTCTCACTTGGTGCTGATGTATTTGGGGGAGGGAGGGGAATGGAGAGTAAAGAGCTCCTTTCATGAATACAATTTTAATTTCATCTTGCTGATTTGAGCCTTTCCAAGATTCAAGTGAGCATTGGATCAGGTTGGAACTGAGGGGATGACTCATGACTCTGGCATAAAAACTACATTGCATTCCACATATTGGGAGTTTTCTGTTGCCCACAAGAAAGTTCAGGAAAAAAAAGAAAAATATAGAAATGGGTTTCAAATTTCCTGTGCTATTTTCAGTTGACTCCTCTTTCTGGAGGTGCCTTAGCAAGTGTAGGACATCTGAAAAACTTGGAACTGCAACTTTCTTGTTGAGGCTCTGATGAACATTGCTTCTGTCATCAAGTTCTTGTGTTCATACTTTGAACTTAGCTGAGTAATGTTGGTATCAGCAGACTCTGCTAAAGCCATGCCTTCCTAATTAATAATGCATTCTTAATAAAAAAAAAAAAAATCTATTTCTTCATGTATTTAATTACCTAGTGAGTGTAAGACTGAATGAAGTTAATACCGTGCAGATTTCAAGCAAAACGCTGCTTTTTAATGTGCTTCAGTATAGGCTATGCACAAGTCAATAGACATGATTTTTAAGCCTCAGTTACCTTTCATTACCCTGTGCATATTCAAATTCAGATTGATGAATGCTGAACCAAAAGCAGACATCATAGAGTTAATTGAAGTTCTTTAAATTCAGAGGCAAACTATTTTCATAGCTTTGTTTTGAGGGTGGGTTGCTTTTGATGTCTGGGGTTTTTTTGGCTAAGGCAATGGCAAACATTTATTTATCCTGCTCCCTCCCCATTTTCCACCATCGTTGTTGCCAGTGATGCCTGCAGTGCTCAGTGGTCAATGACCCTCAGCCAGGGTGAGCTGCAGGAGCCTTACAGACGGGCCTGTTCTTTCTCCCAGTGCTAGAACAAGTGCAACAGCACAGTGCCATTTTGCTAAAAGCTAATATTTTTTCCCAACAGGTTCTTCTCCAGGCAGAATGAAATGCTTTCTTCAAGAGCAACCACATCTTTTCTCTGCCTGAAAGGTTGTGTTTGTTTGGGTTTTTTTCTCTTGCTTTAGGTGAGAGATAAAAAAAAAAATGAAGAGGAAAGCCCAAGGAAATGCCAAAAGTACCACCTGGTAGTAATTTTGTGTGAGTGTCTCCATTTACACTTCAAACTTGCTCTTGGAGAACTTGGAGCTGCATTTAAAATGTATTTTGGTAGGTGGTCAGCTGTTGACTATCTGCATTTCTTCTTCCATTTCTTTTCTGTGCTTGTTTGGTATTGCTGCTGAATGTCCCCAAAGAGTAAAGTGGTGTGGAAGAGTTGAGGAAGCAGCTTTTGAAATTCTAAAGCTGATGTGTAGGTTTTGTTCCTCTTGGATTTTTAAAAGCAGGTATGTCATCCAAGTTAACTTTCTTCAGCAAGTAACAAGATTGTCGTCCTTCCACTGATGCTCTGTATTTTAACAGAGGTATTTGATGGTGCTGGAAAGGAGCAAGATGCAGAATGAGTTTGAGAGAAGTGATTTAAAGTGGGAGCACAGATGGTTGATTCCTAAAAATCAAAAAACGGATGTTTTGTTTTGTAGGAAAATGAAATCTAATCCTATTTGAGGGTCAGCAGGATAAATACAAAGAACTAAATACAGATGTAGATACATATATACATATATGCGTATATACATATATATATATATATATATATATATATATATATATATATATATATATATATGTATAACCCCGCCCCCCGAAATCTATGAAGCAGGACTGATTGGTGCCATAGCCCAGGCAGCCTGTGGATCTAATTGCCTGCCTGAATTCAGCCCTTGCCTGGATGCCAGGGGAGACTTCCCTGGATTTGTCTCCAGACAGCTTTCCAGGGATGATCCTGCTCCTTTCCTGGTGCCCCAGAGTGCTGCAAGCCCCCCGTCCTGGGGCCATGGTGATGCCTGCCGGGGCCTTTAGGGTCCCCCCTAAAGGCAGACAGGGTTTGACTGCAAGCTTCCTTGGAAGGTGGAGGCAGGTGAATATTGGCCATCTTCTTCTTTCCCGCTGCCCTCTGCCCTCTTGCAAAGCCTGCTGGGGCACTGGGGCTCTCCATTGCAGGCAGTCTGGAGCTGCCATGCAAAGCCATCTCTCAAGGAGTCCCCAGGTCTCAGGTGCAACCTCAAGAAAATGACACAGCAACGTGTAGAAAATGTGAACTTTATTCACTTGACTACTTCTAAAATCTACAATCCAACGTTACTAGAAGACTATGGGGTAAGAATCTTAAGGCTAAAAAACTTCAGTGCTTCAACTGTTTAGAACTGAACACTAAGGGAAAGGTCAACTTCTTGGGGGAAACGTGGTGGGGAATCGAACAACAACAGGGGTGTGGCTAACTTGTAAGGTGGGGAACGTCGCAGTGCCTGGGCTGGGCACTGGTCACCCGTTCCCCGTAAGGTTCTTTAGATGGAGCGCGACGCTGGAGGTCAGAGCTGTGGGGAGGTGCGGAGTCTCCTGTCACTGCCCTCTTTTGCCGCCATCTTGGTGGTTGGCCTCCTCGGCTGAGAGCTGTCGCGAAGGTGCAGCCGCATCAGGTCACGGTTTTGCCTGAGCAGCTGCATCAACTTGGTGGGACAGCTGAGTCTTCGATGGCGGCGGGGCCCCGCACGGCCCGAAAGGCTCTGGAGATTCCGCTGCAAGGCAAAGCACAGGGATCCCCATGGAAGAGGCAGAGAGGCAGAGCGGGGCCGGCACCTGTGGGGCTGCCTTTGGCCTGGGAGACAGAGACTCGGGCCCAGTTGGGCTGGGCTGGCCCGGGGAAGAGGCTGCAGCAGGCAGAGCTCTGCCGCCTCTGCTTGGTGCTGTCCATGGAGCTCAGCCCCTGGGCCACATTCCCCAGCCAGGAGCTCAGGCCCCTTCTGCCGCAGGGCATTGGCCAAAGGGTGCCCAAGAGGCCCTCAAGGTCTTCCCCATCCCACCTGCCCCTGACCCCCCACCCCCTGCCTCACCTCTCCCCAGCGTCTCTGAAATCTTCTTCCAAGGGCCCATCCCATGGCCATTCCTATGAGGAGCACGTCAATGAGCAGGAGTGTCCTGGACGCCCACCAGAGGAGCGCAGAGTCCTTCTCCTCCAGGTCGAAATCCTCCGGAACCAGAGGAGAGGCACCCGTGCTCCTCTCGGGTTTGCTCACAGGGTCGAGGGGATGGGCCAAGAGCAGCAGCACGTAAAGCTGCAGCAGCGCGGAGGAGCCGTGAGCAGCCATAGTGCTCCGCCAGCAGCACCGAGGCTCTGGGCGTCTCTCTGCGAGCAGCTGTGCCTGGGCTCTGGGGCGCAGCAACAGCTGGGGACAGTTGCCAGCCAGCGTGCCGTCCCCAGAGGCTGTGATGTCACAGAAGCACAGAACGCCCTGGCTGCAGAGAGCCCTGAGAGAATGTTGAGTCCAAGCTGGGAGCCATGGCGGCAAGTATGGCCAGCAGAGCGGGGCCCGAGCGCTGCGGCCTGGCTTGCCTTGCACCCGTGCCACAATGATGACTCCAGCAGCCCCTGTCAGGCCATTGCAGTATCTGATGGCCCACGCTGGGCACAAGTTCTTCCCAATGGCCAGCGTAAACCTCCCTTGGCCCAGCTTCCAAGCCTTGTTGGCATCTGCTCTCTCTTGTCCTTGCCCACCTGGCTGGCGCTGCCGTGTTGCTCGCTGGCCTGTCTGTGGGAGAAGAGGCTGTGCCAATGAGTGCTGCTCAACTTGGAGGCCATTCAAAGGAGGATTTGATTGTGCCTGCTGTGGGAAGAAGGAATATGCGTGCACATGGCCACTTCCCATAGGTTTTACCCCAGATTTTCATGAGCAGCTGTCCTAGTGAAAGTCAAGTCTGTTTTAGTGAGTATTTGAGGGCTTCCAGAGCACAGTGCCATCTCAGGGGAATTCTGCTGGTTGAGTTCTACTGAGGCTTTGAGATGAGTTGCAAATCCTGAAAATGTTCTCCTTGCCCAGGTAGTAATTTCACAGTTTAGACTGTGGGGATATTGATTGCTCAGTGTTGAGGACCTCATGTAACTTTCAGCCCCAGAAATTTTCAACCTCCAGTGATTGTACTTGAGACAAAACCATTTGAAATCTTTTTTTCTGTGGACAGGAATTGCTTCGGTGTTACTTCACATCATCCATTAAAAATTTGATGCCTGGAACAAGTCCCGAGTGCTGTGTGATTTCCTTGGTCGTGTTCCTTGGAATGGCTTCCCCCCCATTTTCTGAAGCTGGCCCCAGAAAGGTCATAGATGGGTGAGAAGTTCTGAAGGGTCAAGTGGTGCAGATCTTTGCCTCCTGTTTCGAGGTCTGCGGTGAGCTGTGAGTCAAAGAGCTGATTTGAAGTGATGGTGAAAACACAATTGAACCTTTTTGCAGCAGGGTGGATGGATAGAAGCAAAGCACAGCACGGCTGGCAGCAGCAAATGAATTAAAATGCATCCCTGGAATATGTTTCTTGGATTGTTCTTCTAGTATTGTGGTAGTAATTCTGATGTCTGAGTAGTGAACAAGCAACAAGTAGTGAACACGTGATTTGTAGTCAGTTTTCTATTTCTTATGTAGTGGAGAGTATGGATGCTAGCTTTGGAGCAGGCTGCAGAGAGCTGCAGAAACTGCAGGCCCCATGGCCTATCAGTCCTGCCCGAGAAGCTAGCCTGGGAATTCATAGGAGGATTTCAAAACAATCCTCAGAGACAGAAAACAACTGCCAGGTGCTGTTTGTCTGTCCTCTTGTTTTCCTTGCAGGAGAAAGTCAGGGGGGTGGTGAGCCCCGCTGACCAATGATGGTGATGTAGCACTTTACTAAGCAATAAGAGTTTCCTTTCTGTACTTTCCACGTATCTGTCTATTAGACAAGCCTAGAGTAATAAAGTAGAGAAGATTCTCCTGTTGTGACTCCCTTTAGAGTCCGTGTCGTTCTTTCCCACCGTTCCCAATCAGAACGACAGAGGAGATTTTTAGGAATTGTGTTTTTCTCTCCTGGTTGAGGAATGTGTTCTTCACGGGCTGAATCTTCATATCACTTTGTTTTTGTAGAAGAGCAGTTTCAGCAGCAGATGATTCTCCTTGCCCTCCTTTTCATTTTTCTTGTCTGTATTATTGCCTGGCAGGTTAACCTTTTCAAATTGCGTGCTGCAAAACGTTGCTACTAAGGATAGTTGGTGTCCAAACAGGTTCTTTTCTCGCTTGGATTTCAACTATTGCAGGATGAAAGGTTTCTAATGAAGCTACAGAATTGCATATCACTGGGACCTTGACTTCTTCCCTGCTTGGATCTAGATAAAGAGATTCTTGCCAATTGAACTGCTGACATATTATGTAGAGATCAGGAGTGGCCACCACAAGTGGTACTGAATTCTTGGAAATGTGGTGATTTTTGTTAGAAATGATTTTAGCTTTGACAGTGCAAGCTTATCATATCCATCTGCATTTGTGTTCTATTAATCATGGGGTTTTGTATTAAGCATGGGCTTCAGTTTGCTGTCTTTTTGTCACTTCTTCAAATACCAGTTTTCTACACCTGCTGGCTTGTTCCTTCTGACTTCAAATGGTATCTCTTGGGCACATAACTTCATCTTATTGTGAACAGCGCAAAGAACATGTTTTGGTCTGTCTTGATTTGATGGAGTGATTGCTGTGGAAGGACTGGGAGGTTTTGTGGTTTAAGGTGAAAGAAGTTCAGCAGCCTTGGCAAGTAAGTGTGCCAGTTTACAAGGTGAATCTACAGAAACCCCCGTGCTTCAGCTGCAATGTACAATCTCTGAGGCTGCTGCTTTTTTTCTTCGGGGTGCCTTTGTTCTGTTGGTTTGGGAACCCATATTCTACACAGCATCATTTGTCAGAACTCCATTTCACTTGTACAGTCCCTCTGTTTTCCCACTTCTGAATGATGGTTTTCTCTGTGCCTTTAACATGGGGAATTCTGGGTGATAAAAATAATACATATTCCATAATGTTTTACGTTTCCTCTTGGAGTTTTTTCTAGTTTTCAAATAATTACCTTTTGTTTCTAGCTGGTGGCAAAATGCATTTGCAGTTTCAGTGGTTTTTTTTCCCAATTTCTAATCTTACTTGGGCACTAGATAAGGGAGAAAAATGCCCTAGCTTCATGGAAAAGATTCTGTGTTATTCCATGCCTTGAAATGAATTAAAATACGGTTCTATTGCTCTCTGTTTCATTTCTTCACTTCATTTGGTAGAGTTTAGAAATCTCTTGCCATGAACTAGGTAGTGCAGAGTGCCTGCCTTGCTGTGTTGAACTCCTGGGTGAGCATGCCAGGCTTAGTTTAGAGATTTGCTTTTAAACATCCCTTATTCCTTGTGAAATCTATCATTTGGTTTGTTTGTAGTTGTGTTAGAAGATAAAGAGGAGGGGGTGCACCCTGGAAAATTTGTCATCTGAACTGAATTTGTACCCTTTAGGCCATCAGTGACTGCTCCTTAGCTTTCTCAAGGCATGAAGGACACTGGGAGTTCCTCCCAGACTCTTCTTTTGGGACAGCAGTCCTTTCTCTTTGGCTCCATGAGATGCTCTGCACAGGAGTGCTTGAGCTCTGAAGGGCAGGGGCATTCCATGAGGGTGAATAATAAAGAACTCCTGTAGCCTGAACTGTTTCCAACTTAACCCAGCAGAAGGAGTTGTTTCCCAATTCTGAGTCTAATGGTGCTGCTGACAAATTGTGCAGTTTCAGAGCAGCAGTGCAAGATGTGCAAGGGGCTTGTGTGGAGGGAGAGCAGAAGCTTGTAACACTGGACCTTTGTCCCGTGGGCAGCTGTGCGGTTTTAAGCGGGAATGTTCCGGAGGGGTGTGGAATTGAAGAAATGTTTGGAAGATTTGAAGGTTTGTTGCTGTAGGTGTGAAGGGTGGGGACAAGTCTTGTCCAGTGACAGAGCAATGATTAGGTAAGGTACTGGGAGAGCATCTGAGGATGGTGTTGCTGTTGCATGTGATTTTTCTGGAGGCCATCTGATGCACACAAGATTTGTTATGGCTACCAGGATTGCAACTAAACAGAATGCAGTCATTTTTCTTGTATCAAATCAAAATCCCACCAAATCTCCAGAAATTTTCTTTGATTTTCTTTGATTTTCTTGTATCAAATAAAAATTCCACCAAATCTCCAGAAATTCCCACAGAATACATGAAAAATCCCTGATAATTCGTCAGTTCTCTACAGAATCTCACCAAATTCCAGAAAAGTCCCTCAAAGTTCCACAAACATCCCACAAAAATCTCACAAAAATCCCTAACACTTCTGAAAACTCGACCAAATTCCAGAAACGCCCCATAAAATCAGCACAGTTTCCCACAAAATTCAAGAAAAAACACCACAAAATTCCCTAAATCTTTTCAAAATACCACAAAATTCTAGAAAAGCCCCACCAAATTCCAGAAACATCCCACAAAATTTCCTCAATACCCAACAAAATCCCAGAAAAATCACACAAAATTCCCTAAATCTTCTCAAAACACGGCCAAAATCCACAAAAATCCCACCAAATCTCCACAAATTCCCAGAGAATACATGAAAAATCCCTGATAATTTGTCAGTTCTCTACAGAATCTCACCAAATTCCAGAAAAGTCCCTCAAAGTTCCACAAACATCCCACAAAATCTCCTCAATATCCCACAAAATTCAAGAAAAATCACACAAAATTCCCTAAATCTTCTGAAAACACGACCAAATTCTAGAAAAATATCCCACCAAATCTCCACAAATTCCCACAAAATACATGAAAAATCCCTCAAGATCCCGAAATCGCCTCAATATCCCACAAAATTCCACAAAAATCCCACAAAACCTCCACAAGTTTCCACAAAATCTAAGAAAAATTCCTCAAAATTATCAAGTCTCCTCAAAACCACACAAAGTCCTTGAAAAGGCCCACCAAATTCCAGTAAAATCCCACAGATTCTCCACAAATTCCCACAAAATCTAAAACAAATTCCTCAAAATTCTTCAAGTCTCCTCAGAATCCCACACAATTCCATAAAAAACACACAAAATTCCAGAGAAGTCCCACAAAACTCCCTAAATCATTTCAAAACCCTACCAATTCACAGGAATGTCCCACAAAATCTCCACCAATTCCCAGAACATCCCACAAAAATCTCACAAAAATCCCTAAATCTTCTGAAAACTCGACCAAATTCCAGAAACGCCCCATAAAATCAGCACAGTTTCCCACAAAATTCAAGAAAAAACACCACAAAATTCCCTAAATCTTTTCAAAATACCACAAAATTCTTGAAAAGCCCCACCAAATTCCAGAAACATCCCACAAAATGTCCTCAATACCCAACAAAATCCCAGAAAAGTCCCACAAAATTCCCTAAATCTTCTCAAAACTCTACCAAATTCCAAAAAAATCCCACAGAATCTCCACAAATTCCCACAGAATACATGAAAAATCCCTGATAATTCGTCAGTTCTCTACAGAATCTCACCAAATTCCTAGAAAGTCCCTCAAAGTTCCAAAAACATCCCACAAAATCTCCCCGGTATCCAATAAAATTCCAGGAAAAATCCCACAAAATTCCCTAAATCTTCTCAAAACATGGCCAAAATCCACAAAAATCCCACCGAATCTCCACAAATTCCCACAGAATACATGAAAATACCCCTGATAATTCGTCAGTTCTCTACAGAATCTCACCAAATTCCAGAAAAGTCCCTCAAAGTTCCACAAACATCCCACAAAATCTCCTCAATATACAACAAAATCCCAGAAAAATCACACAAAATTCCCTAAATCTTCTCAAAACACGACTAAATTCTAGAAAAATGTCCCACCAAATCTCCACAAAATCCCACAAAATACATGAAAAATCCCTCAAGATCCCGAAATCACCTCAATATCCCACAAAATCACACAAAAATCACACAAAACCTCCACAAGTTTCCACAAAATCTAAGAAAAATTCCTCAAAAGTCTTCAAGTTTCCTCAAAACCACACAAAGTCCTTGAAAAGGCCCACCAAATTCCAGTAAAATCCCACAGATTCTCCACAAATTCCCACAAAATCTAAAACAAATTCCTCAAAATTCTTCAAGTCTCCTCAAAACCACACAATTCCAGAAAAAACACACAAAATTCCAGAGAAGTCCCACAAAACTCCCTAAATCATTTCAAAACCCTACCAATTCACAGGAATGTCCCACAAAATCTCCACCAATTCCCAGAACATCCCACAAAAATCCCACAAAAATCCCTAAATCTTCTGAAAACTCGACCAAATTCCAGAAATGCCCCATAAAATCAGCACAGTTTCCCACAAAATTCAAGAAAAAACACCACAAAATTCCCTAAATCTTTTCAAAATACCACAAAATTCTTGAAAAGCCCCACCAAATTCCAGAAACATCCCACAAAATGTCCTCAATACCCAACAAAATCCCAGAAAAATCACACAAAATTCCCTTAATCTTCTCAAAACACGGCCAAAATCCACAAAAATCCCACCAAATCTCCACAAATTCCCACAGAATACATGAAAAATCCCTGATAATTTGTCAGTTCTCTACAGAATCTCACCAAATTCCAGAAAAGTCCCTCAAAGTTCCACAAACATCCCACAAAATCTCCTCAATATCCCACAAAATTCAAGAAAAATCACACAAAATTCCCTAAATCTTCTCAAAACACGACCAAATTCTAGAAAAATATCCCACCAAATCTCCACAAATTCCCACAAAATACATGAAAAATCCCTCAAGATCCCGAAATCGCCTCAATATCCCACAAAATTCCACAAAAATCCCACAAAACCTCCACAAGTTTCCACAAAATCTAAGAAAAATTCCTCAAAATTCTTCAAGTCTCCTCAAAACCACACAAAGTCCTTGAAAAGGCCCACCAATTTCCAGTAAAATCCCACAGATTCTCCACAAATTCCCACAAAATCTAAAACAAATTCCTCAAAATTCTTCAAGTCTCCTCAGAATCCCACACAATTCCAGAAAAAACACACAAAATTCCAGAGAAGTCCCACAAAACTCCCTAAATCATTTCAAAACCCTACCAATTCACAGGAATGTCCCACAAAATCTCCACCAATTCCCAGAACATCCCACAAAAATCTCACAAAAATCCCTAAATCTTCTGAAAACTCGACCAAATTCCAGAAACGCCCCATAAAATCAGCACAGTTTCCCACAAAATTCAAGAAAAAACACCACAAAATTCCCTAAATCTTTTCAAAATACCACAAAATTCTTGAAAAGCCCCACCAAATTCCAGAAACATCCCACAAAATGTCCTCAATACCCAACAAAATCCCAGAAAAGTCCCACAAAATTCCCTAAATCTTCTCAAAACTCTACCAAATTCCAAAAAAATCCCACAGAATCTCCACAAATTCCCACAGAATACATGAAAAATCCCTGATAATTCGTCAGTTCTCTACAGAATCTCACCAAATTCCTAGAAAGTCCCTCAAAGTTCCAAAAACATCCCACAAAATCTCCCCGGTATCCAATAAAATTCCAGGAAAAATCCCACAAAATTCCCTAAATCTTCTCAAAACATGGCCAAAATCCACAAAAATCCCACCGAATCTCCACAAATTCCCACAGAATACATGAAAATACCCCTGATAATTCGTCAGTTCTCTACAGAATCTCACCAAATTCCAGAAAAGTCCCTCAAAGTTCCACAAACATCCCACAAAATCTCCTCAATATACAACAAAATCCCAGAAAAATCACACAAAATTCCCTAAATCTTCTCAAAACACGACTAAATTCTAGAAAAATGTCCCACCAAATCTCCACAAAATCCCACAAAATACATGAAAAATCCCTCAAGATCCCGAAATCGCCTCAATATCCCACAAAATCACACAAAAATCACACAAAACCTCCACAAGTTTCCACAAAATCTAAGAAAAATTCCTCAAAAGTCTTCAAGTTTCCTCAAAACCACACAAAGTCCTTGAAAAGGCCCACCAAATTCCAGTAAAATCCCACAGATTCTCCACAAATTCCCACAAAATCTAAAACAAATTCCTCAAAATTCTTCAAGTCTCCTCAAAACCACACAATTCCAGAAAAAACACACAAAATTCCAGAGAAGTCCCACAAAACTCCCTCAATCATTTCAAAACCCTACCAATTCACAGGAATGTCCCACAAAATCTCCACCAA
Organism: Cyanistes caeruleus; assembly: GCF_971803275.1. NCBI lineage: Eukaryota > Metazoa > Chordata > Aves > Passeriformes > Paridae > Cyanistes > Cyanistes caeruleus. The sequence goes on from NC_141704.1 coordinate 64,020,618, forward strand.
TTCCCAGAACATCCCACAAAAATCCCACAAAAATCCCTAAATCTTCTGAAAACTCGACCAAATTCCAGAAATGCCCCATAAAATCAGCACAGTTTCCCACAAAATTCAAGAAAAAACACCACAAAATTCCCTAAATCTTTTCAAAATACCACAAAATTCTTGAAAAGCCCCACCAAATTCCAGAAACATCCCACAAAATGTCCTCAATACCCAACAAAATCCCAGAAAAATCACACAAAATTCCCTTAATCTTCTCAAAACACGGCCAAAATCCACAAAAATCCCACCAAATCTCCACAAATTCCCACAGAATACATGAAAAATCCCTGATAATTTGTCAGTTCTCTACAGAATCTCACCAAATTCCAGAAAAGTCCCTCAAAGTTCCACAAACATCCCACAAAATCTCCTCAATATCCCACAAAATTCAAGAAAAATCACACAAAATTCCCTAAATCTTCTCAAAACACGACCAAATTCTAGAAAAATATCCCACCAAATCTCCACAAATTCCCACAAAATACATGAAAAATCCCTCAAGATCCCGAAATCGCCTCAATATCCCACAAAATTCCACAAAAATCCCACAAAACCTCCACAAGTTTCCACAAAATCTAAGAAAAATTCCTCAAAATTCTTCAAGTCTCCTCAAAACCACACAAAGTCCTTGAAAAGGCCCACCAATTTCCAGTAAAATCCCACAGATTCTCCACAAATTCCCACAAAATCTAAAACAAATTCCTCAAAATTCTTCAAGTCTCCTCAGAATCCCACACAATTCCAGAAAAAACACACAAAATTCCAGAGAAGTCCCACAAAACTCCCTAAATCATTTCAAAACCCTACCAATTCACAGGAATGTCCCACAAAATCTCCACCAATTCCCAGAACATCCCACAAAAATCTCACAAAAATCCCTAAATCTTCTGAAAACTCGACCAAATTCCAGAAACGCCCCATAAAATCAGCACAGTTTCCCACAAAATTCAAGAAAAAACACCACAAAATTCCCTAAATCTTTTCAAAATACCACAAAATTCTTGAAAAGCCCCACCAAATTCCAGAAACATCCCACAAAATGTCCTCAATACCCAACAAAATCCCAGAAAAGTCCCACAAAATTCCCTAAATCTTCTCAAAACTCTACCAAATTCCAAAAAAATCCCACAGAATCTCCACAAATTCCCACAGAATACATGAAAAATCCCTGATAATTCGTCAGTTCTCTACAGAATCTCACCAAATTCCTAGAAAGTCCCTCAAAGTTCCAAAAACATCCCACAAAATCTCCCCGGTATCCAATAAAATTCCAGGAAAAATCCCACAAAATTCCCTAAATCTTCTCAAAACATGGCCAAAATCCACAAAAATCCCACCGAATCTCCACAAATTCCCACAGAATACATGAAAATACCCCTGATAATTCGTCAGTTCTCTACAGAATCTCACCAAATTCCAGAAAAGTCCCTCAAAGTTCCACAAACATCCCACAAAATCTCCTCAATATACAACAAAATCCCAGAAAAATCACACAAAATTCCCTAAATCTTCTCAAAACACGACTAAATTCTAGAAAAATGTCCCACCAAATCTCCACAAAATCCCACAAAATACATGAAAAATCCCTCAAGATCCCGAAATCGCCTCAATATCCCACAAAATCACACAAAAATCACACAAAACCTCCACAAGTTTCCACAAAATCTAAGAAAAATTCCTCAAAAGTCTTCAAGTTTCCTCAAAACCACACAAAGTCCTTGAAAAGGCCCACCAAATTCCAGTAAAATCCCACAGATTCTCCACAAATTCCCACAAAATCTAAAACAAATTCCTCAAAATTCTTCAAGTCTCCTCAAAACCACACAATTCCAGAAAAAACACACAAAATTCCAGAGAAGTCCCACAAAACTCCCTAAATCATTTCAAAACCCTACCAATTCACAGGAATGTCCCACAAAATCTCCACCAATTCCCAGAACATCCCACAAAAATCCCACAAAAATCCCTAAATCTTCTGAAAACTCGACCAAATTCCAGAAATGCCCCATAAAATCAGCACAGTTTCCCACAAAATTCAAGAAAAAACACCACAAAATTCCCTAAATCTTTTCAAAATACCACAAAATTCTTGAAAAGCCCCACCAAATTCCAGAAACATCCCACAAAATGTCCTCAATACCCAACAAAATCCCAGAAAAATCACACAAAATTCCCTTAATCTTCTCAAAACACGGCCAAAATCCACAAAAATCCCACCAAATCTCCACAAATTCCCACAGAATACATGAAAAATCCCTGATAATTTGTCAGTTCTCTACAGAATCTCACCAAATTCCAGAAAAGTCCCTCAAAGTTCCACAAACATCCCACAAAATCTCCTCAATATCCCACAAAATTCAAGAAAAATCACACAAAATTCCCTAAATCTTCTCAAAACACGACCAAATTCTAGAAAAATATCCCACCAAATCTCCACAAATTCCCACAAAATACATGAAAAATCCCTCAAGATCCCGAAATCGCCTCAATATCCCACAAAATTCCACAAAAATCCCACAAAACCTCCACAAGTTTCCACAAAATCTAAGAAAAATTCCTCAAAATTCTTCAAGTCTCCTCAAAACCACACAAAGTCCTTGAAAAGGCCCACCAATTTCCAGTAAAATCCCACAGATTCTCCACAAATTCCCACAAAATCTAAAACAAATTCCTCAAAATTCTTCAAGTCTCCGCAGAATCCCACACAATTCCAGAAAAAACACACAAAATTCCAGAGAAGTCCCACAAAACTCCCAAAATCATTTCAAAACCCTACCAATTCACAGGAATGTCCCACAAAATCTCCACCAATTCCCAGAACATCCCACAAAAATCCCACAAAAATCCCTAAATCTTCTGAAAACTCGACCAAATTCCAGAAACGCCCCATAAAATCAGCACAGTTTCCCACAAAATTCAAGAAAAAACACCACAAAATTCCCTAAATCTTTTCAAAATACCACAAAATTCTTGAAAAGCCCCACCAAATTCCAGAAACATCCCACAAAATTTCCTCAATACCCAACAAAATCCCAGAAAAATCCCACAAAATTCCCTAAATCTTCTCAAAACTCTACCAAATTCCAAAAAAATCCCACAGAATCTCCACAGATTCCCACAGAATACATGAAAAATCCCTGATAATTTGTCAGTTCTCTACAGAATCTCACCAAATTCCAGAAAAGTCCCTCAAAGTTCCACAAACATCCCACAAAATCTCCTCAATATCCCACAAAATTCAAGAAAAATCACACAAAATTCCCTAAATCTTCTCAAAACACAACCAAATTCTAGAAAAATATCCCACCAAATCTCCACAAATTCCCACAAAATACATGAAAAATCCCTCAAGATCCCTAAATCGCCTCAATATCCCACAAAATTCCACAAAAATCCCACCAAAACCTCCACAAGTTTCCACAAAATCTAAGAAAAATTCCTCAAAATTCTTCAAGTCTCCTCAAAACCACACAAAGTCCTTGAAAAGGCCCACCAAATTCCAGTAAAATCCCACAGATTCTCCACAAATTCCCACAAAATCTAAGAAAAATTCCTCAAAATTCTTCAAGTCTCCTCAGAATCCCACACAATTCCAGAAAAAACACACAAAATTCCAGAGAAGTCCCACAAAACTCCCTAAATCATTTCAAAACCCTACCAATTCACAGGAATGTCCCACAAAATCTCCACCAATTCCCAGAACATCCCACAAAAATCCCACAAAAATCCCTAAATCTTCTGAAAACTCGACCAAATTCCAGAAACGCCCCATAAAATCAGCACAGTTTCCCACAAAATTCAAGAAAAAACACCACAAAATTCCCTAAATCTTCTCAAAACACAACCAAATTCTAGAAAAATATCCCACCAAATCTCCACAAATTCCCACAAAATACATGAGAAATCCCTCAAGATCCCTAAATCGCCTCAATATCCCACAAAACCACACAAAAATCCCACAAAACCTCCACAAGTTTCCACAAAATCTAAGAAAAATTCCTCAAAATTCTTCAAGTCTCCTCAGAATCCCACACAATTCCAGAAAAAACACACAAAATTCCAGAGAAGTCCCACAAAACTCCCTAAATCATTTCAAAACCCTACCAATTCACAGGAATGTCCCACAAAATCTCCACCAATTCCCAGAACATCCCACAAAAATCTCACAAAAATCCCTAAATCTTCTGAAAACTCGACCAAATTCCAGAAACGCCCCATAAAATCAGCACAGTTTCCCACAAAATTCAAGAAAAAACACCACAAAATTCCCTAAATCTTTTCAAAATACCACAAAATTCTTGAAAAGCCCCACCAAATTCCAGAAACATCCCACAAAATGTCCTCAATACCCAACAAAATCCCAGAAAAGTCCCACAAAATTCCCTAAATCTTCTCAAAACTCTACCAAATTCCAAAAAAATCCCACAGAATCTCCACAAATTCCCACAGAATACATGAAAAATCCCTGATAATTCGTCAGTTCTCTACAGAATCTCACCAAATTCCTAGAAAGTCCCTCAAAGTTCCAAAAACATCCCACAAAATCTCCCCGGTATCCAATAAAATTCCAGGAAAAATCCCACAAAATTCCCTAAATCTTCTCAAAACATGGCCAAAATCCACAAAAATCCCACCGAATCTCCACAAATTCCCACAGAATACATGAAAATACCCCTGATAATTCGTCAGTTCTCTACAGAATCTCACCAAATTCCAGAAAAGTCCCTCAAAGTTCCACAAACATCCCACAAAATCTCCTCAATATACAACAAAATCCCAGAAAAATCACACAAAATTCCCTAAATCTTCTCAAAACACGACTAAATTCTAGAAAAATGTCCCACCAAATCTCCACAAAATCCCACAAAATACATGAAAAATCCCTCAAGATCCCGAAATCGCCTCAATATCCCACAAAATCACACAAAAATCACACAAAACCTCCACAAGTTTCCACAAAATCTAAGAAAAATTCCTCAAAAGTCTTCAAGTTTCCTCAAAACCACACAAAGTCCTTGAAAAGGCCCACCAAATTCCAGTAAAATCCCACAGATTCTCCACAAATTCCCACAAAATCTAAAACAAATTCCTCAAAATTCTTCAAGTCTCCTCAAAACCACACAATTCCAGAAAAAACACACAAAATTCCAGAGAAGTCCCACAAAACTCCCTAAATCATTTCAAAACCCTACCAATTCACAGGAATGTCCCACAAAATCTCCACCAATTCCCAGAACATCCCACAAAAATCCCACAAAAATCCCTAAATCTTCTGAAAACTCGACCAAATTCCAGAAATGCCCCATAAAATCAGCACAGTTTCCCACAAAATTCAAGAAAAAACACCACAAAATTCCCTAAATCTTTTCAAAATACCACAAAATTCTTGAAAAGCCCCACCAAATTCCAGAAACATCCCACAAAATGTCCTCAATACCCAACAAAATCCCAGAAAAATCACACAAAATTCCCTTAATCTTCTCAAAACACGGCCAAAATCCACAAAAATCCCACCAAATCTCCACAAATTCCCACAGAATACATGAAAAATCCCTGATAATTTGTCAGTTCTCTACAGAATCTCACCAAATTCCAGAAAAGTCCCTCAAAGTTCCACAAACATCCCACAAAATCTCCTCAATATCCCACAAAATTCAAGAAAAATCACACAAAATTCCCTAAATCTTCTCAAAACACGACCAAATTCTAGAAAAATATCCCACCAAATCTCCACAAATTCCCACAAAATACATGAAAAATCCCTCAAGATCCCGAAATCGCCTCAATATCCCACAAAATTCCACAAAAATCCCACAAAACCTCCACAAGTTTCCACAAAATCTAAGAAAAATTCCTCAAAATTCTTCAAGTCTCCTCAAAACCACACAAAGTCCTTGAAAAGGCCCACCAATTTCCAGTAAAATCCCACAGATTCTCCACAAATTCCCACAAAATCTAAAACAAATTCCTCAAAATTCTTCAAGTCTCCTCAGAATCCCACACAATTCCAGAAAAAACACACAAAATTCCAGAGAAGTCCCACAAAACTCCCTAAATCATTTCAAAACCCTACCAATTCACAGGAATGTCCCACAAAATCTCCACCAATTCCCAGAACATCCCACAAAAATCTCACAAAAATCCCTAAATCTTCTGAAAACTCGACCAAATTCCAGAAACGCCCCATAAAATCAGCACAGTTTCCCACAAAATTCAAGAAAAAACACCACAAAATTCCCTAAATCTTTTCAAAATACCACAAAATTCTTGAAAAGCCCCACCAAATTCCAGAAACATCCCACAAAATGTCCTCAATACCCAACAAAATCCCAGAAAAGTCCCACAAAATTCCCTAAATCTTCTCAAAACTCTACCAAATTCCAAAAAAATCCCACAGAATCTCCACAAATTCCCACAGAATACATGAAAAATCCCTGATAATTCGTCAGTTCTCTACAGAATCTCACCAAATTCCTAGAAAGTCCCTCAAAGTTCCAAAAACATCCCACAAAATCTCCCCGGTATCCAATAAAATTCCAGGAAAAATCCCACAAAATTCCCTAAATCTTCTCAAAACATGGCCAAAATCCACAAAAATCCCACCGAATCTCCACAAATTCCCACAGAATACATGAAAATACCCCTGATAATTCGTCAGTTCTCTACAGAATCTCACCAAATTCCAGAAAAGTCCCTCAAAGTTCCACAAACATCCCACAAAATCTCCTCAATATACAACAAAATCCCAGAAAAATCACACAAAATTCCCTAAATCTTCTCAAAACACGACTAAATTCTAGAAAAATGTCCCACCAAATCTCCACAAAATCCCACAAAATACATGAAAAATCCCTCAAGATCCCGAAATCGCCTCAATATCCCACAAAATCACACAAAAATCACACAAAACCTCCACAAGTTTCCACAAAATCTAAGAAAAATTCCTCAAAAGTCTTCAAGTTTCCTCAAAACCACACAAAGTCCTTGAAAAGGCCCACCAAATTCCAGTAAAATCCCACAGATTCTCCACAAATTCCCACAAAATCTAAAACAAATTCCTCAAAATTCTTCAAGTCTCCTCAAAACCACACAATTCCAGAAAAAACACACAAAATTCCAGAGAAGTCCCACAAAACTCCCTAAATCATTTCAAAACCCTACCAATTCACAGGAATGTCCCACAAAATCTCCACCAATTCCCAGAACATCCCACAAAAATCCCACAAAAATCCCTAAATCTTCTGAAAACTCGACCAAATTCCAGAAATGCCCCATAAAATCAGCACAGTTTCCCACAAAATTCAAGAAAAAACACCACAAAATTCCCTAAATCTTTTCAAAATACCACAAAATTCTTGAAAAGCCCCACCAAATTCCAGAAACATCCCACAAAATGTCCTCAATACCCAACAAAATCCCAGAAAAATCCCACAAAATTCCCTAAATCTTCTCAAAACTCTACCAAATTCCAAAAAAATCCCACAGAATCTCCACAAATTCCCACAGAATACATGAAAAATCCCTGATAATTTGTCAGTTCTCTACAGAATCTCACCAAATTCCAGAAAAGTCCCTCAAAGTTCCACAAACATCCCACAAAATCTCCTCAATATCCCACAAAATTCAAGAAAAATCACACAAAATTCCCTAAATCTTCTCAAAACACAACCAAATTCTAGAAAAATATCCCACCAAATCTCCACAAATTCCCACAAAATACATGAAAAATCCCTCAAGATCCCTAAATCGCCTCAATATCCCACAAAATTCCACAAAAATCCCACCAAAACCTCCACAAGTTTCCACAAAATCTAAGAAAAATTCCTCAAAATTCTTCAAGTCTCCTCAAAACCACACAAAGTCCTTGAAAAGGCCCACCAATTTCCAGTAAAATCCCACAGATTCTCCACAAATTCCCACAAAATCTAAAACAAATTCCTCAAAATTCTTCAAGTCTCCTCAGAATCCGACACAATTCCAGAAAAAACACACAAAATTCCAGAGAAGTCCCACAAAACTCCCTAAATCATTTCAAAACCCTACCAATTCACAGGAATGTCCCACAAAATCTCCACCAATTCCCAGAACATCCCACAAAAATCCCACAAAAATCCCTAAATCTTCTGAAAACTCGACCAAATTCCAGAAACGCCCCATAAAATCAGCACAGTTTCCCACAAAATTCAAGAAAAAACACCACAAAATTCCCTAAATCTTCTCAAAACACAACCAAATTCTAGAAAAATATCCCACCAAATCTCCACAAATTCCCACAAAATACATGAGAAATCCCTCAAGATCCCTAAATCGCCTCAATATCCCACAAAACCACACAAAAATCCCACAAAACCTCCACAAGTTTCCACAAAATCTAAGAAAAATTCCTCAAAATTCTTCAAGTCTCCTCAGAATCCCACACAATTCCAGAAAAAACACACAAAATTCCAGAGAAGTCCCACAAAACTCCCTAAATCATTTCAAAACCCTACCAATTCACAGGAATGTCCCACAAAATCTCCACCAATTCCCAGAACATCCCACAAAAATCTCACAAAAATCCCTAAATCTTCTGAAAACTCGACCAAATTCCAGAAACGCCCCATAAAATCAGCACAGTTTCCCACAAAATTCAAGAAAAAACACCACAAAATTCCCTAAATCTTTTCAAAATACCACAAAATTCTTGAAAAGCCCCACCAAATTCCAGAAACATCCCACAAAATGTCCTCAATACCCAACAAAATCCCAGAAAAGTCCCACAAAATTCCCTAAATCTTCTCAAAACTCTACCAAATTCCAAAAAAATCCCACAGAATCTCCACAAATTCCCACAGAATACATGAAAAATCCCTGATAATTCGTCAGTTCTCTACAGAATCTCACCAAATTCCTAGAAAGTCCCTCAAAGTTCCAAAAACATCCCACAAAATCTCCCCGGTATCCAATAAAATTCCAGGAAAAATCCCACAAAATTCCCTAAATCTTCTCAAAACATGGCCAAAATCCACAAAAATCCCACCGAATCTCCACAAATTCCCACAGAATACATGAAAATACCCCTGATAATTCGTCAGTTCTCTACAGAATCTCACCAAATTCCAGAAAAGTCCCTCAAAGTTCCACAAACATCCCACAAAATCTCCTCAATATACAACAAAATCCCAGAAAAATCACACAAAATTCCCTAAATCTTCTCAAAACACGACTAAATTCTAGAAAAATGTCCCACCAAATCTCCACAAAATCCCACAAAATACATGAAAAATCCCTCAAGATCCCGAAATCGCCTCAATATCCCACAAAATCACACAAAAATCACACAAAACCTCCACAAGTTTCCACAAAATCTAAGAAAAATTCCTCAAAAGTCTTCAAGTTTCCTCAAAACCACACAAAGTCCTTGAAAAGGCCCACCAAATTCCAGTAAAATCCCACAGATTCTCCACAAATTCCCACAAAATCTAAAACAAATTCCTCAAAATTCTTCAAGTCTCCTCAAAACCACACAATTCCAGAAAAAACACACAAAATTCCAGAGAAGTCCCACAAAACTCCCTAAATCATTTCAAAACCCTACCAATTCACAGGAATGTCCCACAAAATCTCCACCAATTCCCAGAACATCCCACAAAAATCCCACAAAAATCCCTAAATCTTCTGAAAACTCGACCAAATTCCAGAAATGCCCCATAAAATCAGCACAGTTTCCCACAAAATTCAAGAAAAAACACCACAAAATTCCCTAAATCTTTTCAAAATACCACAAAATTCTTGAAAAGCCCCACCAAATTCCAGAAACATCCCACAAAATGTCCTCAATACCCAACAAAATCCCAGAAAAATCACACAAAATTCCCTTAATCTTCTCAAAACATGGCCAAAATCCACAAAAATCCCACCAAATCTCCACAAATTCCCACAGAATACATGAAAAATCCCTGATAATTCGTCAGTTCTCTACAGAATCTCACCAAATTCCTAGAAAGTCCCTCAAAGTTCCAAAAACATCCCACAAAATCTCCCCGGTATCCAATAAAATTCCAGGAAAAATCCCACAAAATTCCCTAAATCTTCTCAAAACATGGACAAAATCCACAAAAATCCCACCGAATCTCCACAAATTCCCACAGAATACATGAAAATACCCCTGATAATTCGTCAGTTCTCTACAGAATCTCACCAAATTCCAGAAACATCCCACAAAATTTCCTCAATACCCAACAAAATCCCAGAAAAATCACACAAAATTCCCTTAATCTTCTCAAAACACGGCCAAAATCCACAAAAATCCCACCAAATCTCCACAAATTCCCACAGAATACATGAAAAATCCCTGATAATTGGTCAGTTCTCTACAGAATCTCACCAAATTCCAGAAAAGTCCCTCAAAGTTCCACAAACATCCCACAAAATCTCCTCAATATCCCACAAAATTCAAGAAAAATCACACAAAATTCCCTAAATCTTCTCAAAACACAACCAAATTCTAGAAAAATATCCCACCAAATCTCCACAAATTCCCACAAAATACATGAAAAATCCCTCAAGATCCCTAAATCGCCTCAATATCCCACAAAATTCCACAAAAATCCCACCAAAACCTCCACAAGTTTCCACAAAATCTAAGAAAAATTCCTCAAAATTCTTCAAGTCTCCTCAAAACCACACAAAGTCCTTGAAAAGGCCCACCAAATTCCAGTAAAATCCCACAGATTCTCCACAAATTCCCACAAAATCTAAGAAAAATTCCTCAAAATTCTTCAAGTCTCCTCAGAATCCCACACAATTCCAGAAAAAACACACAAAATTCCAGAGAAGTCCCACAAAACTCCCTAAATCATTTCAAAACCCTACCAATTCACAGGAATGTCCCACAAAATCTCCACCAATTCCCAGAACATCCCACAAAAATCCCACAAAAATCCCTAAATCTTCTGAAAACTCGACCAAATTCCAGAAACGCCCCATAAAATCAGCACAGTTTCCCACAAAATTCAAGAAAAAACACCACAAAATTCCCTAAATCTTCTCAAAACACAACCAAATTCTAGAAAAATATCCCACCAAATCTCCACAAATTCCCACAAAATACATGAGAAATCCCTCAAGATCCCTAAATCGCCTCAATATCCCACAAAACCACACAAAAATCCCACAAAACCTCCACAAGTTTCCACAAAATCTAAGAAAAATTCCTCAAAATTCTTCAAGTCTCCTCAGAATCCCACACAATTCCAGAAAAAACACACAAAATTCCAGAGAAGTCCCACAAAACTCCCTAAATCATTTCAAAACCCTACCAATTCACAGGAATGTCCCACAAAATCTCCACCAATTCCCAGAACATCCCACAAAAATCCCACAAAAATCCCTAAATCTTCTGAAAACTCGACCAAATTCCAGAAACGCCCCATAAAATCAGCACAGTTTCCCACAAAATTCAAGAAAAAACACCACAAAATTCCCTAAATCTTCTCAAAACACAACCAAATTCTAGAAAAATATCCCACCAAATCTCCACAAATTCCCACAAAATACATGAGAAATCCCTCAAGATCCCTAAATCGCCTCAATATCCCACAAAACCACACAAAAATCCCACAAAACCTCCACAAGTTTCCACAAAATCTAAGAAAAATTCCTCAAAATTCTTCAAGTCTCCTCAGAATCCCACACAATTCCAGAAAAAACACACAAAATTCCAGAGAAGTCCCACAAAACTCCCTAAATCATTTCAAAACCCTACCAATTCACAGGAATGTCCCACAAAATCTCCACCAATTCCCAGAACATCCCACAAAAATCTCACAAAAATCCCTAAATCTTCTGAAAACTCGACCAAATTCCAGAAACGCCCCATAAAATCAGCACAGTTTCCCACAAAATTCAAGAAAAAACACCACAAAATTCCCTAAATCTTTTCAAAATACCACAAAATTCTTGAAAAGCCCCACCAAATTCCAGAAACATCCCACAAAATGTCCTCAATACCCAACAAAATCCCAGAAAAGTCCCACAAAATTCCCTAAATCTTCTCAAAACTCTACCAAATTCCAAAAAAATCCCACAGAATCTCCACAAATTCCCACAGAATACATGAAAAATCCCTGATAATTCGTCAGTTCTCTACAGAATCTCACCAAATTCCTAGAAAGTCCCTCAAAGTTCCAAAAACATCCCACAAAATCTCCCCGGTATCCAATAAAATTCCAGGAAAAATCCCACAAAATTCCCTAAATCTTCTCAAAACATGGCCAAAATCCACAAAAATCCCACCGAATCTCCACAAATTCCCACAGAATACATGAAAATACCCCTGATAATTCGTCAGTTCTCTACAGAATCTCACCAAATTCCAGAAAAGTCCCTCAAAGTTCCACAAACATCCCACAAAATCTCCTCAATATACAACAAAATCCCAGAAAAATCACACAAAATTCCCTAAATCTTCTCAAAACACGACTAAATTCTAGAAAAATGTCCCACCAAATCTCCACAAAATCCCACAAAATACATGAAAAATCCCTCAAGATCCCGAAATCGCCTCAATATCCCACAAAATCACACAAAAATCACACAAAACCTCCACAAGTTTCCACAAAATCTAAGAAAAATTCCTCAAAAGTCTTCAAGTTTCCTCAAAACCACACAAAGTCCTTGAAAAGGCCCACCAAATTCCAGTAAAATCCCACAGATTCTCCACAAATTCCCACAAAATCTAAAACAAATTCCTCAAAATTCTTCAAGTCTCCTCAAAACCACACAATTCCAGAAAAAACACACAAAATTCCAGAGAAGTCCCACAAAACTCCCTAAATCATTTCAAAACCCTACCAATTCACAGGAATGTCCCACAAAATCTCCACCAATTCCCAGAACATCCCACAAAAATCCCACAAAAATCCCTAAATCTTCTGAAAACTCGACCAAATTCCAGAAATGCCCCATAAAATCAGCACAGTTTCCCACAAAATTCAAGAAAAAACACCACAAAATTCCCTAAATCTTTTCAAAATACCACAAAATTCTTGAAAAGCCCCACCAAATTCCAGAAACATCCCACAAAATGTCCTCAATACCCAACAAAATCCCAGAAAAATCACACAAAATTCCCTTAATCTTCTCAAAACATGGCCAAAATCCACAAAAATCCCACCAAATCTCCACAAATTCCCACAGAATACATGAAAAATCCATGATAATTTGTCAGTTCTCTACAGAATCTCACCAAATTCCAGAAAAGTCCCTCAAAGTTCCACAAACATCCCACAAAATCTCCTCAATATCCCACAAAATTCAAGAAAAATCACACAAAATTCCCTAAATCTTCTCAAAACACGACCAAATTCTAGAAAAATATCCCACCAAATCTCCACAAATTCCCACAAAATACATGAAAAATCCCTCAAGATCCCGAAATCGCCTCAATATCCCACAAAATTCCACAAAAATCCCACAAAACCTCCACAAGTTTCCACAAAATCTAAGAAAAATTCCTCAAAATTCTTCAAGTCTCCTCAAAACCACACAAAGTCCTTGAAAAGGCCCACCAATTTCCAGTAAAATCCCACAGATTCTCCACAAATTCCCACAAAATCTAAAACAAATTCCTCAAAATTCTTCAAGTCTCCGCAGAATCCCACACAATTCCAGAAAAAACACACTAAATTCCAGAGAAGTCCCACAAAACTCCCAAAATCATTTCAAAACCCTACCAATTCACAGGAATGTCCCACAAAATCTCCACCAATTCCCAGAACATCCCACAAAAATCCCACAAAAATCCCTAAATCTTCTGAAAACTCGACCAAATTCCAGAAACGCCCCATAAAATCAGCACAGTTTCCCACAAAATTCAAGAAAAAACACCACAAAATTCCCTAAATCTTTTCAAAATACCACAAAATTCTTGAAAAGCCCCACCAAATTCCAGAAACATCCCACAAAATTTCCTCAATACCCAACAAAATCCCAGAAAAATCCCACAAAATTCCCTAAATCTTCTCAAAACTCTACCAAATTCCAAAAAAATCCCACAGAATCTCCACAAATTCCCACAGAATACATGAAAAATCCCTGATAATTTGTCAGTTCTCTACAGAATCTCACCAAATTCCAGAAAAGTCCCTCAAAGTTCCACAAACATCCCACAAAATCTCCTCAATATCCCACAAAATTCAAGAAAAATCACACAAAATTCCCTAAATCTTCTCAAAACACAACCAAATTCTAGAAAAATATCCCACCAAATCTCCACAAATTCCCACAAAATACATGAAAAATCCCTCAAGATCCCTAAATCGCCTCAATATCCCACAAAATTCCACAAAAATCCCACCAAAACCTCCACAAGTTTCCACAAAATCTAAGAAAAATTCCTCAAAATTCTTCAAGTCTCCTCAAAACCACACAAAGTCCTTGAAAAGGCCCACCAAATTCCAGTAAAATCCCACAGATTCTCCACAAATTCCCACAAAATCTAAGAAAAATTCCTCAAAATTCTTCAAGTCTCCTCAGAATCCCACACAATTCCAGAAAAAACACACAAAATTCCAGAGAAGTCCCACAAAACTCCCTAAATCATTTCAAAACCCTACCAATTCACAGGAATGTCCCACAAAATCTCCACCAATTCCCAGAACATCCCACAAAAATCCCACAAAAATCCCTAAATCTTCTGAAAACTCGACCAAATTCCAGAAACGCCCCATAAAATCAGCACAGTTTCCCACAAAATTCAAGAAAAAACACCACAAAATTCCCTAAATCTTCTCAAAACACAACCAAATTCTAGAAAAATATCCCACCAAATCTCCACAAATTCCCACAAAATACATGAAAAATCCCTCAAGATCCCTAAATCGCCTCAATATCCCACAAAACCACACAAAAATCCCACAAAACCTCCACAAGTTTCCACAAAATCTAAGAAAAATTCCTCAAAATTCTTCAAGTCTCCTCAGAATCCCACACAATTCCAGAAAAAACACACAAAATTCCAGAGAAGTCCCACAAAACTCCCTAAATCATTTCAAAACCCTACCAATTCACAGGAATGTCCCACAAAATCTCCACCAATTCCCAGAACATCCCACAAAAATCCCACAAAAATCCCTAAATCTTCTGAAAACTCGACCAAATTCCAGAAACGCCCCATAAAATCAGCACAGTTTCCCACAAAATTCAAGAAAAAACACCACAAAATTCCCTAAATCTTCTCAAAACACAACCAAATTCTAGAAAAATATCCCACCAAATCTCCACAAATTCCCACAAAATACATGAGAAATCCCTCAAGATCCCTAAATCGCCTCAATATCCCACAAAACCACACAAAAATCCCACAAAACCTCCACAAGTTTCCACAAAATCTAAGAAAAATTCCTCAAAATTCTTCAAGTCTCCTCAGAATCCCACACAATTCCAGAAAAAACACACAAAATTCCAGAGAAGTCCCACAAAACTCCCTAAATCATTTCAAAACCCTACCAATTCACAGGAATGTCCCACAAAATCTCCACCAATTCCCAGAACATCCCACAAAAATCTCACAAAAATCCCTAAATCTTCTGAAAACTCGACCAAATTCCAGAAACGCCCCATAAAATCAGCACAGTTTCCCACAAAATTCAAGAAAAAACACCACAAAATTCCCTAAATCTTTTCAAAATACCACAAAATTCTTGAAAAGCCCCACCAAATTCCAGAAACATCCCACAAAATGTCCTCAATACCCAACAAAATCCCAGAAAAGTCCCACAAAATTCCCTAAATCTTCTCAAAACTCTACCAAATTCCAAAAAAATCCCACAGAATCTCCACAAATTCCCACAGAATACATGAAAAATCCCTGATAATTCGTCAGTTCTCTACAGAATCTCACCAAATTCCTAGAAAGTCCCTCAAAGTTCCAAAAACATCCCACAAAATCTCCCCGGTATCCAATAAAATTCCAGGAAAAATCCCACAAAATTCCCTAAATCTTCTCAAAACATGGCCAAAATCCACAAAAATCCCACCGAATCTCCACAAATTCCCACAGAATACATGAAAATACCCCTGATAATTCGTCAGTTCTCTACAGAATCTCACCAAATTCCAGAAAAGTCCCTCAAAGTTCCACAAACATCCCACAAAATCTCCTCAATATACAACAAAATCCCAGAAAAATCACACAAAATTCCCTAAATCTTCTCAAAACACGACTAAATTCTAGAAAAATGTCCCACCAAATCTCCACAAAATCCCACAAAATACATGAAAAATCCCTCAAGATCCCGAAATCGCCTCAATATCCCACAAAATCACACAAAAATCACACAAAACCTCCACAAGTTTCCACAAAATCTAAGAAAAATTCCTCAAAAGTCTTCAAGTTTCCTCAAAACCACACAAAGTCCTTGAAAAGGCCCACCAAATTCCAGTAAAATCCCACAGATTCTCCACAAATTCCCACAAAATCTAAAACAAATTCCTCAAAATTCTTCAAGTCTCCTCAAAACCACACAATTCCAGAAAAAACACACAAAATTCCAGAGAAGTCCCACAAAACTCCCTAAATCATTTCAAAACCCTACCAATTCACAGGAATGTCCCACAAAATCTCCACCAATTCCCAGAACATCCCACAAAAATCCCACAAAAATCCCTAAATCTTCTGAAAACTCGACCAAATTCCAGAAATGCCCCATAAAATCAGCACAGTTTCCCACAAAATTCAAGAAAAAACACCACAAAATTCCCTAAATCTTTTCAAAATACCACAAAATTCTTGAAAAGCCCCACCAAATTCCAGAAACATCCCACAAAATGTCCTCAATACCCAACAAAATCCCAGAAAAATCACACAAAATTCCCTTAATCTTCTCAAAACATGGCCAAAATCCACAAAAATCCCACCAAATCTCCACAAATTCCCACAGAATACATGAAAAATCCATGATAATTTGTCAGTTCTCTACAGAATCTCACCAAATTCCAGAAAAGTCCCTCAAAGTTCCACAAACATCCCACAAAATCTCCTCAATATCCCACAAAATTCAAGAAAAATCACACAAAATTCCCTAAATCTTCTCAAAACACGACCAAATTCTAGAAAAATATCCCACCAAATCTCCACAAATTCCCACAAAATACATGAAAAATCCCTCAAGATCCCGAAATCGCCTCAATATCCCACAAAATTCCACAAAAATCCCACAAAACCTCCACAAGTTTCCACAAAATCTAAGAAAAATTCCTCAAAATTCTTCAAGTCTCCTCAAAACCACACAAAGTCCTTGAAAAGGCCCACCAATTTCCAGTAAAATCCCACAGATTCTCCACAAATTCCCACAAAATCTAAAACAAATTCCTCAAAATTCTTCAAGTCTCCGCAGAATCCCACACAATTCCAGAAAAAACACACTAAATTCCAGAGAAGTCCCACAAAACTCCCAAAATCATTTCAAAACCCTACCAATTCACAGGAATGTCCCACAAAATCTCCACCAATTCCCAGAACATCCCACAAAAATCCCACAAAAATCCCTAAATCTTCTGAAAACTCGACCAAATTCCAGAAACGCCCCATAAAATCAGCACAGTTTCCCACAAAATTCAAGAAAAAACACCACAAAATTCCCTAAATCTTTTCAAAATACCACAAAATTCTTGAAAAGCCCCACCAAATTCCAGAAACATCCCACAAAATTTCCTCAATACCCAACAAAATCCCAGAAAAATCCCACAAAATTCCCTAAATCTTCTCAAAACTCTACCAAATTCCAAAAAAATCCCACAGAATCTCCACAAATTCCCACAGAATACATGAAAAATCCCTGATAATTTGTCAGTTCTCTACAGAATCTCACCAAATTCCAGAAAAGTCCCTCAAAGTTCCACAAACATCCCACAAAATCTCCTCAATATCCCACAAAATTCAAGAAAAATCACACAAAATTCCCTAAATCTTCTCAAAACACAACCAAATTCTAGAAAAATATCCCACCAAATCTCCACAAATTCCCACAAAATACATGAAAAATCCCTCAAGATCCCTAAATCGCCTCAATATCCCACAAAATTCCACAAAAATCCCACCAAAACCTCCACAAGTTTCCACAAAATCTAAGAAAAATTCCTCAAAATTCTTCAAGTCTCCTCAAAACCACACAAAGTCCTTGAAAAGGCCCACCAAATTCCAGTAAAATCCCACAGATTCTCCACAAATTCCCACAAAATCTAAGAAAAATTCCTCAAAATTCTTCAAGTCTCCTCAGAATCCCACACAATTCCAGAAAAAACACACAAAATTCCAGAGAAGTCCCACAAAACTCCCTAAATCATTTCAAAACCCTACCAATTCACAGGAATGTCCCACAAAATCTCCACCAATTCCCAGAACATCCCACAAAAATCCCACAAAAATCCCTAAATCTTCTGAAAACTCGACCAAATTCCAGAAACGCCCCATAAAATCAGCACAGTTTCCCACAAAATTCAAGAAAAAACACCACAAAATTCCCTAAATCTTCTCAAAACACAACCAAATTCTAGAAAAATATCCCACCAAATCTCCACAAATTCCCACAAAATACATGAAAAATCCCTCAAGATCCCTAAATCGCCTCAATATCCCACAAAACCACACAAAAATCCCACAAAACCTCCACAAGTTTCCACAAAATCTAAGAAAAATTCCTCAAAATTCTTCAAGTCTCCTCAGAATCCCACACAATTCCAGAAAAAACACACAAAATTCCAGAGAAGTCCCACAAAACTCCCTAAATCATTTCAAAACCCTACCAATTCACAGGAATGTCCCACAAAATCTCCACCAATTCCCAGAACATCCCACAAAAATCCCACAAAAATCCCTAAATCTTCTGAAAACTCGACCAAATTCCAGAAACGCCCCATAAAATCAGCACAGTTTCCCACAAAATTCAAGAAAAAACACCACAAAATTCCCTAAATCTTCTCAAAACACAACCAAATTCTAGAAAAATATCCCACCAAATCTCCACAAATTCCCACAAAATACATGAGAAATCCCTCAAGATCCCTAAATCGCCTCAATATCCCACAAAACCACACAAAAATCCCACAAAACCTCCACAAGTTTCCACAAAATCTAAGAAAAATTCCTCAAAATTCTTCAAGTCTCCTCAGAATCCCACACAATTCCAGAAAAAACACACAAAATTCCAGAGAAGTCCCACAAAACTCCCTAAATCATTTCAAAACCCTACCAATTCACAGGAATGTCCCACAAAATCTCCACCAATTCCCAGAACATCCCACAAAAATCTCACAAAAATCCCTAAATCTTCTGAAAACTCGACCAAATTCCAGAAACGCCCCATAAAATCAGCACAGTTTCCCACAAAATTCAAGAAAAAACACCACAAAATTCCCTAAATCTTTTCAAAATACCACAAAATTCTTGAAAAGCCCCACCAAATTCCAGAAACATCCCACAAAATGTCCTCAATACCCAACAAAATCCCAGAAAAGTCCCACAAAATTCCCTAAATCTTCTCAAAACTCTACCAAATTCCAAAAAAATCCCACAGAATCTCCACAAATTCCCACAGAATACATGAAAAATCCCTGATAATTCGTCAGTTCTCTACAGAATCTCACCAAATTCCTAGAAAGTCCCTCAAAGTTCCAAAAACATCCCACAAAATCTCCCCGGTATCCAATAAAATTCCAGGAAAAATCCCACAAAATTCCCTAAATCTTCTCAAAACATGGCCAAAATCCACAAAAATCCCACCGAATCTCCACAAATTCCCACAGAATACATGAAAATACCCCTGATAATTCGTCAGTTCTCTACAGAATCTCACCAAATTCCAGAAAAGTCCCTCAAAGTTCCACAAACATCCCACAAAATCTCCTCAATATACAACAAAATCCCAGAAAAATCACACAAAATTCCCTAAATCTTCTCAAAACACGACTAAATTCTAGAAAAATGTCCCACCAAATCTCCACAAAATCCCACAAAATACATGAAAAATCCCTCAAGATCCCGAAATCGCCTCAATATCCCACAAAATCACACAAAAATCACACAAAACCTCCACAAGTTTCCACAAAATCTAAGAAAAATTCCTCAAAAGTCTTCAAGTTTCCTCAAAACCACACAAAGTCCTTGAAAAGGCCCACCAAATTCCAGTAAAATCCCACAGATTCTCCACAAATTCCCACAAAATCTAAAACAAATTCCTCAAAATTCTTCAAGTCTCCTCAAAACCACACAATTCCAGAAAAAACACACAAAATTCCAGAGAAGTCCCACAAAACTCCCTAAATCATTTCAAAACCCTACCAATTCACAGGAATGTCCCACAAAATCTCCACCAATTCCCAGAACATCCCACAAAAATCCCACAAAAATCCCTAAATCTTCTGAAAACTCGACCAAATTCCAGAAATGCCCCATAAAATCAGCACAGTTTCCCACAAAATTCAAGAAAAAACACCACAAAATTCCCTAAATCTTTTCAAAATACCACAAAATTCTTGAAAAGCCCCACCAAATTCCAGAAACATCCCACAAAATGTCCTCAATACCCAACAAAATCCCAGAAAAATCACACAAAATTCCCTTAATCTTCTCAAAACATGGCCAAAATCCACAAAAATCCCACCAAATCTCCACAAATTCCCACAGAATACATGAAAAATCCATGATAATTTGTCAGTTCTCTACAGAATCTCACCAAATTCCAGAAAAGTCCCTCAAAGTTCCACAAACATCCCACAAAATCTCCTCAATATCCCACAAAATTCAAGAAAAATCACACAAAATTCCCTAAATCTTCTCAAAACACGACCAAATTCTAGAAAAATATCCCACCAAATCTCCACAAATTCCCACAAAATACATGAAAAATCCCTCAAGATCCCGAAATCGCCTCAATATCCCACAAAATTCCACAAAAATCCCACAAAACCTCCACAAGTTTCCACAAAATCTAAGAAAAATTCCTCAAAATTCTTCAAGTCTCCTCAAAACCACACAAAGTCCTTGAAAAGGCCCACCAATTTCCAGTAAAATCCCACAGATTCTCCACAAATTCCCACAAAATCTAAAACAAATTCCTCAAAATTCTTCAAGTCTCCGCAGAATCCCACACAATTCCAGAAAAAACACACTAAATTCCAGAGAAGTCCCACAAAACTCCCAAAATCATTTCAAAACCCTACCAATTCACAGGAATGTCCCACAAAATCTCCACCAATTCCCAGAACATCCCACAAAAATCCCACAAAAATCCCTAAATCTTCTGAAAACTCGACCAAATTCCAGAAACGCCCCATAAAATCAGCACAGTTTCCCACAAAATTCAAGAAAAAACACCACAAAATTCCCTAAATCTTTTCAAAATACCACAAAATTCTTGAAAAGCCCCACCAAATTCCAGAAACATCCCACAAAATTTCCTCAATACCCAACAAAATCCCAGAAAAATCCCACAAAATTCCCTAAATCTTCTCAAAACTCTACCAAATTCCAAAAAAATCCCACAGAATCTCCACAAATTCCCACAGAATACATGAAAAATCCCTGATAATTTGTCAGTTCTCTACAGAATCTCACCAAATTCCAGAAAAGTCCCTCAAAGTTCCACAAACATCCCACAAAATCTCCTCAATATCCCACAAAATTCAAGAAAAATCACACAAAATTCCCTAAATCTTCTCAAAACACAACCAAATTCTAGAAAAATATCCCACCAAATCTCCACAAATTCCCACAAAATACATGAAAAATCCCTCAAGATCCCTAAATCGCCTCAATATCCCACAAAATTCCACAAAAATCCCACCAAAACCTCCACAAGTTTCCACAAAATCTAAGAAAAATTCCTCAAAATTCTTCAAGTCTCCTCAAAACCACACAAAGTCCTTGAAAAGGCCCACCAATTTCCAGTAAAATCCCACAGATTCTCCACAAATTCCCACAAAATCTAAAACAAATTCCTCAAAATTCTTCAAGTCTCCTCAGAATCCGACACAATTCCAGAAAAAACACACAAAATTCCAGAGAAGTCCCACAAAACTCCCTAAATCATTTCAAAACCCTACCAATTCACAGGAATGTCCCACAAAATCTCCACCAATTCCCAGAACATCCCACAAAAATCCCACAAAAATCCCTAAATCTTCTGAAAACTCGACCAAATTCCAGAAACGCCCCATAAAATCAGCACAGTTTCCCACAAAATTCAAGAAAAAACACCACAAAATTCCCTAAATCTTCTCAAAACACAACCAAATTCTAGAAAAATATCCCACCAAATCTCCACAAATTCCCACAAAATACATGAGAAATCCCTCAAGATCCCTAAATCGCCTCAATATCCCACAAAACCACACAAAAATCCCACAAAACCTCCACAAGTTTCCACAAAATCTAAGAAAAATTCCTCAAAATTCTTCAAGTCTCCTCAGAATCCCACACAATTCCAGAAAAAACACACAAAATTCCAGAGAAGTCCCACAAAACTCCCTAAATCATTTCAAAACCCTACCAATTCACAGGAATGTCCCACAAAATCTCCACCAATTCCCAGAACATCCCACAAAAATCTCACAAAAATCCCTAAATCTTCTGAAAACTCGACCAAATTCCAGAAACGCCCCATAAAATCAGCACAGTTTCCCACAAAATTCAAGAAAAAACACCACAAAATTCCCTAAATCTTTTCAAAATACCACAAAATTCTTGAAAAGCCCCACCAAATTCCAGAAACATCCCACAAAATGTCCTCAATACCCAACAAAATCCCAGAAAAGTCCCACAAAATTCCCTAAATCTTCTCAAAACTCTACCAAATTCCAAAAAAATCCCACAGAATCTCCACAAATTCCCACAGAATACATGAAAAATCCCTGATAATTCGTCAGTTCTCTACAGAATCTCACCAAATTCCTAGAAAGTCCCTCAAAGTTCCAAAAACATCCCACAAAATCTCCCCGGTATCCAATAAAATTCCAGGAAAAATCCCACAAAATTCCCTAAATCTTCTCAAAACATGGCCAAAATCCACAAAAATCCCACCGAATCTCCACAAATTCCCACAGAATACATGAAAATACCCCTGATAATTCGTCAGTTCTCTACAGAATCTCACCAAATTCCAGAAAAGTCCCTCAAAGTTCCACAAACATCCCACAAAATCTCCTCAATATCCAACAAAATCCCAGAAAAATCACACAAAATTCCCTAAATCTTCTCAAAACACGACTAAATTCTAGAAAAATGTCCCACCAAATCTCCACAAAATCCCACAAAATACATGAAAAATCCCTCAAGATCCCGAAATCACCTCAATATCCCACAAAATCCCACAAAAATCACACAAAACCTCCACAAGTTTCCACAAAATCTAAGAAAAATTCCTCAAAATTCTTCAAGTCTCCTCAAAACCACACAAAGTCCTTGAAAAGGCCCACCAAATTCCAGTAAAATCCCACAGATTCTCCACAAATTCCCACAAAATCTAAAACAAATTCCTCAAAATTCTTCAAGTCTCCTCAAAACCACACAATTCCAGAAAAAACACACCAAATTCCAGAGAAGTCCCACAAAACTCCCTAAATCATTTCAAAACCCTACCAATTCACAGGAATGTCCCACAAAATCTCCACCAATTCCCAGAACATCCCACAAAAATCCCACAAAAATCCCTAAATCTTCTGAAAACTCGACCAAATTCCAGAAATGCCCCATAAAATCAGCACAGTTTCCCACAAAATTCAAGAAAAAACACCACAAAATTCCCTAAATCTTTTCAAAATACCACAAAATTCTTGAAAAGCCCCACCAAATTCCAGAAACATCCCACAAAATGTCCTCAATACCCAACAAAATCTTAGAAAAGTCCCACAAAATTCCCTAAATCTTCTCAAAACTCTACCAAATTCCAGAAAAATCCCACAGAATCTCCACAAATTCCCACAGAATACATGAAAAATCCCTGATAATTCGTCAGTTCTCTACAGAATCTCACCAAATTCCAAGAAAGTCCCTCAAAGTTCCAAAAACATCCCACAAAATCTCCCCGGTATCCAATAAAATTCCAGGAAAAATCCCACAAAATTCCCTAAATCTTCTCAAAACATGGCCAAAATCCACAAAAATCCCACCGAATCTCCACAAATTCCCACAGAATACATGAAAATACCCCTGATAATTCGTCAGTTCTCTACAGAATCTCACCAAATTCCAGAAACATCCCACAAAATTTCCTCAATACCCAACAAAATCCCAGAAAAATCACACAAAATTCCCTTAATCTTCTCAAAACACGGCCAAAATCCACAAAAATCCCACCAAATCTCCACAAATTCCCACAGAATACATGAAAAATCCCTGATAATTGGTCAGTTCTCTACAGAATCTCACCAAATTCCAGAAAAGTCCCTCAAAGTTCCACAAACATCCCACAAAATCTCCTCAATATCCCACAAAATTCAAGAAAAATCACACAAAATTCCCTAAATCTTCTCAAAACACGACCAAATTCTAGAAAAATATCCCACCAAATCTCCACAAATTCCCACAAAATACATGAGAAATCCCTCAAGATCCCTAAATCGCCTCAATATCCCACAAAATTCCACAAAAATCCCACAAAACCTCCACAAGTTTCCACAAAATCTAAGAAAAATTCCTCAAAATTCTTCAAGTCTCCTCAAAACCACACAAAGTCCTTGAAAAGGCCCACCAATTTCCAGTAAAATCCCACAGATTCTCCACAAATTCCCACAAAATCTAAAACAAATTCCTCAAAATTCTTCAAGTCTCCTCAGAATCCCACACAATTCCAGAAAAAACACACAAAATTCCAGAGAAGTCCCACAAAACTCCCTAAATCATTTCAAAACCCTACCAATTCACAGGAATGTCCCACAAAATCTCCACCAATTCCCAGAACATCCCACAAAAATCCCACAAAAATCCCTAAATCTTCTGAAAACTCGACCAAATTCCAGAAACGCCCCATAAAATCAGCACAGTTTCCCACAAAATTCAAGAAAAAACACCACAAAATTCCCTAAATCTTCTCAAAACACAACCAAATTCTAGAAAAATATCCCACCAAATCTCCACAAATTCCCACAAAATACATGAGAAATCCCTCAAGATCCCTAAATCGCCTCAATATCCCACAAAACCACACAAAAATCCCACAAAACCTCCACAAGTTTCCACAAAATCTAAGAAAAATTCCTCAAAATTCTTCAAGTCTCCTCAGAATCCCACACAATTCCAGAAAAAACACACAAAATTCCAGAGAAGTCCCACAAAACTCCCTAAATCATTTCAAAACCCTACCAATTCACAGGAATGTCCCACAAAATCTCCACCAATTCCCAGAACATCCCACAAAAATCTCACAAAAATCCCTAAATCTTCTGAAAACTCGACCAAATTCCAGAAACGCCCCATAAAATCAGCACAGTTTCCCACAAAATTCAAGAAAAAACACCACAAAATTCCCTAAATCTTTTCAAAATACCACAAAATTCTTGAAAAGCCCCACCAAATTCCAGAAACATCCCACAAAATGTCCTCAATACCCAACAAAATCCCAGAAAAGTCCCACAAAATTCCCTAAATCTTCTCAAAACTCTACCAAATTCCAAAAAAATCCCACAGAATCTCCACAAATTCCCACAGAATACATGAAAAATCCCTGATAATTCGTCAGTTCTCTACAGAATCTCACCAAATTCCTAGAAAGTCCCTCAAAGTTCCAAAAACATCCCACAAAATCTCCCCGGTATCCAATAAAATTCCAGGAAAAATCCCACAAAATTCCCTAAATCTTCTCAAAACATGGCCAAAATCCACAAAAATCCCACCGAATCTCCACAAATTCCCACAGAATACATGAAAATACCCCTGATAATTCGTCAGTTCTCTACAGAATCTCACCAAATTCCAGAAAAGTCCCTCAAAGTTCCACAAACATCCCACAAAATCTCCTCAATATCCAACAAAATCCCAGAAAAATCACACAAAATTCCCTAAATCTTCTCAAAACACGACTAAATTCTAGAAAAATGTCCCACCAAATCTCCACAAAATCCCACAAAATACATGAAAAATCCCTCAAGATCCCGAAATCACCTCAATATCCCACAAAATCCCACAAAAATCACACAAAACCTCCACAAGTTTCCACAAAATCTAAGAAAAATTCCTCAAAATTCTTCAAGTCTCCTCAAAACCACACAAAGTCCTTGAAAAGGCCCACCAAATTCCAGTAAAATCCCACAGATTCTCCACAAATTCCCACAAAATCTAAAACAAATTCCTCAAAATTCTTCAAGTCTCCTCAAAACCACACAATTCCAGAAAAAACACACCAAATTCCAGAGAAGTCCCACAAAACTCCCTAAATCATTTCAAAACCCTACCAATTCACAGGAATGTCCCACAAAATCTCCACCAATTCCCAGAACATCCCACAAAAATCCCACAAAAATCCCTAAATCTTCTGAAAACTCGACCAAATTCCAGAAATGCCCCATAAAATCAGCACAGTTTCCCACAAAATTCAAGAAAAAACACCACAAAATTCCCTAAATCTTTTCAAAATACCACAAAATTCTTGAAAAGCCCCACCAAATTCCAGAAACATCCCACAAAATGTCCTCAATACCCAACAAAATCTTAGAAAAGTCCCACAAAATTCCCTAAATCTTCTCAAAACTCTACCAAATTCCAGAAAAATCCCACAGAATCTCCACAAATTCCCACAGAATACATGAAAAATCCCTGATAATTCGTCAGTTCTCTACAGAATCTCACCAAATTCCAAGAAAGTCCCTCAAAGTTCCAAAAACATCCCACAAAATCTCCCCGGTATCCAATAAAATTCCAGGAAAAATCCCACAAAATTCCCTAAATCTTCTCAAAACATGGCCAAAATCCACAAAAATCCCACCGAATCTCCACAAATTCCCACAGAATACATGAAAATACCCCTGATAATTCGTCAGTTCTCTACAGAATCTCACCAAATTCCAGAAACATCCCACAAAATTTCCTCAATACCCAACAAAATCCCAGAAAAATCACACAAAATTCCCTTAATCTTCTCAAAACACGGCCAAAATCCACAAAAATCCCACCAAATCTCCACAAATTCCCACAGAATACATGAAAAATCCCTGATAATTGGTCAGTTCTCTACAGAATCTCACCAAATTCCAGAAAAGTCCCTCAAAGTTCCACAAACATCCCACAAAATCTCCTCAATATCCCACAAAATTCAAGAAAAATCACACAAAATTCCCTAAATCTTCTCAAAACACGACCAAATTCTAGAAAAATATCCCACCAAATCTCCACAAATTCCCACAAAATACATGAGAAATCCCTCAAGATCCCTAAATCGCCTCAATATCCCACAAAATTCCACAAAAATCCCACAAAACCTCCACAAGTTTCCACAAAATCTAAGAAAAATTCCTCAAAATTCTTCAAGTCTCCTCAAAACCACACAAAGTCCTTGAAAAGGCCCACCAATTTCCAGTAAAATCCCACAGATTCTCCACAAATTCCCACAAAATCTAAAACAAATTCCTCAAAATTCTTCAAGTCTCCTCAGAATCCCACACAATTCCAGAAAAAACACACAAAATTCCAGAGAAGTCCCACAAAACTCCCTAAATCATTTCAAAACCCTACCAATTCACAGGAATGTCCCACAAAATCTCCACCAATTCCCAGAACATCCCACAAAAATCCCACAAAAATCCCTAAATCTTCTGAAAACTCGACCAAATTCCAGAAACGCCCCATAAAATCAGCACAGTTTCCCACAAAATTCAAGAAAAAACACCACAAAATTCCCTAAATCTTCTCAAAACACAACCAAATTCTAGAAAAATATCCCACCAAATCTCCACAAATTCCCACAAAATACATGAGAAATCCCTCAAGATCCCTAAATCGCCTCAATATCCCACAAAACCACACAAAAATCCCACAAAACCTCCACAAGTTTCCACAAAATCTAAGAAAAATTCCTCAAAATTCTTCAAGTCTCCTCAGAATCCCACACAATTCCAGAAAAAACACACAAAATTCCAGAGAAGTCCCACAAAACTCCCTAAATCATTTCAAAACCCTACCAATTCACAGGAATGTCCCACAAAATCTCCACCAATTCCCAGAACATCCCACAAAAATCTCACAAAAATCCCTAAATCTTCTGAAAACTCGACCAAATTCCAGAAACGCCCCATAAAATCAGCACAGTTTCCCACAAAATTCAAGAAAAAACACCACAAAATTCCCTAAATCTTTTCAAAATACCACAAAATTCTTGAAAAGCCCCACCAAATTCCAGAAACATCCCACAAAATGTCCTCAATACCCAACAAAATCCCAGAAAAGTCCCACAAAATTCCCTAAATCTTCTCAAAACTCTACCAAATTCCAAAAAAATCCCACAGAATCTCCACAAATTCCCACAGAATACATGAAAAATCCCTGATAATTTGTCAGTTCTCTACAGAATCTCACCAAATTCCAGAAAAGTCCCTCAAAGTTCCAAAAACATCCCACAAAATCTCCCCGGTATCCAATAAAATTCCCGGAAAAATCCCACAAAATTCCCTAAATCTTCTCAAAACACGACTAAATTCTAGAAAAATGTCCCACCAAATCTCCACAAAATCCCACAAAATACATGAAAAATCCCTCAAGATCCCGAAATCGCCTCAATATCCCACAAAATCCCACAAAAATCACACAAAACCTCCACAAGTTTCCACAAAATCTAAGAAAAATTCCTCAAAATTCTTCAAGTCTCCTCAAAACCACACAAAGTCCTTGAAAAGGCCCACCAAATTCCAGTAAAATCCCACAGATTCTCCACAAATTCCCACAAAATCTAAAACAAATTCCTCAAAATTCTTCAAGTCTCCTCAAAACCACACAATTCCAGAAAAAACACACCAAATTCCAGAGAAGTCCCACAAAACTCCCTAAATCATTTCAAAACCCTACCAATTCACAGGAATGTCCCACAAAATCTCCACCAATTCCCAGAACATCCCACAAAAATCCCACAAAAATCCCTAAATCTTCTGAAAACTCGACCAAATTCCAGAAATGCCCCATAAAATCAGCACAGTTTCCCACAAAATTCAAGAAAAAACACCACAAAATTCCCTAAATCTTTTCAAAATACCACAAAATTCTTGAAAAGCCCCACCAAATTCCAGAAACATCCCACAAAATTTCCTCAATACCCAAAAAAATCCCAGAAAAGTCCCACAAAATTCCCTAAATCTTCTCAAAACACGGCCAAAATCCACAAAAATCCCACCAAATCTCCACAAATTCCCACAGAATACATGAAAAATCCCTGATAATTTGTCAGTTCTCTACAGAATCTCACCAAATTCCTAAAAAGTCCCTCAAAGTTCCACAAACATCCCACAAAATCTCCTCAATATCCCACAAAATTCAAGAAAAATCACACAAAATTCCCTAAATTTTCTCAAAACACGACTAAATTCTAGAAAAATGTCCCACCAAATCTCCACAAAATCCCACAAAATACATGAAAAATCCCTCAAGATCCCGAAATCACCTCAATATCCCACAAAATCCCACAAAAATCCCACAAAACCTCCACAAGTTTCCACAAAATCTAAGAAAAATTCCTCAAAATTCTTCAAGTCTCCTCAAAACCACACAATTCCAGAAAAACCCCACCAAATTCCAGAGAAGTCCCACAAAACTCCCAAAATCATTTCAAAACCCTACCAATTCACAGGAATGTCCCACAAAATCTCCACCAATTCCCAGAAAATCCCACAAAAATCTCACAAAAATCCCTAAATCTTCTGAAAACTCGACCAAATTCCAGAAACGCCCCATAAAATCAGCACAGTTTCCCACAAAATTCAAGAAAAAACACCACAAAATTCCCTAAATCTTTTCAAAATACCACAAAATTCTTGAAAAGCCCCACCAAATTCCAGAAACATCCCACAAAATGTCCTCAATATCCAACAAAATCCCAGAAAAGTCCCACAAAATTCCCTAAATCTTCTCAAAACTCTACCAAATTACAGAAAAATCCCACAGAATCTCCACAAATTCCCACAGAATACATGACAAATCCCTGATAATTCGTCAGTTCTCTACAGAATCTCACCAAATTCCTAAAAAGTCCCTCAAAGTTCCACAAACATCCCACAAAATCTCCCCGGAATCCAATAAAATTCCAGGAAAAATCCCACAAAATTCCCTAAATCTTCTCAAAACATGGCCAAAATCCACAAAAATCCCACCGAATCTCCACAAATTCCCACAAAATACATGAAAAATCCCTCAAGATCCCGAAATCGCCTCAATATCCCACAAAATCCCACAAAAATCACACAAAACCTTCCAGAACATTTTCAGGATTTGCAACTCATCTCAAAGCCTCAGTAGAACTCAACCAGCAGAATTCCCCTGAGATGGCACTGTGCTCTGGAAGCCCTCAAATACTCACTAAAACAGACTTGACTTTCACTAGGACAGCTGCTCATGAAAATCTGGGGTAAAACCTATGGGAAGTGGCCATGTGCACGCATATTCCTTCTTCCCACAGCAGGCACAATCAAATCCTCCTTTGAATGGCCTCCAAGTTGAGCAGCACTCATTGGCACAGCCTCTTCTCCCACAGACAGGCCAGCGAGCAACACGGCAGCGCCAGCCAGGTGGGCAAGGACAAGAGAGAGCAGATGCCAACAAGGCTTGGAAGCTGGGCCAAGGGAGGTTTACGCTGGCCATTGGGAAGAACTTGTGCCCAGCGTGGGCCATCAGATACTGCAATGGCCTGACAGGGGCTGCTGGAGTCATCATTGTGGCACGGGTGCAAGGCAAGCCAGGCCGCAGCGCTCGGGCCCCGCTCTGCTGGCCATGCTTGCCGCCATGGCTCCCAGCTTGGACTCAACATTCTCTCAGGGCTCTCTGCAGCCAGGGCGTTCTGTGCTTCTGTGACATCACAGCCTCTGGGGACGGCACGCTGGCTGGCAACTGTCCCCAGCTGTTGCTGCGCCCCAGTGCCCAGGCACAGCTGCTCGCAGAGAGACGCCCAGAGCCTCGGTGCTGCTGGCAGAGCACTATGGCTGCTCACGGCTCCTCCGCGCTGCTGCAGCTTTACGTGCTGCTGCTCTTGGCTCATCCCCTCGACCCTGTGAGCAAACCTGAGCGCAGCACGGATGCCTCTCCTCTGCTTCTGGAGGATTGTCATCTGGACGAGTCGGACCCTGAGCGCATCCGGTGGGCGGCCAGGACATTCCTGCTCATCGACCTGCTCATCATAGGAATGGCCATGGGATGGTCGCTCGGAAAAAGAATTCAGAGACGCTGGCGAGAGGTGAGGAGGGGGGTGGGGGGTCAGGCAGGCGGGATGGGGCAGACCTTGAGGGCCTCTTGGGCACCCTTTGGCCAATGCCCTGCGGCAGAAGGGGCCTGAGCTCCTGGCTGGGGAATGCGGCCCAGGGGCTGAGCTCCATGGACAGCACCAAGCAGAGGCGGCAGAGCTCTGCCTGCTGCAGCCTCTTCCCCGGGCCAGCCCAGCCCAACTGGGCCCGAGTCTCTGTCTCCCAGGCCAAAGGCAGCCCCACAGGTGCCGGCCCCGCTCTGCCCCTCTGCCTCTTCCATGGGGATCCCTGTGCTTTGCCTTGCAGCGGAATCTCCAGAGCCCTTCGTGCCGTGCGGGGCCCCGCCGCCATCGAAGACAGGGCTGTCCCACGGAGCTGATGCAGCTGCTGATGGACAACCGCGACCTGATGCGGCTGCTCCTTCGCGACAGCCCTCAACCAACCACCAAGATGGCGGCAAAAGAGGGCAGTGACAGGAGACTCCGCACCTCCCCACAGCTCTGACCTCCAGCGTCGCGCTCCAGCTACAGAACCTTACGGGGAACGGGTGACCAGTGCCCAGCCCAGGCACTGCGACGTTCCCCACCTTACAAGTTAGCCACACCCCTGTTGTTGTTCGATTCCCCACCACGTTTCCCCCAAGAAGTTGACCTTTCCCTTAGTGTTCAGTTCTAAACAGTTGAAGCATTGAAGTTTCTTAGCCTTAAGATTCTTACCCCATAGTCTTCTAGTAACGTTGGATTGTAGATTTTAGAAGTAGTCAAGTGAATAAAGTTCACGTTTTCTACACGTTGCTGTGTCATTTTCTTGAGGTTGCACCTGAGACCTGGGGACTCCTTGAGAGATGGCTTTGCATGGCAGCTCCAGACTGCCTGCAATGGAGAGCCCCAGTGCCCCAGCAGGCTTTGCAAGAGCACGGAGGGCAGCGGGAAAGAAGAAGGTGGCCAATATTCACCTGCCTCCACCTTCCAAGGAAGCTTGCAGTCAAACCCTGTCTGCCCTTTAGGGGGGACCCTAAAGGCCCCGGCAGGCATCCCCATGGCCCCAGGACGGGGGGCTTGCAGCACTCTGGGGCACCAGGAAAGGAGCAGGATCATCCCTGGAAAGCTGTCTGGAGACAAATCCAGAGACGTCTCCCCTGGCATCCAGGCAAGGGCTGAATACAGGCAGGCAATTAGATCCACAGGCTGCCTGGGCTATGGCACCAATCAGTCCTGCTTCATAGATTTCGGGGGGCGGGGTTATACATATATATATATATATATATATATACGCATATATGTATATATGTATCTACATCTGTATTTAGTTCTTTGTATTTATCCTGTTGACCCTCAAATAGGATTAGATTTCATTTTCCTACAAAACAAAACATCCGTTTTTTGATTTTTAGGAATCAACCATCTGTGCTCCCACTTTAAATCACTTCTCTCAAACTCATTCTGCATCTTGCTCCTTTCCAGCACCATCAAATACCTCTGTTAAAATACAGAGCATCAGTGGAAGGACGACAATCTTGTTACTTGCTGAAGAAAGTTAACTTGGATGACATACCTGCTTTTAAAAATCCAAGAGGAACAAAACCTACACATCAGCTTTAGAATTTCAAAAGCTGCTTCCTCAACTCTTCCACACCACTTTACTCTTTGGGGACATTCAGCAGCAATACCAAACAAGCACAGAAAAGAAATGGAAGAAGAAATGCAGATAGTCAGCAGCTGACCACCTACCAAAATACATTTTAAATGCAGCTCCAAGTTCTCCAAGAGCAAGTTTGAAGTGTAAATGGAGACACTCACACAAAATTACTACCAGGTGGTACTTTTGGCATTTCCTTGGGCTTTCCTCTTCATTTTTTTTTTATCTCTCACCTAAAGCAAGAGAAAAAACCCCAAACAAACACAACCTTTCAGGCAGAGAAAAGATGTGGTTGCTCTTGAAGAAAGCATTTCATTCTGCCTGGAGAAGAAGCTGCTGGGAAAAATATTAGCTTTTAGCAAAATGGCACTGTGCTGTTGCACTTGTTCTAGCACTGGGAGAAAGAACAGGCCCGTCTGTAAGGCTCCTGCAGCTCACCCTGGCTGAGGGTCATTGACCACTGAGCACTGCAGGCATCACTGGCAACAACGATGGTGGAAAATGGGGAGGGAGCAGGATAAATAAATGTTTGCCATTGCCTTAGCCAAAAAAACCCCAGACATCAAAAGCAACCCACCCTCAAAACAAAGCTATGAAAATAGTTTGCCTCTGAATTTAAAGAACTTCAATTAACTCTATGATGTCTGCTTTTGGTTCAGCATTCATCAATCTGAATTTGAATATGCACAGGGTAATGAAAGGTAACTGAAGCTTAAAAATCATGTCTATTGACTTGTGCATAGCCTATACTGAAGCACATTAAAAAGCAGCGTTTTGCTTGAAATCTGCACGGTATTAACTTCATTCAGTCTTACACTCACTAGGTAATTAAATACATGAAGAAATAGATTTTTTTTTTTTTTATTAAGAATGCATTATTAATTAGGAAGGCATGGCTTTAGCAGAGTCTGCTGATACCAACATTACTCAGCTAAGTTCAAAGTATGAACACAAGAACTTGATGACAGAAGCAATGTTCATCAGAGCCTCAACAAGAAAGTTGCAGTTCCAAGTTTTTCAGATGTCCTACACTTGCTAAGGCACCTCCAGAAAGAGGAGTCAACTGAAAATAGCACAGGAAATTTGAAACCCATTTCTATATTTTTCTTTTTTTTCCTGAACTTTCTTGTGGGCAACAGAAAACTCCCAATATGTGGAATGCAATGTAGTTTTTATGCCAGAGTCATGAGTCATCCCCTCAGTTCCAACCTGATCCAATGCTCACTTGAATCTTGGAAAGGCTCAAATCAGCAAGATGAAATTAAAATTGTATTCATGAAAAGAGCTCTTTACTCTCCATTCCCCTCCCTCCCCCAAATACATCAGCACCAAGTGAGAAAGGCTCGATTTGAAAGATAATTATTACACAATTAAACTTGGACATAGCTAGTTTGCTACAAGTTCCAGCAGACAGACAAACAAGAGCAGAATCAGAGGTTATCAACCTCAATAGAAATTCCGGCTCATGCTTTCCCCAAAAGCCTCATTTAATTTATCCAGGATTAAAAAATAAAAGAGAAATGAAAAAAAATCACATAAAAGCATTTCACATAGTATATAGTGAAATACTATCATTTCCACCTGAAATATTCATCATCATTATTATGTTTTTCCATAGTAAATTACAAAGTCTCCTGCACCCATCTTCCCAATATCTCATTCTAAGTGCTTGCTACTTTAATCCCTTAGGAAGCAAAAGGAGCCCCAGGTGTCTCTGGATCAACAGAAACTAAACAACACAGCTTGACAAAGTATATTAAATTGTCTATCAACTCAATAAAGATTTTCCACTCCAGAGATAGCTATCACCAGCTGATGAATTTGGCTAGGGCAGGTTTAGTGAAGAAAAACTAGGTCTTTATTACCAAATCAGTTAGGAGTTGTTCTACCGTACTGCCCGTAGGATGGGAGTATAAACACCATATTCTTCACAGCCTCATCCACAAAGAATTCCACCTTCAAATTAAGGCTGCTTTGGAGTTGGACCAAACCAATGAAAACTCACTTATCAAACACAGTGATGGCAGCATGCTCAGTCTTTGCAATACAAAACTGGCAACTAACAGCACATTCCTGATCACATCTCCAAGGCTGAGTGTACAGAACTGCAGTGGTGGCCAGGCCCTCGCTGACTGCCAAACCTCCAGCCATCATCCCTTCCTCTCACAGCGACAGGGCAGAAAATAACAACAGCAGAAACTAGATTTTTAGCTTAAGCTAAAACCACAAAGGTCATTGATGAAACAGACTGGAGTGCTTTAGAAACTAGCACGCAGACTTAGCTGAAAACAAATCTTATTGATCACCAATTACAATGAATACTTAATTCTGTTATTCTGCATTATTATTAGACAGTCAGAGACAGCCAAGCTGACCTCAAGCATGCTGAAGCATCGGGGCCAGGCAGTGCACATCTTCCCAGGAGCTGATTTACCCATCGTTCTCAAGTGAATTCACCTGCACACAGCCCCACCGTACAACTGCTAGGCTGCAAAATAAAAAAATAGCTCTGCTTAAGAGTCAAACCCCAGGACATAGACCATATGAAAGGAAGAATGAAACCTGCAGCATTTGGTTGACCTTCAATGCCCTGAGAAGATGACAAATTTCCCAAGATGAACAAGTGCCCAAAATACAAAGCAAAGGACTGACTTTTAGGGATCAAATGTTAAATAGGCCTGTGAAATTGGAGTTGTTAGGTTGCACATGAAAGAAGGGAAAAAAGAAAAAACCACCCCAACCCTCAACTGCAATTTTACATCCCTCTTGGAAAATTTGCTTTAATAAGAGAGAGGAATGGATACAATCTTCCCCTCACCTGGAGATTTTAATCAATTCAAGCCATTTCAAATCTGGCAAGAAAGCCCTACCACAGTCCCCATCAAACAACATTGCCTTTCATTTTTGCTTCTCATGACTACTTCAGAGCAGTCTAAATAACAGCAAAGAAGGAAATTCAAGTGCAATTCAAACACTAAGCTCTGGAATCCCACATTGCCTTCAAACACCTGCATGAAACACTAACTTCATGCTCTATGCTCCCTGCTTTCTTCTAGTTTACTGCACAGTGCATTATTTACATAAAACAGAATTTCTTCTGTGGGAAAGGCTTGCATGGTACTTCAAAGCCTGAATAAATCAGGGACTGCAGCTTGAACTAACAAAAAAATCATCCAAAAAATTCCTTTCAATATCTGCATTGTATTACCTTATCATGCTACCTGTCTAGCTGAGTTATTCAGGTATCCACACCAGAAATGACAGACAATGTCTCTCTATGATGATGTGATGTTACTTCAAATGAAAAAAAACAATAAATAAAAATCACAGATTAATTTCCCATACAAATGATGACTCACTACTCCCAAATCCTTCCTTATAGCAGGATGCTCACTTCAGTCTGGAAGTCTTCATGTTGCAGCCTGCAGGAATCAGCTTATTTCCTGTCAAGGGCTGGAAAGCCTTACAGGAACTGGTTTTGGTTGAAGAACTTCTCCAAGGTGCTTACCTGTGGGACTTATCCAGGTAAGGGATGTTAGCTCCCTCTTCTTTGAGGTTCAGTGTCCAACCACTCCTACTGCTGGTAAGAAGAACAGAAGAAACATCTGCCCATAGCAAGGACTGCACTGGTGGGCAAAGTCCAAATTCCATCCTTCAGGGAAAAAGAAACAAAGACTGAGGAATTCATGTCTGTTCAAAATTTCATCCTTGACTACTGAAAGCATTGGAAGCACATGTGTATGTTTAAAAATGGAATTGTCCTCATTTAAGAATAAAAATAATTTCATCCCATCACCATTTTTCTTGGTCCAATCCTGAACTGCAGATCCAAACAGCTGAGAAAGCATGGAATAGTCTGCTGGACAGCATTAAAATGAGCAACTCCTGTATCTTCCTAAGATAAGAACACAAATCACAAAGAAAGGCACTCTGAGAAAAAATTTCTTAGAGGAAGACCTCAATTATTTTCCAGCAAGGCAGGTAATATGCATTTGGCTATTTGTTAGAAAAAAAACCAAAAAACAAACCTGTTTTTATACAAGATTTTACTCATATATTAACTATCACATATTTTGCAAAACAAAAAGAGACCACAGAAAAGTAAAATCCCAATTTTTTCCTATATTTAAGCTGTGATAGTATGTCTGAAATGGGAATCCAGAGCCTCACCAGATTAATATCACCACTTGGACCAGAGAATTTGCCATATCCACTTCTTCTGGTTTCGTTCAGTTGGAGCTTCTGTTTGTACAGTGATGATGGCTCTTGAACATTCTGGGATTTAAAGTAGTCCCTGAAGAGATGGCTGACAAAAATATGATGTTACTTTCAAGATGCTTTTTAATTATTTCTACCCTCATCCAGAACCTTCTGAGGAGACTTGAAGAATTTTGAGGAATTTTTCTTAGATTTTGTGGAAACTTGTGGAGGTTTTGTGGGATTTTTGTGTGATTTTGTGGGATATTGAGGCGATTTAGGGATCTTGAGGGATTTTTCATGTATTTTGTGGGAATTTGTGGAGATTTAGTGGGATATTTTTCTAGAATTTTGTGGTATTTTGAAAAGATTTAGGGAATTTTGTGGTGTTTTTTCTTGAATTTTGTGGGAAACTGTGCTGATTTTATGGGGCGTTTCTGGAATTTGGTCGAGTTTTCAGAAGATTTAGGGATTTTTGTGGGATTTTTGTGGGATGTTCTGGGAATTGGTGGAGATTTTGTGGGACACTCCTGTGAATTGGTAGGGTTTTGAAATGAGTTAGGGAGTTTTGTGGGACTTCTCTGGAATTTGGTGGGGTTTTTCTGGAATTGTGTGGGATTCTGAGGAGACTTGAAGAATTTTGAGGAATTTGTTTTAGATTTTGTGGGAATTTGTGAAGATTCTGTGGGATTTTACTGGAATTTGGTGGGCCTTTTCAAGGACTTTGTGTGGTTTTGAGGAGACTTGAAGAATTTTGAGGAATTTTTCTTAGATTTTGTGGAAACTTGTAGAGGTTTTGTGTGATTTTTGTGGGATTTTGTGGGATATTGAGGCGATTTCGGGATCTTGAGGGATTTTTCATGTATTTTGTGGGATTTTGTGGAGATTTGGTGGGATATTTTTCTAGAATTTAGTCGTGTTTTGAGAAGATTTAGGGAATTTTGTGTGATTTTTCTGGGATTTTGTTGTATATTGAGGAGATTTTGTGGGATGTTTGTGGAATTTGAGGGACTTTTCTGGAATTTGGTGAGATTCTGTAGAGAACTGACGAATTATCAGGGGTATTTTCATGTATTCTGTGGGAATTTGTGGAGATTCGGTGGGATTTTTGTGGATTTTGGCCATGTTTTGAGAAGATTTAGGGAATTTTGTGGGATTTTTCCTGGAATTTTGTTGGATATTAGGGATGTTTTGTGGGATGTTTGTGGAACTTTGAGGGACTTTTTAGGAATTTGGTGAGATTCTGTAGAGAACTGACGAATTATCAGGGATTTGTCATGTATTCTGTGGGAATTTGTGGAGATTTGTTGGGATTTTTCTGGAATTTGGTAGAGTTTTGAGAAGATTTAGGGAATTTTGTGGGACTTTTCTGGGATTTTGTTGGATATTGAGGACATTTTGTGGGATGTTTCTGGAATTTGGTGGGGCTTTTCAAGAATTTTGTGGTATTTTGAAAAGGTTTAGGGAATTTTGTGGTGTTTTTTCTTGAATTTTGTGGGAAACTGTGCTGATTTTATGGGGCGTTTCTGGAATTTGGTCAAGTTTTCAGAAGATTTAGGGATTTTTGTGGGATTTCTGTGGGATGTTCTGGGAATTGGTGGAGATTTTGTGGGACATTCCTGTGAATTGGTAGGGTTTTGAAATGATTTAGGGAGTTTTGTGGGACTTCTCTGGAATTTGGTGGGGTTTTTCTGGAATTGTGTGGGATTCTGAGGAGACTTGAAGAATTTTGAGGAATTTTTCTTAGATTTTGTGGAAACTTGTGGAGGTTTTGGGTGATTTTTGTGTGATTTTGTGGGATATTGAGGAGATTTAGGGATCTTGAGGCATTTCTCATGTATTTTGTGGGAATTTGTGGAGATTTGGTGGGATATTTTTCTAGAATTTGGTCGTGTTTTGAGAAGATTTAGGGAATTTTGTGGGATTTTTCCTGGAATTTTGTTGGATACTGGGGAGATTTTGTGGGTGTTTTGTGGAACTTTGAGGGACTTTTCTGGAATTTGGTGAGATTCTGTAGAGAACTGACAAATTATCAGGGATTTTTCATGTATTCTGTGGGAATTTGTGGAGATTCGGTGGGATTTTTGAGGATTTTGGCCGTGTTTTGAGAAAATTTAGGGAATTTTGTGTGATTTTTCTGGGATTTTGTTGGGTATTGAGGACATTTTGTGGGATGTTTCTGGAATTTGGTGGGGCTTTTCAAGAATTTTGTGGTATTTTGAAAAGATTTTGGGAATTTTGTGGTGTTTTTTCTTGAATTTTGTGGGAAACTGTGCTGATTTTATGGGGCGTTTCTGGAATTTGGTCGCGTTTTCAGAAGTGTTAGGGATTTTTGTGAGATTTTTGTGGGATGTTTGTGGAACTTTGAGGGACTTTTCTGGAATTTGGTGAGATTCTGTAGAGAACTGACGAATTATCAGGGATTTTTCATGTATTCTGTGGGAATTTGTGGAGATTTGGTGGGATTTTTCTGGAATTTGGTAGAGTTTTGAGAAGATTTAGGGAATTTTGTGTTGTTTTTTCTTGAATTTTGTGGGAAACTGTGCTGATTTTATGGGGCGCTTCTGGAATTTGGTCAAGTTTTCAGAAGATTTAGGGAATTGTGTGAGATTTTTCCTGGAATTTTGTTGGATATTAGGGAGATTTTGTGGGATGCTTGTGGAACTTTGGGGGACTTTTCTGGTATTTGGTGAGATTCTGTAGAGAACTGACGAATTATCAGGGGTATTTTCATGTATTCTGTGGCAATTTGTGGAGATTTGGTGGGATATTTTTCTAGAATTTGGTCGTGTTTTGAGAAGATTTAGGGAATTTTGTGGGATTTTTCCTGGAATTTTGTTGGATACTGGGGAGATTTTGTGGGATGTTTGTGGAACTTTGAGGGACTTTTTTTGAATTTGGTGAGATTCTGTAGAGAACTGACGAATTATCAGGGATTTTTCACGTATTCTGTGGGAATTTGTGGAGATTCTGTGGGATTTTTCTGGAATTTTGGTTATGTTTTGAGAAAATTAAGGGAATTTTGTGTGATTTTTCTGGGATTTTGTTGGATATTGAGGACATTTTGTGGGACGTTTCGGGAATTTGGTGGGGCTTTTCAAGAATTTTGTGGTATTTTGAAAAGATTTAGGGAATTTTGTGGTGTTTTTTCTTGAATTTTGTGGGAAACTGTGCTGATTTTATGGGGCGTTTCTGGAATTTGGTCAAGTTTTCAGAAGATTTAGGGGATTGTGTGAGATTTTTCCTGGAATTTTGTTGGATATTAGGGAGATTTTGTGGGATGCTTGTGGAACTTTGAGGGACTTTTCTGGAATTTGGTGAGATTCTGTAGAGAACTGACGAATTATCAGGGATTTTTCATGTATTCTCTGGGAATTTGTGGAGATTCTGTGGGATTTTTCTGGAATTTTGGTTATGTTTTGAGAAGATTTAGGGAATTTTGGTTGATTTTTCTGGGATTTTTTTGGATATTGAGGACATTTTGTGGGATGTTTCTGGAATTTGGTGGGGCTTTTCAAGAATTTTGTGGTATTTTGAAAAGATTTTGGGAATTTTGTGGTGTTTTTTCTTGAATTTTGTGGGAAACTGTGCTGATTTTATGGGGCGTTTCTGGAATTTGGTCGAGTTTTCAGAAGATTTAGGGATTTTTGTGAGATTTTTGTGGGATGTTCTGGGAATTGGTAGAGATTTTGTGGGACATTCCTGTGAATTGGTAGGGTTTTGAAATGATTGAGGGAGTTTTGTGGGACTTCTCTGGAATTTTGTGGGGTTTTTCTGGAATTGTGTGGGATTCTGAGGAGACTTGAAGAATTTTGAGGAATTTTTCTTAGATTTTGTGGAAACTTGTGGAGGTTTTCGGTGATTTTTGTGTGATTTTGTGGGATATTGAGGCGATTTAGGGATCTTGAGGGATTTCTCATGTATTTTGTGGGAATTTGTGGAGATTTGGTGGGATATTTTTCTAGAATTTGGTCGTGTTTTGAGAAGATTTAGGGAATTTTGTGGGATTTTTCCTGGAATTTTGTTGGATACTGGGGAGATTTTGTGGGTGTTTTGTAGAACTTTGAGGGACTTTTCTGGAAGTTGGTGAGATTCTGTAGAGAACTGACGAATTATCAGGGATTTTTCATGCATTCTGTGGGAATTTGTGGAGATTCGGTGGGATTTTTGAGGATTTTGGCCGTGTTTTGAGAAGATTTAGGGAATTTTGTGTGATTTTTCTGGGATTTTGTTGGATATTGAGGAGATTTTGTGGGATGTTTGTGGAACTTTGAGGGACTTTTCTGGAATTTGGTGAGATTCTGTAGAGAACTGACGAATTATCAGGGATTTTTCATGTATTCTGTGGGATTTTTGTGGAGATTCGGTGGGATTTTTGTGGATTTTGGCCGTCTTTTGAGAAGATTTAGAGAATTTTGTGGGATTTTTCTGGAATTTTGTTGGATACTGGGGAGATTTTGTGGGATGTTTGTGGAACTTTGAGGGACTTTTCTGGAATTTGGTGAGATTTTGTAGAGAACTGACGAATTATCAGGGATTTTTCATGTATTCTGTGGGAATTTGTGGAGATTCGGTGGGATTTTTGAGGATTTTGGCCATGTTTTGAGAAGATTTAGGGAATTTTGTGGGATTTTTCTTGAATTTTGTTGGATATTGAGAAGATTTTGTGGGATGTTTGTGGAACTTTGAGGGACTTTCCAAGAATTTTGTGGTATTTTGAAAAGATTTAGGGAATTTTGTGGTGTTTTTTCTTGAATTTTGTGGGAAACTGTGCTGATTTTATGGGGCGCTTCTGGAATTTGGTCGAGTTTTCAGAAGTGTTAGGGATTTTTGTGAGATTTTTGTGGGATGTTTGTGGAACTTTGAGGGACTTTTCTGGAATTTGGTGAGATTCTGTAGAGAACTGACGAATTATCAGGGATTTTTCATGTATTCTGTAAGAATTTGTGGAGATTTGGTGGGATATTTTTCTAGAATTTGGTCGTGTTTTGAGAAGATTTAGGGAATTTTGTGGGATTTTTTCTGGAATTTTGTTGGATACTGGGGAGATTTTTTGGTTGTTTTTGGAACTTTGAGGGACTTTTCTGGAATTTGGTGAGATTCTGTAGAGAACTGACGAATTATCAGGGATTTTTCATGTATTCTGTGTTAATTTGTGGAGATTCGGTGGGATTTTTCTGGAATTTTGGTTGTGTTTTGAGAAAATTTAGGGAATTTTGTGTGATTTTTCTGGGATTTTGTTGGGTATTGAGGACATTTTGTGGGATGTTTCTGGAATTTGGTGGGGCTTTTCAAGAATTTTGTGGTATTTTGAAAAGATTTTGGGAATTTTGTGGTGTTTTTTCTTGAATTTTGTGGGAAACTGTGCTGATTTTATGGGGCGTTTCTGGAATTTGGTCGAGTTTTCAGAAGTGTTAGGGATTTTTGTGAGATTATTGTGGGATGTTTGTGGAACTTTGAGAGACTTTTCTGGAATTTGGTGAGATTCTGTAGAGAACTGACGAATTATCAGGGATTTTTCATGTATTCTGTGGGAATTTGTGGAGATTTGGTGGGATATTTTTCTAGAATTTGGTCGTGTTTTGAGAAGATTTAGGGAATTTTGTGGGATTTTTCCTGGAATTTTGTTGGATACTGGGGAGATTTTGTGGGATGTTTGTGGAACTTTGAGGGACTTTTCTGGAATTTGGTGAGATTCTGT
The DNA here is from genome assembly GCF_971803275.1 of Cyanistes caeruleus. Taxonomy (NCBI): domain Eukaryota; kingdom Metazoa; phylum Chordata; class Aves; order Passeriformes; family Paridae; genus Cyanistes; species Cyanistes caeruleus. Next base: position 64,063,600 of record NC_141704.1, read on the forward strand.
AGAGAACTGATGAATTATCAGGGATTTTTCATGTATTCTCTGGGAATTTGTGGAGATTTGGTGGGATTTTTCTGGAATTTTGGTTATGTTTTTAGAAGATTTAGGGAATTTTGGTTGATTTTTCTGGGATTTTGTTGGATATTGAGGACATTTTGTGGGATGTTTCTGGAATTTGGTGGGGCTTTTCAAGAATTTTGTGGTATTTTGAAAAGATTTAGGGAATTTTGTGGTGTTTTTTCTTGAATTTTGTGGGAAACTGTGCTGATTTTATGGGGCGTTTCTGGAATTTGGTCGAGTTTTCAGAAGATTTAGGGATTTTTGTGAGATTTTTGTGGGATGTTCTGGGAATTGGTAGAGATTTTGTGGGACATTCCTGTGAATTGGTAGGGTTTTGAAATGATTGAGGGAGTTTTGTGGGACTTCTCTGGAATTTGGTGGGGTTTTTCTGGAATTGTGTGGGATTCTGAGGAGACTTGAAGAATTTTGAGGAATTTTTCTTAGATTTTGTGGAAACTTGTGGAGGTTTTGGGTGATTTTTGTGTGATTTTGTGGGATATTGAGGCGATTTAGGGATCTTGAGGGATTTCTCATGTATTTTGTGGGAATTTGTGGAGATTTGGTGGGATATTTTTCTAGAATTTGGTCGTGTTTTGAGAAGATTTAGGGAATTTTGTGGGATTTTTCCTGGAATTTTGTTGGATACTGGGGAGATTTTGTGGGTGTTTTGTGGGACTTTGAGGGACTATTCTGGAATTTGGTGAGATTCTGTAGAGAACTGACAAATTATCAGGGATTTTTCATGTATTCTGTGGGAATTTGTGGAGATTCGGTGGGATTTTTGAGGATTTTGGCCGTGTTTTGAGAAGATTTAGGGAATTTTGTGTGATTTTTCTGGGATTTTGTTGGATATTGAGGACATTTTGTGGGATGTTTGTGGAACTTTGAGGGACTTTTCTGGAATTTGGTGAGATTCTGTTGAGAACTGACGAATTATCAGGGATTTTTCATGTATTCTGTGGGAATTTGTGGAGATTCGGTGGGATTTTTGAGGATTTTGGCCGTGTTTTGAGAAGATTTAGAGAATTTTGTGGGATTTTTCCTGGAATTTTGTTGGATTCTGGGGAGATTTTGTGGGATGTTTGTGGAGCTTTGAGGGACTTTTCTGGAATTTGGTGAGATTCTGTTGAGAACTGACGAATTATCAGGGATTTTTCATGTATTCTGTGGGAATTTGTGGAGATTCGGTGGGATTTTTGAGGATTTTGGCCGTGTTTTGAGAAGATTTAGGGAATTTTGTGGGATTTTTCTTGAATTTTGTTGGATATTGAGGAGATTTTGTGGGATGTTTGTGGAACTTTGAGGGACTTTCCAAGAATTTTGTGGTATTTTGAAAAGATTTAGGGAATTTTGTGGTGTTTTTTCTTGAATTTTGTGGGAAACTGTGCTGATTTTATGGGGCGTTTCTGGAATTTGGTCGAGTTTTCAGAAGTGTTAGGGATTTTTGTGAGATTTTTGTGGGATGTTTGTGGAACTTTGAGGGACTTTTCTGGAATTTGGTGAGATTCTGTAGAGAACTGACGAATTATCAGGGATTTTTCATGTATACTGTGGGAATTTGTGGAGATTTGATGGGATATTTTTCTAGAATTTGGTAGAGTTTTGAGAAGATTTAGGGAATTTTGTGTGGTTTTTTCCTGAATTTTGTGGGAAACTGTGCTGATTTTATGGGGCGCTTCTGGAATTTGGTCAAGTTTTCAGAAGATTTAGGGAATTGTGTGAGATTTTTCCTGGAATTTTGTTGGATATTAGGGAGATTTTGTGGGATGCTTGTGGAACTTCTGGGGACTTTTCTGGTATTTGGTGAGATTCTGTAGAGAACTGACGAATTATCAGGGGTATTTTCATGTATTCTGTGGGAATTTGTGGAGATTTGGTGGGATATTTTTCTAGAATTTGGTCGTGTTTTGAGAAGATTTAGGGAATTTTGTGGGATTTTTCCTGGAATTTTGTTGGATACTGGGGAGATTTTGTGGGATGTTTGTGGAACTTTGAGGGACTTTTCTGGAATTTGGTGAGATTCTGTTGAGAACTGACGAATTATCAGGGATTTTTCATGTATTCTCTGGGAATTTGTGGAGATTCGGTGGGTTTTTTGTGGATTTTGGCGGTGTTTTGAGAAGATTTAGAGAATTTTGTGGGATTTTTCTTGAATTTTGTTGGATATTGAGGAGATTTTGTGGGATGTTTGTGGAACTTTGAGGGACTTTTCTGGAATTTGGTGAGATTCTGTAGAGAACTGACGAATTATCAGGGATTTTTCCCGTATTCTGTGGGAATTTGTGGAGATTCGGTGGGATTTTTCTGGAATTTTGGTTGTGTTTTGAGAAAATTTAGGGAATTTTGTGTGATTTTTCTGGGATTTTGTTGGGTGTTGAGGACATTTTGTGGGATGTTTCTGGAATTTGGTGGGGCTTTTCAAGAATTTTGTGGTATTTTGAAAAGATTTAGGGAATTTTGTGGTGTTTTTTCTTGAATTTTGTGGGAAACTGTGCTGATTTTATGGGGCGTTTCTGGAATTTGGTCGAGTTTTCAGAAGATTTAGGGATTTTTGTGAGATTTTTGTGGGATGTTCTGGGAATTGGTAGAGATTTTGTGGGACATTCCTGTGAATTGGTAGGGTTTTGAAATGATTTAGGGAGTTTTGTGAGACTTCTCTGGAATTTGGTGGGGTTTTTCTAGAATTGTGTGGGATTCTGAGGAGACTTGAAGAATTTTGAGGAATTTGATTTAGATTTTTGTGGGAATTTGTGGAGATTCTGTGGGATTTTTTTGGAATTTGGTGGGCCTTTTCACGAACTTTGTGTGGTTTTGAGGAGACTTGAAGAATTTTGAGGAATTTTTCTTAGATTTTGTGGAAACTTGTGGAGGTTTTGTGTGATTTTTGTGTGATTTTGTGGGATATTGAGGCGATTTCGGGATCTTGAGGGATTTCTCATGTATTTTGTGGGAATTTGTGGAGATTTGGTGGGATAATTTTCTAGAATTTTGTGGTATTTTGAAAAGGTTAAGGGAATTTTGTGGTGTTTTTTCTTGAATTTTGTGGGAAACTGTGCTGATTTTATGGGGCGTTTCTGGAATTTGGTCAAGTTTTCAGAAGATTTAGGGAATTGTGTGAGATTTTTCCTGGAATTTTGTTGGATATTAGGGAGATTTTGTGGGATGCTTGTGGAACTTTGAGGGACTTTTCTGGAATTTGGTGAGATTCTGTAGAGAACTGACGAATTATCAGGGATTTTTCATGTATTCTCTGGGAATTTGTGGAGATTTGGTGGGATTTTTCTGGAATTTTGGTTATGTTTTGAGAAGATTTAGGGAATTTTGGTTGATTTTTCTGGGATTTTGTTGGATATTGAGGACATTTTGTGGGATGTTTCTGGAATTTGGTGGGGCTTTTCAAGAATTTTGTGGTATTTTGAAAAGATTTAGGGAATTTTGTGGTGTTTTTTCTTGAATTTTGTGGGAAACTGTGCTGATTTTATGGGGCGTTTCTGGAATTTGGTCGAGTTTTCAGAAGTGTTAGGGATTTTTGTGAGATTTTTGTGGGATGTTTGTGGAACTTTGAGAGACTTTTCTGGAATTTGGTGAGATTCTGTAGAGAACTGACGAATTATCAGGGATTTTTCATGTATTCTGTGGGAATCTGTGGAGATTTGGTGTGATATTTTTCTAGAATTTGGTCGTGTTTTGAGAAGATTTAGGGAATTTTGTGGGATTTTTCCTGGAATTTTGTTGGATACTGGGGAGATTTTGTGGGATGTTTGTGGAACTTTGAGGGACTTTTCTGGAATTTGGTGAGATTCTGTAGAGAACTGACGAATTATCAGGGATTTTTCATGTATTCTGTGGGAATTTGTGGAGATTCTGTGGGATTTTTGTGGATTTTGGCGGTGTTTTGAGAAGATTTAGAGAATTTTGTGGGATTTTTCTTGAATTTTGTTGGATATTGAGGAGATTTTGTGGGATGTTTGTGGAACTTTGAGGGACTTTTCTGGAATTTGGTGAGATTCTGTAGAGAACTGACGAATTATCAGGGATTTTTCCCGTATTCTGTGGGAATTTGTGGAGATTCGGTGGGATTTTTCTGGAATTTTGGTTGTGTTTTGAGAAAATTTAGGGAATTTTGTGGGACTTTTCTGGGATTTTGTTGGGTGTTGAGGACATTTTGTGGGATGTTTCTGGAATTTGGTGGGGCTTTTCAAGAATTTTGTGGTATTTTGAAAAGATTTAGGGAATTTTGTGGTGTTTTTTCTTGAATTTTGTGGGAAACTGTGCTGATTTTATGGGGCGTTTCTGGAATTTGGTCGAGTTTTCAGAAGATTTAGGGATTTTTGTGAGATTTTTGTGGGATGTTCTGGGAATTGGTAGAGATTTTGTGGGACATTCCTGTGAATTGGTAGGGTTTTGAAATGATTTAGGGAGTTTTGTGAGACTTCTCTGGAATTTTGTGTGTTTTTTCTAGAATTGTGTGGGATTCTGAGGAGACTTGAAGAATTTTGAGGAATTTGATTTAGATTTTTGTGGGAATTTGTGGAGATTCTGTGGGATTTTTCTGGAATTTGGTGGGCCTTTTCACGAACTTTGTGTGGTTTTGAGGAGACTTGAAGAATTTTGAGGAATTTTTCTTAGATTTTGTGGAAACTTGTGGAGGTTTTGTGTGATTTTTGTGTGATTTTGTGGGATATTGAGGCAATTTAGGGATCTTGAGGGATTTCTCATGTATTTTGTGGGAATTTGTGGAGATTTGGTGGGATAATTTTCTAGAATTTTGTGGTATTTTGAAAAGGTTAAGGGAATTTTGTGGTGTTTTTTCTTGAATTTTGTGGGAAACTGTGCTGATTTTATGGGGCGTTTCTGGAATTTGGTCAAGTTTTCAGAAGATTTAGGGAATTGTGTGAGATTTTTCCTGGAATTTTGTTGGATATTAGGGAGATTTTGTGGGATGCTTGTGGAACTTTGAGGGACTTTTCTGGAATTTGGTGAGATTCTGTAGAGAACTGACGAATTATCAGGGATTTTTCATGTATTCTCTGGGAATTTGTGGAGATTTGGTGGGATTTTTCTAGAATTTTGGTTATGTTTTTAGAAGATTTAGGGAATTTTGGTTGATTTTTCTGGGATTTTGTTGGATATTGAGGACATTTTGTGGGATGTTTCTGGAATTTGGTGGGGCTTTTCAAGAATTTTGTGGTATTTTGAAAAGATTTTGGGAATTTTGTGGTGTTTTTTCTTGAATTTTGTGGGAAACTGTGCTGATTTTATGGGGCGTTTCTGGAATTTGGTCGAGTTTTCAGAAGATTTAGGGATTTTTGTGAGATTTTTGTGGGATGTTCTGGGAATTGGTAGAGATTTTGTGGGACATTCCTGTGAATTGGTAGGGTTTTGAAATGATTGAGGGAGTTTTGTGGGACTTCTCTGGAATTTTGTGGGGTTTTTCTGGAATTGTGTGGGATTCTGAGGAGACTTGAAGAATTTTGAGGAATTTTTCTTAGATTTTGTGGAAACTTGTGGAGGTTTTGGGTGATTTTTGTGTGATTTTGTGGGATATTGAGGCGATTTCGGGATCTTGAGGGATTTCTCATGTATTTTGTGGGAATTTGTGGAGATTTGGTGGGATATTTTTCTAGAATTTGGTCGTGTTTTGAGAAGATTTAGGGAATTTTGTGGGATTTTTCCTGGAATTTTGTTGGATACTGGGGAGATTTTGTGGGTGTTTTGTGGAACTTTGAGGGACTTTTCTGGAAGTTGGTGAGATTCTGTAGAGAACTGACGATTTATCAGGGATTTTTCATGCATTCTGTGGGAATTTGTGGAGATTCGGTGGGATTTTTGAGGATTTTGGCCGTGTTTTGAGAAGATTTAGGGAATTTTGTGTGATTTTTCTGGGATTTTGTTGGATATTGAGGACATTTTGTGGGATGTTTGTGGAACTTTGAGGGACTTTTCTGGAATTTGGTGAGATTCTGTAGAGAACTGACGAATTATCAGGGATTTTTCATGTATTCTGTGGGATTTTTGTGGAGATTCGGTGGGATTTTTGTGGATTTTGGCCGTGTTTTGAGAAGATTTAGAGAATTTTGTGGGATTTTTCTGGAATTTTGTTGGATACTGGGGAGATTTTGTGGGATGTTTGTGGAACTTTGAGGGACTTTTCTGGAATTTCGTGAGATTTTGTAGAGAACTGACGAATTATCAGGGATTTTTCATGTATTCTGTGGGAATTTGTGGAGATTCGGTGGGATTTTTGAGGATTTTGGCCATGTTTTGAGAAGATTTAGGGAATTTTGTGGGATTTTTCTTGAATTTTGTTGGATATTGAGAAGATTTTGTGGGATGTTTGTGGAACTTTGAGGGACTTTCCAAGAATTTTGTGGTATTTTGAAAAGATTTAGGGAATTTTGTGGTGTTTTTTCTTGAATTTTGTGGGAAACTGTGCTGATTTTATGGGGCGCTTCTGGAATTTGGTCGAGTTTTCAGAAGTGTTAGGGATTTTTGTGAGATTTTTGTGGGATGTTTGTGGAACTTTGAGGGACTTTTCTGGAATTTGGTGAGATTCTGTAGAGAACTGACGAATTATCAGGGATTTTTCATGTATTCTGTAAGAATTTGTGGAGATTTGGTGGGATATTTTTCTAGAATTTGGTCGTGTTTTGAGAAGATTTAGGGAATTTTGTGGGATTTTTTCTGGAATTTTGTTGGATACTGGGGAGATTTTTTGGTTGTTTTTGGAACTTTGAGGGACTTTTCTGGAATTTGGTGAGATTCTGTAGAGAACTGACGAATTATCAGGGATTTTTCATGTATTCTGTGTTAATTTGTGGAGATTCGGTGGGATTTTTCTGGAATTTTGGTTGTGTTTTGAGAAAATTTAGGGAATTTTGTGTGATTTTTCTGGGATTTTGTTGGGTATTGAGGACATTTTGTGGGATGTTTCTGGAATTTGGTGGGGCTTTTCAAGAATTTTGTGGTATTTTGAAAAGATTTTGGGAATTTTGTGGTGTTTTTTCTTGAATTTTGTGGGAAACTGTGCTGATTTTATGGGGCGTTTCTGGAATTTGGTCGAGTTTTCAGAAGTGTTAGGGATTTTTGTGAGATTATTGTGGGATGTTTGTGGAACTTTGAGAGACATTTCTGGAATTTGGTGAGATTCTGTAGAGAACTGACGAATTATCAGGGATTTTTCATGTATTCTGTGGGAATTTGTGGAGATTTGGTGGGATATTTTTCTAGAATTTGGTCGTGTTTTGAGAAGATTTAGGGAATTTTGTGGGATTTTTCCTGGAATTTTGTTGGATACTGGGGAGATTTTGTGGGATGTTTGTGGAACTTTGAGGGACTTTTCTGGAATTTGGTGAGATTCTGTAGAGAACTGATGAATTATCAGGGATTTTTCATGTATTCTCTGGGAATTTGTGGAGATTTGGTGGGATTTTTCTGGAATTTTGGTTATGTTTTTAGAAGATTTAGGGAATTTTGGTTGATTTTTCTGGGATTTTGTTGGATATTGAGGACATTTTGTGGGATGTTTCTGGAATTTGGTGGGGCTTTTCAAGAATTTTGTGGTATTTTGAAAAGATTTAGGGAATTTTGTGGTGTTTTTTCTTGAATTTTGTGGGAAACTGTGCTGATTTTATGGGGCGTTTCTGGAATTTGGTCGAGTTTTCAGAAGATTTAGGGATTTTTGTGAGATTTTTGTGGGATGTTCTGGGAATTGGTGGAGATTTTGTGGGACATTCCTGTGAATTGGTAGGGTTTTGAAATGATTTAGGGAGTTTTGTGGGACTTCTCTGGAATTTGGTGGGGTTTTTCTGGAATTGTGTGGGATTCTGAGGAGACTTGAAGAATTTTGAGGAATTTTTCTTAGATTTTGTGGAAACTTGTGGAGGTTTTGGGTGATTTTTGTGTGATTTTGTGGGATATTGAGGCGATTTAGGGATCTTGAGGGATTTCTCATGTATTTTGTGGGAATTTGTGGAGATTTGGTGGGATATTTTTCTAGAATTTGGTCGTGTTTTGAGAAGATTTAGGGAATTTTGTGTGATTTTTCTTGAATTTTGTGGGATATTGAGGAGATTTTGTGGGATGTTTGTGGAACTTTGAGGGACTTTTCTGGAATTTGGTGAGATTCTGTTGAGAACTGACGAATTATCAGGGATTTTTCATGTATTCTGTGGGAATTTGTGGAGATTCGGTGGGATTTTTGAGGATTTTGGCCGTGTTTTGAGAAGATTTAGGGAAATTTGTGGGATTTTTCTTGAATTTTGTTGGATATTGAGGAGATTTTGTGGGATGTTTGTGGAACTTTGAGGGACTTTCCAAGAATTTTGTGGTATTTTGAAAAGATTTAGGGAATTTTGTGATGTTTTTTCTTGAATTTTGTGGGAAACTCTGCTGATTTTATGGGGCGTTTCTGGAATTTGGTCGAGTTTTCAGAAGTGTTAGGGATTTTTGTGAGATTTTTGTGGGATGTTTGTGGAACTTTGAGGGACTTTTCTGGAATTTGGTGAGATTCTGTAGAGAACTGACGAATTATCAGGGATTTTTCATGTATACTGTGGGAATTTGTGGAGATTTGATGGGATATTTTTCTAGAATTTGGTAGAGTTTTGAGAAGATTTAGGGAATTTTGTGTGGTTTTTTCCTGAATTTTGTGGGAAACTGTGCTGATTTTATGGGGCGCTTCTGGAATTTGGTCAAGTTTTCAGAAGATTTAGGGAATTGTGTGAGATTTTTCCTGGAATTTTGTTGGATATTAGGGAGATTTTGTGGGATGCTTGTGGAACTTCTGGGGACTTTTCTGGTATTTGGTGAGATTCTGTAGAGAACTGACGAATTATCAGGGGTATTTTCATGTATTCTGTGGGAATTTGTGGAGATTTGGTGGGATATTTTTCTAGAATTTGGTCGTGTTTTGAGAAGATTTAGGGAATTTTGTGGGATTTTTCCTGGAATTTTGTTGGATACTGGGGAGATTTTGTGGGATGTTTGTGGAACTTTGAGGGACTTTTCTGGAATTTGGTGAGATTCTGTTGAGAACTGACGAATTATCAGGGATTTTTCATGTATTCTGTGGGAATTTGTGGAGATTCGGTGGGATTTTTGTGGATTTTGGCGGTGTTTTGAGAAGATTTAGAGAATTTTGTGGGATTTTTCTTGAATTTTGTTGGATATTGAGGAGATTTTGTGGGATGTTTGTGGAACTTTGAGGGACTTTTCTGGAATTTGGTGAGATTCTGTAGAGAACTGACGAATTATCAGGGATTTTTCCCGTATTCTGTGGGAATTTGTGGAGATTCGGTGGGATTTTTCTGGAATTTTGGTTGTGTTTTGAGAAAATTTAGGGAATTTTGTGTGATTTTTCTGGGATTTTTTGGGTGTTGAGGACATTTTGTGGGATGTTTCTGGAATTTGGTGGGGCTTTTCAAGAATTTTGTGGTATTTTGAAAAGATTTAGGGAATTTTGTGGTGTTTTTTCTTGAATTTTGTGGGAAACTGTGCTGATTTTATGGGGCGTTTCTGGAATTTGGTCGAGTTTTCAGAAGATTTAGGGATTTTTGTGAGATTTTTGTGGGATGTTCTGGGAATTGGTAGAGATTTTGTGGGACATTCCTGTGAATTGGTAGGGTTTTGAAATGATTTAGGGAGTTTTGTGAGACTTCTCTGGAATTTGGTGGGGTTTTTCTAGAATTGTGTGGGATTCTGAGGAGACTTGAAGAATTTTGAGGAATTTGATTTAGATTTTTGTGGGAATTTGTGGAGATTCTGTGGGATTTTTTTGGAATTTGGTGGGCCTTTTCACGAACTTTGTGTGGTTTTGAGGAGACTTGAAGAATTTTGAGGAATTTTTCTTAGATTTTGTGGAAACTTGTGGAGGTTTTGTGTGATTTTTGTGTGATTTTGTGGGATATTGAGGCGATTTAGGGATCTTGAGGGATTTCTCATGTATTTTGTGGGAATTTGTGGAGATTTGGTGGGATAATTTTCTAGAATTTTGTGGTATTTTGAAAAGGTTAAGGGAATTTTGTGGTGTTTTTTCTTGAATTTTGTGGGAAACTGTGCTGATTTTATGGGGCGTTTCTGGAATTTGGTCAAGTTTTCAGAAGATTTAGGGAATTGTGTGAGATTTTTCCTGGAATTTTGTTGGATATTAGGGAGATTTTGTGGGATGCTTGTGGAACTTTGAGGGACTTTTCTGGAATTTGGTGAGATTCTGTAGAGAACTGACGAATTATCAGGGATTTTTCATGTATTCTCTGGGAATTTGTGGAGATTTGGTGGGATTTTTCTGGAATTTTGGTTATGTTTTGAGAAGATTTAGGGAATTTTGGTTGATTTTTCTGGGATTTTGTTGGATATTGAGGACATTTTGTGGGATGTTTCTGGAATTTGGTGGGGCTTTTCAAGAATTTTGTGGTATTTTGAAAAGATTTAGGGAATTTTGTGGTGTTTTTTCTTGAATTTTGTGGGAAACTGTGCTGATTTTATGGGGCGTTTCTGGAATTTGGTCGAGTTTTCAGAAGTGTTAGGGATTTTTGTGAGATTTCTGTGGGATGTTTGTGGAACTTTGAGAGACTTTTCTGGAATTTGGTGAGATTCTGTAGAGAACTGACGAATTATCAGGGATTTTTCATGTATTCTGTGGGAATTTGTGGAGATTTGGTGGGATATTTTTCTAGAATTTGGTCGTGTTTTGAGAAGATTTAGGGAATTTTGTGGGATTTTTCCTGGAATTTTGTTGGATACTGGGGAGATTTTGTGGGATGTTTGTGGAACTTTGAGGGACTTTTCTGGAATTTGGTGAGATTCTGTAGAGAACTGACGAATTATCAGGGATTTTTCATGTATTCTCTGGGAATTTGTGGAGATTCGGTGGGATTTTTGTGGATTTTGGCGGTGTTTTGAGAATATTTAGAGAATTTTGTGGGATTTTTCTTGAATTTTGTTGGATATTGAGATTTTGTGGGATGTTTGTGGAACTTTGAGGGATTTTCTGGAATTTGGTGAGATTCTGTAGAGAACTGACGAATTATCAGGGATTTTTCATGTATTCTGTGGGAATTTGTGGAGATTCGGTGGGATTTTTCTGGAATTTTGGTTGTGTTTTGAGAAAATTTAGGGAATTTTGTGTGATTTTTCTGGGATTTTGTTGGGTGTTGAGGACATTTTGTGGGATGTTTCTGGAATTTGGTGGGGCTTTTCAAGAATTTTGTGGTATTTTGAAAAGATTTAGGGAATTTTGTGGTGTTTTTTCTTGAATTTTGTGGGAAACTGTGCTGATTTTATGGGGCGTTTCTGGAATTTGGTCGAGTTTTCAGAAGATTTAGGGATTTTTGTGAGATTTTTGTGGGATGTTCTGGGAATTGGTAGAGATTTTGTGGGACATTCCTGTGAATTGGTAGGGTTTTGAAATGATTTAGGGAGTTTTGTGAGACTTCTCTGGAATTTTGTGTGTTTTTTCTAGAATTGTGTGGGATTCTGAGGAGACTTGAAGAATTTTGAGGAATTTGATTTAGATTTTTGTGGGAATTTGTGGAGATTCTGTGGGATTTTTCTGGAATTTGGTGGGCCTTTTCACGAACTTTGTGTGGTTTTGAGGAGACTTGAAGAATTTTGAGGAATTTTTCTTAGATTTTGTGGAAACTTGTGGAGGTTTTGTGTGATTTTTGTGTGATTTTGTGGGATATTGAGGCAATTTAGGGATCTTGAGGGATTTCTCATGTATTTTGTGGGAATTTGTGGAGATTTGGTGGGATAATTTTCTAGAATTTTGTGGTATTTTGAAAAGGTTAAGGGAATTTTGTGGTGTTTTTTCTTGAATTTTGTGGGAAACTCTGCTGATTTTATGGGGCGTTTCTGGAATTTGGTCAAGTTTTCAGAAGATTTAGGGAATTGTGTGAGATTTTTCCTGGAATTTTGTTGGATATTAGGGAGATTTTGTGGGATGCTTGTGGAACTTTGAGGGACTTTTCTGGAATTTGGTGAGATTCTGTAGAGAACTGACGAATTATCAGGGATTTTTCATGTATTCTCTGGGAATTTGTGGAGATTTGGTGGGATTTTTCTAGAATTTTGGTTATGTTTTTAGAAGATTTAGGGAATTTTGGTTGATTTTTCTGGGATTTTGTTGGATATTGAGGACATTTTGTGGGATGTTTCTGGAATTTGGTGGGGCTTTTCCAGAATTTTGTGGTATTTTGAAAAGATTTTGGGAATTTTGTGGTGTTTTTTCTTGAATTTTGTGGGAAACTGTGCTGATTTTATGGGGCGTTTCTGGAATTTGGTCGAGTTTTCAGAAGATTTAGGGATTTTTGTGAGATTTTTGTGGGATGTTCTGGGAATTGGTAGAGATTTTGTGGGACATTCCTGTGAATTGGTAGGGTTTTGAAATGATTGAGGGAGTTTTGTGGGACTTCTCTGGAATTTGGTGGGGTTTTTCTGGAATTGTGTGGGATTCTGAGGAGACTTGAAGAATTTTGAGGAATTTTTCTTAGATTTTGTGGAAACTTGTGGAGGTTTTGGGTGATTTTTGTGTGATTTTGTGGGATATTGAGGCGATTTAGGGATCTTGCGGGATTTCTCATGTATTTTGTGGGAATTTGTGGAGATTTGGTGGGATATTTTTCTAGAATTTGGTCGTGTTTTGAGAAGATTTAGGGAATTTTGTGGGATTTTTCCTGGAATTTTGTTGGATACTGGGGAGATTTTGTGGGTGTTTTGTGGGACTTTGAGGGACTATTCTGGAATTTGGTGAGATTCTGTAGAGAACTGACAAATTATCAGGGATTTTTCATGTATTCTGTGGGAATTTGTGGAGATTCGGTGGGATTTTTGAGGATTTTGGCCGTGTTTTGAGAAGATTTAGGGAATTTTGTGTGATTTTTCTGGGATTTTGTTGGATATTGAGGACATTTTGTGGGATGTTTGTGGAACTTTGAGGGACTTTTCTGGAATTTGGTGAGATTCTGTTGAGAACTGACGAATTATCAGGGATTTTTCATGTATTCTGTGGGAATTTGTGGAGATTCGGTGGGATTTTTGATGATTTTGGCCGTGTTTTGAGAAGATTTAGGGAATTTTGTGGGATTTTTCTTGAATTTTGTGGGATATTGAGGAGATTTTGTGGGATGTTTGTGGAACTTTGAGGGACTTTTCTGGAATTTGGTGAGATTCTGTTGAGAACTGACGAATTATCAGGGATTTTTCATGTATTCTGTGGGAATTTGTGGAGATTCGGTGGGATTTTTGAGGATTTTGGCCGTGTTTTGAGAAGATTTAGGGAAATTTGTGGGATTTTTCTTGAATTTTGTTGGATATTGAGGAGATTTTGTGGGATGTTTGTGGAACTTTGAGGGACTTTCCAAGAATTTTGTGGTATTTTGAAAAGATTTTGGGAATTTTGTGGTGTTTTTTCTTGAATTTTGTGGGAAACTGTGCTGATTTCATGGGGCGTTTCTGGAATTTGGTCGAGTTTTCAGAAGTGTTAGGGATTTATGTGAGATTTTTGTGGGATGTTTGTGGAACTTTGAGGGACTTTTCTGGAATTTGGTGAGATTCTGTAGAGAACTGACGAATTATCAGGGATTTTTCACGTATTCAGTGGGAATTTGTGGAGATTTGGTGGGATTTTTCTGGAATTTGGTAGAGTTTTGAGAAGATTTATGGAATTTTGTGTGTTTTTTCTGGAATTTTGTTGGATACTGGGGAGATTTTGTGGGTGGTTTGTGGAACTTTGAGGGACTTTTCTGGAATTTGGTGAGATTCTGTAGAGAACTGACGAATTATCAGGGATTTTTCATGTATTCTGTGGGAATTTGTGGAGATTCTGTGGGATTTTTGTGGATTTTGGCCGTGTTTTGAGAAGATTTAGGGAATTTTGTGTGATTTTTCTGGGATTTTGTTGGATATTGAGGAGATTTTGTGGGATGTTTCTGGAATTTGTTGGGGCTTTTCAAGAATTTTGTGGTATTTTGAAAAGGTTTACGGAATTTTGTGGTGTTTTTTCTTGAATTTTGTGGGAAACTGTGCTGATTTCATGGGGCGTTTCTGGAATTTGGTCGAGTTTTCAGAAGTGTTAGGGATTTTTGTGAGATTTTTGTGGGATGTTTGTGGAACTTTGAGGGACTTTTCTGGAATTTGGTGAGATTCTGTAGAGAACTGACGAATTATCAGGGATTTTTCATGTATACTGTGGGAATTTGTGGAGATTTGATGGGATATTTTTCTAGAATTTGGTAGAGTTTTGAGAAGATTTAGGGAATTTTGTGTGGTTTTTTCCTGAATTTTTTGGGAAACTGTGCTGATTTTATGGGGCGCTTCTGGAATTTGGTCAAGTTTTCAGAAGATTTAGGGAATTGTGTGAGATTTTTCCTGGAATTTTGTTGGATATTAGGGAGATTTTGTGGGATGCTTGTGGAACTTCTGGGGACTTTTCTGGTATTTGGTGAGATTCTGTAGAGAACTGACGAATTATCAGGGGTATTTTCATGTATTCTGTGGGAATTTGTGGAGATTTGGTGGGATATTTTTCTAGAATTTGGTCGTGTTTTGAGAAGATTTAGGGAATTTTGTGGGATTTTTCCTGGAATTTTGTTGGATACTGGGGAGATTTTGTGGGATGTTTGTGGAACTTTGAGGGACTTTTCTGGAATTTGGTGAGATTCTGTTGAGAACTGACGAATTATCAGGGATTTTTCATGTATTCTGTGGGAATTTGTGGAGATTCGGTGGGATTTTTGAGGATTTTGGCCGTGTTTTGAGAAGATTTAGGGAAATTTGTGGGATTTTTCTTGAATTTTGTTGGATATTGAGGAGATTTTGTGGGATGTTTGTGGAACTTTGAGGGACTTTCCAAGAATTTTGTGGTATTTTGAAAAGATTTAGGGAATTTTGTGGTGTTTTTTCTTGAATTTTGTGGGAAACTGTGCTGATTTTATGGGGCGTTTCTGGAATTTGGTCGAGTTTTCAGAAGTGTTAGGGATTTTTGTGAGATTTTTGTGGGATGTTTGTGGAACTTTGAGGGACTTTTCTGGAATTTGGTGAGATTCTGTAGAGAACTGACGAATTATCAGGGATTTTTCATGTATACTGTGGGAATTTGTGGAGATTTGATGGGATATTTTTCTAGAATTTGGTAGAGTTTTGAGAAGATTTAGGGAATTTTGTGTGGTTTTTTCCTGAATTTTGTGGGAAACTGTGCTGATTTTATGGGGCGCTTCTGGAATTTGGTCAAGTTTTCAGAAGATTTAGGGAATTGTGTGAGATTTTTCCTGGAATTTTGTTGGATATTAGGGAGATTTTGTGGGATGCTTGTGGAACTTCTGGGGACTTTTCTGGTATTTGGTGAGATTCTGTAGAGAACTGACGAATTATCAGGGGTATTTTCATGTATTCTGTGGGAATTTGTGGAGATTTGGTGGGATATTTTTCTAGAATTTGGTCGTGTTTTGAGAAGATTTAGGGAATTTTGTGGGATTTTTCCTGGAATTTTGTTGGATACTGGGGAGATTTTGTGGGATGTTTGTGGAACTTTGAGGGACTTTTCTGGAATTTGGTGAGATTCTGTTGAGAACTGACGAATTATCAGGGATTTTTCATGTATTCTGTGGGAATTTGTGGAGATTCGGTGGGATTTTTGTGGATTTTGGCGGTGTTTTGAGAAGATTTAGAGAATTTTGTGGGATTTTTCTTGAATTTTGTTGGATATTGAGGAGATTTTGTGGGATGTTTGTGGAACTTTGAGGGACTTTTCTGGAATTTGGTGAGATTCTGTAGAGAACTGACGAATTATCAGGGATTTTTCCCGTATTCTGTGGGAATTTGTGGAGATTTGGTGGGATTTTTCTAGAATTTTGGTTATGTTTTGAGAAGATTTAGGGAATTTTGGTTGATTTTTCTGGGATTTTGTTGGATATTGAGGACATTTTGTGGGATGTTTCTGGAATTTGGTGGGGCTTTTCAAGAATTTTGTGGTATTTTGAAAAGATTTTGGGAATTTTGTGGTGTTTTTTCTTGAATTTTGTGGGAAACTGTGCTGATTTTATGGGGCGTTTCTGGAATTTGGTCGAGTTTTCAGAAGATTTAGGGATTTTTGTGAGATTTTTGTGGGATGTTCTGGGAATTGGTAGAGATTTTGTGGGACATTCCTGTGAATTGGTAGGGTTTTGAAATGATTGAGGGAGTTTTGTGGGACTTCTCTGGAATTTGGTGGAGTTTTTCTGGAATTGTGTGGGATTCTGATGAGACTTGAAGAATTTTGAGGAATTTTTCTTAGATTTTGTGGAAACTTGTGGAGGTTTTGTGGGATTTTTGTGTGATTTTGTGGGATATTGAGGCGATTTAGGGATCTTGAGGGATTTCTCATGTATTTTGTGGGAATTTGTGGAGATTTGGTGGGATATTTTTCTAGAATTTGGTCATGTTTTGAGAAGATTTAGGGAATTTTGTGGGATTTTTCCTGGAATTTTGTTGGATACTGGGGAGATTTTGTGGGTGTTTTGTGGGACTTTGAGGGACTATTCTGGAATTTGGTGAGATTCTGTAGAGAACTGACAAATTATCAGGGATTTTTCATGTATTCTATGGGAATTTGTGGAGATTCGGTGGGATTTTTGAGGATTTTGGCCGTGTTTTGAGAAGATTTAGGGAATTTTGTGTGATTTTTCTTGAATTTTGTTGGATATTGAGGAGATTTTGTGGGATGTTTGTGGAACTTTGAGGGACTTTTCTGGAATTTGGTGAGATTCTGTAGAGAACTGACGAATTATCAGGGATTTTTCATGTATTCTGTGGGAATTTGTGGAGATTCGGTGGGATTTTTGAGGATTTTGGCCGTGTTTTGAGAAGATTTAGAGAATTTTGTGGGATTTTTCCTGGAATTTTGTTGGATACTGGGGAGATTTTGTGGGATGTTTGTGGAGCTTTGAGGGACTTTTCTGGAATTTGGTGAGATTCTGTTGAGAACTGACGAATTATCAGGGATTTTTCATGTATTCTGTGGGAATTTGTGGAGATTCGGTGGGATTTTTGAGGATTTTGGCCGTGTTTTGAGAAGATTTAGGGAATTTTGTGGGATTTTTCTTGAATTTTGTTGGATATTGAGGAGATTTTGTGGGATGTTTGTGGAACTTTGAGGGACTTTCCAAGAATTTTGTGGTATTTTGAAAAGATTTAGGGAATTTTGTGGTGTTTTTTCTTGAATTTTGTGGGAAACTGTGCTGATTTTATGTGGCGTTTCTGGAATTTGGTCGAGTTTTCAGAAGTGTTAGGGATTTTTGTGAGATTTTTGTGGGATGTTTGTGGAACTTTGAGGGACTTTTCTGGAATTTGGTGAGATTCTGTAGAGAACTGACGAATTATCAGGGATTTTTCATGTATACTGTGGGAATTTGTGGAGATTTGATGGGATATTTTTCTAGAATTTGGTAGAGTTTTGAGAAGATTTAGGGAATTTTGTGTGGTTTTTTCCTGAATTTTGTGGGAAACTGTGCTGATTTTATGGGGCGCTTCTGGAATTTGGTCAAGTTTTCAGAAGATTTAGGGAATTGTGTGAGATTTTTCCTGGAATTTTGTTGGATATTAGGGAGATTTTGTGGGATGCTTGTGGAACTTCTGGGGACTTTTCTGGTATTTGGTGAGATTCTGTAGAGAACTGACGAATTATCAGGGGTATTTTCATGTATTCTGTGGGAATTTGTGGAGATTTGGTGGGATATTTTTCTAGAATTTGGTCGTGTTTTGAGAAGATTTAGGGAATTTTGTGGGATTTTTCCTGGAATTTTGTTGGATACTGGGGAGATTTTGTGGGATGTTTGTGGAACTTTGAGGGACTTTTCTGGAATTTGGTGAGATTCTGTTGAGAACTGACGAATTATCAGGGATTTTTCATGTATTCTGTGGGAATTTGTGGAGATTCGGTGGGATTTTTGTGGATTTTGGCGGTGTTTTGAGAAGATTTAGAGAATTTTGTGGGATTTTTCTTGAATTTTGTTGGATATTGAGGAGATTTTGTGGGATGTTTGTGGAACTTTGAGGGACTTTTCTGGAATTTGGTGAGATTCTGTAGAGAACTGACGAATTATCAGGGATTTTTCCCGTATTCTGTGGGAATTTGTGGAGATTCGGTGGGATTTTTCTGGAATTTTGGTTGTGTTTTGAGAAAATTTAGGGAATTTTGTGTGATTTTTCTGGGATTTTGTTGGGTGTTGAGGACATTTTGTGGGATGTTTCTGGAATTTGGTGGGGCTTTTCAAGAATTTTGTGGTATTTTGAAAAGATTTAGGGAATTTTGTGGTGTTTTTTCTTGAATTTTGTGGGAAACTGTGCTGATTTTATGGGGCGTTTCTGGAATTTGGTCGAGTTTTCAGAAGATTTAGGGATTTTTGTGAGATTTTTGTGGGATGTTCTGGGAATTGGTAGAGATTTTGTGGGACATTCCTGTGAATTGGTAGGGTTTTGAAATGATTTAGGGAGTTTTGTGAGACTTCTCTGGAATTTGGTGGGGTTTTTCTAGAATTGTGTGGGATTCTGAGGAGACTTGAAGAATTTTGAGGAATTTGATTTAGATTTTTGTGGGAATTTGTGGAGATTCTTTGGGATTTTTCTGGAATTTGGTGGGCCTTTTCACGAACTTTGTGTGGTTTTGAGGAGACTTGAAGAATTTTGAGGAATTTTTCTTAGATTTTGTGGAAACTTGTGGAGGTTTTGTGTGATTTTTGTGTGATTTTGTGGGATATTGAGGCAATTTAGGGATCTTGAGGGATTTCTCATGTATTTTGTGGGAATTTGTGGAGATTTGGTGGGATAATTTTCTAGAATTTTGTGGTATTTTGAAAAGGTTAAGGGAATTTTGTGGTGTTTTTTCTTGAATTTTGTGGGAAACTGTGCTGATTTTATGGGGCGTTTCTGGAATTTGGTCAAGTTTTCAGAAGATTTAGGGAATTGTGTGAGATTTTTCCTGGAATTTTGTTGGATATTAGGGAGATTTTGTGGGATGCTTGTGGAACTTTGAGGGACTTTTCTGGAATTTGGTGAGATTCTGTAGAGAACTGACGAATTATCAGGGATTTTTCATGTATTCTCTGGGAATTTGTGGAGATTTGGTGGGATTTTTCTGGAATTTTGGTTATGTTTTGAGAAGATTTAGGGAATTTTGGTTGATTTTTCTGGGATTTTGTTGGATATTGAGGACATTTTGTGGGATGTTTCTGGAATTTGGTGGGGCTTTTCAAGAATTTTGTGGTATTTTGAAAAGATTTTGGGAATTTTGTGGTGTTTTTTCTTGAATTTTGTGGGAAACTGTGCTGATTTTATGGGGCGTTTCTGGAATTTGGTCGAGTTTTCAGAAGATTTAGGGATTTTTGTGAGATTTTTGTGGGATGTTCTGGGAATTGGTAGAGATTTTGTGGGACATTCCTGTGAATTGGTAGGGTTTTGAAATGATTGAGGGAGTTTTGTGGGACTTCTCTGGAATTTTGTGTGTTTTTTCTGGAATTGTGTGGGATTCTGAGGAGACTTGAAGAATTTTGAGGAATTTTTCTTAGATTTTGTGGAAACTTGTGGAGGTTTTGGGTGATTTTTGTGTGATTTTGTGGGATATTGAGGCGATTTAGGGATCTTGAGGGATTTCTCATGTATTTTGTGGGAATTTGTGGAGATTTGGTGGGATATTTTTCTAGAATTTGGTCGTGTTTTGAGAAGATTTAGGGAATTTTGTGGGATTTTTCCTGGAATTTTGTTGGATACTGGGGAGATTTTGTGGGTGTTTTGTGGGACTTTGAGGGACTATTCTGGAATTTGGTGAGATTCTGTAGAGAACTGACAAATTATCAGGGATTTTTCATGTATTCTGTGGGAATTTGTGGAGATTCGGTGGGATTTTTGAGGATTTTGGCCGTGTTTTGAGAAGATTTAGGGAATTTTGTGTGATTTTTCTGGGATTTTGTTGGATATTGAGGACATTTTGTGGGATGTTTGTGGAACTTTGAGGGACTTTTCTGGAATTTGGTGAGATTCTGTAGAGAACTGACGAATTATCAGGGATTTTTCATGTATTCTGTGGGAATTTGTGGAGATTCGGTGGGATTTTTGATGATTTTGGCCGTGTTTTGAGAAGATTTAGGGAATTTTGTGGGATTTTTCTTGAATTTTGTGGGATATTGAGGAGATTTTGTGGGATGTTTGTGGAACTTTGAGGGACTTTCCTGGAATTTGGTGAGATTCTGTTGAGAACTGACGAATTATCAGGGATTTTTCATGTATTCTGTGGGAATTTGTGGAGATTCGGTGGGATTTTTGAGGATTTTGGCTGTGTTTTGAGAAGATTTAGGGAAATTTGTGGGATTTTTCTTGAATTTTGTTGGATATTGAGGAGATTTTGTGGGATGTTTGTGGAACTTTGAGGGACTTTCCAAGAATTTTGTGGTATTTTGAAAAGATTTAGGGAATTTTGTGGTGTTTTTTCTTGAATTTTGTGGGAAACTGTGCTGATTTTATGGGGCGTTTCTGGAATTTGGTCGAGTTTTCAGAAGTGTTAGGGATTTTTGTGAGATTTTTGTGGGATGTTTGTGGAACTTTGAGGGACTTTTCTGGAATTTGGTGAGATTCTGTAGAGAACTGACGAATTATCAGGGATTTTTCATGTATACTGTGGGAATTTGTGGAGATTTGATGGGATATTTTTCTAGAATTTGGTAGAGTTTTGAGAAGATTTAGGGAATTTTGTGTGGTTTTTTCCTGAATTTTGTGGGAAACTGTGCTGATTTTATGGGGCGCTTCTGGAATTTGGTCAAGTTTTCAGAAGATTTAGGGAATTGTGTGAGATTTTTCCTGGAATTTTGTTGGATATTAGGGAGATTTTGTGGGATGCTTGTGGAACTTCTGGGGACTTTTCTGGTATTTGGTGAGATTCTGTAGAGAACTGACGAATTATCAGGGGTATTTTCATGTATTCTGTGGGAATTTGTGGAGATTTGGTGGGATATTTTTCTAGAATTTGGTCGTGTTTTGAGAAGATTTAGGGAATTTTGTGGGATTTTTCCTGGAATTTTGTTGGATACTGGGGAGATTTTGTGGGATGTTTGTGGAACTTTGAGGGACTTTTCTGGAATTTGGTGAGATTCTGTTGAGAACTGACGAATTATCAGGGATTTTTCATGTATTCTGTGGGAATTTGTGGAGATTCGGTGGGATTTTTGTGGATTTTGGCGGTGTTTTGAGAAGATTTAGAGAATTTTGTGGGATTTTTCTTGAATTTTGTTGGATATTGAGGAGATTTTGTGGGATGTTTGTGGAACTTTGAGGGACTTTTCTGGAATTTGGTGAGATTCTGTAGAGAACTGACGAATTATCAGGGATTTTTCCCGTATTCTGTGGGAATTTGTGGAGATTCGGTGGGATTTTTCTGGAATTTTGGTTGTGTTTTGAGAAAATTTAGGGAATTTTGTGTGATTTTTCTGGGATTTTGTTGGGTGTTGAGGACATTTTGTGGGATGTTTCTGGAATTTGGTGGGGCTTTTCAAGAATTTTGTGGTATTTTGAAAAGATTTAGGGAATTTTGTGGTGTTTTTTCTTGAATTTTGTGGGAAACTGTGCTGATTTTATGGGGCGTTTCTGGAATTTGGTCGAGTTTTCAGAAGATTTAGGGATTTTTGTGAGATTTTTGTGGGATGTTCTGGGAATTGGTAGAGATTTTGTGGGACATTCCTGTGAATTGGTAGGGTTTTGAAATGATTTAGGGAGTTTTGTGAGACTTCTCTGGAATTTGGTGGGGTTTTTCTAGAATTGTGTGGGATTCTGAGGAGACTTGAAGAATTTTGAGGAATTTGATTTAGATTTTTGTGGGAATTTGTGGAGATTCTTTGGGATTTTTCTGGAATTTGGTGGGCCTTTTCACGAACTTTGTGTGGTTTTGAGGAGACTTGAAGAATTTTGAGGAATTTTTCTTAGATTTTGTGGAAACTTGTGGAGGTTTTGTGTGATTTTTGTGTGATTTTGTGGGATATTGAGGCAATTTAGGGATCTTGAGGGATTTCTCATGTATTTTGTGGGAATTTGTGGAGATTTGGTGGGATAATTTTCTAGAATTTTGTGGTATTTTGAAAAGGTTAAGGGAATTTTGTGGTGTTTTTTCTTGAATTTTGTGGGAAACTGTGCTGATTTTATGGGGCGTTTCTGGAATTTGGTCAAGTTTTCAGAAGATTTAGGGAATTGTGTGAGATTTTTCCTGGAATTTTGTTGGATATTAGGGAGATTTTGTGGGATGCTTGTGGAACTTTGAGGGACTTTTCTGGAATTTGGTGAGATTCTGTAGAGAACTGACGAATTATCAGGGATTTTTCATGTATTCTCTGGGAATTTGTGGAGATTTGGTGGGATTTTTCTGGAATTTTGGTTATGTTTTGAGAAGATTTAGGGAATTTTGGTTGATTTTTCTGGGATTTTGTTGGATATTGAGGACATTTTGTGGGATGTTTCTGGAATTTGGTGGGGCTTTTCAAGAATTTTGTGGTATTTTGAAAAGATTTTGGGAATTTTGTGGTGTTTTTTCTTGAATTTTGTGGGAAACTGTGCTGATTTTATGGGGCGTTTCTGGAATTTGGTCGAGTTTTCAGAAGATTTAGGGATTTTTGTGAGATTTTTGTGGGATGTTCTGGGAATTGGTAGAGATTTTGTGGGACATTCCTGTGAATTGGTAGGGTTTTGAAATGATTGAGGGAGTTTTGTGGGACTTCTCTGGAATTTTGTGTGTTTTTTCTGGAATTGTGTGGGATTCTGAGGAGACTTGAAGAATTTTGAGGAATTTTTCTTAGATTTTGTGGAAACTTGTGGAGGTTTTGGGTGATTTTTGTGTGATTTTGTGGGATATTGAGGCGATTTAGGGATCTTGAGGGATTTCTCATGTATTTTGTGGGAATTTGTGGAGATTTGGTGGGATATTTTTCTAGAATTTGGTCGTGTTTTGAGAAGATTTAGGGAATTTTGTGGGATTTTTCCTGGAATTTTGTTGGATACTGGGGAGATTTTGTGGGTGTTTTGTGGGACTTTGAGGGACTATTCTGGAATTTGGTGAGATTCTGTAGAGAACTGACAAATTATCAGGGATTTTTCATGTATTCTGTGGGAATTTGTGGAGATTCGGTGGGATTTTTGAGGATTTTGGCCGTGTTTTGAGAAGATTTAGGGAATTTTGTGTGATTTTTCTGGGATTTTGTTGGATATTGAGGACATTTTGTGGGATGTTTGTGGAACTTTGAGGGACTTTTCTGGAATTTGGTGAGATTCTGTAGAGAACTGACGAATTATCAGGGATTTTTCCCGTATTCTGTGGGAATTTGTGGAGATTCGGTGGGATTTTTCTGGAATTTTGGTTGTGTTTTGAGAAAATTTAGGGAATTTTGTGTGATTTTTCTGGGATTTTGTTGGGTGTTGAGGACATTTTGTGGGATGTTTCTGGAATTTGGTGGGGCTTTTCAAGAATTTTGTGGTATTTTGAAAATGTTTAGGGAATTTTGTGGTGTTTTTTCTTGAATTTTGTGGGAAACTGTGCTGATTTTATGGGGCGTTTCTGGAATTTGGTCGAGTTTTCAGAAGATTTAGGGATTTTTGTGAGATTTTTGTGGGATGTTCTGGGAATTGGTAGAGATTTTGTGGGACATTCCTGTGAATTGGTAGGGTTTTGAAATGATTTAGGGAGTTTTGTGAGACTTCTCTGGAATTTGGTGGGGTTTTTCTAGAATTGTGTGGGATTCTGAGGAGACTTGAAGAATTTTGAGGAATTTGATTTAGATTTTTGTGGGAATTTGTGGAGATTCTTTGGGATTTTTCTGGAATTTGGTGGGCCTTTTCACGAACTTTGTGTGGTTTTGAGGAGACTTGAAGAATTTTGAGGAATTTTTCTTAGATTTTGTGGAAACTTGTGGAGGTTTTGTGTGATTTTTGTGTGATTTTGTGGGATATTGAGGCAATTTAGGGATCTTGAGGGATTTCTCATGTATTTTGTGGGAATTTGTGGAGATTTGGTGGGATAATTTTCTAGAATTTTGTGGTATTTTGAAAAGGTTAAGGGAATTTTGTGGTGTTTTTTCTTGAATTTTGTGGGAAACTGTGCTGATTTTATGGGGCGTTTCTGGAATTTGGTCAAGTTTTCAGAAGATTTAGGGAATTGTGTGAGATTTTTCCTGGAATTTTGTTGGATATTAGGGAGATTTTGTGGGATGCTTGTGGAACTTTGAGGGACTTTTCTGGAATTTGGTGAGATTCTGTAGAGAACTGACGAATTATCAGGGATTTTTCATGTATTCTCTGGGAATTTGTGGAGATTTGGTGGGATTTTTCTGGAATTTTGGTTATGTTTTGAGAAGATTTAGGGAATTTTGGTTGATTTTTCTGGGATTTTGTTGGATATTGAGGACATTTTGTGGGATGTTTCTGGAATTTGGTGGGGCTTTTCAAGAATTTTGTGGTATTTTGAAAAGATTTTGGGAATTTTGTGGTGTTTTTTCTTGAATTTTGTGGGAAACTGTGCTGATTTTATGGGGCGTTTCTGGAATTTGGTCGAGTTTTCAGAAGATTTAGGGATTTTTGTGAGATTTTTGTGGGATGTTCTGGGAATTGGTAGAGATTTTGTGGGACATTCCTGTGAATTGGTAGGGTTTTGAAATGATTGAGGGAGTTTTGTGGGACTTCTCTGGAATTTTGTGTGTTTTTTCTGGAATTGTGTGGGATTCTGAGGAGACTTGAAGAATTTTGAGGAATTTTTCTTAGATTTTGTGGAAACTTGTGGAGGTTTTGGGTGATTTTTGTGTGATTTTGTGGGATATTGAGGCGATTTAGGGATCTTGAGGGATTTCTCATGTATTTTGTGGGAATTTGTGGAGATTTGGTGGGATATTTTTCTAGAATTTGGTCGTGTTTTGAGAAGATTTAGGGAATTTTGTGGGATTTTTCCTGGAATTTTGTTGGATACTGGGGAGATTTTGTGGGTGTTTTGTGGGACTTTGAGGGACTATTCTGGAATTTGGTGAGATTCTGTAGAGAACTGACAAATTATCAGGGATTTTTCATGTATTCTGTGGGAATTTGTGGAGATTCGGTGGGATTTTTGAGGATTTTGGCCGTGTTTTGAGAAGATTTAGGGAATTTTGTGTGATTTTTCTGGGATTTTGTTGGATATTGAGGACATTTTGTGGGATGTTTGTGGAACTTTGAGGGACTTTTCTGGAATTTGGTGAGATTCTGTAGAGAACTGACGAATTATCAGGGATTTTTCATGTATTCTGTGGGAATTTGTGGAGATTCGGTGGGATTTTTGATGATTTTGGCCGTGTTTTGAGAAGATTTAGGGAATTTTGTGGGATTTTTCTTGAATTTTGTGGGATATTGAGGAGATTTTGTGGGATGTTTGTGGAACTTTGAGGGACTTTCCTGGAATTTGGTGAGATTCTGTTGAGAACTGACGAATTATCAGGGATTTTTCATGTATTCTGTGGGAATTTGTGGAGATTCGGTGGGATTTTTGAGGATTTTGGCTGTGTTTTGAGAAGATTTAGGGAAATTTGTGGGATTTTTCTTGAATTTTGTTGGATATTGAGGAGATTTTGTGGGATGTTTGTGGAACTTTGAGGGACTTTCCAAGAATTTTGTGGTATTTTGAAAAGATTTAGGGAATTTTGTGGTGTTTTTTCTTGAATTTTGTGGGAAACTGTGCTGATTTTATGGGGCGTTTCTGGAATTTGGTCGAGTTTTCAGAAGTGTTAGGGATTTTTGTGAGATTTTTGTGGGATGTTTGTGGAACTTTGAGGGACTTTTCTGGAATTTGGTGAGATTCTGTAGAGAACTGACGAATTATCAGGGATTTTTCATGTATACTGTGGGAATTTGTGGAGATTTGATGGGATATTTTTCTAGAATTTGGTAGAGTTTTGAGAAGATTTAGGGAATTTTGTGTGGTTTTTTCCTGAATTTTGTGGGAAACTGTGCTGATTTTATGGGGCGCTTCTGGAATTTGGTCAAGTTTTCAGAAGATTTAGGGAATTGTGTGAGATTTTTCCTGGAATTTTGTTGGATATTAGGGAGATTTTGTGGGATGCTTGTGGAACTTCTGGGGACTTTTCTGGTATTTGGTGAGATTCTGTAGAGAACTGACGAATTATCAGGGGTATTTTCATGTATTCTGTGGGAATTTGTGGAGATTTGGTGGGATATTTTTCTAGAATTTGGTCGTGTTTTGAGAAGATTTAGGGAATTTTGTGGGATTTTTCCTGGAATTTTGTTGGATACTGGGGAGATTTTGTGGGATGTTTGTGGAACTTTGAGGGACTTTTCTGGAATTTGGTGAGATTCTGTTGAGAACTGACGAATTATCAGGGATTTTTCATGTATTCTGTGGGAATTTGTGGAGATTCGGTGGGATTTTTGTGGATTTTGGCGGTGTTTTGAGAAGATTTAGAGAATTTTGTGGGATTTTTCTTGAATTTTGTTGGATATTGAGGAGATTTTGTGGGATGTTTGTGGAACTTTGAGGGACTTTTCTGGAATTTGGTGAGATTCTGTAGAGAACTGACGAATTATCAGGGATTTTTCCCGTATTCTGTGGGAATTTGTGGAGATTCGGTGGGATTTTTCTGGAATTTTGGTTGTGTTTTGAGAAAATTTAGGGAATTTTGTGTGATTTTTCTGGGATTTTGTTGGGTGTTGAGGACATTTTGTGGGATGTTTCTGGAATTTGGTGGGGCTTTTCAAGAATTTTGTGGTATTTTGAAAAGATTTAGGGAATTTTGTGGTGTTTTTTCTTGAATTTTGTGGGAAACTGTGCTGATTTTATGGGGCGTTTCTGGAATTTGGTCGAGTTTTCAGAAGATTTAGGGATTTTTGTGAGATTTTTGTGGGATGTTCTGGGAATTGGTAGAGATTTTGTGGGACATTCCTGTGAATTGGTAGGGTTTTGAAATGATTTAGGGAGTTTTGTGAGACTTCTCTGGAATTTGGTGGGGTTTTTCTAGAATTGTGTGGGATTCTGAGGAGACTTGAAGAATTTTGAGGAATTTGATTTAGATTTTTGTGGGAATTTGTGGAGATTCTTTGGGATTTTTCTGGAATTTGGTGGGCCTTTTCACGAACTTTGTGTGGTTTTGAGGAGACTTGAAGAATTTTGAGGAATTTTTCTTAGATTTTGTGGAAACTTGTGGAGGTTTTGTGTGATTTTTGTGTGATTTTGTGGGATATTGAGGCAATTTAGGGATCTTGAGGGATTTCTCATGTATTTTGTGGGAATTTGTGGAGATTTGGTGGGATAATTTTCTAGAATTTTGTGGTATTTTGAAAAGGTTAAGGGAATTTTGTGGTGTTTTTTCTTGAATTTTGTGGGAAACTGTGCTGATTTTATGGGGCGTTTCTGGAATTTGGTCAAGTTTTCAGAAGATTTAGGGAATTGTGTGAGATTTTTCCTGGAATTTTGTTGGATATTAGGGAGATTTTGTGGGATGCTTGTGGAACTTTGAGGGACTTTTCTGGAATTTGGTGAGATTCTGTAGAGAACTGACGAATTATCAGGGATTTTTCATGTATTCTCTGGGAATTTGTGGAGATTTGGTGGGATTTTTCTGGAATTTTGGTTATGTTTTGAGAAGATTTAGGGAATTTTGGTTGATTTTTCTGGGATTTTGTTGGATATTGAGGACATTTTGTGGGATGTTTCTGGAATTTGGTGGGGCTTTTCAAGAATTTTGTGGTATTTTGAAAAGATTTTGGGAATTTTGTGGTGTTTTTTCTTGAATTTTGTGGGAAACTGTGCTGATTTTATGGGGCGTTTCTGGAATTTGGTCGAGTTTTCAGAAGATTTAGGGATTTTTGTGAGATTTTTGTGGGATGTTCTGGGAATTGGTAGAGATTTTGTGGGACATTCCTGTGAATTGGTAGGGTTTTGAAATGATTGAGGGAGTTTTGTGGGACTTCTCTGGAATTTTGTGTGTTTTTTCTGGAATTGTGTGGGATTCTGAGGAGACTTGAAGAATTTTGAGGAATTTTTCTTAGATTTTGTGGAAACTTGTGGAGGTTTTGGGTGATTTTTGTGTGATTTTGTGGGATATTGAGGCGATTTAGGGATCTTGAGGGATTTCTCATGTATTTTGTGGGAATTTGTGGAGATTTGGTGGGATATTTTTCTAGAATTTGGTCGTGTTTTGAGAAGATTTAGGGAATTTTGTGGGATTTTTCCTGGAATTTTGTTGGATACTGGGGAGATTTTGTGGGTGTTTTGTGGGACTTTGAGGGACTATTCTGGAATTTGGTGAGATTCTGTAGAGAACTGACAAATTATCAGGGATTTTTCATGTATTCTGTGGGAATTTGTGGAGATTCGGTGGGATTTTTGAGGATTTTGGCCGTGTTTTGAGAAGATTTAGGGAATTTTGTGTGATTTTTCTGGGATTTTGTTGGATATTGAGGACATTTTGTGGGATGTTTGTGGAACTTTGAGGGACTTTTCTGGAATTTGGTGAGATTCTGTAGAGAACTGACGAATTATCAGGGATTTTTCATGTATTCTGTGGGAATTTGTGGAGATTCGGTGGGATTTTTGATGATTTTGGCCGTGTTTTGAGAAGATTTAGGGAATTTTGTGGGATTTTTCTTGAATTTTGTGGGATATTGAGGAGATTTTGTGGGATGTTTGTGGAACTTTGAGGGACTTTCCTGGAATTTGGTGAGATTCTGTTGAGAACTGACGAATTATCAGGGATTTTTCATGTATTCTGTGGGAATTTGTGGAGATTCGGTGGGATTTTTGAGGATTTTGGCTGTGTTTTGAGAAGATTTAGGGAAATTTGTGGGATTTTTCTTGAATTTTGTTGGATATTGAGGAGATTTTGTGGGATGTTTGTGGAACTTTGAGGGACTTTCCAAGAATTTTGTGGTATTTTGAAAAGATTTAGGGAATTTTGTGGTGTTTTTTCTTGAATTTTGTGGGAAACTGTGCTGATTTTATGGGGCGTTTCTGGAATTTGGTCGAGTTTTCAGAAGTGTTAGGGATTTTTGTGAGATTTTTGTGGGATGTTTGTGGAACTTTGAGGGACTTTTCTGGAATTTGGTGAGATTCTGTAGAGAACTGACGAATTATCAGGGATTTTTCATGTATACTGTGGGAATTTGTGGAGATTTGATGGGATATTTTTCTAGAATTTGGTAGAGTTTTGAGAAGATTTAGGGAATTTTGTGTGGTTTTTTCCTGAATTTTGTGGGAAACTGTGCTGATTTTATGGGGCGCTTCTGGAATTTGGTCAAGTTTTCAGAAGATTTAGGGAATTGTGTGAGATTTTTCCTGGAATTTTGTTGGATATTAGGGAGATTTTGTGGGATGCTTGTGGAACTTCTGGGGACTTTTCTGGTATTTGGTGAGATTCTGTAGAGAACTGACGAATTATCAGGGGTATTTTCATGTATTCTGTGGGAATTTGTGGAGATTTGGTGGGATATTTTTCTAGAATTTGGTCGTGTTTTGAGAAGATTTAGGGAATTTTGTGGGATTTTTCCTGGAATTTTGTTGGATACTGGGGAGATTTTGTGGGATGTTTGTGGAACTTTGAGGGACTTTTCTGGAATTTGGTGAGATTCTGTAGAGAACTGACGAATTATCAGGGATTTTTCATGTATTCTGTGGGAATTTGTGGAGATTCGGTGGGATTTTTGTGGATTTTGGCGGTGTTTTGAGAAGATTTAGAGAATTTTGTGGGATTTTTCTTGAATTTTGTTGGATATTGAGGAGATTTTGTGGGATGTTTGTGGAACTTTGAGGGACTTTTCTGGAATTTGGTGAGATTCTGTAGAGAACTGACGAATTATCAGGGATTTTTCCCGTATTCTGTGGGAATTTGTGGAGATTCGGTGGGATTTTTCTGGAATTTTGGTTGTGTTTTGAGAAAATTTAGGGAATTTTGTGTGATTTTTCTGGGATTTTGTTGGGTGTTGAGGAGAGTTTGTGGGATGTTTCTGGAATTTGGTGGGGCATTTCAAGAATTTTGTGGTATTTTGAAAAGATTTAGGGAATTTTGTGGTGTTTTTTCTTGAATTTTGTGGGAAACTGTGCTGATTTTATGGGGCGTTTCTGGAATTTGGTCGAGTTTTCAGAAGATTTAGGGATTTTTGTGAGATTTTTGTGGGATGTTCTGGGAATTGGTAGAGATTTTGTGGGACATTCCTGTGAATTGGTAGGGTTTTGAAATGATTTAGGGAGTTTTGTGAGACTTCTCTGGAATTTGGTGGGGTTTTTCTAGAATTGTGTGGGATTCTGAGGAGACTTGAAGAATTTTGAGGAATTTGATTTAGATTTTTGTGGGAATTTGTGGAGATTCTTTGGGATTTTTCTGGAATTTGGTGGGCCTTTTCACGAACTTTGTGTGGTTTTGAGGAGACTTGAAGAATTTTGAGGAATTTTTCTTAGATTTTGTGGAAACTTGTGGAGGTTTTGTGTGATTTTTGTGTGATTTTGTGGGATATTGAGGCAATTTAGGGATCTTGAGGGATTTCTCATGTATTTTGTGGGAATTTGTGGAGATTTGGTGGGATAATTTTCTAGAATTTTGTGGTATTTTGAAAAGGTTAAGGGAATTTTGTGGTGTTTTTTCTTGAATTTTGTGGGAAACTGTGCTGATTTTATGGGGCGTTTCTGGAATTTGGTCAAGTTTTCAGAAGATTTAGGGAATTGTGTGAGATTTTTCCTGGAATTTTGTTGGATATTAGGGAGATTTTGTGGGATGCTTGTGGAACTTTGAGGGACTTTTCTGGAATTTGGTGAGATTCTGTAGAGAACTGACGAATTATCAGGGATTTTTCATGTATTCTCTGGGAATTTGTGGAGATTTGGTGGGATTTTTCTGGAATTTTGGTTATGTTTTGAGAAGATTTAGGGAATTTTGGTTGATTTTTCTGGGATTTTGTTGGATATTGAGGACATTTTGTGGGATGTTTCTGGAATTTGGTGGGGCTTTTCAAGAATTTTGTGGTATTTTGAAAAGATTTTGGGAATTTTGTGGTGTTTTTTCTTGAATTTTGTGGGAAACTGTGCTGATTTTATGGGGCGTTTCTGGAATTTGGTCGAGTTTTCAGAAGATTTAGGGATTTTTGTGAGATTTTTGTGGGATGTTCTGGGAATTGGTAGAGATTTTGTGGGACATTCCTGTGAATTGGTAGGGTTTTGAAATGATTGAGGGAGTTTTGTGGGACTTCTCTGGAATTTGGTGGAGTTTTTCTGGAATTGTGTGGGATTCTGAGGAGACTTGAAGAATTTTGAGGAATTTTTCTTAGATTTTGTGGAAACTTGTGGAGGTTTTGTGGGATTTTTGTGTGATTTTGTGGGATATTGAGGCGATTTAGGGATCTTGAGGGATTTCTCCTGTATTTTGTGGGAATTTGTGGAGATTTGGTGGGATATTTTTCTAGAATTTGGTCATGTTTTGAGAAGATTTAGGGAATTTTGTGGGATTTTTCCTGGAATTTAGTTGGATACTGGGGAGATTTTGTGGGTGTTTTGTGGGACTTTGAGGGACTATTCTGGAATTTGGTGAGATTCTGTAGAGAACTGACAAATTATCAGGGATTTTTCATGTATTCTATGGGAATTTGTGGAGATTCGGTGGGATTTTTGAGGATTTTGGCCGTGTTTTGAGAAGATTTAGGGAATTTTGTGTGATTTTTCTGGGATTTTGTTGGATATTGAGGACATTTTGTGGGATGTTTGTGGAACTTTGAGGGACTTTTCTGGAATTTGGTGAGATTCTGAAGAGAACTGACGAATTATCAGGGATTTTTCATGTATTCTGTGGGAATTTGTGGAGATTCGGTGGGATTTTTGAGGATTTTGGCCGTGTTTTGAGAAGATTTAGAGAATTTTGTGGGATTTTTCCTGGAATTTTGTTGGATACTGGGGAGATTTTGTGGGATGTTTGTGGAGCTTTGAGGGACTTTTCTGGAATTTGGTGAGATTCTGTTGAGAACTGACGAATTATCAGGGATTTTTCATGTATTCTGTGGGAATTTGTGGAGATTCGGTGGGATTTTTGAGGATTTTGGCCGTGTTTTGAGAAGATTTAGGGAATTTTGTGGGATTTTTCTTGAATTTTGTTGGATATTGAGGAGATTTTGTGGGATGTTTGTGGAACTTTGAGGGACTTTCCAAGAATTTTGTGGTATTTTGAAAAGATTTTGGGAATTTTGTGGTGTTTTTTCTTGAATTTTGTGGGAAACTGTGCTGATTTCATGGGGCGTTTCTGGAATTTGGTCGAGTTTTCAGAAGTGTTAGGGATTTTTGTGAGATTTTTGTGGGATGTTTGTGGAACTTTGAGGGACTTTTCTGGAATTTGGTGAGATTCTGTAGAGAACTGACGAATTATCAGGGATTTTTCATGTATACTGTGGGAATTTGTGGAGATTTGATGGGATATTTTTCTAGAATTTGGTAGAGTTTTGAGAAGATTTAGGGAATTTTGTGTGGTTTTTTCCTGAATTTTGTGGGAAACTGTGCTGATTTTATGGGGCGCTTCTGGAATTTGGTCAAGTTTTCAGAAGATTTAGGGAATTGTGTGAGATTTTTCCTGGAATTTTGTTGGATATTAGGGAGATTTTGTGGGATGCTTGTGGAACTTCTGGGGACTTTTCTGGTATTTGGTGAGATTCTGTAGAGAACTGACGAATTATCAGGGGTATTTTCATGTATTCTGTGGGAATTTGTGGAGATTTGGTGGGATATTTTTCTAGAATTTGGTCGTGTTTTGAGAAGATTTAGGGAATTTTGTGAGATTTTTCCTGGAATTTTGTTGGATACTGGGGAGATTTTGTGGGATGTTTGTGGAACTTTGAGGGACTTTTCTGGAATTTGGTGAGATTCTGTAGAGAACTGACGAATTATCAGGGATTTTTCCCGTATTCTGTGGGAATTTGTGGAGATTCGGTGGGATTTTTCTGGAATTTTGGTTGTGTTTTGAGAAAATTTAGGGAATTTTGTGTGATTTTTCTGGGATTTTGTTGGGTGTTGAGGACATTTTGTGGGATGTTTCTGGAATTTGGTGGGGCTTTTCAAGAATTTTGTGGTATTTTGAAAAGATTTAGGGAATTTTGTGGTGTTTTTTCTTGAATTTTGTGGGAAACTGTGCTGATTTTATGGGGCGTTTCTGGAATTTGGTCGAGTTTTCAGAAGATTTAGGGATTTTTGTGAGATTTTTGTGGGATGTTCTGGGA
Organism: Cyanistes caeruleus; assembly: GCF_971803275.1. NCBI lineage: Eukaryota > Metazoa > Chordata > Aves > Passeriformes > Paridae > Cyanistes > Cyanistes caeruleus. The sequence continues at coordinate 64,096,879 of NC_141704.1, forward strand.
ATTGGTAGAGATTTTGTGGGACATTCCTGTGAATTGGTAGGGTTTTGAAATGATTTAGGGAGTTTTGTGAGACTTCTCTGGAATTTGGTGGGCTTTTTCTAGAATTGTGTGGGATTCTGAGGAGACTTGAAGAATTTTGAGGAATTTGATTTAGATTTTTGTGGGAATTTGTGGAGATTCTGTGGGATTTTTTTGGAATTTGGTGGGCCTTTTCACGAACTTTGTGTGGTTTTGAGGAGACTTGAAGAATTTTGAGGAATTTTTCTTAGATTTTGTGGAAACTTGTGGAGGTTTTGTGTGATTTTTGTGTGATTTTGTGGGATATTGAGGCAATTTAGGGATCTTGAGGGATTTCTCATGTATTTTGTGGGAATTTGTGGAGATTTGGTGGGATAATTTTCTAGAATTTTGTGGTATTTTGAAAAGGTTAAGGGAATTTTGTGGTGTTTTTTCTTGAATTTTGTGGGAAACTGTGCTGATTTTATGGGGCGTTTCTGGAATTTGGTCAAGTTTTCAGAAGATTTAGGGAATTGTGTGAGATTTTTCCTGGAATTTTGTTGGATATTAGGGAGATTTTGTGGGATGCTTGTGGAACTTTGAGGGACTTTTCTGGAATTTGGTGAGATTCTGTAGAGAACTGACGAATTATCAGGGATTTTTCATGTATTCTCTGGGAATTTGTGGAGATTTGGTGGGATTTTTCTAGAATTTTGGTAATGTTTTGAGAAGATTTAGGGAATTTTGGTTGATTTTTCTGGGATTTTGTTGGATATTGAGGACATTTTGTGGGATGTTTCTGGAATTTGGTGGGGCTTTTCAAGAATTTTGTGGTATTTTGAAAAGATTTTGGGAATTTTGTGGTGTTTTTTCTTGAATTTTGTGGGAAACTGTGCTGATTTTATGGGGCGTTTCTGGAATTTGGTCGAGTTTTCAGAAGATTTAGGGATTTTTGTGAGATTTTTGTGGGATGTTCTGGGAATTGGTAGAGATTTTGTGGGACATTCCTGTGAATTGGTAGGGTTTTGAAATGATTGAGGGAGTTTTGTGGGACTTCTCTGGAATTTGGTGGGGTTTTTCTGGAATTGTGTGGGATTCTGAGGAGACTTGAAGAATTTTGAGGAATTTTTCTTAGATTTTGTGGAAACTTGTGGAGGTTTTGGGTGATTTTTGTGTGATTTTGTGGGATATTGAGGAGATTTAGGGATCTTGAGGGATTTCTCATGTATTTTGTGGGAATTTGTGGAGATTTGGTGGGATATTTTTCTAGAATTTGGTCGTGTTTTGAGAAGATTTAGGGAATTTTGTGGGATTTTTCCTGGAATTTTGTTGGATACTGGGGAGATTTTGTGGGTGTTTTGTGGGACTTTGAGGGACTATTCTGGAATTTGGTGAGATTCTGTAGAGAACTGACAAATTATCAGGGATTTTTCATGTATTCTGTGGGAATTTGTGGAGATTCGGTGGGATTTTTGAGGATTTTGGCCGTGTTTTGAGAAGATTTAGGGAATTTTGTGTGATTTTTCTGGGATTTTGTTGGATATTGAGGACATTTTGTGGGATGTTTGTGGAACTTTGAGGGACTTTTCTGGAATTTGGTGAGATTCTGTTGAGAACTGACGAATTATCAGGGATTTTTCATGTATTCTGTGGGAATTTGTGGAGATTCGGTGGGATTTTTGATGATTTTGGCCGTGTTTTGAGAAGATTTAGGGAATTTTGTGGGATTTTTCTTGAATTTTGTGGGATATTGAGGAGATTTTGTGGGATGTTTGTGGAACTTTGAGGGACTTTTCTGGAATTTGGTGAGATTCTGTTGAGAACTGACGAATTATCAGGGATTTTTCATGTATTCTGTGGGAATTTGTGGAGATTCTGTGGGATTTTTGTGGATTTTGGCCGTGTTTTGAGAAGATTTAGGGAAATTTGTGGGATTTTTCTTGAATTTTGTTGGATATTGAGGAGATTTTGTGGGATGTTTGTGGAACTTTGAGGGACTTTCCAAGAATTTTGTGGTATTTTGAAAAGATTTTGGGAATTTTGTGGTGTTTTTTCTTGAATTGTGTGGGAAACTGTGCTGATTTCATGGGGCGTTTCTGGAATTTGGTCGAGTTTTCAGAAGTGTTAGGGATTTTTGTGAGATTTTTGTGGGATGTTTGTGGAACTTTGAGGGACTTTTCTGGAATTTGGTGAGATTCTGTAGAGAACTGACGAATTATCAGGGATTTTTCATGTATACTGTGGGAATTTGTGGAGATTTGATGGGATATTTTTCTAGAATTTGGTAGAGTTTTGAGAAGATTTAGGGAATTTTGTGTGGTTTTTTCCTGAATTTTGTGGGAAACTGTGCTGATTTTATGGGGCGCTTCTGGAATTTGGTCAAGTTTTCAGAAGATTTAGGGAATTGTGTGAGATTTTTCCTGGAATTTTGTTGGATATTAGGGAGATTTTGTGGGATGCTTGTGGAACTTCTGGGGACTTTTCTGGTATTTGGTGAGATTCTGTAGAGAACTGACGAATTATCAGGGGTATTTTCATGTATTCTGTGGGAATTTGTGGAGATTTGGTGGGATATTTTTCTAGAATTTGGTCGTGTTTTGAGAAGATTTAGGGAATTTTGTGGGATTTTTCCTGGAATTTTGTTGGATACTGGGGAGATTTTGTGGGATGTTTGTGGAACTTTGAGGGACTTTTCTGGAATTTGGTGAGATTCTGTAGAGAACTGACGAATTATCAGGGATTTTTCCCGTATTCTGTGGGAATTTGTGGAGATTCGGTGGGATTTTTCTGGAATTTTGGTTGTGTTTTGAGAAAATTTAGGGAATTTTGTGTGATTTTTCTGGGATTTTGTTGGGTGTTGAGGACATTTTGTGGGATGTTTCTGGAATTTGGTGGGGCTTTTCAAGAATTTTGTGGTATTTTGAAAAGATTTAGGGAATTTTGTGGTGTTTTTTCTTGAATTTTGTGGGAAACTGTGCTGATTTTATGGGGCGTTTCTGGAATTTGGTCGAGTTTTCAGAAGATTTAGGGATTTTTGTGAGATTTTTGTGGGATGTTCTGGGAATTGGTAGAGATTTTGTGGGACATTCCTGTGAATTGGTAGGGTTTTGAAATGATTTAGGGAGTTTTGTGAGACTTCTCTGGAATTTGGTGGGGTTTTTCTAGAATTGTGTGGGATTCTGAGGAGACTTGAAGAATTTTGAGGAATTTGATATAGATTTTTGTGGGAATTTGTGGAGATTCTGTGGGATTTTTCTGGAATTTGGTGGGCCTTTTCACGAACTTTGTGTGGTTTTGAAGAGACTTGAAGAATTTTGAGGAATTTTTCTTAGATTTTGTGGAAACTTGTGGAGGTTTTGTGTGATTTTTGTGTGATTTTGTGGGATATTGAGGCAATTTAGGGATCTTGAGGGATTTCTCATGTATTTTGTGGGAATTTGTGGAGATTTGGTGGGATAATTTTCTAGAATTTTGTGGTATTTTGAAAAGGTTAAGGGAATTTTGTGGTGTTTTTTCTTGAATTTTGTGGGAAACTGTGCTGATTTTATGGGGCGTTTCTGGAATTTGGTCAAGTTTTCAGAAGATTTAGGGAATTGTGTGAGATTTTTCCTGGAATTTTGTTGGATATTAGGGAGATTTTGTGGGATGCTTGTGGAACTTTGAGGGACTTTTCTGGAATTTGGTGAGATTCTGTAGAGAACTGACGAATTATCAGGGATTTTTCATGTATTCTCTGGGAATTTGTGGAGATTTGGTGGGATTTTTCTGGAATTTTGGTTATGTTTTGAGAAGATTTAGGGAATTTTGGTTGATTTTTCTGGGATTTTGTTGGATATTGAGGACATTTTGTGGGATGTTTCTGGAATTTGGTGGGGCTTTTCAAGAATTTTGTGGTATTTTGAAAAGATTTTGGGAATTTTGTGGTGTTTTTTCTTGAATTTTGTGGGAAACTGTGCTGATTTTATGGGGCGTTTCTGGAATTTGGTCGAGTTTTCAGAAGATTTAGGGATTTTTGTGAGATTTTTGTGGGATGTTCTGGGAATTGGTAGAGATTTTGTGGGACATTCCTGTGAATTGGTAGGGTTTTGAAATGATTGAGGGAGTTTTGTGGGACTTCTCTGGAATTTGGTGGAGTTTTTCTGGAATTGTGTGGGATTCTGAGGAGACTTGAAGAATTTTGAGGAATTTTTCTTAGATTTTGTGGAAACTTGTGGAGGTTTTGTGGGATTTTTGTGTGATTTTGTGGGATATTGAGGCGATTTAGGGATCTTGAGGGATTTCTCATGTATTTTGTGGGAATTTGTGGAGATTTGGTGGGATATTTTTCTAGAATTTGGTCATGTTTTGAGAAGATTTAGGGAATTTTGTGGGATTTTTCCTGGAATTTAGTTGGATACTGGGGAGATTTTGTGGGTGTTTTGTGGGACTTTGAGGGACTATTCTGGAATTTGGTGAGATTCTGTAGAGAACTGACAAATTATCAGGGATTTTTCATGTATTCTATGGGAATTTGTGGAGATTCGGTGGGATTTTTGAGGATTTTGGCCGTGTTTTGAGAAGATTTAGGGAATTTTGTGGGATTTTTCTTGAATTTTGTTGGATATTGAGGAGATTTTGTGGGATGTTTGTGGAACTTTGAGGGACTTTCCAAGAATTTTGTGGTATTTTGAAAAGATTTTGGGAATTTTGTGGTGTTTTTTCTTGAATTGTGTGGGAAACTGTGCTGATTTCATGGGGCGTTTCTGGAATTTGGTCGAGTTTTCAGAAGTGTTAGGGATTTTTGTGAGATTTTTGTGGGATGTTTGTGGAACTTTGAGGGACTTTTCTGGAATTTGGTGAGATTCTGTAGAGAACTGACGAATTATCAGGGATTTTTCACGTATTCAGTGGGAATTTGTGGAGATTTGGTGGGATTTTTCTGGAATTTGGTAGAGTTTTGAGAAGATTTATGGAATTTTGTGTGTTTTTTCTGGAATTTTGTTGGATACTGGGGAGATTTTGTGGGTGGTTTGTGGAACTTTGAGGGACTTTTCTGGAATTTGGTGAGATTCTGTAGAGAACTGACGAATTATCAGGGATTTTTCATGTATTCTGTGGGAATTTGTGGAGATTCTGTGGGATTTTTGTGGATTTTGGCCGTGTTTTGAGAAGATTTAGGGAATTTTGTGTGATTTTTCTGGGATTTTGTTGGATATTGAGGAGATTTTGTGGGATGTTTCTGGAATTTGTTGGGGCTTTTCAAGAATTTTGTGGTATTTTGAAAAGGTTTACGGAATTTTGTGGTGTTTTTTCTTGAATTTTGTGGGAAACTGTGCTGATTTTATGGGGCGTTTCTGGAATTTGGTCGAGTTTTCAGAAGATTTAGGGATTTTTGTGGGATTTCTGTGGGATGTTCTGGGAATTGGTGGAGATTTTGTGGGACATTCCTGTGAATTGGTAGGGTTTTGAAATGATTTAGGGAGTTTTGTGGGACTTCTCTGGAATTTTGTGTGTTTTTTCTGGAATTGTGTGGGATTCTGAGGAGACTTGAAGAATTTTGAGGAATTTTTCTTAGATTTTGTGGAAACTTGTGGAGGTTTTGGGTGATTTTTGTGTGATTTTGTGCGATATTGAGGAGATTTAGGGATCTTGAGGCATTTCTCATGTATTTTGTGGGAATTTGTGGAGATTTGGTGGGATATTTTTCTAGAATTTGGTCGTGTTTTGAGAAGATTTAGGGAATTTTGTGGGATTTTTCCTGGAATTTTGTTGGATACTGGGGAGATTTTGTGGGTGGTTTGTGGAACTTTGAGGGACTTTTCTGGAATTTGGTGAGATTCTGTAGAGAACTGACGAATTATCAGGGATTTTTCATGTATTCTGTGGGAATTTGTGGAGATTTGGTGGGATTTTTGTGGATTTTGGCCGTGTTTTGAGAAGATTTAGGGAATTTTGTGTGATTTTTCTGGGATTTTTTTGGATATTGAGGACATTTTGTGGGATGTTTCGGGAATTTGTTGGGGCTTTTCAAGAATTTTGTGGTATTTTGAAAAGATTTTGGGAATTTTGTGGTGTTTTTTCTTGAATTTTGTGGGAAACTGTGCTGATTTTATGGGGCGTTTCTGGAATTTGGTCGAGTTTTCAGAAGATTTAGGGATTTTTGTGAGATTTTTGTGGGATGTTCTGGGAATTGGTGGAGATTTTGTGGGACATTCCTGTGAATTGGTAGGGTTTTGAAATGATTTAGGGAGTTTTGTGGGACTTCTCTGGAATTTGGTGGGGTTTTTCTGGAATTGTGTGGGATTCTGAGGAGACTTGAAGAATTTTGAGGAATTTGATTTAGATTTTTGTGGGAATTTGTGGAGATTCTGTGGGATTTTTCTGGAATTTGGTGGGCCTTTTCACGAACTTTGTGTGGTTTTGAGGAGACTTGAAGAATTTTGAGGAATTTTTCTTAGATTTTGTGGAAACTTGTGGAGGTTTTGTGTGATTTTTGTGGGATTTTGTGGGATATTGAGGCGATTTAGGGATCTTGAGGGATTTTTCATGTATTTTGTGGGAATTTGTGGAGATTTGGTGGGATATTTTTCTAGAATTTGGTCGTGTTTTGAGAAGATTTAGGGAATTTTGTGGGATTTTTCCTGGAATTTTGTTGGATACTGGGGAGATTTTGTGGGTGTTTTGTGGAACTTTGAGGGACTTCTCTGGAATTTGGTGAGATTCTGTAGAGAACTGACAAATTATCAGGGATTTTTCATGTATTCTGTGGGAATTTGTGGAGATTCGGTGGGATTTTTGAGGATTTTGGCCGTGTTTTGAGAAGATTTAGGGAATTTTGTGTGATTTTTCTGGGATTTTGTTGGATATTGAGGACATTTTGTGGGATGTTTGTGGAACTTTGAGGGACTTTTCTGGAATTTGGTGAGATTCTGTAGAGAACTGACGAATTATCAGGGATTTTTCATGTATTCTGTGGGAATTTGTGGAGATTCGGTGGGATTTTTGAGGATTTTGGCCGTGTTTTGAGAAGATTTAGGGAATTTTGTGGGATTTTTCCTGGAATTTTGTTGGATACTGGGGAGATTTTGTGGGATGTTTGTGGAACTTTGAGGGACTTTTCTGGAATTTGGTGAGATTCTGTAGAGAACTGATGAATTATCAGGGATTTTTCATGTATTCTGTGGGAATTTGTGGAGATTCGGTGGGATTTTTGAGGATTTTGGCCGTGTTTTGAGAAGATTTAGAGAATTTTGTGTGATTTTTCTTGAATTTTGTTGGATATTGAGGAGATTTTGTGGGATGTTTCTGGAATTTGGTGGGGCTTTTCAAGAATTTTGTGGTATTTTGAAAAGATTTTGGGAATTTTGTGGTGTTTTTTCTTGAATTTTGTGGGAAACTGTGCTGATTTCATGGGGCGTTTCTGGAATTTGGTCGAGTTTTCAGAAGTGTTAGGGATTTTTGTGAGATTTTTGTGGGATGTTTGTGGAACTTTGAGGGACTTTTCTGGAATTTGGTGAGATTCTGTAGAGAACTGACGAATTATCAGGGATTTTTCACGTATTCACTGGGAATATGTGGAGATTTGGTGGGATTTTTCTGGAATTTGGTAGAGTTTTGAGAAGATTTAGGGAATTTTGTGTGTTTTTTCTGGAATTTTGTTGGATACTGGGGAGATTTTGTGGGATGTTTGTGGAACTTTGAGGGATTTTTTAGGAATTTGGTGAGATTATGTAGAGAACTGACGAATTATCAGGGATTTTTCATGTATTCTGTGGGAATTTGTGGAGATTCTGTGGGATTTTTGTGGATTTTGGCCGTGTTTTGAGAAGATTTAGGGAATTTTGTGTGATTTTTCTGGGATTTTGTTGGATATTGAGGAGATTTTGTGGGATGTTTCTGGAATTTGTTGGGGCTTTTCAAGAATTTTGTGGTATTTTGAAAAGGTTTAGGGAATTTTGTGGTGTTTTTTCTTGAATTTTGTGGGAAACTGTGCTGATTTTATGGGGCGTTTCTGGAATTTGGTCGAGTTTTCAGAAGATTTAGGGATTTTTGTGAGATTTTTGTGGGATGTTCTGGGAATTGGTAGAGATTTTGTGGGACATTCCTGTGAATTGGTAGGGTTTTGAAATGATTGAGGGAGTTTTGTGGGACTTCTCTGGTATTTGGTGGAGTTTTTCTGGAATTGTGTGGGATTCTGAGGAGACTTGAAGAATTTTGAGGGATTTTTCTTAGATTTTGTGGAAACTTGTGGAGGTTTTGTGGGATTTTTGTGTGATTTTGTGGGATATTGAGGCGATTTAGGGATCTTGAGGGATTTCTCATGTATTTTGTGGGAATTTGTGGAGATTTGGTGGGATATTTTTCTAGAATTTGGTCATGTTTTGAGAAGATTTAGGGAATTTTGTGGGATTTTTCCTGGAATTTTGTTGGATACTGGGGAGATTTTGTGGGTGTTTTGTGGGACTTTGAGGGACTATTCTGGAATTTGGTGAGATTCTGTAGAGAACTGACAAATTATCAGGGATTTTTCATGTATTCTATGGGAATTTGTGGAGATTCGGTGGGATTTTTGAGGATTTTGGCCGTGTTTTGAGAAGATTTAGAGAATTTTGTGTGATTTTTCCTGGAATTTTGTTGGATACTGGGGAGATTTTGTGGGATGTTTGTGGAGCTTTGAGGGACTTTTCTGGAATTTGGTGAGATTCTGTTGAGAACTGACGAATTATCAGGGATTTTTCATGTATTCTGTGGGAATTTGTGGAGATTCGGTGGGATTTTTGAGGATTTTGGCCGTGTTTTGAGAAGATTTAGGGAATTTTGTGGGATTTTTCTTGAATTTTGTTGGATATTGAGGAGATTTTGTGGGATGTTTGTGGAACTTTGAGGGACTTTCCAAGAATTTTGTGGTATTTTGAAAAGATTTTGGGAATTTTGTGGTGTTTTTTCTTGAATTGTGTGGGAAACTGTGCTGATTTCATGGGGCGTTTCTGGAATTTGGTCGAGTTTTCAGAAGTGTTAGGGATTTTTGTGAGATTTTTGTGGGATGTTTGTGGAACTTTGAGGGACTTTTCTGGAATTTGGTGAGATTCTGTAGAGAACTGACGAATTATCAGGGATTTTTCACGTATTCAGTGGGAATTTGTGGAGATTTGGTGGGATTTTTCTGGAATTTGGTAGAGTTTTGAGAAGATTTATGGAATTTTGTGTGTTTTTTCTGGAATTTTGTTGGATACTGGGGAGATTTTGTGGGTGGTTTGTGGAACTTTGAGGGACTTTTCTGGTATTTGGTGAGATTCTGTAGAGAACTGACGAATTATCAGGGATTTTTCATGTATTCTGTGGGAATTTGTGGAGATTCTGTGGGATTTTTGTGGATTTTGGCCGTGTTTTGAGAAGATTTAGGGAATTTTGTGTGATTTTTCTGGGATTTTGTTGGATATTGAGGAGATTTTGTGGGATGTTTCTGGAATTTGTTGGGGCTTTTCAAGAATTTTGTGGTATTTTGAAAAGGTTTACGGAATTTTGTGGTGTTTTTTCTTGAATTTTGTGGGAAACTGTGCTGATTTTATGGGGCGTTTCTGGAATTTGGTCGAGTTTTCAGAAGATTTAGGGATTTTTGTGGGATTTCTGTGGGATGTTCTGGGAATTGGTGGAGATTTTGTGGGACATTCCTGTGAATTGGTAGGGTTTTGAAATGATTTAGGGAGTTTTGTGGGACTTCTCTGGAATTTTGTGTGTTTTTTCTGGAATTGTGTGGGATTCTGAGGAGACTTGAAGAATTTTGAGGAATTTTTCTTAGATTTTGTGGAAACTTGTGGAGGTTTTGGGTGATTTTTGTGTGATTTTGTGCGATATTGAGGAGATTTAGGGATCTTGAGGCATTTCTCATGTATTTTGTGGGAATTTGTGGAGATTTGGTGGGATATTTTTCTAGAATTTGGTCGTGTTTTGAGAAGATTTAGGGAATTTTGTGGGATTTTTCCTGGAATTTTGTTGGATACTGGGGAGATTTTGTGGGTGGTTTGTGGAACTTTGAGGGACTTTTCTGGAATTTGGTGAGATTCTGTAGAGAACTGACGAATTATCAGGGATTTTTCATGTATTCTGTGGGAATTTGTGGAGATTTGGTGGGATTTTTGTGGATTTTGGCCGTGTTTTGAGAAGATTTAGGGAATTTTGTGTGATTTTTCTGGGATTTTTTTGGATATTGAGGACATTTTGTGGGATGTTTCGGGAATTTGTTGGGGCTTTTCAAGAATTTTGTGGTATTTTGAAAAGGTTTAGGGAGTTTTGTGGTGTTTTTTCTTGAATTTTGTGGGAAACTGTGCTGATTTTATGGGGCGTTTCTGGAATTTGGTCGAGTTTTCAGAAGATTTAGGGATTTTTGTGAGATTTTTGTGGGATGTTCTGGGAATTGGTGGAGATTTTGTGGGACATTCCTGTGAATTGGTAGGGTTTTGAAATGATTTAGGGAGTTTTGTGGGACTTCTCTGGAATTTGGTGGGGTTTTTCTGGAATTGTGTGGGATTCTGAGGAGACTTGAAGAATTTTGAGGAATTTGATTTAGATTTTTGTGGGAATTTGTGGAGATTCTGTGGGATTTTTCTGGAATTTGGTGGGCCTTTTCACGAACTTTGTGTGGTTTTGAGGAGACTTGAAGAATTTTGAGGAATTTTTCTTAGATTTTGTGGAAACTTGTGGAGGTTTTGTGTGATTTTTGTGGGATTTTGTGGGATATTGAGGCGATTTAGGGATCTTGAGGGATTTTTCATGTATTTTGTGGGAATTTGTGGAGATTTGGTGGGATATTTTTCTAGAATTTGGTCGTGTTTTGAGAAGATTTAGGGAATTTTGTGGGATTTTTCCTGGAATTTTGTTGGATACTGGGGAGATTTTGTGGGTGGTTTGTGGAACTTTGAGGGACTTCTCTGGAATTTGGTGAGATTCTGTAGAGAACTGACAAATTATCAGGGATTTTTCATGTATTCTGTGGGAATTTGTGGAGATTCGGTGGGATTTTTGAGGATTTTGGCCGTGTTTTGAGAAGATTTAGGGAATTTTGTGTGATTTTTCTGGGATTTTGTTGGATATTGAGGACATTTTGTGGGATGTTTGTGGAACTTTGAGGGACTTTTCTGGAATTTGGTGAGATTCTGTAGAGAACTGACGAATTATCAGGGATTTTTCATGTATTCTGTGGGAATTTGTGGAGATTCGGTGGGATTTTTGTGCATTTTGGCCGTGTTTTGAGAAGATTTAGGGAATTTTGTGTGATTTTTCTGGGATTTTGTTGGATATTGAGGACATTTTGTGGGATGTTTGTGGAACTTTGAGGGACTTTTCTGGAATTTGGTGAGATTCTGTAGAGAACTGACGAATTATCAGGGATTTTTCATGTATTCTGTGGGAATTTGTGGAGATTCGGTGGGATTTTTGAGGATTTTGGCCGTGTTTTGAGAAGATTTAGGGAATTTTGTGGGATTTTTCCTGGAATTTTGTTGGATACTGGGGAGATTTTGTGGGTGGTTTGTGGAACTTTGAGGGACTTTTCTGGAATTTGGTGAGATTCTGTAGAGAACTGATGAATTATCAGGGATTTTTCATGTATTCTGTGGGAATTTGTGGAGATTCGGTGGGATTTTTGAGGATTTTGGCCGTGTTTTGAGAAGATTTAGAGAATTTTGTGGGATTTTTCTTGAATTTTGTTGGATATTGAGGAGATTTTGTGGGATGTTTCTGGAATTTGGTGGGGCTTTTCAAGAATTTTGTGGTATTTTGAAAAGATTTTGGGAATTTTGTGGTGTTTTTTCTTGAATTTTGTGGGAAACTGTGCTGATTTCATGGGGCGTTTCTGGAATTTGGTCGAGTTTTCAGAAGTGTTAGGGATTTTTGTGAGATTTTTGTGGGATGTTTGTGGAACTTTGAGGGACTTTTCTGGAATTTGGTGAGATTCTGTAGAGAACTGACGAATTATCAGGGATTTTTCACGTATTAACTGGGAATATGTGGAGATTTGGTGGGATTTTTCTGGAATTTGGTAGAGTTTTGAGAAGATTTAGGGAATTTTGTGTGTTTTTTCTGGAATTTTGTTGGATACTGGGGAGATTTTGTGGGATGTTTGTGGAACTTTGAGGGATTTTTTAGGAATTTGGTGAGATTATGTAGAGAACTGACGAATTATCAGGGATTTTTCATGTATTCTGTGGGAATTTGTGGAGATTCTGTGGGATTTTTGTGGATTTTGGCCGTGTTTTGAGAAGATTTAGGGAATTTTGTGTGATTTTTCTGGGATTTTGTTGGATATTGAGGAGATTTTGTGGGATGTTTCTGGAATTTGTTGGGGCTTTTCAAGAATTTTGTGGTATTTTGAAAAGGTTTAGGGAATTTTGTGGTGTTTTTTCTTGAATTTTGTGGGAAACTGTGCTGATTTTATGGGGCGTTTCTGGAATTTGGTCGAGTTTTCAGAAGATTTAGGGATTTTTGTGGGATTTTTCCTGGAATTTTGTTGGATACTGGGGAGATTTTGTGGGTGGTTTGTGGAACTTTGAGGGACTTTTCTGGAATTTGGTGAGATTCTGTAGAGAACTGACGAATTATCAGGGATTTTTCATGTATTCTGTGGGAATTTGTGGAGATTTGGTGGGATTTTTGTGCATTTTGGCCGTGTTTTGAGAAGATTTAGGGAATTTTGTGTGATTTTTCTGGGATTTTGTTGGATATTGAGGACATTTTGTGGGATGTTTCTGGAATTTGGTGGGGCTTTTCAAGAATTTTGTGGTATTTTGAAAAGGTTTAGGGAATTTCGTGGTGTTTTTTCTTGAATTTTGTGGGAAACTGTGCTGATTTTATGGGGCGTTTCTGGAATTTGGTCGAGTTTTCAGAAGATTTAGGGATTTTTGTGAGATTTTTGTGGGATGTTCTGGGAATTGGTAGAGATTTTGTGGGACATTCCTATGAATTGGTAGGGTGTTGAAATGATTTAGGGAGTTTTGTGGGACTTCTCTGGAATTTTGTGTGTTTTTTCTAGAATTGTGTGGGATTCTGAGGAGACTTGAAGAATTTTGAGGAATTTGATTTAGATTTTTGTGGGAATTTGTGGAGATTCTGTGGGAGTTTTCTGGAATTTGGTGGGCCTTTTCACGAACTTTGTGTGGTTTTGAGGAGACTTGAAGAATTTTGAGGAATTTTTCTTAGATTTTGTGGAAACTTGTGGAGGTTTTGTGTGATTTTTGTGTGATTTTGTGGGATATTGAGGCGATTTCGGGATCTTGAGGGATTTCTCATGTATTTTGTGGGAATTTGTGGAGATTTGGTGGGATAATTTTCTAGAATTTGGTCATGTTTTGAGAAGAATTAGGCAATTTTTTGGTGTTTTTTCTTGAATTTTGTGGGAAACTGTGCTGATTTTATTGGGCATTTCTGGAATTTCGTCAAGTTTTCAGAAGATTTAGGGAATTTTGTGAGATTTTTCCTGGAATTTTCTTGGATATTCGGGAGATTTTGTGGGATGCTTGTGGAACTTTGAGGGACTTTTCTGGAATTTGGTGAGATTCTGTAGAGAACTGACGAATTATCAGGGATTTTTCATGTATTCTCTGGGAATTTGTGGAGATTTGGTGGGATATTTTTCTAGAATTTGGTCGTGTTTTGAGAAGATTTAGAGAATTTTGTGGGATTTTTCTTGAATTTTGTTGGGTATTGAGGACATTTTGTGGGATGTTTGTGAAACTTTGAGGGACTTTTCTGGAATTTGGTGAGATTCTGTAGAGAACTGACGAATTATCAGGGATTTTTCACATATTCTGTGGGAATTTGTGGAGATTTGGTGGGATTTTTCTGGAATTTTGGTTATGTTTTGAGAAAATTTAGGGAATTTTGTGTGACTTTTCTGGGATTTTGTTGGATATTGAGGACATTTTGTGGGATGTTTCTGGAATTTGGTGGGGCTTTTCAAGAATTTTGTGGTATTTTGAAAAGATTTTGGGAATTTTGTGGTGTTTTTTCTTGAATTTTGTGGGAAACTGTGCTGATTTTATGGGGCGTTTCTGGAATTTGGTCGAGTTTTCAGATGATTTAGGGATTTTTGTGGGATTTCTGTGGGATGTTCTGGGAATTGGTGGAGATTTTGTGGGACATTCCTGTGAATTGGTAGGGTTTTGAAATGATTTAGGGAGTTTTGTGGGACTTCTCTGGAATTTTGTGTGTTTTTTCTGGAATTGTGTGGGATTCTGAGGAGACTTGAAGAATTTTGAGGAATTTTTCTTAGATTTTGTGGAAACTTGTGGAGGTTTTGGGTGATTTTTGTGTGATTTTGTGGGATATTGAGGAGATTTAGGGATCTTGAGGGATTTCTCATGTATTTTGTGGGAATTTGTGGAGATTTGGTGGGATATTTTTCTAGAATTTGGTCGTGTTTTGAGAAGATTTAGGGAATTTTGTGGGATTTTTCCTGGAATTTTGTTGGATACTGGGGAGATTTTGTGGGTGGCTTGTGGAACTTTGAGGGACTTTTCTGGAATTTGGTGAGATTCTGTAGAGAACTGACGAATTATCAGGGATTTTTCATGTATTCTGTGGGAATTTGTGGAGATTTGGTGGGATTTTTGTGCATTTTGGCCGTGTTTTGAGAAGATTTAGGGAATTTTGTGTGATTTTTCTGGGATTTTGTTGGATATTGAGGACATTTTGTGGGATGTTTCTGGAATTTGGTGGGGCTTTTCAAGAATTTTGTGGTATTTTGAAAAGATTTAGGGAATTTTGTGGTGTTTTTTCTTGAATTTTGTGGGAAACTGTGCTGATTTTATGGGGCGTTTCTGGAATTTGGTCGAGTTTTCAGAAGATTTAGGGATTTTTGTGAGATTTTTGTGGGATGTTCTGGGAATTGGTAGAGATTTTGTGGGACATTCCTGTGAATTGGTAGGGTTTTGAAATGATTGAGGGAGTTTTGTGGGACTTCTCTGGAATTTTGTGTGTTTTTTCTGGAATTGTGTGGGATTCTGAGGAGACTTGAAGAATTTTGAGGAATTTGATTTAGATTTTTGTGGGAATTTGTGGAGAATCTGTGGGATTTTTCTGGAATTTGGTGGGCCTTTTCACGAACTTTGTGTGGTTTTGAGGAGACTTGAAGAATTTTGAGGAATTTTTCTTAGATTTTGTGGAAACTTGTTTAGGTTTTGTGTGATTTTTGTGTGATTTTGTGGGATATTGAGGCGATTTCGGGATCTTGAGGGATTTCTCATGTATTTTGTGGGAATTTGTGGAGATTTGGTGGGATAATTTTCTAGAATTTGGTCATGTTTTGAGAAGATTTAGGGAATTTTGTGGGATTTTTCCTGGAATTTAGTTGGATACTGGGGAGATTTTGTGGGTGTTTTGTGGGACTTTGAGGGACTATTCTGGAATTTGGTGAGATTCTGTAGAGAACTGACAAATTATCAGGGATTTTTCATGTATTCTATGGGAATTTGTGGAGATTCGGTGGGATTTTTGAGGATTTTGGCCGTGTTTTGAGAAGATTTAGAGAATTTTGTGGGATTTTTCCTGGAATTTTGTTGGATCCTGGGGAGATTTTGTGGGATGTTTGTGGAGCTTTGAGGGACTTTTCTGGAATTTGGTGAGATTCTGTTGAGAACTGACGAATTATCAGGGATTTTTCATGTATTCTGTGGGAATTTGTGGAGATTCGGTGGGATTTTTGAGGATTTTGGCCGTGTTTTGAGAAGATTTAGGGAATTTTGTGGGATTTTTCTTGAATTTTGTTGGATATTGAGGAGATTTTGTGGGATGTTTGTGGAACTTTGAGGGACTTTCCAAGAATTTTGTGGTATTTTGAAAAGATTTTGGGAATTTTGTGGTGTTTTTTCTTGAATTGTGTGGGAAACTGTGCTGATTTTATGGGGCGTTTCTGGAATTTGGTCGAGTTTTCAGAAGTGTTAGGGATTTTTGTGAGATTTTTGTGGGATGTTTGTGGAACTTTGAGGGACTTTTCTGGAATTTGGTGAGATTCTGTAGAGAACTGACGAATTATCAGGGATTTTTCACGTATTCAGTGGGAATTTGTGGAGATTTGGTGGGATTTTTCTGGAATTTGGTAGAGTTTTGAGAAGATTTATGGAATTTTGTGTGTTTTTTCTGGAATTTTGTTGGATACTGGGGAGATTTTGTGGGTGGTTTGTGGAACTTTGAGGGACTTTTCTGGAATTTGGTGAGATTCTGTAGAGAACTGACGAATTATCAGGGATTTTTCATGTATTCTGTGGGAATTTGTGGAGATTCTGTGGGATTTTTGTGGATTTTGGCCGTGTTTTGAGAAGATTTAGGGAATTTTGTGTGATTTTTCTGGGATTTTGTTGGATATTGAGGAGATTTTGTGGGATGTTTCTGGAATTTGTTGGGGCTTTTCAAGAATTTTGTGGTATTTTGAAAAGGTTTACGGAATTTTGTGGTGTTTTTTCTTGAATTTTGTGGGAAACTGTGCTGATTTTATGGGGCGTTTCTGGAATTTGGTCGAGTTTTCAGAAGATTTAGGGATTTTTGTGGGATTTCTGTGGGATGTTCTGGGAATTGGTGGAGATTTTGTGGGACATTCCTGTGAATTGGTAGGGTTTTGAAATGATTTAGGGAGTTTTGTGGGACTTCTCTGGAATTTTGTGTGTTTTTTCTGGAATTGTGTGGGATTCTGAGGAGACTTGAAGAATTTTGAGGAATTTTTCTTAGATTTTGTGGAAACTTGTGGAGGTTTTGGGTGATTTTTGTGTGATTTTGTGCGATATTGAGGAGATTTAGGGATCTTGAGGCATTTCTCATGTATTTTGTGGGAATTTGTGGAGATTTGGTGGGATATTTTTCTAGAATTTGGTCGTGTTTTGAGAAGATTTAGGGAATTTTGTGGGATTTTTCCTGGAATTTTGTTGGATACTGGGGAGATTTTGTGGGTGGTTTGTGGAACTTTGAGGGACTTTTCTGGAATTTGGTGAGATTCTGTAGAGAACTGACGAATTATCAGGGATTTTTCATGTATTCTGTGGGAATTTGTGGAGATTTGGTGGGATTTTTGTGGATTTTGGCCGTGTTTTGAGAAGATTTAGGGAATTTTGTGTGATTTTTCTGGGATTTTTTTGGATATTGAGGACATTTTGTGGGATGTTTCGGGAATTTGTTGGGGCTTTTCAAGAATTTTGTGGTATTTTGAAAAGATTTTGGGAATTTTGTGGTGTTTTTTCTTGAATTTTGTGGGAAACTGTGCTGATTTCATGGGGCGTTTCTGGAATTTGGTCGAGTTTTCAGAAGTGTTAGGGATTTTTGTGAGATTTTTGTGGGATGTTTGTGGAACTTTGAGGGACTTTTCTGGAATTTGGTGAGATTCTGTAGAGAACTGACGAATTATCAGGGATTTTTCACGTATTCAGTGGGAATTTGTGGAGATTTGGTGGGATTTTTCTGGAATTTGGTAGAGTTTTGAGAAGATTTATGGAATTTTGTGTGTTTTTTCTGGAATTTTGTTGGATACTGGGGAGATTTTGTGGGTGGTTTGTGGAACTTTGAGGGACTTTTCTGGAATTTGGTGAGATTCTGTAGAGAACTGACGAATTATCAGGGATTTTTCATGTATTCTGTGGGAATTTGTGGAGATTCTGTGGGATTTTTGTGGATTTTGGCCGTGTTTTGAGAAGATTTAGGGAATTTTGTGTGATTTTTCTGGGATTTTGTTGGATATTGAGGAGATTTTGTGGGATGTTTCTGGAATTTGTTGGGGCTTTTCAAGAATTTTGTGGTATTTTGAAAAGGTTTACGGAATTTTGTGGTGTTTTTTCTTGAATTTTGTGGGAAACTGTGCTGATTTTATGGGGCGTTTCTGGAATTTGGTCGAGTTTTCAGAAGATTTAGGGATTTTTGTGGGATTTCTGTGGGATGTTCTGGGAATTGGTGGAGATTTTGTGGGACATTCCTGTGAATTGGTAGGGTTTTGAAATGATTTAGGGAGTTTTGTGGGACTTCTCTGGAATTTTGTGTGTTTTTTCTGGAATTGTGTGGGATTCTGAGGAGACTTGAAGAATTTTGAGGAATTTTTCTTAGATTTTGTGGAAACTTGTGGAGGTTTTGGGTGATTTTTGTGTGATTTTGTGCGATATTGAGGAGATTTAGGGATCTTGAGGCATTTCTCATGTATTTTGTGGGAATTTGTGGAGATTTGGTGGGATATTTTTCTAGAATTTGGTCGTGTTTTGAGAAGATTTAGGGAATTTTGTGGGATTTTTCCTGGAATTTTGTTGGATACTGGGGAGATTTTGTGGGTGGTTTGTGGAACTTTGAGGGACTTTTCTGGAATTTGGTGAGATTCTGTAGAGAACTGACGAATTATCAGGGATTTTTCATGTATTCTGTGGGAATTTGTGGAGATTTGGTGGGATTTTTGTGGATTTTGGCCGTGTTTTGAGAAGATTTAGGGAATTTTGTGTGATTTTTCTGGGATTTTGTTGGATATTGAGGACATTTTGTGGGATGTTTCGGGAATTTGTTGGGGCTTTTCAAGAATTTTGTGGTATTTTGAAAAGATTTTGGGAATTTTGTGGTGTTTTTTCTTGAATTTTGTGGGAAACTGTGCTGATTTTATGGGGCGTTTCTGGAATTTGGTCGAGTTTTCAGAAGATTTAGGGATTTTTGTGAGATTTTTGTGGGATGTTCTGGGAATTGGTGGAGATTTTGTGGGACATTCCTGTGAATTGGTAGGGTTTTGAAATGATTTAGGGAGTTTTGTGGGACTTCTCTGGAATTTGGTGGGGTTTTTCTGGAATTGTGTGGGATTCTGAGGAGACTTGAAGAATTTTGAGGAATTTGATTTAGATTTTTGTGGGAATTTGTGGAGATTCTGTGGGATTTTTCTGGAATTTGGTGGGCCTTTTCACGAACTTTGTGTGGTTTTGAGGAGACTTGAAGAATTTTGAGGAATTTTTCTTAGATTTTGTGGAAACTTGTGGAGGTTTTGTGTGATTTTTGTGGGATTTTGTGGGATATTGAGGCGATTTAGGGATCTTGAGGGATTTTTCATGTATTTTGTGGGAATTTGTGGAGATTTGGTGGGATATTTTTCTAGAATTTGGTCGTGTTTTGAGAAGATTTAGGGAATTTTGTGGGATTTTTCCTGGAATTTTGTTGGATACTGGGGAGATTTTGTGGGTGTTTTGTGGAACTTTGAGGGACTTCTCTGGAATTTGGTGAGATTCTGTAGAGAACTGACAAATTATCAGGGATTTTTCATGTATTCTGTGGGAATTTGTGGAGATTCGGTGGGATTTTTGAGGATTTTGGCCGTGTTTTGAGAAGATTTAGGGAATTTTGTGTGATTTTTCTGGGATTTTGTTGGATATTGAGGACATTTTGTGGGATGTTTGTGGAACTTTGAGGGACTTTTCTGGAATTTGGTGAGATTCTGTAGAGAACTGACGAATTATCAGGGATTTTTCATGTATTCTGTGGGAATTTGTGGAGATTCGGTGGGATTTTTGAGGATTTTGGCCGTGTTTTGAGAAGATTTAGGGAATTTTGTGGGATTTTTCCTGGAATTTTGTTGGATACTGGGGAGATTTTGTGGGATGTTTGTGGAACTTTGAGGGACTTTTCTGGAATTTGGTGAGATTCTGTAGAGAACTGATGAATTATCAGGGATTTTTCATGTATTCTGTGGGAATTTGTGGAGATTCGGTGGGATTTTTGAGGATTTTGGCCGTGTTTTGAGAAGATTTAGAGAATTTTGTGGGATTTTTCTTGAATTTTGTTGGATATTGAGGAGATTTTGTGGGATGTTTCTGGAATTTGGTGGGGCTTTTCAAGAATTTTGTGGTATTTTGAAA
Source organism: Cyanistes caeruleus (assembly GCF_971803275.1). NCBI lineage: Eukaryota > Metazoa > Chordata > Aves > Passeriformes > Paridae > Cyanistes > Cyanistes caeruleus. Next base: position 64,116,705 of record NC_141704.1, read on the forward strand.
AGATTTTGGGAATTTTGTGGTGTTTTTTCTTGAATTTTGTGGGAAACTGTGCTGATTTCATGGGGCGTTTCTGGAATTTGGTCGAGTTTTCAGAAGTGTTAGGGATTTTTGTGAGATTTTTGTGGGATGTTTGTGGAACTTTGAGGGACTTTTCTGGAATTTGGTGAGATTCTGTAGAGAACTGACGAATTATCAGGGATTTTTCACGTATTCACTGGGAATATGTGGAGATTTGGTAAGATTTTTCTGGAATTTGGTAGAGTTTTGAGAAGATTTAGGGAATTTTGTGTGTTTTTTCTGGAATTTTGTTGGATACTGGGGAGATTTTGTGGGATGTTTGTGGAACTTTGAGGGATTTTTTAGGAATTTGGTGAGATTATGTAGAGAACTGACGAATTATCAGGGATTTTTCATGTATTCTGTGGGAATTTGTGGAGATTCGGTGGGATTTTTGTGCATTTTGGCCGTGTTTTGAGAAGATTTAGGGAATTTTGTGTGATTTTTCTGGGATTTTGTTGGATATTGAGGACATTTTGTGGGATGTTTGTGGAACTTTGAGGGACTTTTCTGGAATTTGGTGAGATTCTGTAGAGAACTGACGAATTATCAGGGATTTTTCATGTATTCTGTGGGAATTTGTGGAGATTCGGTGGGATTTTTGAGGATTTTGGCCGTGTTTTGAGAAGATTTAGGGAATTTTGTGGGATTTTTCCTGGAATTTTGTTGGATACTGGGGAGATTTTGTGGGTGGTTTGTGGAACTTTGAGGGACTTTTCTGGAATTTGGTGAGATTCTGTAGAGAACTGATGAATTATCAGGGATTTTTCATGTATTCTGTGGGAATTTGTGGAGATTCGGTGGGATTTTTGAGGATTTTGGCCGTGTTTTGAGAAGATTTAGAGAATTTTGTGGGATTTTTCTTGAATTTTGTTGGATATTGAGGAGATTTTGTGGGATGTTTCTGGAATTTGGTGGGGCTTTTCAAGAATTTTGTGGTATTTTGAAAAGATTTTGGGAATTTTGTGGTGTTTTTTCTTGAATTTTGTGGGAAACTGTGCTGATTTCATGGGGCGTTTCTGGAATTTGGTCGAGTTTTCAGAAGTGTTAGGGATTTTTGTGAGATTTTTGTGGGATGTTTGTGGAACTTTGAGGGACTTTTCTGGAATTTGGTGAGATTCTGTAGAGAACTGACGAATTATCAGGGATTTTTCACGTATTCACTGGGAATATGTGGAGATTTGGTGGGATTTTTCTGGAATTTGGTAGAGTTTTGAGAAGATTTAGGGAATTTTGTGTGTTTTTTCTGGAATTTTGTTGGATACTGGGGAGATTTTGTGGGATGTTTGTGGAACTTTGAGGGATTTTTTAGGAATTTGGTGAGATTATGTAGAGAACTGACGAATTATCAGGGATTTTTCATGTATTCTGTGGGAATTTGTGGAGATTCTGTGGGATTTTTGTGGATTTTGGCCGTGTTTTGAGAAGATTTAGGGAATTTTGTGTGATTTTTCTGGGATTTTGTTGGATATTGAGGAGATTTTGTGGGATGTTTCTGGAATTTGTTGGGGCTTTTCAAGAATTTTGTGGTATTTTGAAAAGGTTTAGGGAATTTTGTGGTGTTTTTTCTTGAATTTTGTGGGAAACTGTGCTGATTTTATGGGGCGTTTCTGGAATTTGGTCGAGTTTTCAGAAGATTTAGGGATTTTTGTGGGATTTTTCCTGGAATTTTGTTGGATACTGGGGAGATTTTGTGGGTGGTTTGTGGAACTTTGAGGGACTTTTCTGGAATTTGGTGAGATTCTGTAGAGAACTGACGAATTATCAGGGATTTTTCATGTATTCTGTGGGAATTTGTGGAGATTTGGTGGGATTTTTGTGCATTTTGGCCGTGTTTTGAGAAGATTTAGGGAATTTTGTGTGATTTTTCTGGGATTTTGTTGGATATTGAGGACATTTTGTGGGATGTTTCTGGAATTTGGTGGGGCTTTTCAAGAATTTTGTGGTATTTTGAAAAGGTTTAGGGAATTTCGTGGTGTTTTTTCTTGAATTTTGTGGGAAACTGTGCTGATTTTATGGGGCGTTTCTGGAATTTGGTCGAGTTTTCAGAAGATTTAGGGATTTTTGTGAGATTTTTGTGGGATGTTCTGGGAATTGGTAGAGATTTTGTGGGACATTCCTATGAATTGGTAGGGTGTTGAAATGATTTAGGGAGTTTTGTGGGACTTCTCTGGAATTTTGTGTGTTTTTTCTAGAATTGTGTGGGATTCTGAGGAGACTTGAAGAATTTTGAGGAATTTGATTTAGATTTTTGTGGGAATTTGTGGAGATTCTGTGGGAGTTTTCTGGAATTTGGTGGGCCTTTTCACGAACTTTGTGTGGTTTTGAGGAGACTTGAAGAATTTTGAGGAATTTTTCTTAGATTTTGTGGAAACTTGTGGAGGTTTTGTGTGATTTTTGTGTGATTTTGTGGGATATTGAGGCGATTTCGGGATCTTGAGGGATTTCTCATGTATTTTGTGGGAATTTGTGGAGATTTGGTGGGATAATTTTCTAGAATTTGGTCATGTTTTGAGAAGAATTAGGCAATTTTTTGGTGTTTTTTCTTGAATTTTGTGGGAAACTGTGCTGATTTTATTGGGCATTTCTGGAATTTCGTCAAGTTTTCAGAAGATTTAGGGAATTTTGTGAGATTTTTCCTGGAATTTTCTTGGATATTCGGGAGATTTTGTGGGATGCTTGTGGAACTTTGAGGGACTTTTCTGGAATTTGGTGAGATTCTGTAGAGAACTGACGAATTATCAGGGATTTTTCATGTATTCTCTGGGAATTTGTGGAGATTTGGTGGGATATTTTTCTAGAATTTGGTCGTGTTTTGAGAAGATTTAGAGAATTTTGTGGGATTTTTCTTGAATTTTGTTGGGTATTGAGGACATTTTGTGGGATGTTTGTGAAACTTTGAGGGACTTTTCTGGAATTTGGTGAGATTCTGTAGAGAACTGACGAATTATCAGGGATTTTTCACATATTCTGTGGGAATTTGTGGAGATTTGGTGGGATTTTTCTGGAATTTTGGTTATGTTTTGAGAAAATTTAGGGAATTTTGTGTGACTTTTCTGGGATTTTGTTGGATATTGAGGACATTTTGTGGGATGTTTCTGGAATTTGGTGGGGCTTTTCAAGAATTTTGTGGTATTTTGAAAAGATTTTGGGAATTTTGTGGTGTTTTTTCTTGAATTTTGTGGGAAACTGTGCTGATTTTATGGGGCGTTTCTGGAATTTGGTCGAGTTTTCAGATGATTTAGGGATTTTTGTGGGATTTCTGTGGGATGTTCTGGGAATTGGTGGAGATTTTGTGGGACATTCCTGTGAATTGGTAGGGTTTTGAAATGATTTAGGGAGTTTTGTGGGACTTCTCTGGAATTTTGTGTGTTTTTTCTGGAATTGTGTGGGATTCTGAGGAGACTTGAAGAATTTTGAGGAATTTTTCTTAGATTTTGTGGAAACTTGTGGAGGTTTTGGGTGATTTTTGTGTGATTTTGTGGGATATTGAGGAGATTTAGGGATCTTGAGGGATTTCTCATGTATTTTGTGGGAATTTGTGGAGATTTGGTGGGATATTTTTCTAGAATTTGGTCGTGTTTTGAGAAGATTTAGGGAATTTTGTGGGATTTTTCCTGGAATTTTGTTGGATACTGGGGAGATTTTGTGGGTGGCTTGTGGAACTTTGAGGGACTTTTCTGGAATTTGGTGAGATTCTGTAGAGAACTGACGAATTATCAGGGATTTTTCATGTATTCTGTGGGAATTTGTGGAGATTTGGTGGGATTTTTGTGCATTTTGGCCGTGTTTTGAGAAGATTTAGGGAATTTTGTGTGATTTTTCTGGGATTTTGTTGGATATTGAGGACATTTTGTGGGATGTTTCTGGAATTTGGTGGGGCTTTTCAAGAATTTTGTGGTATTTTGAAAAGATTTAGGGAATTTTGTGGTGTTTTTTCTTGAATTTTGTGGGAAACTGTGCTGATTTTATGGGGCGTTTCTGGAATTTGGTCGAGTTTTCAGAAGATTTAGGGATTTTTGTGAGATTTTTGTGGGATGTTCTGGGAATTGGTAGAGATTTTGTGGGACATTCCTGTGAATTGGTAGGGTTTTGAAATGATTGAGGGAGTTTTGTGGGACTTCTCTGGAATTTTGTGTGTTTTTTCTGGAATTGTGTGGGATTCTGAGGAGACTTGAAGAATTTTGAGGAATTTGATTTAGATTTTTGTGGGAATTTGTGGAGAATCTGTGGGATTTTTCTGGAATTTGGTGGGCCTTTTCACGAACTTTGTGTGGTTTTGAGGAGACTTGAAGAATTTTGAGGAATTTTTCTTAGATTTTGTGGAAACTTGTTTAGGTTTTGTGTGATTTTTGTGTGATTTTGTGGGATATTGAGGCGATTTCGGGATCTTGAGGGATTTCTCATGTATTTTGTGGGAATTTGTGGAGATTTGGTGGGATAATTTTCTAGAATTTGGTCATGTTTTGAGAAGATTTAGGGAATTTTGTGGGATTTTTCCTGGAATTTAGTTGGATACTGGGGAGATTTTGTGGGTGTTTTGTGGGACTTTGAGGGACTATTCTGGAATTTGGTGAGATTCTGTAGAGAACTGACAAATTATCAGGGATTTTTCATGTATTCTATGGGAATTTGTGGAGATTCGGTGGGATTTTTGAGGATTTTGGCCGTGTTTTGAGAAGATTTAGAGAATTTTGTGGGATTTTTCCTGGAATTTTGTTGGATCCTGGGGAGATTTTGTGGGATGTTTGTGGAGCTTTGAGGGACTTTTCTGGAATTTGGTGAGATTCTGTTGAGAACTGACGAATTATCAGGGATTTTTCATGTATTCTGTGGGAATTTGTGGAGATTCGGTGGGATTTTTGAGGATTTTGGCCGTGTTTTGAGAAGATTTAGGGAATTTTGTGGGATTTTTCTTGAATTTTGTTGGATATTGAGGAGATTTTGTGGGATGTTTGTGGAACTTTGAGGGACTTTCCAAGAATTTTGTGGTATTTTGAAAAGATTTTGGGAATTTTGTGGTGTTTTTTCTTGAATTGTGTGGGAAACTGTGCTGATTTTATGGGGCGTTTCTGGAATTTGGTCGAGTTTTCAGAAGTGTTAGGGATTTTTGTGAGATTTTTGTGGGATGTTTGTGGAACTTTGAGGGACTTTTCTGGAATTTGGTGAGATTCTGTAGAGAACTGACGAATTATCAGGGATTTTTCACGTATTCAGTGGGAATTTGTGGAGATTTGGTGGGATTTTTCTGGAATTTGGTAGAGTTTTGAGAAGATTTATGGAATTTTGTGTGTTTTTTCTGGAATTTTGTTGGATACTGGGGAGATTTTGTGGGTGGTTTGTGGAACTTTGAGGGACTTTTCTGGAATTTGGTGAGATTCTGTAGAGAACTGACGAATTATCAGGGATTTTTCATGTATTCTGTGGGAATTTGTGGAGATTCTGTGGGATTTTTGTGGATTTTGGCCGTGTTTTGAGAAGATTTAGGGAATTTTGTGTGATTTTTCTGGGATTTTGTTGGATATTGAGGAGATTTTGTGGGATGTTTCTGGAATTTGTTGGGGCTTTTCAAGAATTTTGTGGTATTTTGAAAAGGTTTACGGAATTTTGTGGTGTTTTTTCTTGAATTTTGTGGGAAACTGTGCTGATTTTATGGGGCGTTTCTGGAATTTGGTCGAGTTTTCAGAAGATTTAGGGATTTTTGTGGGATTTCTGTGGGATGTTCTGGGAATTGGTGGAGATTTTGTGGGACATTCCTGTGAATTGGTAGGGTTTTGAAATGATTTAGGGAGTTTTGTGGGACTTCTCTAGAATTTTGTGTGTTTTTTCTGGAATTGTGTGGGATTCTGAGGAGACTTGAAGAATTTTGAGGAATTTTTCTTAGATTTTGTGGAAACTTGTGGAGGTTTTGGGTGATTTTTGTGTGATTTTGTGCGATATTGAGGAGATTTAGGGATCTTGAGGCATTTCTCATGTATTTTGTGGGAATTTGTGGAGATTTGGTGGGATATTTTTCTAGAATTTGGTCGTGTTTTGAGAAGATTTAGGGAATTTTGTGGGATTTTTCCTGGAATTTTGTTGGATACTGGGGAGATTTTGTGGGTGGTTTGTGGAACTTTGAGGGACTTTTCTGGAATTTGGTGAGATTCTGTAGAGAACTGACGAATTATCAGGGATTTTTCATGTATTCTGTGGGAATTTGTGGAGATTTGGTGGGATTTTTGTGGATTTTGGCCGTGTTTTGAGAAGATTTAGGGAATTTTGTGTGATTTTTCTGGGATTTTTTTGGATATTGAGGACATTTTGTGGGATGTTTCGGGAATTTGTTGGGGCTTTTCAAGAATTTTGTGGTATTTTGAAAAGATTTTGGGAATTTTGTGGTGTTTTTTCTTGAATTTTGTGGGAAACTGTGCTGATTTTATGGGGCGTTTCTGGAATTTGGTCGAGTTTTCAGAAGATTTAGGGATTTTTGTGAGATTTTTGTGGGATGTTCTGGGAATTGGTGGAGATTTTGTGGGACATTCCTGTGAATTGGTAGGGTTTTGAAATGATTTAGGGAGTTTTGTGGGACTTCTCTGGAATTTGGTGGGGTTTTTCTGGAATTGTGTGGGATTCTGAGGAGACTTGAAGAATTTTGAGGAATTTGATTTAGATTTTTGTGGGAATTTGTGGAGATTCTGTGGGATTTTTCTGGAATTTGGTGGGCCTTTTCACGAACTTTGTGTGGTTTTGAGGAGACTTGAAGAATTTTGAGGAATTTTTCTTAGATTTTGTGGAAACTTGTGGAGGTTTTGTGTGATTTTTGTGGGATTTTGTGGGATATTGAGGCGATTTAGGGATCTTGAGGGATTTTTCATGTATTTTGTGGGAATTTGTGGAGATTTGGTGGGATATTTTTCTAGAATTTGGTCGTGTTTTGAGAAGATTTAGGGAATTTTGTGGGATTTTTCCTGGAATTTTGTTGGATACTGGGGAGATTTTGTGGGTGTTTTGTGGAACTTTGAGGGACTTCTCTGGAATTTGGTGAGATTCTGTAGAGAACTGACAAATTATCAGGGATTTTTCATGTATTCTGTGGGAATTTGTGGAGATTCGGTGGGATTTTTGAGGATTTTGGCCGTGTTTTGAGAAGATTTAGGGAATTTTGTGTGATTTTTCTGGGATTTTGTTGGATATTGAGGACATTTTGTGGGATGTTTGTGGAACTTTGAGGGACTTTTCTGGAATTTGGTGAGATTCTGTAGAGAACTGACGAATTATCAGGGATTTTTCATGTATTCTGTGGGAATTTGTGGAGATTCGGTGGGATTTTTGAGGATTTTGGCCGTGTTTTGAGAAGATTTAGGGAATTTTGTGGGATTTTTCCTGGAATTTTGTTGGATACTGGGGAGATTTTGTGGGATGTTTGTGGAACTTTGAGGGACTTTTCTGGAATTTGGTGAGATTCTGTAGAGAACTGATGAATTATCAGGGATTTTTCATGTATTCTGTGGGAATTTGTGGAGATTCGGTGGGATTTTTGAGGATTTTGGCCGTGTTTTGAGAAGATTTAGAGAATTTTGTGTGATTTTTCTTGAATTTTGTTGGATATTGAGGAGATTTTGTGGGATGTTTCTGGAATTTGGTGGGGCTTTTCAAGAATTTTGTGGTATTTTGAAAAGATTTTGGGAATTTTGTGGTGTTTTTTCTTGAATTTTGTGGGAAACTGTGCTGATTTCATGGGGCGTTTCTGGAATTTGGTCGAGTTTTCAGAAGTGTTAGGGATTTTTGTGAGATTTTTGTGGGATGTTTGTGGAACTTTGAGGGACTTTTCTGGAATTTGGTGAGATTCTGTAGAGAACTGACGAATTATCAGGGATTTTTCACGTATTCACTGGGAATATGTGGAGATTTGGTAAGATTTTTCTGGAATTTGGTAGAGTTTTGAGAAGATTTAGGGAATTTTGTGTGTTTTTTCTGGAATTTTGTTGGATACTGGGGAGATTTTGTGGGATGTTTGTGGAACTTTGAGGGATTTTTTAGGAATTTGGTGAGATTATGTAGAGAACTGACGAATTATCAGGGATTTTTCATGTATTCTGTGGGAATTTGTGGAGATTCTGTGGGATTTTTGTGGATTTTGGCCGTGTTTTGAGAAGATTTAGGGAATTTTGTGTGATTTTTCTGGGATTTTGTTGGATATTGAGGAGATTTTGTGGGATGTTTCTGGAATTTGTTGGGGCTTTTCAAGAATTTTGTGGTATTTTGAAAAGGTTTAGGGAATTTTGTGGTGTTTTTTCTTGAATTTTGTGGGAAACTGTGCTGATTTTATGGGGCGTTTCTGGAATTTGGTCGAGTTTTCAGAAGATTTAGGGATTTTTGTGAGATTTTTGTGGGATGTTCTGGGAATTGGTAGAGATTTTGTGGGACATTCCTGTGAATTGGTAGGGTTTTGAAATGATTGAGGGAGTTTTGTGGGACTTCTCTGGTATTTGGTGGAGTTTTTCTGGAATTGTGTGGGATTCTGAGGAGACTTGAAGAATTTTGAGGGATTTTTCTTAGATTTTGTGGAAACTTGTGGAGGTTTTGTGGGATTTTTGTGTGATTTTGTGGGATATTGAGGCGATTTAGGGATCTTGAGGGATTTCTCATGTATTTTGTGGGAATTTGTGGAGATTTGGTGGGATATTTTTCTAGAATTTGGTCATGTTTTGAGAAGATTTAGGGAATTTTGTGGGATTTTTCCTGGAATTTTGTTGGATACTGGGGAGATTTTGTGGGTGTTTTGTGGGACTTTGAGGGACTATTCTGGAATTTGGTGAGATTCTGTAGAGAACTGACAAATTATCAGGGATTTTTCATGTATTCTATGGGAATTTGTGGAGATTCGGTGGGATTTTTGAGGATTTTGGCCGTGTTTTGAGAAGATTTAGAGAATTTTGTGTGATTTTTCCTGGAATTTTGTTGGATACTGGGGAGATTTTGTGGGATGTTTGTGGAGCTTTGAGGGACTTTTCTGGAATTTGGTGAGATTCTGTAGAGAACTGACGAATTATCAGGGATTTTTCATGTATTCTGTGGGAATTTGTGGAGATTCGGTGGGATTTTTGAGGATTTTGGCCGTGTTTTGAGAAGATTTAGGGAATTTTGTGGGATTTTTCTTGAATTTTGTTGGATATTGAGGAGATTTTGTGGGATGTTTGTGGAACTTTGAGGGACTTTCCAAGAATTTTGTGGTATTTTGAAAAGATTTTGGGAATTTTGTGGTGTTTTTTCTTGAATTGTGTGGGAAACTGTGCTGATTTCATGGGGCGTTTCTGGAATTTGGTCGAGTTTTCAGAAGTGTTAGGGATTTTTGTGAGATTTTTGTGGGATGTTTGTGGAACTTTGAGGGACTTTTCTGGAATTTGGTGAGATTCTGTAGAGAACTGACGAATTATCAGGGATTTTTCACGTATTCAGTGGGAATTTGTGGAGATTTGGTGGGATTTTTCTGGAATTTGGTAGAGTTTTGAGAAGATTTATGGAATTTTGTGTGTTTTTTCTGGAATTTTGTTGGATACTGGGGAGATTTTGTGGGTGGTTTGTGGAACTTTGAGGGACTTTTCTGGAATTTGGTGAGATTCTGTAGAGAACTGACGAATTATCAGGGATTTTTCATGTATTCTGTGGGAATTTGTGGAGATTCTGTGGGATTTTTGTGGATTTTGGCCGTGTTTTGAGAAGATTTAGGGAATTTTGTGTGATTTTTCTGGGATTTTGTTGGATATTGAGGAGATTTTGTGGGATGTTTCTGGAATTTGTTGGGGCTTTTCAAGAATTTTGTGGTATTTTGAAAAGGTTTACGGAATTTTGTGGTGTTTTTTCTTGAATTTTGTGGGAAACTGTGCTGATTTTATGGGGCGTTTCTGGAATTTGGTCGAGTTTTCAGAAGATTTAGGGATTTTTGTGGGATTTCTGTGGGATGTTCTGGGAATTGGTGGAGATTTTGTGGGACATTCCTGTGAATTGGTAGGGTTTTGAAATGATTGAGGGAGTTTTGTGGGACTTCTCTGGTATTTGGTGGAGTTTTTCTGGAATTGTGTGGGATTCTGAGGAGACTTGAAGAATTTTGAGGGATTTTTCTTAGATTTTGTGGAAACTTGTGGAGGTTTTGTGGGATTTTTGTGTGATTTTGTGGGATATTGAGGCGATTTAGGGATCTTGAGGGATTTCTCATGTATTTTGTGGGAATTTGTGGAGATTTGGTGGGATATTTTTCTAGAATTTGGTCATGTTTTGAGAAGATTTAGGGAATTTTGTGGGATTTTTCCTGGAATTTTGTTGGATACTGGGGAGATTTTGTGGGTGTTTTGTGGGACTTTGAGGGACTATTCTGGAATTTGGTGAGATTCTGTAGAGAACTGACAAATTATCAGGGATTTTTCATGTATTCTATGGGAATTTGTGGAGACTCGGTGGGATTTTTGAGGATTTTGGCCGTGTTTTGAGAAGATTTAGAGAATTTTGTGTGATTTTTCCTGGAATTTTGTTGGATACTGGGGAGATTTTGTGGGATGTTTGTGGAGCTTTGAGGGACTTTTCTGGAATTTGGTGAGATTCTGTTGAGAACTGACGAATTATCAGGGATTTTTCATGTATTCTGTGGGAATTTGTGGAGATTCGGTGGGATTTTTGAGGATTTTGGCCGTGTTTTGAGAAGATTTAGGGAATTTTGTGGGATTTTTCTTGAATTTTGTTGGATATTGAGGAGATTTTGTGGGATGTTTGTGGAACTTTGAGGGACTTTCCAAGAATTTTGTGGTATTTTGAAAAGATTTTGGGAATTTTGTGGTGTTTTTTCTTGAATTGTGTGGGAAACTGTGCTGATTTCATGGGGCGTTTCTGGAATTTGGTCGAGTTTTCAGAAGTGTTAGGGATTTTTGTGAGATTTTTGTGGGATGTTTGTGGAACTTTGAGGGACTTTTCTGGAATTTGGTGAGATTCTGTAGAGAACTGACGAATTATCAGGGATTTTTCACGTATTCAGTGGGAATTTGTGGAGATTTGGTGGGATTTTTCTGGAATTTGGTAGAGTTTTGAGAAGATTTATGGAATTTTGTGTGTTTTTTCTGGAATTTTGTTGGATACTGGGGAGATTTTGTGGGTGGTTTGTGGAACTTTGAGGGACTTTTCTGGAATTTGGTGAGATTCTGTAGAGAACTGACGAATTATCAGGGATTTTTCATGTATTCTGTGGGAATTTGTGGAGATTCTGTGGGATTTTTGTGGATTTTGGCCGTGTTTTGAGAAGATTTAGGGAATTTTGTGTGATTTTTCTGGGATTTTGTTGGATATTGAGGAGATTTTGTGGGATGTTTCTGGAATTTGTTGGGGCTTTTCAAGAATTTTGTGGTATTTTGAAAAGGTTTACGGAATTTTGTGGTGTTTTTTCTTGAATTTTGTGGGAAACTGTGCTGATTTTATGGGGCGTTTCTGGAATTTGGTCGAGTTTTCAGAAGATTTAGGGATTTTTGTGGGATTTCTGTGGGATGTTCTGGGAATTGGTGGAGATTTTGTGGGACATTCCTGTGAATTGGTAGGGTTTTGAAATGATTTAGGGAGTTTTGTGGGACTTCTCTGGAATTTTGTGTGTTTTTTCTGGAATTGTGTGGGATTCTGAGGAGACTTGAAGAATTTTGAGGAATTTTTCTTAGATTTTGTGGAAACTTGTGGAGGTTTTGGGTGATTTTTGTGTGATTTTGTGCGATATTGAGGAGATTTAGGGATCTTGAGGCATTTCTCATGTATTTTGTGGGAATTTGTGGAGATTTGGTGGGATATTTTTCTAGAATTTGGTCGTGTTTTGAGAAGATTTAGGGAATTTTGTGGGATTTTTCCTGGAATTTTGTTGGATACTGGGGAGATTTTGTGGGTGGTTTGTGGAACTTTGAGGGACTTTTCTGGAATTTGGTGAGATTCTGTAGAGAACTGACGAATTATCAGGGATTTTTCATGTATTCTGTGGGAATTTGTGGAGATTTGGTGGGATTTTTGTGGATTTTGGCCGTGTTTTGAGAAGATTTAGGGAATTTTGTGTGATTTTTCTGGGATTTTTTTGGATATTGAGGACATTTTGTGGGATGTTTCGGGAATTTGTTGGGGCTTTTCAAGAATTTTGTGGTATTTTGAAAAGGTTTAGGGAATTTTGTGGTGTTTTTTCTTGAATTTTGTGGGAAACTGTGCTGATTTTATGGGGCGTTTCTGGAATTTGGTCGAGTTTTCAGAAGATTTAGGGATTTTTGTGAGATTTTTGTGGGATGTTCTGGGAATTGGTGGAGATTTTGTGGGACATTCCTGTGAATTGGTAGGGTTTTGAAATGATTTAGGGAGTTTTGTGGGACTTCTCTGGAATTTGGTGGGGTTTTTCTGGAATTGTGTGGGATTCTGAGGAGACTTGAAGAATTTTGAGGAATTTGATTTAGATTTTTGTGGGAATTTGTGGAGATTCTGTGGGATTTTACTGGAATTTGGTGGGCCTTTTCACGAACTTTGTGTGGTTTTGAGGAGACTTGAAGAATTTTGAGGAATTTTTCTTAGATTTTGTGGAAACTTGTGGAGGTTTTGTGTGATTTTTGTGTGATTTTGTGGGATATTGAGGCGATTTAGGGATCTTGAGGGATTTTTCATGTATTTTGTGGGAATTTGTGGAGATTTGGTGGGATATTTTTCTAGAATTTGGTCGTGTTTTGAGAAGATTTAGGGAATTTTGTGGGATTTTTCCTGGAATTTTGTTGGATACTGGGGAGATTTTGTGGGTGGTTTGTGGAACTTTGAGGGACTTCTCTGGAATTTGGTGAGATTCTGTAGAGAACTGACAAATTATCAGGGATTTTTCATGTATTCTGTGGGAATTTATGGAGATTCGGTGGGATTTTTGAGGATTTTGGCCGTGTTTTGAGAAGATTTAGGGAATTTTGTGTGATTTTTCTGGGATTTTGTTGGATATTGAGGACATTTTGTGGGATGTTTGTGGAACTTTGAGGGACTTTTCTGGAATTTGGTGAGATTCTGTAGAGAACTGACGAATTATCAGGGATTTTTCATGTATTCTGTGGGAATTTGTGGAGATTCGGTGGGATTTTTGAGGATTTTGGCCGTGTTTTGAGAAGATTTAGGGAATTTTGTGGGATTTTTCCTGGAATTTTGTTGGATACTGGGGAGATTTTGTGGGATGTTTGTGGAACTTTGAGGGACTTTTCTGGAATTTGGTGAGATTCTGTAGAGAACTGATGAATTATCAGGGATTTTTCATGTATTCTGTGGGAATTTGTGGAGATTCGGTGGGATTTTTGAGGATTTTGGCCGTGTTTTGAGAAGATTTAGAGAATTTTGTGGGATTTTTCTTGAATTTTGTTGGATATTGAGGAGATTTTGTGGGATGTTTCTGGAATTTGGTGGGGCTTTTCAAGAATTTTGTGGTATTTTGAAAAGATTTTGGGAATTTTGTGGTGTTTTTTCTTGAATTTTGTGGGAAACTGTGCTGATTTCATGGGGCGTTTCTGGAATTTGGTCGAGTTTTCAGAAGTGTTAGGGATTTTTGTGAGATTTTTGTGGGATGTTTGTGGAACTTTGAGGGACTTTTCTGGAATTTGGTGAGATTCTGTAGAGAACTGACGAATTATCAGGGATTTTTCACGTATTCACTGGGAATATGTGGAGATTTGGTGGGATTTTTCTGGAATTTGGTAGAGTTTTGAGAAGATTTAGGGAATTTTGTGTGTTTTTTCTGGAATTTTGTTGGATACTGGGGAGATTTTGTGGGATGTTTGTGGAACTTTGAGGGATTTTTTAGGAATTTGGTGAGATTATGTAGAGAACTGACGAATTATCAGGGATTTTTCATGTATTCTGTGGGAATTTGTGGAGATTCTGTGGGATTTTTGTGGATTTTGGCCGTGTTTTGAGAAGATTTAGGGAATTTTGTGTGATTTTTCTGGGATTTTGTTGGATATTGAGGAGATTTTGTGGGATGTTTCTGGAATTTGTTGGGGCTTTTCAAGAATTTTGTGGTATTTTGAAAAGGTTTAGGGAATTTTGTGGTGTTTTTTCTTGAATTTTGTGGGAAACTGTGCTGATTTTATGGGGCGTTTCTGGAATTTGGTCGAGTTTTCAGAAGATTTAGGGATTTTTGTGGGATTTTTCCTGGAATTTTGTTGGATACTGGGGAGATTTTGTGGGTGGTTTGTGGAACTTTGAGGGACTTTTCTGGAATTTGGTGAGATTCTGTAGAGAACTGACGAATTATCAGGGATTTTTCATGTATTCTGTGGGAATTTGTGGAGATTTGGTGGGATTTTTGTGGATTTTGGCCGTGTTTTGAGAAGATTTAGGGAATTTTGTGTGATTTTTCTGGGATTTTGTTGGATATTGAGGACATTTTGTGGGATGTTTCTGGAATTTGGTGGGGCTTTTCAAGAATTTTGTGGTATTTTGAAAAGGTTTAGGGAATTTCGTGGTGTTTTTTCTTGAATTTTGTGGGAAACTGTGCTGATTTTATGGGGCGTTTCTGGAATTTGGTCGAGTTTTCAGAAGATTTAGGGATTTTTGTGAGATTTTTGTGGGATGTTCTGGGAATTGGTAGAGATTTTGTGGGACATTCCTATGAATTGGTAGGGTGTTGAAATGATTTAGGGAGTTTTGTGGGACTTCTCTGGAATTTTGTGTGTTTTTTCTAGAATTGTGTGGGATTCTGAGGAGACTTGAAGAATTTTGAGGAATTTGATTTAGATTTTTGTGGGAATTTGTGGAGATTCTGTGGGAGTTTTCTGGAATTTGGTGGGCCTTTTCACGAACTTTGTGTGGTTTTGAGGAGACTTGAAGAATTTTGAGGAATTTTTCTTAGATTTTGTGGAAACTTGTGGAGGTTTTGTGTGATTTTTGTGTGATTTTGTGGGATATTGAGGCGATTTCGGGATCTTGAGGGATTTCTCATGTATTTTGTGGGAATTTGTGGAGATTTGGTGGGATAATTTTCTAGAATTTGGTCATGTTTTGAGAAGAATTAGGCAATTTTTTGGTGTTTTTTCTTGAATTTTGTGGGAAACTGTGCTGATTTTATTGGGCATTTCTGGAATTTCGTCAAGTTTTCAGAAGATTTAGGGAATTTTGTGAGATTTTTCCTGGAATTTTCTTGGATATTCGGGAGATTTTGTGGGATGCTTGTGGAACTTTGAGGGACTTTTCTGGAATTTGGTGAGATTCTGTAGAGAACTGACGAATTATCAGGGATTTTTCATGTATTCTCTGGGAATTTGTGGAGATTTGGTGGGATATTTTTCTAGAATTTGGTCGTGTTTTGAGAAGATTTAGAGAATTTTGTGGGATTTTTCTTGAATTTTGTTGGGTATTGAGGACATTTTGTGGGATGTTTGTGAAACTTTGAGGGACTTTTCTGGAATTTGGTGAGATTCTGTAGAGAACTGACGAATTATCAGGGATTTTTCACATATTCTGTGGGAATTTGTGGAGATTTGGTGGGATTTTTCTGGAATTTTGGTTATGTTTTGAGAAAATTTAGGGAATTTTGTGTGACTTTTCTGGGATTTTGTTGGATATTGAGGACATTTTGTGGGATGTTTCTGGAATTTGGTGGGGCTTTTCAAGAATTTTGTGGTATTTTGAGAAGATTTAGGGAATTTTGTGGTGTTTTTTCTTGAATTTTGTGGGAAACTGTGCTGATTTTATGGGGCGTTTCTGGAATTTGGTCGAGTTTTCAGATGATTTAGGGATTTTTGTGGGATTTCTGTGGGATGTTCTGGGAATTGGTGGAGATTTTGTGGGACATTCCTGTGAATTGGTAGGGTTTTGAAATGATTTAGGGAGTTTTGTGGGACTTCTCTGGAATTTTGTGTGTTTTTTCTGGAATTGTGTGGGATTCTGAGGAGACTTAAAGAATTTTGAGGAATTTTTCTTAGATTTTGTGGAAACTTGTGGAGGTTTTGGGTGATTTTTGTGTGATTTTGTGGGATATTGAGGAGATTTAGGGATCTTGAGGGATTTCTCATGTATTTTGTGGGAATTTGTGGAGATTTGGTGGGATATTTTTCTAGAATTTGGTCGTGTTTTGAGAAGATTTAGGGAATTTTGTGGGATTTTTCCTGGAATTTTGTTGGATACTGGGGAGATTTTGTGGGTGGTTTGTGGAACTTTGAGGGACTTTTCTGGAATTTGGTGAGATTCTGTAGAGAACTGACGAATTATCAGGGATTTTTCATGTATTCTGTGGGAATTTGTGGAGATTTGGTGGGATTTTTGTGCATTTTGGCCGTGTTTTGAGAAGATTTAGGGAATTTTGTGTGATTTTTCTGGGATTTTGTTGGATATTGAGGACATTTTGTGGGATGTTTCTGGAATTTGGTGGGGCTTTTCAAGAATTTTGTGGTATTTTGAAAAGATTTAGGGAATTTTGTGGTGTTTTTTCTTGAATTTTGTGGGAAACTGTGCTGATTTTATGGGGCGTTTCTGGAATTTGGTCGAGTTTTCAGAAGATTTAGGGATTTTTGTGAGATTTTTGTGGGATGTTCTGGGAATTGGTAGAGATTTTGTGGGACATTCCTGTGAATTGGTAGGGTTTTGAAATGATTGAGGGAGTTTTGTGGGACTTCTCTGGAATTTTGTGTGTTTTTTCTGGAATTGTGTGGGATTCTGAGGAGACTTGAAGAATTTTGAGGAATTTGATTTAGATTTTTGTGGGAATTTGTGGAGAATCTGTGGGATTTTTCTGGAATTTGGTGGGCCTTTTCACGAACTTTGTGTGGTTTTGAGGAGACTTGAAGAATTTTGAGGAATTTTTCTTAGATTTTGTGGAAACTTGTTTAGGTTTTGTGTGATTTTTGTGTGATTTTGTGGGATATTGAGGCGATTTCGGGATCTTGAGGGATTTCTCATGTATTTTGTGGGAATTTGTGGAGATTTGGTGGGATAATTTTCTAGAATTTGGTCATGTTTTGAGAAGATTTAGGGAATTTTGTGGGATTTTTCCTGGAATTTAGTTGGATACTGGGGAGATTTTGTGGGTGTTTTGTGGGACTTTGAGGGACTATTCTGGAATTTGGTGAGATTCTGTAGAGAACTGACAAATTATCAGGGATTTTTCATGTATTCTATGGGAATTTGTGGAGATTCGGTGGGATTTTTGAGGATTTTGGCCGTGTTTTGAGAAGATTTAGAGAATTTTGTGGGATTTTTCCTGGAATTTTGTTGGATCCTGGGGAGATTTTGTGGGATGTTTGTGGAGCTTTGAGGGACTTTTCTGGAATTTGGTGAGATTCTGTTGAGAACTGACGAATTATCAGGGATTTTTCATGTATTCTGTGGGAATTTGTGGAGATTCGGTGGGATTTTTGAGGATTTTGGCCGTGTTTTGAGAAGATTTAGGGAATTTTGTGGGATTTTTCTTGAATTTTGTTGGATATTGAGGAGATTTTGTGGGATGTTTGTGGAACTTTGAGGGACTTTCCAAGAATTTTGTGGTATTTTGAAAAGATTTTGGGAATTTTGTGGTGTTTTTTCTTGAATTGTGTGGGAAACTGTGCTGATTTCATGGGGCGTTTCTGGAATTTGGTCGAGTTTTCAGAAGTGTTAGGGATTTTTGTGAGATTTTTGTGGGATGTTTGTGGAACTTTGAGGGACTTTTCTGGAATTTGGTGAGATTCTGTAGAGAACTGACGAATTATCAGGGATTTTTCACGTATTCAGTGGGAATTTGTGGAGATTTGGTGGGATTTTTCTGGAATTTGGTAGAGTTTTGAGAAGATTTATGGAATTTTGTGTGTTTTTTCTGGAATTTTGTTGGATACTGGGGAGATTTTGTGGGTGGTTTGTGGAACTTTGAGGGACTTTTCTGGAATTTGGTGAGATTCTGTAGAGAACTGACGAATTATCAGGGATTTTTCATGTATTCTGTGGGAATTTGTGGAGATTCTGTGGGATTTTTGTGGATTTTGGCCGTGTTTTGAGAAGATTTAGGGAATTTTGTGTGATTTTTCTGGGATTTTGTTGGATATTGAGGAGATTTTGTGGGATGTTTCTGGAATTTGTTGGGGCTTTTCAAGAATTTTGTGGTATTTTGAAAAGGTTTACGGAATTTTGTGGTGTTTTTTCTTGAATTTTGTGGGAAACTGTGCTGATTTTATGGGGCGTTTCTGGAATTTGGTCGAGTTTTCAGAAGATTTAGGGATTTTTGTGGGATTTCTGTGGGATGTTCTGGGAATTGGTGGAGATTTTGTGGGACATTCCTGTGAATTGGTAGGGTTTTGAAATGATTTAGGGAGTTTTGTGGGACTTCTCTGGAATTTTGTGTGTTTTTTCTGGAATTGTGTGGGATTCTGAGGAGACTTGAAGAATTTTGAGGAATTTTTCTTAGATTTTGTGGAAACTTGTGGAGGTTTTGGGTGATTTTTGTGTGATTTTGTGCGATATTGAGGAGATTTAGGGATCTTGAGGCATTTCTCATGTATTTTGTGGGAATTTGTGGAGATTTGGTGGGATATTTTTCTAGAATTTGGTCGTGTTTTGAGAAGATTTAGGGAATTTTGTGGGATTTTTCCTGGAATTTTGTTGGATACTGGGGAGATTTTGTGGGTGGTTTGTGGAACTTTGAGGGACTTTTCTGGAATTTGGTGAGATTCTGTAGAGAACTGACGAATTATCAGGGATTTTTCATGTATTCTGTGGGAATTTGTGGAGATTTGGTGGGATTTTTGTGGATTTTGGCCGTGTTTTGAGAAGATTTAGGGAATTTTGTGTGATTTTTCTGGGATTTTTTTGGATATTGAGGACATTTTGTGGGATGTTTCGGGAATTTGTTGGGGCTTTTCAAGAATTTTGTGGTATTTTGAAAAGATTTTGGGAATTTTGTGGTGTTTTTTCTTGAATTTTGTGGGAAACTGTGCTGATTTTATGGGGCGTTTCTGGAATTTGGTCGAGTTTTCAGAAGATTTAGGGATTTTTGTGAGATTTTTGTGGGATGTTCTGGGAATTGGTGGAGATTTTGTGGGACATTCCTGTGAATTGGTAGGGTTTTGAAATGATTTAGGGAGTTTTGTGGGACTTCTCTGGAATTTGGTGGGGTTTTTCTGGAATTGTGTGGGATTCTGAGGAGACTTGAAGAATTTTGAGGAATTTGATTTAGATTTTTGTGGGAATTTGTGGAGATTCTGTGGGATTTTTCTGGAATTTGGTGGGCCTTTTCACGAACTTTGTGTGGTTTTGAGGAGACTTGAAGAATTTTGAGGAATTTTTCTTAGATTTTGTGGAAACTTGTGGAGGTTTTGTGTGATTTTTGTGGGATTTTGTGGGATATTGAGGCGATTTAGGGATCTTGAGGGATTTTTCATGTATTTTGTGGGAATTTGTGGAGATTTGGTGGGATATTTTTCTAGAATTTGGTCGTGTTTTGAGAAGATTTAGGGAATTTTGTGGGATTTTTCCTGGAATTTTGTTGGATACTGGGGAGATTTTGTGGGTGTTTTGTGGAACTTTGAGGGACTTCTCTGGAATTTGGTGAGATTCTGTAGAGAACTGACAAATTATCAGGGATTTTTCATGTATTCTGTGGGAATTTGTGGAGATTCGGTGGGATTTTTGAGGATTTTGGCCGTGTTTTGAGAAGATTTAGGGAATTTTGTGTGATTTTTCTGGGATTTTGTTGGATATTGAGGACATTTTGTGGGATGTTTGTGGAACTTTGAGGGACTTTTCTGGAATTTGGTGAGATTCTGTAGAGAACTGACGAATTATCAGGGATTTTTCATGTATTCTGTGGGAATTTGTGGAGATTCGGTGGGATTTTTGAGGATTTTGGCCGTGTTTTGAGAAGATTTAGGGAATTTTGTGGGATTTTTCCTGGAATTTTGTTGGATACTGGGGAGATTTTGTGGGATGTTTGTGGAACTTTGAGGGACTTTTCTGGAATTTGGTGAGATTCTGTAGAGAACTGATGAATTATCAGGGATTTTTCATGTATTCTGTGGGAATTTGTGGAGATTCGGTGGGATTTTTGAGGATTTTGGCCGTGTTTTGAGAAGATTTAGAGAATTTTGTGGGATTTTTCTTGAATTTTGTTGGATATTGAGGAGATTTTGTGGGATGTTTCTGGAATTTGGTGGGGCTTTTCAAGAATTTTGTGGTATTTTGAAAAGATTTTGGGAATTTTGTGGTGTTTTTTCTTGAATTTTGTGGGAAACTGTGCTGATTTCATGGGGCGTTTCTGGAATTTGGTCGAGTTTTCAGAAGTGTTAGGGATTTTTGTGAGATTTTTGTGGGATGTTTGTGGAACTTTGAGGGACTTTTCTGGAATTTGGTGAGATTCTGTAGAGAACTGACGAATTATCAGGGATTTTTCACGTATTCACTGGGAATATGTGGAGATTTGGTGGGATTTTTCTGGAATTTGGTAGAGTTTTGAGAAGATTTAGGGAATTTTGTGTGTTTTTTCTGGAATTTTGTTGGATACTGGGGAGATTTTGTGGGATGTTTGTGGAACTTTGAGGGATTTTTTAGGAATTTGGTGAGATTATGTAGAGAACTGACGAATTATCAGGGATTTTTCATGTATTCTGTGGGAATTTGTGGAGATTCTGTGGGATTTTTGTGGATTTTGGCCGTGTTTTGAGAAGATTTAGGGAATTTTGTGTGATTTTTCTGGGATTTTGTTGGATATTGAGGAGATTTTGTGGGATGTTTCTGGAATTTGTTGGGGCTTTTCAAGAATTTTGTGGTATTTTGAAAAGGTTTAGGGAATTTTGTGGTGTTTTTTCTTGAATTTTGTGGGAAACTGTGCTGATTTTATGGGGCGTTTCTGGAATTTGGTCGAGTTTTCAGAAGATTTAGGGATTTTTGTGAGATTTTTGTGGGATGTTCTGGGAATTGGTAGAGATTTTGTGGGACATTCCTGTGAATTGGTAGGGTTTTGAAATGATTGAGGGAGTTTTGTGGGACTTCTCTGGTATTTGGTGGAGTTTTTCTGGAATTGTGTGGGATTCTGAGGAGACTTGAAGAATTTTGAGGGATTTTTCTTAGATTTTGTGGAAACTTGTGGAGGTTTTGTGGGATTTTTGTGTGATTTTGTGGGATATTGAGGCGATTTAGGGATCTTGAGGGATTTCTCATGTATTTTGTGGGAATTTGTGGAGATTTGGTGGGATATTTTTCTAGAATTTGGTCATGTTTTGAGAAGATTTAGGGAATTTTGTGGGATTTTTCCTGGAATTTTGTTGGATACTGGGGAGATTTTGTGGGTGTTTTGTGGGACTTTGAGGGACTATTCTGGAATTTGGTGAGATTCTGTAGAGAACTGACAAATTATCAGGGATTTTTCATGTATTCTATGGGAATTTGTGGAGATTCGGTGGGATTTTTGAGGATTTTGGCCGTGTTTTGAGAAGATTTAGAGAATTTTGTGTGATTTTTCCTGGAATTTTGTTGGATACTGGGGAGATTTTGTGGGATGTTTGTGGAGCTTTGAGGGACTTTTCTGGAATTTGGTGAGATTCTGTAGAGAACTGACGAATTATCAGGGATTTTTCACGTATTCAGTGGGAATTTGTGGAGATTTGGTGGGATTTTTCTGGAATTTGGTAGAGTTTTGAGAAGATTTATGGAATTTTGTGTGTTTTTTCTGGAATTTTGTTGGATACTGGGGAGATTTTGTGGGTGGTTTGTGGAACTTTGAGGGACTTTTCTGGAATTTGGTGAGATTCTGTAGAGAACTGACGAATTATCAGGGATTTTTCATGTATTCTGTGGGAATTTGTGGAGATTCGGTGGGATTTTTGAGGATTTTGGCCGTGTTTTGAGAAGATTTAGGGAATTTTGTGGGATTTTTCTTGAATTTTGTTGGATATTGAGGAGATTTTGTGGGATGTTTGTGGAACTTTGAGGGACTTTCCAAGAATTTTGTGGTATTTTGAAAAGATTTTGGGAATTTTGTGGTGTTTTTTCTTGAATTGTGTGGGAAACTGTGCTGATTTCATGGGGCGTTTCTGGAATTTGGTCGAGTTTTCAGAAGTGTTAGGGATTTTTGTGAGATTTTTGTGGGATGTTTGTGGAACTTTGAGGGACTTTTCTGGAATTTGGTGAGATTCTGTAGAGAACTGACGAATTATCAGGGATTTTTCACGTATTCAGTGGGAATTTGTGGAGATTTGGTGGGATTTTTCTGGAATTTGGTAGAGTTTTGAGAAGATTTATGGAATTTTGTGTGTTTTTTCTGGAATTTTGTTGGATACTGGGGAGATTTTGTGGGTGGTTTGTGGAACTTTGAGGGACTTTTCTGGAATTTGGTGAGATTCTGTAGAGAACTGACGAATTATCAGGGATTTTTCATGTATTCTGTGGGAATTTGTGGAGATTCTGTGGGATTTTTGTGGATTTTGGCCGTGTTTTGAGAAGATTTAGGGAATTTTGTGTGATTTTTCTGGGATTTTGTTGGATATTGAGGAGATTTTGTGGGATGTTTCTGGAATTTGTTGGGGCTTTTCAAGAATTTTGTGGTATTTTGAAAAGGTTTAGGGAATTTTGTGGTGTTTTTTCTTGAATTTTGTGGGAAACTGTGCTGATTTTATGGGGCGTTTCTGGAATTTGGTCGAGTTTTCAGAAGATTTAGGGATTTTTGTGGGATTTCTGTGGGATGTTCTGGGAATTGGTGGAGATTTTGTGGGACATTCCTGTGAATTGGTAGGGTTTTGAAATGATTGAGGGAGTTTTGTGGGACTTCTCTGGAATTTTGTGTGTTTTTTCTGGAATTGTGTGGGATTCTGAGGAGACTTGAAGAATTTTGAGGAATTTTTCTTAGATTTTGTGGAAACTTGTGGAGGTTTTGGGTGATTTTTGTGTGATTTTGTGCGATATTGAGGAGATTTAGGGATCTTGAGGCATTTCTCATGTATTTTGTGGGAATTTGTGGAGATTTGGTGGGATATTTTTCTAGAATTTGGTCGTGTTTTGAGAAGATTTAGGGAATTTTGTGGGATTTTTCCTGGAATTTTGTTGGATACTGGGGAGATTTTGTGGGTGGTTTGTGGAACTTTGAGGGACTTTTCTGGAATTTGGTGAGATTCTGTAGAGAACTGACGAATTATCAGGGATTTTTCATGTATTCTCTGGGAATTTGTGGAGATTTGGTGGGATTTTTGTGGATTTTGGCCGTGTTTTGAGAAGATTTAGGGAATTTTGTGTGATTTTTCTGGGATTTTTTTGGATATTGAGGACATTTTGTGGGATGTTTCGGGAATTTGTTGGGGCTTTTCAAGAATTTTGTGGTATTTTGAAAAGATTTTGGGAATTTTGTGGTGTTTTTTCTTGAATTTTGTGGGAAACTGTGCTGATTTTATGGGGCGTTTCTGGAATTTGGTCGAGTTTTCAGAAGATTTAGGGATTTTTGTGAGATTTTTGTGGGATGTTCTGGGAATTGGTGGAGATTTTGTGGGACATTCCTGTGAATTGGTAGGGTTTTGAAATGATTTAGGGAGTTTTGTGGGACTTCTCTGGAATTTGGTGGGGTTTTTCTGGAATTGTGTGGGATTCTGAGGAGACTTGAAGAATTTTGAGGAATTTGATTTAGATTTTTGTGGGAATTTGTGGAGATTCTGTGGGATTTTTCTGGAATTTGGTGGGCCTTTTCACGAACTTTGTGTGGTTTTGAGGAGACTTGAAGAATTTTGAGGAATTTTTCTTAGATTTTGTGGAAACTTGTGGAGGTTTTGTGTGATTTTTGTGGGATTTTGTGGGATATTGAGGCGATTTAGGGATCTTGAGGGATTTTTCATGTATTTTGTGGGAATTTGTGGAGATTTGGTGGGATATTTTTCTAGAATTTGGTCGTGTTTTGAGAAGATTTAGGGAATTTTGTGGGATTTTTCCTGGAATTTTGTTGGATACTGGGGAGATTTTGTGGGTGTTTTGTGGAACTTTGAGGGACTTCTCTGGAATTTGGTGAGATTCTGTAGAGAACTGACAAATTATCAGGGATTTTTCATGTATTCTGTGGGAATTTGTGGAGATTCGGTGGGATTTTTGAGGATTTTGGCCGTGTTTTGAGAAGATTTAGGGAATTTTGTGTGATTTTTCTGGGATTTTGTTGGATATTGAGGACATTTTGTGGGATGTTTGTGGAACTTTGAGGGACTTTTCTGGAATTTGGTGAGATTCTGTAGAGAACTGACGAATTATCAGGGATTTTTCATGTATTCTGTGGGAATTTGTGGAGATTCGGTGGGATTTTTGAGGATTTTGGCCGTGTTTTGAGAAGATTTAGGGAATTTTGTGGGATTTTTCCTGGAATTTTGTTGGATACTGGGGAGATTTTGTGGGATGTTTGTGGAACTTTGAGGGACTTTTCTGGAATTTGGTGAGATTCTGTAGAGAACTGATGAATTATCAGGGATTTTTCATGTATTCTGTGGGAATTTGTGGAGATTCGGTGGGATTTTTGAGGATTTTGGCCGTGTTTTGAGAAGATTTAGAGAATTTTGTGGGATTTTTCTTGAATTTTGTTGGATATTGAGGAGATTTTGTGGGATGTTTCTGGAATTTGGTGGGGCTTTTCAAGAATTTTGTGGTATTTTGAAAAGATTTTGGGAATTTTGTGGTGTTTTTTCTTGAATTTTGTGGGAAACTGTGCTGATTTCATGGGGCGTTTCTGGAATTTGGTCGAGTTTTCAGAAGTGTTAGGGATTTTTGTGAGATTTTTGTGGGATGTTTGTGGAACTTTGAGGGACTTTTCTGGAATTTGGTGAGATTCTGTAGAGAACTGACGAATTATCAGGGATTTTTCACGTATTCACTGGGAATATGTGGAGATTTGGTGGGATTTTTCTGGAATTTGGTAGAGTTTTGAGAAGATTTAGGGAATTTTGTGTGTTTTTTCTGGAATTTTGTTGGATACTGGGGAGATTTTGTGGGATGTTTGTGGAACTTTGAGGGATTTTTTAGGAATTTGGTGAGATTATGTAGAGAACTGACGAATTATCAGGGATTTTTCATGTATTCTGTGGGAATTTGTGGAGATTCTGTGGGATTTTTGTGGATTTTGGCCGTGTTTTGAGAAGATTTAGGGAATTTTGTGTGATTTTTCTGGGATTTTGTTGGATATTGAGGAGATTTTGTGGGATGTTTCTGGAATTTGTTGGGGCTTTTCAAGAATTTTGTGGTATTTTGAAAAGGTTTAGGGAATTTTGTGGTGTTTTTTCTTGAATTTTGTGGGAAACTGTGCTGATTTTATGGGGCGTTTCTGGAATTTGGTCGAGTTTTCAGAAGATTTAGGGATTTTTGTGAGATTTTTGTGGGATGTTCTGGGAATTGGTAGAGATTTTGTGGGACATTCCTGTGAATTGGTAGGGTTTTGAAATGATTGAGGGAGTTTTGTGGGACTTCTCTGGTATTTGGTGGAGTTTTTCTGGAATTGTGTGGGATTCTGAGGAGACTTGAAGAATTTTGAGGGATTTTTCTTAGATTTTGTGGAAACTTGTGGAGGTTTTGTGGGATTTTTGTGTGATTTTGTGGGATATTGAGGCGATTTAGGGATCTTGAGGGATTTCTCATGTATTTTGTGGGAATTTGTGGAGATTTGGTGGGATATTTTTCTAGAATTTGGTCATGTTTTGAGAAGATTTAGGGAATTTTGTGGGATTTTTCCTGGAATTTTGTTGGATACTGGGGAGATTTTGTGGGTGTTTTGTGGGACTTTGAGGGACTATTCTGGAATTTGGTGAGATTCTGTAGAGAACTGACAAATTATCAGGGATTTTTCATGTATTCTATGGGAATTTGTGGAGATTCGGTGGGATTTTTGAGGATTTTGGCCGTGTTTTGAGAAGATTTAGAGAATTTTGTGTGATTTTTCCTGGAATTTTGTTGGATACTGGGGAGATTTTGTGGGATGTTTGTGGAGCTTTGAGGGACTTTTCTGGAATTTGGTGAGATTCTGTTGAGAACTGACGAATTATCAGGGATTTTTCATGTATTCTGTGGGAATTTGTGGAGATTCGGTGGGATTTTTGAGGATTTTGGCCGTGTTTTGAGAAGATTTAGGGAATTTTGTGGGATTTTTCTTGAATTTTGTTGGATATTGAGGAGATTTTGTGGGATGTTTGTGGAACTTTGAGGGACTTTCCAAGAATTTTGTGGTATTTTGAAAAGATTTTGGGAATTTTGTGGTGTTTTTTCTTGAATTGTGTGGGAAACTGTGCTGATTTCATGGGGCGTTTCTGGAATTTGGTCGAGTTTTCAGAAGTGTTAGGGATTTTTGTGAGATTTTTGTGGGATGTTTGTGGAACTTTGAGGGACTTTTCTGGAATTTGGTGAGATTCTGTAGAGAACTGACGAATTATCAGGGATTTTTCACGTATTCAGTGGGAATTTGTGGAGATTTGGTGGGATTTTTCTGGAATTTGGTAGAGTTTTGAGAAGATTTATGGAATTTTGTGTGTTTTTTCTGGAATTTTGTTGGATACTGGGGAGATTTTGTGGGTGGTTTGTGGAACTTTGAGGGACTTTTCTGGAATTTGGTGAGATTCTGTAGAGAACTGACGAATTATCAGGGATTTTTCATGTATTCTGTGGGAATTTGTGGAGATTCTGTGGGATTTTTGTGGATTTTGGCCGTGTTTTGAGAAGATTTAGGGAATTTTGTGTGATTTTTCTGGGATTTTGTTGGATATTGAGGAGATTTTGTGGGATGTTTCTGGAATTTGTTGGGGCTTTTCAAGAATTTTGTGGTATTTTGAAAAGGTTTACGGAATTTTGTGGTGTTTTTTCTTGAATTTTGTGGGAAACTGTGCTGATTTTATGGGGCGTTTCTGGAATTTGGTCGAGTTTTCAGAAGATTTAGGGATTTTTGTGGGATTTCTGTGGGATGTTCTGGGAATTGGTGGAGATTTTGTGGGACATTCCTGTGAATTGGTAGGGTTTTGAAATGATTTAGGGAGTTTTGTGGGACTTCTCTGGAATTTTGTGTGTTTTTTCTGGAATTGTGTGGGATTCTGAGGAGACTTGAAGAATTTTGAGGAATTTTTCTTAGATTTTGTGGAAACTTGTGGAGGTTTTGGGTGATTTTTGTGTGATTTTGTGCGATATTGAGGAGATTTAGGGATCTTGAGGCATTTCTCATGTATTTTGTGGGAATTTGTGGAGATTTGGTGGGATATTTTTCTAGAATTTGGTCGTGTTTTGAGAAGATTTAGGGAATTTTGTGGGATTTTTCCTGGAATTTTGTTGGATACTGGGGAGATTTTGTGGGTGGTTTGTGGAACTTTGAGGGACTTTTCTGGAATTTGGTGAGATTCTGTAGAGAACTGACGAATTATCAGGGATTTTTCATGTATTCTGTGGGAATTTGTGGAGATTTGGTGGGATTTTTGTGGATTTTGGCCGTGTTTTGAGAAGATTTAGGGAATTTTGTGTGATTTTTCTGGGATTTTTTTGGATATTGAGGACATTTTGTGGGATGTTTCGGGAATTTGTTGGGGCTTTTCAAGAATTTTGTGGTATTTTGAAAAGGTTTAGGGAATTTTGTGGTGTTTTTTCTTGAATTTTGTGGGAAACTGTGCTGATTTTATGGGGCGTTTCTGGAATTTGGTCGAGTTTTCAGAAGATTTAGGGATTTTTGTGAGATTTTTGTGGGATGTTCTGGGAATTGGTGGAGATTTTGTGGGACATTCCTGTGAATTGGTAGGGTTTTGAAATGATTTAGGGAGTTTTGTGGGACTTCTCTGGAATTTGGTGGGGTTTTTCTGGAATTGTGTGGGATTCTGAGGAGACTTGAAGAATTTTGAGGAATTTGATTTAGATTTTTGTGGGAATTTGTGGAGATTCTGTGGGATTTTTCTGGAATTTGGTGGGCCTTTTCACGAACTTTGTGTGGTTTTGAGGAGACTTGAAGAATTTTGAGGAATTTTTCTTAGATTTTGTGGAAACTTGTGGAGGTTTTGTGTGATTTTTGTGGGATTTTGTGGGATATTGAGGCGATTTAGGGATCTTGAGGGATTTTTCATGTATTTTGTGGGAATTTGTGGAGATTTGGTGGGATATTTTTCTAGAATTTGGTCGTGTTTTGAGAAGATTTAGGGAATTTTGTGGGATTTTTCCTGGAATTTTGTTGGATACTGGGGAGATTTTGTGGGTGGTTTGTGGAACTTTGAGGGACTTCTCTGGAATTTGGTGAGATTCTGTAGAGAACTGACAAATTATCAGGGATTTTTCATGTATTCTGTGGGAATTTGTGGAGATTCGGTGGGATTTTTGAGGATTTTGGCCGTGTTTTGAGAAGATTTAGGGAATTTTGTGTGATTTTTCTGGGATTTTGTTGGATATTGAGGACATTTTGTGGGATGTTTGTGGAACTTTGAGGGACTTTTCTGGAATTTGGTGAGATTCTGTAGAGAACTGACGAATTATCAGGGATTTTTCATGTATTCTGTGGGAATTTGTGGAGATTCGGTGGGATTTTTGAGGATTTTGGCCGTGTTTTGAGAAGATTTAGGGAATTTTGTGGGATTTTTCCTGGAATTTTGTTGGATACTGGGGAGATTTTGTGGGTGGTTTGTGGAACTTTGAGGGACTTTTCTGGAATTTGGTGAGATTCTGTAGAGAACTGATGAATTATCAGGGATTTTTCATGTATTCTGTGGGAATTTGTGGAGATTCGGTGGGATTTTTGAGGATTTTGGCCGTGTTTTGAGAAGATTTAGAGAATTTTGTGGGATTTTTCTTGAATTTTGTTGGATATTGAGGAGATTTTGTGGGATGTTTCTGGAATTTGGTGGGGCTTTTCAAGAATTTTGTGGTATTTTGAAAAGATTTTGGGAATTTTGTGGTGTTTTTTCTTGAATTTTGTGGGAAACTGTGCTGATTTCATGGGGCGTTTCTGGAATTTGGTCGAGTTTTCAGAAGTGTTAGGGATTTTTGTGAGATTTTTGTGGGATGTTTGTGGAACTTTGAGGGACTTTTCTGGAATTTGGTGAGATTCTGTAGAGAACTGACGAATTATCAGGGATTTTTCACGTATTCACTGGGAATATGTGGAGATTTGGTGGGATTTTTCTGGAATTTGGTAGAGTTTTGAGAAGATTTAGGGAATTTTGTGTGTTTTTTCTGGAATTTTGTTGGATACTGGGGAGATTTTGTGGGATGTTTGTGGAACTTTGAGGGATTTTTTAGGAATTTGGTGAGATTATGTAGAGAACTGACGAATTATCAGGGATTTTTCATGTATTCTGTGGGAATTTGTGGAGATTCTGTGGGATTTTTGTGGATTTTGGCCGTGTTTTGAGAAGATTTAGGGAATTTTGTGTGATTTTTCTGGGATTTTGTTGGATATTGAGGAGATTTTGTGGGATGTTTCTGGAATTTGTTGGGGCTTTTCAAGAATTTTGTGGTATTTTGAAAAGGTTTAGGGAATTTTGTGGTGTTTTTTCTTGAATTTTGTGGGAAACTGTGCTGATTTTATGGGGCGTTTCTGGAATTTGGTCGAGTTTTCAGAAGATTTAGGGATTTTTGTGGGATTTTTCCTGGAATTTTGTTGGATACTGGGGAGATTTTGTGGGTGGTTTGTGGAACTTTGAGGGACTTTTCTGGAATTTGGTGAGATTCTGTAGAGAACTGACGAATTATCAGGGATTTTTCATGTATTCTGTGGGAATTTGTGGAGATTTGGTGGGATTTTTGTGGATTTTGGCCGTGTTTTGAGAAGATTTAGGGAATTTTGTGTGATTTTTCTGGGATTTTGTTGGATATTGAGGACATTTTGTGGGATGTTTCTGGAATTTGGTGGGGCTTTTCAAGAATTTTGTGGTATTTTGAAAAGGTTTAGGGAATTTCGTGGTGTTTTTTCTTGAATTTTGTGGGAAACTGTGCTGATTTTATGGGGCGTTTCTGGAATTTGGTCGAGTTTTCAGAAGATTTAGGGATTTTTGTGAGATTTTTGTGGGATGTTCTGGGAATTGGTAGAGATTTTGTGGGACATTCCTATGAATTGGTAGGGTGTTGAAATGATTTAGGGAGTTTTGTGGGACTTCTCTGGAATTTTGTGTGTTTTTTCTAGAATTGTGTGGGATTCTGAGGAGACTTGAAGAATTTTGAGGAATTTGATTTAGATTTTTGTGGGAATTTGTGGAGATTCTGTGGGAGTTTTCTGGAATTTGGTGGGCCTTTTCACGAACTTTGTGTGGTTTTGAGGAGACTTGAAGAATTTTGAGGAATTTTTCTTAGATTTTGTGGAAACTTGTGGAGGTTTTGTGTGATTTTTGTGTGATTTTGTGGGATATTGAGGCGATTTCGGGATCTTGAGGGATTTCTCATGTATTTTGTGGGAATTTGTGGAGATTTGGTGGGATAATTTTCTAGAATTTGGTCATGTTTTGAGAAGAATTAGGCAATTTTTTGGTGTTTTTTCTTGAATTTTGTGGGAAACTGTGCTGATTTTATTGGGCATTTCTGGAATTTCGTCAAGTTTTCAGAAGATTTAGGGAATTTTGTGAGATTTTTCCTGGAATTTTCTTGGATATTCGGGAGATTTTGTGGGATGCTTGTGGAACTTTGAGGGACTTTTCTGGAATTTGGTGAGATTCTGTAGAGAACTGACGAATTATCAGGGATTTTTCATGTATTCTCTGGGAATTTGTGGAGATTTGGTGGGATATTTTTCTAGAATTTGGTCGTGTTTTGAGAAGATTTAGAGAATTTTGTGGGATTTTTCTTGAATTTTGTTGGGTATTGAGGACATTTTGTGGGATGTTTGTGAAACTTTGAGGGACTTTTCTGGAATTTGGTGAGATTCTGTAGAGAACTGACGAATTATCAGGGATTTTTCACATATTCTGTGGGAATTTGTGGAGATTTGGTGGGATTTTTCTGGAATTTTGGTTATGTTTTGAGAAAATTTAGGGAATTTTGTGTGACTTTTCTGGGATTTTGTTGGATATTGAGGACATTTTGTGGGATGTTTCTGGAATTTGGTGGGGCTTTTCAAGAATTTTGTGGTATTTTGAGAAGATTTAGGGAATTTTGTGGTGTTTTTTCTTGAATTTTGTGGGAAACTGTGCTGATTTTATGGGGCGTTTCTGGAATTTGGTCGAGTTTTCAGATGATTTAGGGATTTTTGTGGGATTTCTGTGGGATGTTCTGGGAATTGGTGGAGATTTTCTGGGACATTCCTGTGAATTGGTAGGGTTTTGAAATGATTTAGGGAGTTTTGTGGGACTTCTCTGGAATTTTGTGTGTTTTTTCTGGAATTGTGTGGGATTCTGAGGAGACTTAAAGAATTTTGAGGAATTTTTCTTAGATTTTGTGGAAACTTGTGGAGGTTTTGTGTGATTTTTGTGTGATTTTGTGGGATATTGAGGAGATTTAGGGATCTTGAGGGATTTCTCATGTATTTTGTGGGAATTTGTGGAGATTTGGTGGGATATTTTTCTAGAATTTGGTCGTGTTTTGAGAAGATTTAGGGAATTTTGTGGGATTTTTCCTGGAATTTTGTTGGATACTGGGGAGATTTTGTGGGTGGCTTGTGGAACTTTGAGGGACTTTCCTGGAATTTGGTGAGATTCTGTAGAGAACTGACGAATTATCAGGGATTTTTCATGTATTCTGTGGGAATTTGTGGAGATTTGGTGGGATTTTTGTGCATTTTGGCCGTGTTTTGAGAAGATTTAGGGAATTTTGTGTGATTTTTCTGGGATTTTGTTGGATATTGAGGACATTTTGTGGGATGTTTCTGGAATTTGGTGGGGCTTTTCAAGAATTTTGTGGTATTTTGAAAAGATTTAGGGAATTTTGTGGTGTTTTTTCTTGAATTTTGTGGGAAACTGTGCTGATTTTATGGGGCGTTTCTGGAATTTGGTCGAGTTTTCAGAAGATTTAGGGATTTTTGTGAGATTTTTGTGGGATGTTCTGGGAATTGGTAGAGATTTTGTGGGACATTCCTGTGAATTGGTAGGGTTTTGAAATGATTGAGGGAGTTTTGTGGGACTTCTCTGGAATTTTGTGTGTTTTTTCTGGAATTGTGTGGGATTCTGAGGAGACTTGAAGAATTTTGAGGAATTTGATTTAGATTTTTGTGGGAATTTGTGGAGAATCTGTGGGATTTTTCTGGAATTTGGTGGGCCTTTTCACGAACTTTGTGTGGTTTTGAGGAGACTTGAAGAATTTTGAGGAATTTTTCTTAGATTTTGTGGAAACTTGTTTAGGTTTTGTGTGATTTTTGTGTGATTTTGTGGGATATTGAGGCGATTTCGGGATCTTGAGGGATTTCTCATGTATTTTGTGGGAATTTGTGGAGATTTGGTGGGATAATTTTCTAGAATTTGGTCATGTTTTGAGAAGATTTAGGGAATTTTTTGGTGTTTTTTCTTGAATTTTGTGGGAAACTGTGCTGATTTTATTGGGCATTTCTGGAATTTCGTCAAGTTTTCAGAAGATTTAGGGAATTTTGTGAGATTTTTCCTGGAATTTTCTTGGATATTAGGGAGATTTTGTGGGATGCTTGTGGAACTTTGAGGGACTTTTCTGGAATTTGGTAAGATTCTGTAGAGAACTGACGAATTATCAGGGATTTTTCATGTATTCTGTGGTAATTTGTGGAGATTCGGTGGGATTTTTTAAGGATTTTGGCCGTGTTTTGAGAAGATTTAGAGAATTTTGTGGGATTTTTCCTGGAATTTTGTTGGATACTGGGGAGATTTTGTGGGATGTTTGTGGAACTTTGAGGGACTTTTCTGGAATTTGGTGAGATTCTGTAGAGAACTGACGAATTATCAGGGATTTTTCATGTATTCTGTGGGAATTTGTGGAGATTCGGTGGGATTTTTGAGGATTTTGGCCGTGTTTTGAGAAGATTTAGAGAATTTTGTGGGATTTTTCTTGAATTTTGTTGGATATTGAGGAGATTTTGTGGGATGTTTGTGGAATTTGGTGGGGCTTTTCAAGAATTTTGTGGTATTTTGAAAAGATTTTGGGAATTTTGTGGTGTTTTTTCTTGAATTTTGTGGGAAACTGTGCTGATTTCATGGGGCGTTTCTGGAATTTGGTCGAGTTTTCAGATGTGTTAGGGATTTTTGTGAGATTTTTGTGGGATGTTTGTGGAACTTTGAGGGACTTTTCTGGAAATTATTGAGATTCTGTAGAGAACTGACGAATTATCAGGGATTTTTCTTGTATTCAGTGGGAATTTGTGGAGATTTGGTGGGATTTTTCTGGAATTTGGTAGAGTTTTGAGAAGATTTAGGGAATTTTGTGTGTTTTTTCTGGAATTTTGTTGGATACTGAGGAGATTTTGTGGGATGTTTGTGGAACTTTGAGGGATTTTTTAGGAATTTGGTGAGATTATGTAGAGAACTGACGAATTATCATGGATTTTTCATGTATTCTGTGGGAATTTGTGGAGATTCTGTGGGATTTTTGTGGATTTTGGCCGTGTTTTGAGAAGATTTAGGGAATTTTGTGTGATTTTTCTGGGATTTTGTTGGATATTGAGGAGATTTTGTGGGATGTTTCGGGAATTTGTTGGGGCTTTTCAAGAATTTTGGGGTATTTTGAAAAGGTTTAGGGAATTTTGTGGTGTTTTTTCTTGAATTTTGTGGGAAACTGTGCTGATTTTATGGGGCGTTTCTGGAATTTGGTCGAGTTTTCAGAAGATTTAGGGATTTTTGTGAGATTTTTGTGGGATGTTCTGGGAATTGGTAGAGATTTTGTGGGACATTCCTGTGAATTGGTAGGGTTTTGAAATGATTTAGGGAGTTTTGTGGGACTTCTCTGGAATTTTGTGTGTTTTTTCTAGAATTGTGTGGGATTCTGAGGAGACTTGAAGAATTTTGAGGAATTTGATTTAGATTTTTGTGGGAATTTGTGGAGATTCTGTGGGATTTTTCTGGAATTTGGTGGGCCTTTTCACGAACTTCGTGTGGTTTTGAGGAGACTTGAAGAATTTTGAGGAATTTTTCTTAGATTTTGTGGAAACTTGTGGAGGTTTTGTGTGATTTTTGTGTGATTTTGTGGGATATTGAGGCGATTTAGGGATCTTGAGGGATTTCTCATGTATTTTGTGGGAATTTGTGGAGATTTGGTGGGATAATTTTCTAGAATTTGGTCATGTTTTGAGAAGATTTAGGGAATTTTGTGGTGTTTTTTCTTGAATTTTGTGGGAAACTGTGCTGATTTTATTGGGCATTTCTGGAATTTCGTCAAGTTTTCAGAAGATTTAGGGAATTTTGTGGGATTTTTCCTGGAATTTTGTTGGATACTGGGGAGATTTTGTGGGTGGTTTGTGGAACTTTGAGGGACTTTTCTGGAATTTGGTGAGATTCTGTAGAGAACTGACGAATTATCAGGGATTTTTCATGTATTCTGTGGGAATTTGTGGAGATTCTGTGGGATTTTTGTGGATTTTGGCCGTGTTTTGAGAAGATTTAGGGAATTTTGTGTGATTTTTCTGGGATTTTGTTGGATATTGAGGACATTTTGTGGGATGTTTCGGGAATTTGGTGGGGCTTTTCAAGAATTTTGTGGTATTTTGAAAAGGTTTAGGGAATTTTGTGGTGTTTTTTCTTGAATTTTGTGGGAAACTGTGCTGATTTTATGGGGCGTTTCTGGAATTTGGTCGAGTTTTCAGAAGATTTAGGGATTTTTGTGAGATTTTTGTGGGATGTTCTGGGAATTGGTAGAGATTTTGTGGGACATTCCTGTGAATTGGTAGGGTTTTGAAATGATTTAGGGAGTTTTGTGGGACTTCTCTGGAATTTGGTGGGGTTTTTCTGGAATTGTGTGGGATTCTGAGGAGACTTGAAGAATTTTGAGGAATTTGATTTAGATTTTTGTGGGAATTTGTGGAGATTCTGTGGGATTTTTCTGGAATTTGGTGGGCCTTTTCACGAACTTTGTGTGGTTTTGAGGAGACTTGAAGAATTTTGAGGAATTTTTCTTAGATTTTGTGGAAACTTGTGGAGGTTTTGTGTGATTTTTGTGTGATTTTGTGGGATATTGAGGCGATTTCGGGATCTTGAGGGATTTCTCATGTATTTTGTGGGAATTTGTGGAGATTTGGTGGGATAATTTTCTAGAATTTGGTCATGTTTTGAGAAGATTTAGGGAATTTTGTGGTGTTTTTTCTTGAATTTTGTGGGAAACTGTGCTGATTTTATTGGGCATTTCTGGAATTTCGTCAAGTTTTCAGAAGATTTAGGGAATTTTGTGAGATTTTTCCTGGAATTTTGTTGGATATTAGGGAGATTCTGTGGGATGCTTGTGGAACTTTGAGGGACTTTTCTGGAATTTGGTGAGATTCTGTAGAGAACTGATGAATTATCAGGGATTTTTCATGTATTATCTGGGAATTTGTGGAGATTTGGTGGGATATTTTTCTAGAATTTGGTCGTGTTTTGAGAAGATTTAGAGAATTTTGTGGGATTTTTCTTGAATTTTGTGGGATATTGAGGAGATTTTGTGGGATGTTTGTGGAACTTTGAGGGACTTTTCTGGAATTTGGTGAGATTCTGTAGAGAACTGACGAATTATCAGGGATTTTTCATGTATTCTGTGGGAATTTGTGGAGATTTGGTGGGATTTTTCTGGAATTTTGGTTATATTTTGAGAAAATTTAGGGAATTTTGTGTGATTTTTCTGGGATTTTGTTGGATATTGAGGACATTTTGTGGGATGTTTCGGGAATTTGGTGGGGCTTTTCAAGATTTTTGTGGTATTTTGAAAAGATTTAGGGAATTTTGTGGTGTTTTTTCTTGAATTTTGTGGGAAACTGTGCTGATTTTATGGGGCGTTTCTGGAATTTGGTCGAGTTTTCAGAAGATTTAGGGATTTTTGTGGGATTTTTGTGGGATGTTCTGGGAATTGGTAGAGATTTTGTGGGACATTCCTGTGAATTGGTAGGGTTTTGAAATGATTTAGGGAGTTTTGTGGGACTTCTCTGGAATTTTGTGTGTTTTTTCTGGAATTGTGTGGGATTCTGAGGAGACTTGAAGAATTTTGAGGAATTTTTCTTAGATTTTGTGGAAACTTGTGGAGGTTTTGGGTGATTTTTGTGTGATTTTGTGGGATATTGAGGAGATTTAGGGATCTTGAGGCATTTCTCATGTATTTTGTGGGAATTTGTGGAGATTTGGTGGGATATTTTTCTAGAATTTGGTCGTGTTTTGAGAAGATTTAGGGAATTTTGTGGGATTTTTCCTGGAATTTTGTTGGATACTGGGGAGATTTTGTGGGTGGTTTGTGGAACTTTGAGGGACTTTTCTGGAATTTGGTGAGATTCTGTAGAGAACTGACGAATTATCAGGGATTTTTCATGTATTCTGTGGGAATTTGTGGAGATTCTGTGGGATTTTTGTGGATTTTGGCCGTGTTTTGAGAAGATTTAGGGAATTTTGTGTGATTTTTCTGGGATTTTGTTGGATATTGAGGACATTTTGTGGGATGTTTCGGGAATTTGGTGGGGCTTTTCAAGAATTTTGTGGTATTTTGAAAAGGTTTAGGGAATTTTGTGGTGTTTTTTCTTGAATTTTGTGGGAAACTGTGCTGATTTTATGGGGCGTTTCTGGAATTTGGTCGAGTTTTCAGAAGATTTAGGGATTTTTGTGAGATTTTTGTGGGATGTTCTGGGAATTGGTAGAGATTTTGTGGGACATTCCTGTGAATTGGTAGGGTTTTGAAATGATTTAGGGAGTTTTGTGGGACTTCTCTGGAATTTGGTGGGGTTTTTCTGGAATTGTGTGGGATTCTGAGGAGACTTGAAGAATTTTGAGGAATTTGATTTAGATTTTTGTGGGAATTTGTGGAGATTCTGTGGGATTTTTCTGGAATTTGGTGGGCCTTTTCACGAACTTTGTGTGGTTTTGAGGAGACTTGAAGAATTTTGAGGAATTTTTCTTAGATTTTGTGGAAACTTGTGGAGGTTTTGTGTGATTTTTGTGTGATTTTGTGGGATATTGAGGCGATTTAGGGATCTTGAGGGATTTCTCATGTATTTTGTGGGAATTTGTGGAGATTTGGTGGGATAATTTTCTAGAATTTGGTCGTGTTTTGAGAAGATTTAGGGAATTTTGTGGTGTTTTTTCTTGAATTTTGTGGGAAACTGTGCTGATTTTATTGGGCGTTTCTGGAATTTGGTCAAGTTTTCAGAAGATTTAGGGAATTTTGTGAGATTTTTCCTGGAATTTTCTTGGATATTAGGGAGATTTTGTGGGATGCTTGTGGAACTTTGAGGGACTTTTCTGGAATTTGGTGAGATTCTGTAGAGAACTGACGAATTATCAGGGATTTTTCATGTATTCTGTGGGAATTTGTGGAGATTTGGTGGGATATTTTTCTAGAATTTGGTCGTGTTTTGAGAAGATTTAGAGAATTTTGTGGGATTTTTCTTGAATTTTGTTGGATATTGAGGAGATTTTGTGGGATGTTTGTGGAACTTTGAGGGACTTTTCTGGAATTTGGTGAGATTCTGTAGAGAACTGACGAATTATCAGGGATTTTTCACGTATTCTGTGGGAATTTGTGGAGATTTGGTGGGATTTTTCTGGAATTTTGGTTATGTTTTGAGAAAATTTAGGGAATTTTGTGGGACTTTTCTGGGATGTTGTTGGATATTGAGGACATTTTGTGGGATGTTTCTGGAATTTGGTGGGGCTTTTCAAGAATTTTGTGGTATTTTGAAAAGATTTAGGGAATTTTGTGGTGTTTTTTCTTGAATTTTGTGGGAAACTGTGCTGATTTTATGGTGCGTTTCTGGAATTTGGTCGAGTTTTCAGAAGATTTAGGGATTTTTGTGGGATTTCTGTGGGATGTTCTGGGAATTGGTGGAGATTTTGTGGGACATTCCTGTGAATTGGTAGGGTTTTGAAATGATTTAGGGAGTTTTGTGGGACTTCTCTGGAATTTTGTGTGTTTTTTCTGGAATTGTGTGGGATTCTGAGGAGACTTGAAGAATTTTGAGGAATTTTTCTTAGATTTTGTGAAAACTTGTGGAGGTTTTGGGTGATTTTTGTGTGATTTTGTGCGATATTGAGGAGATTTAGGGATCTTGAGGCATTTCTCATGTATTTTGTGGGAATTTGTGGAGATTTGGTGGGATATTTTTCTAGAATTTGGTCGTTTTTTGAGAAGATTTAGGGAATTTTGTGGTGTTTTTTCTTGAATTTTGTGGGAAACTGTGCTGATTTTATGGGGCGTTTCTGGAAATTGGTCAAGTTTTCAGAAGATTTAGGGAATTTTGTGAGATTTTTCCTGGAATTTTGTTGGATATTAGGGAGATTTTGTGGGATGCTTGTGGAACTTTGAGGGACTTTTCTGGAATTTGGTGAGATTCTGTAGAGAACTGACGAATTATCAGGGATTTTTCACGTATTCTGTGGGAATTTGTGGAGATTTGGTGGGATTTTTGTGGATTTTGGCCGTGTTTTGAGAAGATTTAGGGAATTTTGTGGGACTTTTCTGGGATTTTGTTGGATATTGAGGACATTTTGTGGGATGTTTCTGGAATTTGGTGGGGCTTTTCAAGAATTTTGTGGTATTTTGAAAAGATTTAGGGAATTTTGTGGTGTTTTTTCTTGAATTTTGTGGGAAACTGTGCTGATTTTATGGGGAGTTTCTGGAATTTGGTCGAGTTTTCAGAAGATTTAGGGATTTTTGTGGGATTTCTGTGGGATGTTCTGGGAATTGGTGGAGATTTTGTGGGACATTACTGTGAATTGGTAGGGTTTTGAAATGATTGAGGGAGTTTTGTGGGACTTCTCTGGAATTTTGTGTGTTTTTTCTGGAATTGTGTGGGATTCTGAGGAGACTTGAAGAATTTTGAGGAATTTGATTTAGATTTTTGTGGGAATTTGTGGAGATTCTGTGGGATTTTTCTGGAATTTGGTGGGCCTTTTCACGAACTTTGTGTGGTTTTGAGGAGACTTGAAGAATTTTGAGGAATTTTTCTTAGATTTTGTGGAAACTTGTGGAGGTTTTGGGTGATTTTTGTGTGATTTTGTGGGATATTGAGGCGATTTAGGGATCTTGAGGGATTTTTCATGTATTTTGTGGGAATTTGTGGAGATTTGGTGGTATATTTTTCTAGAATTTGGTCGTGTTTTGAGAAGATTTAGGGAATTTTGTGGGATTTTTCCTGGAATTTTGTTGGATACTGGGGAGATTTTGTGGGTGTTTTGTGGAACTTTGAGGGACTTTTCTGGAATTTGGTGAGATTCTGTAGAGAACTGACGAATTATCAGGGATTTTTCATGTATTCTGTGGGAATTTGTGGAGATTCGGTGGGATTTTTGTGGATTTTGGCCGTGTTTTGAGAAGATTTAGAGAATTTTGTGGGATTTTTCTTGAATTTTGTTGGATATTGAGGAGATTTTGTGGGATGTTTGTGGAACTTTGAGGGACTTTCTAGGAATTTGGTGAGATTCTGTAGAGAACTGACGAATTATCAGGGATTTTTCATGTATTCTGTGGGAATTTGTGGAGATTCTGTGGGATTTTTGTGGATTTTGGCCGTGTTTTGAGAAGATTTAGGGAATTTTGTGTGATTTTTCTGGGATTTTGTTGGATATTGAGGACATTTTGTGGGATGTTTCGGGAATTTGGTGGGGCTTTTCAAGAATTTTGTGGTATTTTGAAAAGGTTTAGGGAATTTTGTGGTGTTTTTTCTTGAATTTTGTGGGAAACTGTGCTGATTTTTGGGGCGTTTCTGGAATTTGGTCGAGTTTTCAGAAAATTTAGGGATTTTTGTGAGATTTTTGTGGGATGTTCTGGGAATTGGTGGAGATTTTGTGGGACATTCCTGTGAATTGGTAGGGTTTTGAAATGATTTAGGGAGTTTTGTGGGACTTCTCTGGAATTTTGTGTGTTTTTTCTGGAATTGTGTGGGATTCTGAGGAGACTTGAAGAATTTTGAGGAATTTGATTTAGATTTTTGTGGGAATTTGTGGAGATTCTGTGGGATTTTTCTGGAATTTGGTGGGCCTTTTCACGAACTTTGTGTGGTTTTGAGGAGACTTGAAGAATTTTTAGGAATTTTTCTTAGATTTTGTGGAAACTTGTGGAGGTTTTGTGTGATTTTTGTGTGATTTTGTGGGATATTGAGGCGATTTAGGGATCTTGAGGGATTTTTCATGTATTTTGTGGGAATTTGTGGAGATTTGGTGGGATATTTTTCTAGATTTTGGCCGTGTTTTGAGAAGTTTTAGAGAATTTTGTGGGATTTTTCTTGAATTTTGTTGGATACTGGGGAGATTTTGTGGGTGGTTTGTGGAACTTTGAGGGACTTTTCTGGAATTTGGTGAGATTCTGTAGAGAACTGACGAATTATCAGGGATTTTTCATGTATTCTGTGGGAATTTGTGGAGATTCGGTGGGACTTTTGAGGATTTTGGCCGTGTTTTGAGAAGATTTAGGGAATTTTGTGTGATTTTTCTGGGATTTTGTTGGATATTGAGGAGATTTTGTGGGATGTTTGTGGAACTTTGAGGGACTTTTCTGGAATTTGGTGAGATTCTGTAGAGAACTGACAAATTATCAGGGATTTTTCATGTATTCTGTGGGAATTTGTGGAGATTTGGTGGGATTTTTGTGGATTTTGGCCGTGTTTTGAGAAGATTTAGGGAATTTTGTGGGACTTTTCTGGGATTTTGTTGGGTATTGAGGAAATTTTGTGGGATGTTTCTGGAATTTGGTGGGGCTTTTCAAGAATTTTGTGGTATTTTGAAAAGATTTAGGGAATTTTGTGGTGTTTTTTCTTGAATTTTGTGGGAAACTGTGCTGATTTTATGTGGCATTTCTGGAATTTGGTCGAGTTTTCAGAAGATTTAGGGATTTTTGTGAGATTTTTGTGGGATGTTCTGGGAATTGGTGGAGATTTTGTAATACATTCCTGTGAATTGGTAGGGTTTTGAAATGATTTAGGGAGTTTTGTGGGACTTCTCTGGAATTTGGTGGGGTTTTTCTGGAATTGTGTGGGATTCTGAGGAGACTTGAAGAATTTTGAGGAATTTGATTTAGATTTTTGTGGGAATTTGTGGAGATTCTGTGGGATTTTTCTGGAATTTGGTGGGCCTTTTCACGAACTTTGTGTGGTTTTGAGGAGACTTGAAGAATTTTGAGGAATTTTTCTTAGATTTTGTGGAAACTTGTGGAGGTTTTGTGTGATTTTTGTGTGATTTTGTGGGATATTGAGGCGATTTAGGGATCTTGAGGGATTTCTCATGTATTTTGTGGGAATTTGTGGAGATTTGGTGGGATAATTTTCTAGAATTTGGTCGTGTTTTGAGAAGATTTAGGGAATTTTGTGGTGTTTTTTCTTGAATTTTGTGGGAAACTGTGCTGATTTTATTGGGCGTTTCTGGAATTTGGTCAAGTTTTCAGAAGATTTAGGGAATTTTGTGAGATTTTTCCTGGAATTTTCTTGGATATTAGGGAGATTTTGTGGGATGCTTGTGGAACTTTGAGGGACTTTTCTGGAATTTGGTGAGATTCTGTAGAGAACTGACGAATTATCAGGGATTTTTCATGTATTCTGTGGGAATTTGTGGAGATTTGGTGGGATATTTTTCTAGAATTTGGTCGTGTTTTGAGAAGATTTAGAGAATTTTGTGGGATTTTTCTTGAATTTTGTTGGATATTGAGGAGATTTTGTGGGATGTTTGTGGAACTTTGAGGGACTTTTCTGGAATTTGGTGAGATTCTGTAGAGAACTGACGAATTATCAGGGATTTTTCACGTATTCTGTGGGAATTTGTGGAGATTTGGTGGGATTTTTCTGGAATTTTGGTTATGTTTTGAGAAAATTTAGGGAATTTTGTGGGACTTTTCTGGGATGTTGTTGGATATTGAGGACATTTTGTGGGATGTTTCTGGAATTTGGTGGGGCTTTTCAAGAATTTTGTGGTATTTTGAAAAGATTTAGGGAATTTTGTGGTGTTTTTTCTTGAATTTTGTGGGAAACTGTGCTGATTTTATGGTGCGTTTCTGGAATTTGGTCGAGTTTTCAGAAGATTTAGGGATTTTTGTGGGATTTCTGTGGGATGTTCTGGGAATTGGTGGAGATTTTGTGGGACATTCCTGTGAATTGGTAGGGTTTTGAAATGATTTAGGGAGTTTTGTGGGACTTCTCTGGAATTTTGTGTGTTTTTTCTGGAATTGTGTGGGATTCTGAGGAGACTTGAAGAATTTTGAGGAATTTTTCTTAGATTTTGTGAAAACTTGTGGAGGTTTTGGGTGATTTTTGTGTGATTTTGTGCGATATTGAGGAGATTTAGGGATCTTGAGGCATTTCTCATGTATTTTGTGGGAATTTGTGGAGATTTGGTGGGATATTTTTCTAGAATTTGGTCGTTTTTTGAGAAGATTTAGGGAATTTTGTGGTGTTTTTTCTTGAATTTTGTGGGAAACTGTGCTGATTTTATGGGGCGTTTCTGGAAATTGGTCAAGTTTTCAGAAGATTTAGGGAATTTTGTGAGATTTTTCCTGGAATTTTGTTGGATATTAGGGAGATTTTGTGGGATGCTTGTGGAACTTTGAGGGACTTTTCTGGAATTTGGTGAGATTCTGTAGAGAACTGACGAATTATCAGGGATTTTTCACGTATTCTGTGGGAATTTGTGGAGATTTGGTGGGATTTTTGTGGATTTTGGCCGTGTTTTGAGAAGATTTAGGGAATTTTGTGGGACTTTTCTGGGATTTTGTTGGATATTGAGGACATTTTGTGGGATGTTTCTGGAATTTGGTGGGGCTTTTCAAGAATTTTGTGGTATTTTGAAAAGATTTAGGGAATTTTGTGGTGTTTTTTCTTGAATTTTGTGGGAAACTGTGCTGATTTTATGGGGAGTTTCTGGAATTTGGTCGAGTTTTCAGAAGATTTAGGGATTTTTGTGGGATTTCTGTGGGATGTTCTGGGAATTGGTGGAGATTTTGTGGGACATTACTGTGAATTGGTAGGGTTTTGAAATGATTGAGGGAGTTTTGTGGGACTTCTCTGGAATTTTGTGTGTTTTTTCTGGAATTGTGTGGGATTCTGAGGAGACTTGAAGAATTTTGAGGAATTTGATTTAGATTTTTGTGGGAATTTGTGGAGATTCTGTGGGATTTTTCTGGAATTTGGTGGGCCTTTTCACGAACTTTGTGTGGTTTTGAGGAGACTTGAAGAATTTTGAGGAATTTTTCTTAGATTTTGTGGAAACTTGTGGAGGTTTTGGGTGATTTTTGTGTGATTTTGTGGGATATTGAGGCGATTTAGGGATCTTGAGGGATTTTTCATGTATTTTGTGGGAATTTGTGGAGATTTGGTGGTATATTTTTCTAGAATTTGGTCGTGTTTTGAGAAGATTTAGGGAATTTTGTGGGATTTTTCCTGGAATTTTGTTGGATACTGGGGAGATTTTGTGGGTGTTTTGTGGAACTTTGAGGGACTTTTCTGGAATTTGGTGAGATTCTGTAGAGAACTGACGAATTATCAGGGATTTTTCATGTATTCTGTGGGAATTTGTGGAGATTCGGTGGGATTTTTGTGGATTTTGGCCGTGTTTTGAGAAGATTTAGAGAATTTTGTGGGATTTTTCTTGAATTTTGTTGGATATTGAGGAGATTTTGTGGGATGTTTGTGGAACTTTGAGGGACTTTCTAGGAATTTGGTGAGATTCTGTAGAGAACTGACGAATTATCAGGGATTTTTCATGTATTCTGTGGGAATTTGTGGAGATTCTGTGGGATTTTTGTGGATTTTGGCCGTGTTTTGAGAAGATTTAGGGAATTTTGTGTGATTTTTCTGGGATTTTGTTGGATATTGAGGACATTTTGTGGGATGTTTCGGGAATTTGGTGGGGCTTTTCAAGAATTTTGTGGTATTTTGAAAAGGTTTAGGGAATTTTGTGGTGTTTTTTCTTGAATTTTGTGGGAAACTGTGCTGATTTTTGGGGCGTTTCTGGAATTTGGTCGAGTTTTCAGAAAATTTAGGGATTTTTGTGAGATTTTTGTGGGATGTTCTGGGAATTGGTGGAGATTTTGTGGGACATTCCTGTGAATTGGTAGGGTTTTGAAATGATTTAGGGAGTTTTGTGGGACTTCTCTGGAATTTTGTGTGTTTTTTCTGGAATTGTGTGGGATTCTGAGGAGACTTGAAGAATTTTGAGGAATTTGATTTAGATTTTTGTGGGAATTTGTGGAGATTCTGTGGGATTTTTCTGGAATTTGGTGGGCCTTTTCACGAACTTTGTGTGGTTTTGAGGAGACTTGAAGAATTTTTAGGAATTTTTCTTAGATTTTGTGGAAACTTGTGGAGGTTTTGTGTGATTTTTGTGTGATTTTGTGGGATATTGAGGCGATTTAGGGATCTTGAGGGATTTTTCATGTATTTTGTGGGAATTTGTGGAGATTTGGTGGGATATTTTTCTAGATTTTGGCCGTGTTTTGAGAAGTTTTAGAGAATTTTGTGGGATTTTTCTTGAATTTTGTTGGATACTGGGGAGATTTTGTGGGTGGTTTGTGGAACTTTGAGGGACTTTTCTGGAATTTGGTGAGATTCTGTAGAGAACTGACGAATTATCAGGGATTTTTCATGTATTCTGTGGGAATTTGTGGAGATTCGGTGGGACTTTTGAGGATTTTGGCCGTGTTTTGAGAAGATTTAGGGAATTTTGTGTGATTTTTCTGGGATTTTGTTGGATATTGAGGAGATTTTGTGGGATGTTTGTGGAACTTTGAGGGACTTTTCTGGAATTTGGTGAGATTCTGTAGAGAACTGACAAATTATCAGGGATTTTTCATGTATTCTGTGGGAATTTGTGGAGATTTGGTGGGATTTTTGTGGATTTTGGCCGTGTTTTGAGAAGATTTAGGGAATTTTGTGGGACTTTTCTGGGATTTTGTTG
This sequence comes from Cyanistes caeruleus, assembly GCF_971803275.1. Taxonomy (NCBI): domain Eukaryota; kingdom Metazoa; phylum Chordata; class Aves; order Passeriformes; family Paridae; genus Cyanistes; species Cyanistes caeruleus. The sequence goes on from NC_141704.1 coordinate 64,161,629, forward strand.
GGTATTGAGGAAATTTTGTGGGATGTTTCTGGAATTTGGTGGGGCTTTTCAAGAATTTTGTGGTATTTTGAAAAGATTTAGGGAATTTTGTGGTGTTTTTTCTTGAATTTTGTGGGAAACTGTGCTGATTTTATGTGGCATTTCTGGAATTTGGTCGAGTTTTCAGAAGATTTAGGGATTTTTGTGAGATTTTTGTGGGATGTTCTGGGAATTGGTGGAGATTTTGTAATACATTCCTGTGAATTGGTAGGGTTTTGAAATGATTTAGGGAGTTTTGTGGGACTTCTCTGGAATTTTGTGGGGTTTTTCTGGAATTGTGTGGGATTCTGAGGAGACTTGAAGAATTTTGAGGAATTTTTCTTAGATTTTGTGGGAATTTGTGGAGATTCTGTGGGATTTTTCTGGAATTTGGTGGACCTTTTCAAGGATTTGTGTGGTTTTGAGGGGACTCAAAACACGGCCAAAATCCACAAAAATCCCACAGAATCTCCACAAATTCCCACAGAATACATGAAAAATCCCTGATAATTCATCAGTTCTCTACAAAATCTCACCAAATTCCAGAAAAGTCCCTCAAAGTTCCACAAACATCTCACAAAATCTCCTCAATATCCAACAAAATTCCAGGAAAAATCCCACCAAATTCCCTAAATCTTCTCAAAACACGACCAAATTCTAGAAAAATATCCCACCAAATGCGGAACGCTTCTTGCGCTTCCATTCTCTGAGCTCCTGAGTTAAGCACTCTGTGACTCTTGGCGAGAATACCAGCAGAAAGCATTTCCACTGCATCCGGCAGGGAGAAACTGTGCCTGCAGAACACATTTGTCAGGAGCTTGCACCTGCAGCTTATGCACACACAGACATGCTGCACGTTCAAATGGCCAAGCTCATTCTGAAGCAACCTGAAAGCTGCTGTCAGAAGGCTGTGCTTCTTATCCGATCGAAGCAGCAGCACGCGCATTGGAGTTTGGCAAGCACTAAAGAGCTGCAGAAGAGCTTTGCTTAGCAAAATGGGCCAAGAAAAAGCATTTGCTTCATGGGTCTTTGTCGTCGCCTGGAAACAGGTAGCAGCATATGGAAGGGGGTTGTACACGTGGTTTCTTGCCTCGCTTCTCTGCACTTGCAGGGGCTCCCCCCGCCCACCCCGGGCTGAGCTCTGCGGCAGTGCTGCCGCCTTGTGGGCACAGAGCGGTACTGCAGCTGTGCTCCGAGCCGGGCGGGGCCTGGCCGAGCGGGGCCGAGCAGGGGCGAGCCGAGCCGAAGCGGGCCAGAAAGAGCCGAGCCGAAGCGGGCCGGAAAGAGTCGAACCGAACCGAGCCGCGTCGGGCCTCCCCCCCGCCCCCCGCCGGAGCCGGCCGGGAGGACCGCGGCAGAGGCGTTAACTCCAATGCCTGCCGCCGCAGGCGCGGCCGCCACCCAGCTACGGAGCCGCTGAGTCTCGCCGCCATCGTCCTCGCCCCGGGAAAGGCGGCGGAAAATCGGGCGGAATGCTCGGAGTCGGTCGGCGTCGGCAGGTTTTTCGTTCAGGCATGTAAGTTAGACAGACGCGCTGAGAGCAGCGGGGGCCTTACTTGTGCCATAACAAAGATGGCCGCTCTGCCGGAAGTGGCTTCAGCCACAGCAAAGATGGCGGCGAGGAAGGGCGGAAGTTACGTCACGCCACGCAGAAGATGGCTGCCAGGTCGTGGCCGGCTTGTCCTTCCAAGGATGGCGGCCAAAAAGGCGGGAAAATGGAAGGACCCCGGGCAGTGGGTGCGTGAATTCGACTGCCTGACAAACATCCCGGCGTCGACGCCGCCCCGTCGCAATTTTCCGCGGCTGCTCCAGCCGTGCGGACACGGGCTGTGCGCTCGGCGGCACCGGGGCCGAGCGCGAGCCGGTCGGGCGCCGACAGGCAGCGGTGACGACGCCGCACTCTGCCGGGGTCCTTGACGCGGCCGCTTTTTCGGGCTTCTGGCACTCGCGACGACCCGTACCATGCTGCCACTCCTCTCACTCGGTTCCCCTATTTATTTAAAAGCTTGGCATTTAAATGAATAATATAGAAATTAAAATATACAAATCTATAATAAAGAAATGCATATAGGGTGATAGATAGGGAGATATATAGATAGGGAGATAGATAGATAGATAGATAGATAGATAGATAGATAGATAGATAGATAGATAGAGAGATAGATAGATAGATAGATAGATAGATAGATAGATAGATAGATAGATAGATAGAGAGATAGATAGATAGATAGATAGATAGATAGATAGATAGATAGATAGATAGGGAGATAGATAGATAGATAGATAGATAGATAGATAGATAGATAAATCTTCCCATAAACACGACCAAATTCTAGAAAAATATCTCACAAAATCACCACAAATTCCCACAAAATACATGAAAAATCCCTCAAGATCCCTAAATCGCCTCAATATCCCACAAAATCACACAAAAATCCCACAAAACCTCCACAAGTTTCTACAAAATCTAAGAAAAATTCCACAAAATTCTTCAAGTCTCCTCAAAACCACACAAAGTTTGTGAAAAGGCCCACCAAATTCCAGAAAAATCCCACAGAATCTCCACAAATTCCCACAAAATCTAAAACAAATTCCTCAAAATTCTTCAAGTCTCCTCAGAATCCCACACAATTCCAGAAAAACCCCACAAAATTCCAGAGAAGTCCCACAAAACTCCCTAAATCATATCAAAACCCTACCAATTCACAGGAATGTCCCACAAAATCTCCACCAATTCCCAGAACATCCCACAAAAATCCCACAAAAATCCCTAAATCTTCTGAAAACTCGACCAAATTCCTGAAACTCCCCATAAAATCAGCACAGTTTCCCACAAAATTCAAGAAAAAACACCACACAATTCCCTAAATCTTTTCAAAATACCACAAAATTCCTGAAAAGCCCCACCAAATTCCGAAGATTTTTCCTGGAATTTTATTGGATACTGGGGAGATTTTGTGGGATGTTTGTGGAACTTTGAGGGACTCTTCTGGAATTTGGTGAGATTCTGTAGAGAACTGACGAATTATCAGGGATTTTTCATGTATTCTGTGGGAATTTGTGGAGATTCGGCGGGATTTTTGTGGATTTTGGCCTAGTTTTGAGATTTAGGGAATGTTGTGGGATTTTTTCTGGAATTTTATTGGATATTGGGAGATTTTGTGGGATGTTTGTGGAACTTTGAGGGACTCTTCTGGAATTTGGTGAGATTCTGTAGAGAACTGACGAATTATCAGGGATTTTTCATGTATTCTGTAAGAATTTGTGGAGATTCTGTGGGATATTTTTCTAGAATTTGGTCGTGTTTTGAGAAGATTTAGGGAATTTTGTGGGATTTTTCCTGGAATTTTGTTGGATATTGGGAGATTTTGTGGGATGTTTATGGAACTTTGAGGGACTTTTTAGGAATTTGGTGAGATTCTGTAGAGAACTGACGAATTATCAGGGATTTGTCATGTATTCTGTGGGAATTTGTGGAGATTCTGTGGGATTTTTCTGGAATTTGGTAGAGTTTTGAGAAGATTTAGGGAATTTTGTGTGATTTTTCTGGGATTTTGCTGGATATTGAGGACATTTTGTGGGATGTTTCTGGAATTTGGTGGGGCTTTTCAAGAATTTTGTGGTATTTTGAAAAGGTTTAGGGAATTTTGTGGTGTTTTTTCTTGAATTTTGTGGGAAACTGTGCTGATTTAATGAGGCGTTTCTGGAATTTGGTCGAGTTTTCAGAAGATTTAGGGATTTTTGTGAGATTTTTTTGGGATGTTCTGGGAATTGGTAGAGATTTTGTGGGACATTCCTGTGAATTGGTAGGGTTTTGAAATGATTTAGGGAGTTTTGTGGGACTTCTCTGGAATTTTGTGGGTTTTTCTGGAATTGTGTGGGATTCTGAGGAGACTTGAAGAATTTTGAGGAATTTTTCTTAGATTTTGTGGAAACTTGTGGAGGTTTTGTGGGATTTTTGTGTGATTTTGTGGGATATTGAGGCGATTTAGGGATCTTGAGGGTTTTCTCATGTATTCTGTGGGAATTTGTGGAGATTCTGTGGGATTTTTTGGATTTTGGCCGTGTTTTAAGAAGATTTAGGGAATTTTGTGTGATTTTTCCTGGAATTTTGTTGGATACTGGGGAGATTTTGTGGGATGTTTGTGGAACTTTGAGGGACTTTTTAGGAATTTGGTGAGATTCTGTAGAGAACTGACGAATTATCAGGGATTTTTCATGTATTCTGTGGGAATTTGTGGAGATTCTGTGGGATTTTTCTGGAATTTGGTAGAGTTTTGAGAAGATTTAGGGAATTTGTGGGACTTTTCTGGGATTTTGTTGGATATTGAGGACATTTTGTGGGATGTTTCAGGAATTTGGTGGGGCTTTTCAAGAATTTCATGGTATTTTGAAAAGATTTTGGGAATTTTGTGGTGTTTTTCCTTGAATTTTGTGGGAAACTGTGCTGATTTTATGGGGCGTTTCTGGAATTTGGTCGAGTTTTCAGAAGTGTTAGGGATTTTTGTGAGATTTTTGTGGGATGTTCTGGGAATTGATGGAGATTTTGTGGGACATTCCTGTGAACTGGTAGGGTTTTGAAATGATTTAGGGAGTTTTGTGGGACTTCTCTGGAATTTTGTGGGGTTTTTCTGGAATTGTGTGGTTTTGAGGAGACTTGAAGAATTTTGAGGAATTTGTTTTAGATTTTGAGGGAATTTGTGGAGATTCTGTGGGATTTTTCTGGAATTTGGTGGACCTTTTCACGGATTTGTGTGGTTTTGAGGGGACTCAAAACACGGCCAAAATCCACAAAAATCCCACAGAATCTCCACAAATTCCCACAGAATACATGAAAAATCCCTGATAATTCATCAGTTCTCTACAAAATCTCACCAAATTCCAGAAAAGTCCCTCAAAGTTCCACAAACATCTCACAAAATCTCCTCAATATCCAACAAAATTCCAGGAAAAATCCCACCAAATTCCCTAAATCTTCTCAAAACACGACCAAATTCTAGAAAAATATCCCACCAAATGCGGAACGCTTCTTGCGCTTCCATTCTCAGAGCTCCTGAGTTAAGCACTCTGTGACTCTTGGCGAGAATACCAGCAGAAAGCATTTCCACTGCATCCGGCAGGGAGAAACTGTACCTGCAGAACACATTTGTCAGGAGCTTGCACCTGCAGCTTATGCACACACAGACATGCTGCACGTTCAAATGGCCAAGCTCATTCTGAAGCAACCTGAAAGCTGCTGTCAGAAGGCTGTGCTTCTTATCCGATCGAAGCAGCAGCACGCGCATTGGAGTTTGGCAAGCACTAAAGAGCTGCAGAAGAGCTTTGCTTAGCAAAATGGGCCAAGAAAAAGCATTTGCTTCATGGGTCTTTGTCGTCGCCTGGAAACAGGTAGCAGCATATGGAAGGGGGTTGTACACGTGGTTTCTTGCCTCGCTTCTCTGCACTTGCAGGGGCTCCCCCCGCCCACCCCGGGCTGAGCTCTGCGGCAGTGCTGCCTCCTTGTGGGCACAGAGCGGTACTGCAGCTGTGCTCCGAGCCGGGCGGGGCCTGGCCGAGCGGGGCCGAGCAGGGGCGAGCCGAGCCGAAGCGGGCCAGAAAGAGCCGAGCCGAAGCGGGCCAGAAAGAGTCGAACCGAACCGAGCCGCGTCGGGCCTCCCCCCCCGCCCCCCGCCGGAGCCGGCCGGGAGGACCGCGGCAGAGGCGTTAACTCCAATGCCTGCCGCCGCAGGCGCGGCCGCCACCCAGCTACGGAGCCGCTGAGTCTCGCCGCCATCGTCCTCGCCCCGGGAAAGGCGGCGGAAAATCGGGCGGAATGCTCGGAGTCGGTCGGCGTCGGCAGGTTTTTCGTTCAGGCATGTAAGTTAGACAGACGCGCTGAGAGCAGCGGGGGCCTTACTTGTGCCATAACAAAGATGGCCGCTCTGCCGGAAGTGGCTTCAGCCACAGCAAAGATGGCGGCGAGGAAGGGCGGAAGTTACGTCACGCCACGCAGAAGATGGCTGCCAGGTCGTGGCCGGCTTGTCCTTCCAAGGATGGCGGCCAAAAAGGCGGGAAAATGGAAGGACCCCGGGCAGTGGGTGCGTGAATTCGACTGCCTGACAAACACCCCGGCGTCGACGCCGCCCCGTCGCAATTTTCCGCGGCTGCTCCAGCCGTGCGGACACGGGCTGTGCGCTCGGCGGCACCGGGGCCGAGCGCGAGCCGGTCGGGCGCCGACAGGCAGCGGTGACGACGCCGCACTCTGCCGGGGTCCTTGACGTGGCCGCTTTTTCGGGCTTCTGGCACTCGCGACGACCCGTACCATGCTGCCACTCCTCTCACTCGGTTCCCCTATTTATTTAAAAGCTTGGCATTTAAATGAATAATATAGAAATTAAAATATACAAATCTATAATAAAGAAATGCATATAGGGTGATAGATAGGGAGATATATAGATAGGGAGATAGATAGATAGATAGATAGATAGATAAATAGAGAGATAGATAGATAGATAGATAGATAGATAGAGAGAGAGATAGATAGATAGATAGATAGATAGATAGATAGATAGATAAATCTTCCCATAAACACGACCAAATTCTAGAAAAATATCTCACAAAATCACCACAAATTCCCACAAAATACATGAAAAATCCCTCAAGATCCCTAAATCGCCTCAATATCCCACAAAATCATACAAAAGTCCCACAAAACCTCCACAAGTTTCCACAAAATCTAAAACAAATTCCTCAAAATTCTTCAAGTCTCCTCAGAATCCCACACAATTCCAGAAAAACCCCACAAAATTCCAGAGAAGTCCCACAAAACTCCCTAAATCATTTCAAAACCCTACCAATTCACAGGAATGTCCCACAAAATCTCCACCAATTCCCAGAACATCCCACAAAAATCCCACAAAAATCCCTAAATCTTCTGAAAACTCGACCAAATTCCAGAAACGCCCCATAAAATCAGCACAGTTTCCCACAAAATTCAAGAAAAAACACCACAAAATTCCCTAAATCTTCTCAAAACACAACCAAATTCTAGAAAAATATCCCACCAAATCTCCACAAATTCCCACAAAATACATGAGAAATCCCTCAAGATCCCTAAATCGCCTCAATATCCCACAAAATCACACAAAAATCCCACAAAACCTCCACAAGTTTCCACAGAATCTAAGAAAAATTCCTCAAAATTCTTCAAGTCTCCTCAAAACCACACAATTCCAGAAAAACCCCACAAAATTCCAGAGAAGTCCCACAAAACTCCCTAAATCATTTCAAAACCCTACCAATTCACAGGAATGTCCCACAAAATCTCCACCAATTCCCTGAACATCCCACAAAAATCCCACAAAAATCCCTAAATCTTCTGAAAACTCGACCAAATTCCAGAAACGCCCCATAAAATCAGCACAGTTTCCCACAAAATTCAAGGAAAAACACCACAAAATTCCCAAAATCTTTTCAAAATACCATGAAATTCTTGAAAAGCCCCACCAAATTCCAGAAACATCCCACAAAATGTCCTCAATACCCAACAAAATCCCAGAAAAATCACACAAAATTCCCTAAATCTTCTCAAAACACGGCCAAAATCCACAAAAATCCCACCAAATCTCCACAAATTCCCACAGAATACATGAAAAATCCCTGATAATTTGTCAGTTCTCTACAGAATCTCACCAAATTCCAGAAAAGTCCCTCAAAGTTCCACAAACATCCCACAAAATCTCCTCAATATCCCACAAAATTCAAGAAAAATCCCACAAAATTCCCTAAATCTTCTTAAAACACAACCAAATTCTAGAAAAATATCCCACCAAATCTCCACAAATTCCCACAAAATACATGAAAAATCCCTCAAGATCCCGAAATCGCCTCAATAACCCACAAAATCCCACAAAAATCACACAAAACCTCTACAAGTTTCCACAAAATCTAAGAAAAATTCCTCAAAATTCTTCAAGTCTCCTCAAAGCCACACAAAGTCCTTGAAAAGGCCTACAAATTTCCAGAGAAGTCCCACAAAACTCCCTAAATCATTTCAAAACCCTACCAATTCACAGGAATGTCCCACAAAATCTCCACCAATTCCCAGAACATCCCACAAAAATCCCACAAAAAATCCCTAAATCTTCTGAAAACTCGGCCAAATTCCAGAAACGCCCCATAAAATCAGCACAGTTTCCCTCAAAATTCAAGAAAAAACACCACAAAATTCCCTAAATCTTTTCAAAATACCACAAAATTCTTAAAAAGCCCCACCAAATTCCTGAAACATCCCACAAAATGTCCTCAATATCCAACAAAATCCCAGAAAAGTCCCACAAATTCCCTAAATCTTCTCAAAACTCTACCAAATTCCAGAAAAATCCCACAGAATCTCCACAAATTCCCACAGAATACATGAAAAATCCCTGATAATTCGTCAGTTCTCTACAGAATCTCACCAAATTCCTAAAAAGTCCCTCAAAGTTCCACAAACATCCCACAAAATCTCCCCAGTATCCAACAAAATTCCAGGAAAAATCACACAAAATTCCCTAAATCTTCTTAAAACACGGCCAAAATCAAAAAAATCCCACAGAATCTCCACAAATTCCCACAGAATACATGAGAAATCCCTCAAGATCCCTAAATCGCCTCAATATCCCACAAAATCACACAAAAATCCCACAAAACCTCCACAAGTTTCCACAAAATCTAAGAAAAATTCCTCAAAATTCTTCAAGTCTCCTCAGAATCCCACACAATTCCAGAAAAACCCCACCAAATTCCAGAGAAGTCGCACAAAACTCCCTAAATCATTTCAAAACCCTACCAATTCACAGGAATGTCCCACAAAATCTCCACCAATTCCCAGAACATCCCAAAAAAATCCCACAAAAATCCCTAAATCTTCTGAAAACTCGACCAAATTCCAGAAACGCCCCATTAAATCAGCACAGTTTCCCACAAAATTCAAGAAAAAACACCACAAAATTCCCTAAACCTTTTCAAAATACCACAAAATTCTTGAAAAGCCCCACCAAATTCCAGAAACATCCCACAAAATGTCCTCAATATCCAACAAAATCCCAGAAAAATCACACAAAATTCCCTAAATCTTCTCAAAACATAACCAAAATTCCAGAAAAATCCCACAGAATCTCCACAAATTCCCACAGAATACATGAAAAATCCCTGATAATTCGTCAGTTCTCTACAGAATCTCACCAAATTCCAGAAAAGTCCCTCAAAGTTCCACAAACATCCCACAAAAATCTCACAAAAATCCCTAACACTTCTGAAAACTCGACCAAATTCCAGAAACGCCCCATAAAATCAGCACAGTTTCCCACAAAATTCAAGGAAAAACACCACCAAATTCCCAAAATCTTTTCAAAATACCACAAAATTCTTGAAAAGCCCCACCAAATTCCAGAAACATCCCACAAAATCTCCTCAATATCCAACAAAATTCAAGAAAAATCCCACAAAATTCTCTAAATCTTCTCAAAACACGGCCAAAATCCTCAAAAATCCCACCGAATCTCCACAAATTCCCACAGAATACATGAAAAATCCCTGATAATTCGTCAGTTCTCTACAGAATCTCACCAAATTCCAGAAAAGTCCCTCAAAGTTCCACAAACCACCCACAAAATCTCCCCAGTATCCAACAAAATTCCAGGAAAAATCCCACAAAATTCCCTAAATCTTCTCAAAACACGACCAAATTCTAGAAAAATATCCCACCAAATCTCCACAAATTCCCACAAAATACATGAAAAATCCCTCAAGATCCCTAAATCGCCTCAATATCCCACAAAATTCCACAAAAATCCCACAAAACCTCCACAAGTTTCCACAAAATCTAAGAAAAATTCCTCAAAATTCTTCAAGTCTCCTCAAAACCACACAAAGTCCTTGAAAAGGCCCACCAAATTCCAGTAAAATCCCACAGATTCTCCACAAATTCCCACAAAATCTAAAACAAATTCCTCAAAATTCTTCAAGTCTCCTCAGAATCCCACACAATTCCATAAAAAACACACAAAATTCCAGAGAAGTCCCACAAAACTCCCTAAATCATTTCAAAACCCTACCAATTCACAGGAATGTCCCACAAAATCTCTACCAATTCCCAGAACATCCCACAAAAATCTCATAAAAATCCCTAACACTTCTGAAAACTCGACCAAATTCCAGAAACGCCCCATAAAATCAGCACAGTTTCCCACAAAATTCAAGAAAAAACACCACAAAATTCCCTAAATCTTTTCAAAATACCACAAAATTCTTGAAATGCCCCACCAAATTCCAGAAACATCCCACAAAATGTCCTCAATATCCAACAAAATCCCAGAAAAATCACACAAAATTCCCTAAATCTTCTCAAAACACGGCCAAAATCCACAAAAATCCCACAGAATCTCCACAAATTCCCACAGAATACATGAAAAATCCCTGATAATTTCTCAGTTCTCTACAGAATCTCACCAAATTCCAGAAGAGTCCCTCAAAGTTCCACAAACATCCCACAAAATCTCCTCAATATCCAACAAAATCCCAGAAAAATCACACAAAATTCCCTAAATCTTCTCAAAACACGACTAAATTCTAGAAAAATGTCCCACCAAATCTCCACAAAATCCCACAAAATACATGAAAAATCCCTCAAGATCCCGAAATCGCCTCAATATCCCACAAAATCCCACAAAAATCACACAAAACCTCCACAAGTTTCCACAAAATCTAAGAAAAATTCCTCAAAATTCTTCAAGTCTCCTCAAAACCACACAAAGTCCTTGAAAAGGCCCACCAAATTCCAGTAAAATCCCACAGATTCTCCACAAATTCCCACAAAATCTAAAACAAATTCCTCAAAATTCTTCAAGTCTCCTCAGAATCCCACACAATTCCAGAAAAAACACACAAAATTCCAGAGAAGTCCCACAAAACTCCCTAAATCATTTCAAAACCCTACCAATTCACAGCAATGTCCCACAAAATCTCCACCAATTCCCTGAACATCCCACAAAAATCCCACAAAAATCCCTAAATCTTCTGAAAACTCGACCAAATTCCAGAAACGCCCCATAAAATCAGCACAGTTTCCCACAAAATTCAAGAAAAAACACCACAAAATTCCCTAAATCTTTTCAAAATACCACAAAATTCTTGAAAAGCCCCACCAAATTCCCGAAACATCCCACAAAATGTCCTCAATACCCAACAAAATCCCAGAAAAATCACACAAAATTCCCTAAATCTTCTCAAATCTCTACCAAATTCCAGAAAAATCCCACAGAATCTCCACAAATTCCCACAGAATACATGACAAATCCCTAATAATTCGTCAGTTCTCTACAGAATCTCACCAAATTCCTAAAAAGTCCCTCAAAGTTCCACAAACATCCCACAAAATCTCCCCGGAATCCAATAAAATTCCAGGAAAAATCCCACAAAATTCCCTAAATCTTCTCAAAACATGGCCAAAATCCACAAAAATCCCACCAAATCTCCACAAATTCCCACAGAATACATGAAAATACCCCTGATAATTCGTCAGTTCTCTACAGAATCTCACCAAATTCCAGAAAAGTCCCTCAAAGTTCCACAAACATCCCACAAAATCTCCTCAATATACAACAAAATCCCAGAAAAATCACACAAAATTCCCTAAATCTTCTCAAAACACGACTAAATTCTAGAAAAATATCCCACCAAATCTCCACAAAATCCCACAAAATACATGAAAAATCCCTCAAGATCCCGAAATCGCCTCAATAACCCACAAAATCCCACAAAAATCACACAAAACCTCTACAAGTTTCCACAAAATCTAAGAAAAATTCCTCAAAATTCTTCAAGTCTCCTCAAAACCACACAAAGTCCTTGAAAAGGCCCACCAAATTCCAGTAAAATCCCACAGATTCTCCACAAATTCCCACAAAATCTAAAACAAATTCCTCAAAATTCTTCAAGTCTCCTCAGAATCCCACACAATTCCATAAAAAACACACAAAATTCCAGAGAAGTCCCACAAAACTCCCTAAATCATTTCAAAACCCTACCAATTCACAGGAATGTCCCACAAAATCTCCACCAATTCCCAGAACATCCCACAAAAATCCCACAAAAATCCCTAAATCTTCTGAAAACTCGACCAAATTCCAGAAACGCCCCATAAAATCAGCACAGTTTCCCACAAAATTCAAGAAAAAATACCACAAAATTCCCTAAATCTTCTCAAAACACAACCAAATTCTAGAAAAATATCCCACCAAATCTCCACAAATTCCCACAAAATACATGAGAAATCCCTCAAGATCCCTAAATCGCCTCAATATCCCACAAAATCACACAAAAATCCCACAAAACCTCCACAAGTTTCCACAAAATCTAAGAAAAATTCCTCAAAATTCTTCAAGTCTCCTCAGAATCCCACACAATTCCAGAAAAACCCCACAAAATTCCAGAGAAGTCCCACAAAACTCCCTAAATCATTTCAAAACCCTACCAATTCACAGGAATGTCCCACAAAATCTCCACCAATTCCCAGAACATCCCACAAAAATCCCACAAAAATCCCTAAATCTTCTGAAAACTCGACCAAATTCCAGAAACGCCCCATAAAATCAGCACAGTTTCCCACAAAATTCAAGAAAAAACACCACAAAATTCCCTAAATCTTCTCAAAATACCACAAAATTCTTGAAAAGCCCCACCAAATTCCAGAAACATCCCACAAAATTTCCTCAATACACAACAAAATCCCAGAAAAATCCCACAAAATTCCCTAAATCTTCTCAAAACACGACTAAATTCTAGAATAATATCCCACCAAATCTCCACAAAATCCCACAAAATACATGAAAAATCCCTGATAATTGGTCAGTTCTCTACAGAATCTCACCAAATTCCTAAAAAGTCCCTCAAAGTTCCACAAACATCCCACAAAATCTCCTCAATATCCCACAAAATTCAAGAAAAATCACACAAAATTCCCTAAATCTTCTCAAAACACAACCAAATTCTAGAAAAATATCCCACCAAATCTCCACAAATTCCCACAAAATACATGAAAAATCCCTCAAGATCCCTAAATCGCCTCAATATCCCAAAAAATTCCACAAAAATCCCACAAAACCTCCACAAGTTTCCAAAAAATCTAAGAAAAATTCCTCAAAAGTCTTCAAGTCTCCTCAAAACCACACAAAGTCCTTGAAAAGGCCCACCAAATTCCAGTAAAATCCCACAGATTCTCCACAAATTCCCACAAAATCTAAAACAAATTCCTCAAAATTCTTCAAGTCTCCTCAGAATCCCACACAATTCCATAAAAAACACACAAAATTCCAGAGAAGTCCCACAAAACTCCCTAAATCATTTCAAAACCCTACCAATTCACAGGAATGTCCCACAAAATCTCCACCAATTCCCAGAACATCCCACAAAAATCTCACAAAAATCCCTAAATCTTCTGAAAACTCGACCAAATTCCAGAAACGCCCCATAAAATCAGCACAGTTTCCCACAAAATTCAAGAAAAAACACCACAAAATTCCCTAAACCTTTTCAAAATACCACAAAATTCTTGAAAAGCCCCACCAAATTCCAGAAACATCCCACAAAATGTCCTCAATATCCAACAAAATCCCAGAAAAGTCCCACAAAATTCCCTAAATCTTCTGAAAACTCTACCAAATTCCAGAAAAATCCCACAGAATCTCCACAAATTCCCACAGAATACATGACAAATCCCTGATAATTCGTCAGTTCTCTACAGAATCTCACCAAATTCCTAAAAAGTCCCTCAAAGTTCCACAAACATCCCACAAAATCTCCCCGGAATCCAATAAAATTCCAGGAAAAATCCCACAAAATTCCCTAAATCTTCTCAAAACATGGCCAAAATCCACAAAAATCCCACCGAATCTCCACAAATTCCCACAGAATACATGAAAATACCCCTGATAATTCCTCAGTTCTCTACAGAATCTCACCAAATTCCAGAAAAGTCCCTCAAAGTTCCACAAACATCCCACAAAATCTCCTCAATATACAACAAAATCCCAGAAAAATCACACAAAATTCCCTAAATCTTCTCAAAACACGACTAAATTCTAGAAAAATATCCCACCAAATCTCCACAAAATCCCACAAAATACATGAAAAATCCCTCAAGATCCCGAAATCGCCTCAATATCCCACAAAATCCCACAAAAATCACACAAAACCTCAGCAAGTTTCCACAAAATCTAAGAAAAATTCCTCAAAATTCTTCAAGTCTCCTCAAAACCACACAAAGTCCTTGAAAAGGCCCACCAAATTCCAGTAAAATCCCACAGATTCTCCACAAATTCCCACAAAATCTAAAACAAATTCCTCAAAATTCTTCAAGTCTCCTCAGAATCCCACACAATTCCAGAAAAAACACACAAAATTCCAGAGAAGTCCCACAAAACTCCCTAAATCATTTCAAAACCCTACCAATTCACAGGAATGTCCCACAAAATCTCCACCAATTCCCAGAACATCCCACAGAAATCCCACAAAAATCCCTAAATCTTCTGAAAACTCGACCAAATTCCAGAAACGCCCCATAAAATCAGCAGAGTTTCCCACAAAATTCAAGAAAAAACACCACAAAATTCCCTAAATCTTCTCAAAATACCACAAAATTCTTGAAAAGCCCCACCAAATTCCAGAAACATCCCACAAAATTTCCTCAATACACAACAAAATCCCAGAAAAATCACACAAAATTCCCTAAATCTTCTCAAAACACGGCCAAAATCCACAAAAATCCCACCAAATCTCCACAAATTCCCACAGAATACATGAAAAATCCCTGATAATTGGTCAGTTCTCTACAGAATCTCACCAAATTCCTAAAAAGTCCCTCAAAGTTCCACAAACATCCCACAAAATCTCCTCAATATCCCACAAAATTCAAGAAAAATCACACAAAATTCCCTAAATCATCTCAAAACACAACCAAATTCTAGAAAAATATCCCACCAAATCTCCACAAATTCCCACAAAATACATGAAAAATCCCTCAAGATCCCGAAATCGCCTCAATATCCCAAAAAATTCCACAAAAATCCCACAAAACCTCCACAAGTTTCCACAAAATCTAAGAAAAATTCCTCAAAAGTCTTCAAGTCTCCTCAAAACCACACAAAGTCCTTGAAAAGGCCCACCAAATTCCAGTAAAATCCCACAGATTCTCCACAAATTCCCACAAAATCTAAAACAAATTCCTCAAAATTCTTCAAGTCTCCTCAGAATCCCACACAATTCCATAAAAAACACACAAAATTCCAGAGAAGTCCCACAAAACTCCCTAAATCATTTCAAAACCCTACCAATTCACAGGAATGTCCCACAAAATCTCCACCAATTCCCAGAACATCCCACAAAAATCTCACATAAATCCCTAAATCTTCTGAAAACTCGACCAAATTCCAGAAACGCCCCATAAAATCAGCACAGTTTCCCACAAAATTCAAGAAAAAACACCACAAAATTCCCTAAACCTTTTCAAAATACCACAAAATTCTTGAAAAGCCCCACCAAATTCCAGAAACATCCCACAAAATGTCCTCAATATCCAACAAAATCCCAGAAAAGTCCCACAAAATTCCCTAAATCTTCTGAAAACTCTACCAAATTCCAGAAAAATCCCACAGAATCTCCACAAATTCCCACAGAATACATGACAAATCCCTGATAATTCGTCAGTTCTCTACAGAATCTCACCAAATTCCTAAAAAGTCCCTCAAAGTTCCACAAACATCCCACAAAATCTCCCCGGAATCCAATAAAATTCCAGGAAAAATCCCACAAAATTCCCTAAATCTTCTCAAAACATGGCCAAAATCCACAAAAATCCCACCAAATCTCCACAAATTCCCACAGAATACATGAAAATACCCCTGATAATTCCTCAGTTCTCTACAGAATCTCACCAAATTCCAGAAAAGTCCCTCAAAGTTCCACAAACATCCCACAAAATCTCCTCAATATACAACAAAATCCCAGAAAAATCACACAAAATTCCCTAAATCTTCTCAAAACACGACTAAATTCTAGAAAAATATCCCACCAAATCTCCACAAAATCCCACAAAATACATGAAAAATCCCTCAAGATCCCGAAATCGCCTCAATATCCCACAAAATCCCACAAAAATCACACAAAACCTCCGCAAGTTTCCACAAAATCTAAGAAAAATTCCTCAAAATTTTTCAAGTCTCCTCAAAACCACACAAAGTCCTTGAAAAGGCCCACCAAATACCAGTAAAATCCCACAGATTCTCCACAAATTCCCACAAAATCTAAAACAAATTCCTCAAAATTCTTCAAGTCTCCTCAGAATCCCACACAATTCCATAAAAAACACACAAAATTCCAGAGAAGTCCCACAAAACTCCCTAAATCATTTCAAAACCCTACCAATTCACAGGAATGTCCCACAAAATCTCCACCAATTCCCAGAACATCCCACAGAAATCCCACAAAAATCCCTAAATCTTCTGAAAACTCGACCAAATTCCAGAAACGCCCCATAAAATCAGCACAGTTTCCCACAAAATTCAAGAAAAAACACCACAAAATTCCCTAAATCTTCTCAAAATACCACAAAATTCTTGAAAAGCCCCACCAAATTCCAGAAACATCCCACAAAATTTCCTCAATACACAACAAAATCCCAGAAAAATCACACAAAATTCCCTAAATCTTCTCAAAACACGGCCAAAATCCACAAAAATCCCACCAAATCTCCACAAATTCCCACAGAATACATGAAAAATCCCTGATAATTGGTCAGTTCTCTACAGAATCTCACCAAATTCCTAAAAAGTCCCTCAAAGTTCCACAAACATCCCACAAAATCTCCTCAATATCCCACAAAATTCAAGAAAAATCACACAAAATTCCCTAAATCATCTCAAAACACAACCAAATTCTAGAAAAATATCCCACCAAATCTCCACAAATTCCCACAAAATACATGAAAAATCCCTCAAGATCCCGAAATCGCCTCAATATCCCAAAAAATTCCACAAAAATCCCACAAAACCTCCACAAGTTTCCACAAAATCTAAGAAAAATTCCTCAAAAGTCTTCAAGTCTCCTCAAAACCACACAAAGTCCTTGAAAAGGCCCACCAAATTCCAGTAAAATCCCACAGATTCTCCACAAATTCCCACAAAATCTAAAACAAATTCCTCAAAATTCTTCAAGTCTCCTCAGAATCCCACACAATTCCATAAAAAACACACAAAATTCCAGAGAAGTCCCACAAAACTCCCTAAATCATTTCAAAACCCTACCAATTCACAGGAATGTCCCACAAAATCTCCACCAATTCCCAGAACATCCCACAAAAATCTCACATAAATCCCTAAATCTTCTGAAAACTCGACCAAATTCCAGAAACGCCCCATAAAATCAGCACAGTTTCCCACAAAATTCAAGAAAAAACACCACAAAATTCCCTAAACCTTTTCAAAATACCACAAAATTCTTGAAAAGCCCCACCAAATTCCAGAAACATCCCACAAAATGTCCTCAATATCCAACAAAATCCCAGAAAAGTCCCACAAAATTCCCTAAATCTTCTGAAAACTCTACCAAATTCCAGAAAAATCCCACAGAATCTCCACAAATTCCCACAGAATACATGACAAATCCCTGATAATTCGTCAGTTCTCTACAGAATCTCACCAAATTCCTAAAAAGTCCCTCAAAGTTCCACAAACATCTCACAAAATCTCCCCGGAATCCAATAAAATTCCAGGAAAAATCCCACAAAATTCCCTAAATCTTCTCAAAACATGGCCAAAATCCACAAAAATCCCACCAAATCTCCACAAATTCCCACAGAATACATGAAAATACCCCTGATAATTCCTCAGTTCTCTACAGAATCTCACCAAATTCCAGAAAAGTCCCTCAAAGTTCCACAAACATCCCACAAAATCTCCTCAATATACAACAAAATCCCAGAAAAATCACACAAAATTCCCTAAATCTTCTCAAAACACGACTAAATTCTAGAAAAATATCCCACCAAATCTCCACAAAATCCCACAAAATACATGAAAAATCCCTCAAGATCCCGAAATCGCCTCAATATCCCACAAAATCCCACAAAAATCACACAAAACCTCCGCAAGTTTCCACAAAATCTAAGAAAAATTCCTCAAAATTTTTCAAGTCTCCTCAAAACCACACAAAGTCCTTGAAAAGGCCCACCAAATACCAGTAAAATCCCACAGATTCTCCACAAATTCCCACAAAATCTAAAACAAATTCCTCAAAATTCTTCAAGTCTCCTCAGAATCCCACACAATTCCATAAAAAACACACAAAATTCCAGAGAAGTCCCACAAAACTCCCTAAATCATTTCAAAACCCTACCAATTCACAGGAATGTCCCACAAAATCTCCACCAATTCCCAGAACATCCCACAGAAATCCCACAAAAATCCCTAAATCTTCTGAAAACTCGACCAAATTCCAGAAACGCCCCATAAAATCAGCAGAGTTTCCCACAAAATTCAAGAAAAAACACCACAAAATTCCCAAAATCTTCTCAAAATACCACAAAATTCTTGAAAAGCCCCACCAAATTCCAGAAACATCCCACAAAATTTCCTCAATACACAACAAAATCCCAGAAAAATCACACAAAATTCCCTAAATCTTCTCAAAACACGGCCAAAATCCACAAAAATCCCACCAAATCTCCACAAATTCCCACAGAATACATGAAAAATCCCTGATAATTGGTCAGTTCTCTACAGAATCTCACCAAATTCCTAAAAAGTCCCTCAAAGTTCCACAAACATCCCACAAAATCTCCTCAATATCCCACAAAATTCAAGAAAAATCACACAAAATTCCCTAAATCATCTCAAAACACAACCAAATTCTAGAAAAATATCCCACCAAATCTCCACAAATTCCCACAAAATACATGAAAAATCCCTCAAGATCCCGAAATCGCCTCAATATCCCAAAAAATTCCACAAAAATCCCACAAAACCTCCACAAGTTTCCACAAAATCTAAGAAAAATTCCTCAAAAGTCTTCAAGTCTCCTCAAAACCACACAAAGTCCTTGAAAAGGCCCACCAAATTCCAGTAAAATCCCACAGATTCTCCACAAATTCCCACAAAATCTAAAACAAATTCCTCAAAATTCTTCAAGTCTCCTCAGAATCCCACACAATTCCATAAAAAACACACAAAATTCCAGAGAAGTCCCACAAAACTCCCTAAATCATTTCAAAACCCTACCAATTCACAGGAATGTCCCACAAAATCTCCACCAATTCCCAGAACATCCCACAAAAATCTCACAAAAATCCCTAAATCTTCTGAAAACTCAACCAAATTCCAGAAACGCCCCATAAAATCAGCACAGTTTCCCACAAAATTCAAGAAAAAACACCACAAAATTCCCTAAATCTTCTCAAAACACAACCAAATTCTAGAAAAATATCCCACCAAATCTCCACAAATTCCCACAAAATACATGAGAAATCCCTCAAGATCCCTAAATCGCCTCAATATCCCACAAAATCCCACAAAAATCACACAAAACCTCCACAAGTTTCCACAAAATCTAAGAAAAATTCCTCAAAATTCTTCAAGTCTCCTCAAAACCACACAATTCCAGAAAAACCCCACAAAATTCCAGAGAAGTCCCACAAAACTCCCTAAATCATTTCAAAACCCTACCAATTCACAGGAATGTCCCACAAAATCTCCACCAATTCCCAGAACATCCCACAAAAATCCCACAAAAATCCCTAAATCTTCTGAAAACTCGACCAAATTCCAGAAACGCCCCATAAAATCAGCACAGTTTCCCACAAAATTCAAGAAAAAACACCACAAAATTCCCTAAATCTTCTCAAAACACAACCAAATTCTAGAAAAATATCCCACCAAATCTCCACAAATTCCCACAAAATACATGAGAAATCCCTCAAGATCCCTAAATCGCCTCAATATCCCACAAAATCACACAAAAATCACACAAAACCTCCACAAGTTTCCACAAAATCTAAAACAAATTCCTCAAAATTCTTCAAGTCTCCTCAGAATCCCACACAATTCCAGAAAAAACACACAAAATTCCAGAGAAGTCCCACAAAACTCCCTAAATCATTTCAAAACCCTACCAATTCACAGGAATGTCCCACAAAATCTCCACCAATTCCCAGAACATCCCACAAAAATCTCACAAAAATCCCTAAATCTTCTGAAAACTCGACCAAATTCCAGAAACGCCCCATAAAATCAGCACAGTTTCCCACAAAATTCAAGAAAAAACACCACAAAATTCCCTAAATCTTCTCAAAATACCACAAAATTCTTGAAAAGCCCCACCAAATTCCAGAAACATCCCACAAAATGTCCTCAATATCCAACAAAATCCCAGAAAAGTCCCACAAAATTCCCTAAATCTTCTGAAAACTCTACCAAATTCCAGAAAAATCCCACAGAATCTCCACAAATTCCCACAGAATACATGACAAATCCCTGATAATTCGTCAGTTCTCTACAGAATCTCACCAAATTCCTAAAAAGTCCCTCAAAGTTCCACAAACATCCCACAAAATCTCCCCGGAATCCAATAAAATTCCAGGAAAAATCCCACAAAATTCCCTAAATCTTCTCAAAACATGGCCAAAATCCACAAAAATCCCACCAAATCTCCACAAATTCCCACAGAATACATGAAAATACCCCTGATAATTCCTCAGTTCTCTACAGAATCTCACCAAATTCCAGAAAAGTCCCTCAAAGTTCCACAAACATCCCACAAAATCTCCTCAATATACAACAAAATCCCAGAAAAATCACACAAAATTCCCTAAATCTTCTCAAAACACGACTAAATTCTAGAAAAATATCCCACCAAATCTCCACAAAATCCCACAAAATACATGAAAAATCCCTCAAGATCCCGAAATCGCCTCAATATCCCACAAAATCCCACAAAAATCCCACAAAACCTCCACAAGTTTCCACAAAATCTAAGAAAAATTCCTCAAAAGTCTTCAAGTCTCCTCAAAACCACACAAAGTCCTTGAAAAGGCCCACCAAATTCCAGTAAAATCCCACAGATTCTCCACAAATTCCCACAAAATCTAAAACAAATTCCTCAAAATTCTTCAAGTCTCCTCAGAATCCCACACAATTCCATAAAAAACACACAAAATTCCAGAGAAGTCCCACAAAACTCCCTAAATAATTTCAAAACCCTACCAATTCACAGGAATGTCCCACAAAATCTCCACCAATTCCCAGAACATCCCACAAAAATCCCACAAAAATCCCTAAATCTTCTGAAAACTCGACCAAATTCCAGAAACGCCCCATAAAATCAGCACAGTTTCCCACAAAATTCAAGAAAAAACACCACAAAATTCCCTAAATCTTCTCAAAATACCACAAAATTCTTGAAAAGCCCCACCAAATTCCAGAAACATCCCACAAAATTTCCTCAATACACAACAAAATCCCAGAAAAATCACACAAAATTCCCTAAATCTTCTCAAAACATGGCCAAAATCCACAAAAATCCCACAGAATCTCTACAAATTCCCACAGAATACATGAAAAATCCCTGATAATTGGTCAGTTCTCTACAGAATCTCACCAAATTCCTAAAAAGTCCCTCAAAGTTCCACAAACATCCCACAAAATCTCCTCAATATCCCACAAAATTCAAGAAAAATCACACAAAATTCCCTAAATCTTCTCAAAACACGACCAAATTCTAGAAAAATATCCCACCAAATCTCCACAAATTCCCACAAAATACATGAAAAATCCCTCAAGATCCCTAAATCGCCTCAATATCCCAAAAAATTCCACAAAAATCCCAAAAAACCTCCACAAGTTTCCAAAAAATCTAAGAAAAATTCCTCAAAAGTCTTCAAGTCTCCTCAAAACCACACAAAGTCCTTGAAAAGGCCCACCAAATTCCAGTAAAATTCCACAGATTCTCCACAAATTCCCACAAAATCTAAAACAAATTCCTCAGAATTCTTCAAGCCTCCTCAGAATCCCACACAATTCCATAAAAAACACACAAAATTCCAGAGAAGTCCCACAAAACTCCCTAAATCATTTCAAAACCCTACCAATTCACAGGAATGTCCCACAAAATCTCCACCAATTCCCAGAACATCCCACAGAAATCCCACAAAAATCCCTAAATCTTCTGAAAACTCGACCAAATTCCAGAAACGCCCCATAAAATCAGCAGAGTTTCCCACAAAATTCAAGAAAAAACACCACAAAATTCCCTAAATCTTCTCAAAATACCACAAAATTCTTGAAAAGCCCCACCAAATTCCAGAAACATCCCACAAAATTTCCTCAATACACAACAAAATCCCAGAAAAATCACACAAAATTCCCTAAATCTTCTCAAAACACGGCCAAAACCCACAAAAATCCCACAGAATCTCCACAAATTCCCACAGAATACATGACAAATCCCTGATAATTCGTCAGTTCTCTACAGAATCTCACCAAATTCCTAAAAAGTCCCTCAAAGTTCCACAAACATCCCACAAAATCTCCCCGGAATCCAATAAAATTCCAGGAAAAATCCCACAAAATTCCCTAAATCTTCTCAAAACATGGCCAAAATCCACAAAAATCCCACCGAATCTGCACAAATTCCCACAGAATACATGAAAATACCCCTGATAATTCGTCAGTTCTCTACAGAATCTCACCAAATTCCAGAAAAGTCCCTCAAAGTTCCACAAACATCCCACAAAATCTCCTCAATATACAACAAAATTCAAGAAAAATCACACAAAATTCCCTAAATCTTCTCAAAACACGACTAAATTCTAGAAAAATATCCCACCAAATCTCCACAAAATCCCACAAAATACATGAAAAATCCCTCAAGATCCCGAAATCGCCTCAATATCCCACAAAATCCCACAAAAATCCCACAAAACCTCCACAAGTTTCCACAAAATCTAAGAAAAATTCCTCAAAAGTCTTCAAGTCTCCTCAAAACCACACAAAGTCCTTGAAAAGGCCCACCAAATTCCAGTAAAATCCCACAGATTCTCCACAAATTCCCACAAAATCTAAAACAAATTCCTCAAAATTCTTCAAGTCTCCTCAGAATCCCACACAATTCCATAAAAAACACACAAAATTCCAGAGAAGTCCCACAAAACTCCCTAAATCATTTCAAAACCCTACCAATTCACAGGAATGTCCCACAAAATCTCCACCAATTCCCAGAACATCCCACAGAAATCCCACAAAAATCCCTAAATCTTCTGAAAACTCGACCAAATTCCAGAAACGCCCCATAAAATCAGCACAGTTTCCCACAAAATTCAAGAAAAAACACCACAAAATTCCCTAAATCTTCTCAAAATACCACAAAATTCTTGAAAAGCCCCACCAAATTCCAGAAACATCCCACAAAATTTCCTCAATACACAACAAAATCCCAGAAAAATCACACAAAATTCCCTAAATCTTCTCAAAACACGGCCAAAATCCACAAAAATCCCACCAAATCTCCACAAATTCCCACAGAATACATGAAAAATCCCTGATAATTGGTCAGTTCTCTACAGAATCTCACCAAATTCCTAAAAAGTCCCTCAAAGTTCCACAAACATCCCACAAAATCTCCTCAATATCCCACAAAATTCAAGAAAAATCACACAAAATTCCCTAAATCATCTCAAAACACAACCAAATTCTAGAAAAATATCCCACCAAATCTCCACAAATTCCCACAAAATACATGAAAAATCCCTCAAGATCCCGAAATCGCCTCAATATCCCAAAAAATTCCACAAAAATCCCACAAAACCTCCACAAGTTTCCACAAAATCTAAGAAAAATTCCTCAAAAGTCTTCAAGTCTCCTCAAAACCACACAAAGTCCTTGAAAAGGCCCACCAAATTCCAGTAAAATCCCACAGATTCTCCACAAATTCCCACAAAATCTAAAACAAATTCCTCAAAATTCTTCAAGTCTCCTCAAAACCACACAATTCCAGAAAAACCCCACAAAATTCCAGAGAAGTCCCACAAAACTCCCTAAATCATTTCAAAACCCTACCAATTCACAGGAATGTCCCACAAAATCTCCACCAATTCCCAGAACATCCCACAAAAATCCCACAAAAATCCCTAAATCTTCTGAAAACTCGACCAAATTCCAGAAACGCCCCATAAAATCAGCACAGTTTCCCACAAAATTCAAGAAAAAACACCACAAAATTCCCTAAATCTTCTCAAAACACAACCAAATTCTAGAAAAATATCCCACCAAATCTCCACAAATTCCCACAAAATACATGAGAAATCCCTCAAGATCCCTAAATCGCCTCAATATCCCACAAAATCACACAAAAATCACACAAAACCTCCACAAGTTTCCACAAAATCTAAAACAAATTCCTCAAAATTCTTCAAGTCTCCTCAGAATCCCACACAATTCCAGAAAAAACACACAAAATTCCAGAGAAGTCCCACAAAACTCCCTAAATCATTTCAAAACCCTACCAATTCACAGGAATGTCCCACAAAATCTCCACCAATTCCCAGAACATCCCACAAAAATCTCACAAAAATCCCTAAATCTTCTGAAAACTCGACCAAATTCCAGAAACGCCCCATAAAATCAGCACAGTTTCCCACAAAATTCAAGAAAAAACACCACAAAATTCCCTAAATCTTCTCAAAATACCACAAAATTCTTGAAAAGCCCCACCAAATTCCAGAAACATCCCACAAAATGTCCTCAATATCCAACAAAATCCCAGAAAAGTCCCACAAAATTCCCTAAATCTTCTGAAAACTCTACCAAATTCCAGAAAAATCCCACAGAATCTCCACAAATTCCCACAGAATACCTGACAAATCCCTGATAATTCGTCAGTTCTCTACAGAATCTCACCAAATTCCTAAAAAGTCCCTCAAAGTTCCACAAACATCCCACAAAATCTCCCCGGAATCCAATAAAATTCCAGGAAAAATCCCACAAAATTCCCTAAATCTTCTCAAAACATGGCCAAAATCCACAAAAATCCCACCAAATCTGCACAAATTCCCACAGAATACATGAAAATACCCCTGATAATTCGTCAGTTCTCTACAGAATCTCACCAAATTCCAGAAAAGTCCCTCAAAGTTCCACAAACATCCCACAAAATCTCCTCAATATACAACAAAATTTAAGAAAAATCACACAAAATTCCCTAAATCTTCTCAAAACACGACTAAATTCTAGAAAAATATCCCACCAAATCTCCACAAAATCCCACAAAATACATGAAAAATCCCTCAAGATCCCGAAATCGCCTCAATATCCCAAAAAATCCCACAAAAATCACACAAAACCTCCACAAGTTTCCACAAAATCTAAGAAAAATTCCTCAAAAGTCTTCAAGTCTCCTCAAAACCACACAAAGTCCTTGAAAAGGCCCACCAAATTCCAGTAAAATCCCACAGATTCTCCACAAATTCCCACAAAATCTAAAACAAATTCCTCAAAATTCTTCAAGTCTCCTCAGAATCCCACACAATTCCATAAAAAACACACAAAATTCCAGAGAAGTCCCACAAAACTCCCTAAATCATTTCAAAACCCTACCAATTCACAGGAATGTCCCACAAAATCTCCACCAATTCCCAGAACATCCCACAAAAATCCCACAAAAATCCCTAAATCTTCTGAAAACTCGACCAAATTCCAGAAACGCCCCATAAAATCAGCACAGTTTCCCACAAAATTCAAGAAAAAACACCACAAAATTCCCTAAATCTTCTCAAAATACCACAAAATTCTTGAAAAGCCCCACCAAATTCCAGAAACATCCCACAAAATTTCCTCAATACACAACAAAATCCCAGAAAAATCACACAAAATTCCCTAAATCTTCTCAAAACATGGCCAAAATCCACAAAAATCCCACAGAATCTCTACAAATTCCCACAGAATACATGAAAAATCCCTGATAATTGGTCAGTTCTCTACAGAATCTCACCAAATTCCTAAAAAGTCCCTCAAAGTTCCACAAACATCCCACAAAATCTCCTCAATATCCCACAAAATTCAAGAAAAATCACACAAAATTCCCTAAATCTTCTCAAAACACGACCAAATTCTAGAAAAATATCCCACCAAATCTCCACAAATTCCCACAAAATACATGAAAAATCCCTCAAGATCCCGAAATCGCCTCAATATCCCAAAAAATTCCACAAAAATCCCAAAAAACCTCCACAAGTTTCCAAAAAATCTAAGAAAAATTCCTCAAAAGTCTTCAAGTCTCCTCAAAACCACACAAAGTCCTTGAAAAGGCCCACCAAATTCCAGTAAAATTCCACAGATTCTCCACAAATTCCCACAAAATCTAAAACAAATTCCTCAGAATTCTTCAAGCCTCCTCAGAATCCCACACAATTCCATAAAAAACACACAAAATTCCAGAGAAGTCCCACAAAACTCCCTAAATCATTTCAAAACCCTACCAATTCACAGGAATGTCCCACAAAATCTCCACCAATTCCCAGAACATCCCACAAAAATGTCACAAAAATCCCTAAATCTTCTGAAAACTCGACCAAATTCCAGAAACGCCCCATAAAATCAGCAGAGTTTCCCACAAAATTCAAGAAAAAACACCACAAAATTCCCTAAATCTTCTCAAAATACCACAAAATTCTTGAAAAGCCCCACCAAATTCCAGAAACATCCCACAAAATTTCCTCAATACACAACAAAATCCCAGAAAAATCACACAAAATTCCCTAAATCTTCTCAAAACACGGCCAAAATCCACAAAAATCCCACAGAATCTCCACAAATTCCCACAGAATACATGACAAATCCCTGATAATTCGTCAGTTCTCTACAGAATCTCACCAAATTCCTAAAAAGTCCCTCAAAGTTCCACAAACATCCCACAAAATCTCCCCGGAATCCAATAAAATTCCAGGAAAAATCCCACAAAATTCCCTAAATCTTCTCAAAACATGGCCAAAATCCACAAAAATCCCACCGAATCTGCACAAATTCCCACAGAATACATGAAAATACCCCTGATAATTCGTCAGTTCTCTACAGAATCTCACCAAATTCCAGAAAAGTCCCTCAAAGTTCCACAAACATCCCACAAAATCTCCTCAATATACAACAAAATTCAAGAAAAATCACACAAAATTCCCTAAATCTTCTCAAAACACGACTAAATTCTAGAAAAATATCCCACCAAATCTCCACAAAATCCCACAAAATACATGAAAAATCCCTCAAGATCCCGAAATCGCCTCAATATCCCACAAAATCCCACAAAAATCACACAAAACCTCCACAAGTTTCCACAAAATCTAAGAAAAATTCCTCAAAAGTCTTCAAGTCTCCTCAAAACCACACAAAGTCCTTGAAAAGGCCCACCAAATTCCAGTAAAATCCCACAGATTCTCCACAAATTCCCACAAAATCTAAAACAAATTCCTCAAAATTCTTCAAGTCTCCTCAGAATCCCACACAATTCCAGAAAAAACACACAAAATTCCAGAGAAGTCCCACAAAACTCCCTAAATCATTTCAAAACCCTACCAATTCACAGGAATGTCCCACAAAATCTCCACCAATTCCCAGAACATCCCACAAAAATCCCACAAAAATCCCTAAATCTTCTGAAAACTCGACCAAATTCCAGAAACGCCCCATAAAATCAGCACAGTTTCCCACAAAATTCAAGAAAAAACACCACAAAATTCCCTAAATCTTCTCAAAATACCACAAAATTCTTGAAAAGCCCCACCAAATTCCAGAAACATCCCACAAAATGTCCTCAATACACAACAAAATCCCAGAAAAATCACACAAAATTCCCTAAATCTTCTCAAAACATGGCCAAAATCCACAAAAATCCCACAGAATCTCTACAAATTCCCACAGAATACATGAAAAATCCCTGATAATTGGTCAGTTCTCTACAGAATCTCACCAAATTCCTAAAAAGTCCCTCAAAGTTCCACAAACATCCCACAAAATCTCCTCAATATCCCACAAAATTCAAGAAAAATCACACAAAATTCCCTAAATCTTCTCAAAACACGACCAAATTCTAGAAAAATATCCCACCAAATCTCCACAAATTCCCACAAAATACATGAAAAATCCCTCAAGATCCCTAAATCGCCTCAATATCCCAAAAAATTCCACAAAAATCCCAAAAAACCTCCACAAGTTTCCAAAAAATCTAAGAAAAATTCCTCAAAAGTCTTCAAGTCTCCTCAAAACCACACAAAGTCCTTGAAAAGGCCCACCAAATTCCAGTAAAATTCCACAGATTCTCCACAAATTCCCACAAAATCTAAAACAAATTCCTCAAAATTCTTCAAGCCTCCTCAGAATCCCACACAATTCCATAAAAACACACACAAAATTCCAGAGAAGTCCCACAAAACTCCCTAAATCATTTCAAAACCCTACCAATTCACAGGAATGTCCCACAAAATCTCCACCAATTCCCAGAACATCCCACAAAAATCTCACAAAAATCCCTAAATCTTCTGAAAACTCGACCAAATTCCAGAAACGCCCCATAAAATCAGCAGAGTTTCCCACAAAATTCAAGAAAAAACACCACAAAATTCCCTAAATCTTCTCAAAATACCACAAAATTCTTGAAAAGCCCCACCAAATTCCAGAAACATCCCACAAAATTTCCTCAATACACAACAAAATCCCAGAAAAATCACACAAAATTCCCTAAATCTTCTCAAAACACGGCCAAAATCCACAAAAATCCCACAGAATCTCCACAAATTCCCACAGAATACATGACAAATCCCTGATAATTCGTCAGTTCTCTACAGAATCTCACCAAATTCCTAAAAAGTCCCTCAAAGTTCCACAAACATCCCACAAAATCTCCCCGGAATCCAATAAAATTCCAGGAAAAATCCCACAAAATTCCCTAAATCTTCTCAAAACATGGCCAAAATCCACAAAAATCCCACCGAATCTCCACAAATTCCCACAGAATACATGAAAATACCCCTGATAATTCGTCAGTTCTCTACAGAATCTCACCAAATTCCAGAAAAGTCCCTCAAAGTTCCACAAACATCCCACAAAATCTCCTCAATATCCCACAAAATTCAAGAAAAATCACACAAAATTCCCTAAATCTTCTCAAAACACGACTAAATTCTAGAAAAATATCCCACCAAATCTCCACAAAATCCCACAAAATACATGAAAAATCCCTCAAGATCCCGAAATCGCCTCAATATCCCACAAAATCCCACAAAAATCACACAAAACCTCCACAAGTTTCCACAAAATCTAAGAAAAATTCCTCAAAAGTCTTCAAGTCTCCTCAAAACCACACAAAGTCCTTGAAAAGGCCCACCAAATTCCAGTAAAATCCCACAGATTCTCCACAAATTCCCACAAAATCTAAAACAAATTCCTCAAAATTCTTCAAGTCTCCTCAGAATCCCACACAATTCCATAAAAAACACACAAAATTCCAGAGAAGTCCCACAAAACTCCCTAAATCATTTCAAAACCCTACCAATTCACAGGAATGTCCCACAAAATCTCCACCAATTCCCAGAACATCCCACAAAAATCTCACAAAAATCCCTAAATCTTCTGAAAACTCAACCAAATTCCAGAAACGCCCCATAAAATCAGCACAGTTTCCCACAAAATTCAAGAAAAAACACCACAAAATTCCCTAAATCTTCTCAAAACACAACCAAATTCTAGAAAAATATCCCACCAAATCTCCACAAATTCCCACAAAATACATGAGAAATCCCTCAAGATCCCTAAATCGCCTCAATATCCCACAAAATCACACAAAAATCCCACAAAACCTCCACAAGTTTCCACAAAATCTAAGAAAAATTCCTCAAAATTCTTCAAGTCTCCTCAAAACCACACAATTCCAGAAAAACCCCACAAAATTCCAGAGAAGTCCCACAAAACTCCCTAAATCATTTCAAAACCCTACCAATTCACAGGAATGTCCCACAAAATCTCCACCAATTCCCAGAACATCCCACAAAAATCCCACAAAAATCCCTAAATCTTCTGAAAACTCGACCAAATTCCAGAAACGCCCCATAAAATCAGCACAGTTTCCCACAAAATTCAAGAAAAAACACCACAAAATTCCCTAAATCTTCTCAAAATACCACAAAATTCTTGAAAAGCCCCACCAAATTCCAGAAACATCCCACAAAATGTCCTCAATATCCAACAAAATCCCAGAAAAGTCCCACAAAATTCCCTAAATCTTCTCAAAACATGGCCAAAATCCAGAAAAATCCCACAGAATCTCCACAAATTCCCACAGAATACATGACAAATCCCTGATAATTCGTCAGTTCTCTACAGAATCTCACCAAATTCCTAAAAAGTCCCTCAAAGTTCCACAAACATCCCACAAAATCTCCCCGGAATCCAATAAAATTCCAGGAAAAATCCCACAAAATTCCCTAAATCTTCTCAAAACATGGCCAAAATCCACAAAAATCCCACCGAATCTCCACAAATTCCCACAGAATACATGAAAATACCCCTGATAATTCGTCAGTTCTCTACAGAATCTCACCAAATTCCAGAAAAGTCCCTCAAAGTTCCACAAACATCCCACAAAATCTCCTCAATATACAACAAAATCCCAGAAAAATCACACAAAATTCCCTAAATCTTCTCAAAACACGACTAAATTCTAGAAAAATATCCCACCAAATCTCCACAAAATCCCACAAAATAC
This sequence comes from Cyanistes caeruleus, assembly GCF_971803275.1. Classification (NCBI taxonomy): domain Eukaryota; kingdom Metazoa; phylum Chordata; class Aves; order Passeriformes; family Paridae; genus Cyanistes; species Cyanistes caeruleus. The sequence goes on from NC_141704.1 coordinate 64,192,457, forward strand.
ATGAAAAATCCCTCAAGATCCCGAAATCGCCTCAATATCCCACAAAATCCCACAAAAATCACACAAAACCTCCACAAGTTTCCACAAAATCTAAGAAAAATTCCTCAAAAGTCTTCAAGTCTCCTCAAAACCACACAAAGTCCTTGAAAAGGCCCACCAAATTCCAGTAAAATCCCACAGATTCTCCACAAATTCCCACAAAATCTAAAACAAATTCCTCAAAATTCTTCAAGTCTCCTCAGAATCCCACACAATTCCATAAAAAACACACAAAATTCCAGAGAAGTCCCACAAAACTCCCTAAATCATTTCAAAACCCTACCAATTCACAGGAATGTCCCACAAAATCTCCACCAATTCCCAGAACATCCCACAGAAATCCCACAAAAATCCCTAAATCTTCTGAAAACTCGACCAAATTCCAGAAACGCCCCATAAAATCAGCACAGTTTCCCACAAAATTCAAGAAAAAACACCACAAAATTCCCTAAATCTTCTCAAAATACCACAAAATTCTTGAAAAGCCCCACCAAATTCCAGAAACATCCCACAAAATTTCCTCAATACACAACAAAATCCCAGAAAAATCACACAAAATTCCCTAAATCTTCTCAAAACACGGCCAAAATCCACAAAAATCCCACCAAATCTCCACAAATTCCCACAGAATACATGAAAAATCCCTGATAATTGGTCAGTTCTCTACAGAATCTCACCAAATTCCTAAAAAGTCCCTCAAAGTTCCACAAACATCCCACAAAATCTCCTCAATATCCCACAAAATTCAAGAAAAATCACACAAAATTCCCTAAATCATCTCAAAACACAACCAAATTCTAGAAAAATATCCCACCAAATCTCCACAAATTCCCACAAAATACATGAAAAATCCCTCAAGATCCCGAAATCGCCTCAATATCCCAAAAAATTCCACAAAAATCCCACAAAACCTCCACAAGTTTCCACAAAATCTAAGAAAAATTCCTCAAAAGTCTTCAAGTCTCCTCAAAACCACACAAAGTCCTTGAAAAGGCCCACCAAATTCCAGTAAAATCCCACAGATTCTCCACAAATTCCCACAAAATCTAAAACAAATTCCTCAAAATTCTTCAAGTCTCCTCAGAATCCCACACAATTCCATAAAAACCCCACAAAATTCCAGAGAAGTCCCACAAAACTCCCTAAATCATTTCAAAACCCTACCAATTCACAGGAATGTCCCACAAAATCTCCACCAATTCCCAGAACATCCCACAAAAATCTCACAAAAATCCCTAAATCTTCTGAAAACTCGACCAAATTCCAGAAACGCCCCATAAAATCAGCACAGTTTCCCACAAAATTCAAGAAAAAACACCACAAAATTCCCTAAATCTTCTCAAAACACAACCAAATTCTAGAAAAATATCCCACCAAATCTCCACAAATTCCCACAAAATACATGAGAAATCCCTCAAGATCCCTAAATCGCCTCAATATCCCACAAAATCACACAAAAATCACACAAAACCTCCACAAGTTTCCACAAAATCTAAAACAAATTCCTCAAAATTCTTCAAGTCTCCTCAGAATCCCACACAATTCCAGAAAAAACACACAAAATTCCAGAGAAGTCCCACAAAACTCCCTAAATCATTTCAAAACCCTACCAATTCACAGGAATGTCCCACAAAATCTCCACCAATTCCCAGAACATCCCACAAAAATCCCACAAAAATCCCTAAATCTTCTGAAAACTCGACCAAATTCCAGAAACGCCCCATAAAATCAGCACAGTTTCCCACAAAATTCAAGAAAAAACAGCACAAAATTCCCTAAATCTTCTCAAAACACAACCAAATTCTAGAAAAATATCCCACCAAATCTCCACAAATTCCCACAAAATACATGAGAAATCCCTCAAGATCCCTAAATTGCCTCAATATCCCACAAAATCACACAAAAATCACACAAAACCTCCACAAGTTTCCACAAAATCTAAAACAAATTCCTCAAAATTCTTCAAGTCTCCTCAGAATCCCACACAATTCCAGAAAAAACACACAAAATTCCAGAGAAGTCCCACAAAACTCCCTAAATCATTTCAAAACCCTACCAATTCACAGGAATGTCCCACAAAATCTCCACCAATTCCCAGAACATCCCACAAAAATCTCACAAAAATCCCTAAATCTTCTGAAAACTCGACCAAATTCCAGAAACGCCCCATAAAATCAGCACAGTTTCCCACAAAATTCAAGAAAAAACACCACAAAATTCCCTAAACCTTTTCAAAATACCACAAAATTCTTGAAAAGCCCCACCAAATTCCAGAAACATCCCACAAAATGTCCTCAATATCCAACAAAATCCCAGAAAAGTCCCACAAAATTCCCTAAATCTTCTGAAAACTCTACCAAATTCCAGAAAAATCCCACAGAATCTCCACAAATTCCCACAGAATACATGACAAATCCCTGATAATTCGTCAGTTCTCTACAGAATCTCACCAAATTCCTAAAAAGTCCCTCAAAGTTCCACAAACATCCCACAAAATCTCCCCGGAATCCAATAAAATTCCAGGAAAAATCCCACAAAATTCCCTAAATCTTCTCAAAACATGGCCAAAATCCACAAAAATCCCACCGAATCTCCACAAATTCCCACAGAATACATGAAAATACCCCTGATAATTCGTCAGTTCTCTACAGAATCTCACCAAATTCCAGAAAAGTCCCTCAAAGTTCCACAAACATCCCACAAAATCTCCTCAATATACAACAAAATCCCAGAAAAATCACACAAAATTCCCTAAATCTTCTCAAAACACGACTAAATTCTAGAAAAATATCCCACCAAATCTCCACAAAATCCCACAAAATACATGAAAAATCCCTCAAGATCCCGAAATCGCCTCAATATCCCACAAAATCCCACAAAAATCACACAAAACCTCCGCAAGTTTCCACAAAATCTAAGAAAAATTCCTCAAAATTCTTCAAGTCTCCTCAAAACCACACAAAGTCCTTGAAAAGGCCCACCAAATTCCAGTAAAATCCCACAGATTCTCCACAAATTCCCACAAAATCTAAAACAAATTCCTCAAAATTCTTCAAGTCTCCTCAGAATCCCACACAATTCCATAAAAAACACACAAAATTCCAGAGAAGTCCCACAAAACTCCCTAAATCATTTCAAAACCCTACCAATTCACAGGAATGTCCCACAAAATCTCCACCAATTCCCAGAACATCCCACAGAAATCCCACAAAAATCCCTAAATCTTCTGAAAACTCGACCAAATTCCAGAAACGCCCCATAAAATCAGCACAGTTTCCCACAAAATTCAAGAAAAAACACCACAAAATTCCCTAAATCTTCTCAAAATACCACAAAATTCTTGAAAAGCCCCACCAAATTCCAGAAACATCCCACAAAATTTCCTCAATACCCAACAAAATCCCAGAAAAATCACACAAAATTCCCTAAATCTTCTCAAAACACGGCCAAAATCCACAAAAATCCCACCAAATCTCCACATATTCCCACAGAATACATGAAAAATCCCTGATAATTGGTCAGTTCTCTACAGAATCTCACCAAATTCCTAAAAAGTCCCTCAAAGTTCCACAAACATCCCACAAAATCTCCTCAATATCCCACAAAATTCAAGAAAAAACACCACAAAATTCCCTAAATCTTCTCAAAACACAACCAAATTCTAGAAAAATATCCCACCAAATCTCCACAAATTCCCACAAAATACATGAAAAATCCCTCAAGATCCCTAAATCGCCTCAATATCCCACAAAATCACACAAAAATCACACAAAACCTCCACAAGTTTCCACAAAATCTAAGAAAAATTCCTCAAAATTCTTCAAGTCTCCTCAAAACCACACAATTCCAGAAAAACCCCACAAAATTCCAGAGAAGTCCCACAAAACTCCCTAAATCATTTCAAAACCCTACCAATTCACAGGAATGTCCCACAAAATCTCCACCAATTCCCAGAACATCCCACAAAAATCCCACAAAAATCCCTAAATCTTCTGAAAACTCGACCAAATTCCAGAAACGCCCCATAAAATCAGCACAGTTTCCCACAAAATTCAAGAAAAAACACCACAAAATTCCCTAAATCTTCTCAAAATACCACAAAATTCTAGAAAAATATCCCACCAAATCTCCACAAATTCCCACAAAATACATGAGAAATCCCTCAAGATCCCTAAATCGCCTCAATATCCCACAAAATCACACAAAAATCACACAAAACCTCCACAAGTTTCCACAAAATCTAAGAAAAATTCCTCAAAATTCTTCAAGTCTCCTCAAAACCACACAATTCCAGAAAAACCCCACAAAATTCCAGAGAAGTCCCACAAAACTCCCTAAATCATTTCAAAACCCTACCAATTCACAGGAATGTCCCACAAAATCTCCACCAATTCCCAGAACATCCCACAAAAATCCCACAAAAATCCCTAAATCTTCTGAAAACTCGACCAAATTCCAGAAACGCCCCATAAAATCAGCACAGTTTCCCACAAAATTCAAGAAAAAACACCACAAAATTCCCTAAATCTTCTCAAAACACAACCAAATTCTAGAAAAATATCCCACCAAATCTCCACAAATTCCCACAAAATACATGAAAAATCCCTCAAGATCCCGAAATCGCCTCAATATCCCAAAAAATTCCACAAAAATCCCACAAAACCTCCACAAGTTTCCAAAAAATCTAAGAAAAATTCCTCAAAAGTCTTCAAGTCTCCTCAAAACCACACAAAGTCCTTGAAAAGGCCCACCAAATTCCAGTAAAATCCCACAGATTCTCCACAAATTCCCACAAAATCTAAAACAAATTCCTCAAAATTCTTCAAGCCTCCTCAGAATCCCACACAATTCCATAAAAACACACACAAAATTCCAGAGAAGTCCCACAAAACTCCCTAAATCATTTCAAAACCCTACCAATTCACAGGAATGTCCCACAAAATCTCCACCAATTCCCAGAACATCCCACAAAAATCTCACAAAAATCCCTAAATCTTCTGAAAACTCGACCAAATTCCAGAAACGCCCCATAAAATCAGCACAGTTTCCCACAAAATTCAAGAAAAAACACCACAAAATTCCCTAAACCTTTTCAAAATACCACAAAATTCTTGAAAAGCCCCACCAAATTCCAGAAACATCCCACAAAATGTCCTCAATATCCAACAAAATCCCAGAAAAGTCCCACAAAATTCCCTAAATCTTCTCAAAACTCTACCAAATTCCAGAAAAATCCCACAGAATCTCCACAAATTCCCACAGAATACATGACAAATCCCTGATAATTCGTCAGTTCTCTACAGAATCTCACCAAATTCCTAAAAAGTCCCTCAAAGTTCCACAAACATCCCACAAAATCTCCCCGGAATCCAATAAAATTCCAGGAAAAATCCCACAAAATTCCCTAAATCTTCTCAAAACATGGCCAAAATCCACAAAAATCCCACCGAATCTCCACAAATTCCCACAGAATACATGAAAATACCCCTGATAATTCCTCAGTTCTCTACAGAATCTCACCAAATTCCAGAAAAGTCCCTCAAAGTGCCAAAAACATCCCACAAAATCTCCTCAATATACAACAAAATCCCAGAAAAATCACACAAAATTCCCTAAATCTTCTCAAAACACGACTAAATTCTAGAAAAATATCCCACCAAATCTCCACAAATTCCCACAGAATACATGAAAAATCCCTGATAATTGGTCAGTTCTCTACAGAATCTCACCAAATTCCTAAAAAGTCCCTCAAAGTTCCACAAACATCCCACAAAATCTCCTCAATATCCCACAAAATTCAAGAAAAATCACACAAAATTCCCTAAATCATCTCAAAACACAACCAAATTCTAGAAAAATATCCCACCAAATCTCCACAAAATCCCACAAAATACATGAAAAATCCCTCAAGATCCCGAAATCGCCTCAATATCCCACAAAATCCCACAAAAATCACACAAAACCTCCACAAGTTTCCACAAAATCTAAGAAAAATTCCTCAAAAGTCTTCAAGTCTCCTCAAAACCACACAAAGTCCTTGAAAAGGCCCACCAAATTCCAGTAAAATCCCACAGATTCTCCACAAATTCCCACAAAATCTAAAACAAATTCCTCAAAATTCTTCAAGTCTCCTCAGAATCCCACACAATTCCATAAAAAACACACAAAATTCCAGAGAAGTCCCACAAAACTCCCTAAATCATTTCAAAACCCTACCAATTCACAGGAATGTCCCACAAAATCTCCACCAATTCCCAGAACATCCCACAGAAATCCCACAAAAATCCCTAAATCTTCTGAAAACTCGACCAAATTCCAGAAACGCCCCATAAAATCAGCACAGTTTCCCACAAAATTCAAGAAAAAACACCACAAAATTCCCTAAATCTTCTCAAAATACCACAAAATTCTTGAAAAGCCCCACCAAATTCCAGAAACATCCCACAAAATTTCCTCAATACACAACAAGATCCCAGAAAAATCACACAAAATTCCCTAAATCTTCTCAAAACACGGCCAAAATCCACAAAAATCCCACCAAATCGCCACAAATTCCCACAGAATACATGACAAATCCCTGATAATTGGTCAGTTCTCTACAGAATCTCACCAAATTCCTAAAAAGTCCCTCAAAGTTCCACAAACATCCCACAAAATCTCCTCAATATCCCACAAAATTCAAGAAAAATCACACAAAATTCCCTAAATCATCTCAAAACACAACCAAATTCTAGAAAAATATCCCACCAAATCTCCACAAATTCCCACAAAATACATGAAAAATCCCTCAAGATCCCGAAATCGCCTCAATATCCCAAAAAATTCCACAAAAATCCCACAAAACCTCCACAAGTTTCCACAAAATCTAAGAAAAATTCCTCAAAAGTCTTCAAGTCTCCTCAAAACCACACAAAGTCCTTGAAAAGGCCCACCAAATTCCAGTAAAATCCCACAGATTCTCCACAAATTCCCACAAAATCTAAAACAAATTCCTCAAAATTCTTCAAGTCTCCTCAGAATCCCACACAATTCCATAAAAAACACACAAAATTCCAGAGAAGTCCCACAAAACTCCCTAAATCATTTCAAAACCCTACCAATTCACAGGAATGTCCCACAAAATCTCCACCAATTCCCAGAACATCCCACAAAAATCTCACAAAAATCCCTAAATCTTCTGAAAACTCAACCAAATTCCAGAAACGCCCCATAAAATCAGCACAGTTTCCCACAAAATTCAAGAAAAAACACCACAAAATTCCCTAAATCTTCTCAAAACACAACCAAATTCTAGAAAAATATCCCACCAAATCTCCACAAATTCCCACAAAATACATGAGAAATCCCTCAAGATCCCTAAATCGCCTCAATATCCCACAAAATCACACAAAAATCCCACAAAACCTCCACAAGTTTCCACAAAATCTAAGAAAAATTCCTCAAAATTCTTCAAGTCTCCTCAAAACCACACAATTCCAGAAAAACCCCACAAAATTCCAGAGAAGTCCCACAAAACTCCCTAAATCATTTCAAAACCCTACCAATTCACAGGAATGTCCCACAAAATCTCCACCAATTCCCAGAACATCCCACAAAAATCCCACAAAAATCCCTAAATCTTCTGAAAACTCGACCAAATTCCAGAAACGCCCCATAAAATCAGCACAGTTTCCCACAAAATTCAAGAAAAAACACCACAAAATTCCCTAAATCTTCTCAAAACACAACCAAATTCTAGAAAAATATCCCACCAAATCTCCACAAATTCCCACAAAATACATGAGAAATCCCTCAAGATCCCTAAATCGCCTCAATATCCCACAAAATCACACAAAAATCACACAAAACCTCCACAAGTTTCCACAAAATCTAAAACAAATTCCTCAAAATTCTTCAAGTCTCCTCAGAATCCCACACAATTCCAGAAAAAACACACAAAATTCCAGAGAAGTCCCACAAAACTCCCTAAATCATTTCAAAACCCTACCAATTCACAGGAATGTCCCACAAAATCTCCACCAATTCCCAGAACATCCCACAAAAATCCCACAAAAATCCCTAAATCTTCTGAAAACTCGACCAAATTCCAGAAACGCCCCATAAAATCAGCACAGTTTCCCACAAAATTCAAGAAAAAACACCACAAAATTCCCTAAATCTTCTCAAAACACAACCAAATTCTAGAAAAATATCCCACCAAATCTCCACAAATTCCCACAAAATACATGAGAAATCCCTCAAGATCCCTAAATCGCCTCAATATCCCACAAAATCACACAAAAATCACACAAAACCTCCACAAGTTTCCACAAAATCTAAAACAAATTCCTCAAAATTCTTCAAGCCTCCTCAGAATCCCACACAATTCCAGAAAAAACACACAAAATTCCAGAGAAGTCCCACAAAACTCCCTAAATCATTTCAAAACCCTACCAATTCACAGGAATGTCCCACAAAATCTCCACCAATTCCCAGAACATCCCACAAAAATCTCACAAAAATCCCTAAATCTTCTGAAAACTCGACCAAATTCCAGAAACGCCCCATAAAATCAGCACAGTTTCCCACAAAATTCAAGAAAAAACACCACAAAATTCCCTAAACCTTTTCAAAATACCACAAAATTCTTGAAAAGCCCCACCAAATTCCAGAAACATCCCACAAAATGTCCTCAATATCCAACAAAATCCCAGAAAAGTCCCACAAAATTCCCTAAATCTTCTGAAAACTCTACCAAATTCCAGAAAAATCCCACAGAATCTCCACAAATTCCCACAGAATACATGACAAATCCCTGATAATTCGTCAGTTCTCTACAGAATCTCACCAAATTCCTAAAAAGTCCCTCAAAGTTCCACAAACATCCCACAAAATCTCCCCGGAATCCAATAAAATTCCAGGAAAAATCCCACAAAATTCCCTAAATCTTCTCAAAACATGGCCAAAATCCACAAAAATCCCACCGAATCTCCACAAATTCCCACAGAATACATGAAAATACCCCTGATAATTCCTCAGTTCTCTACAGAATCTCACCAAATTCCAGAAAAGTCCCTCAAAGTTCCACAAACATCCCACAAAATCTCCTCAATATACAACAAAATCCCAGAAAAATCACACAAAATTCCCTAAATCTTCTCAAAACACGACTAAATTCTAGAAAAATATCCCACCAAATCTCCACAAAATCCCACAAAATACATGAAAAATCCCTCAAGATCCCGAAATCGCCTCAATATCCCACAAAATCCCACAAAAATCACACAAAACCTCCGCAAGTTTCCACAAAATCTAAGAAAAATTCCTCAAAATTCTTCAAGTCTCCTCAAAACCACACAAAGTCCTTGAAAAGGCCCACCAAATTCCAGTAAAATCCCACAGATTCTCCACAAATTCCCACAAAATCTAAAACAAATTCCTCAAAATTCTTCAAGTCTCCTCAGAATCCCACACAATTCCATAAAAAACACACAAAATTCCAGAGAAGTCCCACAAAACTCCCTAAATCATTTCAAAACCCTACCAATTCACAGGAATGTCCCACAAAATCTCCACCAATTCCCAGAACATCCCACAGAAATCCCACAAAAATCCCTAAATCTTCTGAAAACTCGACCAAATTCCAGAAACGCCCCATAAAATCAGCACAGTTTCCCACAAAATTCAAGAAAAAACACCACAAAATTCCCTAAATCTTCTCAAAATACCACAAAATTCTTGAAAAGCCCCACCAAATTCCAGAAACATCCCACAAAATTTCCTCAATACCCAACAAAATCCCAGAAAAATCACACAAAATTCCCTAAATCTTCTCAAAACACGGCCAAAATCCACAAAAATCCCACCAAATCTCCACAAATTCCCACAGAATACATGAAAAATCCCTGATAATTGGTCAGTTCTCTACAGAATCTCACCAAATTCCTAAAAAGTCCCTCAAAGTTCCACAAACATCCCACAAAATCTCCTCAATATCCCACAAAATTCAAGAAAAAACACCACAAAATTCCCTAAATCTTCTCAAAACACAACCAAATTCTAGAAAAATATCCCACCAAATCTCCACAAATTCCCACAAAATACATGAAAAATCCCTCAAGATCCCTAAATCGCCTCAATATCCCACAAAATCACACAAAAATCACACAAAACCTCCACAAGTTTCCACAAAATCTAAGAAAAATTCCTCAAAATTCTTCAAGTCTCCTCAAAACCACACAATTCCAGAAAAACCCCACAAAATTCCAGAGAAGTCCCACAAAACTCCCTCAATCATTTCAAAACCCTACCAATTCACAGGAATGTCCCACAAAATCTCCACCAATTCCTAGAACATCCCACAAAAATCCCACAAAAATCCCTAAATCTTCTGAAAACTCGACCAAATTCCAGAAACGCCCCATAAAATCAGCACAGTTTCCCACAAAATTCAAGAAAAAACACCACAAAATTCCCTAAATCTTCTCAAAATACCACAAAATTCTAGAAAAATATCCCACCAAATCTCCACAAATTCCCACAAAATACATGAGAAATCCCTCAAGATCCCTAAATCGCCTCAATATCCCACAAAATCACACAAAAATCACACAAAACCTCCACAAGTTTCCACAAAATCTAAGAAAAATTCCTCAAAATTCTTCAAGTCTCCTCAAAACCACACAATTCCAGAAAAACCCCACAAAATTCCAGAGAAGTCCCACAAAACTCCCTAAATCATTTCAAAACCCTACCAATTCACAGGAATGTCCCACAAAATCTCCACCAATTCCCAGAACATCCCACAAAAATCCCACAAAAATCCCTAAATCTTCTGAAAACTCGACCAAATTCCAGAAACGCCCCATAAAATCAGCACAGTTTCCCACAAAATTCAAGAAAAAACACCACAAAATTCCCTAAATCTTCTCAAAACACAACCAAATTCTAGAAAAATATCCCACCAAATCTCCACAAATTCCCACAAAATACATGAAAAATCCCTCAAGATCCCTAAATCGCCTCAATATCCCAAAAAATTCCACAAAAATCCCACAAAACCTCCACAAGTTTCCAAAAAATCTAAGAAAAATTCCTCAAAAGTCTTCAAGTCTCCTCAAAACCACACAAAGTCCTTGAAAAGGCCCACCAAATTCCAGTAAAATCCCACAGATTCTCCACAAATTCCCACAAAATCTAAAACAAATTCCTCAAAACTCTTCAAGTCTCCTCAGAATCCCACACAATTCCATAAAAAACACACAAAATTCCAGAGAAGTCCCACAAAACTCCCTAAATCATTTCAAAACCCTACCAATTCACAGGAATGTCCCACAAAATCTCCACCAATTCCCAGAACATCCCACAAAAATCTCACAAAAATCCCTAAATCTTCTGAAAACTCTACCAAATTCCAGAAAAATCCCACAGAATCTCCACAAATTCCCACAGAATACATGACAAATCCCTGATAATTCGTCAGTTCTCTACAGAATCTCACCAAATTCCTAAAAAGTCCCTCAAAGTTCCACAAACATCCCACAAAATCTCCCCGGAATCCAATAAAATTCCAGGAAAAATCCCCCAAAATTCCCTAAATCTTCTCAAAACATGGCCAAAATCCACAAAAATCCCACCGAATCTCCACAAATTCCCACAGAATACATGAAAATACCCCTGATAATTCCTCAGTTCTCTACAGAATCTCACCAAATTCCAGAAAAGTCCCTCAAAGTGCCAAAAACATCCCACAAAATTTCCTCAATACACAACAAGATCCCAGAAAAATCACACAAAATTCCCTAAATCTTCTCAAAACACGGCCAAAATCCACAAAAATCCCACCAAATCTCCACAAATTCCCACAGAATACATGAAAAATCCCTGATAATTGGTCAGTTCTCTACAGAATCTCACCAAATTCCTAAAAAGTCCCTCAAAGTTCCACAAACATCCCACAAAATCTCCTCAATATCCCACAAAATTCAAGAAAAATCACACAAAATTCCCTAAATCATCTCAAAACACAACCAAATTCTAGAAAAATATCCCACCAAATCTCCACAAATTCCCACAAAATACATGAAAAATCCCTCAAGATCCCTAAATCGCCTCAATATCCCAAAAAATTCCACAAAAATCCCACAAAACCTCCACAAGTTTCCAAAAAATCTAAGAAAAATTCCTCAAAAGTCTTCAAGTCTCCTCAAAACCACACAAAGTCCTTGAAAAGGCCCACCAAATTCCAGTAAAATCCCACAGATTCTCCACAAATTCCCACAAAATCTAATACAAATTCCTCAAAACTCTTCAAGTCTCCTCAGAATCCCACACAATTCCATAAAAAACACACAAAATTCCAGAGAAGTCCCACAAAACTCCCTAAATCATTTCAAAACCCTACCAATTCACAGGAATGTCCCACAAAATCTCCACCAATTCCCAGAACATCCCACAAAAATCTCACAAAAATCCCTAAATCTTCTGAAAACTCGACCAAATTCCAGAAACGCCCCATAAAATCAGCACAGTTTCCCACAAAATTCAAGAAAAAACACCACAAAATTCCCTAAACCTTTTCAAAATACCACAAAATTCTTGAAAAGCCCCACCAAATTCCAGAAACATCCCACAAAATGTCTTCAATATCCAACAAAATCCCAGAAAAGTCCCACAAAATTCCCTAAATCTTCTGAAAACTCTACCAAATTCCAGAAAAATCCCACAGAATCTCCACAAATTCCCACAGAATACATGACAAATCCCTGATAATTCGTCAGTTCTCTACAGAATCTCACCAAATTCCTAAAAAGTCCCTCAAAGTTCCACAAACATCCCACAAAATCTCCCCGGAATCCAATAAAATTCCAGGAAAAATCCCACAAAATTCCCTAAATCTTCTCAAAACATGGCCAAAATCCACAAAAATCCCACCAAATCTCCACAAATTCCCACAGAATACATGAAAATACCCCTGATAATTCCTCAGTTCTCTACAGAATCTCACCAAATTCCAGAAAAGTCCCTCAAAGTGCCAAAAACATCCCACAAAATCTCCTCAATATACAACAAAATCCCAGAAAAATCACACAAAATTCCCTAAATCTTCTCAAAACACGACTAAATTCTAGAAAAATATCCCACCAAATCTCCACAAAATCCCACAAAATACATGAAAAATCCCTGATAATTGGTCAGTTCTCTACAGAATCTCACCAAATTCCTAAAAAGTCCCTCAAACTTCCTCAAACATCCCACAAAATCTCCTCAATATCCCACAAAATTCAAGAAAAATCACACAAAATTCCCTAAATCTTCTCAAAACACAACCAAATTCTAGAAAAATATCCCACCAAATCTCCACAAATTCCCACAAAATACATGAGAAATCCCTCAAGATCCCTAAATCGCCTCAATATCCCACAAAATCACACAAAAATCACACAAAACCTCCACAAGTTTCCACAAAATCTAAGAAAAATTCCTCAAAATTCTTCAAGTCTCCTCAAAACCACACAAAGTCCTTGAAAAGGCCCACCAAATTCCAGTAAAATCCCACAGATTCTCCACAAATTCCCACAAAATCTAAAACAAATTCCTCAAAATTCTTCAAGTCTCCTCAGAATCCCACACAATTCCATAAAAAACACACAAAATTCCAGAGAAGTCCCACAAAACTCCCTAAATCATTTCAAAACCCTACCAATTCACAGGAATGTCCCACAAAATCTCCACCAATTCCCAGAACATCCCACAAAAATCTCACAAAAATCCCTAAATCTTCTGAAAACTCGACCAAATTCCAGAAACGCTCCATAAAATCAGCACAGTTTCCCACAAAATTCAAGAAAAAACACCACAAAATTCCCTAAATCTTCTCAAAACACAACCAAATTCTAGAAAAATATCCCACCAAATCTCCACAAATTCCCACAAAATACATGAAAAATCCCTCAAGATCCCTAAATTGCCTCAATATCCCACAAAATCACACAAAAATCCCACAAAACCTCCACAAGTTTCCACAAAATCTAAGAAAAATTCCTCAAAATTCTTCAAGTCTCCTCAGAATCCCACACAATTCCATAAAAAACACACAAAATTCCAGAGAAGTCCCACAAAACTCCCTAAATCATTTCAAAACCCTACCAATTCACAGGAATGTCCCACAAAATCTCCACCAATTCCCAGAACATCCCACAAAAATCCCACAAAAATCCCTAAATCTTCTGAAAACTCGACCAAATTCCAGAAACGCCCCATAAAATCAGCACAGTTTCCCACAAAATTCAAGAAAAAACACCACAAAATTCCCTAAATCTTCTCAAAACACAACCAAATTCTAGAAAAATATCCCACCAAATCTCCACAAATTCCCACAAAATACATGAGAAATCCCTCAAGATCCCTAAATCGCCTCAATATCCCACAAAATCACACAAAAATCACACAAAACCTCCACAAGTTTCCACAAAATCTAAAACAAATTCCTCAAAATTCTTCAAGTCTCCTCAGAATCCCACACAATTCCAGAAAAAACACACAAAATTCCAGAGAAGTCCCACAAAACTCCCTAAATCATTTCAAAACCCGACCAATTCACAGGAATGTCCCACAAAATCTCCACCAATTCCCAGAACATCCCACAAAAATCCCACAAAAATCCCTAAATCTTCTGAAAACTCGACCAAATTCCAGAAACGCCCCATAAAATCAGCACAGTTTCCCACAAAATTCAAGAAAAAACAGCACAAAATTCCCTAAATCTTCTCAAAACACAACCAAATTCTAGAAAAATATCCCACCAAATCTCCACAAATTCCCACAAAATACATGAGAAATCCCTCAAGATCCCTAAATCGCCTCAATATCCCACAAAATCACACAAAAATCACACAAAACCTCCACAAGTTTCCACAAAATCTAAAACAAATTCCTCAAAATTCTTCAAGTCTCCTCAGAATCCCACACAATTCCAGAAAAAACACACAAAATTCCAGAGAAGTCCCACAAAACTCCCTAAATCATTTCAAAACCCTACCAATTCACAGGAATGTCCCACAAAATCTCCACCAATTCCCAGAACATCCCACAAAAATCTCACAAAAATCCCTAAATCTTCTGAAAACTCGACCAAATTCCAGAAACGCCCCATAAAATCAGCACAGTTTCCCACAAAATTCAAGAAAAAACACCACAAAATTCCCTAAATCTTCTCAAAATACCACAAAATTCTTGAAAAGCCCCACCAAATTCCAGAAACATCCCACAAAATTTCCTCAATACCCAACAAAATCCCAGAAAAATCACACAAAATTCCCTAAATCTTCTCAAAACACGGCCAAAATCCACAAAAATCCCACCAAATCTCCACAAATTCCCCACAAATTCCCACAGAATACATGAAAAATCCCTGATAATTGGTCAGTTCTCTACAGAATCTCACCAAATTCCTAAAAAGTCCCTCAAAGTTCCACAAACATCCCACAAAATCTCCTCAATATCCCACAAAATTCAAGAAAAATCACACAAAATTCCCTAAATCATCTCAAAACACAACCAAATTCTAGAAAAATATCCCACCAAATCTCCACAAATTCCCACAAAATACATGAAAAATCCCTCAAGATCCCGAAATCGCCTCAATATCCCAAAAAATTCCACAAAAATCCCACAAAACCTCCACAAGTTTCCACAAAATCTAAGAAAAATTCCTCAAAAGTCTTCAAGTCTCCTCAAAACCACACAAAGTCCTTGAAAAGGCCCACCAAATTCCAGTAAAATCCCACAGATTCTCCACAAATTCCCACAAAATCTAAAACAAATTCCTCAAAATTCTTCAAGTCTCCTCAGAATCCCACACAATTCCATAAAAAACACACAAAATTCCAGAGAAGTCCCACAAAACTCCCTAAATCATTTCAAAACCCTACCAATTCACAGAAATGTCCCACAAAATCTCCACCAATTCCCAGAACATCCCACAAAAATCTCACAAAAATCCCTAAATCTTCTGAAAACTCAACCAAATTCCAGAAACGCCCCATAAAATCAGCACAGTTTCCCACAAAATTCAAGAAAAAACACCACAAAATTCCCTAAATCTTCTCAAAACACAACCAAATTCTAGAAAAATATCCCACCAAATCTCCACAAATTCCCACAAAATACATGAGAAATCCCTCAAGATCCCTAAATTGCCTCAATATCCCACAAAATCACACAAAAATCCCACAAAACCTCCACAAGTTTCCACAAAATCTAAGAAAAATTCCTCAAAATTCTTCAAGTCTCCTCAAAACCACACAATTCCAGAAAAACCCCACAAAATTCCAGAGAAGTCCCACAAAACTCCCTAAATCATTTCAAAACCCTACCAATTCACAGGAATGTCCCACAAAATCTCCACCAATTCCCAGAACATCCCACAAAAATCCCACAAAAATCCCTAAATCTTCTGAAAACTCGACCAAATTCCAGAAACGCCCCATAAAATCAGCACAGTTTCCCACAAAATTCAAGAAAAAACACCACAAAATTCCCTAAATCTTCTCAAAACACAACCAAATTATAGAAAAATATCCCACCAAATCTCCACAAATTCCCACAAAATACATGAGAAATCCCTCAAGATCCCTAAATCGCCTCAATATCCCACAAAATCACACAAAAATCACACAAAACCTCCACAAGTTTCCACAAAATCTAAAACAAATTCCTCAAAATTCTTCAAGTCTCCTCAGAATCCCACACAATTCCAGAAAAAACACACAAAATTCCAGTGAAGTCCCACAAAACTCCCTAAATCATTTCAAAACCCTACCAATTCACAGGAATGTCCCACAAAATCTCCACCAATTCCCAGAACATCCCACAAAAATCTCACAAAAATCCCTAAATCTTCTGAAAACTCGACCAAATTCCAGAAACGCCCCATAAAATCAGCACAGTTTCCCACAAAATTCAAGAAAAAACACCACAAAATTCCCTAAATCTTCTCAAAATACCACAAAATTCTTGAAAAGCCCCACCAAATTCCAGAAACATCCCACAAAATTTCCTCAATACCCAACAAAATCCCAGAAAAATCACACCAAATTCCCTAAATCTTCTCAAAACACGGCCAAAATCCACAAAAATCCCACCAAATCTCCACAAATTCCCCACAAATTCCCACAGAATACATGAAAAATCCCTGATAATTGGTCAGTTCTCTACAGAATCTCACCAAATTCCTAAAAAGTCCCTCAAAGTTCCACAAACATCCCACAAAATCTCCTCAATATCCCACAAAATTCAAGAAAAATCACACAAAATTCCCTAAATCTTCTCAAAACACAACCAAATTCTAGAAAAATATCCCACCAAATCTCCACAAATTCCCACAAAATACATGAAAAATCCCTCAAGATCCCTAAATCGCCTCAATATCCCAAAAAATTCCACAAAAATCCCACAAAACCTCCACAAGTTTCCAAAAAATCTAAGAAAAATTCCTCAAAAGTCTTCAAGTCTCCTCAAAACCACACAAAGTCCTTGAAAAGGCCCACCAAATTCCAGTAAAATCCCACAGATTCTCCACAAATTCCCACAAAATCTAATACAAATTCCTCAAAACTCTTCAAGTCTCCTCAGAATCCCACACAATTCCATAAAAAACACACAAAATTCCAGAGAAGTCCCACAAAACTCCCTAAATCATTTCAAAACCCTACCAATTCACAGGAATGTCCCACAAAATCTCCACCAATTCCCAGAACATCCCACAAAAATCTCACAAAAATCCCTAAATCTTCTGAAAACTCGACCAAATTCCAGAAACGCCCCATAAAATCAGCACAGTTTCCCACAAAATTCAAGAAAAAACACCACAAAATTCCCTAAACCTTTTCAAAATACCACAAAATTCTTGAAAAGCCCCACCAAATTCCAGAAACATCCCACAAAATGTCTTCAATATCCAACAAAATCCCAGAAAAGTCCCACAAAATTCCCTAAATCTTCTGAAAACTCTACCAAATTCCAGAAAAATCCCACAGAATCTCCACAAATTCCCACAGAATACATGACAAATCC
Organism: Cyanistes caeruleus; assembly: GCF_971803275.1. NCBI lineage: Eukaryota > Metazoa > Chordata > Aves > Passeriformes > Paridae > Cyanistes > Cyanistes caeruleus. Next base: position 64,210,550 of record NC_141704.1, read on the forward strand.
CTGATAATTCGTCAGTTCTCTACAGAATCTCACCAAATTCCTAAAAAGTCCCTCAAAGTTCCACAAACATCCCACAAAATCTCCCCGGAATCCAATAAAATTCCAGGAAAAATCCCACAAAATTCCCTAAATCTTCTCAAAACATGGCCAAAATCCACAAAAATCCCACCAAATCTCCACAAATTCCCACAGAATACATGAAAATACCCCTGATAATTCCTCAGTTCTCTACAGAATCTCACCAAATTCCAGAAAAGTCCCTCAAAGTGCCAAAAACATCCCACAAAATCTCCTCAATATACAACAAAATCCCAGAAAAATCACACAAAATTCCCTAAATCTTCTCAAAACACGACTAAATTCTAGAAAAATATCCCACCAAATCTCCACAAAATCCCACAAAATACATGAAAAATCCCTGATAATTGGTCAGTTCTCTACAGAATCTCACCAAATTCCTAAAAAGTCCCTCAAACTTCCTCAAACATCCCACAAAATCTCCTCAATATCCCACAAAATTCAAGAAAAATCACACAAAATTCCCTAAATCTTCTCAAAACACAACCAAATTCTAGAAAAATATCCCACCAAATCTCCACAAATTCCCACAAAATACATGAGAAATCCCTCAAGATCCCTAAATCGCCTCAATATCCCACAAAATCACACAAAAATCACACAAAACCTCCACAAGTTTCCACAAAATCTAAGAAAAATTCCTCAAAATTCTTCAAGTCTCCTCAAAACCACACAAAGTCCTTGAAAAGGCCCACCAAATTCCAGTAAAATTTCACAGATTCTCCACAAATTCCCACAAAATCTAAAACAAATTCCTCAAAATTCTTCAAGTCTCCTCAGAATCCCACACAATTCCATAAAAAACACACAAAATTCCAGAGAAGTCCCACAAAACTCCCTAAATCATTTCAAAACCCTACCAATTCACAGGAATGTCCCACAAAATCTCCACCAATTCCCAGAACATCCCACAAAAATCTCACAAAAATCCCTAAATCTTCTGAAAACTCGACCAAATTCCAGAAACGCTCCATAAAATCAGCACAGTTTCCCACAAAATTCAAGAAAAAACACCACAAAATTCCCTAAATCTTCTCAAAACACAACCAAATTCTAGAAAAATATCCCACCAAATCTCCACAAATTCCCACAAAATACATGAAAAATCCCTCAAGATCCCTAAATTGCCTCAATATCCCACAAAATCACACAAAAATCCCACAAAACCTCCACAAGTTTCCACAAAATCTAAGAAAAATTCCTCAAAATTCTTCAAGTCTCCTCAGAATCCCACACAATTCCATAAAAAACACACAAAATTCCAGAGAAGTCCCACAAAACTCCCTAAATCATTTCAAAACCCTACCAATTCACAGGAATGTCCCACAAAATCTCCACCAATTCCCAGAACATCCCACAAAAATCTCACAAAAATCCCTAAATCTTCTGAAAACTCGACCAAATTCCAGAAACGCCCCATAAAATCAGCACAGTTTCCCACAAAATTCAAGAAAAAACACCACAAAATTCCCTAAATCTTCTCAAAACACAACCAAATTCTAGAAAAATATCCCACCAAATCTCCACAAATTCCCACAAAATACATGAGAAATCCCTCAAGATCCCTAAATCGCCTCAATATCCCACAAAATCACACAAAAATCCCACAAAACCTCCACAAGTTTCCACAAAATCTAAGAAAAATTCCTCAAAATTCTTCAAGTCTCCTCAGAATCCCACACAATTCCAGAAAAAACACACAAAATTCCAGAGAAGTCCCACAAAACTCCCTAAATCATTTCAAAACCCTACCAATTCACAGGAATGTCCCACAAAATCTCCACCAATTCCCAGAACATCCCACAAAAATCCCACAAAAATCCCTAAATCTTCTGAAAACTCGACCAAATTCCAGAAACGCCCCATAAAATCAGCACAGTTTCCCACAAAATTCAAGAAAAAACACCACAAAATTCCCTAAATCTTCTCAAAACACAACCAAATTCTAGAAAAATATCCCACCAAATCTCCACAAATTCCCACAAAATACATGAGAAATCCCTCAAGATCCCTAAATCGCCTCAATATCCCACAAAATCACACAAAAATCACACAAAACCTCCACAAGTTTCCACAAAATCTAAAACAAATTCCTCAAAATTCTTCAAGTCTCCTCAGAATCCCACACAATTCCAGAAAAAACACACAAAATTCCAGAGAAGTCCCACAAAACTCCCTAAATCATTTCAAAACCCTACCAATTCACAGGAATGTCCCACAAAATCTCCACCAATTCCCAGAACATCCCACAAAAATCCCACAAAAATCCCTAAATCTTCTGAAAACTCGACCAAATTCCAGAAACGCCCCATAAAATCAGCACAGTTTCCCACAAAATTCAAGAAAAAACACCACAAAATTCCCTAAATCTTCTCAAAACACAACCAAATTCTAGAAAAATATCCCACCAAATCTCCACAAATTCCCACAAAATACATGAGAAATCCCTCAAGATCCCTAAATAGCCTCAATATCCCACAAAATCACACAAAAATCACACAAAACCTCCACAAGTTTCCACAAAATCTAAAACAAATTCCTCAAAATTCTTCAAGTCTCCTCAGAATCCCACACAATTCCAGAAAAAACACACAAAATTCCAGAGAAGTCCCACAAAACTCCCTAAATCATTTCAAAACCCTACCAATTCACAGGAATGTCCCACAAAATCTCCACCAATTCCCAGAACATCCCACAAAAATCTCACAAAAATCCCTAAATCTTCTGAAAACTCGACCAAATTCCAGAAACGCCCCATAAAATCAGCACAGTTTCCCACAAAATTCAAGAAAAAACACCACAAAATTCCCTAAACCTTTTCAAAATACCACAAAATTCTTGAAAAGCCCCACCAAATTCCAGAAACATCCCACAAAATGTCCTCAATATCCAACAAAATCCCAGAAAAGTCCCACAAAATTCCCTAAATCTTCTCAAAACTCTACCAAATTCCAGAAAAATCCCACAGAATCTCCACAAATTCCCACAGAATACATGACAAATCCCTGATAATTCGTCAGTTCTCTACAGAATCTCACCAAATTCCTAAAAAGTCCCTCAAAGTTCCACAAACATCCCACAAAATCTCCCCGGAATCCAATAAAATTCCAGGAAAAATCCCACAAAATTCCCTAAATCTTCTCAAAACATGGCCAAAATCCACAAAAATCCCACCGAATCTCCACAAATTCCCACAGAATACATGAAAATACCCCTGATAATTCCTCAGTTCTCTACAGAATCTCACCAAATTCCAGAAAAGTCCCTCAAAGTTCCACAAACATCCCACAAAATCTCCTCAATATACAACAAAATCCCAGAAAAATCACACAAAATTCCCTAAATCTTCTCAAAACACGACTAAATTCTAGAAAAATATCCCACCAAATCTCCACAAAATCCCACAAAATACATGAAAAATCCCTCAAGATCCCGAAATCGCCTCAATATCCCACAAAATCCCACAAAAATCACACAAAACCTCCGCAAGTTTCCACAAAATCTAAGAAAAATTCCTCAAAATTCTTCAAGTCTCCTCAAAACCACACAAAGTCCTTGAAAAGGCCCACCAAATTCCAGTAAAATCCCACAGATTCTCCACAAATTCCCACAAAATCTAAAACAAATTCCTCAAAATTCTTCAAGTCTCCTCAGAATCCCACACAATTCCATAAAAAACACACAAAATTCCAGAGAAGTCCCACAAAACTCCCTAAATCATTTCAAAACCCTACCAATTCACAGGAATGTCCCACAAAATCTCCACCAATTCCCAGAACATCCCACAGAAATCCCACAAAAATCCCTAAATCTTCTGAAAACTCGACCAAATTCCAGAAACGCCCCATAAAATCAGCACAGTTTCCCACAAAATTCAAGAAAAAACACCACAAAATTCCCTAAATCTTCTCAAAATACCACAAAATTCTTGAAAAGCCCCACCAAATTCCAGAAACATCCCACAAAATTTCCTCAATACACAACAAAATCCCAGAAAAATCACACAAAATTCCCTAAATCTTCTCAAAACACGGCCAAAATCCACAAAAATCCCACCAAATCTCCACAAATTCCCACAGAATACATGAAAAATCCCTGATAATTGGTCAGTTCTCTACAGAATCTCACCAAATTCCTAAAAAGTCCCTCAAAGTTCCACAAACATCCCACAAAATCTCCTCAATATCCCACAAAATTCAAGAAAAATCACACAAAATTCCCTAAATCTTCTCAAAACACAACCAAATTCTAGAAAAATATCCCACCAAATCTCCACAAATTCCCACAAAATACATGAAAAATCCCTCAAGATCCCTAAATCGCCTCAATATCCCACAAAATCACACAAAAATCACACAAAACCTCCGCAAGTTTCCACAAAATCTAAAACAAATTCCTCAAAATTCTTCAAGTCTCCTCAAAACCACACAATTCCAGAAAAACCCCACAAAATTCCAGAGAAGTCCCACAAAACTCCCTAAATCATTTCAAAACCCTACCAATTCACAGGAATGTCCCACAAAATCTCCACCAATTCCCAGAACATCCCACAAAAATCCCACAAAAATCCCTAAATCTTCTGAAAACTCGACCAAATTCCAGAAACGCCCCATAAAATCAGCACAGTTTCCCACAAAATTCAAGAAAAAACACCACAAAATTCCCTAAATCTTCTCAAAACACAACCAAATTCTAGAAAAATATCCCACCAAATCTCCACAAATTCCCACAAAATACATGAAAAATCCCTCAAGATCCCGAAATCGCCTCAATATCCCAAAAAATTCCACAAAAATCCCACAAAACCTCCACAAGTTTCCAAAAAATCTAAGAAAAATTCCTCAAAAGTCTTCAAGTCTCCTCAAAACCACACAAAGTCCTTGAAAAGGCCCACCAAATTCCAGTAAAATCCCACAGATTCTCCACAAATTCCCACAAAATCTAAAACAAATTCCTCAAAACTCTTCAAGTCTCCTCAGAATCCCACACAATTCCATAAAAAACACACAAAATTCCAGAGAAGTCCCACAAAACTCCCTAAATCATTTCAAAACCCTACCAATTCACAGGAATGTCCCACAAAATCTCCACCAATTCCCAGAACATCCCACAAAAATCTCACAAAAATCCCTAAATCTTCTGAAAACTCGACCAAATTCCAGAAACGCCCCATAAAATCAGCACAGTTTCCCACAAAATTCAAGAAAAAACACCACAAAATTCCCTAAACCTTTTCAAAATACCACAAAATTCTTGAAAAGCCCCACCAAATTCCAGAAACATCCCACAAAATGTCCTCAATATCCAACAAAATCCCAGAAAAGTCCCACAAAATTCCCTAAATCTTCTGAAAACTCTACCAAATTCCAGAAAAATCCCACAGAATCTCCACAAATTCCCACAGAATACATGACAAATCCCTGATAATTCGTCAGTTCTCTACAGAATCTCACCAAATTCCTAAAAAGTCCCTCAAAGTTCCACAAACATCCCACAAAATCTCCCCAGAATCCAATAAAATTCCAGGAAAAATCCCACAAAATTCCCTAAATCTTCTCAAAACATGGCCAAAATCCACAAAAATCCCACCGAATCTCCACAAATTCCCACAGAATACATGAAAATACCCCTGATAATTCCTCAGTTCTCTACAGAATCTCACCAAATTCCAGAAAAGTCCCTCAAAGTGCCAAAAACATCCCACAAAATCTCCTCAATATACAACAAAATCCCAGAAAAATCACACAAAATTCCCTAAATCTTCTCAAAACACGACTAAATTCTAGAAAAATATCCCACCAAATCTCCACAAATTCCCACAGAATACATGAAAAATCCCTGATAATTGGTCAGTTCTCTACAGAATCTCACCAAATTCCTAAAAAGTCCCTCAAAGTTCCACAAACATCCCACAAAATCTCCTCAATATCCCACAAAATTCAAGAAAAATCACACAAAATTCCCTAAATCTTCTCAAAACACGACTAAATTCTAGAAAAATATCCCACCAAATCTCCACAAAATCCCACAAAATACATGAAAAATCCCTCAAGATCCCGAAATCGCCTCAATATCCCACAAAATCCCACAAAAATCACACAAAACCTCCACAAGTTTCCACAAAATCTAAGAAAAATTCCTCAAAAGTCTTCAAGTCTCCTCAAAACCACACAAAGTCCTTGAAAAGGCCCACCAAATTCCAGTAAAATCCCACAGATTCTCCACAAATTCCCACAAAATCTAAAACAAATTCCTCAAAATTCTTCAAGTCTCCTCAGAATCCCACACAATTCCATAAAAAACACACAAAATTCCAGAGAAGTCCCACAAAACTCCCTAAATCATTTCAAAACCCTACCAATTCACAGGAATGTCCCACAAAATCTCCACCAATTCCCAGAACATCCCACAGAAATCCCACAAAAATCCCTAAATCTTCTGAAAACTCGACCAAATTCCAGAAACGCCCCATAAAATCAGCACAGTTTCCCACAAAATTCAAGAAAAAACACCACAAAATTCCCTAAATCTTCTCAAAATACCACAAAATTCTTGAAAAGCCCCACCAAATTCCAGAAACATCCCACAAAATTTCCTCAATACACAACAAGATCCCAGAAAAATCACACAAAATTCCCTAAATCTTCTCAAAACACGGCCAAAATCCACAAAAATCCCACCAAATCTCCACAAATTCCCACAGAATACATGAAAAATCCCTGATAATTGGTCAGTTCTCTACAGAATCTCACCAAATTCCTAAAAAGTCCCTCAAAGTTCCACAAACATCCCACAAAATCTCCTCAATATCCCACAAAATTCAAGAAAAATCACACAAAATTCCCTAAATCATCTCAAAACACAACCAAATTCTAGAAAAATATCCCACCAAATCTCCACAAATTCCCACAAAATACATGAAAAATCCCTCAAGATCCCGAAATCGCCTCAATATCCCAAAAAATTCCACAAAAATCCCACAAAACCTCCACAAGTTTCCACAAAATCTAAGAAAAATTCCTCAAAAGTCTTCAAGTCTCCTCAAAACCACACAAAGTCCTTGAAAAGGCCCACCAAATTCCAGTAAAATCCCACAGATTCTCCACAAATTCCCACAAAATCTAAAACAAATTCCTCAAAATTCTTCAAGTCTCCTCAGAATCCCACACAATTCCATAAAAAACACACAAAATTCCAGAGAAGTCCCACAAAACTCCCTAAATCATTTCAAAACCCTACCAATTCACAGGAATGTCCCACAAAATCTCCACCAATTCCCAGAACATCCCACAAAAATCTCACAAAAATCCCTAAATCTTCTGAAAACTCAACCAAATTCCAGAAACGCCCCATAAAATCAGCACAGTTTCCCACAAAATTCAAGAAAAAACACCACAAAATTCCCTAAATCTTCTCAAAACACAACCAAATTCTAGAAAAATATCCCACCAAATCTCCACAAATTCCCACAAAATACATGAGAAATCCCTCAAGATCCCTAAATCGCCTCAATATCCCACAAAATCACACAAAAATCCCACAAAACCTCCACAAGTTTCCACAAAATCTAAGAAAAATTCCTCAAAATTCTTCAAGTCTCCTCAAAACCACACAATTCCAGAAAAACCCCACAAAATTCCAGAGAAGTCCCACAAAACTCCCTAAATCATTTCAAAACCCTACCAATTCACAGGAATGTCCCACAAAATCTCCACCAATTCCCAGAACATCCCACAAAAATCCCACAAAAATCCCTAAATCTTCTGAAAACTCGACCAAATTCCAGAAACGCCCCATAAAATCAGCACAGTTTCCCACAAAATTCAAGAAAAAACACCACAAAATTCCCTAAATCTTCTCAAAACACAACCAAATTCTAGAAAAATATCCCACCAAATCTCCACAAATTCCCACAAAATACATGAGAAATCCCTCAAGATCCCTAAATCGCCTCAATATCCCACAAAATCACACAAAAATCACACAAAACCTCCACAAGTTTCCACAAAATCTAAAACAAATTCCTCAAAATTCTTCAAGTCTCCTCAGAATCCCACACAATTCCAGAAAAAACACACAAAATTCCAGAGAAGTCCCACAAAACTCCCTAAATCATTTCAAAACCCTACCAATTCACAGGAATGTCCCACAAAATCTCCACCAATTCCCAGAACATCCCACAAAAATCTCACAAAAATCCCTAAATCTTCTGAAAACTCGACCAAATTCCAGAAACGCCCCATAAAATCAGCACAGTTTCCCACAAAATTCAAGAAAAAACACCACAAAATTCCCTAAATCTTCTCAAAATACCACAAAATTCTTGAAAAGCCCCACCAAATTCCACAAACATCCCACAAAATGTCCTCAATACCCAACAAAATCCCAGAAAAATCACACAAAATTCCCTAAATCTTCTCAAAACACGGCCAAAATCCACAAAAATCCCACCAAATCTCCACAAATTCCCCACAAATTCCCACAGAATACATGAAAAATCCCTGATAATTGGTCAGTTCTCTACAGAATCTCACCAAATTCCTAAAAAGTCCCTCAAAGTTCCACAAACATCCCACAAAATCTCCTCAATATCCCACAAAATTCAAGAAAAATCACACAAAATTCCCTAAATCTTCTCAAAACACAACCAAATTCTAGAAAAATATCCCACCAAATCTCCACAAATTCCCACAAAATACATGAAAAATCCCTCAAGATCCCTAAATCGCCTCAATATCCCAAAAAATTCCACAAAAATCCCACAAAACCTCCACAAGTTTCCAAAAAATCTAAGAAAAATTCCTCAAAAGTCTTCAAGTCTCCTCAAAACCACACAAAGTCCTTGAAAAGGCCCACCAAATTCCAGTAAAATCCCACAGATTCTCCACAAATTCCCACAAAATCTAAAACAAATTCCTCAAAACTCTTCAAGTCTCCTCAGAATCCCACACAATTCCATAAAAAACACACAAAATTCCAGAGAAGTCCCACAAAACTCCCTAAATCATTTCAAAACCCTACCAATTCACAGGAATGTCCCACAAAATCTCCACCAATTCCCAGAACATCCCACAAAAATCTCACAAAAATCCCTAAATCTTCTGAAAACTCGACCAAATTCCAGAAACGCCCCATAAAATCAGCAGTTTCCCACAAAATTCAAGAAAAAACACCACAAAATTCCCTAAATCTTCTCAAAATACCACAAAATTCTTGAAAAGCCCCACCAAATTCCAGAAACATCCCACAAAATTTCCTCAATACCCAACAAAATCCCAGAAAAATCACACAAAATTCCCTAAATCTTCTCAAAACACGGCCAAAATCCACAAAAATCCCACCAAATCTCCACAAATTCCCCACAAATTCCCACAGAATACATGAAAAATCCCTGATAATTGGTCAGTTCTCTACAGAATCTCACCAAATTCCTAAAAAGTCCCTCAAAGTTCCACAAACATCCCACAAAATCTCCTCAATATCCCACAAAATTCAAGAAAAATCACACAAAATTCCCTAAATCATCTCAAAACACAACCAAATTCTAGAAAAATATCCCACCAAATCTCCACAAATTCCCACAAAATACATGAAAAATCCCTCAAGATCCCGAAATCGCCTCAATATCCCAAAAAATTCCACAAAAATCCCACAAAACCTCCACAAGTTTCCACAAAATCTAAGAAAAATTCCTCAAAAGTCTTCAAGTCTCCTCAAAACCACACAAAGTCCTTGAAAAGGCCCACCAAATTCCAGTAAAATCCCACAGATTCTCCACAAATTCCCACAAAATCTAAAACAAATTCCTCAAAATTCTTCAAGTCTCCTCAGAATCCCACACAATTCCATAAAAAACACACAAAATTCCAGAGAAGTCCCACAAAACTCCCTAAATCATTTCAAAACCCTACCAATTCACAGGAATGTCCCACAAAATCTCCACCAATTCCCAGAACATCCCACAAAAATCTCACAAAAATCCCTAAATCTTCTGAAAACTCAACCAAATTCCAGAAACGCCCCATAAAATCAGCACAGTTTCCCACAAAATTCAAGAAAAAACACCACAAAATTCCCTAAATCTTCTCAAAACACAACCAAATTCTAGAAAAATATCCCACCAAATCTCCACAAATTCCCACAAAATACATGAGAAATCCCTCAAGATCCCTAAATCGCCTCAATATCCCACAAAATCACACAAAAATCACACAAAACCTCCACAAGTTTCCACAAAATCTAAAACAAATTCCTCAAAATTCTTCAAGTCTCCTCAGAATCCCACACAATTCCAGAAAAAACACACAAAATTCCAGAGAAGTCCCACAAAACTCCCTAAATCATTTCAAAACCCTACCAATTCACAGGAATGTCCCACAAAATCTCCACCAATTCCCAGAACATCCCACAAAAATCTCACAAAAATCCCTAAATCTTCTGAAAACTCGACCAAATTCCAGAAACGCCCCATAAAATCAGCACAGTTTCCCACAAAATTCAAGAAAAAACACCACAAAATTCCCTAAATCTTCTCAAAATACCACAAAATTCTTGAAAAGCCCCACCAAATTCCACAAACATCCCACAAAATGTCCTCAATACCCAACAAAATCCCAGAAAAATCACACAAAATTCCCTAAATCTTCTCAAAACACGGCCAAAATCCACAAAAATCCCACCAAATCTCCACAAATTCCCCACAAATTCCCACAGAATACATGAAAAATCCCTGATAATTGGTCAGTTCTCTACAGAATCTCACCAAATTCCTAAAAAGTCCCTCAAAGTTCCACAAACATCCCACAAAATCTCCTCAATATCCCACAAAATTCAAGAAAAATCACACAAAATTCCCTAAATCTTCTCAAAACACAACCAAATTCTAGAAAAATATCCCACCAAATCTCCACAAATTCCCACAAAATACATGAAAAATCCCTCAAGATCCCTAAATCGCCTCAATATCCCAAAAAATTCCACAAAAATCCCACAAAACCTCCACAAGTTTCCAAAAAATCTAAGAAAAATTCCTCAAAAGTCTTCAAGTCTCCTCAAAACCACACAAAGTCCTTGAAAAGGCCCACCAAATTCCAGTAAAATCCCACAGATTCTCCACAAATTCCCACAAAATCTAAAACAAATTCCTCAAAACTCTTCAAGTCTCCTCAGAATCCCACACAATTCCATAAAAAACACACAAAATTCCAGAGAAGTCCCACAAAACTCCCTAAATCATTTCAAAACCCTACCAATTCACAGGAATGTCCCACAAAATCTCCACCAATTCCCAGAACATCCCACAAAAATCTCACAAAAATCCCTAAATCTTCTGAAAACTCGACCAAATTCCAGAAACGCCCCATAAAATCAGCAGTTTCCCACAAAATTCAAGAAAAAACACCACAAAATTCCCTAAATCTTCTGAAAACTCTACCAAATTCCAGAAAAATCCCACAGAATCTCCACAAATTCCCACAGAATACATGACAAATCCCTGATAATTCGTCAGTTCTCTACAGAATCTCACCAAATTCCTAAAAAGTCCCTCAAAGTTCCACAAACATCCCACAAAATCTCCCCGGAATCCAATAAAATTCCAGGAAAAATCCCACAAAATTCCCTAAATCTTCTCAAAACATGGCCAAAATCCACAAAAATCCCACCGAATCTCCACAAATTCCCACAGAATACATGAAAATACCCCTGATAATTCCTCAGTTCTCTACAGAATCTCACCAAATTCCAGAAAAGTCCCTCAAAGTTCCACAAACATCCCACAAAATCTCCTCAATATACAACAAAATCCCAGAAAAATCACACAAAATTCCCTAAATCTTCTCAAAACACGACTAAATTCTAGAAAAATATCCCACCAAATCTCCACAAAATCCCACAAAATACATGAAAAATCCCTCAAGATCCCGAAATCGCCTCAATATCCCACAAAATCCCACAAAAATCACACAAAACCTCCACAAGTTTCCACAAAATCTAAGAAAAATTCCTCAAAAGTCTTCAAGTCTCCTCAAAACCACACAAAGTCCTTGAAAAGGCCCACCAAATTCCAGTAAAATCCCACAGATTCTCCACAAATTCCCACAAAATCTAAAACAAATTCCTCAAAATTCTTCAAGTCTCCTCAGAATCCCACACAATTCCATAAAAAACACACAAAATTCCAGAGAAGTCCCACAAAACTCCCTAAATCATTTCAAAACCCTACCAATTCACAGGAATGTCCCACAAAATCTCCACCAATTCCCAGAACATCCCACAAAAATCCCACAAAAATCCCTAAATCTTCTGAAAACTCGACCAAATTCCAGAAACGCCCCATAAAATCAGCACAGTTTCCCACAAAATTCAAGAAAAAACACCACAAAATTCCCTAAATCTTCTCAAAACACAACCAAATTCTAGAAAAATATCCCACCAAATCTCCACAAATTCCCACAAAATACATGAGAAATCCCTCAAGATCCCTAAATCGCCTCAATATCCCACAAAATCACACAAAAATCACACAAAACCTCCACAAGTTTCCACAAAATCTAAAACAAATTCCTCAAAATTCTTCAAGTCTCCTCAGAATCCCACACAATTCCAGAAAAAACACACAAAATTCCAGAGAAGTCCCACAAAACTCCCTAAATCATTTCAAAACCCTACCAATTCACAGGAATGTCCCACAAAATCTCCACCAATTCCCAGAACATCCCACAAAAATCTCACAAAAATCCCTAAATCTTCTGAAAACTCGACCAAATTCCAGAAACGCCCCATAAAATCAGCAGTTTCCCACAAAATTCAAGAAAAAACACCACAAAATTCCCTAAATCTTCTCAAAATACCACAAAATTCTTGAAAAGCCCCACCAAATTCCAGAAACATCCCACAAAATTTCCTCAATACCCAACAAAATCCCAGAAAAATCACACAAAATTCCCTAAATCTTCTCAAAACACGGCCAAAATCCACAAAAATCCCACCAAATCTCCACAAATTCCCCACAAATTCCCACAGAATACATGAAAAATCCCTGATAATTGGTCAGTTCTCTACAGAATCTCACCAAATTCCTAAAAAGTCCCTCAAAGTTCCACAAACATCCCACAAAATCTCCTCAATATCCCACAAAATTCAAGAAAAATCACACAAAATTCCCTAAATCTTCTCAAAACACAACCAAATTCTAGAAAAATATCCCACCAAATCTCCACAAATTCCCACAAAATACATGAAAAATCCCTCAAGATCCCTAAATCGCCTCAATATCCCAAAAAATTCCACAAAAATCCCACAAAACCTCCACAAGTTTCCAAAAAATCTAAGAAAAATTCCTCAAAAGTCTTCAAGTCTCCTCAAAACCACACAAAGTCCTTGAAAAGGCCCACCAAATTCCAGTAAAATCCCACAGATTCTCCACAAATTCCCACAAAATCTAATACAAATTCCTCAAAACTCTTCAAGTCTCCTCAGAATCCCACACAATTCCATAAAAAACACACAAAATTCCAGAGAAGTCCCACAAAACTCCCTAAATCATTTCAAAACCCTACCAATTCACAGGAATGTCCCACAAAATCTCCACCAATTCCCAGAACATCCCACAAAAATCTCACAAAAATCCCTAAATCTTCTGAAAACTCTACCAAATTCCAGAAAAATCCCACAGAATCTCCACAAATTCCCACAGAATACATGACAAATCCCTGATAATTCGTCAGTTCTCTACAGAATCTCACCAAATTCCTAAAAAGTCCCTCAAAGTTCCACAAACATCCCACAAAATCTCCCCGGAATCCAATAAAATTCCAGGAAAAATCCCCCAAAATTCCCTAAATCTTCTCAAAACATGGCCAAAATCCACAAAAATCCCACCGAATCTCCACAAATTCCCACAGAATACATGAAAATACCCCTGATAATTCCTCAGTTCTCTACAGAATCTCACCAAATTCCAGAAAAGTCCCTCAAAGTGCCAAAAACATCCCACAAAATTTCCTCAATACACAACAAGATCCCAGAAAAATCACACAAAATTCCCTAAATCTTCTCAAAACACGGCCAAAATCCACAAAAATCCCACCAAATCTCCACAAATTCCCACAGAATACATGAAAAATCCCTGATAATTGGTCAGTTCTCTACAGAATCTCACCAAATTCCTAAAAAGTCCCTCAAAGTTCCACAAACATCCCACAAAATCTCCTCAATATCCCACAAAATTCAAGAAAAATCACACAAAATTCCCTAAATCATCTCAAAACACAACCAAATTCTAGAAAAATATCCCACCAAATCTCCACAAATTCCCACAAAATACATGAAAAATCCCTCAAGATCCCGAAATCGCCTCAATATCCCAAAAAATTCCACAAAAATCCCACAAAACCTCCACAAGTTTCCACAAAATCTAAGAAAAATTCCTCAAAAGTCTTCAAGTCTCCTCAAAACCACACAAAGTCCTTGAAAAGGCCCACCAAATTCCAGTAAAATCCCACAGATTCTCCACAAATTCCCACAAAATCTAAAACAAATTCCTCAAAATTCTTCAAGTCTCCTCAGAATCCCACACAATTCCATAAAAAACACACAAAATTCCAGAGAAGTCCCACAAAACTCCCTAAATCATTTCAAAACCCTACCAATTCACAGGAATGTCCCACAAAATCTCCACCAATTCCCAGAACATCCCACAAAAATCTCACAAAAATCCCTAAATCTTCTGAAAACTCAACCAAATTCCAGAAACGCCCCATAAAATCAGCACAGTTTCCCACAAAATTCAAGAAAAAACACCACAAAATTCCCTAAATCTTCTCAAAACACAACCAAATTCTAGAAAAATATCCCACCAAATCTCCACAAATTCCCACAAAATACATGAGAAATCCCTCAAGATCCCTAAATCGCCTCAATATCCCACAAAATCACACAAAAATCCCACAAAACCTCCACAAGTTTCCACAAAATCTAAGAAAAATTCCTCAAAATTCTTCAAGTCTCCTCAAAACCACACAATTCCAGAAAAACCCCACAAAATTCCAGAGAAGTCCCACAAAACTCCCTAAATCATTTCAAAACCCTACCAATTCACAGGAATGTCCCACAAAATCTCCACCAATTCCCAGAACATCCCACAAAAATCCCACAAAAATCCCTAAATCTTCTGAAAACTCGACCAAATTCCAGAAACGCCCCATAAAATCAGCACAGTTTCCCACAAAATTCAAGAAAAAACACCACAAAATTCCCTAAATCTTCTCAAAACACAACCAAATTCTAGAAAAATATCCCACCAAATCTCCACAAATTCCCACAAAATACATGAGAAATCCCTCAAGATCCCTAAATCGCCTCAATATCCCACAAAATCACACAAAAATCACACAAAACCTCCACAAGTTTCCACAAAATCTAAAACAAATTCCTCAAAATTCTTCAAGTCTCCTCAGAATCCCACACAATTCCAGAAAAAACACACAAAATTCCAGAGAAGTCCCACAAAACTCCCTAAATCATTTCAAAACCCTACCAATTCACAGGAATGTCCCACAAAATCTCCACCAATTCCCAGAACATCCCACAAAAATCTCACAAAAATCCCTAAATCTTCTGAAAACTCGACCAAATTCCAGAAACGCCCCATAAAATCAGCACAGTTTCCCACAAAATTCAAGAAAAAACACCACAAAATTCCCTAAATCTTCTCAAAATACCACAAAATTCTTGAAAAGCCCCACCAAATTCCACAAACATCCCACAAAATGTCCTCAATACCCAACAAAATCCCAGAAAAATCACACAAAATTCCCTAAATCTTCTCAAAACACGGCCAAAATCCACAAAAATCCCACCAAATCTCCACAAATTCCCCACAAATTCCCACAGAATACATGAAAAATCCCTGATAATTGGTCAGTTCTCTACAGAATCTCACCAAATTCCTAAAAAGTCCCTCAAAGTTCCACAAACATCCCACAAAATCTCCTCAATATCCCACAAAATTCAAGAAAAATCACACAAAATTCCCTAAATCTTCTCAAAACACAACCAAATTCTAGAAAAATATCCCACCAAATCTCCACAAATTCCCACAAAATACATGAAAAATCCCTCAAGATCCCTAAATCGCCTCAATATCCCAAAAAATTCCACAAAAATCCCACAAAACCTCCACAAGTTTCCAAAAAATCTAAGAAAAATTCCTCAAAAGTCTTCAAGTCTCCTCAAAACCACACAAAGTCCTTGAAAAGGCCCACCAAATTCCAGTAAAATCCCACAGATTCTCCACAAATTCCCACAAAATCTAAAACAAATTCCTCAAAACTCTTCAAGTCTCCTCAGAATCCCACACAATTCCATAAAAAACACACAAAATTCCAGAGAAGTCCCACAAAACTCCCTAAATCATTTCAAAACCCTACCAATTCACAGGAATGTCCCACAAAATCTCCACCAATTCCCAGAACATCCCACAAAAATCTCACAAAAATCCCTAAATCTTCTGAAAACTCTACCAAATTCCAGAAAAATCCCACAGAATCTCCACAAATTCCCACAGAATACATGACAAATCCCTGATAATTCGTCAGTTCTCTACAGAATCTCACCAAATTCCTAAAAAGTCCCTCAAAGTTCCACAAACATCCCACAAAATCTCCCCGGAATCCAATAAAATTCCAGGAAAAATCCCCCAAAATTCCCTAAATCTTCTCAAAACATGGCCAAAATCCACAAAAATCCCACCGAATCTCCACAAATTCCCACAGAATACATGAAAATACCCCTGATAATTCCTCAGTTCTCTACAGAATCTCACCAAATTCCAGAAAAGTCCCTCAAAGTGCCAAAAACATCCCACAAAATTTCCTCAATACACAACAAGATCCCAGAAAAATCACACAAAATTCCCTAAATCTTCTCAAAACACGGCCAAAATCCACAAAAATCCCACCAAATCTCCACAAATTCCCACAGAATACATGAAAAATCCCTGATAATTGGTCAGTTCTCTACAGAATCTCACCAAATTCCTAAAAAGTCCCTCAAAGTTCCACAAACATCCCACAAAATCTCCTCAATATCCCACAAAATTCAAGAAAAATCACACAAAATTCCCTAAATCATCTCAAAACACAACCAAATTCTAGAAAAATATCCCACCAAATCTCCACAAATTCCCACAAAATACATGAAAAATCCCTCAAGATCCCTAAATCGCCTCAATATCCCAAAAAATTCCACAAAAATCCCACAAAACCTCCACAAGTTTCCAAAAAATCTAAGAAAAATTCCTCAAAAGTCTTCAAGTCTCCTCAAAACCACACAAAGTCCTTGAAAAGGCCCACCAAATTCCAGTAAAATCCCACAGATTCTCCACAAATTCCCACAAAATCTAATACAAATTCCTCAAAACTCTTCAAGTCTCCTCAGAATCCCACACAATTCCATAAAAAACACACAAAATTCCAGAGAAGTCCCACAAAACTCCCTAAATCATTTCAAAACCCTACCAATTCACAGGAATGTCCCACAAAATCTCCACCAATTCCCAGAACATCCCACAAAAATCTCACAAAAATCCCTAAATCTTCTGAAAACTCGACCAAATTCCAGAAACGCCCCATAAAATCAGCACAGTTTCCCACAAAATTCAAGAAAAAACACCACAAAATTCCCTAAACCTTTTCAAAATACCACAAAATTCTTGAAAAGCCCCACCAAATTCCAGAAACATCCCACAAAATGTCTTCAATATCCAACAAAATCCCAGAAAAGTCCCACAAAATTCCCTAAATCTTCTGAAAACTCTACCAAATTCCAGAAAAATCCCACAGAATCTCCACAAATTCCCACAGAATACATGACAAATCCCTGATAATTCGTCAGTTCTCTACAGAATCTCACCAAATTCCTAAAAAGTCCCTCAAAGTTCCACAAACATCCCACAAAATCTCCCCGGAATCCAATAAAATTCCAGGAAAAATCCCACAAAATTCCCTAAATCTTCTCAAAACATGGCCAAAATCCACAAAAATCCCACCGAATCTCCACAAATTCCCACAGAATACATGAAAATACCCCTGATAATTCCTCAGTTCTCTACAGAATCTCACCAAATTCCAGAAAAGTCCCTCAAAGTGCCAAAAACATCCCACAAAATCTCCTCAATATACAACAAAATCCCAGAAAAATCACACAAAATTCCCTAAATCTTCTCAAAACACGACTAAATTCTAGAAAAATATCCCACCAAATCTCCACAAAATCCCACAAAATACATGAAAAATCCCTGATAATTGGTCAGTTCTCTACAGAATCTCACCAAATTCCTAAAAAGTCCCTCAAACTTCCTCAAACATCCCACAAAATCTCCTCAATATCCCACAAAATTCAAGAAAAATCACACAAAATTCCCTAAATCTTCTCAAAACACAACCAAATTCTAGAAAAATATCCCACCAAATCTCCACAAATTCCCACAAAATACATGAGAAATCCCTCAAGATCCCTAAATCGCCTCAATATCCCACAAAATCACACAAAAATCACACAAAACCTCCACAAGTTTCCACAAAATCTAAGAAAAATTCCTCAAAATTCTTCAAGTCTCCTCAAAACCACACAAAGTCCTTGAAAAGGCCCACCAAATTCCAGTAAAATCCCACAGATTCTCCACAAATTCCCACAAAATCTAAAACAAATTCCTCAAAATTCTTCAAGTCTCCTCAGAATCCCACACAATTCCATAAAAAACACACAAAATTCCAGAGAAGTCCCACAAAACTCCCTAAATCATTTCAAAACCCTACCAATTCACAGGAATGTCCCACAAAATCTCCACCAATTCCCAGAACATCCCACAAAAATCTCACAAAAATCCCTAAATCTTCTGAAAACTCGACCAAATTCCAGAAACGCTCCATAAAATCAGCACAGTTTCCCACAAAATTCAAGAAAAAACACCACAAAATTCCCTAAATCTTCTCAAAACACAACCAAATTCTAGAAAAATATCCCACCAAATCTCCACAAATTCCCACAAAATACATGAAAAATCCCTCAAGATCCCTAAATTGCCTCAATATCCCACAAAATCACACAAAAATCCCACAAAACCTCCACAAGTTTCCACAAAATCTAAGAAAAATTCCTCAAAATTCTTCAAGTCTCCTCAGAATCCCACACAATTCCATAAAAAACACACAAAATTCCAGAGAAGTCCCACAAAACTCCCTAAATCATTTCAAAACCCTACCAATTCACAGGAATGTCCCACAAAATCTCCACCAATTCCCAGAACATCCCACAAAAATCCCACAAAAATCCCTAAATCTTCTGAAAACTCGACCAAATTCCAGAAACGCCCCATAAAATCAGCACAGTTTCCCACAAAATTCAAGAAAAAACACCACAAAATTCCCTAAATCTTCTCAAAACACAACCAAATTCTAGAAAAATATCCCACCAAATCTCCACAAATTCCCACAAAATACATGAGAAATCCCTCAAGATCCCTAAATTGCCTCAATATCCCACAAAATCACACAAAAATCACACAAAACCTCCACAAGTTTCCACAAAATCTAAAACAAATTCCTCAAAATTCTTCAAGTCTCCTCAGAATCCCACACAATTCCAGAAAAAACACACAAAATTCCAGAGAAGTCCCACAAAACTCCCTAAATCATTTCAAAACCCTACCAATTCACAGGAATGTCCCACAAAATCTCCACCAATTCCCAGAACATCCCACAAAAATCTCACAAAAATCCCTAAATCTTCTGAAAACTCGACCAAATTCCAGAAACGCCCCATAAAATCAGCACAGTTTCCCACAAAATTCAAGAAAAAACACCACAAAATTCCCTAAATCTTCTCAAAATACCACAAAATTCTTGAAAAGCCCCACCAAATTCCAGAAACATCCCACAAAATTTCCTCAATACACAACAAAATCCCAGAAAAATCACACAAAATTCCCTAAATCTTCTCAAAACACGGCCAAAATCCACAAAAATCCCACCAAATCTCCACAAATTCCCCACAAATTCCCACAGAATACATGAAAAATCCCTGATAATTGGTCAGTTCTCTACAGAATCTCACCAAATTCCTAAAAAGTCCCTCAAAGTTCCACAAACATCCCACAAAATCTCCTCAATATCCCACAAAATTCAAGAAAAATCACACAAAATTCCCTAAATCTTCTCAAAACACAACCAAATTCTAGAAAAATATCCCACCAAATCTCCACAAATTCCCACAAAATACATGAAAAATCCCTCAAGATCCCTAAATCGCCTCAATATCCCAAAAAATTCCACAAAAATCCCACAAAACCTCCACAAGTTTCCAAAAAATCTAAGAAAAATTCCTCAAAAGTCTTCAAGTCTCCTCAAAACCACACAAAGTCCTTGAAAAGGCCCACCAAATTCCAGTAAAATCCCACAGATTCTCCACAAATTCCCACAAAATCTAATACAAATTCCTCAAAACTCTTCAAGTCTCCTCAGAATCCCACACAATTCCATAAAAAACACACAAAATTCCAGAGAAGTCCCACAAAACTCCCTAAATCATTTCAAAGCCCTACCAATTCACAGGAATGTCCCACAAAATCTCCACCAATTCCCAGAACATCCCACAAAAATCTCACAAAAATCCCTAAATCTTCTGAAAACTCGACCAAATTCCAGAAACGCCCCATAAAATCAGCACAGTTTCCCACAAAATTCAAGAAAAAACACCACAAAATTCCCTAAACCTTTTCAAAATACCACAAAATTCTTGAAAAGCCCCACCAAATTCCAGAAACATCCCACAAAATGTCTTCAATATCCAACAAAATCCCAGAAAAGTCCCACAAAATTCCCTAAATCTTCTGAAAACTCTACCAAATTCCAGAAAAATCCCACAGAATCTCCACAAATTCCCACAGAATACATGACAAATCCCTGATAATTCGTCAGTTCTCTACAGAATCTCACCAAATTCCTAAAAAGTCCCTCAAAGTTCCACAAACATCCCACAAAATCTCCCCGGAATCCAATAAAATTCCAGGAAAAATCCCACAAAATTCCCTAAATCTTCTCAAAACATGGCCAAAATCCACAAAAATCCCACCAAATCTCCACAAATTCCCACAGAATACATGAAAATACCCCTGATAATTCCTCAGTTCTCTACAGAATCTCACCAAATTCCAGAAAAGTCCCTCAAAGTGCCAAAAACATCCCACAAAATCTCCTCAATATACAACAAAATCCCAGAAAAATCACACAAAATTCCCTAAATCTTCTCAAAACACGACTAAATTCTAGAAAAATATCCCACCAAATCTCCACAAAATCCCACAAAATACATGAAAAATCCCTGATAATTGGTCAGTTCTCTACAGAATCTCACCAAATTCCTAAAAAGTCCCTCAAACTTCCTCAAACATCCCACAAAATCTCCTCAATATCCCACAAAATTCAAGAAAAATCACACAAAATTCCCTAAATCTTCTCAAAACACAACCAAATTCTAGAAAAATATCCCACCAAATCTCCACAAATTCCCACAAAATACATGAGAAATCCCTCAAGATCCCTAAATCGCCTCAATATCCCACAAAATCACACAAAAATCACACAAAACCTCCACAAGTTTCCACAAAATCTAAGAAAAATTCCTCAAAATTCTTCAAGTCTCCTCAAAACCACACAAAGTCCTTGAAAAGGCCCACCAAATTCCAGTAAAATCCCACAGATTCTCCACAAATTCCCACAAAATCTAAAACAAATTCCTCAAAATTCTTCAAGTCTCCTCAGAATCCCACACAATTCCATAAAAAACACACAAAATTCCAGAGAAGTCCCACAAAACTCCCTAAATCATTTCAAAACCCTACCAATTCACAGGAATGTCCCACAAAATCTCCACCAATTCCCAGAACATCCCACAAAAATCTCACAAAAATCCCTAAATCTTCTGAAAACTCGACCAAATTCCAGAAACGCTCCATAAAATCAGCACAGTTTCCCACAAAATTCAAGAAAAAACACCACAAAATTCCCTAAATCTTCTCAAAACACAACCAAATTCTAGAAAAATATCCCACCAAATCTCCACAAATTCCCACAAAATACATGAAAAATCCCTCAAGATCCCTAAATTGCCTCAATATCCCACAAAATCACACAAAAATCCCACAAAACCTCCACAAGTTTCCACAAAATCTAAGAAAAATTCCTCAAAATTCTTCAAGTCTCCTCAGAATCCCACACAATTCCATAAAAAACACACAAAATTCCAGAGAAGTCCCACAAAACTCCCTAAATCATTTCAAAACCCTACCAATTCACAGGAATGTCCCACAAAATCTCCACCAATTCCCAGAACATCCCACAAAAATCCCACAAAAATCCCTAAATCTTCTGAAAACTCGACCAAATTCCAGAAACGCCCCATAAAATCAGCACAGTTTCCCACAAAATTCAAGAAAAAACACCACAAAATTCCCTAAATCTTCTCAAAACACAACCAAATTCTAGAAAAATATCC
Source organism: Cyanistes caeruleus (assembly GCF_971803275.1). Classification (NCBI taxonomy): domain Eukaryota; kingdom Metazoa; phylum Chordata; class Aves; order Passeriformes; family Paridae; genus Cyanistes; species Cyanistes caeruleus. Next base: position 64,233,182 of record NC_141704.1, read on the forward strand.
CACCAAATCTCCACAAATTCCCACAAAATACATGAGAAATCCCTCAAGATCCCTAAATCGCCTCAATATCCCACAAAATCACACAAAAATCACACAAAACCTCCACAAGTTTCCACAAAATCTAAAACAAATTCCTCAAAATTCTTCAAGTCTCCTCAGAATCCCACACAATTCCAGAAAAAACACACAAAATTCCAGAGAAGTCCCACAAAACTCCCTAAATCATTTCAAAACCCGACCAATTCACAGGAATGTCCCACAAAATCTCCACCAATTCCCAGAACATCCCACAAAAATCCCACAAAAATCCCTAAATCTTCTGAAAACTCGACCAAATTCCAGAAACGCCCCATAAAATCAGCACAGTTTCCCACAAAATTCAAGAAAAAACAGCACAAAATTCCCTAAATCTTCTCAAAACACAACCAAATTCTAGAAAAATATCCCACCAAATCTCCACAAATTCCCACAAAATACATGAGAAATCCCTCAAGATCCCTAAATTGCCTCAATATCCCACAAAATCACACAAAAATCACACAAAACCTCCACAAGTTTCCACAAAATCTAAAACAAATTCCTCAAAATTCTTCAAGTCTCCTCAGAATCCCACACAATTCCAGAAAAAACACACAAAATTCCAGAGAAGTCCCACAAAACTCCCTAAATCATTTCAAAACCCTACCAATTCACAGGAATGTCCCACAAAATCTCCACCAATTCCCAGAACATCCCACAAAAATCTCACAAAAATCCCTAAATCTTCTGAAAACTCGACCAAATTCCAGAAACGCCCCATAAAATCAGCACAGTTTCCCACAAAATTCAAGAAAAAACACCACAAAATTCCCTAAATCTTCTCAAAATACCACAAAATTCTTGAAAAGCCCCACCAAATTCCAGAAACATCCCACAAAATTTCCTCAATACACAAAAAAATCCAAGAAAAATCACACAAAATTCCCTAAATCTTCTCAAAACACGGCCAAAATCCACAAAAATCCCACCAAATCTCCACAAATTCCCCACAAATTCCCACAGAATACATGAAAAATCCCTGATAATTGGTCAGTTCTCTACAGAATCTCACCAAATTCCTAAAAAGTCCCTCAAAGTTCCACAAACATCCCACAAAATCTCCTCAATATCCCACAAAATTCAAGAAAAATCACACAAAATTCCCTAAATCTTCTCAAAACACAACCAAATTCTAGAAAAACATCCCACCAAATCTCCACAAATTCCCACAAAATACATGAAAAATCCCTCAAGATCCCGAAATCGCCTCAATATCCCAAAAAATTCCACAAAAATCCCACAAAACCTCCACAAGTTTCCAAAAAATCTAAGAAAAATTCCTCAAAAGTCTTCAAGTCTCCTCAAAACCACACAAAGTCCTTGAAAAGGCCCACCAAATTCCAGTAAAATCCCACAGATTCTCCACAAATTCCCACAAAATCTAATACAAATTCCTCAAAACTCTTCAAGTCTCCTCAGAATCCCACACAATTCCATAAAAAACACACAAAATTCCAGAGAAGTCCCACAAAACTCCCTAAATCATTTCAAAGCCCTACCAATTCACAGGAATGTCCCACAAAATCTCCACCAATTCCCAGAACATCCCACAAAAATCTCACAAAAATCCCTAAATCTTCTGAAAACTCGACCAAATTCCAGAAACGCCCCATAAAATCAGCACAGTTTCCCACAAAATTCAAGAAAAAACACCACAAAATTCCCTAAACCTTTTCAAAATACCACAAAATTCTTGAAAAGCCCCACCAAATTCCAGAAACATCCCACAAAATGTCTTCAATATCCAACAAAATCCCAGAAAAGTCCCACAAAATTCCCTAAATCTTCTGAAAACTCTACCAAATTCCAGAAAAATCCCACAGAATCTCCACAAATTCCCACAGAATACATGACAAATCCCTGATAATTCGTCAGTTCTCTACAGAATCTCACCAAATTCCTAAAAAGTCCCTCAAAGTTCCACAAACATCCCACAAAATCTCCCCGGAATCCAATAAAATTCCAGGAAAAATCCCACAAAATTCCCTAAATCTTCTCAAAACATGGCCAAAATCCACAAAAATCCCACCGAATCTCCACAAATTCCCACAGAATACATGAAAATACCCCTGATAATTCCTCAGTTCTCTACAGAATCTCACCAAATTCCAGAAAAGTCCCTCAAAGTGCCAAAAACATCCCACAAAATCCCCTCAATATACAACAAAATCCCAGAAAAATCACACAAAATTCCCTAAATCTTCTCAAAACACGACTAAATTCTAGAAAAATATCCCACCAAATCTCCACAAAATCCCACAAAATACATGAAAAATCCCTGATAATTGGTCAGTTCTCTACAGAATCTCACCAAATTCCTAAAAAGTCCCTCAAACTTCCTCAAACATCCCACAAAATCTCCTCAATATCCCACAAAATTCAAGAAAAATCACACAAAATTCCCTAAATCTTCTCAAAACACAACCAAATTCTAGAAAAATATCCCACCAAATCTCCACAAATTCCCACAAAATACATGAGAAATCCCTCAAGATCCCTAAATCGCCTCAATATCCCACAAAATCACACAAAAATCACACAAAACCTCCACAAGTTTCCACAAAATCTAAGAAAAATTCCTCAAAATTCTTCAAGTCTCCTCAAAACCACACAAAGTCCTTGAAAAGGCCCACCAAATTCCAGTAAAATCCCACAGATTCTCCACAAATTCCCACAAAATCTAAAACAAATTCCTCAAAATTCTTCAAGTCTCCTCAGAATCCCACACAATTCCATAAAAAACACACAAAATTCCAGAGAAGTCCCACAAAACTCCCTAAATCATTTCAAAACCCTACCAATTCACAGGAATGTCCCACAAAATCTCCACCAATTCCCAGAACATCCCACAAAAATCTCACAAAAATCCCTAAATCTTCTGAAAACTCGACCAAATTCCAGAAACGCTCCATAAAATCAGCAGAGTTTCCCACAAAATTCAAGAAAAAACACCACAAAATTCCCTAAATCTTCTCAAAACACAACCAAATTCTAGAAAAATATCCCACCAAATCTCCACAAATTCCCACAAAATACATGAAAAATCCCTCAAGATCCCTAAATTGCCTCAATATCCCACAAAATCACACAAAAATCCCACAAAACCTCCACAAGTTTCCACAAAATCTAAGAAAAATTCCTCAAAATTCTTCAAGTCTCCTCAGAATCCCACACAATTCCAGAAAAAACACACAAAATTCCAGAGAAGTCCCACAAAACTCCCTAAAGCATTTCAAACCCTACCAATTCACAGGAATGTCCCACAAAATCTCCACCAATTCCCAGAACATCCCACAAAAATCCCACAAAAATCCCTAAATCTTCTGAAAACTCGACCAAATTCCAGAAACGCCCCATAAAATCAGCACAGTTTCCCACAAAATTCAAGAAAAAACACCACAAAATTCCCTAAATCTTCTCAAAACACAACCAAATTCTAGAAAAATATCCCACCAAATCTCCACAAATTCCCACAAAATACATGAGAAATCCCTCAAGATCCCTAAATCGCCTCAATATCCCACAAAATCACACAAAAATCACACAAAACCTCCACAAGTTTCCACAAAATCTAAAACAAATTCCTCAAAATTCTTCAAGTCTCCTCAGAATCCCACACAATTCCAGAAAAAACACACAAAATTCCAGAGAAGTCCCACAAAACTCCCTAAATCATTTCAAAACCCTACCAATTCACAGGAATGTCCCACAAAATCTCCACCAATTCCCAGAACATCCCACAAAAATCTCACAAAAATCCCTAAATCTTCTGAAAACTCGACCAAATTCCAGAAACGCCCCATAAAATCAGCACAGTTTCCCACAAAATTCAAGAAAAAACACCACAAAATTCCCTAAACCTTTTCAAAATACCACAAAATTCTTGAAAAGCCCCACCAAATTCCAGAAACATCCCACAAAATGTCCTCAATATCCAACAAAATCCCAGAAAAGTCCCACAAAATTCCCTAAATCTTCTCAAAACTCTACCAAATTCCAGAAAAATCCCACAGAATCTCCACAAATTCCCACAGAATACATGACAAATCCCTGATAATTCGTCAGTTCTCTACAGAATCTCACCAAATTCCTAAAAAGTCCCTCAAAGTTCCACAAACATCCCACAAAATCTCCCCGGAATCCAATAAAATTCCAGGAAAAATCCCACAAAATTCCCTAAATCTTCTCAAAACATGGCCAAAATCCACAAAAATCCCAACGAATCTCCACAAATTCCCACAGAATACATGAAAATACCCCTGATAATTCCTCAGTTCTCTACAGAATCTCACCAAATTCCAGAAAAGTCCCTCAAAGTTCCACAAACATCCCACAAAATCTCCTCAATATACAACAAAATCCCAGAAAAATCACACAAAATTCCCTAAATCTTCTCAAAACACGACTAAATTCTAGAAAAATATCCCACCAAATCTCCACAAATTCCCACAGAATACATGAAAAATCCCTGATAATTGGTCAGTTCTCTACAGAATCTCACCAAATTCCTAAAAAGTCCCTCAAAGTTCCACAAACATCCCACAAAATCTCCTCAATATCCCACAAAATTCAAGAAAAATCACACAAAATTCCCTAAATCATCTCAAAACACAACCAAATTCTAGAAAAATATCCCACCAAATCTCCACAAAATCCCACAAAATACATGAAAAATCCCTCAAGATCCCGAAATTGCCTCAATATCCCACAAAATCCCACAAAAATCACACAAAACCTCCACAAGTTTCCACAAAATCTAAGAAAAATTCCTCAAAAGTCTTCAAGTCTCCTCAAAACCACACAAAGTCCTTGAAAAGGCCCACCAAATTCCAGTAAAATCCCACAGATTCTCCACAAATTCCCACAAAATCTAAAACAAATTCCTCAAAATTCTTCAAGTCTCCTCAGAATCCCACACAATTCCATAAAAAACACACAAAATTCCAGAGAAGTCCCACAAAACTCCCTAAATCATTTCAAAACCCTACCAATTCACAGGAATGTCCCACAAAATCTCCACCAATTCCCAGAACATCCCACAGAAATCCCACAAAAATCCCTAAATCTTCTGAAAACTCGACCAAATTCCAGAAACGCCCCATAAAATCAGCAGAGTTTCCCACAAAATTCAAGAAAAAACACCACAAAATTCCCTAAATCTTCTCAAAATACCACAAAATTCTTGAAAAGCCCCACCAAATTCCAGAAACATCCCACAAAATTTCCTCAATACACAACAAGATCCCAGAAAAATCACACAAAATTCCCTAAATCTTCTCAAAACACGGCCAAAATCCACAAAAATCCCACCAAATCTCCACAAATTCCCACAGAATACATGAAAAATCCCTGATAATTGGTCAGTTCTCTACAGAATCTCACCAAATTCCTAAAAAGTCCCTCAAAGTTCCACAAACATCCCACAAAATCTCCTCAATATCCCACAAAATTCAAGAAAAATCACACAAAATTCCCTAAATCATCTCAAAACACAACCAAATTCTAGAAAAATATCCCACCAAATCTCCACAAATTCCCACAAAATACATGAAAAATCCCTCAAGATCCCGAAATCGCCTCAATATCCCAAAAAATTCCACAAAAATCCCACAAAACCTCCACAAGTTTCCACAAAATCTAAGAAAAATTCCTCAAAAGTCTTCAAGTCTCCTCAAAACCACACAAAGTCCTTGAAAAGGCCCACCAAATTCCAGTAAAATCCCACAGATTCTCCACAAATTCCCACAAAATCTAAAACAAATTCCTCAAAATTCTTCAAGTCTCCTCAGAATCCCACACAATTCCATAAAAAACACACAAAATTCCAGAGAAGTCCCACAAAACTCCCTAAATCATTTCAAAACCCTACCAATTCACAGGAATGTCCCACAAAATCTCCACCAATTCCCAGAACATCCCACAAAAATCTCACAAAAATCCCTAAATCTTCTGAAAACTCAACCAAATTCCAGAAACGCCCCATAAAATCAGCACAGTTTCCCACAAAATTCAAGAAAAAACACCACAAAATTCCCTAAATCTTCTCAAAACACAACCAAATTCTAGAAAAATATCCCACCAAATCTCCACAAATTCCCACAAAATACATGAGAAATCCCTCAAGATCCCTAAATCGCCTCAATATCCCACAAAATCACACAAAAATCCCACAAAACCTCCACAAGTTTCCACAAAATCTAAGAAAAATTCCTCAAAATTCTTCAAGTCTCCTCAAAACCACACAATTCCAGAAAAACCCCACAAAATTCCAGAGAAGTCCCACAAAACTCCCTAAATCATTTCAAAACCCTACCAATTCACAGGAATGTCCCACAAAATCTCCACCAATTCCCAGAACATCCCACAAAAATCCCACAAAAATCCCTAAATCTTCTGAAAACTCGACCAAATTCCAGAAACGCCCCATAAAATCAGCACAGTTTCCCACAAAATTCAAGAAAAAACAGCACAAAATTCCCTAAATCTTCTCAAAACACAACCAAATTCTAGAAAAATATCCCACCAAATCTCCACAAATTCCCACAAAATACATGAGAAATCCCTCAAGATCCCTAAATTGCCTCAATATCCCACAAAATCACACAAAAATCACACAAAACCTCCACAAGTTTCCACAAAATCTAAAACAAATTCCTCAAAATTCTTCAAGTCTCCTCAGAATCCCACACAATTCCAGAAAAAACACACAAAATTCCAGAGAAGTCCCACAAAACTCCCTAAATCATTTCAAAACCCTACCAATTCACAGGAATGTCCCACAAAATCTCCACCAATTCCCAGAACATCCCACAAAAATCTCACAAAAATCCCTAAATCTTCTGAAAACTCGACCAAATTCCAGAAACGCCCCATAAAATCAGCACAGTTTCCCACAAAATTCAAGAAAAAACACCACAAAATTCCCTAAATCTTCTCAAAATACCACAAAATTCTTGAAAAGCCCCACCAAATTCCAGAAACATCCCACAAAATGTCCTCAATACACAACAAAATCCCAGAAAAATCACACAAAATTCCCTAAATCTTCTCAAAACATGGCCAAAATCCACAAAAATCCCACCAAATCTCCACAAATTCCCACAGAATACATGAAAATACCCCTGATAATTCCTCAGTTCTCTACAGAATCTCACCAAATTCCAGAAAAGTCCCTCAAAGTGCCAAAAACATCCCACAAAATCTCCTCAATATACAACAAAATCCCAGAAAAATCACACAAAATTCCCTAAATCTTCTCAAAACACGACTAAATTCTAGAAAAATATCCCACCAAATCTCCACAAAATCCCACAAAATACATGAAAAATCCCTGATAATTGGTCAGTTCTCTACAGAATCTCACCAAATTCCTAAAAAGTCCCTCAAACTTCCTCAAACATCCCACAAAATCTCCTCAATATCCCACAAAATTCAAGAAAAATCACACAAAATTCCCTAAATCTTCTCAAAACACAACCAAATTCTAGAAAAATATCCCACCAAATCTCCACAAATTCCCACAAAATACATGAGAAATCCCTCAAGATCCCTAAATCGCCTCAATATCCCACAAAATCACACAAAAATCACACAAAACCTCCACAAGTTTCCACAAAATCTAAGAAAAATTCCTCAAAATTCTTCAAGTCTCCTCAAAACCACACAAAGTCCTTGAAAAGGCCCACCAAATTCCAGTAAAATCCCACAGATTCTCCACAAATTCCCACAAAATCTAAAACAAATTCCTCAAAATTCTTCAAGTCTCCTCAGAATCCCACACAATTCCATAAAAAACACACAAAATTCCAGAGAAGTCCCACAAAACTCCCTAAATCATTTCAAAACCCTACCAATTCACAGGAATGTCCCACAAAATCTCCACCAATTCCCAGAACATCCCACAAAAATCTCACAAAAATCCCTAAATCTTCTGAAAACTCGACCAAATTCCAGAAACGCTCCATAAAATCAGCACAGTTTCCCACAAAATTCAAGAAAAAACACCACAAAATTCCCTAAATCTTCTCAAAACACAACCAAATTCTAGAAAAATATCCCACCAAATCTCCACAAATTCCCACAAAATACATGAAAAATCCCTCAAGATCCCTAAATTGCCTCAATATCCCACAAAATCACACAAAAATCCCACAAAACCTCCACAAGTTTCCACAAAATCTAAGAAAAATTCCTCAAAATTCTTCAAGTCTCCTCAGAATCCCACACAATTCCATAAAAAACACACAAAATTCCAGAGAAGTCCCACAAAACTCCCTAAATCATTTCAAAACCCTACCAATTCACAGCAATGTCCCACAAAATCTCCACCAATTCCCAGAACATCCCACAAAAATCCCACAAAAATCCCTAAATCTTCTGAAAACTCGACCAAATTCCAGAAACGCCCCATAAAATCAGCACAGTTTCCCACAAAATTCAAGAAAAAACACCACAAAATTCCCTAAATCTTCTCAAAACACAACCAAATTCTAGAAAAATATCCCACCAAATCTCCACAAATTCCCACAAAATACATGAGAAATCCCTCAAGATCCCTAAATCGCCTCAATATCCCACAAAATCACACAAAAATCACACAAAACCTCCACAAGTTTCCACAAAATCTAAAACAAATTCCTCAAAATTCTTCAAGTCTCCTCAGAATCCCACACAATTCCAGAAAAAACACACAAAATTCCAGAGAAGTCCCACAAAACTCCCTAAATCATTTCAAAACCCGACCAATTCACAGGAATGTCCCACAAAATCTCCACCAATTCCCAGAACATCCCACAAAAATCCCACAAAAATCCCTAAATCTTCTGAAAACTCGACCAAATTCCAGAAACGCCCCATAAAATCAGCACAGTTTCCCACAAAATTCAAGAAAAAACAGCACAAAATTCCCTAAATCTTCTCAAAACACAACCAAATTCTAGAAAAATATCCCACCAAATCTCCACAAATTCCCACAAAATACATGAGAAATCCCTCAAGATCCCTAAATTGCCTCAATATCCCACAAAATCACACAAAAATCACACAAAACCTCCACAAGTTTCCACAAAATCTAAAACAAATTCCTCAAAATTCTTCAAGTCTCCTCAGAATCCCACACAATTCCAGAAAAAACACACAAAATTCCAGAGAAGTCCCACAAAACTCCCTAAATCATTTCAAAACCCTACCAATTCACAGGAATGTCCCACAAAATCTCCACCAATTCCCAGAACATCCCACAAAAATCTCACAAAAATCCCTAAATCTTCTGAAAACTCGACCAAATTCCAGAAACGCCCCATAAAATCAGCACAGTTTCCCACAAAATTCAAGAAAAAACACCACAAAATTCCCTAAATCTTCTCAAAATACCACAAAATTCTTGAAAAGCCCCACCAAATTCCAGAAACATCCCACAAAATTTCCTCAATACACAACAAAATCCAAGAAAAATCACACAAAATTCCCTAAATCTTCTCAAAACACGGCCAAAATCCACAAAAATCCCACCAAATCTCCACAAATTCCCCACAAATTCCCACAGAATACATGAAAAATCCCTGATAATTGGTCAGTTCTCTACAGAATCTCACCAAATTCCTAAAAAGTCCCTCAAAGTTCCACAAACATCCCACAAAATCTCCTCAATATCCCACAAAATTCAAGAAAAATCACACAAAATTCCCTAAATCTTCTCAAAACACAACCAAATTCTAGAAAAATATCCCACCAAATCTCCACAAATTCCCACAAAATACATGAAAAATCCCTCAAGATCCCAAAATCGCCTCAATATCCCAAAAAATTCCACAAAAATCCCACAAAACCTCCACAAGTTTCCAAAAAATCTAAGAAAAATTCCTCAAAAGTCTTCAAGTCTCCTCAAAACCACACAAAGTCCTTGAAAAGGCCCACCAAATTCCAGTAAAATCCCACAGATTCTCCACAAATTCCCACAAAATCTAATACAAATTCCTCAAAACTCTTCAAGTCTCCTCAGAATCCCACACAATTCCATAAAAAACACACAAAATTCCAGAGAAGTCCCACAAAACTCCCTAAATCATTTCAAAGCCCTACCAATTCACAGGAATGTCCCACAAAATCTCCACCAATTCCCAGAACATCCCACAAAAATCTCACAAAAATCCCTAAATCTTCTGAAAACTCGACCAAATTCCAGAAACGCCCCATAAAATCAGCACAGTTTCCCACAAAATTCAAGAAAAAACACCACAAAATTCCCTAAATCTTCTCAAAATACCACAAAATTCTTGAAAAGCCCCACCAAATTCCAGAAACATCCCACAAAATGTCTTCAATATCCAACAAAATCCCAGAAAAGTCCCACAAAATTCCCTAAATCTTCTGAAAACTCTACCAAATTCCAGAAAAATCCCACAGAATCTCCACAAATTCCCACAGAATACATGACAAATCCCTGATAATTCGTCAGTTCTCTACAGAATCTCACCAAATTCCTAAAAAGTCCCTCAAAGTTCCACAAACATCCCACAAAATCTCCCCGGAATCCAATAAAATTCCAGGAAAAATCCCACAAAATTCCCTAAATCTTCTCAAAACATGGCCAAAATCCACAAAAATCCCACCGAATCTCCACAAATTCCCACAGAATACATGAAAATACCCCTGATAATTCCTCAGTTCTCTACAGAATCTCACCAAATTCCAGAAAAGTCCCTCAAAGTGCCAAAAACATCCCACAAAATCCCCTCAATATACAACAAAATCCCAGAAAAATCACACAAAATTCCCTAAATCTTCTCAAAACACGACTAAATTCTAGAAAAATATCCCACCAAATCTCCACAAAATCCCACAAAATACATGAAAAATCCCTGATAATTGGTCAGTTCTCTACAGAATCTCACCAAATTCCTAAAAAGTCCCTCAAACTTCCTCAAACATCCCACAAAATCTCCTCAATATCCCACAAAATTCAAGAAAAATCACACAAAATTCCCTAAATCTTCTCAAAACACAACCAAATTCTAGAAAAATATCCCACCAAATCTCCACAAATTCCCACAAAATACATGAGAAATCCCTCAAGATCCCTAAATCGCCTCAATATCCCACAAAATCACACAAAAATCACACAAAACCTCCACAAGTTTCCACAAAATCTAAGAAAAATTCCTCAAAATTCTTCAAGTCTCCTCAAAACCACACAAAGTCCTTGAAAAGGCCCACCAAATTCCAGTAAAATCCCACAGATTCTCCACAAATTCCCACAAAATCTAAAACAAATTCCTCAAAATTCTTCAAGTCTCCTCAGAATCCCACACAATTCCATAAAAAACACACAAAATTCCAGAGAAGTCCCACAAAACTCCCTAAATCATTTCAAAACCCTACCAATTCACAGGAATGTCCCACAAAATCTCCACCAATTCCCAGAACATCCCACAAAAATCTCACAAAAATCCCTAAATCTTCTGAAAACTCGACCAAATTCCAGAAACGCTCCATAAAATCAGCAGAGTTTCCCACAAAATTCAAGAAAAAACACCACAAAATTCCCTAAATCTTCTCAAAACACAACCAAATTCTAGAAAAATATCCCACCAAATCTCCACAAATTCCCACAAAATACATGAAAAATCCCTCAAGATCCCTAAATTGCCTCAATATCCCACAAAATCACACAAAAATCCCACAAAACCTCCACAAGTTTCCACAAAATCTAAGAAAAATTCCTCAAAATTCTTCAAGTCTCCTCAGAATCCCACACAATTCCAGAAAAAACACACAAAATTCCAGAGAAGTCCCACAAAACTCCCTAAAGCATTTCAAACCCTACCAATTCACAGGAATGTCCCACAAAATCTCCACCAATTCCCAGAACATCCCACAAAAATCCCACAAAAATCCCTAAATCTTCTGAAAACTCGACCAAATTCCAGAAACGCCCCATAAAATCAGCACAGTTTCCCACAAAATTCAAGAAAAAACACCACAAAATTCCCTAAATCTTCTCAAAACACAACCAAATTCTAGAAAAATATCCCACCAAATCTCCACAAATTCCCACAAAATACATGAGAAATCCCTCAAGATCCCTAAATCGCCTCAATATCCCACAAAATCACACAAAAATCACACAAAACCTCCACAAGTTTCCACAAAATCTAAAACAAATTCCTCAAAATTCTTCAAGTCTCCTCAGAATCCCACACAATTCCAGAAAAAACACACAAAATTCCAGAGAAGTCCCACAAAACTCCCTAAATCATTTCAAAACCCTACCAATTCACAGGAATGTCCCACAAAATCTCCACCAATTCCCAGAACATCCCACAAAAATCTCACAAAAATCCCTAAATCTTCTGAAAACTCGACCAAATTCCAGAAACGCCCCATAAAATCAGCACAGTTTCCCACAAAATTCAAGAAAAAACACCACAAAATTCCCTAAACCTTTTCAAAATACCACAAAATTCTTGAAAAGCCCCACCAAATTCCAGAAACATCCCACAAAATGTCCTCAATATCCAACAAAATCCCAGAAAAGTCCCACAAAATTCCCTAAATCTTCTCAAAACTCTACCAAATTCCAGAAAAATCCCACAGAATCTCCACAAATTCCCACAGAATACATGACAAATCCCTGATAATTCGTCAGTTCTCTACAGAATCTCACCAAATTCCTAAAAAGTCCCTCAAAGTTCCACAAACATCCCACAAAATCTCCCCGGAATCCAATAAAATTCCAGGAAAAATCCCACAAAATTCCCTAAATCTTCTCAAAACATGGCCAAAATCCACAAAAATCCCAACGAATCTCCACAAATTCCCACAGAATACATGAAAATACCCCTGATAATTCCTCAGTTCTCTACAGAATCTCACCAAATTCCAGAAAAGTCCCTCAAAGTTCCACAAACATCCCACAAAATCTCCTCAATATACAACAAAATCCCAGAAAAATCACACAAAATTCCCTAAATCTTCTCAAAACACGACTAAATTCTAGAAAAATATCCCACCAAATCTCCACAAATTCCCACAGAATACATGAAAAATCCCTGATAATTGGTCAGTTCTCTACAGAATCTCACCAAATTCCTAAAAAGTCCCTCAAAGTTCCACAAACATCCCACAAAATCTCCTCAATATCCCACAAAATTCAAGAAAAATCACACAAAATTCCCTAAATCATCTCAAAACACAACCAAATTCTAGAAAAATATCCCACCAAATCTCCACAAAATCCCACAAAATACATGAAAAATCCCTCAAGATCCCGAAATCGCCTCAATATCCCACAAAATCCCACAAAAATCACACAAAACCTCCACAAGTTTCCACAAAATCTAAGAAAAATTCCTCAAAAGTCTTCAAGTCTCCTCAAAACCACACAAAGTCCTTGAAAAGGCCCACCAAATTCCAGTAAAATCCCACAGATTCTCCACAAATTCCCACAAAATCTAAAACAAATTCCTCAAAATTCTTCAAGTCTCCTCAGAATCCCACACAATTCCATAAAAAACACACAAAATTCCAGAGAAGTCCCACAAAACTCCCTAAATCATTTCAAAACCCTACCAATTCACAGGAATGTCCCACAAAATCTCCACCAATTCCCAGAACATCCCACAGAAATCCCACAAAAATCCCTAAATCTTCTGAAAACTCGACCAAATTCCAGAAACGCCCCATAAAATCAGCACAGTTTCCCACAAAATTCAAGAAAAAACACCACAAAATTCCCTAAATCTTCTCAAAATACCACAAAATTCTTGAAAAGCCCCACCAAATTCCAGAAACATCCCACAAAATTTCCTCAATACACAACAAGATCCCAGAAAAATCACACAAAATTCCCTAAATCTTCTCAAAACACGGCCAAAATCCACAAAAATCCCACCAAATCTCCACAAATTCCCACAGAATACATGAAAAATCCCTGATAATTGGTCAGTTCTCTACAGAATCTCACCAAATTCCTAAAAAGTCCCTCAAAGTTCCACAAACATCCCACAAAATCTCCTCAATATCCCACAAAATTCAAGAAAAATCACACAAAATTCCCTAAATCATCTCAAAACACAACCAAATTCTAGAAAAATATCCCACCAAATCTCCACAAATTCCCACAAAATACATGAAAAATCCCTCAAGATCCCGAAATCGCCTCAATATCCCAAAAAATTCCACAAAAATCCCACAAAACCTCCACAAGTTTCCACAAAATCTAAGAAAAATTCCTCAAAAGTCTTCAAGTCTCCTCAAAACCACACAAAGTCCTTGAAAAGGCCCACCAAATTCCAGTAAAATCCCACAGATTCTCCACAAATTCCCACAAAATCTAAAACAAATTCCTCAAAATTCTTCAAGTCTCCTCAGAATCCCACACAATTCCATAAAAAACACACAAAATTCCAGAGAAGTCCCACAAAACTCCCTAAATCATTTCAAAACCCTACCAATTCACAGGAATGTCCCACAAAATCTCCACCAATTCCCAGAACATCCCACAAAAATCTCACAAAAATCCCTAAATCTTCTGAAAACTCAACCAAATTCCAGAAACGCCCCATAAAATCAGCACAGTTTCCCACAAAATTCAAGAAAAAACACCACAAAATTCCCTAAATCTTCTCAAAACACAACCAAATTCTAGAAAAATATCCCACCAAATCTCCACAAATTCCCACAAAATACATGAGAAATCCCTCAAGATCCCTAAATCGCCTCAATATCCCACAAAATCACACAAAAATCCCACAAAACCTCCACAAGTTTCCACAAAATCTAAGAAAAATTCCTCAAAATTCTTCAAGTCTCCTCAAAACCACACAATTCCAGAAAAACCCCACAAAATTCCAGAGAAGTCCCACAAAACTCCCTAAATCATTTCAAAACCCTACCAATTCACAGGAATGTCCCACAAAATCTCCACCAATTCCCAGAACATCCCACAAAAATCCCACAAAAATCCCTAAATCTTCTGAAAACTCGACCAAATTCCAGAAACGCCCCATAAAATCAGCACAGTTTCCCACAAAATTCAAGAAAAAACAGCACAAAATTCCCTAAATCTTCTCAAAACACAACCAAATTCTAGAAAAATATCCCACCAAATCTCCACAAATTCCCACAAAATACATGAGAAATCCCTCAAGATCCCTAAATTGCCTCAATATCCCACAAAATCACACAAAAATCACACAAAACCTCCACAAGTTTCCACAAAATCTAAAACAAATTCCTCAAAATTCTTCAAGTCTCCTCAGAATCCCACACAATTCCAGAAAAAACACACAAAATTCCAGAGAAGTCCCACAAAACTCCCTAAATCATTTCAAAACCCTACCAATTCACAGGAATGTCCCACAAAATCTCCACCAATTCCCAGAACATCCCACAAAAATCTCACAAAAATCCCTAAATCTTCTGAAAACTCGACCAAATTCCAGAAACGCCCCATAAAATCAGCACAGTTTCCCACAAAATTCAAGAAAAAACACCACAAAATTCCCTAAATCTTCTCAAAATACCACAAAATTCTTGAAAAGCCCCACCAAATTCCAGAAACATCCCACAAAATGTCCTCAATACACAACAAAATCCCAGAAAAATCACACAAAATTCCCTAAATCTTCTCAAAACACGGCCAAAATCCACAAAAATCCCACCAAATCTCCACAAATTCCCCACAAATTCCCACAGAATACATGAAAAATCCCTGATAATTCTGTCAGTTCTCTACAGAATCTCACCAAATTCCTAAAAAGTCCCTCAAAGTTCCACAAACATCCCACAAAATCTCCTCAATATCCCACAAAATTCAAGAAAAATCACACAAAATTCCCTAAATCTTCTCAAAACACAACCAAATTCTAGAAAAATATCCCACCAAATCTCCACAAATTCCCACAAAATACATGAAAAATCCCTCAAGATCCCTAAATCGCCTCAATATCCCAAAAAATTCCACAAAAATCCCACAAAACCTCCACAAGTTTCCAAAAAATCTAAGAAAAATTCCTCAAAAGTCTTCAAGTCTCCTCAAAACCACACAAAGTCCTTGAAAAGGCCCACCAAATTCCAGTAAAATCCCACAGATTCTCCACAAATTCCCACAAAATCTAATACAAATTCCTCAAAACTCTTCAAGTCTCCTCAGAATCCCACACAATTCCATAAAAAACACACAAAATTCCAGAGAAGTCCCACAAAACTCCCTAAATCATTTCAAAGCCCTACCAATTCACAGGAATGTCCCACAAAATCTCCACCAATTCCCAGAACATCCCACAAAAATCTCACAAAAATCCCTAAATCTTCTGAAAACTCGACCAAATTCCAGAAACGCCCCATAAAATCAGCACAGTTTCCCACAAAATTCAAGAAAAAACACCACAAAATTCCCTAAACCTTTTCAAAATACCACAAAATTCTTGAAAAGCCCCACCAAATTCCAGAAACATCCCACAAAATGTCCTCAATATCCAACAAAATCCCAGAAAAGTCCCACAAAATTCCCTAAATCTTCTGAAAACTCTACCAAATTCCAGAAAAATCCCACAGAATCTCCACAAATTCCCACAGAATACATGACAAATCCCTGATAATTCGTCAGTTCTCTACAGAATCTCACCAAATTCCTAAAAAGTCCCTCAAAGTTCCACAAACATCCCACAAAATCTCCCCGGAATCCAATAAAATTCCAGGAAAAATCCCACAAAATTCCCTAAATCTTCTCAAAACATGGCCAAAATCCACAAAAATCCCACCGAATCTCCACAAATTCCCACAGAATACATGAAAATACCCCTGATAATTCCTCAGTTCTCTACAGAATCTCACCAAATTCCAGAAAAGTCCCTCAAAGTGCCAAAAACATCCCACAAAATCCCCTCAATATACAACAAAATCCCAGAAAAATCACACAAAATTCCCTAAATCTTCTCAAAACACGACTAAATTCTAGAAAAATATCCCACCAAATCTCCACAAAATCCCACAAAATACATGAAAAATCCCTGATAATTGGTCAGTTCTCTACAGAATCTCACCAAATTCCTAAAAAGTCCCTCAAACTTCCTCAAACATCCCACAAAATCTCCTCAATATCCCACAAAATTCAAGAAAAATCACACAAAATTCCCTAAATCTTCTCAAAACACAACCAAATTCTAGAAAAATATCCCACCAAATCTCCACAAATTCCCACAAAATACATGAGAAATCCCTCAAGATCCCTAAATCGCCTCAATATCCCACAAAATCACACAAAAATCACACAAAACCTCCACAAGTTTCCACAAAATCTAAGAAAAATTCCTCAAAATTCTTCAAGTCTCCTCAAAACCACACAAAGTCCTTGAAAAGGCCCACCAAATTCCAGTAAAATCCCACAGATTCTCCACAAATTCCCACAAAATCTAAAACAAATTCCTCAAAATTCTTCAAGTCTCCTCAGAATCCCACACAATTCCATAAAAAACACACAAAATTCCAGAGAAGTCCCACAAAACTCCCTAAATCATTTCAAAACCCTACCAATTCACAGGAATGTCCCACAAAATCTCCACCAATTCCCAGAACATCCCACAAAAATCTCACAAAAATCCCTAAATCTTCTGAAAACTCGACCAAATTCCAGAAACGCTCCATAAAATCAGCAGAGTTTCCCACAAAATTCAAGAAAAAACACCACAAAATTCCCTAAATCTTCTCAAAACACAACCAAATTCTAGAAAAATATCCCACCAAATCTCCACAAATTCCCACAAAATACATGAAAAATCCCTCAAGATCCCTAAATTGCCTCAATATCCCACAAAATCACACAAAAATCCCACAAAACCTCCACAAGTTTCCACAAAATCTAAGAAAAATTCCTCAAAATTCTTCAAGTCTCCTCAGAATCCCACACAATTCCAGAAAAAACACACAAAATTCCAGAGAAGTCCCACAAAACTCCCTAAAGCATTTCAAACCCTACCAATTCACAGGAATGTCCCACAAAATCTCCACCAATTCCCAGAACATCCCACAAAAATCCCACAAAAATCCCTAAATCTTCTGAAAACTCGACCAAATTCCAGAAACGCCCCATAAAATCAGCACAGTTTCCCACAAAATTCAAGAAAAAACACCACAAAATTCCCTAAATCTTCTCAAAACACAACCAAATTCTAGAAAAATATCCCACCAAATCTCCACAAATTCCCACAAAATACATGAGAAATCCCTCAAGATCCCTAAATCGCCTCAATATCCCACAAAATCACACAAAAATCACACAAAACCTCCACAAGTTTCCACAAAATCTAAAACAAATTCCTCAAAATTCTTCAAGTCTCCTCAGAATCCCACACAATTCCAGAAAAAACACACAAAATTCCAGAGAAGTCCCACAAAACTCCCTAAATCATTTCAAAACCCTACCAATTCACAGGAATGTCCCACAAAATCTCCACCAATTCCCAGAACATCCCACAAAAATCTCACAAAAATCCCTAAATCTTCTGAAAACTCGACCAAATTCCAGAAACGCCCCATAAAATCAGCACAGTTTCCCACAAAATTCAAGAAAAAACACCACAAAATTCCCTAAACCTTTTCAAAATACCACAAAATTCTTGAAAAGCCCCACCAAATTCCAGAAACATCCCACAAAATGTCCTCAATATCCAACAAAATCCCAGAAAAGTCCCACAAAATTCCCTAAATCTTCTCAAAACTCTACCAAATTCCAGAAAAATCCCACAGAATCTCCACAAATTCCCACAGAATACATGACAAATCCCTGATAATTCGTCAGTTCTCTACAGAATCTCACCAAATTCCTAAAAAGTCCCTCAAAGTTCCACAAACATCCCACAAAATCTCCCCGGAATCCAATAAAATTCCAGGAAAAATCCCACAAAATTCCCTAAATCTTCTCAAAACATGGCCAAAATCCACAAAAATCCCAACGAATCTCCACAAATTCCCACAGAATACATGAAAATACCCCTGATAATTCCTCAGTTCTCTACAGAATCTCACCAAATTCCAGAAAAGTCCCTCAAAGTTCCACAAACATCCCACAAAATCTCCTCAATATACAACAAAATCCCAGAAAAATCACACAAAATTCCCTAAATCTTCTCAAAACACGACTAAATTCTAGAAAAATATCCCACCAAATCTCCACAAATTCCCACAGAATACATGAAAAATCCCTGATAATTGGTCAGTTCTCTACAGAATCTCACCAAATTCCTAAAAAGTCCCTCAAAGTTCCACAAACATCCCACAAAATCTCCTCAATATCCCACAAAATTCAAGAAAAATCACACAAAATTCCCTAAATCATCTCAAAACACAACCAAATTCTAGAAAAATATTCCACCAAATCTCCACAAAATCCCACAAAATACATGAAAAATCCCTCAAGATCCCGAAATCGCCTCAATATCCCACAAAATCCCACAAAAATCACACAAAACCTCCACAAGTTTCCACAAAATCTAAGAAAAATTCCTCAAAAGTCTTCAAGTCTCCTCAAAACCACACAAAGTCCTTGAAAAGGCCCACCAAATTCCAGTAAAATCCCACAGATTCTCCACAAATTCCCACAAAATCTAAAACAAATTCCTCAAAATTCTTCAAGTCTCCTCAGAATCCCACACAATTCCATAAAAAACACACAAAATTCCAGAGAAGTCCCACAAAACTCCCTAAATCATTTCAAAACCCTACCAATTCACAGGAATGTCCCACAAAATCTCCACCAATTCCCAGAACATCCCACAGAAATCCCACAAAAATCCCTAAATCTTCTGAAAACTCGACCAAATTCCAGAAACGCCCCATAAAATCAGCAGAGTTTCCCACAAAATTCAAGAAAAAACACCACAAAATTCCCTAAATCTTCTCAAAATACCACAAAATTCTTGAAAAGCCCCACCAAATTCCAGAAACATCCCACAAAATTTCCTCAATACACAACAAGATCCCAGAAAAATCACACAAAATTCCCTAAATCTTCTCAAAACACGGCCAAAATCCACAAAAATCCCACCAAATCTCCACAAATTCCCACAGAATACATGAAAAATCCCTGATAATTGGTCAGTTCTCTACAGAATCTCACCAAATTCCTAAAAAGTCCCTCAAAGTTCCACAAACATCCCACAAAATCTCCTCAATATCCCACAAAATTCAAGAAAAATCACACAAAATTCCCTAAATCATCTCAAAACACAACCAAATTCTAGAAAAATATCCCACCAAATCTCCACAAATTCCCACAAAATACATGAAAAATCCCTCAAGATCCCGAAATCGCCTCAATATCCCAAAAAATTCCACAAAAATCCCACAAAACCTCCACAAGTTTCCACAAAATCTAAGAAAAATTCCTCAAAAGTCTTCAAGTCTCCTCAAAACCACACAAAGTCCTTGAAAAGGCCCACCAAATTCCAGTAAAATCCCACAGATTCTCCACAAATTCCCACAAAATCTAAAACAAATTCCTCAAAATTCTTCAAGTCTCCTCAGAATCCCACACAATTCCATAAAAAACACACAAAATTCCAGAGAAGTCCCACAAAACTCCCTAAATCATTTCAAAACCCTACCAATTCACAGGAATGTCCCACAAAATCTCCACCAATTCCCAGAACATCCCACAAAAATCTCACAAAAATCCCTAAATCTTCTGAAAACTCAACCAAATTCCAGAAACGCCCCATAAAATCAGCACAGTTTCCCACAAAATTCAAGAAAAAACACCACAAAATTCCCTAAATCTTCTCAAAACACAACCAAATTCTAGAAAAATATCCCACCAAATCTCCACAAATTCCCACAAAATACATGAGAAATCCCTCAAGATCCCTAAATCGCCTCAATATCCCACAAAATCACACAAAAATCCCACAAAACCTCCACAAGTTTCCACAAAATCTAAGAAAAATTCCTCAAAATTCTTCAAGTCTCCTCAAAACCACACAATTCCAGAAAAACCCCACAAAATTCCAGAGAAGTCCCACAAAACTCCCTAAATCATTTCAAAACCCTACCAATTCACAGGAATGTCCCACAAAATCTCCACCAATTCCCAGAACATCCCACAAAAATCCCACAAAAATCCCTAAATCTTCTGAAAACTCGACCAAATTCCAGAAACGCCCCATAAAATCAGCACAGTTTCCCACAAAATTCAAGAAAAAACAGCACAAAATTCCCTAAATCTTCTCAAAACACAACCAAATTCTAGAAAAATATCCCACCAAATCTCCACAAATTCCCACAAAATACATGAGAAATCCCTCAAGATCCCTAAATTGCCTCAATATCCCACAAAATCACACAAAAATCACACAAAACCTCCACAAGTTTCCACAAAATCTAAAACAAATTCCTCAAAATTCTTCAAGTCTCCTCAGAATCCCACACAATTCCAGAAAAAACACACAAAATTCCAGAGAAGTCCCACAAAACTCCCTAAATCATTTCAAAACCCTACCAATTCACAGGAATGTCCCACAAAATCTCCACCAATTCCCAGAACATCCCACAAAAATCTCACAAAAATCCCTAAATCTTCTGAAAACTCGACCAAATTCCAGAAACGCCCCATAAAATCAGCACAGTTTCCCACAAAATTCAAGAAAAAACACCACAAAATTCCCTAAATCTTCTCAAAATACCACAAAATTCTTGAAAAGCCCCACCAAATTCCAGAAACATCCCACAAAATGTCCTCAATACACAACAAAATCCCAGAAAAATCACACAAAATTCCCTAAATCTTCTCAAAACACGGCCAAAATCCACAAAAATCCCACCAAATCTCCACAAATTCCCCACAAATTCCCACAGAATACATGAAAAATCCCTGATAATTGGTCAGTTCTCTACAGAATCTCACCAAATTCCTAAAAAGTCCCTCAAAGTTCCACAAACATCCCACAAAATCTCCTCAATATCCCACAAAATTCAAGAAAAATCACACAAAATTCCCTAAATCTTCTCAAAACACAACCAAATTCTAGAAAAATATCCCACCAAATCTCCACAAATTCCCACAAAATACATGAAAAATCCCTCAAGATCCCGAAATCGCCTCAATATCCCAAAAAATTCCACAAAAATCCCACAAAACCTCCACAAGTTTCCAAAAAATCTAAGAAAAATTCCTCAAAAGTCTTCAAGTCTCCTCAAAACCACACAAAGTCCTTGAAAAGGCCCACCAAATTCCAGTAAAATCCCACAGATTCTCCACAAATTCCCACAAAATCTAATACAAATTCCTCAAAACTCTTCAAGTCTCCTCAGAATCCCACACAATTCCATAAAAAACACACAAAATTCCAGAGAAGTCCCACAAAACTCCCTAAATCATTTCAAAGCCCTACCAATTCACAGGAATGTCCCACAAAATCTCCACCAATTCCCAGAACATCCCACAAAAATCTCACAAAAATCCCTAAATCTTCTGAAAACTCGACCAAATTCCAGAAACGCCCCATAAAATCAGCACAGTTTCCCACAAAATTCAAGAAAAAACACCACAAAATTCCCTAAACCTTTTCAAAATACCACAAAATTCTTGAAAAGCCCCACCAAATTCCAGAAACATCCCACAAAATGTCTTCAATATCCAACAAAATCCCAGAAAAGTCCCACAAAATTCCCTAAATCTTCTGAAAACTCTACCAAATTCCAGAAAAATCCCACAGAATCTCCACAAATTCCCACAGAATACATGACAAATCCCTGATAATTCGTCAGTTCTCTACAGAATCTCACCAAATTCCTAAAAAGTCCCTCAAAGTTCCACAAACATCCCACAAAATCTCCCCGGAATCCAATAAAATTCCAGGAAAAATCCCACAAAATTCCCTAAATCTTCTCAAAACATGGCCAAAATCCACAAAAATCCCAACGAATCTCCACAAATTCCCACAGAATACATGAAAATACCCCTGATAATTCCTCAGTTCTCTACAGAATCTCACCAAATTCCAGAAAAGTCCCTCAAAGTGCCAAAAACATCCCACAAAATCCCCTCAATATACAACAAAATCCCAGAAAAATCACACAAAATTCCTTAAATCTTCTCAAAACACGACTAAATTCTAGAAAAATATCCCACCAAATCTCCACAAAATCCCACAAAATACATGAAAAATCCCTGATAATTGGTCAGTTCTCTACAGAATCTCACCAAATTCCTAAAAAGTCCCTCAAACTTCCTCAAACATCCCACAAAATCTCCTCAATATCCCACAAAATTCAAGAAAAATCACACAAAATTCCCTAAATCTTCTCAAAACACAACCAAATTCTAGAAAAATATCCCACCAAATCTCCACAAATTCCCACAAAATACATGAGAAATCCCTCAAGATCCCTAAATCGCCTCAATATCCCACAAAATCACACAAAAATCACACAAAACCTCCACAAGTTTCCACAAAATCTAAGAAAAATTCCTCAAAATTCTTCAAGTCTCCTCAAAACCACACAAAGTCCTTGAAAAGGCCCACCAAATTCCAGTAAAATCCCACAGATTCTCCACAAATTCCCACAAAATCTAAAACAAATTCCTCAAAATTCTTCAAGTCTCCTCAGAATCCCAC
The DNA here is from genome assembly GCF_971803275.1 of Cyanistes caeruleus. Classification (NCBI taxonomy): domain Eukaryota; kingdom Metazoa; phylum Chordata; class Aves; order Passeriformes; family Paridae; genus Cyanistes; species Cyanistes caeruleus. Next base: position 64,256,872 of record NC_141704.1, read on the forward strand.
ACAATTCCATAAAAAACACACAAAATTCCAGAGAAGTCCCACAAAACTCCCTAAATCATTTCAAAACCCTACCAATTCACAGGAATGTCCCACAAAATCTCCACCAATTCCCAGAACATCCCACAAAAATCTCACAAAAATCCCTAAATCTTCTGAAAACTCGACCAAATTCCAGAAACGCTCCATAAAATCAGCAGAGTTTCCCACAAAATTCAAGAAAAAACACCACAAAATTCCCTAAATCTTCTCAAAACACAACCAAATTCTAGAAAAATATCCCACCAAATCTCCACAAATTCCCACAAAATACATGAAAAATCCCTCAAGATCCCTAAATTGCCTCAATATCCCACAAAATCACACAAAAATCCCACAAAACCTCCACAAGTTTCCACAAAATCTAAGAAAAATTCCTCAAAATTCTTCAAGTCTCCTCAGAATCCCACACAATTCCAGAAAAAACACACAAAATTCCAGAGAAGTCCCACAAAACTCCCTAAAGCATTTCAAACCCTACCAATTCACAGGAATGTCCCACAAAATCTCCACCAATTCCCAGAACATCCCACAAAAATCCCACAAAAATCCCTAAATCTTCTGAAAACTCGACCAAATTCCAGAAACGCCCCATAAAATCAGCACAGTTTCCCACAAAATTCAAGAAAAAACACCACAAAATTCCCTAAATCTTCTCAAAACACAACCAAATTCTAGAAAAATATCCCACCAAATCTCCACAAATTCCCACAAAATACATGAGAAATCCCTCAAGATCCCTAAATCGCCTCAATATCCCACAAAATCACACAAAAATCACACAAAACCTCCACAAGTTTCCACAAAATCTAAAACAAATTCCTCAAAATTCTTCAAGTCTCCTCAGAATCCCACACAATTCCAGAAAAAACACACAAAATTCCAGAGAAGTCCCACAAAACTCCCTAAATCATTTCAAAACCCTACCAATTCACAGGAATGTCCCACAAAATCTCCACCAATTCCCAGAACATCCCACAAAAATCTCACAAAAATCCCTAAATCTTCTGAAAACTCGACCAAATTCCAGAAACGCCCCATAAAATCAGCACAGTTTCCCACAAAATTCAAGAAAAAACACCACAAAATTCCCTAAACCTTTTCAAAATACCACAAAATTCTTGAAAAGCCCCACCAAATTCCAGAAACATCCCACAAAATGTCCTCAATATCCAACAAAATCCCAGAAAAGTCCCACAAAATTCCCTAAATCTTCTCAAAACTCTACCAAATTCCAGAAAAATCCCACAGAATCTCCACAAATTCCCACAGAATACATGACAAATCCCTGATAATTCGTCAGTTCTCTACAGAATCTCACCAAATTCCTAAAAAGTCCCTCAAAGTTCCACAAACATCCCACAAAATCTCCCCGGAATCCAATAAAATTCCAGGAAAAATCCCACAAAATTCCCTAAATCTTCTCAAAACATGGCCAAAATCCACAAAAATCCCAACGAATCTCCACAAATTCCCACAGAATACATGAAAATACCCCTGATAATTCCCCAGTTCTCTACAGAATCTCACCAAATTCCAGAAAAGACCCTCAAAGTTCCACAAACATCCCACAAAATCTCCTCAATATACAACAAAATCCCAGAAAAATCACACAAAATTCCCTAAATCTTCTCAAAACACGACTAAATTCTAGAAAAATATCCCACCAAATCTCCACAAAATCCCACAAAATACATGAAAAATCCCTCAAGATCCCGAAATCGCCTCAATATCCCACAAAATCCCACAAAAATCACACAAAACCTCCGCAAGTTTCCACAAAATCTAAGAAAAATTCCTCAAAATTCTTCAAGTCTCCTCAAAACCACACAAAGTCCTTGAAAAGGCCCACCAAATTCCAGTAAAATCCCACAGATTCTCCACAAATTCCCACAAAATCTAAAACAAATTCCTCAAAATTCTTCAAGTCTCCTCAGAATCCCACACAATTCCAGAAAAAACACACAAAATTCCAGAGAAGTCCCACAAAACTCCCTAAATCATTTCAAAACCCTACCAATTCACAGGAATGTCCCACAAAATCTCCACCAATTCCCAGAACATCCCACAAAAATCCCACAAAAATCCCTAAATCTTCTGAAAACTCGACCAAATTCCAGAAACGCCCCATAAAATCAGCACAGTTTCCCACAAAATTCAAGAAAAAACACCACAAAATTCCCTAAATCTTCTCAAAATACCACAAAATTCTAGAAAAATATCCCACCAAATCTCCACAAATTCCCACAAAATACATGAGAAATCCCTCAAGATCCCTAAATCGCCTCGATATCCCACTAAATCACACAAAAATCACACAAAACCTCCACAAGTTTCCACAAAATCTAAGAAAAATTCCTCAAAATTCTTCAAGTCTCCTCAAAACCACACAATTCCAGAAAAACCCCACAAAATTCCAGAGAAGTCCCACAAAACTCCCTAAATCATTTCAAAACCCTACCAATTCACAGGAATGTCCCACAAAATCTCCACCAATTCCCAGAACATCCCACAAAAATCCCACAAAAATCCCTAAATCTTCTGAAAACTCGACCAAATTCCAGAAACGCCCCATAAAATCAGCACAGTTTCCCACAAAATTCAAGAAAAAACACCACAAAATTCCCTAAATCTTCTCAAAACACAACCAAATTCTAGAAAAATATCCCACCAAATCTCCACAAATTCCCACAAAATACATGAGAAATCCCTCAAGATCCCTAAATCGCCTCAATATCCCACAAAATCACACAAAAATCCCACAAAACCTCCACAAGTTTCCACAAAATCTAAAACAAATTCCTCAAAACTCTTCAAGTCTCCTCAGAATCCCACACAATTCCATAAAAAACACACAAAATTCCAGAGAAGTCCCACAAAACTCCCTAAATCATTTCAAAACCCTACCAATTCACAGGAATGTCCCACAAAATCTCCACCAATTCCCAGAACATCCCACAAAAATCTCACAAAAATCCCTAAATCTTCTGAAAACTCGACCAAATTCCAGAAACGCCCCATAAAATCAGCACAGTTTCCCACAAAATTCAAGAAAAAACACCACAAAATTCCCTAAACCTTTTCAAAATACCACAAAATTCTTGAAAAGCCCCACCAAATTCCAGAAACATCCCACAAAATGTCTTCAATATCCAACAAAATCCCAGAAAAGTCCCACAAAATTCCCTAAATCTTCTGAAAACTCTACCAAATTCCAGAAAAATCCCACAGAATCTCCACAAATTCCCACAGAATACATGACAAATCCCTGATAATTCGTCAGTTCTCTACAGAATCTCACCAAATTCCTAAAAAGTCCCTCAAAGTTCCACAAACATCCCACAAAATCTCCCCGGAATCCAATAAAATTCCAGGAAAAATCCCACAAAATTCCCTAAATCTTCTCAAAACATGGCCAAAATCCACAAAAATCCCACCGAATCTCCACAAATTCCCACAGAATACATGAAAATACCCCTGATAATTCCTCAGTTCTCTACAGAATCTCACCAAATTCCAGAAAAGTCCCTCAAAGTGCCAAAAACATCCCACAAAATCTCCTCAATATACAACAAAATCCCAGAAAAATCACACAAAATTCCCTAAACCTTCTCAAAACACGACTAAATTCTAGAAAAATATCCCACCAAATCTCCACAAAATCCCACAAAATACATGAAAAATCCCTGATAATTGGTCAGTTCTCTACAGAATCTCACCAAATTCCTAAAAAGTCCCTCAAACTTCCTCAAACATCCCACAAAATCTCCTCAATATCCCACAAAATTCAAGAAAAATCACACAAAATTCCCTAAATCTTCTCAAAACACAACCAAATTCTAGAAAAATATCCCACCAAATCTCCACAAATTCCCACAAAATACATGAAAAATCCCTCAAGATCCCTAAATCGCCTCAATATCCCAAAAAATTCCACAAAAATCCCACAAAACCTCCACAAGTTTCCAAAAAATCTAAGAAAAATTCCTCAAAATTCTTCAAGTCTCCTCAAAACCACACAAAGTCCTTGAAAAGGCCCACCAAATTCCAGTAAAATCCCACAGATTCTCCACAAATTCCCACAAAATCTAAAACAAATTTCTCAAAATTCTTCAAGTCTCCTCAGAATCCCACACAATTCCATAAAAAACACACAAAATTCCAGAGAAGTCCCACAAAACTCCCTAAATCATTTCAAAACCCTACCAATTCACAGGAATGTCCCACAAAATCTCCACCAATTCCCAGAACATCCCACAAAAATCTCACAAAAATCCCTAAATCTTCTGAAAACTCGACCAAATTCCAGAAACGCTCCATAAAATCAGCAGAGTTTCCCACAAAATTCAAGAAAAAACACCACAAAATTCCCTAAATCTTCTCAAAACACAACCAAATTCTAGAAAAATATCCCACCAAATCTCCACAAATTCCCACAAAATACATGAAAAATCCCTCAAGATCCCTAAATTGCCTCAATATCCCACAAAATCACACAAAAATCCCACAAAACCTCCACAAGTTTCCACAAAATCTAAGAAAAATTCCTCAAAATTCTTCAAGTCTCCTCAGAATCCCACACAATTCCAGAAAAAACACACAAAATTCCAGAGAAGTCCCACAAAACTCCCTAAATCATTTCAAACCCTACCAATTCACAGGAATGTCCCACAAAATCTCCACCAATTCCCAGAACATCCCACAAAAATCCCACAAAAATCCCTAAATCTTCTGAAAACTCGACCAAATTCCAGAAACGCCCCATAAAATCAGCACAGTTTCCCACAAAATTCAAGAAAAAACACCACAAAATTCCCTAAATCTTCTCAAAACACAACCAAATTCTAGAAAAATATCCCACCAAATCTCCACAAATTCCCACAAAATACATGAGAAATCCCTCAAGATCCCTAAATCGCCTCAATATCCCACAAAATCACACAAAAATCACACAAAACCTCCACAAGTTTCCACAAAATCTAAAACAAATTCCTCAAAATTCTTCAAGTCTCCTCAGAATCCCACACAATTCCAGAAAAAACACACAAAATTCCAGAGAAGTCCCACAAAACTCCCTAAATCATTTCAAAACCCTACCAATTCACAGGAATGTCCCACAAAATCTCCACCAATTCCCAGAACATCCCACAAAAATCTCACAAAAATCCCTAAATCTTCTGAAAACTCGACCAAATTCCAGAAACGCTCCATAAAATCAGCACAGTTTCCCACAAAATTCAAGAAAAAACACCACAAAATTCCCTAAATCTTCTCAAAACACAACCAAATTCTAGAAAAATATCCCACCAAATCTCCACAAATTCCCACAAAATACATGAAAAATCCCTCAAGATCCCTAAATTGCCTCAATATCCCACAAAATCACACAAAAATCCCACAAAACCTCCACAAGTTTCCACAAAATCTAAGAAAAATTCCTCAAAATTCTTCAAGTCTCCTCAGAATCCCACACAATTCCAGAAAAAACACACAAAATTCCAGAGAAGTCCCACAAAACTCCCTAAATCATTTCAAACCCTACCAATTCACAGGAATGTCCCACAAAATCTCCACCAATTCCCAGAACATCCCACAAAAATCCCACAAAAATCCCTAAATCTTCTGAAAACTCGACCAAATTCCAGAAACGCCCCATAAAATCAGCACAGTTTCCCACAAAATTCAAGAAAAAACACCACAAAATTCCCTAAATCTTCTCAAAACACAACCAAATTCTAGAAAAATATCCCACCAAATCTCCACAAATTCCCACAAAATACATGAGAAATCCCTCAAGATCCCTAAATCGCCTCAATATCCCACAAAATCACACAAAAATCACACAAAACCTCCACAAGTTTCCACAAAATCTAAAACAAATTCCTCAAAATTCTTCAAGTCTCCTCAGAATCCCACACAATTCCAGAAAAAACACACAAAATTCCAGAGAAGTCCCACAAAACTCCCTAAATCATTTCAAAACCCTACCAATTCACAGGAATGTCCCACAAAATCTCCACCAATTCCCAGAACATCCCACAAAAATCTCACAAAAATCCCTAAATCTTCTGAAAACTCGACCAAATTCCAGAAACGCCCCATAAAATCAGCACAGTTTCCCACAAAATTCAAGAAAAAACACCACAAAATTCCCTAAACCTTTTCAAAATACCACAAAATTCTTGAAAAGCCCCACCAAATTCCAGAAACATCCCACAAAATGTCCTCAATATCCAACAAAATCCCAGAAAAGTCCCACAAAATTCCCTAAATCTTCTCAAAACTCTACCAAATTCCAGAAAAATCCCACAGAATCTCCACAAATTCCCACAGAATACATGACAAATCCCTGATAATTCGTCAGTTCTCTACAGAATCTCACCAAATTCCTAAAAAGTCCCTCAAAGTTCCACAAACATCCCACAAAATCTCCCCGGAATCCAATAAAATTCCAGGAAAAATCCCACAAAATTCCCTAAATCTTCTCAAAACATGGCCAAAATCCACAAAAATCCCACCAAATCTCCACAAATTCCCACAGAATACATGAAAATACCCCTGATAATTCCTCAGTTCTCTACAGAATCTCACCAAATTCCAGAAAAAGTCCCTCAAAGTTCCACAAACATCCCACAAAATCTCCTCAATATACAACAAAATCCCAGAAAAATCACACAAAATTCCCTAAATCTTCTCAAAACACGACTAAATTCTAGAAAAATATCCCACCAAATCTCCACAAAATCCCACAAAATACATGAAAAATCCCTCAAGATCCCGAAATCGCCTCAATATCCCACAAAATCCCACAAAAATCACACAAAACCTCCGCAAGTTTCCACAAAATCTAAGAAAAATTCCTCAAAATTCTTCAAGTCTCCTCAAAACCACACAAAGTCCTTGAAAAGGCCCACCAAATTCCAGTAAAATCCCACAGATTCTCCACAAATTCCCACAAAATCTAAAACAAATTCCTCAAAATTCTTCAAGTCTCCTCAGAATCCCACACAATTCCAGAAAAACCCCACAAAATTCCAGAGAAGTCCCACAAAACTCCCTAAATCATTTCAAAACCCTACCAATTCACAGGAATGTCCCACAAAATCTCCACCAATTCCCAGAACATCCCACAGAAATCCCACAAAAATCCCTAAATCTTCTGAAAACTCGACCAAATTCCAGAAACGCCCCATAAAATCAGCACAGTTTCCCACAAAATTCAAGAAAAAACACCACAAAATTCCCTAAATCTTCTCAAAATACCACAAAATTCTTGAAAAGCCCCACCAAATTCCAGAAACATCCCACAAAATTTCCTCAATACACAACAAAATCCCAGAAAAATCACACAAAATTCCCTAAATCTTCTCAAAACACGGCCAAAATTCACAAAAATCCCACAGAATCTCTACAAATTCCCACAGAATACATGAAAAATCCCTGATAATTGGTCAGTTCTCTACAGAATCTCACCAAATTCCTAAAAAGTCCCTCAAAGTTCCACAAACATCCCACAAAATCTCCTCAATATCCCACAAAATTCAAGAAAAATCACACAAAATTCCCTAAATCTTCTCAAAACACAACCAAATTCTAGAAAAATATCCCACCAAATCTCCACAAATTCCCACAAAATACATGAAAAATCCCTCAAGATCCCTAAATCGCCTCAATATCCCAAAAAATTCCACAAAAATCCCACAAAACCTCCACAAGTTTCCAAAAAATCTAAGAAAAATTCCTCAAAAGTCTTCAAGTCTCCTCAAAACCACACAAAGTCCTTGAAAAGGCCCACCAAATTCCAGTAAAATCCCACAGATTCTCCACAAATTCCCACAAAATCTAAAACAAATTCCTCAAAACTCTTCAAGTCTCCTCAGAATCCCACACAATTCCATAAAAAACACACAAAATTCCAGAGAAGTCCCACAAAACTCCCTAAATCATTTCAAAACCCTACCAATTCACAGGAATGTCCCACAAAATCTCCACCAATTCCCAGAACATCCCACAAAAATCTCACAAAAATCCCTAAATCTTCTGAAAACTCGACCAAATTCCAGAAACGCCCCATAAAATCAGCACAGTTTCCCACAAAATTCAAGAAAAAACACCACAAAATTCCCTAAACCTTTTCAAAATACCACAAAATTCTTGAAAAGCCCCACCAAATTCCAGAAACATCCCACAAAATGTCCTCAATATCCAACAAAATCCCAGAAAAGTCCCACAAAATTCCCTAAATCTTCTGAAAACTCTACCAAATTCCAGAAAAATCCCACAGAATCTCCACAAATTCCCACAGAATACATGACAAATCCCTGATAATTCGTCAGTTCTCTACAGAATCTCACCAAATTCCTAAAAAGTCCCTCAAAGTTCCACAAACATCCCACAAAATCTCCCCGGAATCCAATAAAATTCCAGGAAAAATCCCACAAAATTCCCTAAATCTTCTCAAAACATGGCCAAAATCCACAAAAATCCCACCGAATCTCCACAAATTCCCACAGAATACATGAAAATACCCCTGATAATTCGTCAGTTCTCTACAGAATCTCACCAAATTCCAGAAAAGTCCCTCAAAGTTCCACAAACATCCCACAAAATCTCCTCAATATACAACAAAATCCCAGAAAAATCACACAAAATTCCCTAAATCTTCTCAAAACACGACTAAATTCTAGAAAAATATCCCACCAAATCTCCACAAAATCCCACAAAATACATGAAAAATCCCTCAAGATCCCGAAATCGCCTCAATATCCCACAAAATCCCACAAAAATCACACAAAACCTCCGCAAGTTTCCACAAAATCTAAGAAAAATTCCTCAAAATTCTTCAAGTCTCCTCAAAACCACACAAAGTCCTTGAAAAGGCCCACCAAATTCCAGTAAAATCCCACAGATTCTCCACAAATTCCCACAAAATCTAAAACAAATTCCTCAAAATTCTTCAAGTCTCCTCAGAATCCCACACAATTCCATAAAAAACACACAAAATTCCAGAGAAGTCCCACAAAACTCCCTAAATCATTTCAAAACCCTACCAATTCACAGGAATGTCCCACAAAATCTCCACCAATTCCCAGAACATCCCACAGAAATCCCACAAAAATCCCTAAATCTTCTGAAAACTCGACCAAATTCCAGAAACGCCCCATAAAATCAGCAGAGTTTCCCACAAAATTCAAGAAAAAACACCACAAAATTCCCTAAATCTTCTCAAAATACCACAAAATTCTTGAAAAGCCCCACCAAATTCCAGAAACATCCCACAAAATTTCCTCAATACCCAACAAAATCCCAGAAAAATCACACAAAATTCCCTAAATCTTCTCAAAACACGGCCAAAATCCACAAAAATCCCACCAAATCTCCACAAATTCCCACAGAATACATGAAAAATCCCTGATAATTGGTCAGTTCTCTACAGAATCTCACCAAATTCCTAAAAAGTCCCTCAAAGTTCCACAAACATCCCACAAAATCTCCTCAATATCCCACAAAATTCAAGAAAAAACACCACAAAATTCCCTAAATCTTCTCAAAACACAACCAAATTCTAGAAAAATATCCCACCAAATCTCCACAAATTCCCACAAAATACATGAAAAATCCCTCAAGATCCCGAAATCGCCTCAATATCCCACAAAATCACACAAAAATCACACAAAACCTCCACAAGTTTCCACAAAATCTAAGAAAAATTCCTCAAAATTCTTCAAGTCTCCTCAAAACCACACAATTCCAGAAAAACCCCACAAAATTCCAGAGAAGTCCCACAAAACTCCCTAAATCATTTCAAAACCCTACCAATTCACAGGAATGTCCCACAAAATCTCCACCAATTCCCAGAACATCCCACAAAAATCCCACAAAAATCCCTAAATCTTCTGAAAACTCGACCAAATTCCAGAAACGCCCCATAAAATCAGCACAGTTTCCCACAAAATTCAAGAAAAAACACCACAAAATTCCCTAAATCTTCTCAAAATACCACAAAATTCTAGAAAAATATCCCACCAAATCTCCACAAATTCCCACAAAATACATGAGAAATCCCTCAAGATCCCTAAATCGCCTCAATATCCCACAAAATCACACAAAAATCACACAAAACCTCCACAAGTTTCCACAAAATCTAAGAAAAATTCCTCAAAATTCTTCAAGTCTCCTCAAAACCACACAATTCCAGAAAAACCCCACAAAATTCCAGAGAAGTCCCACAAAACTCCCTAAATCATTTCAAAACCCTACCAATTCACAGGAATGTCCCACAAAATCTCCACCAATTCCCAGAACATCCCACAAAAATCCCACAAAAATCCCTAAATCTTCTGAAAACTCGACCAAATTCCAGAAACGCCCCATAAAATCAGCACAGTTTCCCACAAAATTCAAGAAAAAACACCACAAAATTCCCTAAATCTTCTCAAAACACAACCAAATTCTAGAAAAATATCCCACCAAATCTCCACAAATTCCCACAAAATACATGAGAAATCCCTCAAGATCCCTAAATCGCCTCAATATCCCAAAAAATTCCACAAAAATCCCACAAAACCTCCACAAGTTTCCAAAAAATCTAAGAAAAATTCCTCAAAAGTCTTCAAGTCTCCTCAAAACCACACAAAGTCCTTGAAAAGGCCCACCAAATTCCAGTAAAATCCCACAGATTCTCCACAAATTCCCACAAAATCTAAAACAAATTCCTCAAAACTCTTCAAGTCTCCTCAGAATCCCACACAATTCCATAAAAAACACACAAAATTCCAGAGAAGTCCCACAAAACTCCCTAAATCATTTCAAAACCCTACCAATTCACAGGAATGTCCCACAAAATCTCCACCAATTCCCAGAACATCCCACAAAAATCTCACAAAAATCCCTAAATCTTCTGAAAACTCGACCAAATTCCAGAAACGCCCCATAAAATCAGCACAGTTTCCCACAAAATTCAAGAAAAAACACCACAAAATTCCCTAAACCTTTTCAAAATACCACAAAATTCTTGAAAAGCCCCACCAAATTCCAGAAACATCCCACAAAATGTCTTCAATATCCAACAAAATCCCAGAAAAGTCCCACAAAATTCCCTAAATCTTCTCAAAACTCTACCAAATTCCAGAAAAATCCCACAGAATCTCCACAAATTCCCACAGAATACATGACAAATCCCTGATAATTCGTCAGTTCTCTACAGAATCTCACCAAATTCCTAAAAAGTCCCTCAAAGTTCCACAAACATCCCACAAAATCTCCCCGGAATCCAATAAAATTCCAGGAAAAATCCCACAAAATTCCCTAAATCTTCTCAAAACATGGCCAAAATCCACAAAAATCCCACCGAATCTCCACAAATTCCCACAGAATACATGAAAATACCCCTGATAATTCCTCAGTTCTCTACAGAATCTCACCAAATTCCAGAAAAGTCCCTCAAAGTGCCAAAAACATCCCACAAAATCTCCTCAATATACAACAAAATCCCAGAAAAATCACACAAAATTCCCTAAATCTTCTCAAAACACGACTAAATTCTAGAAAAATATCCCACCAAATCTCCACAAAATCCCACAAAATACATGAAAAATACCTGATAATTGGTCAATTCTCTACAGAATCTCACCAAATTCCTAAAAAGTCCCTCAAACTTCCTCAAACATCCCACAAAATCTCCTCAATATCCCACAAAATTCAAGAAAAATCACACAAAATTCCCTAAATCTTCTCAAAACACAACCAAATTCTAGAAAAATATCCCACCAAATCTCCACAAATTCCCACAAAATACATGAAAAATCCCTCAAGATCCCTAAATCGCCTCAATATCCCAAAAAATTCCACAAAAATCCCACAAAACCTCCACAAGTTTCCAAAAAATCTAAGAAAAATTCCTCAAAATTCTTCAAGTCTCCTCAAAACCACACAAAGTCCTTGAAAAGGCCCACCAAATTCCAGTAAAATCCCACAGATTCTCCACAAATTCCCACAAAATCTAAAACAAATTTCTCAAAATTCTTCAAGTCTCCTCAGAATCCCACACAATTCCATAAAAAACACACAAAATTCCAGAGAAGTCCCACAAAACTCCCTAAATCATTTCAAAACCCTACCAATTCACAGGAATGTCCCACAAAATCTCCACCAATTCCCAGAACATCCCACAAAAATCTCACAAAAATCCCTAAATCTTCTGAAAACTCGACCAAATTCCAGAAACGCTCCATAAAATCAGCAGAGTTTCCCACAAAATTCAAGAAAAAACACCACAAAATTCCCTAAATCTTCTCAAAACACAACCAAATTCTAGAAAAATATCCCACCAAATCTCCACAAATTCCCACAAAATACATGAAAAATCCCTCAAGATCCCTAAATTGCCTCAATATCCCACAAAATCACACAAAAATCCCACAAAACCTCCACAAGTTTCCACAAAATCTAAGAAAAATTCCTCAAAATTCTTCAAGTCTCCTCAGAATCCCACACAATTCCAGAAAAAGCACACAAAATTCCAGAGAAGTCCCACAAAACTCCCTAAATCATTTCAAACCCTACCAATTCACAGGAATGTCCCACAAAATCTCCACCAATTCCCAGAATATCCCACAAAAATCCCACAAAAATCCCTAAATCTTCTGAAAACTCGACCAAATTCCAGAAACGCCCCATAAAATCAGCACAGTTTCCCACAAAATTCAAGAAAAAACACCACAAAATTCCCTAAATCTTCTCAAAATACCACAAAATTCTAGAAAAATATCCCACCAAATCTCCACAAATTCCCACAAAATACATGAGAAATCCCTCAAGATCCCTAAATCGCCTCAATATCCCACAAAATCACACAAAAATCACACAAAACCTCCACAAGTTTCCACAAAATCTAAAACAAATTCCTCAAAATTCTTCAAGTCTCCTCAGAATCCCACACAATTCCAGAAAAAACACACAAAATTCCAGAGAAGTCCCACAAAACTCCCTAAATCATTTCAAAACCCTACCAATTCACAGGAATGTCCCACAAAATCTCCACCAATTCCCAGAACATCCCACAAAAATCTCACAAAAATCCCTAAATCTTCTGAAAACTCGACCAAATTCCAGAAACGCCCCATAAAATCAGCACAGTTTCCCACAAAATTCAAGAAAAAACACCACAAAATTCCCTAAACCTTTTCAAAATACCACAAAATTCTTGAAAAGCCCCACCAAATTCCAGAAACATCCCACAAAATGTCCTCAATATCCAACAAAATCCCAGAAAAGTCCCACAAAATTCCCTAAATCTTCTCAAAACTCTACCAAATTCCAGAAAAATCCCACAGAATCTCCACAAATTCCCACAGAATACATGACAAATCCCTGATAATTCGTCAGTTCTCTACAGAATCTCACCAAATTCCTAAAAAGTCCCTCAAAGTTCCACAAACATCCCACAAAATCTCCCCGGAATCCAATAAAATTCCAGGAAAAATCCCACAAAATTCCCTAAATCTTCTCAAAACATGGCCAAAATCCACAAAAATCCCACCAAATCTCCACAAATTCCCACAGAATACATGAAAATACCCCTGATAATTCCTCAGTTCTCTACAGAATCTCACCAAATTCCAGAAAAGTCCCTCAAAGTTCCACAAACATCCCACAAAATCTCCTCAATATACAACAAAATCCCAGAAAAATCACACAAAATTCCCTAAATCTTCTCAAAACACGACTAAATTCTAGAAAAATATCCCACCAAATCTCCACAAAATCCCACAAAATACATGAAAAATCCCTCAAGATCCCGAAATCGCCTCAATATCCCACAAAATCCCACAAAAATCACACAAAACCTCAGCAAGTTTCCACAAAATCTAAGAAAAATTCCTCAAAATTCTTCAAGTCTCCTCAAAACCACACAAAGTCCTTGAAAAGGCCCACCAAATTCCAGTAAAATCCCACAGATTCTCCACAAATTCCCACAAAATCTAAAACAAATTCCTCAAAATTCTTCAAGTCTCCTCAGAATCCCACACAATTCCAGAAAAAACACACAAAATTCCAGAGAAGTCCCACAAAACTCCCTAAATCATTTCAAAACCCTACCAATTCACAGGAATGTCCCACAAAATCTCCACCAATTCCCAGAACATCCCACAAAAATCCCACAAAAATCCCTAAATCTTCTGAAAACTCGACCAAATTCCAGAAACGCCCCATAAAATCAGCACAGTTTCCCACAAAATTCAAGAAAAAACACCACAAAATTCCCTAAATCTTCTCAAAATACCACAAAATTCTTGAAAAGCCCCACCAAATTCCAGAAACATCCCACAAAATTTCCTCAATACACAACAAAATCCCAGAAAAATCACACAAAATTCCCTAAATCTTCTCAAAACACGGCCAAAATCCACAAAAATCCCACAGAATCTCCACAAATTCCCACAGAATACATGACAAATCCCTGATAATTGGTCAGTTCTCTACAGAATCTCACCAAATTCCTAAAAAGTCCCTCAAAGTTCCACAAACATCCCACAAAATCTCCTCAATATCCCACAAAATTCAAGAAAAATCACACAAAATTCCCTAAATCTTCTCAAAACACAACCAAATTCTAGAAAAATATCCCACCAAATCTCCACAAATTCCCACAAAATACATGAGAAATCCCTCAAGATCCCTAAATCGCCTCAATATCCCAAAAAATTCCACAAAAATCCCACAAAACCTCCACAAGTTTCCAAAAAATCTAAGAAAAATTCCTCAAAAGTCTTCAAGTCTCCTCAAAACCACACAAAGTCCTTGAAAAGGCCCACCAAATTCCAGTAAAATCCCACAGATTCTCCACAAATTCCCACAAAATCTAAAACAAATTCCTCAAAACTCTTCAAGTCTCCTCAGAATCCCACACAATTCCATAAAAAACACACAAAATTCCAGAGAAGTCCCACAAAACTCCCTAAATCATTTCAAAACCCTACCAATTCACAGGAATGTCCCACAAAATCTCCACCAATTCCCAGAACATCCCACAAAAATCTCACAAAAATCCCTAAATCTTCTGAAAACTCGACCAAATTCCAGAAACGCCCCATAAAATCAGCACAGTTTCCCACAAAATTCAAGAAAAAACACCACAAAATTCCCTAAACCTTTTCAAAATACCACAAAATTCTTGAAAAGCCCCACCAAATTCCAGAAACATCCCACAAAATGTCTTCAATATCCAACAAAATCCCAGAAAAGTCCCACAAAATTCCCTAAATCTTCTCAAAACTCTACCAAATTCCAGAAAAATCCCACAGAATCTCCACAAATTCCCACAGAATACATGACAAATCCCTGATAATTCGTCAGTTCTCTACAGAATCTCACCAAATTCCTAAAAAGTCCCTCAAAGTTCCACAAACATCCCACAAAATCTCCCCGGAATCCAATAAAATTCCAGGAAAAATCCCACAAAATTCCCTAAATCTTCTCAAAACATGGCCAAAATCCACAAAAATCCCACCGAATCTCCACAAATTCCCACAGAATACATGAAAATACCCCTGATAATTCCTCAGTTCTCTACAGAATCTCACCAAATTCCAGAAAAGTCCCTCAAAGTGCCAAAAACATCCCACAAAATCTCCTCAATATACAACAAAATCCCAGAAAAATCACACAAAATTCCCTAAATCTTCTCAAAACACGACTAAATTCTAGAAAAATATCCCACCAAATCTCCACAAAATCCCACAAAATACATGAAAAATCCCTGATAATTGGTCAATTCTCTACAGAATCTCACCAAATTCCTAAAAAGTCCCTCAAACTTCCTCAAACATCCCACAAAATCTCCTCAATATCCCACAAAATTCAAGAAAAATCACACAAAATTCCCTAAATCTTCTCAAAACACAACCAAATTCTAGAAAAATATCCCACCAAATCTCCACAAATTCCCACAAAATACATGAGAAATCCCTCAAGATCCCTAAATCGCCTCAATATCCCACAAAATCACACAAAAATCACACAAAACCTCCACAAGTTTCCACAAAATCTAAGAAAAATTCCTCAAAATTCTTCAAGTCTCCTCAAAACCACACAAAGTCCTTGAAAAGGCCCACCAAATTCCAGTAAAATCCCACAGATTCTCCACAAATTCCCACAAAATCTAAAACAAATTTCTCAAAATTCTTCAAGTCTCCTCAGAATCCCACACAATTCCATAAAAAACACACAAAATTCCAGAGAAGTCCCACAAAACTCCCTAAATCATTTCAAAACCCTACCAATTCACAGAAATGTCCCACAAAATCTCCACCAATTCCCAGAACATCCCACAAAAATCTCACAAAAATCCCTAAATCTTCTGAAAACTCAACCAAATTCCAGAAACGCCCCATAAAATCAGCACAGTTTCCCACAAAATTCAAGAAAAAACACCACAAAATTCCCTAAATCTTCTCAAAACACAACCAAATTCTAGAAAAATATCCCACCAAATCTCCACAAATTCCCACAAAATACATGAGAAATCCCTCAAGATCCCTAAATTGCCTCAATATCCCACAAAATCACACAAAAATCCCACAAAACCTCCACAAGTTTCCACAAAATCTAAGAAAAATTCCTCAAAATTCTTCAAGTCTCCTCAAAACCACACAATTCCAGAAAAACCCCACAAAATTCCAGAGAAGTCCCACAAAACTCCCTAAATCATTTCAAAACCCTACCAATTCACAGGAATGTCCCACAAAATCTCCACCAATTCCCAGAACATCCCACAAAAATCCCACAAAAATCCCTAAATCTTCTGAAAACTCGACCAAATTCCAGAAACGCCCCATAAAATCAGCACAGTTTCCCACAAAATTCAAGAAAAAACACCACAAAATTCCCTAAATCTTCTCAAAATACCACAAAATTCTAGAAAAATATCCCACCAAATCTCCACAAATTCCCACAAAATACATGAGAAATCCCTCAAGATCCCTAAATCGCCTCAATATCCCACAAAATCACACAAAAATCACACAAAACCTCCACAAGTTTCCACAAAATCTAAAACAAATTCCTCAAAATTCTTCAAGTCTCCTCAGAATCCCACACAATTCCAGAAAAAACACACAAAATTCCAGAGAAGTCCCACAAAACTCCCTAAATCATTTCAAAACCCTACCAATTCACAGGAATGTCCCACAAAATCTCCACCAATTCCCAGAACATCCCACAAAAATCTCACAAAAATCCCTAAATCTTCTGAAAACTCGACCAAATTCCAGAAACGCCCCATAAAATCAGCACAGTTTCCCACAAAATTCAAGAAAAAACACCACAAAATTCCCTAAACCTTTTCAAAACACCACAAAATTCTTGAAAATCCCCACCAAATTCCAGAAACATCCCACAAAATGTCTTCAATATCCAACAAAATCCCAGAAAAGTCCCACAAAATTCCCTAAATCTTCTCAAAACTCTACCAAATTCCAGAAAAATCCCACAGAATCTCCACAAATTCCCACAGAATACATGACAAATCCCTGATAATTCGTCAGTTCTCTACAGAATCTCACCAAATTCCTAAAAAGTCCCTCAAAGTTCCACAAACATCCCACAAAATCTCCCCGGAATCCAATAAAATTCCAGGAAAAATCCCACAAAATTCCCTAAATCTTCTCAAAACATGGCCAAAATCCACAAAAATCCCACCGAATCTCCACAAATTCCCACAGAATACATGAAAATACCCCTGATAATTCCTCAGTTCTCTACAGAATCTCACCAAATTCCAGAAAAGTCCCTCAAAGTGCCAAAAACATCCCACAAAATCTCCTCAATATACAACAAAATCCCAGAAAAATCACACAAAATTCCCTAAATCTTCTCAAAACACGACTAAATTCTAGAAAAATATCCCACCAAATCTCCACAAAATCCCACAAAATACATGAAAAATACCTGATAATTGGTCAATTCTCTACAGAATCTCACCAAATTCCTAAAAAGTCCCTCAAACTTCCTCAAACATCCCACAAAATCTCCTCAATATCCCACAAAATTCAAGAAAAATCACACAAAATTCCCTAAATCTTCTCAAAACACAACCAAATTCTAGAAAAATATCCCACCAAATCTCCACAAATTCCCACAAAATACATGAGAAATCCCTCAAGATCCCTAAATCGCCTCAATATCCCACAAAATCACACAAAAATCACACAAAACCTCCACAAGTTTCCACAAAATCTAAGAAAAATTCCTCAAAATTCTTCAAGTCTCCTCAAAACCACACAAAGTCCTTGAAAAGGCCCACCAAATTCCAGTAAAATCCCACAGATTCTCCACAAATTCCCACAAAATCTAAAACAAATTTCTCAAAATTCTTCAAGTCTCCTCAGAATCCCACACAATTCCATAAAAAACACACAAAATTCCAGAGAAGTCCCACAAAACTCCCTAAATCATTTCAAAACCCTACCAATTCACAGGAATGTCCCACAAAATCTCCACCAATTCCCAGAACATCCCACAAAAATCTCACAAAAATCCCTAAATCTTCTGAAAACTCGACCAAATTCCAGAAACGCTCCATAAAATCAGCACAGTTTCCCACAAAATTCAAGAAAAAACACCACAAAATTCCCTAAATCTTCTCAAAACACAACCAAATTCTAGAAAAATATCCCACCAAATCTCCACAAATTCCCACAAAATACATGAAAAATCCCTCAAGATCCCTAAATTGCCTCAATATCCCACAAAATCACACAAAAATCCCACAAAACCTCCACAAGTTTCCACAAAATCTAAGAAAAATTCCTCAAAATTCTTCAAGTCTCCTCAGAATCCCACACAATTCCAGAAAAAACACACAAAATTCCAGAGAAGTCCCACAAAACTCCCTAAATCATTTCAAACCCTACCAATTCACAGGAATGTCCCACAAAATCTCCACCAATTCCCAGAACATCCCACAAAAATCCCACAAAAATCCCTAAATCTTCTGAAAACTCGACCAAATTCCAGAAACGCCCCATAAAATCAGCACAGTTTCCCACAAAATTCAAGAAAAAACACCACAAAATTCCCTAAATCTTCTCAAAATACCACAAAATTCTAGAAAAATATCCCACCAAATCTCCACAAATTCCCACAAAATACATGAGAAATCCCTCAAGATCCCTAAATCGCCTCAATATCCCACAAAATCACACAAAAATCACACAAAACCTCCACAAGTTTCCACAAAATCTAAAACAAATTCCTCAAAATTCTTCAAGTCTCCTCAGAATCCCACACAATTCCAGAAAAAACACACAAAATTCCAGAGAAGTCCCACAAAACTCCCTAAATCATTTCAAAACCCTACCAATTCACAGGAATGTCCCACAAAATCTCCACCAATTCCCAGAACATCCCACAAAAATCTCACAAAAATCCCTAAATCTTCTGAAAACTCGACCAAATTCCAGAAACGCCCCATAAAATCAGCACAGTTTCCCACAAAATTCAAGAAAAAACACCACAAAATTCCCTAAACCTTTTCAAAATACCACAAAATTCTTGAAAAGCCCCACCAAATTCCAGAAACATCCCACAAAATGTCCTCAATATCCAACAAAATCCCAGAAAAGTCCCACAAAATTCCCTAAATCTTCTCAAAACTCTACCAAATTCCAGAAAAATCCCACAGAATCTCCACAAATTCCCACAGAATACATGACAAATCCCTGATAATTCGTCAGTTCTCTACAGAATCTCACCAAATTCCTAAAAAGTCCCTCAAAGTTCCACAAACATCCCACAAAATCTCCTCGGAATCCAATAAAATTCCAGGAAAAATCCCACAAAATTCCCTAAATCTTCTCAAAACATGGCCAAAATCCACAAAAATCCCACCAAATCTCCACAAATTCCCACAGAATACATGAAAATACCCCTGATAATTCCTCAGTTCTCTACAGAATCTCACCAAATTCCAGAAAAGTCCCTCAAAGTTCCACAAACATCCCACAAAATCTCCTCAATATACAACAAAATCCCAGAAAAATCACACAAAATTCCCTAAATCTTCTCAAAACACGACTAAATTCTAGAAAAATATCCCACCAAATCTCCACAAAATCCCACAAAATACATGAAAAATCCCTCAAGATCCCGAAATCGCCTCAATATCCCACAAAATCCCACAAAAATCACACAAAACCTCAGCAAGTTTCCACAAAATCTAAGAAAAATTCCTCAAAATTCTTCAAGTCTCCTCAAAACCACACAAAGTCCTTGAAAAGGCCCACCAAATTCCAGTAAAATCCCACAGATTCTCCACAAATTCCCACAAAATCTAAAACAAATTCCTCAAAATTCTTCAAGTCTCCTCAGAATCCCACACAATTCCAGAAAAAACACACAAAATTCCAGAGAAGTCCCACAAAACTCCCTAAATCATTTCAAAACCCTACCAATTCACAGGAATGTCCCACAAAATCTCCACCAATTCCCAGAACATCCCACAAAAATCCCACAAAAATCCCTAAATCTTCTGAAAACTCGACGAAATTCCAGAAACGCCCCATAAAATCAGCACAGTTTCCCACAAAATTCAAGAAAAAACACCACAAAATTCCCTAAATCTTCTCAAAATACCACAAAATTCTTGAAAAGCCCCACCAAATTCCAGAAACATCCCACAAAATTTCCTCAATACACAACAAAATCCCAGAAAAATCACACAAAATTCCCTAAATCTTCTCAAAACACGGCCAAAATCCACAAAAATCCCACAGAATCTCCACAAATTCCCACAGAATACATGACAAATCCCTGATAATTGGTCAGTTCTCTACAGAATCTCACCAAATTCCTAAAAAGTCCCTCAAAGTTCCACAAACATCCCACAAAATCTCCTCAATATCCCACAAAATTCAAGAAAAATCACACAAAATTCCCTAAATCTTCTCAAAACACAACCAAATTCTAGAAAAATATCCCACCAAATCTCCACAAATTCCCACAAAATACATGAAAAATCCCTCAAGATCCCTAAATCGCCTCAATATCCCAAAAAATTCCACAAAAATCCCACAAAACCTCCACAAGTTTCCACAAAATCTAAGAAAAATTCCTCAAAAGTCTTCAAGTCTCCTCAAAACCACACAAAGTCCTTGAAAAGGCCCACCAAATTCCAGTAAAATCCCACAGATTCTCCACAAATTCCCACAAAATCTAAAACAAATTCCTCAAAATTCTTCAAGCCTCCTCAGAATCCCACACAATTCCATAAAAAACACACAAAATTCCAGAGAAGTCCCACAAAACTCCCTAAATCATTTCAAAACCCTACCAATTCACAGGAATGTCCCACAAAATCTCCACCAATTCCCAGAACATCCCACAAAAATCTCACAAAAATCCCTAAATCTTCTGAAAACTCGACCAAATTCCAGAAACGCCCCATAAAATCAGCACAGTTTCCCACAAAATTCAAGAAAAAACACCACAAAATTCCCTAAACCTTTTCAAAATACCACAAAATTCTTGAAAAGCCCCACCAAATTCCAGAAACATCCCACAAAATGTCCTCAATATCCAACAAAATCCCAGAAAAGTCCCACAAAATTCCCTAAATCTTCTGAAAACTCTACCAAATTCCAGAAAAATCCCACAGAATCTCCACAAATTCCCACAGAATACATGACAAATCCCTGATAATTCGTCAGTTCTCTACAGAATCTCACCAAATTCCTAAAAAGTCCCTCAAAGTTCCACAAACATCCCACAAAATCTCCCCGGAATCCAATAAAATTCCAGGAAAAATCCCACAAAATTCCCTAAATCTTCTCAAAACATGGCCAAAATCCACAAAAATCCCACCGAATCTCCACAAATTCCCACAGAATACATGAAAATACCCCTGATAATTCCTCAGTTCTCTACAGAATCTCACCAAATTCCAGAAAAGTCCCTCAAAGTTCCACAAACATCCCACAAAATCTCCTCAATATACAACAAAATCCCAGAAAAATCACACAAAATTCCCTAAATCTTCTCAAAACACGACTAAATTCTAGAAAAATATCCCACCAAATCTCCACAAAATCCCACAAAATACATGAAAAATCCCTCAAGATCCCGAAATCGCCTCAATATCCCACAAAATCCCACAAAAATCACACAAAACCTCCGCAAGTTTCCACAAAATCTAAGAAAAATTCCTCAAAATTCTTCAAGTCTCCTCAAAACCACACAAAGTCCTTGAAAAGGCCCACCAAATTCCAGTAAAATCCCACAGATTCTCCACAAATTCCCACAAAATCTAAAACAAATTCCTCAAAATTCTTCAAGTCTCCTCAGAATCCCACACAATTCCAGAAAAAACACACAAAATTCCAGAGAAGTCCCACAAAACTCCCTAAATCATTTCAAAACCCTACCAATTCACAGGAATGTCCCACAAAATCTCCACCAATTCCCAGAACATCCCACAAAAATCCCACAAAAATCCCTAAATCTTCTGAAAACTCGACCAAATTCCAGAAACGCCCCATAAAATCAGCACAGTTTCCCACAAAATTCAAGAAAAAACACCACAAAATTCCCTAAATCTTCTCAAAATACCACAAAATTCTAGAAAAATATCCCACCAAATCTCCACAAATTCCCACAAAATACATGAGAAATCCCTCAAGATCCCTAAATCGCCTCAATATCCCACTAAATCACACAAAAATCACACAAAACCTCCACAAGTTTCCACAAAATCTAAGAAAAATTCCTCAAAATTCTTCAAGTCTCCTCAAAACCACACAATTCCAGAAAAACCCCACAAAATTCCAGAGAAGTCCCACAAAACTCCCTAAATCATTTCAAAACCCTACCAATTCACAGGAATGTCCCACAAAATCTCCACCAATTCCCAGAACATCCCACAAAAATCCCACAAAAATCCCTAAATCTTCTGAAAACTCGACCAAATTCCAGAAACGCCCCATAAAATCAGCACAGTTTCCCACAAAATTCAAGAAAAAACACCACAAAATTCCCTAAATCTTCTCAAAACACAACCAAATTCTAGAAAAATATCCCACCAAATCTCCACAAATTCCCACAAAATACATGAGAAATCCCTCAAGATCCCTAAATCGCCTCAATATCCCACAAAATCACACAAAAATCCCACAAAACCTCCACAAGTTTCCACAAAATCTAAAACAAATTCCTCAAAACTCTTCAAGTCTCCTCAGAATCCCACACAATTCCATAAAAAACACACAAAATTCCAGAGAAGTCCCACAAAACTCCCTAAATCATTTCAAAACCCTACCAATTCACAGGAATGTCCCACAAAATCTCCACCAATTCCCAGAACATCCCACAAAAATCTCACAAAAATCCCTAAATCTTCTGAAAACTCGACCAAATTCCAGAAACGCCCCATAAAATCAGCACAGTTTCCCACAAAATTCAAGAAAAAACACCACAAAATTCCCTAAACCTTTTCAAAATACCACAAAATTCTTGAAAAGCCCCACCAAATTCCAGAAACATCCCACAAAATGTCTTCAATATCCAACAAAATCCCAGAAAAGTCCCACAAAATTCCCTAAATCTTCTCAAAACTCTACCAAATTCCAGAAAAATCCCACAGAATCTCCACAAATTCCCACAGAATACATGACAAATCCCTGATAATTCGTCAGTTCTCTACAGAATCTCACCAAATTCCTAAAAAGTCCCTCAAAGTTCCACAAACATCCCACAAAATCTCCCCGGAATCCAATAAAATTCCAGGAAAAATCCCACAAAATTCCCTAAATCTTCTCAAAACATGGCCAAAATCCACAAAAATCCCACCGAATCTCCACAAATTCCCACAGAATACATGAAAATACCCCTGATAATTCCTCAGTTCTCTACAGAATCTCACCAAATTCCAGAAAAGTCCCTCAAAGTGCCAAAAACATCCCACAAAATCTCCTCAATATACAACAAAATCCCAGAAAAATCACACAAAATTCCCTAAATCTTCTCAAAACACGACTAAATTCTAGAAAAATATCCCACCAAATCTCCACAAAATCCCACAAAATACATGAAAAATCCCTGATAATTGGTCAATTCTCTACAGAATCTCACCAAATTCCTAAAAAGTCCCTCAAACTTCCTCAAACATCCCACAAAATCTCCTCAATATCCCACAAAATTCAAGAAAAATCACACAAAATTCCCTAAATCTTCTCAAAACACAACCAAATTCTAGAAAAATATCCCACCAAATCTCCACAAATTCCCACAAAATACATGAGAAATCCCTCAAGATCCCTAAATCGCCTCAATATCCCACAAAATCACACAAAAATCACACAAAACCTCCACAAGTTTCCACAAAATCTAAGAAAAATTCCTCAAAATTCTTCAAGTCTCCTCAAAACCACACAAAGTCCTTGAAAAGGCCCACCAAATTCCAGTAAAATCCCACAGATTCTCCACAAATTCCCACAAAATCTAAAACAAATTTCTCAAAATTCTTCAAGTCTCCTCAGAATCCCACACAATTCCATAAAAAACACACAAAATTCCAGAGAAGTCCCACAAAACTCCCTAAATCATTTCAAAACCCTACCAATTCACAGGAATGTCCCACAAAATCTCCACCAATTCCCAGAACATCCCACAAAAATCTCACAAAAATCCCTAAATCTTCTGAAAACTCGACCAAATTCCAGAAACGCTCCATAAAATCAGCACAGTTTCCCACAAAATTCAAGAAAAAACACCACAAAATTCCCTAAATCTTCTCAAAACACAACCAAATTCTAGAAAAATATCCCACCAAATCTCCACAAATTCCCACAAAATACATGAAAAATCCCTCAAGATCCCTAAATTGCCTCAATATCCCACAAAATCACACAAAAATCCCACAAAACCTCCACAAGTTTCCACAAAATCTAAGAAAAATTCCTCAAAATTCTTCAAGTCTCCTCAGAATCCCACACAATTCCAGAAAAAACACACAAAATTCCAGAGAAGTCCCACAAAACTCCCTAAATCATTTCAAACCCTACCAATTCACAGGAATGTCCCACAAAATCTCCACCAATTCCCAGAACATCCCACAAAAATCCCACAAAAATCCCTAAATCTTCTGAAAACTCGACCAAATTCCAGAAACGCCCCATAAAATCAGCACAGTTTCCCACAAAATTCAAGAAAAAACACCACAAAATTCCCTAAATCTTCTCAAAATACCACAAAATTCTAGAAAAATATCCCACCAAATCTCCACAAATTCCCACAAAATACATGAGAAATCCCTCAAGATCCCTAAATCGCCTCAATATCCCACAAAATCACACAAAAATCACACAAAACCTCCACAAGTTTCCACAAAATCTAAAACAAATTCCTCAAAATTCTTCAAGTCTCCTCAGAATCCCACACAATTCCAGAAAAAACACACAAAATTCCAGAGAAGTCCCACAAAACTCCCTAAATCATTTCAAAACCCTACCAATTCACAGGAATGTCCCACAAAATCTCCACCAATTCCCAGAACATCCCACAAAAATCTCACAAAAATCCCTAAATCTTCTGAAAACTCGACCAAATTCCAGAAACGCCCCATAAAATCAGCACAGTTTCCCACAAAATTCAAGAAAAAACACCACAAAATTCCCTAAACCTTTTCAAAACACCACAAAATTCTTGAAAATCCCCACCAAATTCCAGAAACATCCCACAAAATGTCTTCAATATCCAACAAAATCCCAGAAAAGTCCCACAAAATTCCCTAAATCTTCTCAAAACTCTACCAAATTCCAGAAAAATCCCACAGAATCTCCACAAATTCCCACAGAATACATGACAAATCCCTGATAATTCGTCAGTTCTCTACAGAATCTCACCAAATTCCTAAAAAGTCCCTCAAAGTTCCACAAACATCCCACAAAATCTCCCCGGAATCCAATAAAATTCCAGGAAAAATCCCACAAAATTCCCTAAATCTTCTCAAAACATGGCCAAAATCCACAAAAATCCCACCGAATCTCCACAAATTCCCACAGAATACATGAAAATACCCCTGATAATTCCTCAGTTCTCTACAGAATCTCACCAAATTCCAGAAAAGTCCCTCAAAGTGCCAAAAACATCCCACAAAATCTCCTCAATATACAACAAAATCCCAGAAAAATCACACAAAATTCCCTAAATCTTCTCAAAACACGACTAAATTCTAGAAAAATATCCCACCAAATCTCCACAAAATCCCACAAAATACATGAAAAATACCTGATAATTGGTCAATTCTCTACAGAATCTCACCAAATTCCTAAAAAGTCCCTCAAACTTCCTCAAACATCCCACAAAATCTCCTCAATATCCCACAAAATTCAAGAAAAATCACACAAAATTCCCTAAATCTTCTCAAAACACAACCAAATTCTAGAAAAATATCCCACCAAATCTCCACAAATTCCCACAAAATACATGAGAAATCCCTCAAGATCCCTAAATCGCCTCAATATCCCACAAAATCACACAAAAATCACACAAAACCTCCACAAGTTTCCACAAAATCTAAGAAAAATTCCTCAAAATTCTTCAAGTCTCCTCAAAACCACACAAAGTCCTTGAAAAGGCCCACCAAATTCCAGTAAAATCCCACAGATTCTCCACAAATTCCCACAAAATCTAAAACAAATTTCTCAAAATTCTTCAAGTCTCCTCAGAATCCCACACAATTCCATAAAAAACACACAAAATTCCAGAGAAGTCCCACAAAACTCCCTAAATCATTTCAAAACCCTACCAATTCACAGGAATGTCCCACAAAATCTCCACCAATTCCCAGAACATCCCACAAAAATCTCACAAAAATCCCTAAATCTTCTGAAAACTCGACCAAATTCCAGAAACGCTCCATAAAATCAGCACAGTTTCCCACAAAATTCAAGAAAAAACACCACAAAATTCCCTAAATCTTCTCAAAACACAACCAAATTCTAGAAAAATATCCCACCAAATCTCCACAAATTCCCACAAAATACATGAAAAATCCCTCAAGATCCCTAAATTGCCTCAATATCCCACAAAATCACACAAAAATCCCACAAAACCTCCACAAGTTTCCACAAAATCTAAGAAAAATTCCTCAAAATTCTTCAAGTCTCCTCAGAATCCCACACAATTCCAGAAAAAACACACAAAATTCCAGAGAAGTCCCACAAAACTCCCTAAATCATTTCAAACCCTACCAATTCACAGGAATGTCCCACAAAATCTCCACCAATTCCCAGAACATCCCACAAAAATCCCACAAAAATCCCTAAATCTTCTGAAAACTCGACCAAATTCCAGAAACGCCCCATAAAATCAGCACAGTTTCCCACAAAATTCAAGAAAAAACACCACAAAATTCCCTAAATCTTCTCAAAATACCACAAAATTCTAGAAAAATATCCCACCAAATCTCCACAAATTCCCACAAAATACATGAGAAATCCCTCAAGATCCCTAAATCGCCTCAATATCCCACAAAATCACACAAAAATCACACAAAACCTCCACAAGTTTCCACAAAATCTAAAACAAATTCCTCAAAATTCTTCAAGTCTCCTCAGAATCCCACACAATTCCAGAAAAAACACACAAAATTCCAGAGAAGTCCCACAAAACTCCCTAAATCATTTCAAAACCCTACCAATTCACAGGAATGTCCCACAAAATCTCCACCAATTCCCAGAACATCCCACAAAAATCTCACAAAAATCCCTAAATCTTCTGAAAACTCGACCAAATTCCAGAAACGCCCCATAAAATCAGCACAGTTTCCCACAAAATTCAAGAAAAAACACCACAAAATTCCCTAAACCTTTTCAAAATACCACAAAATTCTTGAAAAGCCCCACCAAATTCCAGAAACATCCCACAAAATGTCCTCAATATCCAACAAAATCCCAGAAAAGTCCCACAAAATTCCCTAAATCTTCTCAAAACTCTACCAAATTCCAGAAAAATCCCACAGAATCTCCACAAATTCCCACAGAATACATGACAAATCCCTGATAATTCGTCAGTTCTCTACAGAATCTCACCAAATTCCTAAAAAGTCCCTCAAAGTTCCACAAACATCCCACAAAATCTCCTCGGAATCCAATAAAATTCCAGGAAAAATCCCACAAAATTCCCTAAATCTTCTCAAAACATGGCCAAAATCCACAAAAATCCCACCAAATCTCCACAAATTCCCACAGAATACATGAAAATACCCCTGATAATTCCTCAGTTCTCTACAGAATCTCACCAAATTCCAGAAAAGTCCCTCAAAGTTCCACAAACATCCCACAAAATCTCCTCAATATACAACAAAATCCCAGAAAAATCACACAAAATTCCCTAAATCTTCTCAAAACACGACTAAATTCTAGAAAAATATCCCACCAAATCTCCACAAAATCCCACAAAATACATGAAAAATCCCTCAAGATCCCGAAATCGCCTCAATATCCCACAAAATCCCACAAAAATCACACAAAACCTCAGCAAGTTTCCACAAAATCTAAGAAAAATTCCTCAAAATTCTTCAAGTCTCCTCAAAACCACACAAAGTCCTTGAAAAGGCCCACCAAATTCCAGTAAAATCCCACAGATTCTCCACAAATTCCCACAAAATCTAAAACAAATTCCTCAAAATTCTTCAAGTCTCCTCAGAATCCCACACAATTCCAGAAAAAACACACAAAATTCCAGAGAAGTCCCACAAAACTCCCTAAATCATTTCAAAACCCTACCAATTCACAGGAATGTCCCACAAAATCTCCACCAATTCCCAGAACATCCCACAAAAATCCCACAAAAATCCCTAAATCTTCTGAAAACTCGACGAAATTCCAGAAACGCCCCATAAAATCAGCACAGTTTCCCACAAAATTCAAGAAAAAACACCACAAAATTCCCTAAATCTTCTCAAAATACCACAAAATTCTTGAAAAGCCCCACCAAATTCCAGAAACATCCCACAAAATTTCCTCAATACACAACAAAATCCCAGAAAAATCACACAAAATTCCCTAAATCTTCTCAAAACACGGCCAAAATCCACAAAAATCCCACAGAATCTCCACAAATTCCCACAGAATACATGACAAATCCCTGATAATTGGTCAGTTCTCTACAGAATCTCACCAAATTCCTAAAAAGTCCCTCAAAGTTCCACAAACATCCCACAAAATCTCCTCAATATCCCACAAAATTCAAGAAAAATCACACAAAATTCCCTAAATCTTCTCAAAACACAACCAAATTCTAGAAAAATATCCCACCAAATCTCCACAAATTCCCACAAAATACATGAAAAATCCCTCAAGATCCCTAAATCGCCTCAATATCCCAAAAAATTCCACAAAAATCCCACAAAACCTCCACAAGTTTCCACAAAATCTAAGAAAAATTCCTCAAAAGTCTTCAAGTCTCCTCAAAACCACACAAAGTCCTTGAAAAGGCCCACCAAATTCCAGTAAAATCCCACAGATTCTCCACAAATTCCCACAAAATCTAAAACAAATTCCTCAAAATTCTTCAAGCCTCCTCAGAATCCCACACAATTCCATAAAAAACACACAAAATTCCAGAGAAGTCCCACAAAACTCCCTAAATCATTTCAAAACCCTACCAATTCACAGGAATGTCCCACAAAATCTCCACCAATTCCCAGAACATCCCACAAAAATCTCACAAAAATCCCTAAATCTTCTGAAAACTCGACCAAATTCCAGAAACGCCCCATAAAATCAGCACAGTTTCCCACAAAATTCAAGAAAAAACACCACAAAATTCCCTAAACCTTTTCAAAATACCACAAAATTCTTGAAAAGCCCCACCAAATTCCAGAAACATCCCACAAAATGTCCTCAATATCCAACAAAATCCCAGAAAAGTCCCACAAAATTCCCTAAATCTTCTGAAAACTCTACCAAATTCCAGAAAAATCCCACAGAATCTCCACAAATTCCCACAGAATACATGACAAATCCCTGATAATTCGTCAGTTCTCTACAGAATCTCACCAAATTCCTAAAAAGTCCCTCAAAGTTCCACAAACATCCCACAAAATCTCCCCGGAATCCAATAAAATTCCAGGAAAAATCCCACAAAATTCCCTAAATCTTCTCAAAACATGGCCAAAATCCACAAAAATCCCACCGAATCTCCACAAATTCCCACAGAATACATGAAAATACCCCTGATAATTCCTCAGTTCTCTACAGAATCTCACCAAATTCCAGAAAAGTCCCTCAAAGTTCCACAAACATCCCACAAAATCTCCTCAATATACAACAAAATCCCAGAAAAATCACACAAAATTCCCTAAATCTTCTCAAAACACGACTAAATTCTAGAAAAATATCCCACCAAATCTCCACAAAATCCCACAAAATACATGAAAAATCCCTCAAGATCCCGAAATCGCCTCAATATCCCACAAAATCCCACAAAAATCACACAAAACCTCCGCAAGTTTCCACAAAATCTAAGAAAAATTCCTCAAAATTCTTCAAGTCTCCTCAAAACCACACAAAGTCCTTGAAAAGGCCCACCAAATTCCAGTAAAATCCCACAGATTCTCCACAAATTCCCACAAAATCTAAAACAAATTCCTCAAAATTCTTCAAGTCTCCTCAGAATCCCACACAATTCCAGAAAAAACACACAAAATTCCAGAGAAGTCCCACAAAACTCCCTAAATCATTTCAAAACCCTACCAATTCACAGGAATGTCCCACAAAATCTCCACCAATTCCCAGAACATCCCACAAAAATCCCACAAAAATCCCTAAATCTTCTGAAAACTCGACCAAATTCCAGAAACGCCCCATAAAATCAGCACAGTTTCCCACAAAATTCAAGAAAAAACACCACAAAATTCCCTAAATCTTCTCAAAATACCACAAAATTCTAGAAAAATATCCCACCAAATCTCCACAAATTCCCACAAAATACATGAGAAATCCCTCAAGATCCCTAAATCGCCTCAATATCCCACTAAATCACACAAAAATCACACAAAACCTCCACAAGTTTCCACAAAATCTAAGAAAAATTCCTCAAAATTCTTCAAGTCTCCTCAAAACCACACAATTCCAGAAAAACCCCACAAAATTCCAGAGAAGTCCCACAAAACTCCCTAAATCATTTCAAAACCCTACCAATTCACAGGAATGTCCCACAAAATCTCCACCAATTCCCAGAACATCCCACAAAAATCCCACAAAAATCCCTAAATCTTCTGAAAACTCGACCAAATTCCAGAAACGCCCCATAAAATCAGCACAGTTTCCCACAAAATTCAAGAAAAAACACCACAAAATTCCCTAAATCTTCTCAAAACACAACCAAATTCTAGAAAAATATCCCACCAAATCTCCACAAATTCCCACAAAATACATGAGAAATCCCTCAAGATCCCTAAATCGCCTCAATATCCCACAAAATCACACAAAAATCCCACAAAACCTCCACAAGTTTCCACAAAATCTAAAACAAATTCCTCAAAACTCTTCAAGTCTCCTCAGAATCCCACACAATTCCATAAAAAACACACAAAATTCCAGAGAAGTCCCACAAAACTCCCTAAATCATTTCAAAACCCTACCAATTCACAGGAATGTCCCACAAAATCTCCACCAATTCCCAGAACATCCCACAAAAATCTCACAAAAATCCCTAAATCTTCTGAAAACTCGACCAAATTCCAGAAACGCCCCATAAAATCAGCACAGTTTCCCACAAAATTCAAGAAAAAACACCACAAAATTCCCTAAACCTTTTCAAAATACCACAAAATTCTTGAAAAGCCCCACCAAATTCCAGAAACATCCCACAAAATGTCTTCAATATCCAACAAAATCCCAGAAAAGTCCCACAAAATTCCCTAAATCTTCTGAAAACTCTACCAAATTCCAGAAAAATCCCACAGAATCTCCACAAATTCCCACAGAATACATGACAAATCCCTGATAATTCGTCAGTTCTCTACAGAATCTCACCAAATTCCTAAAAAGTCCCTCAAAGTTCCACAAACATCCCACAAAATCTCCCCGGAATCCAATAAAATTCCAGGAAAAATCCCACAAAATTCCCTAAATCTTCTCAAAACATGGCCAAAATCCACAAAAATCCCACCAAATCTCCACAAATTCCCACAGAATACATGAAAATACCCCTGATAATTCCTCAGTTCTCTACAGAATCTCACCAAATTCCAGAAAAGTCCCTCAAAGTGCCAAAAACATCCCACAAAATCTCCTCAATATACAACAAAATCCCAGAAAAATCACACAAAATTCCCTAAACCTTCTCAAAACACGACTAAATTCTAGAAAAATATCCCACCAAATCTCCACAAAATCCCACAAAATACATGAAAAATCCCTGATAATTGGTCAGTTCTCTACAGAATCTCACCAAATTCCTAAAAAGTCCCTCAAACTTCCTCAAACATCCCACAAAATCTCCTCAATATCCCACAAAATTCAAGAAAAATCACACAAAATTCCCTAAATCTTCTCAAAACACAACCAAATTCTAGAAAAATATCCCACCAAATCTCCACAAATTCCCACAAAATACATGAAAAATCCCTCAAGATCCCTAAATCGCCTCAATATCCCAAAAAATTCCACAAAAATCCCACAAAACCTCCACAAGTTTCCAAAAAATCTAAGAAAAATTCCTCAAAATTCTTCAAGTCTCCTCAAAACCACACAAAGTCCTTGAAAAGGCCCACCAAATTCCAGTAAAATCCCACAGATTCTCCACAAATTCCCACAAAATCTAAAACAAATTTCTCAAAATTCTTCAAGTCTCCTCAGAATCCCACACAATTCCATAAAAAACACACAAAATTCCAGAGAAGTCCCACAAAACTCCCTAAATCATTTCAAAACCCTACCAATTCACAGGAATGTCCCACAAAATCTCCACCAATTCCCAGAACATCCCACAAAAATCTCACAAAAATCCCTAAATCTTCTGAAAACTCGACCAAATTCCAGAAACGCTCCATAAAATCAGCACAGTTTCCCACAAAATTCAAGAAAAAACACCACAAAATTCCCTAAATCTTCTCAAAACACAACCAAATTCTAGAAAAATATCCCACCAAATCTCCACAAATTCCCACAAAATACATGAAAAATCCCTCAAGATCCCGAAATCGCCTCAATATCCCACAAAATCACACAAAAATCACACAAAACCTCCACAAGTTTCCACAAAATCTAAGAAAAATTCCTCAAAATTCTTCAAGTCTCCTCAGAATCCCACACAATTCCAGAAAAAACACACAAAATTCCAGAGAAGTCCCACAAAACTCCCTAAATCATTTCAAACCCTACCAATTCACAGGAATGTCCCACAAAATCTCCACCAATTCCCAGAACATCCCACAAAAATCCCACAAAAATCCCTAAATCTTCTGAAAACTCGACCAAATTCCAGAAACGCCCCATAAAATCAGCACAGTTTCCCACAAAATTCAAGAAAAAACACCACAAAATTCCCTAAATCTTCTCAAAATACCACAAAATTCTAGAAAAATATCCCACCAAATCTCCACAAATTCCCACAAAATACATGAGAAATCCCTCAAGATCCCTAAATCGCCTCAATATCCCACAAAATCACACAAAAATCACACAAAACCTCCACAAGTTTCCACAAAATCTAAAACAAATTCCTCAAAATTCTTCAAGTCTCCTCAGAATCCCACACAATTCCAGAAAAAACACACAAAATTCCAGAGAAGTCCCACAAAACTCCCTAAATCATTTCAAAACCCTACCAATTCACAGGAATGTCCCACAAAATCTCCACCAATTCCCAGAACATCCCACAAAAATCTCACAAAAATCCCTAAATCTTCTGAAAACTCGACCAAATTCCAGAAACGCCCCATAAAATCAGCACAGTTTCCCACAAAATTCAAGAAAAAACACCACAAAATTCCCTAAACCTTTTCAAAATACCACAAAATTCTTGAAAAGCCCCACCAAATTCCAGAAACATCCCACAAAATGTCCTCAATATCCAACAAAATCCCAGAAAAGTCCCACAAAATTCCCTAAATCTTCTGAAAACTCTACCAAATTCCAGAAAAATCCCACAGAATCTCCACAAATTCCCACAGAATACATGACAAATCCCTGATAATTCGTCAGTTCTCTACAGAATCTCACCAAATTCCTAAAAAGTCCCTCAAAGTTCCACAAACATCCCACAAAATCTCCCCGGAATCCAATAAAATTCCAGGAAAAATCCCACAAAATTCCCTAAATCTTCTCAAAACATGGCCAAAATCCACAAAAATCCCACCGAATCTCCACAAATTCCCACAGAATACATGAAAATACCCCTGATAATTCCTCAGTTCTCTACAGAATCTCACCAAATTCCAGAAAAGTCCCTCAAAGTTCCACAAACATCCCACAAAATCTCCTCAATATACAACAAAATCCCAGAAAAATCACACAAAATTCCCTAAATCTTCTCAAAACACGACTAAATTCTAGAAAAATATCCCACCAAATCTCCACAAAATCCCACAAAATACATGAAAAATCCCTCAAGATCCCGAAATCGCCTCAATATCCCACAAAATCCCACAAAAATCACACAAAACCTCCGCAAGTTTCCACAAAATCTAAGAAAAATTCCTCAAAATTCTTCAAGTCTCCTCAAAACCACACAAAGTCCTTGAAAAGGCCCACCAAATTCCAGTAAAATCCCACAGATTCTCCACAAATTCCCACAAAATCTAAAACAAATTCCTCAAAATTCTTCAAGTCTCCTCAGAATCCCACACAATTCCAGAAAAAACACACAAAATTCCAGAGAAGTCCCACAAAACTCCCTAAATCATTTCAAAACCCTACCAATTCACAGGAATGTCCCACAAAATCTCCACCAATTCCCAGAACATCCCACAAAAATCCCACAAAAATCCCTAAATCTTCTGAAAACTCGACCAAATTCCAGAAACGCCCCATAAAATCAGCACAGTTTCCCACAAAATTCAAGAAAAAACACCACAAAATTCCCTAAATCTTCTCAAAATACCACAAAATTCTAGAAAAATATCCCACCAAATCTCCACAAATTCCCACAAAATACATGAGAAATCCCTCAAGATCCCTAAATCGCCTCAATATCCCACTAAATCACACAAAAATCACACAAAACCTCCACAAGTTTCCACAAAATCTAAGAAAAATTCCTCAAAATTCTTCAAGTCTCCTCAAAACCACACAATTCCAGAAAAACCCCACAAAATTCCAGAGAAGTCCCACAAAACTCCCTAAATCATTTCAAAACCCTACCAATTCACAGGAATGTCCCACAAAATCTCCACCAATTCCCAGAACATCCCACAAAAATCCCACAAAAATCCCTAAATCTTCTGAAAACTCGACCAAATTCCAGAAACGCCCCATAAAATCAGCACAGTTTCCCACAAAATTCAAGAAAAAACACCACAAAATTCCCTAAATCTTCTCAAAACACAACCAAATTCTAGAAAAATATCCCACCAAATCTCCACAAATTCCCACAAAATACATGAGAAATCCCTCAAGATCCCTAAATCGCCTCAATATCCCACAAAATCACACAAAAATCCCACAAAACCTCCACAAGTTTCCACAAAATCTAAAACAAATTCCTCAAAACTCTTCAAGTCTCCTCAGAATCCCACACAATTCCATAAAAAACACACAAAATTCCAGAGAAGTCCCACAAAACTCCCTAAATCATTTCAAAACCCTACCAATTCACAGGAATGTCCCACAAAATCTCCACCAATTCCCAGAACATCCCACAAAAATCTCACAAAAATCCCTAAATCTTCTGAAAACTCGACCAAATTCCAGAAACGCCCCATAAAATCAGCACAGTTTCCCACAAAATTCAAGAAAAAACACCACAAAATTCCCTAAACCTTTTCAAAATACCACAAAATTCTTGAAAAGCCCCACCAAATTCCAGAAACATCCCACAAAATGTCTTCAATATCCAACAAAATCCCAGAAAAGTCCCACAAAATTCCCTAAATCTTCTGAAAACTCTACCAAATTCCAGAAAAATCCCACAGAATCTCCACAAATTCCCACAGAATACATGACAAATCCCTGATAATTCGTCAGTTCTCTACAGAATCTCACCAAATTCCTAAAAAGTCCCTCAAAGTTCCGCAAACATCCCACAAAATCTCCCCGGAATCCAATAAAATTCCAGGAAAAATCCCACAAAATTCCCTAAATCTTCTCAAAACATGGCCAAAATCCACAAAAATCCCACCAAATCTCCACAAATTCCCACAGAATACATGAAAATACCCCTGATAATTCCTCAGTTCTCTACAGAATCTCACCAAATTCCAGAAAAGTCCCTCAAAGTGCCAAAAACATCCCACAAAATCTCCTCAATATACAACAAAATCCCAGAAAAATCACACAAAATTCCCTAAACCTTCTCAAAACACGACTAAATTCTAGAAAAATATCCCACCAAATCTCCACAAAATCCCACAAAATACATGAAAAATCCCTGATAATTGGTCAGTTCTCTACAGAATCTCACCAAATTCCTAAAAAGTCCCTCAAACTTCCTCAAACATCCCACAAAATCTCCTCAATATCCCACAAAATTCAAGAAAAATCACACAAAATTCCCTAAATCTTCTCAAAACACAACCAAATTCTAGAAAAATATCCCACCAAATCTCCACAAATTCCCACAAAATACATGAAAAATCCCTCAAGATCCCTAAATCGCCTCAATATCCCAAAAAATTCCACAAAAATCCCACAAAACCTCCACAAGTTTCCAAAAAATCTAAGAAAAATTCCTCAAAATTCTTCAAGTCTCCTCAAAACCACACAAAGTCCTTGAAAAGGCCCACCAAATTCCAGTAAAATCCCACAGATTCTCCACAAATTCCCACAAAATCTAAAACAAATTTCTCAAAATTCTTCAAGTCTCCTCAGAATCCCACACAATTCCATAAAAAACACACAAAATTCCAGAGAAGTCCCACAAAACTCCCTAAATCATTTCAAAACCCTACCAATTCACAGGAATGTCCCACAAAATCTCCACCAATTCCCAGAACATCCCACAAAAATCTCACAAAAATCCCTAAATCTTCTGAAAACTCGACCAAATTCCAGAAACGCTCCATAAAATCAGCACAGTTTCCCACAAAATTCAAGAAAAAACACCACAAAATTCCCTAAATCTTCTCAAAACACAACCAAATTCTAGAAAAATATCCCACCAAATCTCCACAAATTCCCACAAAATACATGAAAAATCCCTCAAGATCCCGAAATCGCCTCAATATCCCACAAAATCACACAAAAATCACACAAAACCTCCACAAGTTTCCACAAAATCTAAGAAAAATTCCTCAAAATTCTTCAAGTCTCCTCAGAATCCCACACAATTCCAGAAAAAACACACAAAATTCCAGAGAAGTCCCACAAAACTCCCTAAATCATTTCAAACCCTACCAATTCACAGGAATGTCCCACAAAATCTCCACCAATTCCCAGAACATCCCACAAAAATCCCACAAAAATCCCTAAATCTTCTGAAAACTCGACCAAATTCCAGAAACGCCCCATAAAATCAGCACAGTTTCCCACAAAATTCAAGAAAAAACACCACAAAATTCCCTAAATCTTCTCAAAATACCACAAAATTCTAGAAAAATATCCCACCAAATCTCCACAAATTCCCACAAAATACATGAGAAATCCCTCAAGATCCCGAAATCGCCTCAATATCCCACAAAATCACACAAAAATCACACAAAACCTCCACAAGTTTCCACAAAATCTAAAACAAATTCCTCAAAATTCTTCAAGTCTCCTCAGAATCCCACACAATTCCATAAAAAACACACAAAATTCCAGAGAAGTCCCACAAAACTCCCTAAATCATTTCAAAACCCTACCAATTCACAGGAATGTCCCACAAAATCTCCACCAATTCCCAGAACATCCCACAAAAATCTCACAAAAATCCCTAAATCTTCTGAAAACTCGACCAAATTCCAGAAACGCCCCATAAAATCAGCACAGTTTCCCACAAAATTCAAGAAAAAACACCACAAAATTCCCTAAACCTTTTCAAAATACCACAAAATTCTTGAAAAGCCCCACCAAATTCCAGAAACATCCCACAAAATGTCCTCAATATCCAACAAAATCCCAGAAAAGTCCCACAAAATTCCCTAAATCTTCTGAAAACTCTACCAAATTCCAGAAAAATCCCACAGAATCTCCACAAATTCCCACAGAATACATGACAAATCCCTGATAATTCGTCAGTTCTCTACAGAATCTCACCAAATTCCTAAAAAGTCCCTCAAAGTTCCACAAACATCCCACAAAATCTCCCCGGAATCCAATAAAATTCCAGGAAAAATCCCACAAAATTCCCTAAATCTTCTCAAAACATGGCCAAAATCCACAAAAATCCCACCAAATCTCCACAAATTCCCACAGAATACATGAAAATACCCCTGATAATTCGTCAGTTCTCTACAGAATCTCACCAAATTCCAGAAAAGTCCCTCAAAGTTCCACAAACATCCCACAAAATCTCCTCAATATACAACAAAATCCCAGAAAAATCACACAAAATTCCCTAAATCTTCTCAAAACACGACTAAATTCTAGAAAAATATCCCACCAAATCTCCACAAAATCCCACAAAATACATGAAAAATCCCTCAAGATCCCGAAATCGCCTCAATATCCCACAAAATCCCACAAAAATCACACAAAACCTCCGCAAGTTTCCACAAAATCTAAGAAAAATTCCTCAAAATTCTTCAAGTCTCCTCAAAACCACACAAAGTCCTTGAAAAGGCCCACCAAATTCCAGTAAAATCCCACAGATTCTCCACAAATTCCCACAAAATCTAAAACAAATTCCTCAAAATTCTTCAAGTCTCCTCAGAATCCCACACAATTCCATAAAAAACACACAAAATTCCAGAGAAGTCCCACAAAACTCCCTAAATCATTTCAAAACCCTACCAATTCACAGGAATGTCCCACAAAATCTCCACCAATTCCCAGAACATCCCACAAAAATCCCACAAAAATCCCTAAATCTTCTGAAAACTCGACCAAATTCCAGAAACGCCCCATAAAATCAGCACAGTTTCCCACAAAATTCAAGAAAAAACACCACAAAATTCCCTAAATCTTCTCAAAATACCACAAAATTCTTGAAAAGCCCCACCAAATTCCAGAAACATCCCACAAAATTTCCTCAATACACAACAAAATCCCAGAAAAATCACACAAAATTCCCTAAATCTTCTCAAAACACGGCCAAAATCCACAAAAATCCCACAGAATCTCCACAAATTCCCACAGAATACATGACAAATCCCTGATAATTGGTCAGTTCTCTACAGAATCTCACCAAATTCCTAAAAAGTCCCTCAAAGTTCCACAAACATCCCACAAAATCTCCTCAATATCCCACAAAATTCAAGAAAAATCACACAAAATTCCCTAAATCTTCTCAAAACACAACCAAATTCTAGAAAAATATCCCACCAAATCTCCACAAATTCCCACAAAATACATGAAAAATCCCTCAAGATCCCTAAATCGCCTCAATATCCCAAAAAATTCCACAAAAATCACACAAAACCTCCACAAGTTTCCACAAAATCTAAGAAAAATTCCTCAAAAGTCTTCAAGTCTCCTCAAAACCACACAAAGTCCTTGAAAAGGCCCACCAAATTCCAGTAAAATCCCACAGATTCTCCACAAATTCCCACAAAATCTAAAACAAATTCCTCAAAATTCTTCAAGCCTCCTCAGAATCCCACACAATTCCATAAAAAACACACAAAATTCCAGAGAAGTCCCACAAAACTCCCTAAATCATTTCAAAACCCTACCAATTCACAGGAATGTCCCACAAAATCTCCACCAATTCCCAGAACATCCCACAAAAATCTCACAAAAATCCCTAAATCTTCTGAAAACTCGACCAAATTCCAGAAACGCCCCATAAAATCAGCACAGTTTCCCACAAAATTCAAGAAAAAACACCACAAAATTCCCTAAACCTTTTCAAAATACCACAAAATTCTTGAAAAGCCCCACCAAATTCCAGAAACATCCCACAAAATGTCCTCAATATCCAACAAAATCCCAGAAAAGTCCCACAAAATTCCCTAAATCTTCTGAAAACTCTACCAAATTCCAGAAAAATCCCACAGAATCTCCACAAATTCCCACAGAATACATGACAAATCCCTGATAATTCGTCAGTTCTCTACAGAATCTCACCAAATTCCTAAAAAGTCCCTCAAAGTTCCACAAACATCCCACAAAATCTCCCCGGAATCCAATAAAATTCCAGGAAAAATCCCACAAAATTCCCTAAATCTTCTCAAAACATGGCCAAAATCCACAAAAATCCCACCGAATCTCCACAAATTCCCACAGAATACATGAAAATACCCCTGATAATTCCTCAGTTCTCTACAGAATCTCACCAAATTCCAGAAAAGTCCCTCAAAGTTCCACAAACATCCCACAAAATCTCCTCAATATACAACAAAATCCCAGAAAAATCACACAAAATTCCCTAAATCTTCTCAAAACACGACTAAATTCTAGAAAAATATCCCACCAAATCTCCACAAAATCCCACAAAATACATGAAAAATCCCTCAAGATCCCGAAATCGCCTCAATATCCCACAAAATCCCACAAAAATCACACAAAACCTCCGCAAGTTTCCACAAAATCTAAGAAAAATTCCTCAAAATTCTTCAAGTCTCCTCAAAACCACACAAAGTCCTTGAAAAGGCCCACCAAATTCCAGTAAAATCCCACAGATTCTCCACAAATTCCCACAAAATCTAAAACAAATTCCTCAAAATTCTTCAAGTCTCCTCAGAATCCCACACAATTCCAGAAAAAACACACAAAATTCCAGAGAAGTCCCACAAAACTCCCTAAATCATTTCAAAACCCTACCAATTCACAGGAATGTCCCACAAAATCTCTACCAATTCCCAGAACATCCCACAAAAATCCCACAAAAATCCCTAAATCTTCTGAAAACTCGACCAAATTCCAGAAACGCCCCATAAAATCAGCACAGTTTCCCACAAAATTCAAGAAAAAACACCACAAAATTCCCTAAATCTTCTCAAAATACCACAAAATTCTAGAAAAATATCCCACCAAATCTCCACAAATTCCCACAAAATACATGAGAAATCCCTCAAGATCCCTAAATCGCCTCAATATCCCACTAAATCACACAAAAATCACACAAAACCTCCACAAGTTTCCACAAAATCTAAGAAAAATTCCTCAAAATTCTTCAAGTCTCCTCAAAACCACACAATTCCAGAAAAACCCCACAAAATTCCAGAGAAGTCCCACAAAACTCCCTAAATCATTTCAAAACCCTACCAATTCACAGGAATGTCCCACAAAATCTCCACCAATTCCCAGAACATCCCACAAAAATCCCACAAAAATCCCTAAATCTTCTGAAAACTCGACCAAATTCCAGAAACGCCCCATAAAATCAGCACAGTTTCCCACAAAATTCAAGAAAAAACACCACAAAATTCCCTAAATCTTCTCAAAACACAACCAAATTCTAGAAAAATATCCCACCAAATCTCCACAAATTCCCACAAAATACATGAGAAATCCCTCAAGATCCCTAAATCGCCTCAATATCCCACAAAATCACACAAAAATCACACAAAACCTCCACAAGTTTCCACAAAATCTAAAACAAATTCCTCAAAACTCTTCAAGTCTCCTCAGAATCCCACACAATTCCATAAAAAACACACAAAATTCCAGAGAAGTCCCACAAAACTCCCTAAATCATTTCAAAACCCTACCAATTCACAGGAATGTCCCACAAAATCTCCACCAATTCCCAGAACATCCCACAAAAATCTCACAAAAATCCCTAAATCTTCTGAAAACTCGACCAAATTCCAGAAACGCCCCATAAAATCAGCACAGTTTCCCACAAAATTCAAGAAAAAACACCACAAAATTCCCTAAACCTTTTCAAAATACCACAAAATTCTTGAAAAGCCCCACCAAATTCCAGAAACATCCCACAAAATGTCTTCAATATCCAACAAAATCCCAGAAAAGTCCCACAAAATTCCCTAAATCTTCTGAAAACTCTACCAAATTCCAGAAAAATCCCACAGAATCTCCACAAATTCCCACAGAATACATGACAAATCCCTGATAATTCGTCAGTTCTCTACAGAATCTCACCAAATTCCTAAAAAGTCCCTCAAAGTTCCACAAACATCCCACAAAATCTCCCCGGAATCCAATAAAATTCCAGGAAAAATCCCACAAAATTCCCTAAATCTTCTCAAAACATGGCCAAAATCCACAAAAATCCCACCGAATCTCCACAAATTCCCACAGAATACATGAAAATACCCCTGATAATTCCTCAGTTCTCTACAGAATCTCACCAAATTCCAGAAAAGTCCCTCAAAGTGCCAAAAACATCCCACAAAATCTCCTCAATATACAACAAAATCCCAGAAAAATCACACAAAATTCCCTAAACCTTCTCAAAACACGACTAAATTCTAGAAAAATATCCCACCAAATCTCCACAAAATCCCACAAAATACATGAAAAATCCCTGATAATTGGTCAGTTCTCTACAGAATCTCACCAAATTCCTAAAAAGTCCCTCAAACTTCCTCAAACATCCCACAAAATCTCCTCAATATCCCACAAAATTCAAGAAAAATCACACAAAATTCCCTAAATCTTCTCAAAACACAACCAAATTCTAGAAAAATATCCCACCAAATCTCCACAAATTCCCACAAAATACATGAAAAATCCCTCAAGATCCCTAAATCGCCTCAATATCCCAAAAAATTCCACAAAAATCCCACAAAACCTCCACAAGTTTCCAAAAAATCTAAGAAAAATTCCTCAAAATTCTTCAAGTCTCCTCAAAACCACACAAAGTCCTTGAAAAGGCCCACCAAATTCCAGTAAAATCCCACAGATTCTCCACAAATTCCCACAAAATCTAAAACAAATTTCTCAAAATTCTTCAAGTCTCCTCAGAATCCCACACAATTCCATAAAAAACACACAAAATTCCAGAGAAGTCCCACAAAACTCCCTAAATCATTTCAAAACCCTACCAATTCACAGGAATGTCCCACAAAATCTCCACCAATTCCCAGAACATCCCACAAAAATCCCACAAAAATCCCTAAATCTTCTGAAAACTCGACCAAATTCCAGAAACGCTCCATAAAATCAGCACAGTTTCCCACAAAATTCAAGAAAAAACACCACAAAATTCCCTAAATCTTCTCAAAACACAACCAAATTCTAGAAAAATATCCCACCAAATCTCCACAAATTCCCACAAAATACATGAAAAATCCCTCAAGATCCCTAAATTGCCTCAATATCCCACAAAATCACACAAAAATCCCACAAAACCTCCACAAGTTTCCACAAAATCTAAGAAAAATTCCTCAAAATTCTTCAAGTCTCCTCAGAATCCCACACAATTCCAGAAAAAACACACAAAATTCCAGAGAAGTCCCACAAAACTCCCTAAATCATTTCAAACCCTACCAATTCACAGGAATGTCCCACAAAATCTCCACCAATTCCCAGAACATCCCACAAAAATCCCACAAAAATCCCTAAATCTTCTGAAAACTCGACCAAATTCCAGAAACGCCCCATAAAATCAGCACAGTTTCCCACAAAATTCAAGAAAAAACACCACAAAATTCCCTAAATCTTCTCAAAATACCACAAAATTCTAGAAAAATATCCCACCAAATCTCCACAAATTCCCACAAAATACATGAGAAATCCCTCAAGATCCCTAAATCGCCTCAATATCCCACAAAATCACACAAAAATCACACAAAACCTCCACAAGTTTCCACAAAATCTAAAACAAATTCCTCAAAATTCTTCAAGTCTCCTCAGAATCCCACACAATTCCAGAAAAAACACACAAAATTCCAGAGAAGTCCCACAAAACTCCCTAAATCATTTCAAAACCCTACCAATTCACAGGAATGTCCCACAAAATCTCCACCAATTCCCAGAACATCCCACAAAAATCTCACAAAAATCCCTAAATCTTCTGAAAACTCGACCAAATTCCAGAA
Source organism: Cyanistes caeruleus (assembly GCF_971803275.1). Classification (NCBI taxonomy): domain Eukaryota; kingdom Metazoa; phylum Chordata; class Aves; order Passeriformes; family Paridae; genus Cyanistes; species Cyanistes caeruleus. The sequence goes on from NC_141704.1 coordinate 64,301,156, forward strand.
ACGCCCCATAAAATCAGCACAGTTTCCCACAAAATTCAAGAAAAAACACCACAAAATTCCCTAAACCTTTTCAAAATACCACAAAATTCTTGAAAAGCCCCACCAAATTCCAGAAACATCCCACAAAATGTCCTCAATATCCAACAAAATCCCAGAAAAGTCCCACAAAATTCCCTAAATCTTCTGAAAACTCTACCAAATTCCAGAAAAATCCCACAGAATCTCCACAAATTCCCACAGAATACATGACAAATCCCTGATAATTCGTCAGTTCTCTACAGAATCTCACCAAATTCCTAAAAAGTCCCTCAAAGTTCCACAAACATCCCACAAAATCTCCCCGGAATCCAATAAAATTCCAGGAAAAATCCCACAAAATTCCCTAAATCTTCTCAAAACATGGCCAAAATCCACAAAAATCCCACCAAATCTCCACAAATTCCCACAGAATACATGAAAATACCCCTGATAATTCCTCAGTTCTCTACAGAATCTCACCAAATTCCAGAAAAGTCCCACAAAGTTCCACAAACATCCCACAAAATCTCCTCAATATACAACAAAATCCCAGAAAAATCACACAAAATTCCCTAAATCTTCTCAAAACACGACTAAATTCTAGAAAAATATCCCACCAAATCTCCACAAAATCCCACAAAATACATGAAAAATCCCTCAAGATCCCTAAATCGCCTCAATATCCCACAAAATCCCACAAAAATCACACAAAACCTCCGCAAGTTTCCACAAAATCTAAGAAAAATTCCTCAAAATTCTTCAAGTCTCCTCAAAACCACACAAAGTCCTTGAAAAGGCCCACCAAATTCCAGTAAAATCCCACAGATTCTCCACAAATTCCCACAAAATCTAAAACAAATTCCTCAAAATTCTTCAAGTCTCTTCAGAATCCCACACAATTCCAGAAAAAACACACAAAATTCCAGAGAAGTCCCACAAAACTCCCTAAATCATTTCAAAACCCTACCAATTCACAGGAATGTCCCACAAAATCTCCACCAATTCCCAGAACATCCCACAAAAATCCCACAAAAATCCCTAAATCTTCTGAAAACTCGACCAAATTCCAGAAACGCCCCATAAAATCAGCACAGTTTCCCACAAAATTCAAGAAAAAACACCACAAAATTCCCTAAATCTTCTCAAAATACCACAAAATTCTTGAAAAGCCCCACCAAATTCCAGAAACATCCCACAAAATTTCCTCAATACACAACAAAATCCCAGAAAAATCACACAAAATTCCCTAAATCTTCTCAAAACACGGCCAAAATCCACAAAAATCCCACCAAATCTCCACAAATTCCCACAGAATACATGAAAAATCCCTGATAATTCGTCAGTTCTCTACAGAATCTCACCAAATTCCTAAAAAGTCCCTCAAAGTTCCACAAACATCCCACAAAATCTCCTCAATATACAACAAAATTCAAGAAAAATCACACAAAATTCCCTAAATCTTCTCAAAACACAACCAAATTCTAGAAAAATATCCCACCAAATCTCCACAAATTCCCACAAAATACATGAGAAATCCCTCAAGATCCCTAAATCGCCTCAATATCCCAAAAAATTCCACAAAAATCCCACAAAACCTCCACAAGTTTCCACAAAATCTAAGAAAAATTCCTCAAAAGTCTTCAAGTCTCCTCAAAACCACACAAAGTCCTTGAAAAGGCCCACCAAATTCCAGTAAAATCCCACAGATTCTCCACAAATTCCCACAAAATCTAAAACAAATTCCTCAAAATTCTTCAAGCCTCCTCAGAATCCCACACAATTCCATAAAAAACACACAAAATTCCAGAGAAGTCCCACAAAACTCCCTAAATCATTTCAAAACCCTACCAATTCACAGGAATGTCCCACAAAATCTCCACCAATTCCCAGAACATCCCACAAAAATCTCACAAAAATCCCTAAATCTTCTGAAAACTCGACCAAATTCCAGAAACGCCCCATAAAATCAGCACAGTTTCCCACAAAATTCAAGAAAAAACACCACAAAATTCCCTAAACCTTTTCAAAATACCACAAAATTCTTGAAAAGCCCCACCAAATTCCAGAAACATCCCACAAAATGTCCTCAATATCCAACAAAATCCCAGAAAAGTCCCACAAAATTCCCTAAATCTTCTGAAAACTCTACCAAATTCCAGAAAAATCCCACAGAATCTCCACAAATTCCCACAGAATACATGACAAATCCCTGATAATTCGTCAGTTCTCTACAGAATCTCACCAAATTCCTAAAAAGTCCCTCAAAGTTCCACAAACATCCCACAAAATCTCCCCGGAATCCAATAAAATTCCAGGAAAAATCCCACAAAATTCCCTAAATCTTCTCAAAACATGGCCAAAATCCACAAAAATCCCACCGAATCTCCACAAATTCCCACAGAATACATGAAAATACCCCTGATAATTCCTCAGTTCTCTACAGAATCTCACCAAATTCCAGAAAAGTCCCTCAAAGTTCCACAAACATCCCACAAAATCTCCTCAATATCCAACAAAATCCCAGAAAAATCACACAAAATTCCCTAAATCTTCTCAAAACACGACTAAATTCTAGAAAAATGTCCCACCAAATCTCCACAAAATCCCACAAAATACATGAAAAATCCCTCAAGATCCCGAAATCGCCTCAATATCCCACAAAATCCCACAAAAATCACACAAAACCTCCGCAAGTTTCCACAAAATCTAAGAAAAATTCCTCAAAATTCTTCAAGTCTCCTCAAAACCACACAAAGTCCTTGAAAAGGCCCACCAAATTCCAGTAAAATCCCACACATTCTCCACAAATTCCCACAAAATCTAAAACAAATTCCTCAAAATTCTTCAAGTCTCCTCAGAATCCCACACAATTCCATAAAAAACACACAAAATTCCAGAGAAGTCCCACAAAACTCCCTAAATCATTTCAAAACCCTACCAATTCACAGGAATGTCCCACAAAATCTCCACCAATTCCCAGAACATCCCACAGAAATCCCACAAAAACCCCTAAATCTTCTGAAAACTCGACCAAATTCCAGAAACGCCCCATAAAATCAGCACAGTTTCCCACAAAATTCAAGAAAAAACACCACAAAATTCCCTAAATCTTCTCAAAATACCACAAAATTCTTGAAAAGCCCCACCAAATTCCAGAAACATCCCACAAAATTTCCTCAATACCCAACAAAATCCCAGAAAAATCACACAAAATTCCCTAAATCTTCTCAAAACATGGCCAAAATTCACAAAAATCCCACCAAATCTCCACAAATTCCCACAGAATACATGAAAAATCCCTGATAATTGGTCAGTTCTCTACAGAATCTCACCAAATTCCTAAAAAGTCCCTCAAAGTTCCACAAACATCCCACAAAATCTCCTCAATATCCCACAAAATTCAAGAAAAAACACCACAAAATTCCCTAAATCTTCTCAAAACACAACCAAATTCTAGAAAAATATCCCACCAAATCTCCACAAATTCCCACAAAATACATGAAAAATCCCTCAAGATCCCGAAATCGCCTCAATATCCCACAAAATCACACAAAAATCACACAAAACCTCCACAAGTTTCCACAAAATCTAAGAAAAATTCCTCAAAATTCTTCAAGTCTCCTCAAAACCACACAATTCCAGAAAAACCCCACAAAATTCCAGAGAAGTCCCACAAAACTCCCTAAATCATTTCAAAACCCTACCAATTCACAGGAATGTCCCACAAAATCTCCACCAATTCCCAGAACATCCCACAAAAATCCCACAAAAATCCCTAAATCTTCTGAAAACTCGACCAAATTCCAGAAACGCCCCATAAAATCAGCACAGTTTCCCACAAAATTCAAGAAAAAACACCACAAAATTCCCTAAATCTTCTCAAAATACCACAAAATTCTAGAAAAATATCCCACCAAATCTCCACAAATTCCCACAAAATACATGAGAAATCCCTCAAGATCCCTAAATCGCCTCAATATCCCACTAAATCACACAAAAATCCCACAAAACCTCCACAAGTTTCCACAAAATCTAAGAAAAATTCCTCAAAATTCTTCAAGTCTCCTCAAAACCACACAATTCCAGAAAAACCCCACAAAATTCCAGAGAAGTCCCACAAAACTCCCTAAATCATTTCAAAACCCTACCAATTCACAGGAATGTCCCACAAAATCTCCACCAATTCCCAGAACATCCCACAAAAATCCCACAAAAATCCCTAAATCTTCTGAAAACTCGACCAAATTCCAGAAACGCCCCATAAAATCAGCACAGTTTCCCACAAAATTCAAGAAAAAACACCACAAAATTCCCTAAATCTTCTCAAAACACAACCAAATTCTAGAAAAATATCCCACAAAATCTCCACAAATTCCCACAAAATACATGAGAAATCCCTCAAGATCCCTAAATCGCCTCAATATCCCACAAAATCACACAAAAATCACACAAAACCTCCACAAGTTTCCACAAAATCTAAAACAAATTCCTCAAAACTCTTCAAGTCTCCTCAGAATCCCACACAATTCCATAAAAAACACACAAAATTCCAGAGAAGTCCCACAAAACTCCCTAAATCATTTCAAAACCCTACCAATTCACAGGAATGTCCCACAAAATCTCCACCAATTCCCAGAACATCCCACAAAAATCTCACAAAAATCCCTAAATCTTCTGAAAACTCGACCAAATTCCAGAAACGCCCCATAAAATCAGCACAGTTTCCCACAAAATTCAAGAAAAAACACCACAAAATTCCCTAAACCTTTTCAAAATACCACAAAATTCTTGAAAAGCCCCACCAAATTCCAGAAACATCCCACAAAATGTCCTCAATATCCAACAAAATCCCAGAAAAGTCCCACAAAATTCCCTAAATCTTCTGAAAACTCTACCAAATTCCAGAAAAATCCCACAGAATCTCCACAAATTCCCACAGAATACATGACAAATCCCTGATAATTCGTCAGTTCTCTACAGAATCTCACCAAATTCCTAAAAAGTCCCTCAAAGTTCCACAAACATCCCACAAAATCTCCCCGGAATCCAATAAAATTCCAGGAAAAATCCCACAAAATTCCCTAAATCTTCTCAAAACATGGCCAAAATCCACAAAAATCCCACCAAATCTCCACAAATTCCCACAGAATACATGAAAATACCCCTGATAATTCCTCAGTTCTCTACAGAATCTCACCAAATTCCAGAAAAGTCCCTCAAAGTTCCACAAACATCCCACAAAATCTCCTCAATATACAACAAAATCCCAGAAAAATCACACAAAATTCCCTAAATCTTCTCAAAACACGACTAAATTCTAGAAAAATATCCCACCAAATCTCCACAAAATCCCACAAAATACATGAAAAATCCCTCAAGATCCCTAAATCGCCTCAATATCCCACAAAATCCCACAAAAATCACACAAAACCTCCGCAAGTTTCCACAAAATCTAAGAAAAATTCCTCAAAATTCTTCAAGTCTCCTCAAAACCACACAAAGTCCTTGAAAAGGCCCACCAAATTCCAGTAAAATCCCACAGATTCTCCACAAATTCCCACAAAATCTAAAACAAATTCCTCAAAATTCTTCAAGTCTCTTCAGAATCCCACACAATTCCAGAAAAAACACACAAAATTCCAGAGAAGTCCCACAAAACTCCCTAAATCATTTCAAAACCCTACCAATTCACAGGAATGTCCCACAAAATCTCCACCAATTCCCAGAACATCCCACAAAAATCCCACAAAAATCCCTAAATCTTCTGAAAACTCGACCAAATTCCAGAAACGCCCCATAAAATCAGCACAGTTTCCCACAAAATTCAAGAAAAAACACCACAAAATTCCCTAAATCTTCTCAAAATACCACAAAATTCTTGAAAAGCCCCACCAAATTCCAGAAACATCCCACAAAATTTCCTCAATACACAACAAAATCCCAGAAAAATCACACAAAATTCCCTAAATCTTCTCAAAACACGGCCAAAATCCACAAAAATCCCACCAAATCTCCACAAATTCCCACAGAATACATGAAAAATCCCTGATAATTGGTCAGTTCTCTACAGAATCTCACCAAATTCCTAAAAAGTCCCTCAAAGTTCCACAAACATCCCACAAAATCTCCTCAATATACAACAAAATTCAAGAAAAATCACACAAAATTCCCTAAATCTTCTCAAAACACAACCAAATTCTAGAAAAATATCCCACCAAATCTCCACAAATTCCCACAAAATACATGAGAAATCCCTCAAGATCCCTAAATCGCCTCAATATCCCAAAAAATTCCACAAAAATCCCACAAAACCTCCACAAGTTTCCACAAAATCTAAGAAAAATTCCTCAAAAGTCTTCAAGTCTCCTCAAAACCACACAAAGTCCTTGAAAAGGCCCACCAAATTCCAGTAAAATCCCACAGATTCTCCACAAATTCCCACAAAATCTAAAACAAATTCCTCAAAATTCTTCAAGCCTCCTCAGAATCCCACACAATTCCATAAAAAACACACAAAATTCCAGAGAAGTCCCACAAAACTCCCTAAATCATTTCAAAACCCTACCAATTCACAGGAATGTCCCACAAAATCTCCACCAATTCCCAGAACATCCCACAAAAATCTCACAAAAATCCCTAAATCTTCTGAAAACTCGACCAAATTCCAGAAACGCCCCATAAAATCAGCACAGTTTCCCACAAAATTCAAGAAAAAACACCACAAAATTCCCTAAACCTTTTCAAAATACCACAAAATTCTTGAAAAGCCCCACCAAATTCCAGAAACATCCCACAAAATGTCCTCAATATCCAACAAAATCCCAGAAAAGTCCCACAAAATTCCCTAAATCTTCTGAAAACTCTACCAAATTCCAGAAAAATCCCACAGAATCTCCACAAATTCCCACAGAATACATGACAAATCCCTGATAATTCGTCAGTTCTCTACAGAATCTCACCAAATTCCTAAAAAGTCCCTCAAAGTTCCACAAACATCCCACAAAATCTCCCCGGAATCCAATAAAATTCCAGGAAAAATCCCACAAAATTCCCTAAATCTTCTCAAAACATGGCCAAAATCCACAAAAATCCCACCGAATCTCCACAAATTCCCACAGAATACATGAAAATACCCCTGATAATTCCTCAGTTCTCTACAGAATCTCACCAAATTCCAGAAAAGTCCCTCAAAGTTCCACAAACATCCCACAAAATCTCCTCAATATCCAACAAAATCCCAGAAAAATCACACAAAATTCCCTAAATCTTCTCAAAACACGACTAAATTCTAGAAAAATGTCCCACCAAATCTCCACAAAATCCCACAAAATACATGAAAAATCCCTCAAGATCCCGAAATCGCCTCAATATCCCACAAAATCCCACAAAAATCACACAAAACCTCCGCAAGTTTCCACAAAATCTAAGAAAAATTCCTCAAAATTCTTCAAGTCTCCTCAAAACCACACAAAGTCCTTGAAAAGGCCCACCAAATTCCAGTAAAATCCCACACATTCTCCACAAATTCCCACAAAATCTAAAACAAATTCCTCAAAATTCTTCAAGTCTCCTCAGAATCCCACACAATTCCATAAAAAACACACAAAATTCCAGAGAAGTCCCACAAAACTCCCTAAATCATTTCAAAACCCTACCAATTCACAGGAATGTCCCACAAAATCTCCACCAATTCCCAGAACATCCCACAGAAATCCCACAAAAACCCCTAAATCTTCTGAAAACTCGACCAAATTCCAGAAACGCCCCATAAAATCAGCACAGTTTCCCACAAAATTCAAGAAAAAACACCACAAAATTCCCTAAATCTTCTCAAAATACCACAAAATTCTTGAAAAGCCCCACCAAATTCCAGAAACATCCCACAAAATTTCCTCAATACCCAACAAAATCCCAGAAAAATCACACAAAATTCCCTAAATCTTCTCAAAACATGGCCAAAATTCACAAAAATCCCACCAAATCTCCACAAATTCCCACAGAATACATGAAAAATCCCTGATAATTGGTCAGTTCTCTACAGAATCTCACCAAATTCCTAAAAAGTCCCTCAAAGTTCCACAAACATCCCACAAAATCTCCTCAATATCCCACAAAATTCAAGAAAAAACACCACAAAATTCCCTAAATCTTCTCAAAACACAACCAAATTCTAGAAAAATATCCCACCAAATCTCCACAAATTCCCACAAAATACATGAAAAATCCCTCAAGATCCCGAAATCGCCTCAATATCCCACAAAATCACACAAAAATCACACAAAACCTCCACAAGTTTCCACAAAATCTAAGAAAAATTCCTCAAAATTCTTCAAGTCTCCTCAAAACCACACAATTCCAGAAAAACCCCACAAAATTCCAGAGAAGTCCCACAAAACTCCCTAAATCATTTCAAAACCCTACCAATTCACAGGAATGTCCCACAAAATCTCCACCAATTCCCAGAACATCCCACAAAAATCCCACAAAAATCCCTAAATCTTCTGAAAACTCGACCAAATTCCAGAAACGCCCCATAAAATCAGCACAGTTTCCCACAAAATTCAAGAAAAAACACCACAAAATTCCCTAAATCTTCTCAAAATACCACAAAATTCTAGAAAAATATCCCACCAAATCTCCACAAATTCCCACAAAATACATGAGAAATCCCTCAAGATCCCTAAATCGCCTCAATATCCCACTAAATCACACAAAAATCACACAAAACCTCCACAAGTTTCCACAAAATCTAAGAAAAATTCCTCAAAATTCTTCAAGTCTCCTCAAAACCACACAATTCCAGAAAAACCCCACAAAATTCCAGAGAAGTCCCACAAAACTCCCTAAATCATTTCAAAACCCTACCAATTCACAGGAATGTCCCACAAAATCTCCACCAATTCCCAGAACATCCCACAAAAATCCCACAAAAATCCCTAAATCTTCTGAAAACTCGACCAAATTCCAGAAACGCCCCATAAAATCAGCACAGTTTCCCACAAAATTCAAGAAAAAACACCACAAAATTCCCTAAATCTTCTCAAAACACAACCAAATTCTAGAAAAATATCCCACAAAATCTCCACAAATTCCCACAAAATACATGAGAAATCCCTCAAGATCCCTAAATCGCCTCAATATCCCACAAAATCACACAAAAATCAGACAAAACCTCCACAAGTTTCCACAAAATCTAAAACAAATTCCTCAAAACTCTTCAAGTCTCCTCAGAATCCCACACAATTCCATAAAAAACACACAAAATTCCAGAGAAGTCCCACAAAACTCCCTAAATCATTTCAAAACCCTACCAATTCACAGGAATGTCCCACAAAATCTCCACCAATTCCCAGAACATCCCACAAAAATCCCACAAAAATCCCTAAATCTTCTGAAAACTCGACCAAATTCCAGAAACGCCCCATAAAATCAGCACAGTTTCCCACAAAATTCAAGAAAAAACACCACAAAATTCCCTAAATCTTCTCAAAATACCACAAAATTCTTGAAAAGCCCCACCAAATTCCAGAAACATCCCACAAAATTTCCTCAATACACAACAAAATCCCAGAAAAATCACACAAAATTCCCTAAATCTTCTCAAAACATGGCCAAAATCCACAAAAATCCCGCCAAATCTCCACAAATTCCCACAGAATACATGAAAAATCCCTGATAATTGGTCAGTTCTCTACAGAATCTCACCAAATTCCTAAAAAGTCCCTCAAAGTTCCACAAACATCCCACAAAATCTCCTCAATATCCCACAAAATTCAAGAAAAAACACCACAAAATTCCCTAAATCTTCTCAAAACACAACCAAATTCTAGAAAAATATCCCACCAAATCTCCACAAATTCCCACAAAATACATGAAAAATCCCTCAAGATCCCGAAATCGCCTCAATATCCCACAAAATCACACAAAAATCACACAAAACCTCCACAAGTTTCCACAAAATCTAAGAAAAATTCCTCAAAATTCTTCAAGTCTCCTCAAAACCACACAATTCCAGAAAAACCCCACAAAATTCCAGAGAAGTCCCACAAAACTCCCTAAATCATTTCAAAACCCTACCAATTTACAGGAATGTCCCACAAAATCTCCACCAATTCCCAGAACATCCCACAAAAATCCCACAAAAATCCCTAAATCTTCTGAAAACTCGACCAAATTCCAGAAACGCCCCATAAAATCAGCACAGTTTCCCACAAAATTCAAGAAAAAACACCACAAAATTCCCTAAATCTTCTCAAAACACAACCAAATTCTAGAAAAATATCCCACCAAATCTCCACAAATTCCCACAAAATACATGAAAAATCCCTCAAGATCCCGAAATCGCCTCAATATCCCACAAAATCACACAAAAATCACACAAAACCTCCACAAGTTTCCACAAAATCTAAGAAAAATTCCTCAAAATTCTTCAAGTCTCCTCAAAACCACACAATTCCAGAAAAACCCCACAAAATTCCAGAGAAGTCCCACAAAACTCCCTAAATCATTTCAAAACCCTACCAATTCACAGGAATGTCCCACAAAATCTCCACCAATTCCCAGAACATCCCACAAAAATCCCACAAAAATCCCTAAATCTTCTGAAAACTCGACCAAATTCCAGAAACGCCCCATAAAATCAGCACAGTTTCCCACAAAATTCAAGAAAAAACACCACAAAATTCCCTAAATCTTCTCAAAACACAACCAAATTCTAGAAAAATATCCCACCAAATCTCCACAAATTCCCACAAAATACATGAGAAATCCCTCAAGATCCCTAAATCGCCTCAATATCCCACAAAATCACGCAAAAATCACACAAAACCTCCACAAGTTTCCACAAAATCTAAAACAAATTCCTCAAAACTCTTCAAGTCTCCTCAGAATCCCACACAATTCCAGAAAAAACACACAAAATTCCAGAGAAGTCCCACAAAACTCCCTAAATCATTTCAAAACCCTACCAATTCACAGGAATGTCCCACAAAATCTCCACCAATTCCCAGAACATCCCACAAAAATCTCACAAAAATCCCTAAATCTTCTGAAAACTCGACCAAATTCCAGAAACGCCCCATAAAATCAGCACAGTTTCCCACAAAATTCAAGAAAAAACACCACAAAATTCCCTAAACCTTTTCAAAATACCACAAAATTCTTGAAAAGCCCCACCAAATTCCAGAAACATCCCACAAAATGTCTTCAATATCCAACAAAATCCCAGAAAAGTCCCACAAAATTCCTTAAATCTTCTGAAAACTCTACCAAATTCCAGAAAAATCCCACAGAATCTCCACAAATTCCCACAGAATACATGACAAATCCCTGATAATTCGTCAGTTCTCTACAGAATCTCACCAAATTCCTAAAAAGTCCCTCAAAGTTCCACAAACATCCCACAAAATCTCCCCGGAATCCAATAAAATTCCAGGAAAAATCCCACAAAATTCCCTAAATCTTCTCAAAACATGGCCAAAATCCACAAAAATCCCACCGAATCTCCACAAATTCCCACAGAATACATGAAAATACCCCTGATAATTCCTCAGTTCTCTACAGAATCTCACCAAATTCCAGAAAAGTCCCTCAAAGTGCCAAAAACATCCCACAAAATCTCCTCAATATACAACAAAATCCCAGAAAAATCACACAAAATTCCCTAAATCTTCTCAAAACACGACTAAATTCTAGAAAAATATCCCACCAAATCTCCACAAAATCCCACAAAATACATGAAAAATCCCTGATAATTGGTCAGTTCTCTACAGAATCTCACCAAATTCCTAAAAAGTCCCTCAAACTTCCTCAAACATCCCACAAAATCTCCTCAATATCCCACAAAATTCAAGAAAAATCACACAAAATTCCCTAAATCTTCTCAAAACACAACCAAATTCTAGAAAAATATCCCACCAAATCTCCACAAATTCCCACAAAATACATGAGAAATCCCTCAAGATCCCTAAATCGCCTCAATATCCCACAAAATCACACAAAAATCACACAAAACCTCCACAAGTTTCCACAAAATCTAAGAAAAATTCCTCAAAATTCTTCAAGTCTCCTCAAAACCACACAAAGTCCTTGAAAAGGCCCACCAAATTCCAGTAAAATCCCACAGATTCTCCACAAATTCCCACAAAATCTAAAACAAATTCCTCAAAATTCTTCAAGTCTCCTCAGAATCCCACACAATTCCATAAAAAACACACAAAATTCCAGAGAAGTCCCACAAAACTCCCTAAATCATTTCAAAACCCTACCAATTCACAGGAATGTCCCACAAAATCTCCACCAATTCCCAGAACATCCCACAAAAATCTCACAAAAATCCCTAAATCTTCTGAAAACTCGACCAAATTCCAGAAACGCCCCATAAAATCAGCACAGTTTCCCACAAAATTCAAGAAAAAACACCACAAAATTCCCTAAATCTTCTCAAAACACAACCAAATTCTAGAAAAATATCCCACCAAATCTCCACAAATTCCACAAAATACATGAAAAATCCCTCAAGATCCCTAAATTGCCTCAATATCCCACAAAATCACACAAAAATCCCACAAAACCTCCACAAGTTTCCACAAAATCTAAGAAAAATTCCTCAAAATTCTTCAAGTCTCCTCAGAATCCCACACAATTCCAGAAAAAACACACAAAATTCCAGAGAAGTCCCACAAAACTCCCTAAATCATTTCAAACCCTACCAATTCACAGGAATGTCCCACAAAATCTCCACCAATTCCCAGAACATCCCACAAAAATCCCACAAAAATCCCTAAATCTTCTGAAAACTCGACCAAATTCCAGAAACGCCCCATAAAATCAGCACAGTTTCCCACAAAATTCAAGAAAAAACACCACAAAATTCCCTAAATCTTCTCAAAATACCACAAAATTCTAGAAAAATATCCCACCAAATCTCCACAAATTCCCACAAAATACATGAGAAATCCCTCAAGATCCCTAAATCGCCTCAATATCCCACAAAATCACACAAAAATCACACAAAACCTCCACAAGTTTCCACAAAATCTAAAACAAATTCCTCAAAATTCTTCAAGTCTCCTCAGAATCCCACACAATTCCAGAAAAAACACACAAAATTCCAGAGAAGTCCCACAAAACTCCCTAAATCATTTCAAAACCCTACCAATTCACAGGAATGTCCCACAAAATCTCCACCAATTCCCAGAACATCCCACAAAAATCTCACAAAAATCCCTAAATCTTCTGAAAACTCGACCAAATTCCAGAAACGCCCCATAAAATCAGCACAGTTTCCCACAAAATTCAAGAAAAAACACCACAAAATTCCCTAAACCTTTTCAAAATACCACAAAATTCTTGAAAAGCCCCACCAAATTCCAGAAACATCCCACAAAATGTCCTCAATATCCAACAAAATCCCAGAAAAGTCCCACAAAATTCCCTAAATCTTCTCAAAACTCTACCAAATTCCAGAAAAATCCCACAGAATCTCCACAAATTCCCACAGAATACATGACAAATCCCTGATAATTCGTCAGTTCTCTACAGAATCTCACCAAATTCCTAAAAAGTCCCTCAAAGTTCCACAAACATCCCACAAAATCTCCCCGGAATCCAATAAAATTCCAGGAAAAATCCCACAAAATTCCCTAAATCTTCTCAAAACATGGCCAAAATCCACAAAAATCCCACCAAATCTCCACAAATTCCCACAGAATACATGAAAATACCCCTGATAATTCCTCAGTTCTCTACAGAATCTCACCAAATTCCAGAAAAGTCCCTCAAAGTTCCACAAACATCCCACAAAATCTCCTCAATATACAACAAAATCCCAGAAAAATCACACAAAATTCCCTAAATCTTCTCAAAACACGACTAAATTCTAGAAAAATATCCCACCAAATCTCCACAAAATCCCACAAAATACATGAAAAATCCCTGATAATTGGTCAGTTCTCTACAGAATCTCACCAAATTCCTAAAAAGTCCCTCAAACTTCCTCAAACATCCCACAAAATCTCCTCAATATCCCACAAAATTCAAGAAAAATCACACAAAATTCCCTAAATCTTCTCAAAACACAACCAAATTCTAGAAAAATATCCCACCAAATCTCCACAAATTCCCACAAAATACATGAGAAATCCCTCAAGATCCCTAAATCGCCTCAATATCCCACAAAATCACACAAAAATCACACAAAACCTCCACAAGTTTCCACAAAATCTAAGAAAAATTCCTCAAAATTCTTCAAGTCTCCTCAAAACCACACAAAGTCCTTGAAAAGGCCCACCAAATTCCAGTAAAATCCCACAGATTCTCCACAAATTCCCACAAAATCTAAAACAAATTCCTCAAAATTCTTCAAGTCTCCTCAGAATCCCACACAATTCCATAAAAAACACACAAAATTCCAGAGAAGTCCCACAAAACTCCCTAAATCATTTCAAAACCCTACCAATTCACAGGAATGTCCCACAAAATCTCCACCAATTCCCAGAACATCCCACAAAAATCTCACAAAAATCCCTAAATCTTCTGAAAACTCGACCAAATTCCAGAAACGCCCCATAAAATCAGCACAGTTTCCCACAAAATTCAAGAAAAAACACCACAAAATTCCCTAAATCTTCTCAAAACACAACCAAATTCTAGAAAAATATCCCACCAAATCTCCACAAATTCCACAAAATACATGAAAAATCCCTCAAGATCCCTAAATTGCCTCAATATCCCACAAAATCACACAAAAATCCCACAAAACCTCCACAAGTTTCCACAAAATCTAAGAAAAATTCCTCAAAATTCTTCAAGTCTCCTCAGAATCCCACACAATTCCAGAAAAAACACACAAAATTCCAGAGAAGTCCCACAAAACTCCCTAAATCATTTCAAACCCTACCAATTCACAGGAATGTCCCACAAAATCTCCACCAATTCCCAGAACATCCCACAAAAATCCCACAAAAATCCCTAAATCTTCTGAAAACTCGACCAAATTCCAGAAACGCCCCATAAAATCAGCACAGTTTCCCACAAAATTCAAGAAAAAACACCACAAAATTCCCTAAATCTTCTCAAAATACCACAAAATTCTAGAAAAATATCCCACCAAATCTCCACAAATTCCCACAAAATACATGAGAAATCCCTCAAGATCCCTAAATCGCCTCAATATCCCACAAAATCACACAAAAATCACACAAAACCTCCACAAGTTTCCACAAAATCTAAAACAAATTCCTCAAAATTCTTCAAGTCTCCTCAGAATCCCACACAATTCCAGAAAAAACACACAAAATTCCAGAGAAGTCCCACAAAACTCCCTAAATCATTTCAAAACCCTACCAATTCACAGGAATGTCCCACAAAATCTCCACCAATTCCCAGAACATCCCACAAAAATCTCACAAAAATCCCTAAATCTTCTGAAAACTCGACCAAATTCCAGAAACGCCCCATAAAATCAGCACAGTTTCCCACAAAATTCAAGAAAAAACACCACAAAATTCCCTAAACCTTTTCAAAATACCACAAAATTCTTGAAAAGCCCCACCAAATTCCAGAAACATCCCACAAAATGTCCTCAATATCCAACAAAATCCCAGAAAAGTCCCACAAAATTCCCTAAATCTTCTCAAAACTCTACCAAATTCCAGAAAAATCCCACAGAATCTCCACAAATTCCCACAGAATACATGACAAATCCCTGATAATTCGTCAGTTCTCTACAGAATCTCACCAAATTCCTAAAAAGTCCCTCAAAGTTCCACAAACATCCCACAAAATCTCCCCGGAATCCAATAAAATTCCAGGAAAAATCCCACAAAATTCCCTAAATCTTCTCAAAACATGGCCAAAATCCACAAAAATCCCACCAAATCTCCACAAATTCCCACAGAATACATGAAAATACCCCTGATAATTCCTCAGTTCTCTACAGAATCTCACCAAATTCCAGAAAAGTCCCTCAAAGTTCCACAAACATCCCACAAAATCTCCTCAATATACAACAAAATTCAAGAAAAATCACACAAAATTCCCTAAATCTTCTCAAAACACGACTAAATTCTAGAAAAAT
The DNA here is from genome assembly GCF_971803275.1 of Cyanistes caeruleus. Taxonomy (NCBI): domain Eukaryota; kingdom Metazoa; phylum Chordata; class Aves; order Passeriformes; family Paridae; genus Cyanistes; species Cyanistes caeruleus. The sequence continues at coordinate 64,317,252 of NC_141704.1, forward strand.
ATCCCACCAAATCTCCACAAAATCCCACAAAATACATGAAAAATCCCTCAAGATCCCGAAATCGCCTCAATATCCCACAAAATCCCACAAAAATCACACAAAACCTCCGCAAGTTTCCACAAAATCTAAGAAAAATTCCTCAAAATTCTTCAAGTCTCCTCAAAACCACACAAAGTCCTTGAAAAGGCCCACCAAATTCCAGTAAAATCCCACAGATTCTCCACAAATTCCCACAAAATCTAAAACAAATTCCTCAAAATTCTTCAAGTCTCCTCAGAATCCCACACAATTCCAGAAAAAACACACAAAATTCCAGAGAAGTCCCACAAAACTCCCTAAATCATTTCAAAACCCTACCAATTCACAGGAATGTCCCACAAAATCTCCACCAATTCCCAGAACATCCCACAAAAATCCCACAAAAATCCCTAAATCTTCTGAAAACTCGACCAAATTCCAGAAACGCCCCATAAAATCAGCACAGTTTCCCACAAAATTCAAGAAAAAACACCACAAAATTCCCTAAATCTTCTCAAAATACCACAAAATTCTTGAAAAGCCCCACCAAATTCCAGAAACATCCCACAAAATTTCCTCAATACACAACAAAATCCCAGAAAAATCACACAAAATTCCCTAAATCTTCTCAAAACACGGCCAAAATCCACAAAAATCCCACAGAATCTCCACAAATTCCCACAGAATACATGAAAAATCCCTGATAATTCGTCAGTTCTCTACAGAATCTCACCAAATTCCTAAAAAGTCCCTCAAAGTTCCACAAACATCCCACAAAATCTCCTCAATATCCCACAAAATTCAAGAAAAATCACACAAAATTCCCTAAATCTTCTCAAAACACAACCAAATTCTAGAAAAATATCCCACCAAATCTCCACAAATTCCCACAAAATACATGAAAAATCCCTCAAGATCCCTAAATCGCCTCAATATCCCAAAAAATTCCACAAAAATCCCACAAAACCTCCACAAGTTTCCAAAAAATCTAAGAAAAATTCCTCAAAAGTCTTCAAGTCTCCTCAAAACCACACAAAGTCCTTGAAAAGGCCCACCAAATTCCAGTAAAATCCCACAGATTCTCCACAAATTCCCACAAAATCTAAAACAAATTCCTCAAAATTCTTCAAGCCTCCTCAGAATCCCACACAATTCCATAAAAAACACACAAAATTCCAGAGAAGTCCCACAAAACTCCCTAAATCATTTCAAAACCCTACCAATTCACAGGAATGTCCCACAAAATCTCCACCAATTCCCAGAACATCCCACAGAAATCCCACAAAAATCCCTAAATCTTCTGAAAACTCGACCAAATTCCAGAAACGCCCCATAAAATCAGCACAGTTTCCCACAAAATTCAAGAAAAAACACCACAAAATTCCCTAAACCTTTTCAAAATACCACAAAATTCTTGAAAAGCCCCACCAAATTCCAGAAACATCCCACAAAATGTCCTCAATATCCAACAAAATCCCAGAAAAGTCCCACAAAATTCCCTAAATCTTCTCAAAACTCTACCAAATTCCAGAAAAATCCCACAGAATCTCCACAAATTCCCACAGAATACATGACAAATCCCTGATAATTCGTCAGTTCTCTACAGAATCTCACCAAATTCCTAAAAAGTCCCTCAAAGTTCCACAAACATCCCACAAAATCTCCCCGGAATCCAATAAAATTCCAGGAAAAATCCCACAAAATTCCCTAAATCTTCTCAAAACATGGCCAAAATCCACAAAAATCCCACCGAATCTCCACAAATTCCCACAGAATACATGAAAATACCCCTGATAATTCGTCAGTTCTCTACAGAATCTCACCAAATTCCAGAAAAGTCCCTCAAAGTTCCACAAACATCCCACAAAATCTCCTCAATATACAACAAAATCCCAGAAAAATCACACAAAATTCCCTAAATCTTCTCAAAACACGACTAAATTCTAGAAAAATATCCCACCAAATCTCCACAAATTCCCACAAAATACATGAAAAATCCCTCAAGATCCCGAAATCGCCTCAATATCCCACAAAATCCCACAAAAATCACACAAAACCTCCGCAAGTTTCCACAAAATCTAAGAAAAATTCCTCAAAATTCTTCAAGTCTCCTCAAAACCACACAAAGTCCTTGAAAAGGCCCACCAAATTCCAGTAAAATCCCACAGATTCTCCACAAATTCCCACAAAATCTAAAACAAATTCCTCAAAATTCTTCAAGTCTCCTCAGAATCCCACACAATTCCATAAAAAACACACAAAATTCCAGAGAAGTCCCACAAAACTCCCTAAATCATTTCAAAACCCTACCAATTCACAGGAATGTCCCACAAAATCTCCACCAATTCCCAGAACATCCCCCAGAAATCCCACAAAAATCCCTAAATCTTCTGAAAACTCGACCAAATTCCAGAAACGCCCCATAAAATCAGCACAGTTTCCCACAAAATTCAAGAAAAAACACCACAAAATTCCCTAAATCTTCTCAAAATACCACAAAATTCTTGAAAAGCCCCACCAAATTCCAGAAACATCCCACAAAATTTCCTCAATACCCAACAAAATCCCAGAAAAATCACACAAAATTCCCTAAATCTTCTCAAAACACGGCCAAAATCCACAAAAATCCCACCAAATCTCCACAAATTCCCACAGAATACATGAAAAATCCCTGATAATTCGTCAGTTCTCTACAGAATCTCACCAAATTCCTAAAAAGTCCCTCAAAGTTCCACAAACATCCCACAAAATCTCCTCAATATCCCACAAAATTCAAGAAAAAACACCACAAAATTCCCTAAATCTTCTCAAAACACAACCAAATTCTAGAAAAATATCCCACCAAATCTCCACAAATTCCCACAAAATACATGAAAAATCCCTCAAGATCCCGAAATCGCCTCAATATCCCACAAAATCCCACAAAAATCACACAAAACCTCCGCAAGTTTCCACAAAATCTAAGAAAAATTCCTCAAAATTCTTCAAGTCTCCTCAAAACCACACAAAGTTCGTGAAAAGGCCCACCAAATTCCAGTAAAATCCCACAGATTCTCCACAAATTCCCACAAAATCTAAAACAAATTCCTCAAAATTCTTCAAGCCTCCTCAGAATCCCACACAATTCCATAAAAAACACACAAAATTCCAGAGAAGTCCCACAAAACTCCCTAAATCATTTCAAAACCCTACCAATTCACAGGAATGTCCCACAAAATCTCCACCAATTCCCAGAACATCCCACAGAAATCCCACAAAAATCCCTAAATCTTCTGAAAACTCGACCAAATTCCAGAAACGCCCCATAAAATCAGCACAGTTTCCCACAAAATTCAAGAAAAAACACCACAAAATTCCCTAAATCTTCTCAAAATACCACAAAATTCTTGAAAAGCCCCACCAAATTCCAGAAACATCCCACAAAATTTCCTCAATACACAACAAAATCCCAGAAAAATCACACAAAATTCCCTAAATCTTCTGAAAACTCTACCAAATTCCAGAAAAATCCCACAGAATCTCCACAAATTCCCACAGAATACATGAAAAATCCCTGATAATTCGTCAGTTCTCTACAGAATCTCACCAAATTCCTAAAAAGTCCCTCAAAGTTCCACAAACATCCCACAAAATCTCCTCAATATCCCACAAAATTCAAGAAAAAACACCACAAAATTCCCTAAATCTTCTCAAAACACAACCAAATTCTAGAAAAATATCCCACCAAATCTCCACAAATTCCCACAAAATACATGAAAAATCCCTCAAGATCCCGAAATCGCCTCAATATCCCACAAAATCACACAAAAATCACACAAAACCTCCACAAGTTTCCACAAAATCTAAGAAAAATTCCTCAAAATTCTTCAAGTCTCCTCAAAACCACACAATTCCAGAAAAACCCCACAAAATTCCAGAGAAGTCCCACAAAACTCCCTAAATCATTTCAAAACCCTACCAATTCACAGGAATGTCCCACAAAATCTCCACCAATTCCCAGAACATCCCACAAAAATCCCACAAAAATCCCTAAATCTTCTGAAAACTCGACCAAATTCCAGAAACGCCCCATAAAATCAGCACAGTTTCCCACAAAATTCAAGAAAAAACACCACAAAATTCCCTAAATCTTCTCAAAACACAACCAAATTCTAGAAAAATATCCCACCAAATCTCCACAAATTCCCACAAAATACATGAGAAATCCCTCAAGATCCCTAAATCGCCTCAATATCCCACAAAATCACACAAAAATCACACAAAACCTCCACAAGTTTCCACAAAATCTAAGAAAAATTCCTCAAAATTCTTCAAGTCTCCTCAAAACCACACAAAGTCCTTGAAAAGGCCCACCAAATTCCAGTAAAATCCCACAGATTCTCCACAAATTCCCACAAAATCTAAAACAAATTCCTCAAAATTCTTCAAGTCTCCTCAGAATCCCACACAATTCCATAAAAAACACACAAAATTCCAGAGAAGTCCCACAAAACTCCCTAAATCATTTCAAAACCCTACCAATTCACAGGAATGTCCCACAAAATCTCCACCAATTCCCAGAACATCCCACAAAAATCTCACAAAAATCCCTAAATCTTCTGAAAACTCGACCAAATTCCAGAAACGCCCCATAAAATCAGCACAGTTTCCCACAAAATTCAAGAAAAAACACCACAAAATTCCCTAAATCTTCTCAAAACACAACCAAATTCTAGAAAAATATCCCACCAAATCTCCACAAATTCCACAAAATACATGAAAAATCCCTCAAGATCCCTAAATTGCCTCAATATCCCACAAAATCACACAAAAATCCCACAAAACCTCCACAAGTTTCCACAAAATCTAAGAAAAATTCCTCAAAATTCTTCAAGTCTCCTCAGAATCCCACACAATTCCAGAAAAAACACACAAAATTCCAGAGAAGTCCCACAAAACTCCCTAAATCATTTCAAACCCTACCAATTCACAGGAATGTCCCACAAAATCTCCACCAATTCCCAGAACATCCCACAAAAATCCCACAAAAATCCCTAAATCTTCTGAAAACTCGACCAAATTCCAGAAACGCCCCATAAAATCAGCACAGTTTCCCACAAAATTCAAGAAAAAACACCACAAAATTCCCTAAATCTTCTCAAAATACCACAAAATTCTAGAAAAATATCCCACCAAATCTCCACAAATTCCCACAAAATACATGAGAAATCCCTCAAGATCCCTAAATCGCCTCAATATCCCACAAAATCACACAAAAATCACACAAAACCTCCACAAGTTTCCACAAAATCTAAAACAAATTCCTCAAAATTCTTCAAGTCTCCTCAGAATCCCACACAATTCCAGAAAAAACACACAAAATTCCAGAGAAGTCCCACAAAACTCCCTAAATCATTTCAAAACCCTACCAATTCACAGGAATGTCCCACAAAATCTCCACCAATTCCCAGAACATCCCACAAAAATCTCACAAAAATCCCTAAATCTTCTGAAAACTCGACCAAATTCCAGAAACGCCCCATAAAATCAGCACAGTTTCCCACAAAATTCAAGAAAAAACACCACAAAATTCCCTAAACCTTTTCAAAATACCACAAAATTCTTGAAAAGCCCCACCAAATTCCAGAAACATCCCACAAAATGTCCTCAATATCCAACAAAATCCCAGAAAAGTCCCACAAAATTCCCTAAATCTTCTCAAAACTCTACCAAATTCCAGAAAAATCCCACAGAATCTCCACAAATTCCCACAGAATACATGACAAATCCCTGATAATTCGTCAGTTCTCTACAGAATCTCACCAAATTCCTAAAAAGTCCCTCAAAGTTCCACAAACATCCCACAAAATCTCCCCGGAATCCAATAAAATTCCAGGAAAAATCCCACAAAATTCCCTAAATCTTCTCAAAACATGGCCAAAATCCACAAAAATCCCACCAAATCTCCACAAATTCCCACAGAATACATGAAAATACCCCTGATAATTCCTCAGTTCTCTACAGAATCTCACCAAATTCCAGAAAAGTCCCTCAAAGTGCCAAAAACATCCCACAAAATCTCCTCAATATACAACAAAATCCCAGAAAAATCACACAAAATTCCCTAAATCTTCTCAAAACACGACTAAATTCTAGAAAAATATCCCACCAAATCTCCACAAATTCCCACAAAATACATGAAAAATCCCTCAAGATCCCGAAATCGCCTCAATATCCCACAAAATCCCACAAAAATCACACAAAACCTCCGCAAGTTTCCACAAAATCTAAGAAAAATTCCTCAAAATTCTTCAAGTCTCCTCAAAACCACACAAAGTCCTTGAAAAGGCCCACCAAATTCCAGTAAAATCCCACAGATTCTCCACAAATTCCCACAAAATCTAAAACAAATTCCTCAAAATTCTTCAAGTCTCCTCAGAATCCCACACAATTCCATAAAAAACACACAAAATTCCAGAGAAGTCCCACAAAACTCCCTAAATCATTTCAAAACCCTACCAATTCACAGGAATGTCCCACAAAATCTCCACCAATTCCCAGAACATCCCACAGAAATCCCACAAAAATCCCTAAATCTTCTGAAAACTCGACCAAATTCCAGAAACGCCCCATAAAATCAGCACAGTTTCCCACAAAATTCAAGAAAAAACACCACAAAATTCCCTAAATCTTCTCAAAATACCACAAAATTCTTGAAAAGCCCCACCAAATTCCAGAAACATCCCACAAAATTTCCTCAATACCCAACAAAATCCCAGAAAAATCACACAAAATTCCCTAAATCTTCTCAAAACACGGCCAAAATCCACAAAAATCCCACCAAATCTCCACAAATTCCCACAGAATACATGAAAAATCCCTGATAATTGGTCAGTTCTCTACAGAATCTCACCAAATTCCTAAAAAGTCCCTCAAAGTTCCACAAACATCCCACAAAATCTCCTCAATATCCCACAAAATTCAAGAAAAAACACCACAAAATTCCCTAAATCTTCTCAAAACACAACCAAATTCTAGAAAAATATCCCACCAAATCTCCACAAATTCCCACAAAATACATGAAAAATCCCTCAAGATCCCGAAATCGCCTCAATATCCCACAAAATCCCACAAAAATCACACAAAACCTCCGCAAGTTTCCACAAAATCTAAGAAAAATTCCTCAAAATTCTTCAAGTCTCCTCAAAACCACACAAAGTTCGTGAAAAGGCCCACCAAATTCCAGTAAAATCCCACAGATTCTCCACAAATTCCCACAAAATCTAAAACAAATTCCTCAAAATTCTTCAAGTCTCCTCAGAATCCCACACAATTCCATAAAAAACACACAAAATTCCAGAGAAGTCCCACAAAACTCCCTAAATCATTTCAAAACCCTACCAATTCACAGGAATGTCCCACAAAATCTCCACCAATTCCCAGAACATCCCACAGAAATCCCACAAAAATCCCTAAATCTTCTGAAAACTCGACCAAATTCCAGAAACGCCCCATAAAATCAGCACAGTTTCCCACAAAATTCAAGAAAAAACACCACAAAATTCCCTAAATCTTCTCAAAATACCACAAAATTCTTGAAAAGCCCCACCAAATTCCAGAAACATCCCACAAAATTTCCTCAATACACAACAAAATCCCAGAAAAATCACACAAAATTCCCTAAATCTTCTGAAAACTCTACCAAATTCCAGAAAAATCCCACAGAATCTCCACAAATTCCCACAGAATACATGAAAAATCCCTGATAATTTGTCAGTTCTCTACAGAATCTCACCAAATTCCTAAAAAGTCCCTCAAAGTTCCACAAACATCCCACAAAATCTCCTCAATATCCCACAAAATTCAAGAAAAAACACCACAAAATTCCCTAAATCTTCTCAAAACACAACCAAATTCTAGAAAAATATCCCACCAAATCTCCACAAATTCCCACAAAATACATGAAAAATCCCTCAAGATCCCGAAATCGCCTCAATATCCCACAAAATCACACAAAAATCACACAAAACCTCCACAAGTTTCCACAAAATCTAAGAAAAATTCCTCAAAATTCTTCAAGTCTCCTCAAAACCACACAATTCCAGAAAAACCCCACAAAATTCCAGAGAAGTCCCACAAAACTCCCTAAATCATTTCAAAACCCTACCAATTCACAGGAATGTCCCACAAAATCTCCACCAATTCCCAGAACATCCCACAAAAATCCCACAAAAATCCCTAAATCTTCTGAAAACTCGACCAAATTCCAGAAACGCCCCATAAAATCAGCACAGTTTCCCACAAAATTCAAGAAAAAACACCACAAAATTCCCTAAATCTTCTCAAAACACAACCAAATTCTAGAAAAATATCCCACCAAATCTCCACAAATTCCCACAAAATACATGAAAAATCCCTCAAGATCCCTAAATCGCCTCAATATCCCACAAAATCAAACAAAAATCACACAAAACCTCCACAAGTTTCCACAAAATCTAAGAAAAATTCCTCAAAATACTTCAAGTCTCCTCAAAACCACACAAAGTCCTTGAAAAGGCCCACCAAATTCCAGTAAAATCCCACAGATTCTCCACAAATTCCCACAAAATCTAAAACAAATTCCTCAAAATTCTTCAAGTCTCCTCAGAATCCCACACAATTCCATAAAAAACACACAAAATTCCAGAGAAGTCCCACAAAACTCCCTAAATCATTTCAAAACCCTACCAATTCACAGGAATGTCCCACAAAATCTCCACCAATTCCCAGAACATCCCACAAAAATCTCACAAAAATCCCTAAATCTTCTGAAAACTCGACCAAATTCCAGAAACGCCCCATAAAATCAGCACAGTTTCCCACAAAATTCAAGAAAAAACACCACAAAATTCCCTAAACCTTTTCAAAATACCACAAAATTCTTGAAAAGCCCCACCAAATTCCAGAAACATCCCACAAAATGTCCTCAATATCCAACAAAATCCCAGAAAAGTCCCACAAAATTCCCTAAATCTTCAGAAAACTCTACCAAATTCCAGAAAAATCCCACAGAATCTCCACAAATTCCCACAGAATACATGACAAATCCCTGATAATTCGTCAGTTCTCTACAGAATCTCACCAAATTCCTAAAAAGTCCCTCAAAGTTCCACAAACATCCCACAAAATCTCCCCGGAATCCAATAAAATTCCAGGAAAAATCCCACAAAATTCCCTAAATCTTCTCAAAACATGGCCAAAATCCACAAAAATCCCACCAAATCTCCACAAATTCCCACAGAATACATGAAAATACCCCTGATAATTCCTCAGTTCTCTACAGAATCTCACCAAATTCCAGAAAAGACCCTCAAAGTTCCACAAACATCCCACAAAATCTCCTCAATATACAACAAAATCCCAGAAAAATCACACAAAATTCCCTAAATCTTCTCAAAACACGACTAAATTCTAGAAAAATATCCCACCAAATCTCCACAAAATCCCACAAAATACATGAAAAATCCCTCAAGATCCCGAAATCGCCTCAATATCCCACAAAATCCCACAAAAATCACACAAAACCTCCGCAAGTTTCCACAAAATCTAAGAAAAATTCCTCAAAATTCTTCAAGTCTCCTCAAAACCACACAAAGTCCTTGAAAAGGCCCACCAAATTCCAGTAAAATCCCACAGATTCTCCACAAATTCCCACAAAATCTAAAACAAATTCCTCAAAATTCTTCAAGTCTCCTCAGAATCCCACACAATTCCATAAAAAACACACAAAATTCCAGAGAAGTCCCACAAAACTCCCTAAATCATTTCAAAACCCTACCAATTCACAGGAATGTCCCACAAAATCTCCACCAATTCCCAGAACATCCCACAGAAATCCCACAAAAATCCCTAAATCTTCTGAAAACTCGACCAAATTCCAGAAACGCCCCATAAAATCAGCACAGTTTCCCACAAAATTCAAGAAAAAACACCACAAAATTCCCTAAATCTTCTCAAAATACCACAAAATTCTTGAAAAGCCCCACCAAATTCCAGAAACATCCCACAAAATTTCCTCAATACACAACAAAATCCCAGAAAAATCACACAAAATTCCCTAAATCTTCTCAAAACACGGCCAAAATCCACAAAAATCCCACCAAATCTCCACAAATTCCCACAGAATACATGAAAAATCCCTGATAATTGGTCAGTTCTCTACAGAATCTCACCAAATTCCTAAAAAGTCCCTCAAAGTTCCACAAACATCCCACAAAATCTCCTCAATATCCCACAAAATTCAAGAAAAAACACCAGAAAATTCCCTAAATCTTCTCAAAACACAACCAAATTCTAGAAAAATATCCCACCAAATCTCCACAAATTCCCACAAAATACATGAAAAATCCCTCAAGATCCCGAAATCGCCTCAATATCCCACAAAATCACACAAAAATCACACAAAACCTCCACAAGTTTCCACAAAATCTAAGAAAAATTCCTCAAAATTCTTCAAGTCTCCTCAAAACCACACAATTCCAGAAAAACCCCACAAAATTCCAGAGAAGTCCCACAAAACTCCCTAAATCATTTCAAAACCCTACCAATTCACAGGAATGTCCCACAAAATCTCCACCAATTCCCAGAACATCCCACAAAAATCCCACAAAAATCCCTAAATCTTCTGAAAACTCGACCAAATTCCAGAAACGCCCCATAAAATCAGCACAGTTTCCCACAAAATTCAAGAAAAAACACCACAAAATTCCCTAAATCTTCTCAAAACACAACCAAATTCTAGAAAAATATCCCACCAAATCTCCACAAATTCCCACAAAATACATGAGAAATCCCTCAAGATCCCTAAATCGCCTCAATATCCCACAAAATCACACAAAAATCACACAAAACCTCCACAAGTTTCCACAAAATCTAAAACAAATTCCTCAAAACTCTTCAAGTCTCCTCAGAATCCCACACAATTCCATAAAAAACACACAAAATTCCAGAGAAGTCCCACAAAACTCCCTAAATCATTTCAAAACCCTACCAATTCACAGGAATGTCCCACAAAATCTCCACCAATTCCCAGAACATCCCACAAAAATCCCACAAAAATCCCTAAATCTTCTGAAAACTCGACCAAATTCCAGAAACGCCCCATAAAATCAGCACAGTTTCCCACAAAATTCAAGAAAAAACACCACAAAATTCCCTAAATCTTCTCAAAATACCACAAAATTCTTGAAAAGCCCCACCAAATTCCAGAAACATCCCTCAAAATTTCCTCAATACACAACAAAATCCCAGAAAAATCACACAAAATTCCCTAAATCTTCTCAAAACACGGCCAAAATTCAAAAAAATCCCACAGAATCTCTACAAATTCCCACAGAATACATGAAAAATCCCTGATAATTGGTCAGTTCTCTACAGAATCTCACCAAATTCCTAAAAAGTCCCTCAAAGTTCCACAAACATCCCACAAAATCTCCTCAATATACAACAAAATTCCAGGAAAAATCACACAAAATTCCCTAAATCTTCTCAAAACTCTACCAAATTCCAGAAAAATCCCACAGAATCTCTACAAATTCCCACAGAATACATGAAAAATCCCTGATAATTCGTCAGTTCTCTACAGAATTTTACCAAATTCCTAAAAAGTCCCTCAAAGTTCCACAAACATCCCACAAAATCTCCCCGGAATCCAATAAAATTCCAGGAAAAATCCCACAAAATTCCCTAAATCTTCTCAAAACATGGCCAAAATCCACAAAAATCCCACCAAATCTCCACAAATTCCCACAGAATACATGAAAATACCCCTGATAATTCGTCAGTTCTCTACAGAATCTCACCAAATTCCAGAAAAGTCCCTCAAAGTTCCACAAACATCCCACAAAATCTCCTCAATATACAACAAAATCCCAGAAAAATCACACAAAATTCCCTAAATCTTCTCAAAACACGACTAAATTCTAGAAAAATATCCCACCAAATCTCCACAAAATCCCACAAAATACATGAAAAATCCCTCAAGATCCCGAAATCGCCTCAATATCCCACAAAATCCCACAAAAATCACACAAAACCTCCGCAAGTTTCCACAAAATCTAAGAAAAATTCCTCAAAATTCTTCAAGCCTCCTCAAAACCACACAAAGTCCTTGAAAAGGCCCACCAAATTCCAGTAAAATCCCACAGATTCTCCACAAATTCCCACAAAATCTAAAACAAATTCCTCAAAATTCTTCAAGTCTCCTCAGAATCCCACACAATTCCATAAAAAACACACAAAATTCCAGAGAAGTCCCACAAAACTCCCTAAATCATTTCAAAACCCTACCAATTCACAGGAATGTCCCACAAAATCTCCACCAATTCCCAGAACATCCCACAGAAATCCCACAAAAATCCCTAAATCTTCTGAAAACTCGACCAAATTCCAGAAACGCCCCATAAAATCAGCACAGTTTCCCACAAAATTCAAGAAAAAACACCACAAAATTCCCTAAATCTTCTCAAAATACCACAAAATTCTTGAAAAGCCCCACCAAATTCCAGAAACATCCCACAAAATTTCCTCAATACACAACAAAATCCCAGAAAAATCACACAAAATTCCCTAAATCTTCTCAAAACACGGCCAAAATCCACAAAAATCCCACCAAATCTCCACAAATTCCCACAGAATACATGAAAAATCCCTGATAATTGGTCAGTTCTCTACAGAATCTCACCAAATTCCTAAAAAGTCCCTCAAAGTTCCACAAACATCCCACAAAATCTCCTCAATATCCCACAAAATTCAAGAAAAAACACCACAAAATTCCCTAAATCATCTCAAAACACAACCAAATTCTAGAAAAATATCCCACCAAATCTCCACAAATTCCCACAAAATACATGAAAAATCCCTCAAGATCCCGAAATCGCCTCAATATCCCACAAAATCACACAAAAATCACACAAAACCTCCACAAGTTTCCACAAAATCTAAGAAAAATTCCTCAAAATTCTTCAAGTCTCCTCAAAACCACACAATTCCAGAAAAACCCCACAAAATTCCAGAGAAGTCCCACAAAACTCCCTAAATCATTTCAAAACCCTACCAATTCACAGGAATGTCCCACAAAATCTCCACCAATTCCCAGAACATCCCACAAAAATCCCACAAAAATCCCTAAATCTTCTGAAAACTCGACCAAATTCCAGAAACGCCCCATAAAATCAGCACAGTTTCCCACAAAATTCAAGAAAAAACACCACAAAATTCCCTAAATCTTCTCAAAACACAACCAAATTCTAGAAAAATATCCCACCAAATCTCCACAAATTCCCACAAAATACATGAAAAATCCCTCAAGATCCCGAAATCGCCTCAATATCCCACAAAATCACACAAAAATCACACAAAACCTCCACAAGTTTCCACAAAATCTAAGAAAAATTCCTCAAAATTCTTCAAGTCTCCTCAAAACCACACAATTCCAGAAAAACCCCACCAAATTCCAGAGAAGTCCCACAAAACTCCCTAAATCATTTCAAAACCCTACCAATTCACAGGAATGTCCCACAAAATCTCCACCAATTCCCAGAACATCCCACAAAAATCCCACAAAAATCCCTAAATCTTCTGAAAACTCGACCAAATTCCAGAAACGCCCCATAAAATCAGCACAGTTTCCCACAAAATTCAAGAAAAAACACCACAAAATTCCCTAAATCTTCTCAAAATACCACAAAATTCTAGAAAAATATCCCACCAAATCTCCACAAATTCCCACAAAATACATGAGAAATCCCTCAAGATCCCTAAATCGCCTCAATATCCCACAAAATCACACAAAAATCCCACAAAACCTCCAGAAGTTTCCACAAAATCTAAGAAAAATTCCTCAAAATTCTTCAAGTCTCCTCAAAACCACACAATTCCAGAAAAACCCCACAAAATTCCAGAGAAGTCCCACAAAACTCCCTAAATCATTTCAAAACCCTACCAATTCACAGGAATGTCCCACAAAATCTCCACCAATTCCCAGAACATCCCACAAAAATCCCACAAAAATCCCTAAATCTTCTGAAAACTCGACCAAATTCCAGAAACGCCCCATAAAATCAGCACAGTTTCCCACAAAATTCAAGAAAAAACACCACAAAATTCCCTAAATCTTCTCAAAACACAACCAAATTCTAGAAAAATATCCCACCAAATCTCCACAAATTCCCACAAAATACATGAGAAATCCCTCAAGATCCCTAAATCGCCTCAATATCCCACAAAATCACACAAAAATCACACAAAACCTCCACAAGTTTCCACAAAATCTAAAACAAATTCCTCAAAATTCTTCAAGTCTCCTCAGAATCCCACACAATTCCATAAAAAACACACAAAATTCCAGAGAAGTCCCACAAAACTCCCTAAATCATTTCAAAACCCTACCAATTCACAGGAATGTCCCACAAAATCTCCACCAATTCCCAGAACATCCCACAAAAATCTCACAAAAATCCCTAAATCTTCTGAAAACTCGACCAAATTCCAGAAACGCCCCATAAAATCAGCACAGTTTCCCACAAAATTCAAGAAAAAACACCACAAAATTCCCTAAACCTTTTCAAAATACCACAAAATTCTTGAAAAGCCCCACCAAATTCCAGAAACATCCCACAAAATGTCCTCAATATCCAACAAAATCCCAGAAAAATCCCACAAAATTCCCTAAATCTTCTCAAAACATGGCCAAAATCCACAAAAATCCCACCGAATCTCCACAAATTCCCACAGAATACATGAAAATACCCCTGATAATTCGTCAGTTCTCTACAGAATCTCACCAAATTCCAGAAAAGTCCCTCAAAGTTCCACAAACATCCCACAAAATCTCCTCAATATACAACAAAATCCCAGAAAAATCACACAAAATTCCCTAAATCTTCTCAAAACACGACTAAATTCTAGAAAAATATCCCACCAAATCTCCACAAAATCCCACAAAATACATGAAAAATCCCTCAAGATCCCGAAATCGCCTCAATATCCCACAAAATCCCACAAAAATCACACAAAACCTCCGCAAGTTTCCACAAAATCTAAGAAAAATTCCTCAAAATTCTTCAAGCCTCCTCAAAACCACACAAAGTCCTTGAAAAGGCCCACCAAATTCCAGTAAAATCCCACAGATTCTCCACAAATTCCCACAAAATCTAAAACAAATTCCTCAAAATTCTTCAAGTCTCCTCAGAATCCCACACAATTCCATAAAAAACACACAAAATTCCAGAGAAGTCCCACAAAACTCCCTAAATCATTTCAAAACCCTACCAATTCACAGGAATGTCCCACAAAATCTCCACCAATTCCCAGAACATCCCACAGAAATCCCACAAAAATCCCTAAATCTTCTGAAAACTCGACCAAATTCCAGAAACGCCCCATAAAATCAGCACAGTTTCCCACAAAATTCAAGAAAAAACACCACAAAATTCCCTAAATCTTCTCAAAATACCACAAAATTCTTGAAAAGCCCCACCAAATTCCAGAAACATCCCACAAAATTTCCTCAATACACAACAAAATCCCAGAAAAATCACACAAAATTCCCTAAATCTTCTCAAAACACGGCCAAAATCCACAAAAATCCCACCAAATCTCCACAAATTCCCACAGAATACATGAAAAATCCCTGATAATTGGTCAGTTCTCTACAGAATCTCACCAAATTCCTAAAAAGTCCCTCAAAGTTCCACAAACATCCCACAAAATCTCCTCAATATCCCACAAAATTCAAGAAAAAACACCACAAAATTCCCTAAATCTTCTCAAAACACAACCAAATTCTAGAAAAATATCCCACCAAATCTCCACAAATTCCCACAAAATACATGAAAAATCCCTCAAGATCCCGAAATCGCCTCAATATCCCACAAAATCACACAAAAATCACACAAAACCTCCACAAGTTTCCACAAAATCTAAGAAAAATTCCTCAAAATTCTTCAAGTCTCCTCAAAACCACACAATTCCAGAAAAACCCCACAAAATTCCAGAGAAGTCCCACAAAACTCCCTAAATCATTTCAAAACCCTACCAATTCACAGGAATGTCCCACAAAATCTCCACCAATTCCCAGAACATCCCACAAAAATCCCACAAAAATCCCTAAATCTTCTGAAAACTCGACCAAATTCCAGAAACGCCCCATAAAATCAGCACAGTTTCCCACAAAATTCAAGAAAAAACACCACAAAATTCCCTAAATCTTCTCAAAACACAACCAAATTCTAGAAAAATATCCCACCAAATCTCCACAAATTCCCACAAAATACATGAGAAATCCCTCAAGATCCCTAAATCGCCTCAATATCCCACAAAATCACACAAAAATCACACAAAACCTCCACAAGTTTCCACAAAATCTAAGAAAAATTCCTCAAAATTCTTCAAGTCTCCTCAAAACCACACAATTCCAGAAAAACCCCACAAAATTCCAGAGAAGTCCCACAAAACTCCCTAAATCATTTCAAAACCCTACCAATTCACAGGAATGTCCCACAAAATCTCCACCAATTCCCAGAACATCCCACAAAAATCCCACAAAAATCCCTAAATCTTCTGAAAACTCGACCAAATTCCAGAAACGCCCCATAAAATCAGCACAGTTTCCCACAAAATTCAAGAAAAAACACCACAAAATTCCCTAAATCTTCTCAAAATACCACAAAATTCTAGAAAAATATCCCACCAAATCTCCACAAATTCCCACAAAATACATGAGAAATCCCTCAAGATCCCTAAATCGCCTCAATATCCCACAAAATCACACAAAAATCACACAAAACCTCCACAAGTTTCCACAAAATCTAAGAAAAATTCCTCAAAATTCTTCAAGTCTCCTCAAAACCACACAATTCCAGAAAAACCCCACAAAATTCCAGAGAAGTCCCACAAAACTCCCTAAATCATTTCAAAACCCTACCAATTCACAGGAATGTCCCACAAAATCTCCACCAATTCCCAGAACATCCCACAAAAATCCCACAAAAATCCCTAAATCTTCTGAAAACTCGACCAAATTCCAGAAACGCCCCATAAAATCAGCACAGTTTCCCACAAAATTCAAGAAAAAACACCACAAAATTCCCTAAATCTTCTCAAAACACAACCAAATTCTAGAAAAATATCCCACCAAATCTCCACAAATTCCCACAAAATACATGAGAAATCCCTCAAGATCCCTAAATCGCCTCAATATCCCACAAAATCACACAAAAATCACACAAAACCTCCACAAGTTTCCACAAAATCTAAAACAAATTCCTCAAAATTCTTCAAGTCTCCTCAGAATCCCACACAATTCCAGAAAAAACACACA
Organism: Cyanistes caeruleus; assembly: GCF_971803275.1. Lineage (NCBI taxonomy): Eukaryota > Metazoa > Chordata > Aves > Passeriformes > Paridae > Cyanistes > Cyanistes caeruleus. The sequence continues at coordinate 64,334,608 of NC_141704.1, forward strand.
AAATTCCAGAGAAGTCCCACAAAACTCCCTAAATCATTTCAAAACCCTACCAATTCACAGGAATGTCCCACAAAATCTCCACCAATTCCCAGAACATCCCACAAAAATCTCACAAAAATCCCTAAATCTTCTGAAAACTCGACCAAATTCCAGAAACGCCCCATAAAATCAGCACAGTTTCCCACAAAATTCAAGAAAAAACACCACAAAATTCCCTAAACCTTTTCAAAATACCACAAAATTCTTGAAAAGCCCCACCAAATTCCAGAAACATCCCACAAAATGTCCTCAATATCCAACAAAATCCCAGAAAAGTCCCACAAAATTCCCTAAATCTTCTCAAAACTCTACCAAATTCCAGAAAAATCCCACAGAATCTCCACAAATTCCCACAGAATACATGACAAATCCCTGATAATTCGTCAGTTCTCTACAGAATCTCACCAAATTCCTAAAAAGTCCCTCAAAGTTCCACAAACATCCCACAAAATCTCCCCGGAATCCAATAAAATTCCAGGAAAAATCCCACAAAATTCCCTAAATCTTCTCAAAACATGGCCAAAATCCACAAAAATCCCACCGAATCTCCACAAATTCCCACAGAATACATGAAAATACCCCTGATAATTCCTCAGTTCTCTACAGAATCTCACCAAATTCCAGAAAAGTCCCTCAAAGTTCCACAAACATCCCACAAAATCTCCTCAATATACAACAAAATCCCAGAAAAATCACACAAAATTCCCTAAATCTTCTCAAAACACGACTAAATTCTAGAAAAATATCCCACCAAATCTCCACAAAATCCCACAAAATACATGAAAAATCCCTCAAGATCCCGAAATCGCCTCAATATCCCACAAAATCCCACAAAAATCACACAAAACCTCAGCAAGTTTCCACAAAATCTAAGAAAAATTCCTCAAAATTCTTCAAGTCTCCTCAAAACCACACAAAGTCCTTGAAAAGGCCCACCAAATTCCAGTAAAATCCCACAGATTCTCCACAAATTCCCACAAAATCTAAAACAAATTCCTCAAAATTCTTCAAGTCTCCTCAGAATCCCACACAATTCCAGAAAAAACACACAAAATTCCAGAGAAGTCCCACAAAACTCCCTAAATCATTTCAAAACCCTACCAATTCACAGGAATGTCCCACAAAATCTCCACCAATTCCCAGAACATCCCACAGAAATCCCACAAAAATCCCTAAATCTTCTGAAAACTCGACCAAATTCCAGAAACGCCCCATAAAATCAGCAGAGTTTCCCACAAAATTCAAGAAAAAACACCACAAAATTCCCTAAATCTTCTCAAAATACCACAAAATTCTTGAAAAGCCCCACCAAATTCCAGAAACATCCCACAAAATTTCCTCAATACACAACAAAATCCCAGAAAAATCACACAAAATTCCCTAAATCTTCTCAAAACACGGCCAAAATCCACAAAAATCCCACCAAATCTCCACAAATTCCCACAGAATACATGAAAAATCCCTGATAATTGGTCAGTTCTCTACAGAATCTCACCAAATTCCTAAAAAGTCCCTCAAAGTTCCACAAACATCCCACAAAATCTCCTCAATATCCCACAAAATTCAAGAAAAATCACACAAAATTCCCTAAATCATCTCAAAACACAACCAAATTCTAGAAAAATATCCCACCAAATCTCCACAAATTCCCACAAAATACATGAAAAATCCCTCAAGATCCCGAAATCGCCTCAATATCCCAAAAAATTCCACAAAAATCCCACAAAACCTCCACAAGTTTCCACAAAATCTAAGAAAAATTCCTCAAAAGTCTTCAAGTCTCCTCAAAACCACACAAAGTCCTTGAAAAGGCCCACCAAATTCCAGTAAAATCCCACAGATTCTCCACAAATTCCCACAAAATCTAAAACAAATTCCTCAAAATTCTTCAAGTCTCCTCAGAATCCCACACAATTCCATAAAAAACACACAAAATTCCAGAGAAGTCCCACAAAACTCCCTAAATCATTTCAAAACCCTACCAATTCACAGGAATGTCCCACAAAATCTCCACCAATTCCCAGAACATCCCACAAAAATCTCACATAAATCCCTAAATCTTCTGAAAACTCGACCAAATTCCAGAAACGCCCCATAAAATCAGCACAGTTTCCCACAAAATTCAAGAAAAAACACCACAAAATTCCCTAAACCTTTTCAAAATACCACAAAATTCTTGAAAAGCCCCACCAAATTCCAGAAACATCCCACAAAATGTCCTCAATATCCAACAAAATCCCAGAAAAGTCCCACAAAATTCCCTAAATCTTCTGAAAACTCTACCAAATTCCAGAAAAATCCCACAGAATCTCCACAAATTCCCACAGAATACATGACAAATCCCTGATAATTCGTCAGTTCTCTACAGAATCTCACCAAATTCCTAAAAAGTCCCTCAAAGTTCCACAAACATCCCACAAAATCTCCCCGGAATCCAATAAAATTCCAGGAAAAATCCCACAAAATTCCCTAAATCTTCTCAAAACATGGCCAAAATCCACAAAAATCCCACCAAATCTCCACAAATTCCCACAGAATACATGAAAATACCCCTGATAATTCCTCAGTTCTCTACAGAATCTCACCAAATTCCAGAAAAGTCCCTCAAAGTTCCACAAACATCCCACAAAATCTCCTCAATATACAACAAAATCCCAGAAAAATCACACAAAATTCCCTAAATCTTCTCAAAACACGACTAAATTCTAGAAAAATATCCCACCAAATCTCCACAAAATCCCACAAAATACATGAAAAATCCCTCAAGATCCCGAAATCGCCTCAATATCCCACAAAATCCCACAAAAATCACACAAAACCTCCGCAAGTTTCCACAAAATCTAAGAAAAATTCCTCAAAATTTTTCAAGTCTCCTCAAAACCACACAAAGTCCTTGAAAAGGCCCACCAAATACCAGTAAAATCCCACAGATTCTCCACAAATTCCCACAAAATCTAAAACAAATTCCTCAAAATTCTTCAAGTCTCCTCAGAATCCCACACAATTCCATAAAAAACACACAAAATTCCAGAGAAGTCCCACAAAACTCCCTAAATCATTTCAAAACCCTACCAATTCACAGGAATGTCCCACAAAATCTCCACCAATTCCCAGAACATCCCACAGAAATCCCACAAAAATCCCTAAATCTTCTGAAAACTCGACCAAATTCCAGAAACGCCCCATAAAATCAGCAGAGTTTCCCACAAAATTCAAGAAAAAACACCACAAAATTCCCTAAATCTTCTCAAAATACCACAAAATTCTTGAAAAGCCCCACCAAATTCCAGAAACATCCCACAAAATTTCCTCAATACACAACAAAATCCCAGAAAAATCACACAAAATTCCCTAAATCTTCTCAAAACACGGCCAAAATCCACAAAAATCCCACCAAATCTCCACAAATTCCCACAGAATACATGAAAAATCCCTGATAATTGGTCAGTTCTCTACAGAATCTCACCAAATTCCTAAAAAGTCCCTCAAAGTTCCACAAACATCCCACAAAATCTCCTCAATATCCCACAAAATTCAAGAAAAATCACACAAAATTCCCTAAATCATCTCAAAACACAACCAAATTCTAGAAAAATATCCCACCAAATCTCCACAAATTCCCACAAAATACATGAAAAATCCCTCAAGATCCCGAAATCGCCTCAATATCCCAAAAAATTCCACAAAAATCCCACAAAACCTCCACAAGTTTCCACAAAATCTAAGAAAAATTCCTCAAAAGTCTTCAAGTCTCCTCAAAACCACACAAAGTCCTTGAAAAGGCCCACCAAATTCCAGTAAAATCCCACAGATTCTCCACAAATTCCCACAAAATCTAAAACAAATTCCTCAAAATTCTTCAAGTCTCCTCAGAATCCCACACAATTCCATAAAAAACACACAAAATTCCAGAGAAGTCCCACAAAACTCCCTAAATCATTTCAAAACCCTACCAATTCACAGGAATGTCCCACAAAATCTCCACCAATTCCCAGAACATCCCACAAAAATCTCACATAAATCCCTAAATCTTCTGAAAACTCGACCAAATTCCAGAAACGCCCCATAAAATCAGCACAGTTTCCCACAAAATTCAAGAAAAAACACCACAAAATTCCCTAAACCTTTTCAAAATACCACAAAATTCTTGAAAAGCCCCACCAAATTCCAGAAACATCCCACAAAATGTCCTCAATATCCAACAAAATCCCAGAAAAGTCCCACAAAATTCCCTAAATCTTCTGAAAACTCTACCAAATTCCAGAAAAATCCCACAGAATCTCCACAAATTCCCACAGAATACATGACAAATCCCTGATAATTCGTCAGTTCTCTACAGAATCTCACCAAATTCCTAAAAAGTCCCTCAAAGTTCCACAAACATCTCACAAAATCTCCCCGGAATCCAATAAAATTCCAGGAAAAATCCCACAAAATTCCCTAAATCTTCTCAAAACATGGCCAAAATCCACAAAAATCCCACCAAATCTCCACAAATTCCCACAGAATACATGAAAATACCCCTGATAATTCCTCAGTTCTCTACAGAATCTCACCAAATTCCAGAAAAGTCCCTCAAAGTTCCACAAACATCCCACAAAATCTCCTCAATATACAACAAAATCCCAGAAAAATCACACAAAATTCCCTAAATCTTCTCAAAACACGACTAAATTCTAGAAAAATATCCCACCAAATCTCCACAAAATCCCACAAAATACATGAAAAATCCCTCAAGATCCCGAAATCGCCTCAATATCCCACAAAATCCCACAAAAATCACACAAAACCTCCGCAAGTTTCCACAAAATCTAAGAAAAATTCCTCAAAATTTTTCAAGTCTCCTCAAAACCACACAAAGTCCTTGAAAAGGCCCACCAAATACCAGTAAAATCCCACAGATTCTCCACAAATTCCCACAAAATCTAAAACAAATTCCTCAAAATTCTTCAAGTCTCCTCAGAATCCCACACAATTCCATAAAAAACACACAAAATTCCAGAGAAGTCCCACAAAACTCCCTAAATCATTTCAAAACCCTACCAATTCACAGGAATGTCCCACAAAATCTCCACCAATTCCCAGAACATCCCACAGAAATCCCACAAAAATCCCTAAATCTTCTGAAAACTCGACCAAATTCCAGAAACGCCCCATAAAATCAGCAGAGTTTCCCACAAAATTCAAGAAAAAACACCACAAAATTCCCTAAATCTTCTCAAAATACCACAAAATTCTTGAAAAGCCCCACCAAATTCCAGAAACATCCCACAAAATTTCCTCAATACACAACAAAATCCCAGAAAAATCACACAAAATTCCCTAAATCTTCTCAAAACACGGCCAAAATCCACAAAAATCCCACCAAATCTCCACAAATTCCCACAGAATACATGAAAAATCCCTGATAATTGGTCAGTTCTCTACAGAATCTCACCAAATTCCTAAAAAGTCCCTCAAAGTTCCACAAACATCCCACAAAATCTCCTCAATATCCCACAAAATTCAAGAAAAATCACACAAAATTCCCTAAATCATCTCAAAACACAACCAAATTCTAGAAAAATATCCCACCAAATCTCCACAAATTCCCACAAAATACATGAAAAATCCCTCAAGATCCCGAAATCGCCTCAATATCCCAAAAAATTCCACAAAAATCCCACAAAACCTCCACAAGTTTCCACAAAATCTAAGAAAAATTCCTCAAAAGTCTTCAAGTCTCCTCAAAACCACACAAAGTCCTTGAAAAGGCCCACCAAATTCCAGTAAAATCCCACAGATTCTCCACAAATTCCCACAAAATCTAAAACAAATTCCTCAAAATTCTTCAAGTCTCCTCAGAATCCCACACAATTCCATAAAAAACACACAAAATTCCAGAGAAGTCCCACAAAACTCCCTAAATCATTTCAAAACCCTACCAATTCACAGGAATGTCCCACAAAATCTCCACCAATTCCCAGAACATCCCACAAAAATCTCACAAAAATCCCTAAATCTTCTGAAAACTCAACCAAATTCCAGAAACGCCCCATAAAATCAGCACAGTTTCCCACAAAATTCAAGAAAAAACACCACAAAATTCCCTAAATCTTCTCAAAACACAACCAAATTCTAGAAAAATATCCCACCAAATCTCCACAAATTCCCACAAAATACATGAGAAATCCCTCAAGATCCCTAAATCGCCTCAATATCCCACAAAATCCCACAAAAATCACACAAAACCTCCACAAGTTTCCACAAAATCTAAAACAAATTCCTCAAAATTCTTCAAGTCTCCTCAAAACCACACAATTCCAGAAAAACCCCACAAAATTCCAGAGAAGTCCCACAAAACTCCCTAAATCATTTCAAAACCCTACCAATTCACAGGAATGTCCCACAAAATCTCCACCAATTCCCAGAACATCCCACAAAAATCCCACAAAAATCCCTAAATCTTCTGAAAACTCGACCAAATTCCAGAAACGCCCCATAAAATCAGCACAGTTTCCCACAAAATTCAAGAAAAAACACCACAAAATTCCCTAAATCTTCTCAAAACACAACCAAATTCTAGAAAAATATCCCACCAAATCTCCACAAATTCCCACAAAATACATGAGAAATCCCTCAAGATCCCTAAATCGCCTCAATATCCCACAAAATCACACAAAAATCACACAAAACCTCCACAAGTTTCCACAAAATCTAAAACAAATTCCTCAAAATTCTTCAAGTCTCCTCAGAATCCCACACAATTCCAGAAAAAACACACAAAATTCCAGAGAAGTCCCACAAAACTCCCTAAATCATTTCAAAACCCTACCAATTCACAGGAATGTCCCACAAAATCTCCACCAATTCCCAGAACATCCCACAAAAATCTCACAAAAATCCCTAAATCTTCTGAAAACTCGACCAAATTCCAGAAACGCCCCATAAAATCAGCACAGTTTCCCACAAAATTCAAGAAAAAACACCACAAAATTCCCTAAATCTTCTCAAAATACCACAAAATTCTTGAAAAGCCCCACCAAATTCCAGAAACATCCCACAAAATGTCCTCAATATCCAACAAAATCCCAGAAAAGTCCCACAAAATTCCCTAAATCTTCTGAAAACTCTACCAAATTCCAGAAAAATCCCACAGAATCTCCACAAATTCCCACAGAATACATGACAAATCCCTGATAATTCGTCAGTTCTCTACAGAATCTCACCAAATTCCTAAAAAGTCCCTCAAAGTTCCACAAACATCCCACAAAATCTCCCCGGAATCCAATAAAATTCCAGGAAAAATCCCACAAAATTCCCTAAATCTTCTCAAAACATGGCCAAAATCCACAAAAATCCCACCAAATCTGCACAAATTCCCACAGAATACATGAAAATACCCCTGATAATTCGTCAGTTCTCTACAGAATCTCACCAAATTCCAGAAAAGTCCCTCAAAGTTCCACAAACATCCCACAAAATCTCCTCAATATACAACAAAATTTAAGAAAAATCACACAAAATTCCCTAAATCTTCTCAAAACACGACTAAATTCTAGAAAAATATCCCACCAAATCTCCACAAAATCCCACAAAATACATGAAAAATCCCTCAAGATCCCGAAATCGCCTCAATATCCCACAAAATCCCACAAAAATCCCACAAAACCTCCACAAGTTTCCACAAAATCTAAGAAAAATTCCTCAAAAGTCTTCAAGTCTCCTCAAAACCACACAAAGTCCTTGAAAAGGCCCACCAAATTCCAGTAAAATCCCACAGATTCTCCACAAATTCCCACAAAATCTAAAACAAATTCCTCAAAATTCTTCAAGTCTCCTCAGAATCCCACACAATTCCATAAAAAACACACAAAATTCCAGAGAAGTCCCACAAAACTCCCTAAATAATTTCAAAACCCTACCAATTCACAGGAATGTCCCACAAAATCTCCACCAATTCCCAGAACATCCCACAAAAATCCCACAAAAATCCCTAAATCTTCTGAAAACTCGACCAAATTCCAGAAACGCCCCATAAAATCAGCACAGTTTCCCACAAAATTCAAGAAAAAACACCACAAAATTCCCTAAATCTTCTCAAAATACCACAAAATTCTTGAAAAGCCCCACCAAATTCCAGAAACATCCCACAAAATTTCCTCAATACACAACAAAATCCCAGAAAAATCACACAAAATTCCCTAAATCTTCTCAAAACATGGCCAAAATCCACAAAAATCCCACAGAATCTCTACAAATTCCCACAGAATACATGAAAAATCCCTGATAATTGGTCAGTTCTCTACAGAATCTCACCAAATTCCTAAAAAGTCCCTCAAAGTTCCACAAACATCCCACAAAATCTCCTCAATATCCCACAAAATTCAAGAAAAATCACACAAAATTCCCTAAATCTTCTCAAAACACGACCAAATTCTAGAAAAATATCCCACCAAATCTCCACAAATTCCCACAAAATACATGAAAAATCCCTCAAGATCCCTAAATCGCCTCAATATCCCAAAAAATTCCACAAAAATCCCAAAAAACCTCCACAAGTTTCCAAAAAATCTAAGAAAAATTCCTCAAAAGTCTTCAAGTCTCCTCAAAACCACACAAAGTCCTTGAAAAGGCCCACCAAATTCCAGTAAAATTCCACAGATTCTCCACAAATTCCCACAAAATCTAAAACAAATTCCTCAGAATTCTTCAAGCCTCCTCAGAATCCCACACAATTCCATAAAAAACACACAAAATTCCAGAGAAGTCCCACAAAACTCCCTAAATCATTTCAAAACCCTACCAATTCACAGGAATGTCCCACAAAATCTCCACCAATTCCCAGAACATCCCACAGAAATCCCACAAAAATCCCTAAATCTTCTGAAAACTCGACCAAATTCCAGAAACGCCCCATAAAATCAGCAGAGTTTCCCACAAAATTCAAGAAAAAACACCACAAAATTCCCTAAATCTTCTCAAAATACCACAAAATTCTTGAAAAGCCCCACCAAATTCCAGAAACATCCCACAAAATTTCCTCAATACACAACAAAATCCCAGAAAAATCACACAAAATTCCCTAAATCTTCTCAAAACACGGCCAAAACCCACAAAAATCCCACAGAATCTCCACAAATTCCCACAGAATACATGACAAATCCCTGATAATTCGTCAGTTCTCTACAGAATCTCACCAAATTCCTAAAAAGTCCCTCAAAGTTCCACAAACATCCCACAAAATCTCCCCGGAATCCAATAAAATTCCAGGAAAAATCCCACAAAATTCCCTAAATCTTCTCAAAACATGGCCAAAATCCACAAAAATCCCACCGAATCTGCACAAATTCCCACAGAATACATGAAAATACCCCTGATAATTCGTCAGTTCTCTACAGAATCTCACCAAATTCCAGAAAAGTCCCTCAAAGTTCCACAAACATCCCACAAAATCTCCTCAATATACAACAAAATTCAAGAAAAATCACACAAAATTCCCTAAATCTTCTCAAAACACGACTAAATTCTAGAAAAATATCCCACCAAATCTCCACAAAATCCCACAAAATACATGAAAAATCCCTCAAGATCCCGAAATCGCCTCAATATCCCACAAAATCCCACAAAAATCACACAAAACCTCCGCAAGTTTCCACAAAATCTAAGAAAAATTCCTCAAAATTTTTCAAGTCTCCTCAAAACCACACAAAGTCCTTGAAAAGGCCCACCAAATTCCAGTAAAATCCCACAGATTCTCCACAAATTCCCACAAAATCTAAAACAAATTCCTCAAAATTCTTCAAGTCTCCTCAGAATCCCACACAATTCCATAAAAAACACACAAAATTCCAGAGAAGTCCCACAAAACTCCCTAAATCATTTCAAAACCCTACCAATTCACAGGAATGTCCCACAAAATCTCCACCAATTCCCAGAACATCCCACAGAAATCCCACAAAAATCCCTAAATCTTCTGAAAACTCGACCAAATTCCAGAAACGCCCCATAAAATCAGCACAGTTTCCCACAAAATTCAAGAAAAAACACCACAAAATTCCCTAAATCTTCTCAAAATACCACAAAATTCTTGAAAAGCCCCACCAAATTCCAGAAACATCCCACAAAATTTCCTCAATACACAACAAAATCCCAGAAAAATCACACAAAATTCCCTAAATCTTCTCAAAACACGGCCAAAATCCACAAAAATCCCACCAAATCTCCACAAATTCCCACAGAATACATGAAAAATCCCTGATAATTGGTCAGTTCTCTACAGAATCTCACCAAATTCCTAAAAAGTCCCTCAAAGTTCCACAAACATCCCACAAAATCTCCTCAATATCCCACAAAATTCAAGAAAAATCACACAAAATTCCCTAAATCATCTCAAAACACAACCAAATTCTAGAAAAATATCCCACCAAATCTCCACAAATTCCCACAAAATACATGAAAAATCCCTCAAGATCCCGAAATCGCCTCAATATCCCAAAAAATTCCACAAAAATCCCACAAAACCTCCACAAGTTTCCACAAAATCTAAGAAAAATTCCTCAAAAGTCTTCAAGTCTCCTCAAAACCACACAAAGTCCTTGAAAAGGCCCACCAAATTCCAGTAAAATCCCACAGATTCTCCACAAATTCCCACAAAATCTAAAACAAATTCCTCAAAATTCTTCAAGTCTCCTCAGAATCCCACACAATTCCATAAAAAACACACAAAATTCCAGAGAAGTCCCACAAAACTCCCTAAATCATTTCAAAACCCTACCAATTCACAGGAATGTACCACAAAATCTCCACCAATTCCCAGAACATCCCACAAAAATCTCACAAAAATCCCTAAATCTTCTGAAAACTCAACCAAATTCCAGAAACGCCCCATAAAATCAGCACAGTTTCCCACAAAATTCAAGAAAAAACACCACAAAATTCCCTAAATCTTCTCAAAACACAACCAAATTCTAGAAAAATATCCCACCAAATCTCCACAAATTCCCACAAAATACATGAGAAATCCCTCAAGATCCCTAAATCGCCTCAATATCCCACAAAATCACACAAAAATCCCACAAAACCTCCACAAGTTTCCACAAAATCTAAGAAAAATTCCTCAAAATTCTTCAAGTCTCCTCAAAACCACACAATTCCAGAAAAACCCCACAAAATTCCAGAGAAGTCCCACAAAACTCCCTAAATCATTTCAAAACCCTACCAATTCACAGGAATGTCCCACAAAATCTCCACCAATTCCCAGAACATCCCACAAAAATCCCACAAAAATCCCTAAATCTTCTGAAAACTCGACCAAATTCCAGAAACGCCCCATAAAATCAGCACAGTTTCCCACAAAATTCAAGAAAAAACACCACAAAATTCCCTAAATCTTCTCAAAACACAACCAAATTCTAGAAAAATATCCCACCAAATCTCCACAAATTCCCACAAAATACATGAGAAATCCCTCAAGATCCCTAAATCGCCTCAATATCCCACAAAATCACACAAAAATCACACAAAACCTCCACAAGTTTCCACAAAATCTAAAACAAATTCCTCAAAATTCTTCAAGTCTCCTCAGAATCCCACACAATTCCAGAAAAAACACACAAAATTCCAGAGAAGTCCCACAAAACTCCCTAAATCATTTCAAAACCCTACCAATTCACAGGAATGTCCCACAAAATCTCCACCAATTCCCAGAACATCCCACAAAAATCTCACAAAAATCCCTAAATCTTCTGAAAACTCGACCAAATTCCAGAAACGCCCCATAAAATCAGCACAGTTTCCCACAAAATTCAAGAAAAAACACCACAAAATTCCCTAAATCTTCTCAAAATACCACAAAATTCTTGAAAAGCCCCACCAAATTCCAGAAACATCCCACAAAATGTCCTCAATATCCAACAAAATCCCAGAAAAGTCCCACAAAATTCCCTAAATCTTCTGAAAACTCTACCAAATTCCAGAAAAATCCCACAGAATCTCCACAAATTCCCACAGAATACCTGACAAATCCCTGATAATTCGTCAGTTCTCTACAGAATCTCACCAAATTCCTAAAAAGTCCCTCAAAGTTCCACAAACATCCCACAAAATCTCCCCGGAATCCAATAAAATTCCAGGAAAAATCCCACAAAATTCCCTAAATCTTCTCAAAACATGGCCAAAATCCACAAAAATCCCACCAAATCTCCACAAATTCCCACAGAATACATGAAAATACCCCTGATAATTCGTCAGTTCTCTACAGAATCTCACCAAATTCCAGAAAAGTCCCTCAAAGTTCCACAAACATCCCACAAAATCTCCTCAATATACAACAAAATTTAAGAAAAATCACACAAAATTCCCTAAATCTTCTCAAAACACGACTAAATTCTAGAAAAATATCCCACCAAATCTCCACAAAATCCCACAAAATACATGAAAAATCCCTCAAGATCCCGAAATCGCCTCAATATCCCACAAAATCCCACAAAAATCACACAAAACCTCCACAAGTTTCCACAAAATCTAAGAAAAATTCCTCAAAAGTCTTCAAGTCTCCTCAAAACCACACAAAGTCCTTGAAAAGGCCCACCAAATTCCAGTAAAATCCCACAGATTCTCCACAAATTCCCACAAAATCTAAAACAAATTCCTCAAAATTCTTCAAGTCTCCTCAGAATCCCACACAATTCCATAAAAAACACACAAAATTCCAGAGAAGTCCCACAAAACTCCCTAAATAATTTCAAAACCCTACCAATTCACAGGAATGTCCCACAAAATCTCCACCAATTCCCAGAACATCCCACAAAAATCCCACAAAAATCCCTAAATCTTCTGAAAACTCGACCAAATTCCAGAAACGCCCCATAAAATCAGCAGAGTTTCCCACAAAATTCAAGAAAAAACACCACAAAATTCCCTAAATCTTCTCAAAATACCACAAAATTCTTGAAAAGCCCCACCAAATTCCAGAAACATCCCACAAAATTTCCTCAATACACAACAAAATCCCAGAAAAATCACACAAAATTCCCTAAATCTTCTCAAAACATGGCCAAAATCCACAAAAATCCCACAGAATCTCTACAAATTCCCACAGAATACATGAAAAATCCCTGATAATTGGTCAGTTCTCTACAGAATCTCACCAAATTCCTAAAAAGTCCCTCAAAGTTCCACAAACATCCCACAAAATCTCCTCAATATCCCACAAAATTCAAGAAAAATCACACAAAATTCCCTAAATCTTCTCAAAACACGACCAAATTCTAGAAAAATATCCCACCAAATCTCCACAAATTCCCACAAAATACATGAAAAATCCCTCAAGATCCCGAAATCGCCTCAATATCCCAAAAAATTCCACAAAAATCCCAAAAAACCTCCACAAGTTTCCAAAAAATCTAAGAAAAATTCCTCAAAAGTCTTCAAGTCTCCTCAAAACCACACAAAGTCCTTGAAAAGGCCCACCAAATTCCAGTAAAATTCCACAGATTCTCCACAAATTCCCACAAAATCTAAAACAAATTCCTCAGAATTCTTCAAGTCTCCTCAGAATCCCACACAATTCCATAAAAAACACACAAAATTCCAGAGAAGTCCCACAAAACTCCCTAAATAATTTCAAAACCCTACCAATTCACAGGAATGTCCCACAAAATCTCCACCAATTCCCAGAACATCCCACAGAAATCCCACAAAAATCCCTAAATCTTCTGAAAACTCGACCAAATTCCAGAAACGCCCCATAAAATCAGCACAGTTTCCCACAAAATTCAAGAAAAAACACCACAAAATTCCCTAAATCTTCTCAAAATACCACAAAATTCTTGAAAAGCCCCACCAAATTCCAGAAACATCCCACAAAATTTCCTCAATACACAACAAAATCCCAGAAAAATCACACAAAATTCCCTAAATCTTCTCAAAACACGGCCAAAATCCACAAAAATCCCACAGAATCTCCACAAATTCCCACAGAATACATGACAAATCCCTGATAATTCGTCAGTTCTCTACAGAATCTCACCAAATTCCTAAAAAGTCCCTCAAAGTTCCACAAACATCCCACAAAATCTCCCCGGAATCCAATAAAATTCCAGGAAAAATCCCACAAAATTCCCTAAATCTTCTCAAAACATGGCCAAAATCCACAAAAATCCCACCGAATCTGCACAAATTCCCACAGAATACATGAAAATACCCCTGATAATTCGTCAGTTCTCTACAGAATCTCACCAAATTCCAGAAAAGTCCCTCAAAGTTCCACAAACATCCCACAAAATCTCCTCAATATACAACAAAATTCAAGAAAAATCACACAAAATTCCCTAAATCTTCTCAAAACACGACTAAATTCTAGAAAAATATCCCACCAAATCTCCACAAATTCCCACAAAATACATGAAAAATCCCTCAAGATCCCGAAATCGCCTCAATATCCCACAAAATCCCACAAAAATCACACAAAACCTCCACAAGTTTCCACAAAATCTAAGAAAAATTCCTCAAAAGTCTTCAAGTCTCCTCAAAACCACACAAAGTCCTTGAAAAGGCCCACCAAATTCCAGTAAAATCCCACAGATTCTCCACAAATTCCCACAAAATCTAAAACAAATTCCTCAAAATTCTTCAAGTCTCCTCAGAATCCCACACAATTCCATAAAAAACACACAAAATTCCAGAGAAGTCCCACAAAACTCCCTAAATCATTTCAAAACCCTACCAATTCACAGGAATGTCCCACAAAATCTCCACCAATTCCCAGAACATCCCACAAAAATCCCACAAAAATCCCTAAATCTTCTGAAAACTCGACCAAATTCCAGAAACGCCCCATAAAATCAGCACAGTTTCCCACAAAATTCAAGAAAAAACACCACAAAATTCCCTAAATCTTCTCAAAATACCACAAAATTCTTGAAAAGCCCCACCAAATTCCAGAAACATCCCACAAAATGTCCTCAATACACAACAAAATCCCAGAAAAATCACACAAAATTCCCTAAATCTTCTCAAAACATGGCCAAAATCCACAAAAATCCCACAGAATCTCTACAAATTCCCACAGAATACATGAAAAATCCCTGATAATTGGTCAGTTCTCTACAGAATCTCACCAAATTCCTAAAAAGTCCCTCAAAGTTCCACAAACATCCCACAAAATCTCCTCAATATCCCACAAAATTCAAGAAAAATCACACAAAATTCCCTAAATCTTCTCAAAACACGACCAAATTCTAGAAAAATATCCCACCAAATCTCCACAAATTCCCACAAAATACATGAAAAATCCCTCAAGATCCCTAAATCGCCTCAATATCCCAAAAAATTCCACAAAAATCCCAAAAAACCTCCACAAGTTTCCAAAAAATCTAAGAAAAATTCCTCAAAAGTCTTCAAGTCTCCTCAAAACCACACAAAGTCCTTGAAAAGGCCCACCAAATTCCAGTAAAATTCCACAGATTCTCCACAAATTCCCACAAAATCTAAAACAAATTCCTCAAAATTCTTCAAGCCTCCTCAGAATCCCACACAATTCCATAAAAACACACACAAAATTCCAGAGAAGTCCCACAAAACTCCCTAAATCATTTCAAAACCCTACCAATTCACAGGAATGTCCCACAAAATCTCCACCAATTCCCAGAACATCCCACAAAAATCTCACAAAAATCCCTAAATCTTCTGAAAACTCGACCAAATTCCAGAAACGCCCCATAAAATCAGCAGAGTTTCCCACAAAATTCAAGAAAAAACACCACAAAATTCCCTAAATCTTCTCAAAATACCACAAAATTCTTGAAAAGCCCCACCAAATTCCAGAAACATCCCACAAAATTTCCTCAATACACAACAAAATCCCAGAAAAATCACACAAAATTCCCTAAATCTTCTCAAAACACGGCCAAAATCCACAAAAATCCCACAGAATCTCCACAAATTCCCACAGAATACATGACAAATCCCTGATAATTCGTCAGTTCTCTACAGAATCTCACCAAATTCCTAAAAAGTCCCTCAAAGTTCCACAAACATCCCACAAAATCTCCCCGGAATCCAATAAAATTCCAGGAAAAATCCCACAAAATTCCCTAAATCTTCTCAAAACATGGCCAAAATCCACAAAAATCCCACCGAATCTCCACAAATTCCCACAGAATACATGAAAATACCCCTGATAATTCGTCAGTTCTCTACAGAATCTCACCAAATTCCAGAAAAGTCCCTCAAAGTTCCACAAACATCCCACAAAATCTCCTCAATATCCCACAAAATTCAAGAAAAATCACACAAAATTCCCTAAATCTTCTCAAAACACGACTAAATTCTAGAAAAATATCCCACCAAATCTCCACAAAATCCCACAAAATACATGAAAAATCCCTCAAGATCCCGAAATCGCCTCAATATCCCACAAAATCCCACAAAAATCACACAAAACCTCCACAAGTTTCCACAAAATCTAAGAAAAATTCCTCAAAAGTCTTCAAGTCTCCTCAAAACCACACAAAGTCCTTGAAAAGGCCCACCAAATTCCAGTAAAATCCCACAGATTCTCCACAAATTCCCACAAAATCTAAAACAAATTCCTCAAAATTCTTCAAGTCTCCTCAGAATCCCACACAATTCCATAAAAAACACACAAAATTCCAGAGAAGTCCCACAAAACTCCCTAAATCATTTCAAAACCCTACCAATTCACAGGAATGTCCCACAAAATCTCCACCAATTCCCAGAACATCCCACAAAAATCTCACAAAAATCCCTAAATCTTCTGAAAACTCAACCAAATTCCAGAAACGCCCCATAAAATCAGCACAGTTTCCCACAAAATTCAAGAAAAAACACCACAAAATTCCCTAAATCTTCTCAAAACACAACCAAATTCTAGAAAAATATCCCACCAAATCTCCACAAATTCCCACAAAATACATGAGAAATCCCTCAAGATCCCTAAATCGCCTCAATATCCCACAAAATCACACAAAAATCCCACAAAACCTCCACAAGTTTCCACAAAATCTAAGAAAAATTCCTCAAAATTCTTCAAGTCTCCTCAAAACCACACAATTCCAGAAAAACCCCACAAAATTCCAGAGAAGTCCCACAAAACTCCCTAAATCATTTCAAAACCCTACCAATTCACAGGAATGTCCCACAAAATCTCCACCAATTCCCAGAACATCCCACAAAAATCCCACAAAAATCCCTAAATCTTCTGAAAACTCGACCAAATTCCAGAAACGCCCCATAAAATCAGCACAGTTTCCCACAAAATTCAAGAAAAAACACCACAAAATTCCCTAAATCTTCTCAAAATACCACAAAATTCTTGAAAAGCCCCACCAAATTCCAGAAACATCCCACAAAATGTCCTCAATATCCAACAAAATCCCAGAAAAGTCCCACAAAATTCCCTAAATCTTCTCAAAACATGGCCAAAATCCAGAAAAATCCCACAGAATCTCCACAAATTCCCACAGAATACATGACAAATCCCTGATAATTCGTCAGTTCTCTACAGAATCTCACCAAATTCCTAAAAAGTCCCTCAAAGTTCCACAAACATCCCACAAAATCTCCCCGGAATCCAATAAAATTCCAGGAAAAATCCCACAAAATTCCCTAAATCTTCTCAAAACATGGCCAAAATCCACAAAAATCCCACCGAATCTCCACAAATTCCCACAGAATACATGAAAATACCCCTGATAATTCGTCAGTTCTCTACAGAATCTCACCAAATTCCAGAAAAGTCCCTCAAAGTTCCACAAACATCCCACAAAATCTCCTCAATATACAACAAAATCCCAGAAAAATCACACAAAATTCCCTAAATCTTCTCAAAACACGACTAAATTCTAGAAAAATATCCCACCAAATCTCCACAAATTCCCACAAAATACATGAAAAATCCCTCAAGATCCCTAAATCGCCTCAATATCCCAAAAAATTCCACAAAAATCCCACAAAACCTCCACAAGTTTCCAAAAAATCTAAGAAAAATTCCTCAAAAGTCTTCAAGTCTCCTCAAAACCACACAAAGTCCTTGAAAAGGCCCACCAAATTCCAGTAAAATCCCACAGATTCTCCACAAATTCCCACAAAATCTAAAACAAATTCCTCAAAACTCTTCAAGTCTCCTCAGAATCCCACACAATTCCATAAAAAACACACAAAATTCCAGAGAAGTCCCACAAAACTCCCTAAATCATTTCAAAACCCTACCAATTCACAGGAATGTCCCACAAAATCTCCACCAATTCCCAGAACATCCCACAAAAATCTCACAAAAATCCCTAAATCTTCTGAAAACTCGACCAAATTCCAGAAACGCCCCATAAAATCAGCACAGTTTCCCACAAAATTCAAGAAAAAACACCACAAAATTCCCTAAACCTTTTCAAAATACCACAAAATTCTTGAAAAGCCCCACCAAATTCCAGAAACATCCCACAAAATGTCCTCAATATCCAACAAAATCCCAGAAAAGTCCCACAAAATTCCCTAAATCTTCTGAAAACTCTACCAAATTCCAGAAAAATCCCACAGAATCTCCACAAATTCCCACAGAATACATGACAAATCCCTGATAATTCGTCAGTTCTCTACAGAATCTCACCAAATTCCTAAAAAGTCCCTCAAAGTTCCACAAACATCCCACAAAATCTCCCCGGAATCCAATAAAATTCCAGGAAAAATCCCACAAAATTCCCTAAATCTTCTCAAAACATGGCCAAAATCCACAAAAATCCCACCGAATCTCCACAAATTCCCACAGAATACATGAAAATACCCCTGATAATTCGTCAGTTCTCTACAGAATCTCACCAAATTCCAGAAAAGTCCCTCAAAGTTCCACAAACATCCCACAAAATCTCCTCAATATACAACAAAATCCCAGAAAAATCACACAAAATTCCCTAAATCTTCTCAAAACACGACTAAATTCTAGAAAAATATCCCACCAAATCTCCACAAAATCCCACAAAATACATGAAAAATCCCTCAAGATCCCGAAATCGCCTCAATATCCCACAAAATCCCACAAAAATCACACAAAACCTCCGCAAGTTTCCACAAAATCTAAGAAAAATTCCTCAAAATTCTTCAAGTCTCCTCAAAACCACACAAAGTCCTTGAAAAGGCCCACCAAATTCCAGTAAAATCCCACAGATTCTCCACAAATTCCCACAAAATCTAAAACAAATTCCTCAAAATTCTTCAAGTCTCCTCAGAATCCCACACAATTCCATAAAAAACACACAAAATTCCAGAGAAGTCCCACAAAACTCCCTAAATCATTTCAAAACCCTACCAATTCACAGGAATGTCCCACAAAATCTCCACCAATTCCCAGAACATCCCACAGAAATCCCACAAAAATCCCTAAATCTTCTGAAAACTCGACCAAATTCCAGAAACGCCCCATAAAATCAGCACAGTTTCCCACAAAATTCAAGAAAAAACACCACAAAATTCCCTAAATCTTCTCAAAATACCACAAAATTCTTGAAAAGCCCCACCAAATTCCAGAAACATCCCACAAAATTTCCTCAATACCCAACAAAATCCCAGAAAAATCACACAAAATTCCCTAAATCTTCTCAAAACACGGCCAAAATCCACAAAAATCCCACCAAATCTCCACATATTCCCACAGAATACATGAAAAATCCCTGATAATTGGTCAGTTCTCTACAGAATCTCACCAAATTCCTAAAAAGTCCCTCAAAGTTCCACAAACATCCCACAAAATCTCCTCAATATCCCACAAAATTCAAGAAAAAACACCACAAAATTCCCTAAATCTTCTCAAAACACAACCAAATTCTAGAAAAATATCCCACCAAATCTCCACAAATTCCCACAAAATACATGAAAAATCCCTCAAGATCCCTAAATCGCCTCAATATCCCACAAAATCACACAAAAATCACACAAAACCTCCACAAGTTTCCACAAAATCTAAGAAAAATTCCTCAAAATTCTTCAAGTCTCCTCAAAACCACACAATTCCAGAAAAACCCCACAAAATTCCAGAGAAGTCCCACAAAACTCCCTAAATCATTTCAAAACCCTACCAATTCACAGGAATGTCCCACAAAATCTCCACCAATTCCCAGAACATCCCACAAAAATCCCACAAAAATCCCTAAATCTTCTGAAAACTCGACCAAATTCCAGAAACGCCCCATAAAATCAGCACAGTTTCCCACAAAATTCAAGAAAAAACACCACAAAATTCCCTAAATCTTCTCAAAATACCACAAAATTCTAGAAAAATATCCCACCAAATCTCCACAAATTCCCACAAAATACATGAGAAATCCCTCAAGATCCCTAAATCGCCTCAATATCCCACAAAATCACACAAAAATCACACAAAACCTCCACAAGTTTCCACAAAATCTAAGAAAAATTCCTCAAAATTCTTCAAGTCTCCTCAAAACCACACAATTCCAGAAAAACCCCACAAAATTCCAGAGAAGTCCCACAAAACTCCCTAAATCATTTCAAAACCCTACCAATTCACAGGAATGTCCCACAAAATCTCCACCAATTCCCAGAACATCCCACAAAAATCCCACAAAAATCCCTAAATCTTCTGAAAACTCGACCAAATTCCAGAAACGCCCCATAAAATCAGCACAGTTTCCCACAAAATTCAAGAAAAAACACCACAAAATTCCCTAAATCTTCTCAAAACACAACCAAATTCTAGAAAAATATCCCACCAAATCTCCACAAATTCCCACAAAATACATGAAAAATCCCTCAAGATCCCGAAATCGCCTCAATATCCCAAAAAATTCCACAAAAATCCCACAAAACCTCCACAAGTTTCCAAAAAATCTAAGAAAAATTCCTCAAAATTCTTCAAGTCTCCTCAAAACCACACAAAGTCCTTGAAAAGGCCCACCAAATTCCAGTAAAATCCCACAGATTCTCCACAAATTCCCACAAAATCTAAAACAAATTCCTCAAAATTCTTCAAGCCTCCTCAGAATCCCACACAATTCCATAAAAACACACACAAAATTCCAGAGAAGTCCCACAAAACTCCCTAAATCATTTCAAAACCCTACCAATTCACAGGAATGTCCCACAAAATCTCCACCAATTCCCAGAACATCCCACAAAAATCTCACAAAAATCCCTAAATCTTCTGAAAACTCGACCAAATTCCAGAAACGCCCCATAAAATCAGCACAGTTTCCCACAAAATTCAAGAAAAAACACCACAAAATTCCCTAAACCTTTTCAAAATACCACAAAATTCTTGAAAAGCCCCACCAAATTCCAGAAACATCCCACAAAATGTCCTCAATATCCAACAAAATCCCAGAAAAGTCCCACAAAATTCCCTAAATCTTCTCAAAACTCTACCAAATTCCAGAAAAATCCCACAGAATCTCCACAAATTCCCACAGAATACTTGACAAATCCCTGATAATTCGTCAGTTCTCTACAGAATCTCACCAAATTCCTAAAAAGTCCCTCAAAGTTCCACAAACATCCCACAAAATCTCCCCGGAATCCAATAAAATTCCAGGAAAAATCCCACAAAATTCCCTAAATCTTCTCAAAACATGGCCAAAATCCACAAAAATCCCACCGAATCTCCACAAATTCCCACAGAATACATGAAAATACCCCTGATAATTCCTCAGTTCTCTACAGAATCTCACCAAATTCCAGAAAAGTCCCTCAAAGTGCCAAAAACATCCCACAAAATCTCCTCAATATACAACAAAATCCCAGAAAAATCACACAAAATTCCCTAAATCTTCTCAAAACACGACTAAATTCTAGAAAAATATCCCACCAAATCTCCACAAAATCCCACAGAATACATGAAAAATCCCTGATAATTGGTCAGTTCTCTACAGAATCTCACCAAATTCCTAAAAAGTCCCTCAAAGTTCCACAAACATCCCACAAAATCTCCTCAATATCCCACAAAATTCAAGAAAAATCACACAAAATTCCCTAAATCATCTCAAAACACAACCAAATTCTAGAAAAATATCCCACCAAATCTCCACAAAATCCCACAAAATACATGAGAAATCCCTCAAGATCCCGAAATCGCCTCAATATCCCACAAAATCCCACAAAAATCACACAAAACCTCCACAAGTTTCCACAAAATCTAAGAAAAATTCCTCAAAAGTCTTCAAGTCTCCTCAAAACCACACAAAGTCCTTGAAAAGGCCCACCAAATTCCAGTAAAATCCCACAGATTCTCCACAAATTCCCACAAAATCTAAAACAAATTCCTCAAAATTCTTCAAGTCTCCTCAGAATCCCACACAATTCCATAAAAAACACACAAAATTCCAGAGAAGTCCCACAAAACTCCCTAAATCATTTCAAAACCCTACCAATTCACAGGAATGTCCCACAAAATCTCCACCAATTCCCAGAACATCCCACAGAAATCCCACAAAAATCCCTAAATCTTCTGAAAACTCGACCAAATTCCAGAAACGCCCCATAAAATCAGCACAGTTTCCCACAAAATTCAAGAAAAAACACCACAAAATTCCCTAAATCTTCTCAAAATACCACAAAATTCTTGAAAAGCCCCACCAAATTCCAGAAACATCCCACAAAATTTCCTCAATACACAACAAGATCCCAGAAAAATCACACAAAATTCCCTAAATCTTCTCAAAACACGGCCAAAATCCACAAAAATCCCACCAAATCGCCACAAATTCCCACAGAATACATGAAAAATCCCTGATAATTGGTCAGTTCTCTACAGAATCTCACCAAATTCCTAAAAAGTCCCTCAAAGTTCCACAAACATCCCACAAAATCTCCTCAATATCCCACAAAATTCAAGAAAAATCACACAAAATTCCCTAAATCATCTCAAAACACAACCAAATTCTAGAAAAATATCCCACCAAATCTCCACAAATTCCCACAAAATACATGAAAAATCCCTCAAGATCCCGAAATCGCCTCAATATCCCAAAAAATTCCACAAAAATCCCACAAAACCTCCACAAGTTTCCACAAAATCTAAGAAAAATTCCTCAAAAGTCTTCAAGTCTCCTCAAAACCACACAAAGTCCTTGAAAAGGCCCACCAAATTCCAGTAAAATCCCACAGATTCTCCACAAATTCCCACAAAATCTAAAACAAATTCCTCAAAATTCTTCAAGTCTCCTCAGAATCCCACACAATTCCATAAAAAACACACAAAATTCCAGAGAAGTCCCACAAAACTCCCTAAATCATTTCAAAACCCTACCAATTCACAGGAATGTCCCACAAAATCTCCACCAATTCCCAGAACATCCCACAAAAATCTCACAAAAATCCCTAAATCTTCTGAAAACTCAACCAAATTCCAGAAACGCCCCATAAAATCAGCACAGTTTCCCACAAAATTCAAGAAAAAACACCACAAAATTCCCTAAATCTTCTCAAAACACAACCAAATTCTAGAAAAATATCCCACCAAATCTCCACAAATTCCCACAAAATACATGAGAAATCCCTCAAGATCCCTAAATCGCCTCAATATCCCACAAAATCACACAAAAATCCCACAAAACCTCCACAAGTTTCCACAAAATCTAAGAAAAATTCCTCAAAATTCTTCAAGTCTCCTCAAAACCACACAATTCCAGAAAAACCCCACAAAATTCCAGAGAAGTCCCACAAAACTCCCTAAATCATTTCAAAACCCTACCAATTCACAGGAATGTCCCACAAAATCTCCACCAATTCCCAGAACATCCCACAAAAATCCCACAAAAATCCCTAAATCTTCTGAAAACTCGACCAAATTCCAGAAACGCCCCATAAAATCAGCACAGTTTCCCACAAAATTCAAGAAAAAACACCACAAAATTCCCTAAATCTTCTCAAAACACAACCAAATTCTAGAAAAATATCCCACCAAATCTCCACAAATTCCCACAAAATACATGAGAAATCCCTCAAGATCCCTAAATCGCCTCAATATCCCACAAAATCACACAAAAATCACACAAAACCTCCACAAGTTTCCACAAAATCTAAAACAAATTCCTCAAAATTCTTCAAGTCTCCTCAGAATCCCACACAATTCCAGAAAAAACACACAAAATTCCAGAGAAGTCCCACAAAACTCCCTAAATCATTTCAAAACCCTACCAATTCACAGGAATGTCCCACAAAATCTCCACCAATTCCCAGAACATCCCACAAAAATCCCACAAAAATCCCTAAATCTTCTGAAAACTCGACCAAATTCCAGAAACGCCCCATAAAATCAGCACAGTTTCCCACAAAATTCAAGAAAAAACACCACAAAATTCCCTAAATCTTCTCAAAACACAACCAAATTCTAGAAAAATATCCCACCAAATCTCCACAAATTCCCACAAAATACATGAGAAATCCCTCAAGATCCCTAAATCGCCTCAATATCCCACAAAATCACACAAAAATCACACAAAACCTCCACAAGTTTCCACAAAATCTAAAACAAATTCCTCAAAATTCTTCAAGTCTCCTCAGAATCCCACACAATTCCAGAAAAAACACACAAAATTCCAGAGAAGTCCCACAAAACTCCCTAAATCATTTCAAAACCCTACCAATTCACAGGAATGTCCCACAAAATCTCCACCAATTCCCAGAACATCCCACAAAAATCTCACAAAAATCCCTAAATCTTCTGAAAACTCGACCAAATTCCAGAAACGCCCCATAAAATCAGCACAGTTTCCCACAAAATTCAAGAAAAAACACCACAAAATTCCCTAAACCTTTTCAAAATACCACAAAATTCTTGAAAAGCCCCACCAAATTCCAGAAACATCCCACAAAATGTCCTCAATATCCAACAAAATCCCAGAAAAGTCCCACAAAATTCCCTAAATCTTCTGAAAACTCTACCAAATTCCAGAAAAATCCCACAGAATCTCCACAAATTCCCACAGAATACATGACAAATCCCTGATAATTCGTCAGTTCTCTACAGAATCTCACCAAATTCCTAAAAAGTCCCTCAAAGTTCCACAAACATCCCACAAAATCTCCCCGGAATCCAATAAAATTCCAGGAAAAATCCCACAAAATTCCCTAAATCTTCTCAAAACATGGCCAAAATCCACAAAAATCCCACCGAATCTCCACAAATTCCCACAGAATACATGAAAATACCCCTGATAATTCCTCAGTTCTCTACAGAATCTCACCAAATTCCAGAAAAGTCCCTCAAAGTTCCACAAACATCCCACAAAATCTCCTCAATATACAACAAAATCCCAGAAAAATCACACAAAATTCCCTAAATCTTCTCAAAACACGACTAAATTCTAGAAAAATATCCCACCAAATCTCCACAAAATCCCACAAAATACATGAAAAATCCCTCAAGATCCCGAAATCGCCTCAATATCCCACAAAATCCCACAAAAATCACACAAAACCTCCGCAAGTTTCCACAAAATCTAAGAAAAATTCCTCAAAATTCTTCAAGTCTCCTCAAAACCACACAAAGTCCTTGAAAAGGCCCACCAAATTCCAGTAAAATCCCACAGATTCTCCACAAATTCCCACAAAATCTAAAACAAATTCCTCAAAATTCTTCAAGTCTCCTCAGAATCCCACACAATTCCATAAAAAACACACAAAATTCCAGAGAAGTCCCACAAAACTCCCTAAATCATTTCAAAACCCTACCAATTCACAGGAATGTCCCACAAAATCTCCACCAATTCCCAGAACATCCCACAGAAATCCCACAAAAATCCCTAAATCTTCTGAAAACTCGACCAAATTCCAGAAACGCCCCATAAAATCAGCACAGTTTCCCACAAAATTCAAGAAAAAACACCACAAAATTCCCTAAATCTTCTCAAAATACCACAAAATTCTTGAAAAGCCCCACCAAATTCCAGAAACATCCCACAAAATTTCCTCAATACCCAACAAAATCCCAGAAAAATCACACAAAATTCCCTAAATCTTCTCAAAACACGGCCAAAATCCACAAAAATCCCACCAAATCTCCACAAATTCCCACAGAATACATGAAAAATCCCTGATAATTGGTCAGTTCTCTACAGAATCTCACCAAATTCCTAAAAAGTCCCTCAAAGTTCCACAAACATCCCACAAAATCTCCTCAATATCCCACAAAATTCAAGAAAAAACACCACAAAATTCCCTAAATCTTCTCAAAACACAACCAAATTCTAGAAAAATATCCCACCAAATCTCCACAAATTCCCACAAAATACATGAAAAATCCCTCAAGATCCCTAAATCGCCTCAATATCCCACAAAATCACACAAAAATCACACAAAACCTCCACAAGTTTCCACAAAATCTAAGAAAAATTCCTCAAAATTCTTCAAGTCTCCTCAAAACCACACAATTCCAGAAAAACCCCACAAAATTCCAGAGAAGTCCCACAAAACTCCCTCAATCATTTCAAAACCCTACCAATTCACAGGAATGTCCCACAAAATCTCCACCAATTCCCAGAACATCCCACAAAAATCCCACAAAAATCCCTAAATCTTCTGAAAACTCGACCAAATTCCAGAAACGCCCCATAAAATCAGCACAGTTTCCCACAAAATTCAAGAAAAAACACCACAAAATTCCCTAAATCTTCTCAAAATACCACAAAATTCTAGAAAAATATCCCACCAA
Organism: Cyanistes caeruleus; assembly: GCF_971803275.1. NCBI lineage: Eukaryota > Metazoa > Chordata > Aves > Passeriformes > Paridae > Cyanistes > Cyanistes caeruleus. The sequence continues at coordinate 64,361,306 of NC_141704.1, forward strand.
ATCTCCACAAATTCCCACAAAATACATGAGAAATCCCTCAAGATCCCTAAATCGCCTCAATATCCCACAAAATCACACAAAAATCACACAAAACCTCCACAAGTTTCCACAAAATCTAAGAAAAATTCCTCAAAATTCTTCAAGTCTCCTCAAAACCACACAATTCCAGAAAAACCCCACAAAATTCCAGAGAAGTCCCACAAAACTCCCTAAATCATTTCAAAACCCTACCAATTCACAGGAATGTCCCACAAAATCTCCACCAATTCCCAGAACATCCCACAAAAATCCCACAAAAATCCCTAAATCTTCTGAAAACTCGACCAAATTCCAGAAACGCCCCATAAAATCAGCACAGTTTCCCACAAAATTCAAGAAAAAACACCACAAAATTCCCTAAATCTTCTCAAAACACAACCAAATTCTAGAAAAATATCCCACCAAATCTCCACAAATTCCCACAAAATACATGAAAAATCCCTCAAGATCCCTAAATCGCCTCAATATCCCAAAAAATTCCACAAAAATCCCACAAAACCTCCACAAGTTTCCAAAAAATCTAAGAAAAATTCCTCAAAAGTCTTCAAGTCTCCTCAAAACCACACAAAGTCCTTGAAAAGGCCCACCAAATTCCAGTAAAATCCCACAGATTCTCCACAAATTCCCACAAAATCTAAAACAAATTCCTCAAAACTCTTCAAGTCTCCTCAGAATCCCACACAATTCCATAAAAAACACACAAAATTCCAGAGAAGTCCCACAAAACTCCCTAAATCATTTCAAAACCCTACCAATTCACAGGAATGTCCCACAAAATCTCCACCAATTCCCAGAACATCCCACAAAAATCTCACAAAAATCCCTAAATCTTCTGAAAACTCGACCAAATTCCAGAAACGCCCCATAAAATCAGCACAGTTTCCCACAAAATTCAAGAAAAAACACCACAAAATTCCCTAAACCTTTTCAAAATACCACAAAATTCTTGAAAAGCCCCACCAAATTCCAGAAACATCCCACAAAATGTCCTCAATATCCAACAAAATCCCAGAAAAGTCCCACAAAATTCCCTAAATCTTCTGAAAACTCTACCAAATTCCAGAAAAATCCCACAGAATCTCCACAAATTCCCACAGAATACATGACAAATCCCTGATAATTCGTCAGTTCTCTACAGAATCTCACCAAATTCCTAAAAAGTCCCTCAAAGTTCCACAAACATCCCACAAAATCTCCCCGGAATCCAATAAAATTCCAGGAAAAATCCCACAAAATTCCCTAAATCTTCTCAAAACATGGCCAAAATCCACAAAAATCCCACCAAATCTCCACAAATTCCCACAGAATACATGAAAATACCCCTGATAATTCCTCAGTTCTCTACAGAATCTCACCAAATTCCAGAAAAGTCCCTCAAAGTTCCACAAACATCCCACAAAATCTCCTCAATATCCCACAAAATTCAAGAAAAATCACACAAAATTCCCTAAATCATCTCAAAACACAACCAAATTCTAGAAAAATATCCCACCAAATCTCCACAAAATCCCACAAAATACATGAAAAATCCCTCAAGATCCCGAAATCGCCTCAATATCCCACAAAATCCCACAAAAATCACACAAAACCTCCACAAGTTTCCACAAAATCTAAGAAAAATTCCTCAAAAGTCTTCAAGTCTCCTCAAAACCACACAAAGTCCTTGAAAAGGCCCACCAAATTCCAGTAAAATCCCACAGATTCTCCACAAATTCCCACAAAATCTAAAACAAATTCCTCAAAATTCTTCAAGTCTCCTCAGAATCCCACACAATTCCATAAAAAACACACAAAATTCCAGAGAAGTCCCACAAAACTCCCTAAATCATTTCAAAACCCTACCAATTCACAGGAATGTCCCACAAAATCTCCACCAATTCCCAGAACATCCCACAGAAATCCCACAAAAATCCCTAAATCTTCTGAAAACTCGACCAAATTCCAGAAACGCCCCATAAAATCAGCACAGTTTCCCACAAAATTCAAGAAAAAACACCACAAAATTCCCTAAATCTTCTCAAAATACCACAAAATTCTTGAAAAGCCCCACCAAATTCCAGAAACATCCCACAAAATTTCCTCAATACACAACAAGATCCCAGAAAAATCACACAAAATTCCCTAAATCTTCTCAAAACACGGCCAAAATCCACAAAAATCCCACCAAATCTCCACAAATTCCCACAGAATACATGAAAAATCCCTGATAATTGGTCAGTTCTCTACAGAATCTCACCAAATTCCTAAAAAGTCCCTCAAAGTTCCACAAACATCCCACAAAATCTCCTCAATATCCCACAAAATTCAAGAAAAATCACACAAAATTCCCTAAATCATCTCAAAACACAACCAAATTCTAGAAAAATATCCCACCAAATCTCCACAAATTCCCACAAAATACATGAAAAATCCCTCAAGATCCCGAAATCGCCTCAATATCCCAAAAAATTCCACAAAAATCCCACAAAACCTCCACAAGTTTCCACAAAATCTAAGAAAAATTCCTCAAAAGTCTTCAAGTCTCCTCAAAACCACACAAAGTCCTTGAAAAGGCCCACCAAATTCCAGTAAAATCCCACAGATTCTCCACAAATTCCCACAAAATCTAAAACAAATTCCTCAAAATTCTTCAAGTCTCCTCAGAATCCCACACAATTCCATAAAAAACACACAAAATTCCAGAGAAGTCCCACAAAACTCCCTAAATCATTTCAAAACCCTACCAATTCACAGAAATGTCCCACAAAATCTCCACCAATTCCCAGAACATCCCACAAAAATCTCACAAAAATCCCTAAATCTTCTGAAAACTCAACCAAATTCCAGAAACGCCCCATAAAATCAGCACAGTTTCCCACAAAATTCAAGAAAAAACACCACAAAATTCCCTAAATCTTCTCAAAACACAACCAAATTCTAGAAAAATATCCCACCAAATCTCCACAAATTCCCACAAAATACATGAGAAATCCCTCAAGATCCCTAAATTGCCTCAATATCCCACAAAATCACACAAAAATCCCACAAAACCTCCACAAGTTTCCACAAAATCTAAGAAAAATTCCTCAAAATTCTTCAAGTCTCCTCAAAACCACACAATTCCAGAAAAACCCCACAAAATTCCAGAGAAGTCCCACAAAACTCCCTAAATCATTTCAAAACCCTACCAATTCACAGGAATGTCCCACAAAATCTCCACCAATTCCCAGAACATCCCACAAAAATCCCACAAAAATCCCTAAATCTTCTGAAAACTCGACCAAATTCCAGAAACGCCCCATAAAATCAGCACAGTTTCCCACAAAATTCAAGAAAAAACACCACAAAATTCCCTAAATCTTCTCAAAACACAACCAAATTATAGAAAAATATCCCACCAAATCTCCACAAATTCCCACAAAATACATGAGAAATCCCTCAAGATCCCTAAATCGCCTCAATATCCCACAAAATCACACAAAAATCACACAAAACCTCCACAAGTTTCCACAAAATCTAAAACAAATTCCTCAAAATTCTTCAAGTCTCCTCAGAATCCCACACAATTCCAGAAAAAACACACAAAATTCCAGAGAAGTCCCACAAAACTCCCTAAATCATTTCAAAACCCTACCAATTCACAGGAATGTCCCACAAAATCTCCACCAATTCCCAGAACATCCCACAAAAATCTCACAAAAATCCCTAAATCTTCTGAAAACTCGACCAAATTCCAGAAACGCCCCATAAAATCAGCACAGTTTCCCACAAAATTCAAGAAAAAACACCACAAAATTCCCTAAATCTTCTCAAAATACCACAAAATTCTTGAAAAGCCCCACCAAATTCCAGAAACATCCCACAAAATTTCCTCAATACCCAACAAAATCCCAGAAAAATCACACCAAATTCCCTAAATCTTCTCAAAACACGGCCAAAATCCACAAAAATCCCACCAAATCTCCACAAATTCCCCACAAATTCCCACAGAATACATGAAAAATCCCTGATAATTGGTCAGTTCTCTACAGAATCTCACCAAATTCCTAAAAAGTCCCTCAAAGTTCCACAAACATCCCACAAAATCTCCTCAATATCCCACAAAATTCAAGAAAAATCACACAAAATTCCCTAAATCTTCTCAAAACACAACCAAATTCTAGAAAAATATCCCACCAAATCTCCACAAATTCCCACAAAATACATGAAAAATCCCTCAAGATCCCTAAATCGCCTCAATATCCCAAAAAATTCCACAAAAATCCCACAAAACCTCCACAAGTTTCCAAAAAATCTAAGAAAAATTCCTCAAAAGTCTTCAAGTCTCCTCAAAACCACACAAAGTCCTTGAAAAGGCCCACCAAATTCCAGTAAAATCCCACAGATTCTCCACAAATTCCCACAAAATCTAATACAAATTCCTCAAAACTCTTCAAGTCTCCTCAGAATCCCACACAATTCCATAAAAAACACACAAAATTCCAGAGAAGTCCCACAAAACTCCCTAAATCATTTCAAAACCCTACCAATTCACAGGAATGTCCCACAAAATCTCCACCAATTCCCAGAACATCCCACAAAAATCTCACAAAAATCCCTAAATCTTCTGAAAACTCGACCAAATTCCAGAAACGCCCCATAAAATCAGCACAGTTTCCCACAAAATTCAAGAAAAAACACCACAAAATTCCCTAAACCTTTTCAAAATACCACAAAATTCTTGAAAAGCCCCACCAAATTCCAGAAACATCCCACAAAATGTCTTCAATATCCAACAAAATCCCAGAAAAGTCCCACAAAATTCCCTAAATCTTCTGAAAACTCTACCAAATTCCAGAAAAATCCCACAGAATCTCCACAAATTCCCACAGAATACATGACAAATCCCTGATAATTCGTCAGTTCTCTACAGAATCTCACCAAATTCCTAAAAAGTCCCTCAAAGTTCCACAAACATCCCACAAAATCTCCCCGGAATCCAATAAAATTCCAGGAAAAATCCCACAAAATTCCCTAAATCTTCTCAAAACATGGCCAAAATCCACAAAAATCCCACCAAATCTCCACAAATTCCCACAGAATACATGAAAATACCCCTGATAATTCCTCAGTTCTCTACAGAATCTCACCAAATTCCAGAAAAGTCCCTCAAAGTGCCAAAAACATCCCACAAAATCTCCTCAATATACAACAAAATCCCAGAAAAATCACACAAAATTCCCTAAATCTTCTCAAAACACGACTAAATTCTAGAAAAATATCCCACCAAATCTCCACAAAATCCCACAAAATACATGAAAAATCCCTGATAATTGGTCAGTTCTCTACAGAATCTCACCAAATTCCTAAAAAGTCCCTCAAACTTCCTCAAACATCCCACAAAATCTCCTCAATATCCCACAAAATTCAAGAAAAATCACACAAAATTCCCTAAATCTTCTCAAAACACAACCAAATTCTAGAAAAATATCCCACCAAATCTCCACAAATTCCCACAAAATACATGAGAAATCCCTCAAGATCCCTAAATCGCCTCAATATCCCACAAAATCACACAAAAATCACACAAAACCTCCACAAGTTTCCACAAAATCTAAGAAAAATTCCTCAAAATTCTTCAAGTCTCCTCAAAACCACACAATTCCAGAAAAACCCCACAAAATTCCAGAGAAGTCCCACAAAACTCCCTAAATCATTTCAAAACCCTACCAATTCACAGGAATGTCCCACAAAATCTCCACCAATTCCCAGAACATCCCACAAAAATCCCACAAAAATCCCTAAATCTTCTGAAAACTCGACCAAATTCCAGAAACGCCCCATAAAATCAGCACAGTTTCCCACAAAATTCAAGAAAAAACACCACAAAATTCCCTAAATCTTCTCAAAACACAACCAAATTCTAGAAAAATATCCCACCAAATCTCCACAAATTCCCACAAAATACATGAGAAATCCCTCAAGATCCCTAAATCGCCTCAATATCCCACAAAATCACACAAAAATCACACAAAACCTCCACAAGTTTCCACAAAATCTAAAACAAATTCCTCAAAATTCTTCAAGTCTCCTCAGAATCCCACACAATTCCAGAAAAAACACACAAAATTCCAGAGAAGTCCCACAAAACTCCCTAAATCATTTCAAAACCCTACCAATTCACAGGAATGTCCCACAAAATCTCCACCAATTCCCAGAACATCCCACAAAAATCCCACAAAAATCCCTAAATCTTCTGAAAACTCGACCAAATTCCAGAAACGCCCCATAAAATCAGCACAGTTTCCCACAAAATTCAAGAAAAAACACCACAAAATTCCCTAAATCTTCTCAAAACACAACCAAATTCTAGAAAAATATCCCACCAAATCTCCACAAATTCCCACAAAATACATGAGAAATCCCTCAAGATCCCTAAATCGCCTCAATATCCCACAAAATCACACAAAAATCACACAAAACCTCCACAAGTTTCCACAAAATCTAAAACAAATTCCTCAAAATTCTTCAAGTCTCCTCAGAATCCCACACAATTCCAGAAAAAACACACAAAATTCCAGAGAAGTCCCACAAAACTCCCTAAATCATTTCAAAACCCTACCAATTCACAGGAATGTCCCACAAAATCTCCACCAATTCCCAGAACATCCCACAAAAATCTCACAAAAATCCCTAAATCTTCTGAAAACTCGACCAAATTCCAGAAACGCCCCATAAAATCAGCACAGTTTCCCACAAAATTCAAGAAAAAACACCACAAAATTCCCTAAACCTTTTCAAAATACCACAAAATTCTTGAAAAGCCCCACCAAATTCCAGAAACATCCCACAAAATGTCCTCAATATCCAACAAAATCCCAGAAAAGTCCCACAAAATTCCCTAAATCTTCTCAAAACTCTACCAAATTCCAGAAAAATCCCACAGAATCTCCACAAATTCCCACAGAATACATGACAAATCCCTGATAATTCGTCAGTTCTCTACAGAATCTCACCAAATTCCTAAAAAGTCCCTCAAAGTTCCACAAACATCCCACAAAATCTCCCCGGAATCCAATAAAATTCCAGGAAAAATCCCACAAAATTCCCTAAATCTTCTCAAAACATGGCCAAAATCCACAAAAATCCCACCGAATCCCCACAAATTCCCACAGAATACATGAAAATACCCCTGATAATTCCTCAGTTCTCTACAGAATCTCACCAAATTCCAGAAAAGTCCCTCAAAGTTCCACAAACATCCCACAAAATCTCCTCAATATACAACAAAATCCCAGAAAAATCACACAAAATTCCCTAAATCTTCTCAAAACACGACTAAATTCTAGAAAAATATCCCACCAAATCTCCACAAAATCCCACAAAATACATGAAAAATCCCTCAAGATCCCGAAATCGCCTCAATATCCCACAAAATCCCACAAAAATCACACAAAACCTCCGCAAGTTTCCACAAAATCTAAGAAAAATTCCTCAAAATTCTTCAAGTCTCCTCAAAACCACACAAAGTCCTTGAAAAGGCCCACCAAATTCCAGTAAAATCCCACAGATTCTCCACAAATTCCCACAAAATCTAAAACAAATTCCTCAAAATTCTTCAAGTCTCCTCAGAATCCCACACAATTCCATAAAAAACACACAAAATTCCAGAGAAGTCCCACAAAACTCCCTAAATCATTTCAAAACCCTACCAATTCACAGGAATGTCCCACAAAATCTCCACCAATTCCCAGAACATCCCACAGAAATCCCACAAAAATCCCTAAATCTTCTGAAAACTCGACCAAATTCCAGAAACGCCCCATAAAATCAGCACAGTTTCCCACAAAATTCAAGAAAAAACACCACAAAATTCCCTAAATCTTCTCAAAATACCACAAAATTCTTGAAAAGCCCCACCAAATTCCAGAAACATCCCACAAAATTTCCTCAATACACAACAAAATCCCAGAAAAATCACACAAAATTCCCTAAATCTTCTCAAAACACGGCCAAAATCCACAAAAATCCCACCAAATCTCCACAAATTCCCACAGAATACATGAAAAATCCCTGATAATTGGTCAGTTCTCTACAGAATCTCACCAAATTCCTAAAAAGTCCCTCAAAGTTCCACAAACATCCCACAAAATCTCCTCAATATCCCACAAAATTCAAGAAAAATCACACAAAATTCCCTAAATCTTCTCAAAACACAACCAAATTCTAGAAAAATATCCCACCAAATCTCCACAAATTCCCACAAAATACATGAAAAATCCCTCAAGATCCCTAAATCGCCTCAATATCCCACAAAATCACACAAAAATCACACAAAACCTCCGCAAGTTTCCACAAAATCTAAAACAAATTCCTCAAAATTCTTCAAGTCTCCTCAAAACCACACAATTCCAGAAAAACCCCACAAAATTCCAGAGAAGTCCCACAAAACTCCCTAAATCATTTCAAAACCCTACCAATTCACAGGAATGTCCCACAAAATCTCCACCAATTCCCAGAACATCCCACAAAAATCCCACAAAAATCCCTAAATCTTCTGAAAACTCGACCAAATTCCAGAAACGCCCCATAAAATCAGCACAGTTTCCCACAAAATTCAAGAAAAAACACCACAAAATTCCCTAAATCTTCTCAAAATACCACAAAATTCTAGAAAAATATCCCACCAAATCTCCACAAATTCCCACAAAATACATGAGAAATCCCTCAAGATCCCTAAATCGCCTCAATATCCCACAAAATCACACAAAAATCACACAAAACCTCCACAAGTTTCCACAAAATCTAAAACAAATTCCTCAAAATTCTTCAAGTCTCCTCAAAACCACACAATTCCAGAAAAACCCCACAAAATTCCAGAGAAGTCCCACAAAACTCCCTAAATCATTTCAAAACCCTACCAATTCACAGGAATGTCCCACAAAATCTCCACCAATTCCCAGAACATCCCACAAAAATCCCACAAAAATCCCTAAATCTTCTGAAAACTCGACCAAATTCCAGAAACGCCCCATAAAATCAGCACAGTTTCCCACAAAATTCAAGAAAAAACACCACAAAATTCCCTAAATCTTCTCAAAACACAACCAAATTCTAGAAAAATATCCCACCAAATCTCCACAAATTCCCACAAAATACATGAAAAATCCCTCAAGATCCCTAAATCGCCTCAATATCCCAAAAAATTCCACAAAAATCCCACAAAACCTCCACAAGTTTCCAAAAAATCTAAGAAAAATTCCTCAAAAGTCTTCAAGTCTCCTCAAAACCACACAAAGTCCTTGAAAAGGCCCACCAAATTCCAGTAAAATCCCACAGATTCTCCACAAATTCCCACAAAATCTAAAACAAATTCCTCAAAACTCTTCAAGTCTCCTCAGAATCCCACACAATTCCATAAAAAACACACAAAATTCCAGAGAAGTCCCACAAAACTCCCTAAATCATTTCAAAACCCTACCAATTCACAGGAATGTCCCACAAAATCTCCACCAATTCCCAGAACATCCCACAAAAATCTCACAAAAATCCCTAAATCTTCTGAAAACTCGACCAAATTCCAGAAACGCCCCATAAAATCAGCACAGTTTCCCACAAAATTCAAGAAAAAACACCACAAAATTCCCTAAACCTTTTCAAAATACCACAAAATTCTTGAAAAGCCCCACCAAATTCCAGAAACATCCCACAAAATGTCCTCAATATCCAACAAAATCCCAGAAAAGTCCCACAAAATTCCCTAAATCTTCTGAAAACTCTACCAAATTCCAGAAAAATCCCACAGAATCTCCACAAATTCCCACAGAATACATGACAAATCCCTGATAATTCGTCAGTTCTCTACAGAATCTCACCAAATTCCTAAAAAGTCCCTCAAAGTTCCACAAACATCCCACAAAATCTCCCCAGAATCCAATAAAATTCCAGGAAAAATCCCACAAAATTCCCTAAATCTTCTCAAAACATGGCCAAAATCCACAAAAATCCCACCGAATCTCCACAAATTCCCACAGAATACATGAAAATACCCCTGATAATTCCTCAGTTCTCTACAGAATCTCACCAAATTCCAGAAAAGTCCCTCAAAGTGCCAAAAACATCCCACAAAATCTCCTCAATATACAACAAAATCCCAGAAAAATCACACAAAATTCCCTAAATCTTCTCAAAACACGACTAAATTCTAGAAAAATATCCCACCAAATCTCCACAAATTCCCACAGAATACATGAAAAATCCCTGATAATTGGTCAGTTCTCTACAGAATCTCACCAAATTCCTAAAAAGTCCCTCAAAGTTCCACAAACATCCCACAAAATCTCCTCAATATCCCACAAAATTCAAGAAAAATCACACAAAATTCCCTAAATCTTCTCAAAACACGACTAAATTCTAGAAAAATATCCCACCAAATCTCCACAAAATCCCACAAAATACATGAAAAATCCCTCAAGATCCCGAAATCGCCTCAATATCCCACAAAATCCCACAAAAATCACACAAAACCTCCACAAGTTTCCACAAAATCTAAGAAAAATTCCTCAAAAGTCTTCAAGTCTCCTCAAAACCACACAAAGTCCTTGAAAAGGCCCACCAAATTCCAGTAAAATCCCACAGATTCTCCACAAATTCCCACAAAATCTAAAACAAATTCCTCAAAATTCTTCAAGTCTCCTCAGAATCCCACACAATTCCATAAAAAACACACAAAATTCCAGAGAAGTCCCACAAAACTCCCTAAATCATTTCAAAACCCTACCAATTCACAGGAATGTCCCACAAAATCTCCACCAATTCCCAGAACATCCCACAGAAATCCCACAAAAATCCCTAAATCTTCTGAAAACTCGACCAAATTCCAGAAACGCCCCATAAAATCAGCACAGTTTCCCACAAAATTCAAGAAAAAACACCACAAAATTCCCTAAATCTTCTCAAAATACCACAAAATTCTTGAAAAGCCCCACCAAATTCCAGAAACATCCCACAAAATTTCCTCAATACACAACAAGATCCCAGAAAAATCACACAAAATTCCCTAAATCTTCTCAAAACACGGCCAAAATCCACAAAAATCCCACCAAATCTCCACAAATTCCCACAGAATACATGAAAAATCCCTGATAATTGGTCAGTTCTCTACAGAATCTCACCAAATTCCTAAAAAGTCCCTCAAAGTTCCACAAACATCCCACAAAATCTCCTCAATATCCCACAAAATTCAAGAAAAATCACACAAAATTCCCTAAATCTTCTCAAAACACGACTAAATTCTAGAAAAATATCCCACCAAATCTCCACAAAATCCCACAAAATACATGAAAAATCCCTCAAGATCCCGAAATCGCCTCAATATCCCACAAAATCCCACAAAAATCACACAAAACCTCCACAAGTTTCCACAAAATCTAAGAAAAATTCCTCAAAAGTCTTCAAGTCTCCTCAAAACCACACAAAGTCCTTGAAAAGGCCCACCAAATTCCAGTAAAATCCCACAGATTCTCCACAAATTCCCACAAAATCTAAAACAAATTCCTCAAAACTCTTCAAGTCTCCTCAGAATCCCACACAATTCCATAAAAAACACACAAAATTCCAGAGAAGTCCCACAAAACTCCCTAAATCATTTCAAAACCCTACCAATTCACAGGAATGTCCCACAAAATCTCCACCAATTCCCAGAACATCCCACAAAAATCTCACAAAAATCCCTAAATCTTCTGAAAACTCGACCAAATTCCAGAAACGCCCCATAAAATCAGCACAGTTTCCCACAAAATTCAAGAAAAAACACCACAAAATTCCCTAAACCTTTTCAAAATACCACAAAATTCTTGAAAAGCCCCACCAAATTCCAGAAACATCCCACAAAATGTCCTCAATATCCAACAAAATCCCAGAAAAGTCCCACAAAATTCCCTAAATCTTCTGAAAACTCTACCAAATTCCAGAAAAATCCCACAGAATCTCCACAAATTCCCACAGAATACATGACAAATCCCTGATAATTCGTCAGTTCTCTACAGAATCTCACCAAATTCCTAAAAAGTCCCTCAAAGTTCCACAAACATCCCACAAAATCTCCCCAGAATCCAATAAAATTCCAGGAAAAATCCCACAAAATTCCCTAAATCTTCTCAAAACATGGCCAAAATCCACAAAAATCCCACCGAATCTCCACAAATTCCCACAGAATACATGAAAATACCCCTGATAATTCCTCAGTTCTCTACAGAATCTCACCAAATTCCAGAAAAGTCCCTCAAAGTGCCAAAAACATCCCACAAAATCTCCTCAATATACAACAAAATCCCAGAAAAATCACACAAAATTCCCTAAATCTTCTCAAAACACGACTAAATTCTAGAAAAATATCCCACCAAATCTCCACAAATTCCCACAGAATACATGAAAAATCCCTGATAATTGGTCAGTTCTCTACAGAATCTCACCAAATTCCTAAAAAGTCCCTCAAAGTTCCACAAACATCCCACAAAATCTCCTCAATATCCCACAAAATTCAAGAAAAATCACACAAAATTCCCTAAATCTTCTCAAAACACGACTAAATTCTAGAAAAATATCCCACCAAATCTCCACAAAATCCCACAAAATACATGAAAAATCCCTCAAGATCCCGAAATCGCCTCAATATCCCACAAAATCCCACAAAAATCCCACAAAACCTCCACAAGTTTCCACAAAATCTAAGAAAAATTCCTCAAAAGTCTTCAAGTCTCCTCAAAACCACACAAAGTCCTTGAAAAGGCCCACCAAATTCCAGTAAAATCCCACAGATTCTCCACAAATTCCCACAAAATCTAAAACAAATTCCTCAAAATTCTTCAAGTCTCCTCAGAATCCCACACAATTCCATAAAAAACACACAAAATTCCAGAGAAGTCCCACAAAACTCCCTAAATCATTTCAAAACCCTACCAATTCACAGGAATGTCCCACAAAATCTCCACCAATTCCCAGAACATCCCACAGAAATCCCACAAAAATCCCTAAATCTTCTGAAAACTCGACCAAATTCCAGAAACGCCCCATAAAATCAGCACAGTTTCCCACAAAATTCAAGAAAAAACACCACAAAATTCCCTAAATCTTCTCAAAATACCACAAAATTCTTGAAAAGCCCCACCAAATTCCAGAAACATCCCACAAAATTTCCTCAATACACAACAAGATCCCAGAAAAATCACACAAAATTCCCTAAATCTTCTCAAAACACGGCCAAAATCCACAAAAATCCCACCAAATCTCCACAAATTCCCACAGAATACATGAAAAATCCCTGATAATTGGTCAGTTCTCTACAGAATCTCACCAAATTCCTAAAAAGTCCCTCAAAGTTCCACAAACATCCCACAAAATCTCCTCAATATCCCACAAAATTCAAGAAAAAACACCACAAAATTCCCTAAATCTTCTCAAAACACAACCAAATTCTAGAAAAATATCCCACCAAATCTCCACAAATTCCCACAAAATACATGAAAAATCCCTCAAGATCCCTAAATCGCCTCAATATCCCAAAAAATTCCACAAAAATCCCACAAAACCTCCACAAGTTTCCAAAAAATCTAAGAAAAATTCCTCAAAAGTCTTCAAGTCTCCTCAAAACCACACAAAGTCCTTGAAAAGGCCCACCAAATTCCAGTAAAATCCCACAGATTCTCCACAAATTCCCACAAAATCTAAAACAAATTCCTCAAAACTCTTCAAGTCTCCTCAGAATCCCACACAATTCCATAAAAAACACACAAAATTCCAGAGAAGTCCCACAAAACTCCCTAAATCATTTCAAAACCCTACCAATTCACAGGAATGTCCCACAAAATCTCCACCAATTCCCAGAACATCCCACAAAAATCTCACAAAAATCCCTAAATCTTCTGAAAACTCGACCAAATTCCAGAAACGCCCCATAAAATCAGCACAGTTTCCCACAAAATTCAAGAAAAAACACCACAAAATTCCCTAAACCTTTTCAAAATACCACAAAATTCTTGAAAAGCCCCACCAAATTCCAGAAACATCCCACAAAATGTCCTCAATATCCAACAAAATCCCAGAAAAGTCCCACAAAATTCCCTAAATCTTCTGAAAACTCTACCAAATTCCAGAAAAATCCCACAGAATCTCCACAAATTCCCACAGAATACATGACAAATCCCTGATAATTCGTCAGTTCTCTACAGAATCTCACCAAATTCCTAAAAAGTCCCTCAAAGTTCCACAAACATCCCACAAAATCTCCCCAGAATCCAATAAAATTCCAGGAAAAATCCCACAAAATTCCCTAAATCTTCTCAAAACATGGCCAAAATCCACAAAAATCCCACCGAATCTCCACAAATTCCCACAGAATACATGAAAATACCCCTGATAATTCCTCAGTTCTCTACAGAATCTCACCAAATTCCAGAAAAGTCCCTCAAAGTGCCAAAAACATCCCACAAAATCTCCTCAATATACAACAAAATCCCAGAAAAATCACACAAAATTCCCTAAATCTTCTCAAAACACGACTAAATTCTAGAAAAATATCCCACCAAATCTCCACAAATTCCCACAGAATACATGAAAAATCCCTGATAATTGGTCAGTTCTCTACAGAATCTCACCAAATTCCTAAAAAGTCCCTCAAAGTTCCACAAACATCCCACAAAATCTCCTCAATATCCCACAAAATTCAAGAAAAATCACACAAAATTCCCTAAATCTTCTCAAAACACGACTAAATTCTAGAAAAATATCCCACCAAATCTCCACAAAATCCCACAAAATACATGAAAAATCCCTCAAGATCCCGAAATCGCCTCAATATCCCACAAAATCCCACAAAAATCACACAAAACCTCCACAAGTTTCCACAAAATCTAAGAAAAATTCCTCAAAAGTCTTCAAGTCTCCTCAAAACCACACAAAGTCCTTGAAAAGGCCCACCAAATTCCAGTAAAATCCCACAGATTCTCCACAAATTCCCACAAAATCTAAAACAAATTCCTCAAAATTCTTCAAGTCTCCTCAGAATCCCACACAATTCCATAAAAAACACACAAAATTCCAGAGAAGTCCCACAAAACTCCCTAAATCATTTCAAAACCCTACCAATTCACAGGAATGTCCCACAAAATCTCCACCAATTCCCAGAACATCCCACAGAAATCCCACAAAAATCCCTAAATCTTCTGAAAACTCGACCAAATTCCAGAAACGCCCCATAAAATCAGCACAGTTTCCCACAAAATTCAAGAAAAAACACCACAAAATTCCCTAAATCTTCTCAAAATACCACAAAATTCTTGAAAAGCCCCACCAAATTCCAGAAACATCCCACAAAATTTCCTCAATACACAACAAGATCCCAGAAAAATCACACAAAATTCCCTAAATCTTCTCAAAACACGGCCAAAATCCACAAAAATCCCACCAAATCTCCACAAATTCCCACAGAATACATGAAAAATCCCTGATAATTGGTCAGTTCTCTACAGAATCTCACCAAATTCCTAAAAAGTCCCTCAAAGTTCCACAAACATCCCACAAAATCTCCTCAATATCCCACAAAATTCAAGAAAAATCACACAAAATTCCCTAAATCATCTCAAAACACAACCAAATTCTAGAAAAATATCCCACCAAATCTCCACAAATTCCCACAAAATACATGAAAAATCCCTCAAGATCCCGAAATCGCCTCAATATCCCAAAAAATTCCACAAAAATCCCACAAAACCTCCACAAGTTTCCACAAAATCTAAGAAAAATTCCTCAAAAGTCTTCAAGTCTCCTCAAAACCACACAAAGTCCTTGAAAAGGCCCACCAAATTCCAGTAAAATCCCACAGATTCTCCACAAATTCCCACAAAATCTAAAACAAATTCCTCAAAATTCTTCAAGTCTCCTCAGAATCCCACACAATTCCATAAAAAACACACAAAATTCCAGAGAAGTCCCACAAAACTCCCTAAATCATTTCAAAACCCTACCAATTCACAGGAATGTCCCACAAAATCTCCACCAATTCCCAGAACATCCCACAAAAATCTCACAAAAATCCCTAAATCTTCTGAAAACTCAACCAAATTCCAGAAACGCCCCATAAAATCAGCACAGTTTCCCACAAAATTCAAGAAAAAACACCACAAAATTCCCTAAATCTTCTCAAAACACAACCAAATTCTAGAAAAATATCCCACCAAATCTCCACAAATTCCCACAAAATACATGAGAAATCCCTCAAGATCCCTAAATCGCCTCAATATCCCACAAAATCACACAAAAATCCCACAAAACCTCCACAAGTTTCCACAAAATCTAAGAAAAATTCCTCAAAATTCTTCAAGTCTCCTCAAAACCACACAATTCCAGAAAAACCCCACAAAATTCCAGAGAAGTCCCACAAAACTCCCTAAATCATTTCAAAACCCTACCAATTCACAGGAATGTCCCACAAAATCTCCACCAATTCCCAGAACATCCCACAAAAATCCCACAAAAATCCCTAAATCTTCTGAAAACTCGACCAAATTCCAGAAACGCCCCATAAAATCAGCACAGTTTCCCACAAAATTCAAGAAAAAACACCACAAAATTCCCTAAATCTTCTCAAAACACAACCAAATTCTAGAAAAATATCCCACCAAATCTCCACAAATTCCCACAAAATACATGAGAAATCCCTCAAGATCCCTAAATCGCCTCAATATCCCACAAAATCACACAAAAATCACACAAAACCTCCACAAGTTTCCACAAAATCTAAAACAAATTCCTCAAAATTCTTCAAGTCTCCTCAGAATCCCACACAATTCCAGAAAAAACACACAAAATTCCAGAGAAGTCCCACAAAACTCCCTAAATCATTTCAAAACCCTACCAATTCACAGGAATGTCCCACAAAATCTCCACCAATTCCCAGAACATCCCACAAAAATCTCACAAAAATCCCTAAATCTTCTGAAAACTCGACCAAATTCCAGAAACGCCCCATAAAATCAGCACAGTTTCCCACAAAATTCAAGAAAAAACACCACAAAATTCCCTAAATCTTCTCAAAATACCACAAAATTCTTGAAAAGCCCCACCAAATTCCACAAACATCCCACAAAATGTCCTCAATACCCAACAAAATCCCAGAAAAATCACACAAAATTCCCTAAATCTTCTCAAAACACGGCCAAAATCCACAAAAATCCCACCAAATCTCCACAAATTCCCCACAAATTCCCACAGAATACATGAAAAATCCCTGATAATTGGTCAGTTCTCTACAGAATCTCACCAAATTCCTAAAAAGTCCCTCAAAGTTCCACAAACATCCCACAAAATCTCCTCAATATCCCACAAAATTCAAGAAAAATCACACAAAATTCCCTAAATCTTCTCAAAACACAACCAAATTCTAGAAAAATATCCCACCAAATCTCCACAAATTCCCACAAAATACATGAAAAATCCCTCAAGATCCCTAAATCGCCTCAATATCCCAAAAAATTCCACAAAAATCCCACAAAACCTCCACAAGTTTCCAAAAAATCTAAGAAAAATTCCTCAAAAGTCTTCAAGTCTCCTCAAAACCACACAAAGTCCTTGAAAAGGCCCACCAAATTCCAGTAAAATCCCACAGATTCTCCACAAATTCCCACAAAATCTAAAACAAATTCCTCAAAACTCTTCAAGTCTCCTCAGAATCCCACACAATTCCATAAAAAACACACAAAATTCCAGAGAAGTCCCACAAAACTCCCTAAATCATTTCAAAACCCTACCAATTCACAGGAATGTCCCACAAAATCTCCACCAATTCCCAGAACATCCCACAAAAATCTCACAAAAATCCCTAAATCTTCTGAAAACTCGACCAAATTCCAGAAACGCCCCATAAAATCAGCAGTTTCCCACAAAATTCAAGAAAAAACACCACAAAATTCCCTAAATCTTCTCAAAATACCACAAAATTCTTGAAAAGCCCCACCAAATTCCAGAAACATCCCACAAAATTTCCTCAATACCCAACAAAATCCCAGAAAAATCACACAAAATTCCCTAAATCTTCTCAAAACACGGCCAAAATCCACAAAAATCCCACAAAATCTCCACAAATTCCCCACAAATTCCCACAGAATACATGAAAAATCCCTGATAATTGGTCAGTTCTCTACAGAATCTCACCAAATTCCTAAAAAGTCCCTCAAAGTTCCACAAACATCCCACAAAATCTCCTCAATATCCCACAAAATTCAAGAAAAATCACACAAAATTCCCTAAATCATCTCAAAACACAACCAAATTCTAGAAAAATATCCCACCAAATCTCCACAAATTCCCACAAAATACATGAAAAATCCCTCAAGATCCCGAAATCGCCTCAATATCCCAAAAAATTCCACAAAAATCCCACAAAACCTCCACAAGTTTCCACAAAATCTAAGAAAAATTCCTCAAAAGTCTTCAAGTCTCCTCAAAACCACACAAAGTCCTTGAAAAGGCCCACCAAATTCCAGTAAAATCCCACAGATTCTCCACAAATTCCCACAAAATCTAAAACAAATTCCTCAAAATTCTTCAAGTCTCCTCAGAATCCCACACAATTCCATAAAAAACACACAAAATTCCAGAGAAGTCCCACAAAACTCCCTAAATCATTTCAAAACCCTACCAATTCACAGGAATGTCCCACAAAATCTCCACCAATTCCCAGAACATCCCACAAAAATCTCACAAAAATCCCTAAATCTTCTGAAAACTCAACCAAATTCCAGAAACGCCCCATAAAATCAGCACAGTTTCCCACAAAATTCAAGAAAAAACACCACAAAATTCCCTAAATCTTCTCAAAACACAACCAAATTCTAGAAAAATATCCCACCAAATCTCCACAAATTCCCACAAAATACATGAGAAATCCCTCAAGATCCCTAAATCGCCTCAATATCCCACAAAATCACACAAAAATCCCACAAAACCTCCACAAGTTTCCACAAAATCTAAGAAAAATTCCTCAAAATTCTTCAAGTCTCCTCAAAACCACACAATTCCAGAAAAACCCCACAAAATTCCAGAGAAGTCCCACAAAACTCCCTAAATCATTTCAAAACCCTACCAATTCACAGGAATGTCCCACAAAATCTCCACCAATTCCCAGAACATCCCACAAAAATCCCACAAAAATCCCTAAATCTTCTGAAAACTCGACCAAATTCCAGAAACGCCCCATAAAATCAGCACAGTTTCCCACAAAATTCAAGAAAAAACACCACAAAATTCCCTAAATCTTCTCAAAACACAACCAAATTCTAGAAAAATATCCCACCAAATCTCCACAAATTCCCACAAAATACATGAGAAATCCCTCAAGATCCCTAAATCGCCTCAATATCCCACAAAATCACACAAAAATCACACAAAACCTCCACAAGTTTCCACAAAATCTAAAACAAATTCCTCAAAATTCTTCAAGTCTCCTCAGAATCCCACACAATTCCAGAAAAAACACACAAAATTCCAGAGAAGTCCCACAAAACTCCCTAAATCATTTCAAAACCCTACCAATTCACAGGAATGTCCCACAAAATCTCCACCAATTCCCAGAACATCCCACAAAAATCTCACAAAAATCCCTAAATCTTCTGAAAACTCGACCAAATTCCAGAAACGCCCCATAAAATCAGCACAGTTTCCCACAAAATTCAAGAAAAAACACCACAAAATTCCCTAAATCTTCTCAAAATACCACAAAATTCTTGAAAAGCCCCACCAAATTCCACAAACATCCCACAAAATGTCCTCAATACCCAACAAAATCCCAGAAAAATCACACAAAATTCCCTAAATCTTCTCAAAACACGGCCAAAATCCACAAAAATCCCACCAAATCTCCACAAATTCCCCACAAATTCCCACAGAATACATGAAAAATCCCTGATAATTGGTCAGTTCTCTACAGAATCTCACCAAATTCCTAAAAAGTCCCTCAAAGTTCCACAAACATCCCACAAAATCTCCTCAATATCCCACAAAATTCAAGAAAAATCACACAAAATTCCCTAAATCTTCTCAAAACACAACCAAATTCTAGAAAAATATCCCACCAAATCTCCACAAATTCCCACAAAATACATGAAAAATCCCTCAAGATCCCTAAATCGCCTCAATATCCCAAAAAATTCCACAAAAATCCCACAAAACCTCCACAAGTTTCCAAAAAATCTAAGAAAAATTCCTCAAAAGTCTTCAAGTCTCCTCAAAACCACACAAAGTCCTTGAAAAGGCCCACCAAATTCCAGTAAAATCCCACAGATTCTCCACAAATTCCCACAAAATCTAATACAAATTCCTCAAAACTCTTCAAGTCTCCTCAGAATCCCACACAATTCCATAAAAAACACACAAAATTCCAGAGAAGTCCCACAAAACTCCCTAAATCATTTCAAAACCCTACCAATTCACAGGAATGTCCCACAAAATCTCCACCAATTCCCAGAACATCCCACAAAAATCTCACAAAAATCCCTAAATCTTCTGAAAACTCTACCAAATTCCAGAAAAATCCCACAGAATCTCCACAAATTCCCACAGAATACATGACAAATCCCTGATAATTCGTCAGTTCTCTACAGAATCTCACCAAATTCCTAAAAAGTCCCTCAAAGTTCCACAAACATCCCACAAAATCTCCCCGGAATCCAATAAAATTCCAGGAAAAATCCCCCAAAATTCCCTAAATCTTCTCAAAACATGGCCAAAATCCACAAAAATCCCACCGAATCTCCACAAATTCCCACAGAATACATGAAAATACCCCTGATAATTCCTCAGTTCTCTACAGAATCTCACCAAATTCCAGAAAAGTCCCTCAAAGTGCCAAAAACATCCCACAAAATTTCCTCAATACACAACAAGATCCCAGAAAAATCACACAAAATTCCCTAAATCTTCTCAAAACACGGCCAAAATCCACAAAAATCCCACCAAATCTCCACAAATTCCCACAGAATACATGAAAAATCCCTGATAATTGGTCAGTTCTCTACAGAATCTCACCAAATTCCTAAAAAGTCCCTCAAAGTTCCACAAACATCCCACAAAATCTCCTCAATATCCCACAAAATTCAAGAAAAATCACACAAAATTCCCTAAATCATCTCAAAACACAACCAAATTCTAGAAAAATATCCCACCAAATCTCCACAAATTCCCACAAAATACATGAAAAATCCCTCAAGATCCCGAAATCGCCTCAATATCCCAAAAAATTCCACAAAAATCCCACAAAACCTCCACAAGTTTCCACAAAATCTAAGAAAAATTCCTCAAAAGTCTTCAAGTCTCCTCAAAACCACACAAAGTCCTTGAAAAGGCCCACCAAATTCCAGTAAAATCCCACAGATTCTCCACAAATTCCCACAAAATCTAAAACAAATTCCTCAAAATTCTTCAAGTCTCCTCAGAATCCCACACAATTCCATAAAAAACACACAAAATTCCAGAGAAGTCCCACAAAACTCCCTAAATCATTTCAAAACCCTACCAATTCACAGGAATGTCCCACAAAATCTCCACCAATTCCCAGAACATCCCACAAAAATCTCACAAAAATCCCTAAATCTTCTGAAAACTCAACCAAATTCCAGAAACGCCCCATAAAATCAGCACAGTTTCCCACAAAATTCAAGAAAAAACACCACAAAATTCCCTAAATCTTCTCAAAACACAACCAAATTCTAGAAAAATATCCCACCAAATCTCCACAAATTCCCACAAAATACATGAGAAATCCCTCAAGATCCCTAAATCGCCTCAATATCCCACAAAATCACACAAAAATCCCACAAAACCTCCACAAGTTTCCACAAAATCTAAGAAAAATTCCTCAAAATTCTTCAAGTCTCCTCAAAACCACACAATTCCAGAAAAACCCCACAAAATTCCAGAGAAGTCCCACAAAACTCCCTAAATCATTTCAAAACCCTACCAATTCACAGGAATGTCCCACAAAATCTCCACCAATTCCCAGAACATCCCACAAAAATCCCACAAAAATCCCTAAATCTTCTGAAAACTCGACCAAATTCCAGAAACGCCCCATAAAATCAGCACAGTTTCCCACAAAATTCAAGAAAAAACACCACAAAATTCCCTAAATCTTCTCAAAACACAACCAAATTCTAGAAAAATATCCCACCAAATCTCCACAAATTCCCACAAAATACATGAGAAATCCCTCAAGATCCCTAAATCGCCTCAATATCCCACAAAATCACACAAAAATCACACAAAACCTCCACAAGTTTCCACAAAATCTAAAACAAATTCCTCAAAATTCTTCAAGTCTCCTCAGAATCCCACACAATTCCAGAAAAAACACACAAAATTCCAGAGAAGTCCCACAAAACTCCCTAAATCATTTCAAAACCCTACCAATTCACAGGAATGTCCCACAAAATCTCCACCAATTCCCAGAACATCCCACAAAAATCTCACAAAAATCCCTAAATCTTCTGAAAACTCTACCAAATTCCAGAAAAATCCCACAGAATCTCCACAAATTCCCACAGAATACATGACAAATCCCTGATAATTCGTCAGTTCTCTACAGAATCTCACCAAATTCCTAAAAAGTCCCTCAAAGTTCCACAAACATCCCACAAAATCTCCCCGGAATCCAATAAAATTCCAGGAAAAATCCCCCAAAATTCCCTAAATCTTCTCAAAACATGGCCAAAATCCACAAAAATCCCACCGAATCTCCACAAATTCCCACAGAATACATGAAAATACCCCTGATAATTCCTCAGTTCTCTACAGAATCTCACCAAATTCCAGAAAAGTCCCTCAAAGTGCCAAAAACATCCCACAAAATTTCCTCAATACACAACAAGATCCCAGAAAAATCACACAAAATTCCCTAAATCTTCTCAAAACACGGCCAAAATCCACAAAAATCCCACCAAATCTCCACAAATTCCCACAGAATACATGAAAAATCCCTGATAATTGGTCAGTTCTCTACAGAATCTCACCAAATTCCTAAAAAGTCCCTCAAAGTTCCACAAACATCCCACAAAATCTCCTCAATATCCCACAAAATTCAAGAAAAATCACACAAAATTCCCTAAATCATCTCAAAACACAACCAAATTCTAGAAAAATATCCCACCAAATCTCCACAAATTCCCACAAAATACATGAAAAATCCCTCAAGATCCCGAAATCGCCTCAATATCCCAAAAAATTCCACAAAAATCCCACAAAACCTCCACAAGTTTCCACAAAATCTAAGAAAAATTCCTCAAAAGTCTTCAAGTCTCCTCAAAACCACACAAAGTCCTTGAAAAGGCCCACCAAATTCCAGTAAAATCCCACAGATTCTCCACAAATTCCCACAAAATCTAAAACAAATTCCTCAAAATTCTTCAAGTCTCCTCAGAATCCCACACAATTCCATAAAAAACACACAAAATTCCAGAGAAGTCCCACAAAACTCCCTAAATCATTTCAAAACCCTACCAATTCACAGGAATGTCCCACAAAATCTCCACCAATTCCCAGAACATCCCACAAAAATCTCACAAAAATCCCTAAATCTTCTGAAAACTCAACCAAATTCCAGAAACGCCCCATAAAATCAGCACAGTTTCCCACAAAATTCAAGAAAAAACACCACAAAATTCCCTAAATCTTCTCAAAACACAACCAAATTCTAGAAAAATATCCCACCAAATCTCCACAAATTCCCACAAAATACATGAGAAATCCCTCAAGATCCCTAAATCGCCTCAATATCCCACAAAATCACACAAAAATCCCACAAAACCTCCACAAGTTTCCACAAAATCTAAGAAAAATTCCTCAAAATTCTTCAAGTCTCCTCAAAACCACACAATTCCAGAAAAACCCCACAAAATTCCAGAGAAGTCCCACAAAACTCCCTAAATCATTTCAAAACCCTACCAATTCACAGGAATGTCCCACAAAATCTCCACCAATTCCCAGAACATCCCACAAAAATCCCACAAAAATCCCTAAATCTTCTGAAAACTCGACCAAATTCCAGAAACGCCCCATAAAATCAGCACAGTTTCCCACAAAATTCAAGAAAAAACACCACAAAATTCCCTAAATCTTCTCAAAACACAACCAAATTCTAGAAAAATATCCCACCAAATCTCCACAAATTCCCACAAAATACATGAGAAATCCCTCAAGATCCCTAAATCGCCTCAATATCCCACAAAATCACACAAAAATCACACAAAACCTCCACAAGTTTCCACAAAATCTAAAACAAATTCCTCAAAATTCTTCAAGTCTCCTCAGAATCCCACACAATTCCAGAAAAAACACACAAAATTCCAGAGAAGTCCCACAAAACTCCCTAAATCATTTCAAAACCCTACCAATTCACAGGAATGTCCCACAAAATCTCCACCAATTCCCAGAACATCCCACAAAAATCTCACAAAAATCCCTAAATCTTCTGAAAACTCGACCAAATTCCAGAAACGCCCCATAAAATCAGCACAGTTTCCCACAAAATTCAAGAAAAAACACCACAAAATTCCCTAAACCTTTTCAAAATACCACAAAATTCTTGAAAAGCCCCACCAAATTCCAGAAACATCCCACAAAATGTCTTCAATATCCAACAAAATCCCAGAAAAGTCCCACAAAATTCCCTAAATCTTCTGAAAACTCTACCAAATTCCAGAAAAATCCCACAGAATCTCCACAAATTCCCACAGAATACATGACAAATCCCTGATAATTCGTCAGTTCTCTACAGAATCTCACCAAATTCCTAAAAAGTCCCTCAAAGTTCCACAAACATCCCACAAAATCTCCCCGGAATCCAATAAAATTCCAGGAAAAATCCCACAAAATTCCCTAAATCTTCTCAAAACATGGCCAAAATCCACAAAAATCCCACCAAATCTCCACAAATTCCCACAGAATACATGAAAATACCCCTGATAATTCCTCAGTTCTCTACAGAATCTCACCAAATTCCAGAAAAGTCCCTCAAAGTGCCAAAAACATCCCACAAAATCTCCTCAATATACAACAAAATCCCAGAAAAATCACACAAAATTCCCTAAATCTTCTCAAAACACGACTAAATTCTAGAAAAATATCCCACCAAATCTCCACAAAATCCCACAAAATACATGAAAAATCCCTGATAATTGGTCAGTTCTCTACAGAATCTCACCAAATTCCTAAAAAGTCCCTCAAACTTCCTCAAACATCCCACAAAATCTCCTCAATATCCCACAAAATTCAAGAAAAATCACACAAAATTCCCTAAATCTTCTCAAAACACAACCAAATTCTAGAAAAATATCCCACCAAATCTCCACAAATTCCCACAAAATACATGAGAAATCCCTCAAGATCCCTAAATCGCCTCAATATCCCACAAAATCACACAAAAATCACACAAAACCTCCACAAGTTTCCACAAAATCTAAGAAAAATTCCTCAAAATTCTTCAAGTCTCCTCAAAACCACACAAAGTCCTTGAAAAGGCCCACCAAATTCCAGTAAAATCCCACAGATTCTCCACAAATTCCCACAAAATCTAAAACAAATTCCTCAAAATTCTTCAAGTCTCCTCAGAATCCCACACAATTCCATAAAAAACACACAAAATTCCAGAGAAGTCCCACAAAACTCCCTAAATCATTTCAAAACCCTACCAATTCACAGGAATGTCCCACAAAATCTCCACCAATTCCCAGAACATCCCACAAAAATCTCACAAAAATCCCTAAATCTTCTGAAAACTCGACCAAATTCCAGAAACGCTCCATAAAATCAGCAGAGTTTCCCACAAAATTCAAGAAAAAACACCACAAAATTCCCTAAATCTTCTCAAAACACAACCAAATTCTAGAAAAATATCCCACCAAATCTCCACAAATTCCCACAAAATACATGAGAAATCCCTCAAGATCCCTAAATCGCCTCAATATCCCACAAAATCACACAAAAATCACACAAAACCTCCACAAGTTTCCACAAAATCTAAAACAAATTCCTCAAAATTCTTCAAGTCTCCTCAGAATCCCACACAATTCCAGAAAAAACACACAAAATTCCAGAGAAGTCCCACAAAACTCCCTAAATCATTTCAAAACCCTACCAATTCACAGGAATGTCCCACAAAATCTCCACCAATTCCCAGAACATCCCACAAAAATCTCACAAAAATCCCTAAATCTTCTGAAAACTCGACCAAATTCCAGAAACGCCCCATAAAATCAGCACAGTTTCCCACAAAATTCAAGAAAAAACACCACAAAATTCCCTAAACCTTTTCAAAATACCACAAAATTCTTGAAAAGCCCCACCAAATTCCAGAAACATCCCACAAAATGTCCTCAATATCCAACAAAATCCCAGAAAAGTCCCACAAAATTCCCTAAATCTTCTCAAAACTCTACCAAATTCCAGAAAAATCCCACAGAATCTCCACAAATTCCCACAGAATACATGACAAATCCCTGATAATTCGTCAGTTCTCTACAGAATCTCACCAAATTCCTAAAAAGTCCCTCAAAGTTCCACAAACATCCCACAAAATCTCCCCGGAATCCAATAAAATTCCAGGAAAAATCCCACAAAATTCCCTAAATCTTCTCAAAACATGGCCAAAATCCACAAAAATCCCAACGAATCTCCACAAATTCCCACAGAATACATGAAAATACCCCTGATAATTCCTCAGTTCTCTACAGAATCTCACCAAATTCCAGAAAAGTCCCTCAAAGTTCCACAAACATCCCACAAAATCTCCTCAATATACAACAAAATCCCAGAAAAATCACACAAAATTCCCTAAATCTTCTCAAAACACGACTAAATTCTAGAAAAATATCCCACCAAATCTCCACAAATTCCCACAGAATACATGAAAAATCCCTGATAATTGGTCAGTTCTCTACAGAATCTCACCAAATTCCTAAAAAGTCCCTCAAAGTTCCACAAACATCCCACAAAATCTCCTCAATATCCCACAAAATTCAAGAAAAATCACACAAAATTCCCTAAATCATCTCAAAACACAACCAAATTCTAGAAAAATATCCCACCAAATCTCCACAAAATCCCACAAAATACATGAAAAATCCCTCAAGATCCCGAAATCGCCTCAATATCCCACAAAATCCCACAAAAATCACACAAAACCTCCACAAGTTTCCACAAAATCTAAGAAAAATTCCTCAAAAGTCTTCAAGTCTCCTCAAAACCACACAAAGTCCTTGAAAAGGCCCACCAAATTCCAGTAAAATCCCACAGATTCTCCACAAATTCCCACAAAATCTAAAACAAATTCCTCAAAATTCTTCAAGTCTCCTCAGAATCCCACACAATTCCATAAAAAACACACAAAATTCCAGAGAAGTCCCACAAAACTCCCTAAATCATTTCAAAACCCTACCAATTCACAGGAATGTCCCACAAAATCTCCACCAATTCCCAGAACATCCCACAGAAATCCCACAAAAATCCCTAAATCTTCTGAAAACTCGACCAAATTCCAGAAACGCCCCATAAAATCAGCAGAGTTTCCCACAAAATTCAAGAAAAAACACCACAAAATTCCCTAAATCTTCTCAAAATACCACAAAATTCTTGAAAAGCCCCACCAAATTCCAGAAACATCCCACAAAATTTCCTCAATACACAACAAGATCCCAGAAAAATCACACAAAATTCCCTAAATCTTCTCAAAACACGGCCAAAATCCACAAAAATCCCACCAAATCTCCACAAATTCCCACAGAATACATGAAAAATCCCTGATAATTGGTCAGTTCTCTACAGAATCTCACCAAATTCCTAAAAAGTCCCTCAAAGTTCCACAAACATCCCACAAAATCTCCTCAATATCCCACAAAATTCAAGAAAAATCACACAAAATTCCCTAAATCATCTCAAAACACAACCAAATTCTAGAAAAATATCCCACCAAATCTCCACAAAATCCCACAAAATACATGAAAAATCCCTCAAGATCCCGAAATCGCCTCAATATCCCACAAAATCCCACAAAAATCACACAAAACCTCCACAAGTTTCCACAAAATCTAAGAAAAATTCCTCAAAAGTCTTCAAGTCTCCTCAAAACCACACAAAGTCCTTGAAAAGGCCCACCAAATTCCAGTAAAATCCCACAGATTCTCCACAAATTCCCACAAAATCTAAAACAAATTCCTCAAAATTCTTCAAGTCTCCTCAGAATCCCACACAATTCCATAAAAAACACACAAAATTCCAGAGAAGTCCCACAAAACTCCCTAAATCATTTCAAAACCCTACCAATTCACAGGAATGTCCCACAAAATCTCCACCAATTCCCAGAACATCCCACAGAAATCCCACAAAAATCCCTAAATCTTCTGAAAACTCGACCAAATTCCAGAAACGCCCCATAAAATCAGCAGAGTTTCCCACAAAATTCAAGAAAAAACACCACAAAATTCCCTAAATCTTCTCAAAATACCACAAAATTCTTGAAAAGCCCCACCAAATTCCAGAAACATCCCACAAAATTTCCTCAATACACAACAAGATCCCAGAAAAATCACACAAAATTCCCTAAATCTTCTCAAAACACGGCCAAAATCCACAAAAATCCCACCAAATCTCCACAAATTCCCACAGAATACATGAAAAATCCCTGATAATTGGTCAGTTCTCTACAGAATCTCACCAAATTCCTAAAAAGTCCCTCAAAGTTCCACAAACATCCCACAAAATCTCCTCAATATCCCACAAAATTCAAGAAAAATCACACAAAATTCCCTAAATCATCTCAAAACACAACCAAATTCTAGAAAAATATCCCACCAAATCTCCACAAATTCCCACAAAATACATGAAAAATCCCTCAAGATCCCGAAATCGCCTCAATATCCCAAAAAATTCCACAAAAATCCCACAAAACCTCCACAAGTTTCCACAAAATCTAAGAAAAATTCCTCAAAAGTCTTCAAGTCTCCTCAAAACCACACAAAGTCCTTGAAAAGGCCCACCAAATTCCAGTAAAATCCCACAGATTCTCCACAAATTCCCACAAAATCTAAAACAAATTCCTCAAAATTCTTCAAGTCTCCTCAGAATCCCACACAATTCCATAAAAAACACACAAAATTCCAGAGAAGTCCCACAAAACTCCCTAAATCATTTCAAAACCCTACCAATTCACAGGAATGTCCCACAAAATCTCCACCAATTCCCAGAACATCCCACAAAAATCTCACAAAAATCCCTAAATCTTCTGAAAACTCAACCAAATTCCAGAAACGCCCCATAAAATCAGCACAGTTTCCCACAAAATTCAAGAAAAAACACCACAAAATTCCCTAAATCTTCTCAAAACACAACCAAATTCTAGAAAAATATCCCACCAAATCTCCACAAATTCCCACAAAATACATGAGAAATCCCTCAAGATCCCTAAATCGCCTCAATATCCCACAAAATCACACAAAAATCCCACAAAACCTCCACAAGTTTCCACAAAATCTAAGAAAAATTCCTCAAAATTCTTCAAGTCTCCTCAAAACCACACAATTCCAGAAAAACCCCACAAAATTCCAGAGAAGTCCCACAAAACTCCCTAAATCATTTCAAAACCCTACCAATTCACAGGAATGTCCCACAAAATCTCCACCAATTCCCAGAACATCCCACAAAAATCCCACAAAAATCCCTAAATCTTCTGAAAACTCGACCAAATTCCAGAAACGCCCCATAAAATCAGCACAGTTTCCCACAAAATTCAAGAAAAAACACCACAAAATTCCCTAAATCTTCTCAAAACACAACCAAATTCTAGAAAAATATCCCACCAAATCTCCACAAATTCCCACAAAATACATGAGAAATCCCTCAAGATCCCTAAATCGCCTCAATATCCCACAAAATCACACAAAAATCACACAAAACCTCCACAAGTTTCCACAAAATCTAAAACAAATTCCTCAAAATTCTTCAAGTCTCCTCAGAATCCCACACAATTCCAGAAAAAACACACAAAATTCCAGAGAAGTCCCACAAAACTCCCTAAATCATTTCAAAACCCTACCAATTCACAGGAATGTCCCACAAAATCTCCACCAATTCCCAGAACATCCCACAAAAATCTCACAAAAATCCCTAAATCTTCTGAAAACTCGACCAAATTCCAGAAACGCCCCATAAAATCAGCACAGTTTCCCACAAAATTCAAGAAAAAACACCACAAAATTCCCTAAATCTTCTCAAAATACCACAAAATTCTTGAAAAGCCCCACCAAATTCCACAAACATCCCACAAAATTTCCTCAATACCCAACAAAATCCCAGAAAAATCACACAAAATTCCCTAAATCTTCTCAAAACACGGCCAAAATCCACAAAAATCCCACCAAATCTCCACAAATTCCCCACAAATTCCCACAGAATACATGAAAAATCCCTGATAATTGGTCAGTTCTCTACAGAATCTCACCAAATTCCTAAAAAGTCCCTCAAAGTTCCACAAACATCCCACAAAATCTCCTCAATATCCCACAAAATTCAAGAAAAATCACACAAAATTCCCTAAATCTTCTCAAAACACAACCAAATTCTAGAAAAATATCCCACCAAATCTCCACAAATTCCCACAAAATACATGAAAAATCCCTCAAGATCCCTAAATCGCCTCAATATCCCAAAAAATTCCACAAAAATCCCACAAAATCTCCACAAGTTTCCAAAAAATCTAAGAAAAATTCCTCAAAAGTCTTCAAGTCTCCTCAAAACCACACAAAGTCCTTGAAAAGGCCCACCAAATTCCAGTAAAATCCCACAGATTCTCCACAAATTCCCACAAAATCTAATACAAATTCCTCAAAACTCTTCAAGTCTCCTCAGAATCCCACACAATTCCATAAAAAACACACAAAATTCCAGAGAAGTCCCACAAAACTCCCTAAATCATTTCAAAACCCTACCAATTCACAGGAATGTCCCACAAAATCTCCACCAATTCCCAGAACATCCCACAAAAATCTCACAAAAATCCCTAAATCTTCTGAAAACTCGACCAAATTCCAGAAACGCCCCATAAAATCAGCACAGTTTCCCACAAAATTCAAGAAAAAACACCACAAAATTCCCTAAACCTTTTCAAAATACCACAAAATTCTTGAAAAGCCCCACCAAATTCCAGAAACATCCCACAAAATGTCTTCAATATCCAACAAAATCCCAGAAAAGTCCCACAAAATTCCCTAAATCTTCTGAAAACTCTACCAAATTCCAGAAAAATCCCACAGAATCTCCACAAATTCCCACAGAATACATGACAAATCCCTGATAATTCGTCAGTTCTCTACAGAATCTCACCAAATTCCTAAAAAGTCCCTCAAAGTTCCACAAACATCCCACAAAATCTCCCCGGAATCCAATAAAATTCCAGGAAAAATCCCACAAAATTCCCTAAATCTTCTCAAAACATGGCCAAAATCCACAAAAATCCCACCAAATCTCCACAAATTCCCACAGAATACATGAAAATACCCCTGATAATTCCTCAGTTCTCTACAGAATCTCACCAAATTCCAGAAAAGTCCCTCAAAGTGCCAAAAACATCCCACAAAATCTCCTCAATATACAACAAAATCCCAGAAAAATCACACAAAATTCCCTAAATCTTCTCAAAACACGACTAAATTCTAGAAAAATATCCCACCAAATCTCCACAAAATCCCACAAAATACATGAAAAATCCCTGATAATTGGTCAGTTCTCTACAGAATCTCACCAAATTCCTAAAAAGTCCCTCAAACTTCCTCAAACATCCCACAAAATCTCCTCAATATCCCACAAAATTCAAGAAAAATCACACAAAATTCCCTAAATCTTCTCAAAACACAACCAAATTCTAGAAAAATATCCCACCAAATCTCCACAAATTCCCACAAAATACATGAGAAATCCCTCAAGATCCCTAAATCGCCTCAATATCCCACAAAATCACACAAAAATCACACAAAACCTCCACAAGTTTCCACAAAATCTAAGAAAAATTCCTCAAAATTCTTCAAGTCTCCTCAAAACCACACAAAGTCCTTGAAAAGGCCCACCAAATTCCAGTAAAATCCCACAGATTCTCCACAAATTCCCACAAAATCTAAAACAAATTCCTCAAAATTCTTCAAGTCTCCTCAGAATCCCACACAATTCCATAAAAAACACACAAAATTCCAGAGAAGTCCCACAAAACTCCCTAAATCATTTCAAAACCCTACCAATTCACAGGAATGTCCCACAAAATCTCCACCAATTCCCAGAACATCCCACAAAAATCTCACAAAAATCCCTAAATCTTCTGAAAACTCGACCAAATTCCAGAAACGCTCCATAAAATCAGCACAGTTTCCCACAAAATTCAAGAAAAAACACCACAAAATTCCCTAAATCTTCTCAAAACACAACCAAATTCTAGAAAAATATCCCACCAAATCTCCACAAATTCCCACAAAATACATGAAAAATCCCTCAAGATCCCTAAATTGCCTCAATATCCCACAAAATCACACAAAAATCCCACAAAACCTCCACAAGTTTCCACAAAATCTAAGAAAAATTCCTCAAAATTCTTCAAGTCTCCTCAGAATCCCACACAATTCCATAAAAAACACACAAAATTCCAGAGAAGTCCCACAAAACTCCCTAAATCATTTCAAAACCCTACCAATTCACAGGAATGTCCCACAAAATCTCCACCAATTCCCAGAACATCCCACAAAAATCCCACAAAAATCCCTAAATCTTCTGAAAACTCGACCAAATTCCAGAAACGCCCCATAAAATCAGCACAGTTTCCCACAAAATTCAAGAAAAAACACCACAAAATTCCCTAAATCTTCTCAAAACACAACCAAATTCTAGAAAAATATCCCACCAAATCTCCACAAATTCCCACAAAATACATGAGAAATCCCTCAAGATCCCTAAATCGCCTCAATATCCCACAAAATCACACAAAAATCACACAAAACCTCCACAAGTTTCCACAAAATCTAAAACAAATTCCTCAAAATTCTTCAAGTCTCCTCAGAATCCCACACAATTCCAGAAAAAACACACAAAATTCCAGAGAAGTCCCACAAAACTCCCTAAATCATTTCAAAACCCGACCAATTCACAGGAATGTCCCACAAAATCTCCACCAATTCCCAGAACATCCCACAAAAATCCCACAAAAATCCCTAAATCTTCTGAAAACTCGACCAAATTCCAGAAACGCCCCATAAAATCAGCACAGTTTCCCACAAAATTCAAGAAAAAACAGCACAAAATTCCCTAAATCTTCTCAAAACACAACCAAATTCTAGAAAAATATCCCACCAAATCTCCACAAATTCCCACAAAATACATGAGAAATCCCTCAAGATCCCTAAATTGCCTCAATATCCCACAAAATCACACAAAAATCACACAAAACCTCCACAAGTTTCCACAAAATCTAAAACAAATTCCTCAAAATTCTTCAAGTCTCCTCAGAATCCCACACAATTCCAGAAAAAACACACAAAATTCCAGAGAAGTCCCACAAAACTCCCTAAATCATTTCAAAACCCTACCAATTCACAGGAATGTCCCACAAAATCTCCACCAATTCCCAGAACATCCCACAAAAATCTCACAAAAATCCCTAAATCTTCTGAAAACTCGACCAAATTCCAGAAACGCCCCATAAAATCAGCACAGTTTCCCACAAAATTCAAGAAAAAACACCACAAAATTCCCTAAATCTTCTCAAAATACCACAAAATTCTTGAAAAGCCCCACCAAATTCCAGAAACATCCCACAAAATTTCCTCAATACACAACAAAATCCCAGAAAAATCACACAAAATTCCCTAAATCTTCTCAAAACACGGCCAAAATCCACAAAAATCCCACCAAATCTCCACAAATTCCCCACAAATTCCCACAGAATACATGAAAAATCCCTGATAATTGGTCAGTTCTCTACAGAATCTCACCAAATTCCTAAAAAGTCCCTCAAAGTTCCACAAACATCCCACAAAATCTCCTCAATATCCCACAAAATTCAAGAAAAATCACACAAAATTCCCTAAATCTTCTCAAAACACAACCAAATTCTAGAAAAATATCCCACCAAATCTCCACAAATTCCCACAAAATACATGAAAAATCCCTCAAGATCCCGAAATCGCCTCAATATCCCAAAAAATTCCACAAAAATCCCACAAAACCTCCACAAGTTTCCAAAAAATCTAAGAAAAATTCCTCAAAAGTCTTCAAGTCTCCTCAAAACCACACAAAGTCCTTGAAAAGGCCCACCAAATTCCAGTAAAATCCCACAGATTCTCCACAAATTCCCACAAAATCTAATACAAATTCCTCAAAACTCTTCAAGTCTCCTCAGAATCCCACACAATTCCATAAAAAACACACAAAATTCCAGAGAAGTCCCACAAAACTCCCTAAATCATTTCAAAGCCCTACCAATTCACAGGAATGTCCCACAAAATCTCCACCAATTCCCAGAACATCCCACAAAAATCTCACAAAAATCCCTAAATCTTCTGAAAACTCGACCAAATTCCAGAAACGCCCCATAAAATCAGCACAGTTTCCCACAAAATTCAAGAAAAAACACCACAAAATTCCCTAAACCTTTTCAAAATACCACAAAATTCTTGAAAAGCCCCACCAAATTCCAGAAACATCCCACAAAATGTCTTCAATATCCAACAAAATCCCAGAAAAGTCCCACAAAATTCCCTAAATCTTCTGAAAACTCTACCAAATTCCAGAAAAATCCCACAGAATCTCCACAAATTCCCACAGAATACATGACAAATCCCTGATAATTCGTCAGTTCTCTACAGAATCTCACCAAATTCCTAAAAAGTCCCTCAAAGTTCCACAAACATCCCACAAAATCTCCCCGGAATCCAATAAAATTCCAGGAAAAATCCCACAAAATTCCCTAAATCTTCTCAAAACATGGCCAAAATCCACAAAAATCCCACCAAATCTCCACAAATTCCCACAGAATACATGAAAATACCCCTGATAATTCCTCAGTTCTCTACAGAATCTCACCAAATTCCAGAAAAGTCCCTCAAAGTGCCAAAAACATCCCACAAAATCTCCTCAATATACAACAAAATCCCAGAAAAATCACACAAAATTCCCTAAATCTTCTCAAAACACGACTAAATTCTAGAAAAATATCCCACCAAATCTCCACAAAATCCCACAAAATACATGAAAAATCCCTGATAATTGGTCAGTTCTCTACAGAATCTCACCAAATTCCTAAAAAGTCCCTCAAACTTCCTCAAACATCCCACAAAATCTCCTCAATATCCCACAAAATTCAAGAAAAATCACACAAAATTCCCTAAATCTTCTCAAAACACAACCAAATTCTAGAAAAATATCCCACCAAATCTCCACAAATTCCCACAAAATACATGAGAAATCCCTCAAGATCCCTAAATCGCCTCAATATCCCACAAAATCACACAAAAATCACACAAAACCTCCACAAGTTTCCACAAAATCTAAGAAAAATTCCTCAAAATTCTTCAAGTCTCCTCAAAACCACACAAAGTCCTTGAAAAGGCCCACCAAATTCCAGTAAAATCCCACAGATTCTCCACAAATTCCCACAAAATCTAAAACAAATTCCTCAAAATTCTTCAAGTCTCCTCAGAATCCCACACAATTCCATAAAAAACACACAAAATTCCAGAGAAGTCCCACAAAACTCCCTAAATCATTTCAAAACCCTACCAATTCACAGGAATGTCCCACAAAATCTCCACCAATTCCCAGAACATCCCACAAAAATCTCACAAAAATCCCTAAATCTTCTGAAAACTCGACCAAATTCCAGAAACGCTCCATAAAATCAGCACAGTTTCCCACAAAATTCAAGAAAAAACACCACAAAATTCCCTAAATCTTCTCAAAACACAACCAAATTCTAGAAAAATATCCCACCAAATCTCCACAAATTCCCACAAAATACATGAAAAATCCCTCAAGATCCCTAAATTGCCTCAATATCCCACAAAATCACACAAAAATCCCACAAAACCTCCACAAGTTTCCACAAAATCTAAGAAAAATTCCTCAAAATTCTTCAAGTCTCCTCAGAATCCCACACAATTCCAGAAAAAACACACAAAATTCCAGAGAAGTCCCACAAAACTCCCTAAATCATTTCAAAACCCTACCAATTCACAGGAATGTCCCACAAAATCTCCACCAATTCCCAGAACATCCCACAAAAATCCCACAAAAATCCCTAAATCTTCTGAAAACTCGACCAAATTCCAGAAACGCCCCATAAAATCAGCACAGTTTCCCACAAAATTCAAGAAAAAACACCACAAAATTCCCTAAATCTTCTCAAAACACAACCAAATTCTAGAAAAATATCCCACCAAATCTCCACAAATTCCCACAAAATACATGAGAAATCCCTCAAGATCCCTAAATCGCCTCAATATCCCACAAAATCACACAAAAATCACACAAAACCTCCACAAGTTTCCACAAAATCTAAAACAAATTCCTCAAAATTCTTCAAGTCTCCTCAGAATCCCACACAATTCCAGAAAAAACACACAAAATTCCAGAGAAGTCCCACAAAACTCCCTAAATCATTTCAAAACCCGACCAATTCACAGGAATGTCCCACAAAATCTCCACCAATTCCCAGAACATCCCACAAAAATCCCACAAAAATCCCTAAATCTTCTGAAAACTCGACCAAATTCCAGAAACGCCCCATAAAATCAGCACAGTTTCCCACAAAATTCAAGAAAAAACACCACAAAATTCCCTAAATCTTCTCAAAACACAACCAAATTCTAGAAAAATATCCCACCAAATCTCCACAAATTCCCACAAAATACATGAGAAATCCCTCAAGATCCCTAAATTGCCTCAATATCCCACAAAATCACACAAAAATCACACAAAACCTCCACAAGTTTCCACAAAATCTAAAACAAATTCCTCAAAATTCTTCAAGTCTCCTCAGAATCCCACACAATTCCAGAAAAAACACACAAAATTCCAGAGAAGTCCCACAAAACTCCCTAAATCATTTCAAAACCCTACCAATTCACAGGAATGTCCCACAAAATCTCCACCAATTCCCAGAACATCCCACAAAAATCTCACAAAAATCCCTAAATCTTCTGAAAACTCGACCAAATTCCAGAAACGCCCCATAAAATCAGCACAGTTTCCCACAAAATTCAAGAAAAAACACCACAAAATTCCCTAAATCTTCTCAAAATACCACAAAATTCTTGAAAAGCCCCACCAAATTCCAGAAACATCCCACAAAATTTCCTCAATACACAACAAAATCCCAGAAAAATCACACAAAATTCCCTAAATCTTCTCAAAACACGGCCAAAATCCACAAAAATCCCACCAAATCTCCACAAATTCCCCACAAATTCCCACAGAATACATGAAAAATCCCTGATAATTGGTCAGTTCTCTACAGAATCTCACCAAATTCCTAAAAAGTCCCTCAAAGTTCCACAAACATCCCACAAAATCTCCTCAATATCCCACAAAATTCAAGAAAAATCACACAAAATTCCCTAAATCTTCTCAAAACACAACCAAATTCTAGAAAAATATCCCACCAAATCTCCACAAATTCCCACAAAATACATGAAAAATCCCTCAAGATCCCGAAATCGCCTCAATATCCCAAAAAATTCCACAAAAATCCCACAAAACCTCCACAAGTTTCCAAAAAATCTAAGAAAAATTCCTCAAAAGTCTTCAAGTCTCCTCAAAACCACACAAAGTCCTTGAAAAGGCCCACCAAATTCCAGTAAAATCCCACAGATTCTCCACAAATTCCCACAAAATCTAATACAAATTCCTCAAAACTCTTCAAGTCTCCTCAGAATCCCACACAATTCCATAAAAAACACACAAAATTCCAGAGAAGTCCCACAAAACTCCCTAAATCATTTCAAAGCCCTACCAATTCACAGGAATGTCCCACAAAATCTCCACCAATTCCCAGAACATCCCACAAAAATCTCACAAAAATCCCTAAATCTTCTGAAAACTCGACCAAATTCCAGAAACGCCCCATAAAATCAGCACAGTTTCCCACAAAATTCAAGAAAAAACACCACAAAATTCCCTAAACCTTTTCAAAATACCACAAAATTCTTGAAAAGCCCCACCAAATTCCAGAAACATCCCACAAAATGTCTTCAATATCCAACAAAATCCCAGAAAAGTCCCACAAAATTCCCTAAATCTTCTGAAAACTCTACCAAATTCCAGAAAAATCCCACAGAATCTCCACAAATTCCCACAGAATACATGACAAATCCCTGATAATTCGTCAGTTCTCTACAGAATCTCACCAAATTCCTAAAAAGTCCCTCAAAGTTCCACAAACATCCCACAAAATCTCCCCGGAATCCAATAAAATTCCAGGAAAAATCCCACAAAATTCCCTAAATCTTCTCAAAACATGGCCAAAATCCACAAAAATCCCACCAAATCTCCACAAATTCCCACAGAATACATGAAAATACCCCTGATAATTCCTCAGTTCTCTACAGAATCTCACCAAATTCCAGAAAAGTCCCTCAAAGTGCCAAAAACATCCCACAAAATCTCCTCAATATACAACAAAATCCCAGAAAAATCACACAAAATTCCCTAAATCTTCTCAAAACACGACTAAATTCTAGAAAAATATCCCACCAAATCTCCACAAAATCCCACAAAATACATGAAAAATCCCTGATAATTGGTCAGTTCTCTACAGAATCTCACCAAATTCCTAAAAAGTCCCTCAAACTTCCTCAAACATCCCACAAAATCTCCTCAATATCCCACAAAATTCAAGAAAAATCACACAAAATTCCCTAAATCTTCTCAAAACACAACCAAATTCTAGAAAAATATCCCACCAAATCTCCACAAATTCCCACAAAATACATGAGAAATCCCTCAAGATCCCTAAATCGCCTCAATATCCCACAAAATCACACAAAAATCACACAAAACCTCCACAAGTTTCCACAAAATCTAAGAAAAATTCCTCAAAATTCTTCAAGTCTCCTCAAAACCACACAAAGTCCTTGAAAAGGCCCACCAAATTCCAGTAAAATCCCACAGATTCTCCACAAATTCCCACAAAATCTAAAACAAATTCCTCAAAATTCTTCAAGTCTCCTCAGAATCCCACACAATTCCATAAAAAACACACAAAATTCCAGAGAA
This sequence comes from Cyanistes caeruleus, assembly GCF_971803275.1. Lineage (NCBI taxonomy): Eukaryota > Metazoa > Chordata > Aves > Passeriformes > Paridae > Cyanistes > Cyanistes caeruleus. The sequence continues at coordinate 64,400,645 of NC_141704.1, forward strand.
GTCCCACAAAACTCCCTAAATCATTTCAAAACCCTACCAATTCACAGGAATGTCCCACAAAATCTCCACCAATTCCCAGAACATCCCACAAAAATCTCACAAAAATCCCTAAATCTTCTGAAAACTCGACCAAATTCCAGAAACGCTCCATAAAATCAGCAGAGTTTCCCACAAAATTCAAGAAAAAACACCACAAAATTCCCTAAATCTTCTCAAAACACAACCAAATTCTAGAAAAATATCCCACCAAATCTCCACAAATTCCCACAAAATACATGAAAAATCCCTCAAGATCCCTAAATTGCCTCAATATCCCACAAAATCACACAAAAATCCCACAAAACCTCCACAAGTTTCCACAAAATCTAAGAAAAATTCCTCAAAATTCTTCAAGTCTCCTCAGAATCCCACACAATTCCAGAAAAAACACACAAAATTCCAGAGAAGTCCCACAAAACTCCCTAAAGCATTTCAAACCCTACCAATTCACAGGAATGTCCCACAAAATCTCCACCAATTCCCAGAACATCCCACAAAAATCCCACAAAAATCCCTAAATCTTCTGAAAACTCGACCAAATTCCAGAAACGCCCCATAAAATCAGCACAGTTTCCCACAAAATTCAAGAAAAAACACCACAAAATTCCCTAAATCTTCTCAAAACACAACCAAATTCTAGAAAAATATCCCACCAAATCTCCACAAATTCCCACAAAATACATGAGAAATCCCTCAAGATCCCTAAATCGCCTCAATATCCCACAAAATCACACAAAAATCACACAAAACCTCCACAAGTTTCCACAAAATCTAAAACAAATTCCTCAAAATTCTTCAAGTCTCCTCAGAATCCCACACAATTCCAGAAAAAACACACAAAATTCCAGAGAAGTCCCACAAAACTCCCTAAATCATTTCAAAACCCTACCAATTCACAGGAATGTCCCACAAAATCTCCACCAATTCCCAGAACATCCCACAAAAATCTCACAAAAATCCCTAAATCTTCTGAAAACTCGACCAAATTCCAGAAACGCCCCATAAAATCAGCACAGTTTCCCACAAAATTCAAGAAAAAACACCACAAAATTCCCTAAACCTTTTCAAAATACCACAAAATTCTTGAAAAGCCCCACCAAATTCCAGAAACATCCCACAAAATGTCCTCAATATCCAACAAAATCCCAGAAAAGTCCCACAAAATTCCCTAAATCTTCTCAAAACTCTACCAAATTCCAGAAAAATCCCACAGAATCTCCACAAATTCCCACAGAATACATGACAAATCCCTGATAATTCGTCAGTTCTCTACAGAATCTCACCAAATTCCTAAAAAGTCCCTCAAAGTTCCACAAACATCCCACAAAATCTCCCCGGAATCCAATAAAATTCCAGGAAAAATCCCACAAAATTCCCTAAATCTTCTCAAAACATGGCCAAAATCCACAAAAATCCCAACGAATCTCCACAAATTCCCACAGAATACATGAAAATACCCCTGATAATTCCTCAGTTCTCTACAGAATCTCACCAAATTCCAGAAAAGTCCCTCAAAGTTCCACAAACATCCCACAAAATCTCCTCAATATACAACAAAATCCCAGAAAAATCACACAAAATTCCCTAAATCTTCTCAAAACACGACTAAATTCTAGAAAAATATCCCACCAAATCTCCACAAATTCCCACAGAATACATGAAAAATCCCTGATAATTGGTCAGTTCTCTACAGAATCTCACCAAATTCCTAAAAAGTCCCTCAAAGTTCCACAAACATCCCACAAAATCTCCTCAATATCCCACAAAATTCAAGAAAAATCACACAAAATTCCCTAAATCATCTCAAAACACAACCAAATTCTAGAAAAATATCCCACCAAATCTCCACAAAATCCCACAAAATACATGAAAAATCCCTCAAGATCCCGAAATCGCCTCAATATCCCACAAAATCCCACAAAAATCACACAAAACCTCCACAAGTTTCCACAAAATCTAAGAAAAATTCCTCAAAAGTCTTCAAGTCTCCTCAAAACCACACAAAGTCCTTGAAAAGGCCCACCAAATTCCAGTAAAATCCCACAGATTCTCCACAAATTCCCACAAAATCTAAAACAAATTCCTCAAAATTCTTCAAGTCTCCTCAGAATCCCACACAATTCCATAAAAAACACACAAAATTCCAGAGAAGTCCCACAAAACTCCCTAAATCATTTCAAAACCCTACCAATTCACAGGAATGTCCCACAAAATCTCCACCAATTCCCAGAACATCCCACAGAAATCCCACAAAAATCCCTAAATCTTCTGAAAACTCGACCAAATTCCAGAAACGCCCCATAAAATCAGCAGAGTTTCCCACAAAATTCAAGAAAAAACACCACAAAATTCCCTAAATCTTCTCAAAATACCACAAAATTCTTGAAAAGCCCCACCAAATTCCAGAAACATCCCACAAAATTTCCTCAATACACAACAAGATCCCAGAAAAATCACACAAAATTCCCTAAATCTTCTCAAAACACGGCCAAAATCCACAAAAATCCCACCAAATCTCCACAAATTCCCACAGAATACATGAAAAATCCCTGATAATTGGTCAGTTCTCTACAGAATCTCACCAAATTCCTAAAAAGTCCCTCAAAGTTCCACAAACATCCCACAAAATCTCCTCAATATCCCACAAAATTCAAGAAAAATCACACAAAATTCCCTAAATCTTCTCAAAACACAACCAAATTCTAGAAAAATATCCCACCAAATCTCCACAAATTCCCACAAAATACATGAAAAATCCCTCAAGATCCCGAAATCGCCTCAATATCCCAAAAAATTCCACAAAAATCCCACAAAACCTCCACAAGTTTCCACAAAATCTAAGAAAAATTCCTCAAAAGTCTTCAAGTCTCCTCAAAACCACACAAAGTCCTTGAAAAGGCCCACCAAATTCCAGTAAAATCCCACAGATTCTCCACAAATTCCCACAAAATCTAAAACAAATTCCTCAAAATTCTTCAAGTCTCCTCAGAATCCCACACAATTCCATAAAAAACACACAAAATTCCAGAGAAGTCCCACAAAACTCCCTAAATCATTTCAAAACCCTACCAATTCACAGGAATGTCCCACAAAATCTCCACCAATTCCCAGAACATCCCACAAAAATCTCACAAAAATCCCTAAATCTTCTGAAAACTCAACCAAATTCCAGAAACGCCCCATAAAATCAGCACAGTTTCCCACAAAATTCAAGAAAAAACACCACAAAATTCCCTAAATCTTCTCAAAACACAACCAAATTCTAGAAAAATATCCCACCAAATCTCCACAAATTCCCACAAAATACATGAGAAATCCCTCAAGATCCCTAAATCGCCTCAATATCCCACAAAATCACACAAAAATCCCACAAAACCTCCACAAGTTTCCACAAAATCTAAGAAAAATTCCTCAAAATTCTTCAAGTCTCCTCAAAACCACACAATTCCAGAAAAACCCCACAAAATTCCAGAGAAGTCCCACAAAACTCCCTAAATCATTTCAAAACCCTACCAATTCACAGGAATGTCCCACAAAATCTCCACCAATTCCCAGAACATCCCACAAAAATCCCACAAAAATCCCTAAATCTTCTGAAAACTCGACCAAATTCCAGAAACGCCCCATAAAATCAGCACAGTTTCCCACAAAATTCAAGAAAAAACAGCACAAAATTCCCTAAATCTTCTCAAAACACAACCAAATTCTAGAAAAATATCCCACCAAATCTCCACAAATTCCCACAAAATACATGAGAAATCCCTCAAGATCCCTAAATTGCCTCAATATCCCACAAAATCACACAAAAATCACACAAAACCTCCACAAGTTTCCACAAAATCTAAAACAAATTCCTCAAAATTCTTCAAGTCTCCTCAGAATCCCACACAATTCCAGAAAAAACACACAAAATTCCAGAGAAGTCCCACAAAACTCCCTAAATCATTTCAAAACCCTACCAATTCACAGGAATGTCCCACAAAATCTCCACCAATTCCCAGAACATCCCACAAAAATCTCACAAAAATCCCTAAATCTTCTGAAAACTCGACCAAATTCCAGAAACGCCCCATAAAATCAGCACAGTTTCCCACAAAATTCAAGAAAAAACACCACAAAATTCCCTAAATCTTCTCAAAATACCACAAAATTCTTGAAAAGCCCCACCAAATTCCAGAAACATCCCACAAAATGTCCTCAATACACAACAAAATCCCAGAAAAATCACACAAAATTCCCTAAATCTTCTCAAAACACGGCCAAAATCCACAAAAATCCCACCAAATCTCCACAAATTCCCCACAAATTCCCACAGAATACATGAAAAATCCCTGATAATTGGTCAGTTCTCTACAGAATCTCACCAAATTCCTAAAAAGTCCCTCAAAGTTCCACAAACATCCCACAAAATCTCCTCAATATCCCACAAAATTCAAGAAAAATCACACAAAATTCCCTAAATCTTCTCAAAACACAACCAAATTCTAGAAAAATATCCCACCAAATCTCCACAAATTCCCACAAAATACATGAAAAATCCCTCAAGATCCCTAAATCGCCTCAATATCCCAAAAAATTCCACAAAAATCCCACAAAATCTCCACAAGTTTCCAAAAAATCTAAGAAAAATTCCTCAAAAGTCTTCAAGTCTCCTCAAAACCACACAAAGTCCTTGAAAAGGCCCACCAAATTCCAGTAAAATCCCACAGATTCTCCACAAATTCCCACAAAATCTAATACAAATTCCTCAAAACTCTTCAAGTCTCCTCAGAATCCCACACAATTCCATAAAAAACACACAAAATTCCAGAGAAGTCCCACAAAACTCCCTAAATCATTTCAAAGCCCTACCAATTCACAGGAATGTCCCACAAAATCTCCACCAATTCCCAGAACATCCCACAAAAATCTCACAAAAATCCCTAAATCTTCTGAAAACTCGACCAAATTCCAGAAACGCCCCATAAAATCAGCACAGTTTCCCACAAAATTCAAGAAAAAACACCACAAAATTCCCTAAACCTTTTCAAAATACCACAAAATTCTTGAAAAGCCCCACCAAATTCCAGAAACATCCCACAAAATGTCTTCAATATCCAACAAAATCCCAGAAAAGTCCCACAAAATTCCCTAAATCTTCTGAAAACTCTACCAAATTCCAGAAAAATCCCACAGAATCTCCACAAATTCCCACAGAATACATGACAAATCCCTGATAATTCGTCAGTTCTCTACAGAATCTCACCAAATTCCTAAAAAGTCCCTCAAAGTTCCACAAACATCCCACAAAATCTCCCCGGAATCCAATAAAATTCCAGGAAAAATCCCACAAAATTCCCTAAATCTTCTCAAAACATGGCCAAAATCCACAAAAATCCCAACGAATCTCCACAAATTCCCACAGAATACATGAAAATACCCCTGATAATTCCTCAGTTCTCTACAGAATCTCACCAAATTCCAGAAAAGTCCCTCAAAGTGCCAAAAACATCCCACAAAATCCCCTCAATATACAACAAAATCCCAGAAAAATCACACAAAATTCCTTAAATCTTCTCAAAACACGACTAAATTCTAGAAAAATATCCCACCAAATCTCCACAAAATCCCACAAAATACATGAAAAATCCCTGATAATTGGTCAGTTCTCTACAGAATCTCACCAAATTCCTAAAAAGTCCCTCAAACTTCCTCAAACATCCCACAAAATCTCCTCAATATCCCACAAAATTCAAGAAAAATCACACAAAATTCCCTAAATCTTCTCAAAACACAACCAAATTCTAGAAAAATATCCCACCAAATCTCCACAAATTCCCACAAAATACATGAGAAATCCCTCAAGATCCCTAAATCGCCTCAATATCCCACAAAATCACACAAAAATCACACAAAACCTCCACAAGTTTCCACAAAATCTAAGAAAAATTCCTCAAAATTCTTCAAGTCTCCTCAAAACCACACAAAGTCCTTGAAAAGGCCCACCAAATTCCAGTAAAATCCCACAGATTCTCCACAAATTCCCACAAAATCTAAAACAAATTCCTCAAAATTCTTCAAGTCTCCTCAGAATCCCACACAATTCCATAAAAAACACACAAAATTCCAGAGAAGTCCCACAAAACTCCCTAAATCATTTCAAAACCCTACCAATTCACAGGAATGTCCCACAAAATCTCCACCAATTCCCAGAACATCCCACAAAAATCTCACAAAAATCCCTAAATCTTCTGAAAACTCGACCAAATTCCAGAAACGCTCCATAAAATCAGCAGAGTTTCCCACAAAATTCAAGAAAAAACACCACAAAATTCCCTAAATCTTCTCAAAACACAACCAAATTCTAGAAAAATATCCCACCAAATCTCCACAAATTCCCACAAAATACATGAAAAATCCCTCAAGATCCCTAAATTGCCTCAATATCCCACAAAATCACACAAAAATCCCACAAAACCTCCACAAGTTTCCACAAAATCTAAGAAAAATTCCTCAAAATTCTTCAAGTCTCCTCAGAATCCCACACAATTCCAGAAAAAACACACAAAATTCCAGAGAAGTCCCACAAAACTCCCTAAAGCATTTCAAACCCTACCAATTCACAGGAATGTCCCACAAAATCTCCACCAATTCCCAGAACATCCCACAAAAATCCCACAAAAATCCCTAAATCTTCTGAAAACTCGACCAAATTCCAGAAACGCCCCATAAAATCAGCACAGTTTCCCACAAAATTCAAGAAAAAACACCACAAAATTCCCTAAATCTTCTCAAAACACAACCAAATTCTAGAAAAATATCCCACCAAATCTCCACAAATTCCCACAAAATACATGAGAAATCCCTCAAGATCCCTAAATCGCCTCAATATCCCACAAAATCACACAAAAATCACACAAAACCTCCACAAGTTTCCACAAAATCTAAAACAAATTCCTCAAAATTCTTCAAGTCTCCTCAGAATCCCACACAATTCCAGAAAAAACACACAAAATTCCAGAGAAGTCCCACAAAACTCCCTAAATCATTTCAAAACCCTACCAATTCACAGGAATGTCCCACAAAATCTCCACCAATTCCCAGAACATCCCACAAAAATCTCACAAAAATCCCTAAATCTTCTGAAAACTCGACCAAATTCCAGAAACGCCCCATAAAATCAGCACAGTTTCCCACAAAATTCAAGAAAAAACACCACAAAATTCCCTAAACCTTTTCAAAATACCACAAAATTCTTGAAAAGCCCCACCAAATTCCAGAAACATCCCACAAAATGTCCTCAATATCCAACAAAATCCCAGAAAAGTCCCACAAAATTCCCTAAATCTTCAGAAAACTCTACCAAATTCCAGAAAAATCCCACAGAATCTCCACAAATTCCCACAGAATACATGACAAATCCCTGATAATTCGTCAGTTCTCTACAGAATCTCACCAAATTCCTAAAAAGTCCCTCAAAGTTCCACAAACATCCCACAAAATCTCCCCGGAATCCAATAAAATTCCAGGAAAAATCCCACAAAATTCCCTAAATCTTCTCAAAACATGGCCAAAATCCACAAAAATCCCAACGAATCTCCACAAATTCCCACAGAATACATGAAAATACCCCTGATAATTCCCCAGTTCTCTACAGAATCTCACCAAATTCCAGAAAAGACCCTCAAAGTTCCACAAACATCCCACAAAATCTCCTCAATATACAACAAAATCCCAGAAAAATCACACAAAATTCCCTAAATCTTCTCAAAACACGACTAAATTCTAGAAAAATATCCCACCAAATCTCCACAAAATCCCACAAAATACATGAAAAATCCCTCAAGATCCCGAAATCGCCTCAATATCCCACAAAATCCCACAAAAATCACACAAAACCTCCGCAAGTTTCCACAAAATCTAAGAAAAATTCCTCAAAATTCTTCAAGTCTCCTCAAAACCACACAAAGTCCTTGAAAAGGCCCACCAAATTCCAGTAAAATCCCACAGATTCTCCACAAATTCCCACAAAATCTAAAACAAATTCCTCAAAATTCTTCAAGTCTCCTCAGAATCCCACACAATTCCAGAAAAAACACACAAAATTCCAGAGAAGTCCCACAAAACTCCCTAAATCATTTCAAAACCCTACCAATTCACAGGAATGTCCCACAAAATCTCCACCAATTCCCAGAACATCCCACAAAAATCCCACAAAAATCCCTAAATCTTCTGAAAACTCGACCAAATTCCAGAAACGCCCCATAAAATCAGCACAGTTTCCCACAAAATTCAAGAAAAAACACCACAAAATTCCCTAAATCTTCTCAAAATACCACAAAATTCTAGAAAAATATCCCACCAAATCTCCACAAATTCCCACAAAATACATGAGAAATCCCTCAAGATCCCTAAATCGCCTCAATATCCCACTAAATCACACAAAAATCACACAAAACCTCCACAAGTTTCCACAAAATCTAAGAAAAATTCCTCAAAATTCTTCAAGTCTCCTCAAAACCACACAATTCCAGAAAAACCCCACAAAATTCCAGAGAAGTCCCACAAAACTCCCTAAATCATTTCAAAACCCTACCAATTCACAGGAATGTCCCACAAAATCTCCACCAATTCCCAGAACATCCCACAAAAATCCCACAAAAATCCCTAAATCTTCTGAAAACTCGACCAAATTCCAGAAACGCCCCATAAAATCAGCACAGTTTCCCACAAAATTCAAGAAAAAACACCACAAAATTCCCTAAATCTTCTCAAAACACAACCAAATTCTAGAAAAATATCCCACCAAATCTCCACAAATTCCCACAAAATACATGAGAAATCCCTCAAGATCCCTAAATCGCCTCAATATCCCACAAAATCACACAAAAATCCCACAAAACCTCCACAAGTTTCCACAAAATCTAAAACAAATTCCTCAAAACTCTTCAAGTCTCCTCAGAATCCCACACAATTCCATAAAAAACACACAAAATTCCAGAGAAGTCCCACAAAACTCCCTAAATCATTTCAAAACCCTACCAATTCACAGGAATGTCCCACAAAATCTCCACCAATTCCCAGAACATCCCACAAAAATCTCACAAAAATCCCTAAATCTTCTGAAAACTCGACCAAATTCCAGAAACGCCCCATAAAATCAGCACAGTTTCCCACAAAATTCAAGAAAAAACACCACAAAATTCCCTAAACCTTTTCAAAATACCACAAAATTCTTGAAAAGCCCCACCAAATTCCAGAAACATCCCACAAAATGTCTTCAATATCCAACAAAATCCCAGAAAAGTCCCACAAAATTCCCTAAATCTTCTGAAAACTCTACCAAATTCCAGAAAAATCCCACAGAATCTCCACATATTCCCACAGAATACATGACAAATCCCTGATAATTCGTCAGTTCTCTACAGAATCTCACCAAATTCCTAAAAAGTCCCTCAAAGTTCCACAAACATCCCACAAAATCTCCCCGGAATCCAATAAAATTCCAGGAAAAATCCCACAAAATTCCCTAAATCTTCTCAAAACATGGCCAAAATCCACAAAAATCCCACCGAATCTCCACAAATTCCCACAGAATACATGAAAATACCCCTGATAATTCCTCAGTTCTCTACAGAATCTCACCAAATTCCAGAAAAGTCCCTCAAAGTGCCAAAAACATCCCACAAAATCTCCTCAATATACAACAAAATCCCAGAAAAATCACACAAAATTCCCTAAACCTTCTCAAAACACGACTAAATTCTAGAAAAATATCCCACCAAATCTCCACAAAATCCCACAAAATACATGAAAAATCCCTGATAATTGGTCAGTTCTCTACAGAATCTCACCAAATTCCTAAAAAGTCCCTCAAACTTCCTCAAACATCCCACAAAATCTCCTCAATATCCCACAAAATTCAAGAAAAATCACACAAAATTCCCTAAATCTTCTCAAAACACAACCAAATTCTAGAAAAATATCCCACCAAATCTCCACAAATTCCCACAAAATACATGAAAAATCCCTCAAGATCCCTAAATCGCCTCAATATCCCAAAAAATTCCACAAAAATCCCACAAAACCTCCACAAGTTTCCAAAAAATCTAAGAAAAATTCCTCAAAATTCTTCAAGTCTCCTCAAAACCACACAAAGTCCTTGAAAAGGCCCACCAAATTCCAGTAAAATCCCACAGATTCTCCACAAATTCCCACAAAATCTAAAACAAATTTCTCAAAATTCTTCAAGTCTCCTCAGAATCCCACACAATTCCATAAAAAACACACAAAATTCCAGAGAAGTCCCACAAAACTCCCTAAATCATTTCAAAACCCTACCAATTCACAGGAATGTCCCACAAAATCTCCACCAATTCCCAGAACATCCCACAAAAATCTCACAAAAATCCCTAAATCTTCTGAAAACTCGACCAAATTCCAGAAACGCTCCATAAAATCAGCAGAGTTTCCCACAAAATTCAAGAAAAAACACCACAAAATTCCCTAAATCTTCTCAAAACACAACCAAATTCTAGAAAAATATCCCACCAAATCTCCACAAATTCCCACAAAATACATGAAAAATCCCTCAAGATCCCTAAATTGCCTCAATATCCCACAAAATCACACAAAAATCCCACAAAACCTCCACAAGTTTCCACAAAATCTAAGAAAAATTCCTCAAAATTCTTCAAGTCTCCTCAGAATCCCACACAATTCCAGAAAAAACACACAAAATTCCAGAGAAGTCCCACAAAACTCCCTAAATCATTTCAAACCCTACCAATTCACAGGAATGTCCCACAAAATCTCCACCAATTCCCAGAACATCCCACAAAAATCCCACAAAAATCCCTAAATCTTCTGAAAACTCGACCAAATTCCAGAAACGCCCCATAAAATCAGCACAGTTTCCCACAAAATTCAAGAAAAAACACCACAAAATTCCCTAAATCTTCTCAAAACACAACCAAATTCTAGAAAAATATCCCACCAAATCTCCACAAATTCCCACAAAATACATGAGAAATCCCTCAAGATCCCTAAATCGCCTCAATATCCCACAAAATCACACAAAAATCACACAAAACCTCCACAAGTTTCCACAAAATCTAAAACAAATTCCTCAAAATTCTTCAAGTCTCCTCAGAATCCCACACAATTCCAGAAAAAACACACAAAATTCCAGAGAAGTCCCACAAAACTCCCTAAATCATTTCAAAACCCTACCAATTCACAGGAATGTCCCACAAAATCTCCACCAATTCCCAGAACATCCCACAAAAATCTCACAAAAATCCCTAAATCTTCTGAAAACTCGACCAAATTCCAGAAACGCTCCATAAAATCAGCACAGTTTCCCACAAAATTCAAGAAAAAACACCACAAAATTCCCTAAATCTTCTCAAAACACAACCAAATTCTAGAAAAATATCCCACCAAATCTCCACAAATTCCCACAAAATACATGAAAAATCCCTCAAGATCCCTAAATTGCCTCAATATCCCACAAAATCACACAAAAATCCCACAAAACCTCCACAAGTTTCCACAAAATCTAAGAAAAATTCCTCAAAATTCTTCAAGTCTCCTCAGAATCCCACACAATTCCAGAAAAAACACACAAAATTCCAGAGAAGTCCCACAAAACTCCCTAAATCATTTCAAACCCTACCAATTCACAGGAATGTCCCACAAAATCTCCACCAATTCCCAGAACATCCCACAAAAATCCCACAAAAATCCCTAAATCTTCTGAAAACTCGACCAAATTCCAGAAACGCCCCATAAAATCAGCACAGTTTCCCACAAAATTCAAGAAAAAACACCACAAAATTCCCTAAATCTTCTCAAAACACAACCAAATTCTAGAAAAATATCCCACCAAATCTCCACAAATTCCCACAAAATACATGAGAAATCCCTCAAGATCCCTAAATCGCCTCAATATCCCACAAAATCACACAAAAATCACACAAAACCTCCACAAGTTTCCACAAAATCTAAAACAAATTCCTCAAAATTCTTCAAGTCTCCTCAGAATCCCACACAATTCCAGAAAAAACACACAAAATTCCAGAGAAGTCCCACAAAACTCCCTAAATCATTTCAAAACCCTACCAATTCACAGGAATGTCCCACAAAATCTCCACCAATTCCCAGAACATCCCACAAAAATCTCACAAAAATCCCTAAATCTTCTGAAAACTCGACCAAATTCCAGAAACGCCCCATAAAATCAGCACAGTTTCCCACAAAATTCAAGAAAAAACACCACAAAATTCCCTAAACCTTTTCAAAATACCACAAAATTCTTGAAAAGCCCCACCAAATTCCAGAAACATCCCACAAAATGTCCTCAATATCCAACAAAATCCCAGAAAAGTCCCACAAAATTCCCTAAATCTTCTCAAAACTCTACCAAATTCCAGAAAAATCCCACAGAATCTCCACAAATTCCCACAGAATACATGACAAATCCCTGATAATTCGTCAGTTCTCTACAGAATCTCACCAAATTCCTAAAAAGTCCCTCAAAGTTCCACAAACATCCCACAAAATCTCCCCGGAATCCAATAAAATTCCAGGAAAAATCCCACAAAATTCCCTAAATCTTCTCAAAACATGGCCAAAATCCACAAAAATCCCACCGAATCTCCACAAATTCCCACAGAATACATGAAAATACCCCTGATAATTCCTCAGTTCTCTACAGAATCTCACCAAATTCCAGAAAAAGTCCCTCAAAGTTCCACAAACATCCCACAAAATCTCCTCAATATACAACAAAATCCCAGAAAAATCACACAAAATTCCCTAAATCTTCTCAAAACACGACTAAATTCTAGAAAAATATCCCACCAAATCTCCACAAAATCCCACAAAATACATGAAAAATCCCTCAAGATCCCGAAATCGCCTCAATATCCCACAAAATCCCACAAAAATCACACAAAACCTCCGCAAGTTTCCACAAAATCTAAGAAAAATTCCTCAAAATTCTTCAAGTCTCCTCAAAACCACACAAAGTCCTTGAAAAGGCCCACCAAATTCCAGTAAAATCCCACAGATTCTCCACAAATTCCCACAAAATCTAAAACAAATTCCTCAAAATTCTTCAAGTCTCCTCAGAATCCCACACAATTCCAGAAAAACCCCACAAAATTCCAGAGAAGTCCCACAAAACTCCCTAAATCATTTCAAAACCCTACCAATTCACAGGAATGTCCCACAAAATCTCCACCAATTCCCAGAACATCCCACAGAAATCCCACAAAAATCCCTAAATCTTCTGAAAACTCGACCAAATTCCAGAAACGCCCCATAAAATCAGCACAGTTTCCCACAAAATTCAAGAAAAAACACCACAAAATTCCCTAAATCTTCTCAAAATACCACAAAATTCTTGAAAAGCCCCACCAAATTCCAGAAACATCCCACAAAATTTCCTCAATACACAACAAAATCCCAGAAAAATCACACAAAATTCCCTAAATCTTCTCAAAACACGGCCAAAATTCACAAAAATCCCACAGAATCTCTACAAATTCCCACAGAATACATGAAAAATCCCTGATAATTGGTCAGTTCTCTACAGAATCTCACCAAATTCCTAAAAAGTCCCTCAAAGTTCCACAAACATCCCACAAAATCTCCTCAATATCCCACAAAATTCAAGAAAAATCACACAAAATTCCCTAAATCTTCTCAAAACACAACCAAATTCTAGAAAAATATCCCACCAAATCTCCACAAATTCCCACAAAATACATGAAAAATCCCTCAAGATCCCTAAATCGCCTCAATATCCCAAAAAATTCCACAAAAATCCCACAAAACCTCCACAAGTTTCCAAAAAATCTAAGAAAAATTCCTCAAAAGTCTTCAAGTCTCCTCAAAACCACACAAAGTCCTTGAAAAGGCCCACCAAATTCCAGTAAAATCCCACAGATTCTCCACAAATTCCCACAAAATCTAAAACAAATTCCTCAAAATTCTTCAAGCCTCCTCAGAATCCCACACAATTCCATAAAAAACACACAAAATTCCAGAGAAGTCCCACAAAACTCCCTAAATCATTTCAAAACCCTACCAATTCACAGGAATGTCCCACAAAATCTCCACCAATTCCCAGAACATCCCACAAAAATCTCACAAAAATCCCTAAATCTTCTGAAAACTCGACCAAATTCCAGAAACGCCCCATAAAATCAGCACAGTTTCCCACAAAATTCAAGAAAAAACACCACAAAATTCCCTAAACCTTTTCAAAATACCACAAAATTCTTGAAAAGCCCCACCAAATTCCAGAAACATCCCACAAAATGTCCTCAATATCCAACAAAATCCCAGAAAAGTCCCACAAAATTCCCTAAATCTTCTGAAAACTCTACCAAATTCCAGAAAAATCCCACAGAATCTCCACAAATTCCCACAGAATACATGACAAATCCCTGATAATTCGTCAGTTCTCTACAGAATCTCACCAAATTCCTAAAAAGTCCCTCAAAGTTCCACAAACATCCCACAAAATCTCCCCGGAATCCAATAAAATTCCAGGAAAAATCCCACAAAATTCCCTAAATCTTCTCAAAACATGGCCAAAATCCACAAAAATCCCACCGAATCTCCACAAATTCCCACAGAATACATGAAAATACCCCTGATAATTCGTCAGTTCTCTACAGAATCTCACCAAATTCCAGAAAAGTCCCTCAAAGTTCCACAAACATCCCACAAAATCTCCTCAATATACAACAAAATCCCAGAAAAATCACACAAAATTCCCTAAATCTTCTCAAAACACGACTAAATTCTAGAAAAATATCCCACCAAATCTCCACAAAATCCCACAAAATACATGAAAAATCCCTCAAGATCCCGAAATCGCCTCAATATCCCACAAAATCCCACAAAAATCACACAAAACCTCCGCAAGTTTCCACAAAATCTAAGAAAAATTCCTCAAAATTCTTCAAGTCTCCTCAAAACCACACAAAGTCCTTGAAAAGGCCCACCAAATTCCAGTAAAATCCCACAGATTCTCCACAAATTCCCACAAAATCTAAAACAAATTCCTCAAAATTCTTCAAGTCTCCTCAGAATCCCACACAATTCCATAAAAAACACACAAAATTCCAGAGAAGTCCCACAAAACTCCCTAAATCATTTCAAAACCCTACCAATTCACAGGAATGTCCCACAAAATCTCCACCAATTCCCAGAACATCCCACAGAAATCCCACAAAAATCCCTAAATCTTCTGAAAACTCGACCAAATTCCAGAAACGCCCCATAAAATCAGCAGAGTTTCCCACAAAATTCAAGAAAAAACACCACAAAATTCCCTAAATCTTCTCAAAATACCACAAAATTCTTGAAAAGCCCCACCAAATTCCAGAAACATCCCACAAAATTTCCTCAATACCCAACAAAATCCCAGAAAAATCACACAAAATTCCCTAAATCTTCTCAAAACACGGCCAAAATCCACAAAAATCCCACCAAATCTCCACAAATTCCCACAGAATACATGAAAAATCCCTGATAATTGGTCAGTTCTCTACAGAATCTCACCAAATTCCTAAAAAGTCCCTCAAAGTTCCACAAACATCCCACAAAATCTCCTCAATATCCCACAAAATTCAAGAAAAAACACCACAAAATTCCCTAAATCTTCTCAAAACACAACCAAATTCTAGAAAAATATCCCACCAAATCTCCACAAATTCCCACAAAATACATGAAAAATCCCTCAAGATCCCGAAATCGCCTCAATATCCCACAAAATCACACAAAAATCACACAAAACCTCCACAAGTTTCCACAAAATCTAAGAAAAATTCCTCAAAATTCTTCAAGTCTCCTCAAAACCACACAATTCCAGAAAAACCCCACAAAATTCCAGAGAAGTCCCACAAAACTCCCTAAATCATTTCAAAACCCTACCAATTCACAGGAATGTCCCACAAAATCTCCACCAATTCCCAGAACATCCCACAAAAATCCCACAAAAATCCCTAAATCTTCTGAAAACTCGACCAAATTCCAGAAACGCCCCATAAAATCAGCACAGTTTCCCACAAAATTCAAGAAAAAACACCACAAAATTCCCTAAATCTTCTCAAAATACCACAAAATTCTACAAAAATATCCCACCAAATCTCCACAAATTCCCACAAAATACATGAGAAATCCCTCAAGATCCCTAAATCGCCTCAATATCCCACAAAATCACACAAAAATCACACAAAACCTCCACAAGTTTCCACAAAATCTAAGAAAAATTCCTCAAAATTCTTCAAGTCTCCTCAAAACCACACAATTCCAGAAAAACCCCACAAAATTCCAGAGAAGTCCCACAAAACTCCCTAAATCATTTCAAAACCCTACCAATTCACAGGAATGTCCCACAAAATCTCCACCAATTCCCAGAACATCCCACAAAAATCCCACAAAAATCCCTAAATCTTCTGAAAACTCGACCAAATTCCAGAAACGCCCCATAAAATCAGCACAGTTTCCCACAAAATTCAAGAAAAAACACCACAAAATTCCCTAAATCTTCTCAAAACACAACCAAATTCTAGAAAAATATCCCACCAAATCTCCACAAATTCCCACAAAATACATGAGAAATCCCTCAAGATCCCTAAATCGCCTCAATATCCCAAAAAATTCCACAAAAATCCCACAAAACCTCCACAAGTTTCCAAAAAATCTAAGAAAAATTCCTCAAAAGTCTTCAAGTCTCCTCAAAACCACACAAAGTCCTTGAAAAGGCCCACCAAATTCCAGTAAAATCCCACAGATTCTCCACAAATTCCCACAAAATCTAAAACAAATTCCTCAAAACTCTTCAAGTCTCCTCAGAATCCCACACAATTCCATAAAAAACACACAAAATTCCAGAGAAGTCCCACAAAACTCCCTAAATCATTTCAAAACCCTACCAATTCACAGGAATGTCCCACAAAATCTCCACCAATTCCCAGAACATCCCACAAAAATCTCACAAAAATCCCTAAATCTTCTGAAAACTCGACCAAATTCCAGAAACGCCCCATAAAATCAGCACAGTTTCCCACAAAATTCAAGAAAAAACACCACAAAATTCCCTAAACCTTTTCAAAATACCACAAAATTCTTGAAAAGCCCCACCAAATTCCAGAAACATCCCACAAAATGTCTTCAATATCCAACAAAATCCCAGAAAAGTCCCACAAAATTCCCTAAATCTTCTCAAAACTCTACCAAATTCCAGAAAAATCCCACAGAATCTCCACAAATTCCCACAGAATACATGACAAATCCCTGATAATTCGTCAGTTCTCTACAGAATCTCACCAAATTCCTAAAAAGTCCCTCAAAGTTCCACAAACATCCCACAAAATCTCCCCGGAATCCAATAAAATTCCAGGAAAAATCCCACAAAATTCCCTAAATCTTCTCAAAACATGGCCAAAATCCACAAAAATCCCACCGAATCTCCACAAATTCCCACAGAATACATGAAAATACCCCTGATAATTCCTCAGTTCTCTACAGAATCTCACCAAATTCCAGAAAAGTCCCTCAAAGTGCCAAAAACATCCCACAAAATCTCCTCAATATACAACAAAATCCCAGAAAAATCACACAAAATTCCCTAAATCTTCTCAAAACACGACTAAATTCTAGAAAAATATCCCACCAAATCTCCACAAAATCCCACAAAATACATGAAAAATACCTGATAATTGGTCAATTCTCTACAGAATCTCACCAAATTCCTAAAAAGTCCCTCAAACTTCCTCAAACATCCCACAAAATCTCCTCAATATCCCACAAAATTCAAGAAAAATCACACAAAATTCCCTAAATCTTCTCAAAACACAACCAAATTCTAGAAAAATATCCCACCAAATCTCCACAAATTCCCACAAAATACATGAAAAATCCCTCAAGATCCCTAAATCGCCTCAATATCCCAAAAAATTCCACAAAAATCCCACAAAACCTCCACAAGTTTCCAAAAAATCTAAGAAAAATTCCTCAAAATTCTTCAAGTCTCCTCAAAACCACACAAAGTCCTTGAAAAGGCCCACCAAATTCCAGTAAAATCCCACAGATTCTCCACAAATTCCCACAAAATCTAAAACAAATTTCTCAAAATTCTTCAAGTCTCCTCAGAATCCCACACAATTCCATAAAAAACACACAAAATTCCAGAGAAGTCCCACAAAACTCCCTAAATCATTTCAAAACCCTACCAATTCACAGGAATGTCCCACAAAATCTCCACCAATTCCCAGAACATCCCACAAAAATCTCACAAAAATCCCTAAATCTTCTGAAAACTCGACCAAATTCCAGAAACGCTCCATAAAATCAGCAGAGTTTCCCACAAAATTCAAGAAAAAACACCACAAAATTCCCTAAATCTTCTCAAAACACAACCAAATTCTAGAAAAATATCCCACCAAATCTCCACAAATTCCCACAAAATACATGAAAAATCCCTCAAGATCCCTAAATTGCCTCAATATCCCACAAAATCACACAAAAATCCCACAAAACCTCCACAAGTTTCCACAAAATCTAAGAAAAATTCCTCAAAATTCTTCAAGTCTCCTCAGAATCCCACACAATTCCAGAAAAAGCACACAAAATTCCAGAGAAGTCCCACAAAACTCCCTAAATCATTTCAAACCCTACCAATTCACAGGAATGTCCCACAAAATCTCCACCAATTCCCAGAATATCCCACAAAAATCCCACAAAAATCCCTAAATCTTCTGAAAACTCGACCAAATTCCAGAAACGCCCCATAAAATCAGCACAGTTTCCCACAAAATTCAAGAAAAAACACCACAAAATTCCCTAAATCTTCTCAAAATACCACAAAATTCTAGAAAAATATCCCACCAAATCTCCACAAATTCCCACAAAATACATGAGAAATCCCTCAAGATCCCTAAATCGCCTCAATATCCCACAAAATCACACAAAAATCACACAAAACCTCCACAAGTTTCCACAAAATCTAAAACAAATTCCTCAAAATTCTTCAAGTCTCCTCAGAATCCCACACAATTCCAGAAAAAACACACAAAATTCCAGAGAAGTCCCACAAAACTCCCTAAATCATTTCAAAACCCTACCAATTCACAGGAATGTCCCACAAAATCTCCACCAATTCCCAGAACATCCCACAAAAATCTCACAAAAATCCCTAAATCTTCTGAAAACTCGACCAAATTCCAGAAACGCCCCATAAAATCAGCACAGTTTCCCACAAAATTCAAGAAAAAACACCACAAAATTCCCTAAACCTTTTCAAAATACCACAAAATTCTTGAAAAGCCCCACCAAATTCCAGAAACATCCCACAAAATGTCCTCAATATCCAACAAAATCCCAGAAAAGTCCCACAAAATTCCCTAAATCTTCTCAAAACTCTACCAAATTCCAGAAAAATCCCACAGAATCTCCACAAATTCCCACAGAATACATGACAAATCCCTGATAATTCGTCAGTTCTCTACAGAATCTCACCAAATTCCTAAAAAGTCCCTCAAAGTTCCACAAACATCCCACAAAATCTCCCCGGAATCCAATAAAATTCCAGGAAAAATCCCACAAAATTCCCTAAATCTTCTCAAAACATGGCCAAAATCCACAAAAATCCCACCAAATCTCCACAAATTCCCACAGAATACATGAAAATACCCCTGATAATTCCTCAGTTCTCTACAGAATCTCACCAAATTCCAGAAAAGTCCCTCAAAGTGCCACAAACATCCCACAAAATCTCCTCAATATACAACAAAATCCCAGAAAAATCACACAAAATTCCCTAAATCTTCTCAAAACACGACTAAATTCTAGAAAAATATCCCACCAAATCTCCACAAAATCCCACAAAATACATGAAAAATCCCTCAAGATCCCGAAATCGCCTCAATATCCCACAAAATCCCACAAAAATCACACAAAACCTCAGCAAGTTTCCACAAAATCTAAGAAAAATTCCTCAAAATTCTTCAAGTCTCCTCAAAACCACACAAAGTCCTTGAAAAGGCCCACCAAATTCCAGTAAAATCCCACAGATTCTCCACAAATTCCCACAAAATCTAAAACAAATTCCTCAAAATTCTTCAAGTCTCCTCAGAATCCCACACAATTCCAGAAAAAACACACAAAATTCCAGAGAAGTCCCACAAAACTCCCTAAATCATTTCAAAACCCTACCAATTCACAGGAATGTCCCACAAAATCTCCACCAATTCCCAGAACATCCCACAAAAATCCCACAAAAATCCCTAAATCTTCTGAAAACTCGACCAAATTCCAGAAACGCCCCATAAAATCAGCACAGTTTCCCACAAAATTCAAGAAAAAACACCACAAAATTCCCTAAATCTTCTCAAAATACCACAAAATTCTTGAAAAGCCCCACCAAATTCCAGAAACATCCCACAAAATTTCCTCAATACACAACAAAATCCCAGAAAAATCACACAAAATTCCCTAAATCTTCTCAAAACACGGCCAAAATCCACAAAAATCCCACAGAATCTCCACAAATTCCCACAGAATACATGACAAATCCCTGATAATTGGTCAGTTCTCTACAGAATCTCACCAAATTCCTAAAAAGTCCCTCAAAGTTCCACAAACATCCCACAAAATCTCCTCAATATCCCACAAAATTCAAGAAAAATCACACAAAATTCCCTAAATCTTCTCAAAACACAACCAAATTCTAGAAAAATATCCCACCAAATCTCCACAAATTCCCACAAAATACATGAGAAATCCCTCAAGATCCCTAAATCGCCTCAATATCCCAAAAAATTCCACAAAAATCCCACAAAACCTCCACAAGTTTCCAAAAAATCTAAGAAAAATTCCTCAAAAGTCTTCAAGTCTCCTCAAAACCACACAAAGTCCTTGAAAAGGCCCACCAAATTCCAGTAAAATCCCACAGATTCTCCACAAATTCCCACAAAATCTAAAACAAATTCCTCAAAACTCTTCAAGTCTCCTCAGAATCCCACACAATTCCATAAAAAACACACAAAATTCCAGAGAAGTCCCACAAAACTCCCTAAATCATTTCAAAACCCTACCAATTCACAGGAATGTCCCACAAAATCTCCACCAATTCCCAGAACATCCCACAAAAATCTCACAAAAATCCCTAAATCTTCTGAAAACTCGACCAAATTCCAGAAACGCCCCATAAAATCAGCACAGTTTCCCACAAAATTCAAGAAAAAACACCACAAAATTCCCTAAACCTTTTCAAAATACCACAAAATTCTTGAAAAGCCCCACCAAATTCCAGAAACATCCCACAAAATCTCCTCAATATACAACAAAATCCCAGAAAAATCACACAAAATTCCCTAAATCTTCTCAAAACACGACTAAATTCTAGAAAAATATCCCACCAAATCTCCACAAAATCCCACAAAATACATGAAAAATCCCTCAAGATCCCGAAATCGCCTCAATATCCCACAAAATCCCACAAAAATCACACAAAACCTCCGCAAGTTTCCACAAAATCTAAGAAAAATTCCTCAAAATTCTTCAAGTCTCCTCAAAACCACACAAAGTCCTTGAAAAGGCCCACCAAATTCCAGTAAAATCCCACAGATTCTCCACAAATTCCCACAAAATCTAAAACAAATTCCTCAAAATTCTTCAAGTCTCCTCAGAATCCCACACAATTCCAGAAAAAACACACAAAATTCCAGAGAAGTCCCACAAAACTCCCTAAATCATTTCAAAACCCTACCAATTCACAGGAATGTCCCACAAAATCTCCACCAATTCCCAGAACATCCCACAAAAATCCCACAAAAATCCCTAAATCTTCTGAAAACTCGACCAAATTCCAGAAACGCCCCATAAAATCAGCACAGTTTCCCACAAAATTCAAGAAAAAACACCACAAAATTCCCTAAATCTTCTCAAAATACCACAAAATTCTTGAAAAGCCCCACCAAATTCCAGAAACATCCCACAAAATTTCCTCAATACACAACAAAATCCCAGAAAAATCACACAAAATTCCCTAAATCTTCTCAAAACACGGCCAAAATCCACAAAAATCCCACAGAATCTCCACAAATTCCCACAGAATACATGACAAATCCCTGATAATTGGTCAGTTCTCTACAGAATCTCACCAAATTCCTAAAAAGTCCCTCAAAGTTCCACAAACATCCCACAAAATCTCCTCAATATCCCACAAAATTCAAGAAAAATCACACAAAATTCCCTAAATCTTCTCAAAACACAACCAAATTCTAGAAAAATATCCCACCAAATCTCCACAAATTCCCACAAAATACATGAAAAATCCCTCAAGATCCCTAAATCGCCTCAATATCCCAAAAAATTCCACAAAAATCCCACAAAACCTCCACAAGTTTCCACAAAATCTAAGAAAAATTCCTCAAAAGTCTTCAAGTCTCCTCAAAACCACACAAAGTCCTTGAAAAGGCCCACCAAATTCCAGTAAAATCCCACAGATTCTCCACAAATTCCCACAAAATCTAAAACAAATTCCTCAAAATTCTTCAAGCCTCCTCAGAATCCCACACAATTCCATAAAAAACACACAAAATTCCAGAGAAGTCCCACAAAACTCCCTAAATCATTTCAAAACCCTACCAATTCACAGGAATGTCCCACAAAATCTCCACCAATTCCCAGAACATCCCACAAAAATCTCACAAAAATCCCTAAATCTTCTGAAAACTCGTCCAAATTCCAGAAACGCCCCATAAAATCAGCACAGTTTCCCACAAAATTCAAGAAAAAACACCACAAAATTCCCTAAACCTTTTCAAAATACCACAAAATTCTTGAAAATCCCCACCAAATTCCAGAAACATCCCACAAAATGTCTTCAATATCCAACAAAATCCCAGAAAAGTCCCACAAAATTCCCTAAATCTTCTCAAAACTCTACCAAATTCCAGAAAAATCCCACAGAATCTCCACAAATTCCCACAGAATACATGACAAATCCCTGATAATTCGTCAGTTCTCTACAGAATCTCACCAAATTCCTAAAAAGTCCCTCAAAGTTCCACAAACATCCCACAAAATCTCCCCGGAATCCAATAAAATTCCAGGAAAAATCCCACAAAATTCCCTAAATCTTCTCAAAACATGGCCAAAATCCACAAAAATCCCACCGAATCTCCACAAATTCCCACAGAATACATGAAAATACCCCTGATAATTCCTCAGTTCTCTACAGAATCTCACCAAATTCCAGAAAAGTCCCTCAAAGTGCCAAAAACATCCCACAAAATCTCCTCAATATACAACAAAATCCCAGAAAAATCACACAAAATTCCCTAAATCTTCTCAAAACACGACTAAATTCTAGAAAAATATCCCACCAAATCTCCACAAAATCCCACAAAATACATGAAAAATACCTGATAATTGGTCAATTCTCTACAGAATCTCACCAAATTCCTAAAAAGTCCCTCAAACTTCCTCAAACATCCCACAAAATCTCCTCAATATCCCACAAAATTCAAGAAAAATCACACAAAATTCCCTAAATCTTCTCAAAACACAACCAAATTCTAGAAAAATATCCCACCAAATCTCCACAAATTCCCACAAAATACATGAGAAATCCCTCAAGATCCCTAAATCGCCTCAATATCCCACAAAATCACACAAAAATCACACAAAACCTCCACAAGTTTCCACAAAATCTAAGAAAAATTCCTCAAAAGTCTTCAAGTCTCCTCAAAACCACACAAAGTCCTTGAAAAGGCCCACCAAATTCCAGTAAAATCCCACAGATTCTCCACAAATTCCCACAAAATCTAAAACAAATTTCTCAAAATT
Source organism: Cyanistes caeruleus (assembly GCF_971803275.1). Lineage (NCBI taxonomy): Eukaryota > Metazoa > Chordata > Aves > Passeriformes > Paridae > Cyanistes > Cyanistes caeruleus. The sequence goes on from NC_141704.1 coordinate 64,424,537, forward strand.
CTTCAAGTCTCCTCAGAATCCCACACAATTCCATAAAAAACACACAAAATTCCAGAGAAGTCCCACAAAACTCCCTAAATCATTTCAAAACCCTACTAATTCACAGGAATGTCCCACAAAATCTCCACCAATTCCCAGAACATCCCACAAAAATCTCACAAAAATCCCTAAATCTTCTGAAAACTCGACCAAATTCCAGAAACGCTCCATAAAATCAGCACAGTTTCCCACAAAATTCAAGAAAAAACACCACAAAATTCCCTAAATCTTCTCAAAACACAACCAAATTCTAGAAAAATATCCCACCAAATCTCCACAAATTCCCACAAAATACATGAAAAATCCCTCAAGATCCCTAAATTGCCTCAATATCCCACAAAATCACACAAAAATCCCACAAAACCTCCACAAGTTTCCACAAAATCTAAGAAAAATTCCTCAAAATTCTTCAAGTCTCCTCAGAATCCCACACAATTCCAGAAAAAACACACAAAATTCCAGAGAAGTCCCACAAAACTCCCTAAATCATTTCAAACCCTACCAATTCACAGGAATGTCCCACAAAATCTCCACCAATTCCCAGAACATCCCACAAAAATCCCACAAAAATCCCTAAATCTTCTGAAAACTCGACCAAATTCCAGAAACGCCCCATAAAATCAGCACAGTTTCCCACAAAATTCAAGAAAAAACACCACAAAATTCCCTAAATCTTCTCAAAATACCACAAAATTCTAGAAAAATATCCCACCAAATCTCCACAAATTCCCACAAAATACATGAGAAATCCCTCAAGATCCCTAAATCGCCTCAATATCCCACAAAATCACACAAAAATCACACAAAACCTCCACAAGTTTCCACAAAATCTAAAACAAATTCCTCAAAATTCTTCAAGTCTCCTCAGAATCCCACACAATTCCAGAAAAAACACACAAAATTCCAGAGAAGTCCCACAAAACTCCCTAAATCATTTCAAAACCCTACCAATTCACAGGAATGTCCCACAAAATCTCCACCAATTCCCAGAACATCCCACAAAAATCTCACAAAAATCCCTAAATCTTCTGAAAACTCGACCAAATTCCAGAAACGCCCCATAAAATCAGCACAGTTTCCCACAAAATTCAAGAAAAAACACCACAAAATTCCCTAAACCTTTTCAAAATACCACAAAATTCTTGAAAATCCCCACCAAATTCCAGAAACATCCCACAAAATGTCTTCAATATCCAACAAAATCCCAGAAAAGTCCCACAAAATTCCCTAAATCTTCTCAAAACTCTACCAAATTCCAGAAAAATCCCACAGAATCTCCACAAATTCCCACAGAATACATGACAAATCCCTGATAATTCGTCAGTTCTCTACAGAATCTCACCAAATTCCTAAAAAGTCCCTCAAAGTTCCACAAACATCCCACAAAATCTCCCCGGAATCCAATAAAATTCCAGGAAAAATCCCACAAAATTCCCTAAATCTTCTCAAAACATGGCCAAAATCCACAAAAATCCCACCGAATCTCCACAAATTCCCACAGAATACATGAAAATACCCCTGATAATTCCTCAGTTCTCTACAGAATCTCACCAAATTCCAGAAAAGTCCCTCAAAGTGCCAAAAACATCCCACAAAATCTCCTCAATATACAACAAAATCCCAGAAAAATCACACAAAATTCCCTAAATCTTCTCAAAACACGACTAAATTCTAGAAAAATATCCCACCAAATCTCCACAAAATCCCACAAAATACATGAAAAATACCTGATAATTGGTCAATTCTCTACAGAATCTCACCAAATTCCTAAAAAGTCCCTCAAACTTCCTCAAACATCCCACAAAATCTCCTCAATATCCCACAAAATTCAAGAAAAATCACACAAAATTCCCTAAATCTTCTCAAAACACAACCAAATTCTAGAAAAATATCCCACCAAATCTCCACAAATTCCCACAAAATACATGAGAAATCCCTCAAGATCCCTAAATCGCCTCAATATCCCACAAAATCACACAAAAATCACACAAAACCTCCACAAGTTTCCACAAAATCTAAGAAAAATTCCTCAAAAGTCTTCAAGTCTCCTCAAAACCACACAAAGTCCTTGAAAAGGCCCACCAAATTCCAGTAAAATCCCACAGATTCTCCACAAATTCCCACAAAATCTAAAACAAATTTCTCAAAATTCTTCAAGTCTCCTCAGAATCCCACACAATTCCATAAAAAACACACAAAATTCCAGAGAAGTCCCACAAAACTCCCTAAATCATTTCAAAACCCTACCAATTCACAGGAATGTCCCACAAAATCTCCACCAATTCCCAGAACATCCCACAAAAATCTCACAAAAATCCCTAAATCTTCTGAAAACTCGACCAAATTCCAGAAACGCTCCATAAAATCAGCACAGTTTCCCACAAAATTCAAGAAAAAACACCACAAAATTCCCTAAATCTTCTCAAAACACAACCAAATTCTAGAAAAATATCCCACCAAATCTCCACAAATTCCCACAAAATACATGAAAAATCCCTCAAGATCCCTAAATTGCCTCAATATCCCACAAAATCACACAAAAATCCCACAAAACCTCCACAAGTTTCCACAAAATCTAAGAAAAATTCCTCAAAATTCTTCAAGTCTCCTCAGAATCCCACACAATTCCAGAAAAAACACACAAAATTCCAGAGAAGTCCCACAAAACTCCCTAAATCATTTCAAACCCTACCAATTCACAGGAATGTCCCACAAAATCTCCACCAATTCCCAGAACATCCCACAAAAATCCCACAAAAATCCCTAAATCTTCTGAAAACTCGACCAAATTCCAGAAACGCCCCATAAAATCAGCACAGTTTCCCACAAAATTCAAGAAAAAACACCACAAAATTCCCTAAATCTTCTCAAAATACCACAAAATTCTAGAAAAATATCCCACCAAATCTCCACAAATTCCCACAAAATACATGAGAAATCCCTCAAGATCCCTAAATCGCCTCAATATCCCACAAAATCACACAAAAATCACACAAAACCTCCACAAGTTTCCACAAAATCTAAAACAAATTCCTCAAAATTCTTCAAGTCTCCTCAGAATCCCACACAATTCCAGAAAAAACACACAAAATTCCAGAGAAGTCCCACAAAACTCCCTAAATCATTTCAAAACCCTACCAATTCACAGGAATGTCCCACAAAATCTCCACCAATTCCCAGAACATCCCACAAAAATCTCACAAAAATCCCTAAATCTTCTGAAAACTCGACCAAATTCCAGAAACGCCCCATAAAATCAGCACAGTTTCCCACAAAATTCAAGAAAAAACACCACAAAATTCCCTAAACCTTTTCAAAATACCACAAAATTCTTGAAAAGCCCCACCAAATTCCAGAAACATCCCACAAAATGTCCTCAATATCCAACAAAATCCCAGAAAAGTCCCACAAAATTCCCTAAATCTTCTCAAAACTCTACCAAATTCCAGAAAAATCCCACAGAATCTCCACAAATTCCCACAGAATACATGACAAATCCCTGATAATTCGTCAGTTCTCTACAGAATCTCACCAAATTCCTAAAAAGTCCCTCAAAGTTCCACAAACATCCCACAAAATCTCCCCGGAATCCAATAAAATTCCAGGAAAAATCCCACAAAATTCCCTAAATCTTCTCAAAACATGGCCAAAATCCACAAAAATCCCACCAAATCTCCACAAATTCCCACAGAATACATGAAAATACCCCTGATAATTCCTCAGTTCTCTACAGAATCTCACCAAATTCCAGAAAAGTCCCTCAAAGTTCCACAAACATCCCACAAAATCTCCTCAATATACAACAAAATCCCAGAAAAATCACACAAAATTCCCTAAATCTTCTCAAAACACGACTAAATTCTAGAAAAATATCCCACCAAATCTCCACAAAATCCCACAAAATACATGAAAAATCCCTCAAGATCCCGAAATCGCCTCAATATCCCACAAAATCCCACAAAAATCACACAAAACCTCAGCAAGTTTCCACAAAATCTAAGAAAAATTCCTCAAAATTCTTCAAGTCTCCTCAAAACCACACAAAGTCCTTGAAAAGGCCCACCAAATTCCAGTAAAATCCCACAGATTCTCCACAAATTCCCACAAAATCTAAAACAAATTCCTCAAAATTCTTCAAGTCTCCTCAGAATCCCACACAATTCCAGAAAAAACACACAAAATTCCAGAGAAGTCCCACAAAACTCCCTAAATCATTTCAAAACCCTACCAATTCACAGGAATGTCCCACAAAATCTCCACCAATTCCCAGAACATCCCACAAAAATCCCACAAAAATCCCTAAATCTTCTGAAAACTCGACGAAATTCCAGAAACGCCCCATAAAATCAGCACAGTTTCCCACAAAATTCAAGAAAAAACACCACAAAATTCCCTAAATCTTCTCAAAATACCACAAAATTCTTGAAAAGCCCCACCAAATTCCAGAAACATCCCACAAAATTTCCTCAATACACAACAAAATCCCAGAAAAATCACACAAAATTCCCTAAATCTTCTCAAAACACGGCCAAAATCCACAAAAATCCCACAGAATCTCCACAAATTCCCACAGAATACATGACAAATCCCTGATAATTGGTCAGTTCTCTACAGAATCTCACCAAATTCCTAAAAAGTCCCTCAAAGTTCCACAAACATCCCACAAAATCTCCTCAATATCCCACAAAATTCAAGAAAAATCACACAAAATTCCCTAAATCTTCTCAAAACACAACCAAATTCTAGAAAAATATCCCACCAAATCTCCACAAATTCCCACAAAATACATGAAAAATCCCTCAAGATCCCTAAATCGCCTCAATATCCCAAAAAATTCCACAAAAATCCCACAAAACCTCCACAAGTTTCCACAAAATCTAAGAAAAATTCCTCAAAAGTCTTCAAGTCTCCTCAAAACCACACAAAGTCCTTGAAAAGGCCCACCAAATTCCAGTAAAATCCCACAGATTCTCCACAAATTCCCACAAAATCTAAAACAAATTCCTCAAAATTCTTCAAGCCTCCTCAGAATCCCACACAATTCCATAAAAAACACACAAAATTCCAGAGAAGTCCCACAAAACTCCCTAAATCATTTCAAAACCCTACCAATTCACAGGAATGTCCCACAAAATCTCCACCAATTCCCAGAACATCCCACAAAAATCTCACAAAAATCCCTAAATCTTCTGAAAACTCGACCAAATTCCAGAAACGCCCCATAAAATCAGCACAGTTTCCCACAAAATTCAAGAAAAAACACCACAAAATTCCCTAAACCTTTTCAAAATACCACAAAATTCTTGAAAAGCCCCACCAAATTCCAGAAACATCCCACAAAATGTCCTCAATATCCAACAAAATCCCAGAAAAGTCCCACAAAATTCCCTAAATCTTCTGAAAACTCTACCAAATTCCAGAAAAATCCCACAGAATCTCCACAAATTCCCACAGAATACATGACAAATCCCTGATAATTCGTCAGTTCTCTACAGAATCTCACCAAATTCCTAAAAAGTCCCTCAAAGTTCCACAAACATCCCACAAAATCTCCCCGGAATCCAATAAAATTCCAGGAAAAATCCCACAAAATTCCCTAAATCTTCTCAAAACATGGCCAAAATCCACAAAAATCCCACCGAATCTCCACAAATTCCCACAGAATACATGAAAATACCCCTGATAATTCCTCAGTTCTCTACAGAATCTCACCAAATTCCAGAAAAGTCCCTCAAAGTTCCACAAACATCCCACAAAATCTCCTCAATATACAACAAAATCCCAGAAAAATCACACAAAATTCCCTAAATCTTCTCAAAACACGACTAAATTCTAGAAAAATATCCCACCAAATCTCCACAAAATCCCACAAAATACATGAAAAATCCCTCAAGATCCCGAAATCGCCTCAATATCCCACAAAATCCCACAAAAATCACACAAAACCTCCGCAAGTTTCCACAAAATCTAAGAAAAATTCCTCAAAATTCTTCAAGTCTCCTCAAAACCACACAAAGTCCTTGAAAAGGCCCACCAAATTCCAGTAAAATCCCACAGATTCTCCACAAATTCCCACAAAATCTAAAACAAATTCCTCAAAATTCTTCAAGTCTCCTCAGAATCCCACACAATTCCAGAAAAAACACACAAAATTCCAGAGAAGTCCCACAAAACTCCCTAAATCATTTCAAAACCCTACCAATTCACAGGAATGTCCCACAAAATCTCCACCAATTCCCAGAACATCCCACAAAAATCCCACAAAAATCCCTAAATCTTCTGAAAACTCGACCAAATTCCAGAAACGCCCCATAAAATCAGCACAGTTTCCCACAAAATTCAAGAAAAAACACCACAAAATTCCCTAAATCTTCTCAAAATACCACAAAATTCTAGAAAAATATCCCACCAAATCTCCACAAATTCCCACAAAATACATGAGAAATCCCTCAAGATCCCTAAATCGCCTCAATATCCCACTAAATCACACAAAAATCACACAAAACCTCCACAAGTTTCCACAAAATCTAAGAAAAATTCCTCAAAATTCTTCAAGTCTCCTCAAAACCACACAATTCCAGAAAAACCCCACAAAATTCCAGAGAAGTCCCACAAAACTCCCTAAATCATTTCAAAACCCTACCAATTCACAGGAATGTCCCACAAAATCTCCACCAATTCCCAGAACATCCCACAAAAATCCCACAAAAATCCCTAAATCTTCTGAAAACTCGACCAAATTCCAGAAACGCCCCATAAAATCAGCACAGTTTCCCACAAAATTCAAGAAAAAACACCACAAAATTCCCTAAATCTTCTCAAAACACAACCAAATTCTAGAAAAATATCCCACCAAATCTCCACAAATTCCCACAAAATACATGAGAAATCCCTCAAGATCCCTAAATCGCCTCAATATCCCACAAAATCACACAAAAATCCCACAAAACCTCCACAAGTTTCCACAAAATCTAAAACAAATTCCTCAAAACTCTTCAAGTCTCCTCAGAATCCCACACAATTCCATAAAAAACACACAAAATTCCAGAGAAGTCCCACAAAACTCCCTAAATCATTTCAAAACCCTACCAATTCACAGGAATGTCCCACAAAATCTCCACCAATTCCCAGAACATCCCACAAAAATCTCACAAAAATCCCTAAATCTTCTGAAAACTCGACCAAATTCCAGAAACGCCCCATAAAATCAGCACAGTTTCCCACAAAATTCAAGAAAAAACACCACAAAATTCCCTAAACCTTTTCAAAATACCACAAAATTCTTGAAAAGCCCCACCAAATTCCAGAAACATCCCACAAAATGTCTTCAATATCCAACAAAATCCCAGAAAAGTCCCACAAAATTCCCTAAATCTTCTGAAAACTCTACCAAATTCCAGAAAAATCCCACAGAATCTCCACAAATTCCCACAGAATACATGACAAATCCCTGATAATTCGTCAGTTCTCTACAGAATCTCACCAAATTCCTAAAAAGTCCCTCAAAGTTCCACAAACATCCCACAAAATCTCCCCGGAATCCAATAAAATTCCAGGAAAAATCCCACAAAATTCCCTAAATCTTCTCAAAACATGGCCAAAATCCACAAAAATCCCACCAAATCTCCACAAATTCCCACAGAATACATGAAAATACCCCTGATAATTCCTCAGTTCTCTACAGAATCTCACCAAATTCCAGAAAAGTCCCTCAAAGTGCCAAAAACATCCCACAAAATCTCCTCAATATACAACAAAATCCCAGAAAAATCACACAAAATTCCCTAAACCTTCTCAAAACACGACTAAATTCTAGAAAAATATCCCACCAAATCTCCACAAAATCCCACAAAATACATGAAAAATCCCTGATAATTGGTCAGTTCTCTACAGAATCTCACCAAATTCCTAAAAAGTCCCTCAAACTTCCTCAAACATCCCACAAAATCTCCTCAATATCCCACAAAATTCAAGAAAAATCACACAAAATTCCCTAAATCTTCTCAAAACACAACCAAATTCTAGAAAAATATCCCACCAAATCTCCACAAATTCCCACAAAATACATGAAAAATCCCTCAAGATCCCTAAATCGCCTCAATATCCCAAAAAATTCCACAAAAATCCCACAAAACCTCCACAAGTTTCCAAAAAATCTAAGAAAAATTCCTCAAAATTCTTCAAGTCTCCTCAAAACCACACAAAGTCCTTGAAAAGGCCCACCAAATTCCAGTAAAATCCCACAGATTCTCCACAAATTCCCACAAAATCTAAAACAAATTTCTCAAAATTCTTCAAGTCTCCTCAGAATCCCACACAATTCCATAAAAAACACACAAAATTCCAGAGAAGTCCCACAAAACTCCCTAAATCATTTCAAAACCCTACCAATTCACAGGAATGTCCCACAAAATCTCCACCAATTCCCAGAACATCCCACAAAAATCTCACAAAAATCCCTAAATCTTCTGAAAACTCGACCAAATTCCAGAAACGCTCCATAAAATCAGCACAGTTTCCCACAAAATTCAAGAAAAAACACCACAAAATTCCCTAAATCTTCTCAAAACACAACCAAATTCTAGAAAAATATCCCACCAAATCTCCACAAATTCCCACAAAATACATGAAAAATCCCTCAAGATCCCGAAATCGCCTCAATATCCCACAAAATCACACAAAAATCACACAAAACCTCCACAAGTTTCCACAAAATCTAAGAAAAATTCCTCAAAATTCTTCAAGTCTCCTCAGAATCCCACACAATTCCAGAAAAAACACACAAAATTCCAGAGAAGTCCCACAAAACTCCCTAAATCATTTCAAACCCTACCAATTCACAGGAATGTCCCACAAAATCTCCACCAATTCCCAGAACATCCCACAAAAATCCCACAAAAATCCCTAAATCTTCTGAAAACTCGACCAAATTCCAGAAACGCCCCATAAAATCAGCACAGTTTCCCACAAAATTCAAGAAAAAACACCACAAAATTCCCTAAATCTTCTCAAAATACCACAAAATTCTAGAAAAATATCCCACCAAATCTCCACAAATTCCCACAAAATACATGAGAAATCCCTCAAGATCCCTAAATCGCCTCAATATCCCACAAAATCACACAAAAATCACACAAAACCTCCACAAGTTTCCACAAAATCTAAAACAAATTCCTCAAAATTCTTCAAGTCTCCTCAGAATCCCACACAATTCCAGAAAAAACACACAAAATTCCAGAGAAGTCCCACAAAACTCCCTAAATCATTTCAAAACCCTACCAATTCACAGGAATGTCCCACAAAATCTCCACCAATTCCCAGAACATCCCACAAAAATCTCACAAAAATCCCTAAATCTTCTGAAAACTCGACCAAATTCCAGAAACGCCCCATAAAATCAGCACAGTTTCCCACAAAATTCAAGAAAAAACACCACAAAATTCCCTAAACCTTTTCAAAATACCACAAAATTCTTGAAAAGCCCCACCAAATTCCAGAAACATCCCACAAAATGTCCTCAATATCCAACAAAATCCCAGAAAAGTCCCACAAAATTCCCTAAATCTTCTGAAAACTCTACCAAATTCCAGAAAAATCCCACAGAATCTCCACAAATTCCCACAGAATACATGACAAATCCCTGATAATTCGTCAGTTCTCTACAGAATCTCACCAAATTCCTAAAAAGTCCCTCAAAGTTCCACAAACATCCCACAAAATCTCCCCGGAATCCAATAAAATTCCAGGAAAAATCCCACAAAATTCCCTAAATCTTCTCAAAACATGGCCAAAATCCACAAAAATCCCACCAAATCTCCACAAATTCCCACAGAATACATGAAAATACCCCTGATAATTCCTCAGTTCTCTACAGAATCTCACCAAATTCCAGAAAAGTCCCTCAAAGTTCCACAAACATCCCACAAAATCTCCTCAATATACAACAAAATCCCAGAAAAATCACACAAAATTCCCTAAATCTTCTCAAAACACGACTAAATTCTAGAAAAATATCCCACCAAATCTCCACAAAATCCCACAAAATACATGAAAAATCCCTCAAGATCCCGAAATCGCCTCAATATCCCACAAAATCCCACAAAAATCACACAAAACCTCCGCAAGTTTCCACAAAATCTAAGAAAAATTCCTCAAAATTCTTCAAGTCTCCTCAAAACCACACAAAGTCCTTGAAAAGGCCCACCAAATTCCAGTAAAATCCCACAGATTCTCCACAAATTCCCACAAAATCTAAAACAAATTCCTCAAAATTCTTCAAGTCTCCTCAGAATCCCACACAATTCCAGAAAAAACACACAAAATTCCAGAGAAGTCCCACAAAACTCCCTAAATCATTTCAAAACCCTACCAATTCACAGGAATGTCCCACAAAATCTCCACCAATTCCCAGAACATCCCACAAAAATCCCACAAAAATCCCTAAATCTTCTGAAAACTCGACCAAATTCCAGAAACGCCCCATAAAATCAGCACAGTTTCCCACAAAATTCAAGAAAAAACACCACAAAATTCCCTAAATCTTCTCAAAATACCACAAAATTCTAGAAAAATATCCCACCAAATCTCCACAAATTCCCACAAAATACATGAGAAATCCCTCAAGATCCCTAAATCGCCTCAATATCCCACTAAATCACACAAAAATCACACAAAACCTCCACAAGTTTCCACAAAATCTAAGAAAAATTCCTCAAAATTCTTCAAGTCTCCTCAAAACCACACAATTCCAGAAAAACCCCACAAAATTCCAGAGAAGTCCCACAAAACTCCCTAAATCATTTCAAAACCCTACCAATTCACAGGAATGTCCCACAAAATCTCCACCAATTCCCAGAACATCCCACAAAAATCCCACAAAAATCCCTAAATCTTCTGAAAACTCGACCAAATTCCAGAAACGCCCCATAAAATCAGCACAGTTTCCCACAAAATTCAAGAAAAAACACCACAAAATTCCCTAAATCTTCTCAAAACACAACCAAATTCTAGAAAAATATCCCACCAAATCTCCACAAATTCCCACAAAATACATGAGAAATCCCTCAAGATCCCTAAATCGCCTCAATATCCCACAAAATCACACAAAAATCCCACAAAACCTCCACAAGTTTCCACAAAATCTAAAACAAATTCCTCAAAACTCTTCAAGTCTCCTCAGAATCCCACACAATTCCATAAAAAACACACAAAATTCCAGAGAAGTCCCACAAAACTCCCTAAATCATTTCAAAACCCTACCAATTCACAGGAATGTCCCACAAAATCTCCACCAATTCCCAGAACATCCCACAAAAATCTCACAAAAATCCCTAAATCTTCTGAAAACTCGACCAAATTCCAGAAACGCCCCATAAAATCAGCACAGTTTCCCACAAAATTCAAGAAAAAACACCACAAAATTCCCTAAACCTTTTCAAAATACCACAAAATTCTTGAAAAGCCCCACCAAATTCCAGAAACATCCCACAAAATGTCTTCAATATCCAACAAAATCCCAGAAAAGTCCCACAAAATTCCCTAAATCTTCTGAAAACTCTACCAAATTCCAGAAAAATCCCACAGAATCTCCACAAATTCCCACAGAATACATGACAAATCCCTGATAATTCGTCAGTTCTCTACAGAATCTCACCAAATTCCTAAAAAGTCCCTCAAAGTTCCGCAAACATCCCACAAAATCTCCCCGGAATCCAATAAAATTCCAGGAAAAATCCCACAAAATTCCCTAAATCTTCTCAAAACATGGCCAAAATCCACAAAAATCCCACCAAATCTCCACAAATTCCCACAGAATACATGAAAATACCCCTGATAATTCCTCAGTTCTCTACAGAATCTCACCAAATTCCAGAAAAGTCCCTCAAAGTGCCAAAAACATCCCACAAAATCTCCTCAATATACAACAAAATCCCAGAAAAATCACACAAAATTCCCTAAACCTTCTCAAAACACGACTAAATTCTAGAAAAATATCCCACCAAATCTCCACAAAATCCCACAAAATACATGAAAAATCCCTGATAATTGGTCAGTTCTCTACAGAATCTCACCAAATTCCTAAAAAGTCCCTCAAACTTCCTCAAACATCCCACAAAATCTCCTCAATATCCCACAAAATTCAAGAAAAATCACACAAAATTCCCTAAATCTTCTCAAAACACAACCAAATTCTAGAAAAATATCCCACCAAATCTCCACAAATTCCCACAAAATACATGAAAAATCCCTCAAGATCCCTAAATCGCCTCAATATCCCAAAAAATTCCACAAAAATCCCACAAAACCTCCACAAGTTTCCAAAAAATCTAAGAAAAATTCCTCAAAATTCTTCAAGTCTCCTCAAAACCACACAAAGTCCTTGAAAAGGCCCACCAAATTCCAGTAAAATCCCACAGATTCTCCACAAATTCCCACAAAATCTAAAACAAATTTCTCAAAATTCTTCAAGTCTCCTCAGAATCCCACACAATTCCATAAAAAACACACAAAATTCCAGAGAAGTCCCACAAAACTCCCTAAATCATTTCAAAACCCTACCAATTCACAGGAATGTCCCACAAAATCTCCACCAATTCCCAGAACATCCCACAAAAATCTCACAAAAATCCCTAAATCTTCTGAAAACTCGACCAAATTCCAGAAACGCTCCATAAAATCAGCACAGTTTCCCACAAAATTCAAGAAAAAACACCACAAAATTCCCTAAATCTTCTCAAAACACAACCAAATTCTAGAAAAATATCCCACCAAATCTCCACAAATTCCCACAAAATACATGAAAAATCCCTCAAGATCCCGAAATCGCCTCAATATCCCACAAAATCACACAAAAATCACACAAAACCTCCACAAGTTTCCACAAAATCTAAGAAAAATTCCTCAAAATTCTTCAAGTCTCCTCAGAATCCCACACAATTCCAGAAAAAACACACAAAATTCCAGAGAAGTCCCACAAAACTCCCTAAATCATTTCAAACCCTACCAATTCACAGGAATGTCCCACAAAATCTCCACCAATTCCCAGAACATCCCACAAAAATCCCACAAAAATCCCTAAATCTTCTGAAAACTCGACCAAATTCCAGAAACGCCCCATAAAATCAGCACAGTTTCCCACAAAATTCAAGAAAAAACACCACAAAATTCCCTAAATCTTCTCAAAATACCACAAAATTCTAGAAAAATATCCCACCAAATCTCCACAAATTCCCACAAAATACATGAGAAATCCCTCAAGATCCCTAAATCGCCTCAATATCCCACAAAATCACACAAAAATCACACAAAACCTCCACAAGTTTCCACAAAATCTAAAACAAATTCCTCAAAATTCTTCAAGTCTCCTCAGAATCCCACACAATTCCAGAAAAAACACACAAAATTCCAGAGAAGTCCCACAAAACTCCCTAAATCATTTCAAAACCCTACCAATTCACAGGAATGTCCCACAAAATCTCCACCAATTCCCAGAACATCCCACAAAAATCTCACAAAAATCCCTAAATCTTCTGAAAACTCGACCAAATTCCAGAAACGCCCCATAAAATCAGCACAGTTTCCCACAAAATTCAAGAAAAAACACCACAAAATTCCCTAAACCTTTTCAAAATACCACAAAATTCTTGAAAAGCCCCACCAAATTCCAGAAACATCCCACAAAATGTCCTCAATATCCAACAAAATCCCAGAAAAGTCCCACAAAATTCCCTAAATCTTCTGAAAACTCTACCAAATTCCAGAAAAATCCCACAGAATCTCCACAAATTCCCACAGAATACATGACAAATCCCTGATAATTCGTCAGTTCTCTACAGAATCTCACCAAATTCCTAAAAAGTCCCTCAAAGTTCCACAAACATCCCACAAAATCTCCCCGGAATCCAATAAAATTCCAGGAAAAATCCCACAAAATTCCCTAAATCTTCTCAAAACATGGCCAAAATCCACAAAAATCCCACCAAATCTCCACAAATTCCCACAGAATACATGAAAATACCCCTGATAATTCCTCAGTTCTCTACAGAATCTCACCAAATTCCAGAAAAGTCCCTCAAAGTTCCACAAACATCCCACAAAATCTCCTCAATATACAACAAAATCCCAGAAAAATCACACAAAATTCCCTAAATCTTCTCAAAACACGACTAAATTCTAGAAAAATATCCCACCAAATCTCCACAAAATCCCACAAAATACATGAAAAATCCCTCAAGATCCCGAAATCGCCTCAATATCCCACAAAATCCCACAAAAATCACACAAAACCTCCGCAAGTTTCCACAAAATCTAAGAAAAATTCCTCAAAAGTCTTCAAGTCTCCTCAAAACCACACAAAGTCCTTGAAAAGGCCCACCAAATTCCAGTAAAATCCCACAGATTCTCCACAAATTCCCACAAAATCTAAAACAAATTCCTCAAAATTCTTCAAGTCTCCTCAGAATCCCACACAATTCCATAAAAAACACACAAAATTCCAGAGAAGTCCCACAAAACTCCCTAAATCATTTCAAAACCCTACCAATTCACAGGAATGTCCCACAAAATCTCCACCAATTCCCAGAACATCCCACAAAAATCCCACAAAAATCCCTAAATCTTCTGAAAACTCGACGAAATTCCAGAAACGCCCCATAAAATCAGCACAGTTTCCCACAAAATTCAAGAAAAAACACCACAAAATTCCCTAAATCTTCTCAAAATACCACAAAATTCTTGAAAAGCCCCACCAAATTCCAGAAACATCCCACAAAATTTCCTCAATACACAACAAAATCCCAGAAAAATCACACAAAATTCCCTAAATCTTCTCAAAACACGGCCAAAATCCACAAAAATCCCACAGAATCTCCACAAATTCCCACAGAATACATGACAAATCCCTGATAATTGGTCAGTTCTCTACAGAATCTCACCAAATTCCTAAAAAGTCCCTCAAAGTTCCACAAACATCCCACAAAATCTCCTCAATATCCCACAAAATTCAAGAAAAATCACACAAAATTCCCTAAATCTTCTCAAAACACAACCAAATTCTAGAAAAATATCCCACCAAATCTCCACAAATTCCCACAAAATACATGAAAAATCCCTCAAGATCCCTAAATCGCCTCAATATCCCAAAAAATTCCACAAAAATCACACAAAACCTCCACAAGTTTCCACAAAATCTAAGAAAAATTCCTCAAAAGTCTTCAAGTCTCCTCAAAACCACACAAAGTCCTTGAAAAGGCCCACCAAATTCCAGTAAAATCCCACAGATTCTCCACAAATTCCCACAAAATCTAAAACAAATTCCTCAAAATTCTTCAAGCCTCCTCAGAATCCCACACAATTCCATAAAAAACACACAAAATTCCAGAGAAGTCCCACAAAACTCCCTAAATCATTTCAAAACCCTACCAATTCACAGGAATGTCCCACAAAATCTCCACCAATTCCCAGAACATCCCACAAAAATCTCACAAAAATCCCTAAATCTTCTGAAAACTCGACCAAATTCCAGAAACGCCCCATAAAATCAGCACAGTTTCCCACAAAATTCAAGAAAAAACACCACAAAATTCCCTAAACCTTTTCAAAATACCACAAAATTCTTGAAAAGCCCCACCAAATTCCAGAAACATCCCACAAAATGTCCACAATATCCAACAAAATCCCAGAAAAGTCCCACAAAATTCCCTAAATCTTCTGAAAACTCTACCAAATTCCAGAAAAATCCCACAGAATCTCCACAAATTCCCACAGAATACATGACAAATCCCTGATAATTCGTCAGTTCTCTACAGAATCTCACCAAATTCCTAAAAAGTCCCTCAAAGTTCCACAAACATCCCACAAAATCTCCCCGGAATCCAATAAAATTCCAGGAAAAATCCCACAAAATTCCCTAAATCTTCTCAAAACATGGCCAAAATCCACAAAAATCCCACCGAATCTCCACAAATTCCCACAGAATACATGAAAATACCCCTGATAATTCCTCAGTTCTCTACAGAATCTCACCAAATTCCAGAAAAGTCCCTCAAAGTTCCACAAACATCCCACAAAATCTCCTCAATATACAACAAAATCCCAGAAAAATCACACAAAATTCCCTAAATCTTCTCAAAACACGACTAAATTCTAGAAAAATATCCCACCAAATCTCCACAAAATCCCACAAAATACATGAAAAATCCCTCAAGATCCCGAAATCGCCTCAATATCCCACAAAATCCCACAAAAATCACACAAAACCTCCGCAAGTTTCCACAAAATCTAAGAAAAATTCCTCAAAATTCTTCAAGTCTCCTCAAAACCACACAAAGTCCTTGAAAAGGCCCACCAAATTCCAGTAAAATCCCACAGATTCTCCACAAATTCCCACAAAATCTAAAACAAATTCCTCAAAATTCTTCAAGTCTCCTCAGAATCCCACACAATTCCAGAAAAAACACACAAAATTCCAGAGAAGTCCCACAAAACTCCCTAAATCATTTCAAAACCCTACCAATTCACAGGAATGTCCCACAAAATCTCCACCAATTCCCAGAACATCCCACAAAAATCCCACAAAAATCCCTAAATCTTCTGAAAACTCGACCAAATTCCAGAAACGCCCCATAAAATCAGCACAGTTTCCCACAAAATTCAAGAAAAAACACCACAAAATTCCCTAAATCTTCTCAAAATACCACAAAATTCTAGAAAAATATCCCACCAAATCTCCACAAATTCCCACAAAATACATGAGAAATCCCTCAAGATCCCTAAATCGCCTCAATATCCCACTAAATCACACAAAAATCACACAAAACCTCCACAAGTTTCCACAAAATCTAAGAAAAATTCCTCAAAATTCTTCAAGTCTCCTCAAAACCACACAATTCCAGAAAAACCCCACAAAATTCCAGAGAAGTCCCACAAAACTCCCTAAATCATTTCAAAACCCTACCAATTCACAGGAATGTCCCACAAAATCTCCACCAATTCCCAGAACATCCCACAAAAATCCCACAAAAATCCCTAAATCTTCTGAAAACTCGACCAAATTCCAGAAACGCCCCATAAAATCAGCACAGTTTCCCACAAAATTCAAGAAAAAACACCACAAAATTCCCTAAATCTTCTCAAAACACAACCAAATTCTAGAAAAATATCCCACCAAATCTCCACAAATTCCCACAAAATACATGAGAAATCCCTCAAGATCCCTAAATCGCCTCAATATCCCACAAAATCACACAAAAATCCCACAAAACCTCCACAAGTTTCCACAAAATCTAAAACAAATTCCTCAAAACTCTTCAAGTCTCCTCAGAATCCCACACAATTCCATAAAAAACACACAAAATTCCAGAGAAGTCCCACAAAACTCCCTAAATCATTTCAAAACCCTACCAATTCACAGGAATGTCCCACAAAATCTCCACCAATTCCCAGAACATCCCACAAAAATCTCACAAAAATCCCTAAATCTTCTGAAAACTCGACCAAATTCCAGAAACGCCCCATAAAATCAGCACAGTTTCCCACAAAATTCAAGAAAAAACACCACAAAATTCCCTAAACCTTTTCAAAATACCACAAAATTCTTGAAAAGCCCCACCAAATTCCAGAAACATCCCACAAAATGTCTTCAATATCCAACAAAATCCCAGAAAAGTCCCACAAAATTCCCTAAATCTTCTGAAAACTCTACCAAATTCCAGAAAAATCCCACAGAATCTCCACAAATTCCCACAGAATACATGACAAATCCCTGATAATTCGTCAGTTCTCTACAGAATCTCACCAAATTCCTAAAAAGTCCCTCAAAGTTCCACAAACATCCCACAAAATCTCCCCGGAATCCAATAAAATTCCAGGAAAAATCCCACAAAATTCCCTAAATCTTCTCAAAACATGGCCAAAATCCACAAAAATCCCACCGAATCTCCACAAATTCCCACAGAATACATGAAAATACCCCTGATAATTCCTCAGTTCTCTACAGAATCTCACCAAATTCCAGAAAAGTCCCTCAAAGTGCCAAAAACATCCCACAAAATCTCCTCAATATACAACAAAATCCCAGAAAAATCACACAAAATTCCCTAAACCTTCTCAAAACACGACTAAATTCTAGAAAAATATCCCACCAAATCTCCACAAAATCCCACAAAATACATGAAAAATCCCTGATAATTGGTCAGTTCTCTACAGAATCTCACCAAATTCCTAAAAAGTCCCTCAAACTTCCTCAAACATCCCACAAAATCTCCTCAATATCCCACAAAATTCAAGAAAAATCACACAAAATTCCCTAAATCTTCTCAAAACACAACCAAATTCTAGAAAAATATCCCACCAAATCTCCACAAATTCCCACAAAATACATGAAAAATCCCTCAAGATCCCTAAATCGCCTCAATATCCCAAAAAATTCCACAAAAATCCCACAAAACCTCCACAAGTTTCCAAAAAATCTAAGAAAAATTCCTCAAAATTCTTCAAGTCTCCTCAAAACCACACAAAGTCCTTGAAAAGGCCCACCAAATTCCAGTAAAATCCCACAGATTCTCCACAAATTCCCACAAAATCTAAAACAAATTTCTCAAAATTCTTCAAGTCTCCTCAGAATCCCACACAATTCCATAAAAAACACACAAAATTCCAGAGAAGTCCCACAAAACTCCCTAAATCATTTCAAAACCCTACCAATTCACAGGAATGTCCCACAAAATCTCCACCAATTCCCAGAACATCCCACAAAAATCTCACAAAAATCCCTAAATCTTCTGAAAACTCGACCAAATTCCAGAAACGCTCCATAAAATCAGCACAGTTTCCCACAAAATTCAAGAAAAAACACCACAAAATTCCCTAAATCTTCTCAAAACACAACCAAATTCTAGAAAAATATCCCACCAAATCTCCACAAATTCCCACAAAATACATGAAAAATCCCTCAAGATCCCTAAATTGCCTCAATATCCCACAAAATCACACAAAAATCCCACAAAACCTCCACAAGTTTCCACAAAATCTAAGAAAAATTCCTCAAAATTCTTCAAGTCTCCTCAGAATCCCACACAATTCCAGAAAAAACACACAAAATTCCAGAGAAGTCCCACAAAACTCCCTAAATCATTTCAAAACCCTACCAATTCACAGGAATGTCCCACAAAATCTCCACCAATTCCCAGAACATCCCACAAAAATCCCACAAAAATCCCTAAATCTTCTGAAAACTCGACCAAATTCCAGAAACGCCCCATAAAATCAGCACAGTTTCCCACAAAATTCAAGAAAAAACACCACAAAATTCCCTAAATCTTCTCAAAATACCACCAAATTCTAGAAAAATATCCCACCAAATCTCCACAAATTCCCACAAAATACATGAGAAATCCCTCAAGATCCCTAAATCGCCTCAATATCCCACAAAATCACACAAAAATCACACAAAACCTCCACAAGTTTCCACAAAATCTAAAACAAATTCCTCAAAATTCTTCAAGTCTCCTCAGAATCCCACACAATTCCAGAAAAAACACACAAAATTCCAGAGAAGTCCCACAAAACTCCCTAAATCATTTCAAAACCCTACCAATTCACAGGAATGTCCCACAAAATCTCCACCAATTCCCAGAACATCCCACAAAAATCTCACAAAAATCCCTAAATCTTCTGAAAACTCGACCAAATTCCAGAAACGCCCCATAAAATCAGCACAGTTTCCCACAAAATTCAAGAAAAAACACCACAAAATTCCCTAAATCTTCTCAAAACATGGCCAAAATCCACAAAAATCCCACCAAATCTCCACAAATTCCCACAGAATACATGAAAATACCCCTGATAATTCCTCAGTTCTCTACAGAATCTCACCAAATTCCAGAAAAGTCCCACAAAGTTCCACAAACATCCCACAAAATCTCCTCAATATACAACAAAATCCCAGAAAAATCACACAAAATTCCCTAAATCTTCTCAAAACACGACTAAATTCTAGAAAAATATCCCACCAAATCTCCACAAAATCCCACAAAATACATGAAAAATCCCTCAAGATCCCTAAATCGCCTCAATATCCCACAAAATCCCACAAAAATCACACAAAACCTCCGCAAGTTTCCACAAAATCTAAGAAAAATTCCTCAAAATTCTTCAAGTCTCCTCAAAACCACACAAAGTCCTTGAAAAGGCCCACCAAATTCCAGTAAAATCCCACAGATTCTCCACAAATTCCCACAAAATCTAAAACAAATTCCTCAAAATTCTTCAAGTCTCTTCAGAATCCCACACAATTCCAGAAAAAACACACAAAATTCCAGAGAAGTCCCACAAAACTCCCTAAATCATTTCAAAACCCTACCAATTCACAGGAATGTCCCACAAAATCTCCACCAATTCCCAGAACATCCCACAAAAATCCCACAAAAATCCCTAAATCTTCTGAAAACTCGACCAAATTCCAGAAACGCCCCATAAAATCAGCACAGTTTCCCACAAAATTCAAGAAAAAACACCACAAAATTCCCTAAATCTTCTCAAAATACCACAAAATTCTTGAAAAGCCCCACCAAATTCCAGAAACATCCCACAAAATTTCCTCAATACACAACAAAATCCCAGAAAAATCACACAAAATTCCCTAAATCTTCTCAAAACACGGCCAAAATCCACAAAAATCCCACCAAATCTCCACAAATTCCCACAGAATACATGAAAAATCCCTGATAATTGGTCAGTTCTCTACAGAATCTCACCAAATTCCTAAAAAGTCCCTCAAAGTTCCACAAACATCCCACAAAATCTCCTCAATATCCCACAAAATTCAAGAAAAATCACACAAAATTCCCTAAATCTTCTCAAAACACAACCAAATTCTAGAAAAATATCCCACCAAATCTCCACAAATTCCCACAAAATACATGAGAAATCCCTCAAGATCCCTAAATCGCCTCAATATCCCAAAAAATTCCACAAAAATCCCACAAAACCTCCACAAGTTTCCACAAAATCTAAGAAAAATTCCTCAAAAGTCTTCAAGTCTCCTCAAAACCACACAAAGTCCTTGAAAAGGCCCACCAAATTCCAGTAAAATCCCACAGATTCTCCACAAATTCCCACAAAATCTAAAACAAATTCCTGAAAATTCTTCAAGCCTCCTCAGAATCCCACACAATTCCATAAAAAACACACAAAATTCCAGAGAAGTCCCACAAAACTCCCTAAATCATTTCAAAACCCTACCAATTCACAGGAATGTCCCACAAAATCTCCACCAATTCCCAGAACATCCCACAAAAATCTCACAAAAATCCCTAAATCTTCTGAAAACTCGACCAAATTCCAGAAACGCCCCATAAAATCAGCACAGTTTCCCACAAAATTCAAGAAAAAACACCACAAAATTCCCTAAACCTTTTCAAAATACCACAAAATTCTTGAAAAGCCCCACCAAATTCCAGAAACATCCCACAAAATGTCCTCAATATCCAACAAAATCCCAGAAAAGTCCCACAAAATTCCCTAAATCTTCTGAAAACTCTACCAAATTCCAGAAAAATCCCACAGAATCTCCACAAATTCCCACAGAATACATGACAAATCCCTGATAATTCGTCAGTTCTCTACAGAATCTCACCAAATTCCTAAAAAGTCCCTCAAAGTTCCACAAACATCCCACAAAATCTCCCCGGAATCCAATAAAATTCCAGGAAAAATCCCACAAAATTCCCTAAATCTTCTCAAAACATGGCCAAAATCCACAAAAATCCCACCGAATCTCCACAAATTCCCACAGAATACATGAAAATACCCCTGATAATTCCTCAGTTCTCTACAGAATCTCACCAAATTCCAGAAAAGTCCCTCAAAGTTCCACAAACATCCCACAAAATCTCCTCAATATCCAACAAAATCCCAGAAAAATCACACAAAATTCCCTAAATCTTCTCAAAACACGACTAAATTCTAGAAAAATGTCCCACCAAATCTCCACAAAATCCCACAAAATACATGAAAAATCCCTCAAGATCCCGAAATCGCCTCAATATCCCACAAAATCCCACAAAAATCACACAAAACCTCCGCAAGTTTCCACAAAATCTAAGAAAAATTCCTCAAAATTCTTCAAGTCTCCTCAAAACCACACAAAGTCCTTGAAAAGGCCCACCAAATTCCAGTAAAATCCCACACATTCTCCACAAATTCCCACAAAATCTAAAACAAATTCCTCAAAATTCTTCAAGTCTCCTCAGAATCCCACACAATTCCATAAAAAACACACAAAATTCCAGAGAAGTCCCACAAAACTCCCTAAATCATTTCAAAACCCTACCAATTCACAGGAATGTCCCACAAAATCTCCACCAATTCCCAGAACATCCCACAGAAATCCCACAAAAACCCCTAAATCTTCTGAAAACTCGACCAAATTCCAGAAACGCCCCATAAAATCAGCACAGTTTCCCACAAAATTCAAGAAAAAACACCACAAAATTCCCTAAATCTTCTCAAAATACCACAAAATTCTTGAAAAGCCCCACCAAATTCCAGAAACATCCCACAAAATTTCCTCAATACCCAACAAAATCCCAGAAAAATCACACAAAATTCCCTAAATCTTCTCAAAACATGGCCAAAATTCACAAAAATCCCACCAAATCTCCACAAATTCCCACAGAATACATGAAAAATCCCTGATAATTGGTCAGTTCTCTACAGAATCTCACCAAATTCCTAAAAAGTCCCTCAAAGTTCCACAAACATCCCACAAAATCTCCTCAATATCCCACAAAATTCAAGAAAAAACACCACAAAATTCCCTAAATCTTCTCAAAACACAACCAAATTCTAGAAAAATATCCCACCAAATCTCCACAAATTCCCACAAAATACATGAAAAATCCCTCAAGATCCCGAAATCGCCTCAATATCCCACAAAATCACACAAAAATCACACAAAACCTCCACAAGTTTCCACAAAATCTAAGAAAAATTCCTCAAAATTCTTCAAGTCTCCTCAAAACCACACAATTCCAGAAAAACCCCACAAAATTCCAGAGAAGTCCCACAAAACTCCCTAAATCATTTCAAAACCCTACCAATTCACAGGAATGTCCCACAAAATCTCCACCAATTCCCAGAACATCCCACAAAAATCCCACAAAAATCCCTAAATCTTCTGAAAACTCGACCAAATTCCAGAAACGCCCCATAAAATCAGCACAGTTTCCCACAAAATTCAAGAAAAAACACCACAAAATTCCCTAAATCTTCTCAAAATACCACAAAATTCTAGAAAAATATCCCACCAAATCTCCACAAATTCCCACAAAATACATGAGAAATCCCTCAAGATCCCTAAATCGCCTCAATATCCCACTAAATCACACAAAAATCACACAAAACCTCCACAAGTTTCCACAAAATCTAAGAAAAATTCCTCAAAATTCTTCAAGTCTCCTCAAAACCACACAATTCCAGAAAAACCCCACAAAATTCCAGAGAAGTCCCACAAAACTCCCTAAATCATTTCAAAACCCTACCAATTCACAGGAATGTCCCACAAAATCTCCACCAATTCCCAGAACATCCCACAAAAATCCCACAAAAATCCCTAAATCTTCTGAAAACTCGACCAAATTCCAGAAACGCCCCATAAAATCAGCACAGTTTCCCACAAAATTCAAGAAAAAACACCACAAAATTCCCTAAATCTTCTCAAAACACAACCAAATTCTAGAAAAATATCCCACAAAATCTCCACAAATTCCCACAAAATACATGAGAAATCCCTCAAGATCCCTAAATCGCCTCAATATCCCACAAAATCACACAAAAATCACACAAAACCTCCACAAGTTTCCACAAAATCTAAAACAAATTCCTCAAAACTCTTCAAGTCTCCTCAGAATCCCACACAATTCCATAAAAAACACACAAAATTCCAGAGAAGTCCCACAAAACTCCCTAAATCATTTCAAAACCCTACCAATTCACAGGAATGTCCCACAAAATCTCCACCAATTCCCAGAACATCCCACAAAAATCTCACAAAAATCCCTAAATCTTCTGAAAACTCGACCAAATTCCAGAAACGCCCCATAAAATCAGCACAGTTTCCCACAAAATTCAAGAAAAAACACCACAAAATTCCCTAAACCTTTTCAAAATACCACAAAATTCTTGAAAAGCCCCACCAAATTCCAGAAACATCCCACAAAATGTCCTCAATATCCAACAAAATCCCAGAAAAGTCCCACAAAATTCCCTAAATCTTCTGAAAACTCTACCAAATTCCAGAAAAATCCCACAGAATCTCCACAAATTCCCACAGAATACATGACAAATCCCTGATAATTCGTCAGTTCTCTACAGAATCTCACCAAATTCCTAAAAAGTCCCTCAAAGTTCCACAAACATCCCACAAAATCTCCCCGGAATCCAATAAAATTCCAGGAAAAATCCCACAAAATTCCCTAAATCTTCTCAAAACATGGCCAAAATCCACAAAAATCCCACCAAATCTCCACAAATTCCCACAGAATACATGAAAATACCCCTGATAATTCCTCAGTTCTCTACAGAATCTCACCAAATTCCAGAAAAGTCCCTCAAAGTTCCACAAACATCCCACAAAATCTCCTCAATATACAACAAAATCCCAGAAAAATCACACAAAATTCCCTAAATCTTCTCAAAACACGACTAAATTCTAGAAAAATATCCCACCAAATCTCCACAAAATCCCACAAAATACATGAAAAATCCCTCAAGATCCCTAAATCGCCTCAATATCCCACAAAATCCCACAAAAATCACACAAAACCTCCGCAAGTTTCCACAAAATCTAAGAAAAATTCCTCAAAATTCTTCAAGTCTCCTCAAAACCACACAAAGTCCTTGAAAAGGCCCACCAAATTCCAGTAAAATCCCACAGATTCTCCACAAATTCCCACAAAATCTAAAACAAATTCCTCAAAATTCTTCAAGTCTCTTCAGAATCCCACACAATTCCAGAAAAAACACACAAAATTCCAGAGAAGTCCCACAAAACTCCCTAAATCATTTCAAAACCCTACCAATTCACAGGAATGTCCCACAAAATCTCCACCAATTCCCAGAACATCCCACAAAAATCCCACAAAAATCCCTAAATCTTCTGAAAACTCGACCAAATTCCAGAAACGCCCCATAAAATCAGCACAGTTTCCCACAAAATTCAAGAAAAAACACCACAAAATTCCCTAAATCTTCTCAAAATACCACAAAATTCTTGAAAAGCCCCACCAAATTCCAGAAACATCCCACAAAATTTCCTCAATACACAACAAAATCCCAGAAAAATCACACAAAATTCCCTAAATCTTCTCAAAACACGGCCAAAATCCACAAAAATCCCACCAAATCTCCACAAATTCCCACAGAATACATGAAAAATCCCTGATAATTGGTCAGTTCTCTACAGAATCTCACCAAATTCCTAAAAAGTCCCTCAAAGTTCCACAAACATCCCACAAAATCTCCTCAATATACAACAAAATTCAAGAAAAATCACACAAAATTCCCTAAATCTTCTCAAAACACAACCAAATTCTAGAAAAATATCCCACCAAATCTCCACAAATTCCCACAAAATACATGAGAAATCCCTCAAGATCCCTAAATCGCCTCAATATCCCAAAAAATTCCACAAAAATCCCACAAAACCTCCACAAGTTTCCACAAAATCTAAGAAAAATTCCTCAAAAGTCTTCAAGTCTCCTCAAAACCACACAAAGTCCTTGAAAAGGCCCACCAAATTCCAGTAAAATCCCACAGATTCTCCACAAATTCCCACAAAATCTAAAACAAATTCCTCAAAATTCTTCAAGCCTCCTCAGAATCCCACACAATTCCATAAAAAACACACAAAATTCCAGAGAAGTCCCACAAAACTCCCTAAATCATTTCAAAACCCTACCAATTCACAGGAATGTCCCACAAAATCTCCACCAATTCCCAGAACATCCCACAAAAATCTCACAAAAATCCCTAAATCTTCTGAAAACTCGACCAAATTCCAGAAACGCCCCATAAAATCAGCACAGTTTCCCACAAAATTCAAGAAAAAACACCACAAAATTCCCTAAACCTTTTCAAAATACCACAAAATTCTTGAAAAGCCCCACCAAATTCCAGAAACATCCCACAAAATGTCCTCAATATCCAACAAAATCCCAGAAAAGTCCCACAAAATTCCCTAAATCTTCTGAAAACTCTACCAAATTCCAGAAAAATCCCACAGAATCTCCACAAATTCCCACAGAATACATGACAAATCCCTGATAATTCGTCAGTTCTCTACAGAATCTCACCAAATTCCTAAAAAGTCCCTCAAAGTTCCACAAACATCCCACAAAATCTCCCCGGAATCCAATAAAATTCCAGGAAAAATCCCACAAAATTCCCTAAATCTTCTCAAAACATGGCCAAAATCCACAAAAATCCCACCGAATCTCCACAAATTCCCACAGAATACATGAAAATACCCCTGATAATTCCTCAGTTCTCTACAGAATCTCACCAAATTCCAGAAAAGTCCCTCAAAGTTCCACAAACATCCCACAAAATCTCCTCAATATCCAACAAAATCCCAGAAAAATCACACAAAATTCCCTAAATCTTCTCAAAACACGACTAAATTCTAGAAAAATGTCCCACCAAATCTCCACAAAATCCCACAAAATACATGAAAAATCCCTCAAGATCCCGAAATCGCCTCAATATCCCACAAAATCCCACAAAAATCACACAAAACCTCCGCAAGTTTCCACAAAATCTAAGAAAAATTCCTCAAAATTCTTCAAGTCTCCTCAAAACCACACAAAGTCCTTGAAAAGGCCCACCAAATTCCAGTAAAATCCCACACATTCTCCACAAATTCCCACAAAATCTAAAACAAATTCCTCAAAATTCTTCAAGTCTCCTCAGAATCCCACACAATTCCATAAAAAACACACAAAATTCCAGAGAAGTCCCACAAAACTCCCTAAATCATTTCAAAACCCTACCAATTCACAGGAATGTCCCACAAAATCTCCACCAATTCCCAGAACATCCCACAGAAATCCCACAAAAACCCCTAAATCTTCTGAAAACTCGACCAAATTCCAGAAACGCCCCATAAAATCAGCACAGTTTCCCACAAAATTCAAGAAAAAACACCACAAAATTCCCTAAATCTTCTCAAAATACCACAAAATTCTTGAAAAGCCCCACCAAATTCCAGAAACATCCCACAAAATTTCCTCAATACACAACAAAATCCCAGAAAAATCACACAAAATTCCCTAAATCTTCTCAAAACATGGCCAAAATTCACAAAAATCCCACCAAATCTCCACAAATTCCCACAGAATACATGAAAAATCCCTGATAATTGGTCAGTTCTCTACAGAATCTCACCAAATTCCTAAAAAGTCCCTCAAAGTTCCACAAACATCCCACAAAATCTCCTCAATATCCCACAAAATTCAAGAAAAAACACCACAAAATTCCCTAAATCTTCTCAAAACACAACCAAATTCTAGAAAAATATCCCACCAAATCTCCACAAATTCCCACAAAATACATGAAAAATCCCTCAAGATCCCGAAATCGCCTCAATATCCCACAAAATCACACAAAAATCACACAAAACCTCCACAAGTTTCCACAAAATCTAAGAAAAATTCCTCAAAATTCTTCAAGTCTCCTCAAAACCACACAATTCCAGAAAAACCCCACAAAATTCCAGAGAAGTCCCACAAAACTCCCTAAATCATTTCAAAACCCTACCAATTCACAGGAATGTCCCACAAAATCTCCACCAATTCCCAGAACATCCCACAAAAATCCCACAAAAATCCCTAAATCTTCTGAAAACTCGACCAAATTCCAGAAACGCCCCATAAAATCAGCACAGTTTCCCACAAAATTCAAGAAAAAACACCACAAAATTCCCTAAATCTTCTCAAAATACCACAAAATTCTAGAAAAATATCCCACCAAATCTCCACAAATTCCCACAAAATACATGAGAAATCCCTCAAGATCCCTAAATCGCCTCAATATCCCACTAAATCACACAAAAATCACACAAAACCTCCACAAGTTTCCACAAAATCTAAGAAAAATTCCTCAAAATTCTTCAAGTCTCCTCAAAACCACACAATTCCAGAAAAACCCCACAAAATTCCAGAGAAGTCCCACAAAACTCCCTAAATCATTTCAAAACCCTACCAATTCACAGGAATGTCCCACAAAATCTCCACCAATTCCCAGAACATCCCACAAAAATCCCACAAAAATCCCTAAATCTTCTGAAAACTCGACCAAATTCCAGAAACGCCCCATAAAATCAGCACAGTTTCCCACAAAATTCAAGAAAAAACACCACAAAATTCCCTAAATCTTCTCAAAACACAACCAAATTCTAGAAAAATATCCCACAAAATCTCCACAAATTCCCACAAAATACATGAGAAATCCCTCAAGATCCCTAAATCGCCTCAATATCCCACAAAATCACACAAAAATCACACAAAACCTCCACAAGTTTCCACAAAATCTAAAACAAATTCCTCAAAACTCTTCAAGTCTCCTCAGAATCCCACACAATTCCATAAAAAACACACAAAATTCCAGAGAAGTCCCACAAAACTCCCTAAATCATTTCAAAACCCTACCAATTCACAGGAATGTCCCACAAAATCTCCACCAATTCCCAGAACATCCCACAAAAATCCCACAAAAATCCCTAAATCTTCTGAAAACTCGACCAAATTCCAGAAACGCCCCATAAAATCAGCAGAGTTTCCCACAAAATTCAAGAAAAAACACCACAAAATTCCCTAAATCTTCTCAAAATACCACAAAATTCTTGAAAAGCCCCACCAAATTCCAGAAACATCCCACAAAATTTCCTCAATACACAACAAAATCCCAGAAAAATCACACAAAATTCCCTAAATCTTCTCAAAACACGGCCAAAATCCACAAAAATCCCACCAAATCTCCACAAATTCCCACAGAATACATGAAAAATCCCTGATAATTGGTCAGTTCTCTACAGAATCTCACCAAATTCCTAAAAAGTCCCTCAAAGTTCCACAAACATCCCACAAAATCTCCTCAATATCCCACAAAATTCAAGAAAAAACACCACAAAATTCCCTAAATCATCTCAAAACACAACCAAATTCTAGAAAAATATCCCACCAAATCTCCACAAATTCCCACAAAATACATGAAAAATCCCTCAAGATCCCGAAATCGCCTCAATATCCCACAAAATAACACAAAAATCACACAAAACCTCCACAAGTTTCCACAAAATCTAAGAAAAATTCCTCAAAATTCTTCAAGTCTCCTCAAAACCACACAATTCCAGAAAAACCCCACAAAATTCCAGAGAAGTCCCACAAAACTCCCTAAATCATTTCAAAACCCTACCAATTCACAGGAATGTCCCACAAAATCTCCACCAATTCCCAGAACATCCCACAAAAATCCCACAAAAATCCCTAAATCTTCTGAAAACTCGACCAAATTCCAGAAACGCCCCATAAAATCAGCACAGTTTCCCACAAAATTCAAGAAAAAACACCACAAAATTCCCTAAATCTTCTCAAAACACAACCAAATTCTAGAAAAATATCCCACCAAATCTCCACAAATTCCCACAAAATACATGAAAAATCCCTCAAGATCCCGAAATCGCCTCAATATCCCACAAAATCACACAAAAATCACACAAAACCTCCACAAGTTTCCACAAAATCTAAGAAAAATTCCTCAAAATTCTTCAAGTCTCCTCAAAACCACACAATTCCAGAAAAACCCCACAAAATTCCAGAGAAGTCCCACAAAACTCCCTAAATCATTTCAAAACCCTACCAATTCACAGGAATGTCCCACAAAATCTCCACCAATTCCCAGAACATCCCACAAAAATCCCACAAAAATCCCTAAATCTTCTGAAAACTCGACCAAATTCCAGAAACGCCCCATAAAATCAGCACAGTTTCCCACAAAATTCAAGAAAAAACACCACAAAATTCCCTAAATCTTCTCAAAACACAACCAAATTCTAGAAAAATATCCCACCAAATCTCCACAAATTCCCACAAAATACATGAGAAATCCCTCAAGATCCCTAAATCGCCTCAATATCCCACAAAATCACGCAAAAATCACACAAAACCTCCACAAGTTTCCACAAAATCTAAAACAAATTCCTCAAAACTCTTCAAGTCTCCTCAGAATCCCACACAATTCCAGAAAAAACACACAAAATTCCAGAGAAGTCCCACAAAACTCCCTAAATCATTTCAAAACCCTACCAATTCACAGGAATGTCCCACAAAATCTCCACCAATTCCCAGAACATCCCACAAAAATCTCACAAAAATCCCTAAATCTTCTGAAAACTCGACCAAATTCCAGAAACGCCCCATAAAATCAGCACAGTTTCCCACAAAATTCAAGAAAAAACACCACAAAATTCCCTAAACCTTTTCAAAATACCACAAAATTCTTGAAAAGCCCCACCAAATTCCAGAAACATCCCACAAAATGTCTTCAATATCCAACAAAATCCCAGAAAAGTCCCACAAAATTCCTTAAATCTTCTGAAAACTCTACCAAATTCCAGAAAAATCCCACAGAATCTCCACAAATTCCCACAGAATACATGACAAATCCCTGATAATTCGTCAGTTCTCTACAGAATCTCACCAAATTCCTAAAAAGTCCCTCAAAGTTCCACAAACATCCCACAAAATCTCCCCGGAATCCAATAAAATTCCAGGAAAAATCCCACAAAATTCCCTAAATCTTCTCAAAACATGGCCAAAATCCACAAAAATCCCACCGAATCTCCACAAATTCCCACAGAATACATGAAAATACCCCTGATAATTCCTCAGTTCTCTACAGAATCTCACCAAATTCCAGAAAAGTCCCTCAAAGTGCCAAAAACATCCCACAAAATCTCCTCAATATACAACAAAATCCCAGAAAAATCACACAAAATTCCCTAAATCTTCTCAAAACACGACTAAATTCTAGAAAAATATCCCACCAAATCTCCACAAAATCCCACAAAATACATGAAAAATCCCTGATAATTGGTCAGTTCTCTACAGAATCTCACCAAATTCCTAAAAAGTCCCTCAAACTTCCTCAAACATCCCACAAAATCTCCTCAATATCCCACAAAATTCAAGAAAAATCACACAAAATTCCCTAAATCTTCTCAAAACACAACCAAATTCTAGAAAAATATCCCACCAAATCTCCACAAATTCCCACAAAATACATGAGAAATCCCTCAAGATCCCTAAATCGCCTCAATATCCCACAAAATCACACAAAAATCACACAAAACCTCCACAAGTTTCCACAAAATCTAAGAAAAATTCCTCAAAATTCTTCAAGTCTCCTCAAAACCACACAAAGTCCTTGAAAAGGCCCACCAAATTCCAGTAAAATCCCACAGATTCTCCACAAATTCCCACAAAATCAAAAACAAATTCCTCAAAATTCTTCAAGTCTCCTCAGAATCCCACACAATTCCATAAAAAACACACAAAATTCCAGAGAAGTCCCACAAAACTCCCTAAATCATTTCAAAACCCTACCAATTCACAGGAATGTCCCACAAAATCTCCACCAATTCCCAGAACATCCCACAAAAATCTCACAAAAATCCCTAAATCTTCTGAAAACTCGACCAAATTCCAGAAACGCCCCATAAAATCAGCACAGTTTCCCACAAAATTCAAGAAAAAACACCACAAAATTCCCTAAATCTTCTCAAAACACAACCAAATTCTAGAAAAATATCCCACCAAATCTCCACAAATTCCACAAAATACATGAAAAATCCCTCAAGATCCCTAAATTGCCTCAATATCCCACAAAATCGCACAAAAATCCCACAAAACCTCCACAAGTTTCCACAAAATCTAAGAAAAATTCCTCAAAATTCTTCAAGTCTCCTCAGAATCCCACACAATTCCAGAAAAAACACACAAAATTCCAGAGAAGTCCCACAAAACTCCCTAAATCATTTCAAACCCTACCAATTCACAGGAATGTCCCACAAAATCTCCACCAATTCCCAGAACATCCCACAAAAATCCCACAAAAATCCCTAAATCTTCTGAAAACTCGACCAAATTCCAGAAACGCCCCATAAAATCAGCACAGTTTCCCACAAAATTCAAGAAAAAACACCACAAAATTCCCTAAATCTTCTCAAAATACCACAAAATTCTAGAAAAATATCCCACCAAATCTCCACAAATTCCCACAAAATACATGAGAAATCCCTCAAGATCCCTAAATCGCCTCAATATCCCACAAAATCACACAAAAATCACACAAAACCTCCACAAGTTTCCACAAAATCTAAAACAAATTCCTCAAAATTCTTCAAGTCTCCTCAGAATCCCACACAATTCCAGAAAAAACACACAAAATTCCAGAGAAGTCCCACAAAACTCCCTAAATCATTTCAAAACCCTACCAATTCACAGGAATGTCCCACAAAATCTCCACCAATTCCCAGAACATCCCACAAAAATCTCACAAAAATCCCTAAATCTTCTGAAAACTCGACCAAATTCCAGAAACGCCCCATAAAATCAGCACAGTTTCCCACAAAATTCAAGAAAAAACACCACAAAATTCCCTAAACCTTTTCAAAATACCACAAAATTCTTGAAAAGCCCCACCAAATTCCAGAAACATCCCACAAAATGTCCTCAATAT
The DNA here is from genome assembly GCF_971803275.1 of Cyanistes caeruleus. Lineage (NCBI taxonomy): Eukaryota > Metazoa > Chordata > Aves > Passeriformes > Paridae > Cyanistes > Cyanistes caeruleus. The sequence goes on from NC_141704.1 coordinate 64,457,369, forward strand.
CCAACAAAATCCCAGAAAAGTCCCACAAAATTCCCTAAATCTTCTGAAAACTCTACCAAATTCCAGAAAAATCCCACAGAATCTCCACAAATTCCCACAGAATACATGACAAATCCCTGATAATTCGTCAGTTCTCTACAGAATCTCACCAAATTCCTAAAAAGTCCCTCAAAGTTCCACAAACATCCCACAAAATCTCCCCGGAATCCAATAAAATTCCAGGAAAAATCCCACAAAATTCCCTAAATCTTCTCAAAACATGGCCAAAATCCACAAAAATCCCACCAAATCTCCACAAATTCCCACAGAATACATGAAAATACCCCTGATAATTCCTCAGTTCTCTACAGAATCTCACCAAATTCCAGAAAAGTCCCTCAAAGTTCCACAAACATCCCACAAAATCTCCTCAATATACAACAAAATCCCAGAAAAATCACACAAAATTCCCTAAATCTTCTCAAAACACGACTAAATTCTAGAAAAATATCCCACCAAATCTCCACAAAATCCCACAAAATACATGAAAAATCCCTCAAGATCCCGAAATCGCCTCAATATCCCACAAAATCCCACAAAAATCACACAAAACCTCCGCAAGTTTCCACAAAATCTAAGAAAAATTCCTCAAAATTCTTCAAGTCTCCTCAAAACCACACAAAGTCCTTGAAAAGGCCCACCAAATTCCAGTAAAATCCCACAGATTCTCCACAAATTCCCACAAAATCTAAAACAAATTCCTCAAAATTCTTCAAGTCTCCTCAGAATCCCACACAATTCCAGAAAAAACACACAAAATTCCAGAGAAGTCCCACAAAACTCCCTAAATCATTTCAAAACCCTACCAATTCACAGGAATGTCCCACAAAATCTCCACCAATTCCCAGAACATCCCACAAAAATCCCACAAAAATCCCTAAATCTTCTGAAAACTCGACCAAATTCCAGAAACGCCCCATAAAATCAGCACAGTTTCCCACAAAATTCAAGAAAAAACACCACAAAATTCCCTAAATCTTCTCAAAATACCACAAAATTCTTGAAAAGCCCCACCAAATTCCAGAAACATCCCACAAAATTTCCTCAATACACAACAAAATCCCAGAAAAATCACACAAAATTCCCTAAATCTTCTCAAAACACGGCCAAAATCCACAAAAATCCCACAGAATCTCCACAAATTCCCACAGAATACATGAAAAATCCCTGATAATTCGTCAGTTCTCTACAGAATCTCACCAAATTCCTAAAAAGTCCCTCAAAGTTCCACAAACATCCCACAAAATCTCCTCAATATCCCACAAAATTCAAGAAAAATCACACAAAATTCCCTAAATCTTCTCAAAACACAACCAAATTCTAGAAAAATATCCCACCAAATCTCCACAAATTCCCACAAAATACATGAAAAATCCCTCAAGATCCCTAAATCGCCTCAATATCCCAAAAAATTCCACAAAAATCCCACAAAACCTCCACAAGTTTCCAAAAAATCTAAGAAAAATTCCTCAAAAGTCTTCAAGTCTCCTCAAAACCACACAAAGTCCTTGAAAAGGCCCACCAAATTCCAGTAAAATCCCACAGATTCTCCACAAATTCCCACAAAATCTAAAACAAATTCCTCAAAATTCTTCAAGCCTCCTCAGAATCCCACACAATTCCATAAAAAACACACAAAATTCCAGAGAAGTCCCACAAAACTCCCTAAATCATTTCAAAACCCTACCAATTCACAGGAATGTCCCACAAAATCTCCACCAATTCCCAGAACATCCCACAGAAATCCCACAAAAATCCCTAAATCTTCTGAAAACTCGACCAAATTCCAGAAACGCCCCATAAAATCAGCACAGTTTCCCACAAAATTCAAGAAAAAACACCACAAAATTCCCTAAACCTTTTCAAAATACCACAAAATTCTTGAAAAGCCCCACCAAATTCCAGAAACATCCCACAAAATGTCCTCAATATCCAACAAAATCCCAGAAAAGTCCCACAAAATTCCCTAAATCTTCTCAAAACTCTACCAAATTCCAGAAAAATCCCACAGAATCTCCACAAATTCCCACAGAATACATGACAAATCCCTGATAATTCGTCAGTTCTCTACAGAATCTCACCAAATTCCTAAAAAGTCCCTCAAAGTTCCACAAACATCCCACAAAATCTCCTCAATATCCCACAAAATTCAAGAAAAAACACCACAAAATTCCCTAAATCTTCTCAAAACACAACCAAATTCTAGAAAAATATCCCACCAAATCTCCACAAATTCCCACAAAATACATGAAAAATCCCTCAAGATCCCGAAATCGCCTCAATATCCCACAAAATCACACAAAAATCACACAAAACCTCCACAAGTTTCCACAAAATCTAAGAAAAATTCCTCAAAATTCTTCAAGTCTCCTCAAAACCACACAATTCCAGAAAAACCCCACAAAATTCCAGAGAAGTCCCACAAAACTCCCTAAATCATTTCAAAACCCTACCAATTCACAGGAATGTCCCACAAAATCTCCACCAATTCCCAGAACATCCCACAAAAATCCCACAAAAATCCCTAAATCTTCTGAAAACTCGACCAAATTCCAGAAACGCCCCATAAAATCAGCACAGTTTCCCACAAAATTCAAGAAAAAACACCACAAAATTCCCTAAATCTTCTCAAAACACAACCAAATTCTAGAAAAATATCCCACCAAATCTCCACAAATTCCCACAAAATACATGAGAAATCCCTCAAGATCCCTAAATCGCCTCAATATCCCACAAAATCACACAAAAATCACACAAAACCTCCACAAGTTTCCACAAAATCTAAGAAAAATTCCTCAAAATTCTTCAAGTCTCCTCAAAACCACACAAAGTCCTTGAAAAGGCCCACCAAATTCCAGTAAAATCCCACAGATTCTCCACAAATTCCCACAAAATCTAAAACAAATTCCTCAAAATTCTTCAAGTCTCCTCAGAATCCCACACAATTCCATAAAAAACACACAAAATTCCAGAGAAGTCCCACAAAACTCCCTAAATCATTTCAAAACCCTACCAATTCACAGGAATGTCCCACAAAATCTCCACCAATTCCCAGAACATCCCACAAAAATCTCACAAAAATCCCTAAATCTTCTGAAAACTCGACCAAATTCCAGAAACGCCCCATAAAATCAGCACAGTTTCCCACAAAATTCAAGAAAAAACACCACAAAATTCCCTAAATCTTCTCAAAACACAACCAAATTCTAGAAAAATATCCCACCAAATCTCCACAAATTCCACAAAATACATGAAAAATCCCTCAAGATCCCTAAATTGCCTCAATATCCCACAAAATCACACAAAAATCCCACAAAACCTCCACAAGTTTCCACAAAATCTAAGAAAAATTCCTCAAAATTCTTCAAGTCTCCTCAGAATCCCACACAATTCCAGAAAAAACACACAAAATTCCAGAGAAGTCCCACAAAACTCCCTAAATCATTTCAAACCCTACCAATTCACAGGAATGTCCCACAAAATCTCCACCAATTCCCAGAACATCCCACAAAAATCCCACAAAAATCCCTAAATCTTCTGAAAACTCGACCAAATTCCAGAAACGCCCCATAAAATCAGCACAGTTTCCCACAAAATTCAAGAAAAAACACCACAAAATTCCCTAAATCTTCTCAAAATACCACAAAATTCTAGAAAAATATCCCACCAAATCTCCACAAATTCCCACAAAATACATGAGAAATCCCTCAAGATCCCTAAATCGCCTCAATATCCCACAAAATCACACAAAAATCACACAAAACCTCCACAAGTTTCCACAAAATCTAAAACAAATTCCTCAAAATTCTTCAAGTCTCCTCAGAATCCCACACAATTCCAGAAAAAACACACAAAATTCCAGAGAAGTCCCACAAAACTCCCTAAATCATTTCAAAACCCTACCAATTCACAGGAATGTCCCACAAAATCTCCACCAATTCCCAGAACATCCCACAAAAATCTCACAAAAATCCCTAAATCTTCTGAAAACTCGACCAAATTCCAGAAACGCCCCATAAAATCAGCACAGTTTCCCACAAAATTCAAGAAAAAACACCACAAAATTCCCTAAACCTTTTCAAAATACCACAAAATTCTTGAAAAGCCCCACCAAATTCCAGAAACATCCCACAAAATGTCCTCAATATCCAACAAAATCCCAGAAAAGTCCCACAAAATTCCCTAAATCTTCTCAAAACTCTACCAAATTCCAGAAAAATCCCACAGAATCTCCACAAATTCCCACAGAATACATGACAAATCCCTGATAATTCGTCAGTTCTCTACAGAATCTCACCAAATTCCTAAAAAGTCCCTCAAAGTTCCACAAACATCCCACAAAATCTCCCCGGAATCCAATAAAATTCCAGGAAAAATCCCACAAAATTCCCTAAATCTTCTCAAAACATGGCCAAAATCCACAAAAATCCCACCAAATCTCCACAAATTCCCACAGAATACATGAAAATACCCCTGATAATTCCTCAGTTCTCTACAGAATCTCACCAAATTCCAGAAAAGTCCCTCAAAGTTCCACAAACATCCCACAAAATCTCCTCAATATACAACAAAATCCCAGAAAAATCACACAAAATTCCCTAAATCTTCTCAAAACACGACTAAATTCTAGAAAAATATCCCACCAAATCTCCACAAATTCCCACAAAATACATGAAAAATCCCTCAAGATCCCGAAATCGCCTCAATATCCCACAAAATCCCACAAAAATCACACAAAACCTCCGCAAGTTTCCACAAAATCTAAGAAAAATTCCTCAAAATTCTTCAAGTCTCCTCAAAACCACACAAAGTCCTTGAAAAGGCCCACCAAATTCCAGTAAAATCCCACAGATTCTCCACAAATTCCCACAAAATCTAAAACAAATTCCTCAAAATTCTTCAAGTCTCCTCAGAATCCCACACAATTCCATAAAAAACACACAAAATTCCAGAGAAGTCCCACAAAACTCCCTAAATCATTTCAAAACCCTACCAATTCACAGGAATGTCCCACAAAATCTCCACCAATTCCCAGAACATCCCACAGAAATCCCACAAAAATCCCTAAATCTTCTGAAAACTCGACCAAATTCCAGAAACGCCCCATAAAATCAGCACAGTTTCCCACAAAATTCAAGAAAAAACACCACAAAATTCCCTAAATCTTCTCAAAATACCACAAAATTCTTGAAAAGCCCCACCAAATTCCAGAAACATCCCACAAAATTTCCTCAATACCCAACAAAATCCCAGAAAAATCACACAAAATTCCCTAAATCTTCTCAAAACACGGCCAAAATCCACAAAAATCCCACCAAATCTCCACAAATTCCCACAGAATACATGAAAAATCCCTGATAATTGGTCAGTTCTCTACAGAATCTCACCAAATTCCTAAAAAGTCCCTCAAAGTTCCACAAACATCCCACAAAATCTCCTCAATATCCCACAAAATTCAAGAAAAAACACCACAAAATTCCCTAAATCTTCTCAAAACACAACCAAATTCTAGAAAAATATCCCACCAAATCTCCACAAATTCCCACAAAATACATGAAAAATCCCTCAAGATCCCGAAATCGCCTCAATATCCCACAAAATCCCACAAAAATCACACAAAACCTCCGCAAGTTTCCACAAAATCTAAGAAAAATTCCTCAAAATTCTTCAAGTCTCCTCAAAACCACACAAAGTTCGTGAAAAGGCCCACCAAATTCCAGTAAAATCCCACAGATTCTCCACAAATTCCCACAAAATCTAAAACAAATTCCTCAAAATTCTTCAAGTCTCCTCAGAATCCCACACAATTCCAGAAAAAACACACAAAATTCCAGAGAAGTCCCACAAAACTCCCTAAATCATTTCAAAACCCTACCAATTCACAGGAATGTCCCACAAAATCTCCACCAATTCCCAGAACATCCCACAGAAATCCCACAAAAATCCCTAAATCTTCTGAAAACTCGACCAAATTCCAGAAACGCCCCATAAAATCAGCACAGTTTCCCACAAAATTCAAGAAAAAACACCACAAAATTCCCTAAATCTTCTCAAAATACCACAAAATTCTTGAAAAGCCCCACCAAATTCCAGAAACATCCCACAAAATTTCCTCAATACACAACAAAATCCCAGAAAAATCACACAAAATTCCCTAAATCTTCTGAAAACTCTACCAAATTCCAGAAAAATCCCACAGAATCTCCACAAATTCCCACAGAATACATGAAAAATCCCTGATAATTTGTCAGTTCTCTACAGAATCTCACCAAATTCCTAAAAAGTCCCTCAAAGTTCCACAAACATCCCACAAAATCTCCTCAATATCCCACAAAATTCAAGAAAAAACACCACAAAATTCCCTAAATCTTCTCAAAACACAACCAAATTCTAGAAAAATATCCCACCAAATCTCCACAAATTCCCACAAAATACATGAAAAATCCCTCAAGATCCCGAAATCGCCTCAATATCCCACAAAATCACACAAAAATCACACAAAACCTCCACAAGTTTCCACAAAATCTAAGAAAAATTCCTCAAAATTCTTCAAGTCTCCTCAAAACCACACAATTCCAGAAAAACCCCACAAAATTCCAGAGAAGTCCCACAAAACTCCCTAAATCATTTCAAAACCCTACCAATTCACAGGAATGTCCCACAAAATCTCCACCAATTCCCAGAACATCCCACAAAAATCCCACAAAAATCCCTAAATCTTCTGAAAACTCGACCAAATTCCAGAAACGCCCCATAAAATCAGCACAGTTTCCCACAAAATTCAAGAAAAAACACCACAAAATTCCCTAAATCTTCTCAAAACACAACCAAATTCTAGAAAAATATCCCACCAAATCTCCACAAATTCCCACAAAATACATGAAAAATCCCTCAAGATCCCTAAATCGCCTCAATATCCCACAAAATCAAACAAAAATCACACAAAACCTCCACAAGTTTCCACAAAATCTAAGAAAAATTCCTCAAAATACTTCAAGTCTCCTCAAAACCACACAAAGTCCTTGAAAAGGCCCACCAAATTCCAGTAAAATCCCACAGATTCTCCACAAATTCCCACAAAATCTAAAACAAATTCCTCAAAATTCTTCAAGTCTCCTCAGAATCCCACACAATTCCATAAAAAACACACAAAATTCCAGAGAAGTCCCACAAAACTCCCTAAATCATTTCAAAACCCTACCAATTCACAGGAATGTCCCACAAAATCTCCACCAATTCCCAGAACATCCCACAAAAATCGCACAAAAATCCCTAAATCTTCTGAAAACTCGACCAAATTCCAGAAACGCCCCATAAAATCAGCACAGTTTCCCACAAAATTCAAGAAAAAACACCACAAAATTCCCTAAACCTTTTCAAAATACCACAAAATTCTTGAAAAGCCCCACCAAATTCCAGAAACATCCCACAAAATGTCCTCAATATCCAACAAAATCCCAGAAAAGTCCCACAAAATTCCCTAAATCTTCAGAAAACTCTACCAAATTCCAGAAAAATCCCACAGAATCTCCACAAATTCCCACAGAATACATGACAAATCCCTGATAATTCGTCAGTTCTCTACAGAATCTCACCAAATTCCTAAAAAGTCCCTCAAAGTTCCACAAACATCCCACAAAATCTCCCCGGAATCCAATAAAATTCCAGGAAAAATCCCACAAAATTCCCTAAATCTTCTCAAAACATGGCCAAAATCCACAAAAATCCCACCAAATCTCCACAAATTCCCACAGAATACATGAAAATACCCCTGATAATTCCTCAGTTCTCTACAGAATCTCACCAAATTCCAGAAAAGACCCTCAAAGTTCCACAAACATCCCACAAAATCTCCTCAATATACAACAAAATCCCAGAAAAATCACACAAAATTCCCTAAATCTTCTCAAAACACGACTAAATTCTAGAAAAATATCCCACCAAATCTCCACAAAATCCCACAAAATACATGAAAAATCCCTCAAGATCCCGAAATCGCCTCAATATCCCACAAAATCCCACAAAAATCACACAAAACCTCCGCAAGTTTCCACAAAATCTAAGAAAAATTCCTCAAAATTCTTCAAGTCTCCTCAAAACCACACAAAGTCCTTGAAAAGGCCCACCAAATTCCAGTAAAATCCCACAGATTCTCCACAAATTCCCACAAAATCTAAAACAAATTCCTCAAAATTCTTCAAGTCTCCTCAGAATCCCACACAATTCCATAAAAAACACACAAAATTCCAGAGAAGTCCCACAAAACTCCCTAAATCATTTCAAAACCCTACCAATTCACAGGAATGTCCCACAAAATCTCCACCAATTCCCAGAACATCCCACAGAAATCCCACAAAAATCCCTAAATCTTCTGAAAACTCGACCAAATTCCAGAAACGCCCCATAAAATCAGCACAGTTTCCCACAAAATTCAAGAAAAAACACCACAAAATTCCCTAAATCTTCTCAAAATACCACAAAATTCTTGAAAAGCCCCACCAAATTCCAGAAACATCCCACAAAATTTCCTCAATACACAACAAAATCCCAGAAAAATCACACAAAATTCCCTAAATCTTCTCAAAACACGGCCAAAATCCACAAAAATCCCACCAAATCTCCACAAATTCCCACAGAATACATGAAAAATCCCTGATAATTGGTCAGTTCTCTACAGAATCTCACCAAATTCCTAAAAAGTCCCTCAAAGTTCCACAAACATCCCACAAAATCTCCTCAATATCCCACAAAATTCAAGAAAAAACACCAGAAAATTCCCTAAATCTTCTCAAAACACAACCAAATTCTAGAAAAATATCCCACCAAATCTCCACAAATTCCCACAAAATACATGAAAAATCCCTCAAGATCCCGAAATCGCCTCAATATCCCACAAAATCACACAAAAATCACACAAAACCTCCACAAGTTTCCACAAAATCTAAGAAAAATTCCTCAAAATTCTTCAAGTCTCCTCAAAACCACACAATTCCAGAAAAACCCCACAAAATTCCAGAGAAGTCCCACAAAACTCCCTAAATCATTTCAAAACCCTACCAATTCACAGGAATGTCCCACAAAATCTCCACCAATTCCCAGAACATCCCACAAAAATCCCACAAAAATCCCTAAATCTTCTGAAAACTCGACCAAATTCCAGAAACGCCCCATAAAATCAGCACAGTTTCCCACAAAATTCAAGAAAAAACACCACAAAATTCCCTAAATCTTCTCAAAACACAACCAAATTCTAGAAAAATATCCCACCAAATCTCCACAAATTCCCACAAAATACATGAGAAATCCCTCAAGATCCCTAAATCGCCTCAATATCCCACAAAATCACACAAAAATCACACAAAACCTCCACAAGTTTCCACAAAATCTAAAACAAATTCCTCAAAACTCTTCAAGTCTCCTCAGAATCCCACACAATTCCATAAAAAACACACAAAATTCCAGAGAAGTCCCACAAAACTCCCTAAATCATTTCAAAACCCTACCAATTCACAGGAATGTCCCACAAAATCTCCACCAATTCCCAGAACATCCCACAAAAATCCCACAAAAATCCCTAAATCTTCTGAAAACTCGACCAAATTCCAGAAACGCCCCATAAAATCAGCACAGTTTCCCACAAAATTCAAGAAAAAACACCACAAAATTCCCTAAATCTTCTCAAAATACCACAAAATTCTTGAAAAGCCCCACCAAATTCCAGAAACATCCCACAAAATTTCCTCAATACACAACAAAATCCCAGAAAAATCACACAAAATTCCCTAAATCTTCTCAAAACACGGCCAAAATCCACAAAAATCCCACAGAATCTCTACAAATTCCCACAGAATACATGAAAAATCCCTGATAATTGGTCAGTTCTCTACAGAATCTCACCAAATTCCTAAAAAGTCCCTCAAAGTTCCACAAACATCCCACAAAATCTCCTCAATATACAACAAAATCCCAGAAAAATCACACAAAATTCCCTAAATCTTCTCAAAACTCTACCAAATTCCAGAAAAATCCCACAGAATCTCTACAAATTCCCACAGAATACATGAAAAATCCCTGATAATTCGTCAGTTCTCTACAGAATTTTACCAAATTCCTAAAAAGTCCCTCAAAGTTCCACAAACATCCCACAAAATCTCCCCGGAATCCAATAAAATTCCAGGAAAAATCCCACAAAATTCCCTAAATCTTCTCAAAACATGGCCAAAATCCACAAAAATCCCACCAAATCTCCACAAATTCCCACAGAATACATGAAAATACCCCTGATAATTCGTCAGTTCTCTACAGAATCTCACCAAATTCCAGAAAAGTCCCTCAAAGTTCCACAAACATCCCACAAAATCTCCTCAATATACAACAAAATCCCAGAAAAATCACACAAAATTCCCTAAATCTTCTCAAAACACGACTAAATTCTAGAAAAATATCCCACCAAATCTCCACAAAATCCCACAAAATACATGAAAAATCCCTCAAGATCCCGAAATCGCCTCAATATCCCACAAAATCCCACAAAAATCACACAAAACCTCCGCAAGTTTCCACAAAATCTAAGAAAAATTCCTCAAAATTCTTCAAGCCTCCTCAAAACCACACAAAGTCCTTGAAAAGGCCCACCAAATTCCAGTAAAATCCCACAGATTCTCCACAAATTCCCACAAAATCTAAAACAAATTCCTCAAAATTCTTCAAGTCTCCTCAGAATCCCACACAATTCCATAAAAAACACACAAAATTCCAGAGAAGTCCCACAAAACTCCCTAAATCATTTCAAAACCCTACCAATTCACAGGAATGTCCCACAAAATCTCCACCAATTCCCAGAACATCCCACAGAAATCCCACAAAAATCCCTAAATCTTCTGAAAACTCGACCAAATTCCAGAAACGCCCCATAAAATCAGCAGAGTTTCCCACAAAATTCAAGAAAAAACACCACAAAATTCCCTAAATCTTCTCAAAATACCACAAAATTCTTGAAAAGCCCCACCAAATTCCAGAAACATCCCACAAAATTTCCTCAATACACAACAAAATCCCAGAAAAATCACACAAAATTCCCTAAATCTTCTCAAAACACGGCCAAAATCCACAAAAATCCCACCAAATCTCCACAAATTCCCACAGAATACATGAAAAATCCCTGATAATTGGTCAGTTCTCTACAGAATCTCACCAAATTCCTAAAAAGTCCCTCAAAGTTCCACAAACATCCCACAAAATCTCCTCAATATCCCACAAAATTCAAGAAAAAACACCACAAAATTCCCTAAATCATCTCAAAACACAACCAAATTCTAGAAAAATATCCCACCAAATCTCCACAAATTCCCACAAAATACATGAAAAATCCCTCAAGATCCCGAAATCGCCTCAATATCCCACAAAATCACACAAAAATCACACAAAACCTCCACAAGTTTCCACAAAATCTAAGAAAAATTCCTCAAAATTCTTCAAGTCTCCTCAAAACCACACAATTCCAGAAAAACCCCACAAAATTCCAGAGAAGTCCCACAAAACTCCCTAAATCATTTCAAAACCCTACCAATTCACAGGAATGTCCCACAAAATCTCCACCAATTCCCAGAACATCCCACAAAAATCCCACAAAAATCCCTAAATCTTCTGAAAACTCGACCAAATTCCAGAAACGCCCCATAAAATCAGCACAGTTTCCCACAAAATTCAAGAAAAAACACCACAAAATTCCCTAAATCTTCTCAAAACACAACCAAATTCTAGAAAAATATCCCACCAAATCTCCACAAATTCCCACAAAATACATGAAAAATCCCTCAAGATCCCGAAATCGCCTCAATATCCCACAAAATCACACAAAAATCACACAAAACCTCCACAAGTTTCCACAAAATCTAAGAAAAATTCCTCAAAATTCTTCAAGTCTCCTCAAAACCACACAATTCCAGAAAAACCCCACCAAATTCCAGAGAAGTCCCACAAAACTCCCTAAATCATTTCAAAACCCTACCAATTCACAGGAATGTCCCACAAAATCTCCACCAATTCCCAGAACATCCCACAAAAATCCCACAAAAATCCCTAAATCTTCTGAAAACTCGACCAAATTCCAGAAACGCCCCATAAAATCAGCACAGTTTCCCACAAAATTCAAGAAAAAACACCACAAAATTCCCTAAATCTTCTCAAAATACCACAAAATTCTAGAAAAATATCCCACCAAATCTCCACAAATTCCCACAAAATACATGAGAAATCCCTCAAGATCCCTAAATCGCCTCAATATCCCACAAAATCACACAAAAATCCCACAAAACCTCCACAAGTTTCCACAAAATCTAAGAAAAATTCCTCAAAATTCTTCAAGTCTCCTCAAAACCACACAATTCCAGAAAAACCCCACAAAATTCCAGAGAAGTCCCACAAAACTCCCTAAATCATTTCAAAACCCTACCAATTCACAGGAATGTCCCACAAAATCTCCACCAATTCCCAGAACATCCCACAAAAATCCCACAAAAATCCCTAAATCTTCTGAAAACTCGACCAAATTCCAGAAACGCCCCATAAAATCAGCACAGTTTCCCACAAAATTCAAGAAAAAACACCACAAAATTCCCTAAATCTTCTCAAAACACAACCAAATTCTAGAAAAATATCCCACCAAATCTCCACAAATTCCCACAAAATACATGAGAAATCCCTCAAGATCCCTAAATCGCCTCAATATCCCACAAAATCACACAAAAATCACACAAAACCTCCACAAGTTTCCACAAAATCTAAAACAAATTCCTCAAAATTCTTCAAGTCTCCTCAGAATCCCACACAATTCCATAAAAAACACACAAAATTCCAGAGAAGTCCCACAAAACTCCCTAAATCATTTCAAAACCCTACCAATTCACAGGAATGTCCCACAAAATCTCCACCAATTCCCAGAACATCCCACAAAAATCTCACAAAAATCCCTAAATCTTCTGAAAACTCGACCAAATTCCAGAAACGCCCCATAAAATCAGCACAGTTTCCCACAAAATTCAAGAAAAAACACCACAAAATTCCCTAAACCTTTTCAAAATACCACAAAATTCTTGAAAAGCCCCACCAAATTCCAGAAACATCCCACAAAATGTCCTCAATATCCAACAAAATCCCAGAAAAGTCCCACAAAATTCCCTAAATCTTCTCAAAACTCTACCAAATTCCAGAAAAATCCCACAGAATCTCCACAAATTCCCACAGAATACATGACAAATCCCTGATAATTCGTCAGTTCTCTACAGAATCTCACCAAATTCCTAAAAAGTCCCTCAAAGTTCCACAAACATCCCACAAAATCTCCCCGGAATCCAATAAAATTCCAGGAAAAATCCCACAAAATTCCCTAAATCTTCTCAAAACATGGCCAAAATCCACAAAAATCCCACCGAATCTCCACAAATTCCCACAGAATACATGAAAATACCCCTGATAATTCCTCAGTTCTCTACAGAATCTCACCAAATTCCAGAAAAGTCCCTCAAAGTTCCACAAACATCCCACAAAATCTCCTCAATATACAACAAAATCCCAGAAAAATCACACAAAATTCCCTAAATCTTCTCAAAACACGACTAAATTCTAGAAAAATATCCCACCAAATTTCCACAAAATCCCACAAAATACATGAAAAATCCCTCAAGATCCCGAAATCGCCTCAATATCCCACAAAATCCCACAAAAATCACACAAAACCTCCGCAAGTTTCCACAAAATCTAAGAAAAATTCCTCAAAATTCTTCAAGCCTCCTCAAAACCACACAAAGTCCTTGAAAAGGCCCACCAAATTCCAGTAAAATCCCACAGATTCTCCACAAATTCCCACAAAATCTAAAACAAATTCCTCAAAATTCTTCAAGTCTCCTCAGAATCCCACACAATTCCAGAAAAAACACACAAAATTCCAGAGAAGTCCCACAAAACTCCCTAAATCATTTCAAAACCCTACCAATTCACAGGAATGTCCCACAAAATCTCCACCAATTCCCAGAACATCCCACAAAAATCGCACAAAAATCCCTAAATCTTCTGAAAACTCGACCAAATTCCAGAAACGCCCCATAAAATCAGCACAGTTTCCCACAAAATTCAAGAAAAAACACCACAAAATTCCCTAAATCTTCTCAAAATACCACAAAATTCTTGAAAAGCCCCACCAAATTCCAGAAACATCCCACAAAATGTCCTCAATACCCAACAAAATCCCAGAAAAATCACACAAAATTCCCTAAATCTTCTCAAAACACGGCCAAAATCCACAAAAATCCCACCAAATCTCCACAAATTCCCACAGAATACATGAAAAATCCCTGATAATTGGTCAGTTCTCTACAGAATCTCACCAAATTCCTAAAAAGTCCCTCAAAGTTCCACAAACATCCCACAAAATCTCCTCAATATCCCACAAAATTCAAGAAAAAACACCACAAAATTCCCTAAATCTTCTCAAAACACAACCAAATTCTAGAAAAATATCCCACCAAATCTCCACAAATTCCCACAAAATACATGAAAAATCCCTCAAGATCCCGAAATCGCCTCAATATCCCACAAAATCACACAAAAATCACACAAAACCTCCACAAGTTTCCACAAAATCTAAGAAAAATTCCTCAAAATTCTTCAAGTCTCCTCAAAACCACACAATTCCAGAAAAACCCCACAAAATTCCAGAGAAGTCCCACAAAACTCCCTAAATCATTTCAAAACCCTACCAATTCACAGGAATGTCCCACAAAATCTCCACCAATTCCCAGAACATCCCACAAAAATCCAACAAAAATCCCTAAATCTTCTGAAAACTCGACCAAATTCCAGAAACGCCCCATAAAATCAGCACAGTTTCCCACAAAATTCAAGAAAAAACACCACAAAATTCCCTAAATCTTCTCAAAATACCACAAAATTCTAGAAAAATATCCCACCAAATCTCCACAAATTCCCACAAAATACATGAGAAATCCCTCAAGATCCCTAAATCGCCTCAATATCCCACAAAATCACACAAAAATCACACAAAACCTCCACAAGTTTCCACAAAATCTAAGAAAAATTCCTCAAAATTCTTCAAGTCTCCTCAAAACCACACAATTCCAGAAAAACCCCACAAAATTCCAGAGAAGTCCCACAAAACTCCCTAAATCATTTCAAAACCCTACCAATTCACAGGAATGTCCCACAAAATCTCCACCAATTCCCAGAACATCCCACAAAAATCCCACAAAAATCCCTAAATCTTCTGAAAACTCGACCAAATTCCAGAAACGCCCCATAAAATCAGCACAGTTTCCCACAAAATTCAAGAAAAAACACCACAAAATTCCCTAAATCTTCTCAAAACACAACCAAATTCTAGAAAAATATCCCACCAAATCTCCACAAATTCCCACAAAATACATGAAAAATCCCTCAAGATCCCTAAATCGCCTCAATATCCCACAAAATCACACAAAAATCACACAAAACCTCCACAAGTTTCCACAAAATCTAAGAAAAATTCCTCAAAATACTTCAAGTCTCCTCAAAACCACACAAAGTCCTTGAAAAGGCCCACCAAATTCCAGTAAAATCCCACAGATTCTCCACAAATTCCCACAAAATCTAAAACAAATTCCTCAAAATTCTTCAAGTCTCCTCAGAATCCCACACAATTCCATAAAAAACACACAAAATTCCAGAGAAGTCCCACAAAACTCCCTAAATCATTTCAAAACCCTACCAATTCACAGGAATGTCCCACAAAATCTCCACCAATTCCCAGAACATCCCACAAAAATCCCACAAAAATCCCTAAATCTTCTGAAAACTCGACCAAATTCCAGAAACGCCCCATAAAATCAGCACAGTTTCCCACAAAATTCAAGAAAAAACACCACAAAATTCCCTAAATCTTCTCAAAATACCACAAAATTCTTGAAAAGCCCCACCAAATTCCAGAAACATCCCACAAAATTTCCTCAATACACAACAAAATCCCAGAAAAATCACACAAAATTCCCTAAATCTTCTCAAAACACGGCCAAAATCCACAAAAATCCCACCAAATCTCCACAAATTCCCACAGAATACATGAAATATCCCTGATAATTGGTCAGTTCTCTACAGAATCTCACCAAATATCTAAAAAGTCCCTCAAAGTTCCACAAACATCCCACGAAATCTCCCCGGAATCCAATAAAATTCCAGGAAAAATCCCACAAAATTCCCTAAATCTTCTCAAAACATGGCCAAAATCCACAAAAATCCCACCGAATCTCCACAAATTCCCACAGAATACATGAAAATACCCCTGATAATTCCTCAGTTCTCTACAGAATCTCACCAAATTCCAGAAAAGTCCCTCAAAGTTGCACAAACATCCCACAAAATCTCCTCAATATACAACAAAATCCCAGAAAAATCACACAAAATTCCCTAAATCTTCTCAAAACACGACTAAATTCTAGAAAAATATCCCACCAAATCTCCACAAATTCCCACAAAATACATGAAAAATCCCTCAAGATCCCGAAATCGCCTCAATATCCCACAAAATCCCACAAAAATCACACAAAACCTCCACAAGTTTCCACAAAATCTAAGAAAAATTCCTCAAAATTCTTCAAGTCTCCTCAAAACCACACAAAGTCCTTGAAAAGGCCCACCAAATTCCAGTAAAATCCCACAGATTCTCCACAAATTCCCACAAAATCTAAAACAAATTCCTCAAAATTCTTCAAGTCTCCTCAGAATCCCACACAATTCCATAGAAAACACACAAAATTCCAGAGAAGTCCCACAAAACTCCCTAAATCATTTCAAAACCCTACCAATTCACAGGAATGTCCCACAAAATCTCTACCAATTCCCAGAACATCCCACAAAAATCTCACAAAAATCCCTAAATCTTCTGAAAACTCGACCAAATTCCAGAAACGCCCCATAAAATCAGCAGTTTCCCACAAAATTCAAGAAAAAACACCACAAAATTCCCTAAATCTTCTCAAAACACAACCAAATTCTAGAAAAATATCCCACCAAATCTCCACAAATTCCCACAAAATACATGAGAAATCCCTCAAGATCCCTAAATCGCCTCAATATCCCACAAAATCACACAAAAATCCCACAAAACCTCCACAAGTTTCCACAAAATCTAAGAAAAATTCCTCAAAATTCTTCAAGTCTCCTCAGAATCCCACACAATTCCAGAAAAAACACACAAAATTCCAGAGAAGTCCCACAAAACTCCCTAAATCATTTCAAACCCTACCAATTCACAGGAATGTCCCACAAAATCTCCAGCAATTCCCAGAACATCCCACAAAAATCCCACAAAAATCCCTAAATCTTCTGAAAACTCGACCAAATTCCAGAAACGCCCCATAAAAACAGCACAGTTTCCCACAAAATTCAAGAAAAAACACCACAAAATTCCCAAAATCTTTTCAAAATACCACAAAATTCTTGAAAAGCCCCACCAAATTCCAGAAACATCCCACAAAATGTCCTCAATACCCAACAAAATCCCAGAAAAATCACACAAAATTCCCTAAATCTTCTCAAAACACGGCCAAAATCCACAAAAATCCCACCAAATCTCCACAAATTCCCACAGAATACATGAAAAATCCCTGATAATTGGTCAGTTCTCTACAGAATCTCACCAAATTCCTAAAAAGTCCCTCAAAGTTCCACAAACATCCCACAAAATCTCCTCAATAGCCCACAAAATTCAAGAAAAAACACCACAAAATTCCCTAAATCTTCTCAAAACACGACTAAATTCTAGAAAAATATCCCACCAAATCTCCACAAAATCCCACAAAATACATGAGAAATCCCTCAAGATCCCGAAATCGCCTCAATATCCCACAAAATCCCACAAAAATCACACAAAACCTCTACAAGTTTCCACAAAATCTAAGAAAAATTCCTCAAAATTCTTCAAGTCTCCTCAAAACCACACAATTCCAGAAAAACCCCACAAAATTCCAGAGAAGTCCCACAAAACTCCCTAAATCATTTCAAAACCCTACCAATTCACAGGAATGTCCCACAAAATCTCCACCAATTCCCAGAACATCCCACAAAAATCCCACAAAAATCCCTAAATCTTCTGAAAACTCGACCAAATTCCAGAAACGCCCCATAAAATCAGCACAGTTTCCCACAAAATTCAAGAAAAAACACCACAAAATTAGCTAAATCTTCTCAAAACACAACCAAATTCTAGAAAAATATCCCACCAAATCTCCACAAATTCCCACAAAATACATGAAAAATCCCTCAAGATCCCGAAATCGCCTCAATATCCCACAAAATCACACAAAAATCACACAAAACCTCCACAAGTTTCCACAAAATCTAAGAAAAATTCCTCAAAATTCTTCAAGTCTCCTCAAAACCACACAATTCCAGAAAAACCCCACCAAATTCCAGAGAAGTCCCACAAAACTCCCTAAATCATTTCAAAACCCTACCAATTCACAGGAATGTCCCACAAAATCTCCACCAATTCCCAGAACATCCCACAAAAATCCCACAAAAATCCCTAAATCTTCTGAAAACTCGACCAAATTCCAGAAACGCCCCATAAAATCAGCACAGTTTCCCACAAAATTCAAGAAAAAACACCACAAAATTCCCTAAATCTTCTCAAAATACCACAAAATTCTAGAAAAATATCCCACCAAATCTCCACAAATTCCCACAAAATACATGAGAAATCCCTCAAGATCCTTAAATCGCCTCAATATCCCACAAAATCACACAAAAATCCCACAAAACCTCCACAAGTTTCCACAAAATCTAAGAAAAATTCCTCAAAATTCTTCAAGTCTCCTCAAAACCACACAATTCCAGAAAAACCCCACAAAATTCCAGAGAAGTCCCACAAAACTCCCTAAATCATTTCAAAACCCTACCAATTCACAGGAATGTCCCACAAAATCTCCACCAATTCCCAGAACATCCCACAAAAATCCCACAAAAATCCCTAAATCTTCTGAAAACTCGACCAAATTCCAGAAACGCCCCATAAAATCAGCACAGTTTCCCACAAAATTCAAGAAAAAACACCACAAAATTCCCTAAATCTTCTCAAAACACAACCAAATTCTAGAAAAATATCCCACCAAATCTCCACAAATTCCCACAAAATACATGAGAAATCCCTCAAGATCCCTAAATCGCCTCAATATCCCACAAAATCACACAAAAATCACACAAAACCTCCACAAGTTTCCACAAAATCTAAGAAAAATTCCTCAAAATTCTTCAAGTCTCCTCAGAATCCCACACAATTCCAGAAAAAACACACAAAATTCCAGAGAAGTCCCACAAAACTCCCTAAATCATTTCAAAACCCTACCAATTCACAGGAATGTCCCACAAAATCTCCACCAATTCCCAGAACATCCCACAGAAATCCCACAAAAATCCCTAAATCTTCTGAAAACTCGACCAAATTCCAGAAACGCCCCATAAAATCAGCAGAGTTTCCCACAAAATTCAAGAAAAAACACCACAAAATTCCCTAAATCTTCTCAAAATACCACAAAATTCTTGAAAAGCCCCACCAAATTCCAGAAACATCCCACAAAATTTCCTCAATACACAACAAAATCCCAGAAAAATCACACAAAATTCCCTAAATCTTCTCAAAACACGGCCAAAATCCACAAAAATCCCACCAAATCTCCACAAATTCCCACAGAATACATGAAAAATCCCTGATAATTGGTCAGTTCTCTACAGAATCTCACCAAATTCCTAAAAAGTCCCTCAAAGTTCCACAAACATCCCACAAAATCTCCTCAATATCCCACAAAATTCAAGAAAAAACACCACAAAATTCCCTAAATCTTCTCAAAACACAACCAAATTCTAGAAAAATATCCCACCAAATCTCCACAAATTCCCACAAAATACATGAAAAATCCCTCAAGATCCCGAAATCGCCTCAATATCCCACAAAATCACACAAAAATCACACAAAACCTCCACAAGTTTCCACAAAATCTAAGAAAAATTCCTCAAAATTCTTCAAGTCTCCTCAAAACCACACAATTCCAGAAAAACCCCACAAAATTCCAGAGAAGTCCCACAAAACTCCCTAAATCATTTCAAAACCCTACCAATTCACAGGAATGTCCCACAAAATCTCCACCAATTCCCAGAACATCCCACAAAAATCCCACAAAAATCCCTAAATCTTCTGAAAACTCGACCAAATTCCAGAAACGCCCCATAAAATCAGCACAGTTTCCCACAAAATTCAAGAAAAAACACCACAAAATTCCCTAAATCTTCTCAAAACACAACCAAATTCTAGAAAAATATCCCACCAAATCTCCACAAATTCCCACAAAATACATGAAAAATCCCTCAAGATCCCGAAATCGCCTCAATATCCCACAAAATCACACAAAAATCACACAAAACCTCCACAAGTTTCCACAAAATCTAAGAAAAATTCCTCAAAATTCTTCAAGTCTCCTCAAAACCACACAATTCCAGAAAAACCCCACAAAATTCCAGAGAAGTCCCACAAAACTCCCTAAATCATTTCAAAACCCTACCAATTCACAGGAATGTCCCACAAAATCTCCACCAATTCCCAGAACATCCCACAAAAATCCCACAAAAATCCCTAAATCTTCTGAAAACTCGACCAAATTCCAGAAACGCCCCATAAAATCAGCACAGTTTCCCACAAAATTCAAGAAAAAACACCACAAAATTCCCTAAATCTTCTCAAAATACCACAAAATTCTAGAAAAATATCCCACCAAATCTCCACAAATTCCCACAAAATACATGAGAAATCCCTCAAGATCCCTAAATCGCCTCAATATCCCACAAAATCACACAAAAATCACACAAAACCTCCACAAGTTTCCACAAAATCTAAGAAAAATTCCTCAAAATTCTTCAAGTCTCCTCAAAACCACACAATTCCAGAAAAACCCCACCAAATTCCAGAGAAGTCCCACAAAACTCCCTAAATCATTTCAAAACCCTACCAATTCACAGGAATGTCCCACAAAATCTCCACCAATTCCCAGAACATCCCACAAAAATCCCACAAAAATCCCTAAATCTTCTGAAAACTCGACCAAATTCCAGAAACGCCCCATAAAATCAGCACAGTTTCCCACAAAATTCAAGAAAAAACACCACAAAATTCCCTAAATCTTCTCAAAACACAACCAAATTCTAGAAAAATATCCCACCAAATCTCCACAAATTCCCACAAAATACATGAAAAATCCCTCAAGATCCCTAAATCGCCTCAATATCCCACAAAATCACACAAAAATCACACAAAACCTCCACAAGTTTCCACAAAATCTAAAACAAATTCCTCAAAATTCTTCAAGTCTCCTCAGAATCCCACACAATTCCAGAAAAAACACACAAAATTCCAGAGAAGTCCCACAAAACTCCCTAAATCATTTCAAAACCCTACCAATTCACAGGAATGTCCCACAAAATCTCCACCAATTCCCAGAACATCCCACAAAAATCTCACAAAAATCCCTAAATCTTCTGAAAACTCGACCAAATTCCAGAAACGCCCCATAAAATCAGCACAGTTTCCCACAAAATTCAAGAAAAAACACCACAAAATTCCCTAAACCTTTTCAAAATACCACAAAATTCTTGAAAAGCCCCACCAAATTCCAGAAACATCCCACAAAATGTCCTCAATATCCAACAAAATCCCAGAAAAGTCCCACAAAATTCCCTAAATCTTCTCAAAACTCTACCAAATTCCAGAAAAATCCCACAGAATCTCCACAAATTCCCACAGAATACATGACAAATCCCTGATAATTCGTCAGTTCTCTACAGAATCTCACCAAATTCCTAAAAAGTCCCTCAAAGTTCCACAAACATCCCACAAAATCTCCCCGGAATCCAATAAAATTCCAGGAAAAATCCCACAAAATTCCCTAAATCTTCTCAAAACATGGCCAAAATCCACAAAAATCCCACCGAATCTCCACAAATTCCCACAGAATACATGAAAATACCCCTGATAATTCCTCAGTTCTCTACAGAATCTCACCAAATTCCAGAAAAGTCCCTCAAAGTTCCACAAACATCCCACAAAATCTCCTCAATATACAACAAAATCCCAGAAAAATCACACAAAATTCCCTAAATCTTCTCAAAACACGACTAAATTCTAGAAAAATATCCCACCAAATCTCCACAAAATCCCACAAAATACATGAAAAATCCCTCAAGATCCCGAAATCGCCTCAATATCCCACAAAATCCCACAAAAATCACACAAAACCTCTACAAGTTTCCACAAAATCTAAGAAAAATTCCTCAAAATTCTTCAAGCCTCCTCAAAACCACACAAAGTCCTTGAAAAGGCCCACCAAATTCCAGTAAAATCCCACAGATTCTCCACAAATTCCCACAAAATCTAAAACAAATTCCTCAAAATTCTTCAAGTCTCCTCAGAATCCCACACAATTCCAGAAAAAACACACAAAATTCCAGAGAAGTCCCACAAAACTCCCTAAATCATTTCAAAACCCTACCAATTCACAGGAATGTCCCACAAAATCTCCACCAATTCCCAGAACATCCCACAAAAATCCCACAAAAATCCCTAAATCTTCTGAAAACTCGACCAAATTCCAGAAACGCCCCATAAAATCAGCACAGTTTCCCACAAAATTCAAGAAAAAACACCACAAAATTCCCTAAATCTTCTCAAAATACCACAAAATTCTTGAAAAGCCCCACCAAATTCCAGAAACATCCCACAAAATTTCCTCAATACACAACAAAATCCCAGAAAAATCACACAAAATTCCCTAAATCTTCTCAAAACACGGCCAAAATCCACAAAAATCCCACCAAATCTCCACAAATTCCCACAGAATACATGAAAAATCCCTGATAATTGGTCAGTTCTCTACAGAATCTCACCAAATTCCTAAAAAGTCCCTCAAAGTTCCACAAACATCCCACAAAATCTCCTCAATATCCCACAAAATTCAAGAAAAAACACCACAAAATTCCCTAAATCTTCTCAAAACACAACCAAATTCTAGAAAAATATCCCACCAAATCTCCACAAATTCCCACAAAATACATGAAAAATCCCTCAAGATCCCGAAATCGCCTCAATATCCCACAAAATAACACAAAAATCACACAAAACCTCCACAAGTTTCCACAAAATCTAAGAAAAATTCCTCAAAATTCTTCAAGTCTCCTCAAAACCACACAATTCCAGAAAAACCCCACAAAATTCCAGAGAAGTCCCACAAAACTCCCTAAATCATTTCAAAACCCTACCAATTCACAGGAATGTCCCACAAAATCTCCACCAATTCCCAGAACATCCCACAAAAATCCCACAAAAATCCCTAAATCTTCTGAAAACTCGACCAAATTCCAGAAACGCCCCATAAAATCAGCACAGTTTCCCACAAAATTCAAGAAAAAACACCACAAAATTCCCTAAATCTTCTCAAAATACCACAAAATTCTAGAAAAATATCCCACCAAATCTCCACAAATTCCCACAAAATACATGAGAAATCCCTCAAGATCCCTAAATCGCCTCAATATCCCACAAAATCACACAAAAATCACACAAAACCTCCACAAGTTTCCACAAAATCTAAGAAAAATTCCTCAAAATTCTTCAAGTCTCCTCAAAACCACACAATTCCAGAAAAACCCCACCAAATTCCAGAGAAGTCCCACAAAACTCCCTAAATCATTTCAAAACCCTACCAATTCACAGGAATGTCCCACAAAATCTCCACCAATTCCCAGAACATCCCACAAAAATCCCACAAAAATCCCTAAATCTTCTGAAAACTCGACCAAATTCCAGAAACGCCCCATAAAATCAGCACAGTTTCCCACAAAATTCAAGAAAAAACACCACAAAATTCCCTAAATCTTCTCAAAACACAACCAAATTCTAGAAAAATATCCCACCAAATCTCCACAAATTCCCACAAAATACATGAAAAATCCCTCAAGATCCCTAAATCGCCTCAATATCCCACAAAATCACACAAAAATCACACAAAACCTCCACAAGTTTCCACAAAATCTAAGAAAAATTCCTCAAAATACTTCAAGTCTCCTCAAAACCACACAAAGTCCTTGAAAAGGCCCACCAAATTCCAGTAAAATCCCACAGATTCTCCACAAATTCCCACAAAATCTAAAACAAATTCCTCAAAATTCTTCAAGTCTCCTCAGAATCCCACACAATTCCATAAAAAACACACAAAATTCCAGAGAAGTCCCACAAAACTCCCTAAATCATTTCAAAACCCTACCAATTCACAGGAATGTCCCACAAAATCTCCACCAATTCCCAGAACATCCCACAAAAATCCCACAAAAATCCCTAAATCTTCTGAAAACTCGACCAAATTCCAGAAACGCCCCATAAAATCAGCACAGTTTCCCACAAAATTCAAGAAAAAACACCACAAAATTCCCTAAATCTTCTCAAAATACCACAAAATTCTTGAAAAGCCCCACCAAATTCCAGAAACATCCCACAAAATTTCCTCAATACACAACAAAATCCCAGAAAAATCACACAAAATTCCCTAAATCTTCTCAAAACACGGCCAAAATCCACAAAAATCCCACCAAATCTCCACAAATTCCCACAGAATACATGAAAAATCCCTGATAATTGGTCAGTTCTCTACAGAATCTCACCAAATATCTAAAAAGTCCCTCAAAGTTCCACAAACATCCCACGAAATCTCCCCGGAATCCAATAAAATTCCAGGAAAAATCCCACAAAATTCCCTAAATCTTCTCAAAACATGGCCAAAATCCACAAAAATCCCACCGAATCTCCACAAATTCCCACAGAATACATGAAAATACCCCTGATAATTCCTCAGTTCTCTACAGAATCTCACCAAATTCCAGAAAAGTCCCTCAAAGTTCCACAAACATCCCACAAAATCTCCTCAATATACAACAAAATCCCAGAAAAATCACACAAAATTCCCTAAATCTTCTCAAAACACGACTAAATTCTAGAAAAATATCCCACCAAATCTCCACAAATTCCCACAAAATACATGAAAAATCCCTCAAGATCCCGAAATCGCCTCAATATCCCACAAAATCCCACAAAAATCACACAAAACCTCCACAAGTTTCCACAAAATCTAAGAAAAATTCCTCAAAATTCTTCAAGTCTCCTCAAAACCACACAAAGTCCTTGAAAAGGCCCACCAAATTCCAGTAAAATCCCACAGATTCTCCACAAATTCCCACAAAATCTAAAACAAATTCCTCAAAATTCTTCAAGTCTCCTCAGAATCCCACACAATTCCATAGAAAACACACAAAATTCCAGAGAAGTCCCACAAAACTCCCTAAATCATTTCAAAACCCTACCAATTCACAGGAATGTCCCACAAAATCTCTACCAATTCCCAGAACATCCCACAAAAATCTCACAAAAATCCCTAAATCTTCTGAAAACTCGACCAAATTCCAGAAACGCCCCATAAAAACAGCACAGTTTCCCACAAAATTCAAGAAAAAACACCACAAAATTCCCAAAATCTTTTCAAAATACCACAAAATTCTTGAAAAGCCCCACCAAATTCCAGAAACATCCCACAAAATGTCCTCAATACCCAACAAAATCCCAGAAAAATCACACAAAATTCCCTAAATCTTCTCAAAACACGGCCAAAATCCACAAAAATCCCACCAAATCTCCACAAATTCCCACAGAATACATGAAAAATCCCTGATAATTGGTCAGTTCTCTACAGAATCTCACCAAATTCCTAAAAAGTCCCTCAAAGTTCCACAAACATCCCACAAAATCTCCTCAATAGCCCACAAAATTCAAGAAAAAACACCACAAAATTCCCTAAATCTTCTCAAAACACGACTAAATTCTAGAAAAATATCCCACCAAATCTCCACAAAATCCCACAAAATACATGAGAAATCCCTCAAGATCCCTAAATCGCCTCAATATCCCACAAAATCACACAAAAATCACACAAAACCTCTACAAGTTTCCACAAAATCTAAGAAAAATTCCTCAAAATTCTTCAAGTCTCCTCAAAACCACACAAAGTCCTTGAAAAGGCCCACCAAATTCCAGTAAAATCCAACAGATTCTCCACAAATTCCCACAAAATCTAAAACAAATTCCTCAAAATTCTTCAAGTCTCCTCAGAATCCCACACAATTCCATAAAAAAAACACAAAATTCCAGAGAAGTCCCACAAAACTCCCTAAATCATTTCAAAACCCTACCAATTCACAGGAATGTCCCACAAAATCTCCACCAATTCCCAGATCATCCCACAAAAATCTCACAAAAATCCCTAAATCTTCTGAAAACTCGACCAAATTCCAGAAACGCCCCATAAAATCAGCACAGTTTCCTACAAAATTCAAGAAAAAACACCACAAAATTCCCTAAATCTTCTCAAAACACAACCAAATTCTAGAAAAATATCCCACCAAATCTCCACAAATTCCCACAAAATACATGAGAAATCCCTCAAGATCCCGAAATCGCCTCAATATCCCACAAAATCACACAAAAATCCCACAAAACCTCCACAAGTTTCCACAAAATCTAAGAAAAATTCCTCAAAATTCTTCAAGTCTCCTCAGAATCCCACACAATTCCATAAAAAACACACAAAATTCCAGAGAAGTCCCACAAAACTCCCTAAATCATTTCAAACCCTACCAATTCACAGGAATGTCCCACAAAATCTCCACCAATTCCCAGAACATCCCACAAAAATCCCACAAAAATCCCTAAATCTTCTGAAAACTCGACGAAATTCCAGAAACGCCCCATAAAATCAGCACAGTTTCCCACAAAATTCAAGAAAAAACACCACAAAATTCCCTAAATCTTTTCAAAATACCACAAAATTCTTGAAAAGCCCCACCAAATTCCAGAAACATCCCACAAAATTTCCTCAATACACAACAAAATCCCAGAAAAATCACACAAAATTCCCTAAATCTTCTCAAAACACGGCCAAAATCCACAAAAATCCCACCAAATCTCCACAAATTCCCACAGAATACATGAAAAATCCCTGATAATTCGTCAGTTCTCTACAGAATCTCACCAAATTCCTAAAAAGTCCCTCAAAGTTCCACAAACATCCCACAAAATCTCCTCAATATCCCACAAAATTCAAGAAAAATCACACAAAATTCCCTAAATCTTCTCAAAACACGACCAAATTCTAGAAAAATATCCCACCAAATCTCCACAAAATCCCACAAAATACATGAAAAATCCCTCAAGATCCCTAAATCGCCTCAATATCCCAAAAAATTCCACAAAAATCCCACAAAACCTCCACAAGTTTCCACAAAATCTAAGAAAAATTCCTCAAAATTCTTCAAGTCTCCTCAAAACCACACAAAGTCCTTGAAAAGGCCCACCAAATTCCAGTAAAATCCCACAGATTCTCCACAAATTCCCACAAAATCTAAAACAAATTCCTCAAAATTCTTCAAGTCTCCTCAGAATCCCACACAATTCCAGAAAAAACACACAAAATTCCAGAGAAGTCCCACAAAACTCCCTAAATCATTTCAAAACCCTACCAATTCACAGGAATGTCCCACAAAATCTCCACCAATTCCCAGAACATCCCACAAAAATCTCACAAAAATCCCTAAATCTTCTGAAAACTCGACGAAATTCCAGAAACGCCCCATAAAATCAGCACAGTTTCCCACAAAATTCAAGAAAAAACACCACAAAATTCCCTAAACCTTTTCAAAATACCACAAAATTCTTGAAAAGCCCCACCAAATTCCAGAAACATCCCACAAAATGTCCTCAATATCCAACAAAATCCCAGAAAAGTCCCACAAAATTCCCTAAATCTTCTCAAAACTCTACCAAATTCCAGAAAAATCCCACAGAATCTCCACAAATTCCCACAGAATACATGACAAATCCCTGATAATTCGTCAGTTCTCTACAGAATCTCACCAAATTCCTAAAAAGTCCCTCAAAGTTCCACAAACATCCCACAAAATCTCCCCGGAATCCAATAAAATTCCAGGAAAAATCCCACAAAATTCCCTAAATCTTCTCAAAACATGGCCAAAATCCACAAAAATCCCACCGAATCTCCACAAATTCCCACAGAATACATGAAAATACCCCTGATAATTCCTCAGTTCTCTACAGAATCTCACCAAATTCCAGAAAAGTCCCTCAAAGTTCCACAAACATCCCACAAAATCTCCTCAATATACAACAAAATCCCAGAAAAATCACACAAAATTCCCTAAATCTTCTCAAAACACGACTA
Organism: Cyanistes caeruleus; assembly: GCF_971803275.1. NCBI lineage: Eukaryota > Metazoa > Chordata > Aves > Passeriformes > Paridae > Cyanistes > Cyanistes caeruleus. The sequence continues at coordinate 64,485,778 of NC_141704.1, forward strand.
AATTCTAGAAAAATATCCCACCAAATCTCCACAAAATCCCACAAAATACATGAAAAATCCCTCAAGATCCCGAAATCGCCTCAATATCCCACAAAATCCCACAAAAATCACACAAAACCTCTACAAGTTTCCACAAAATCTAAGAAAAATTCCTCAAAATTCTTCAAGTCTCCTCAAAACCACACAAAGTCCTTGAAAAGGCCCACCAAATTCCAGTAAAATCCCACAGATTCTCCACAAATTCCCACAAAATCTAAAACAAATTCCTCAAAATTCTTCAAGTCTCCTCAGAATCCCACCCAATTCCATAAAAAACACACAAAATTCCAGAGAAGTCCCACAAAACTCCCTAAATCATTTCAAAACCCTACCAATTCACAGGAATGTCCCACAAAATCTCCACCAATTCCCAGAACATCCCACAAAAATCCCACAAAAATCCCTAAATCTTCTGAAAACTCGACCAAATTCCAGAAACGCCCCATAAAATCAGCACAGTTTCCCACAAAATTCAAGAAAAAACACCACAAAATTCCCTAAATCTTCTCAAAACACAACCAAATTCTAGAAAAATATCCCACCAAATCTCCACAAATTCCCACAAAATACATGAGAAATCCCTCAAGATCCCTAAATCGCCTCAATATCCCACAAAATCACACAAAAATCCCACAAAACCTCCACAAGTTTCCACAAAATCTAAGAAAAATTCCTCAAAATTCTTCAAGTCTCCTCAGAATCCCACACAATTCCAGAAAAAACACACAAAATTCCAGAGAAGTCCCACAAAACTCCCTAAATCATTTCAAACCCTACCAATTCACAGGAATGTCCCACAAAATCTCCACCAATTCCCAGAACATCCCACAAAAATCCCACAAAAATCCCTAAATCTTCTGAAAACTCGACCAAATTCCAGAAACGCCCCATAAAATCAGCACAGTTTCCCACAAAATTCAAGAAAAAACACCACAAAATTCCCTAAATCTTTTCAAAATACCACAAAATTCTTGAAAAGCCCCACCAAATTCCAGAAACATCCCACAAAATGTCCTCAATACCCAACAAAATCCCAGAAAAATCACACAAAATTCCCTAAATCTTCTCAAAACACGGCCAAAATCCACAAAAATCCCACAGAATCTCCACAAATTCCCGCAGAATACATGAAAAATCCCTGATAATTCGTCAGTTCTCTACAGAATCTCACCAAATTCCTAAAAAGTCCCTCAAAGTTCCACAAACATCCCACAATATCTCCTCAATATCCCACAAAATTCAAGAAAAATCACACAAAATTCCCTAAATCTTCTCAAAACACAACCAAATTCTAGAAAAATATCCCACCAAATCTCCACAAATTCCCACAAAATACATGAAAAATCCCTCAAGATCCCTAAATCGCCTCAATATCCCAAAAAATTCCACAAAAATCCCACAAAACCTCCACAAGTTTCCGCAAAATCTAAGAAAAATTCCTCAAAAGTCTTCAAGTCTCCTCAAAACCACACAAAGTCCTTGAAAAGGCCCACCAAATTCCAGTAAAATCCCACAGATTCTCCACAAATTCCCACAAAATGTAAAACAAATTCCTCAAAATTCTTCAAGTCTCCTCAGAATCCCACACAATTCCATAAAAAACACACAAAATTCCAGAGAAGTCCCACAAAACTCCCTAAATCATTTCAAAACCCTACCAATTCACAGGAATGTCCCACAAAATCTCCACCAATTCCCAGAACATCCCACAAAAATCCAACAAAAATCCCTAAATCTTCTGAAAACTCGACGAAATTCCAGAAACGCCCCATAAAATCAGCACAGTTTCCCACAAAATTCAAGAAAAAACACCACAAAATTCCCTAAATCTTTTCAAAATACCACAAAATTCTTGAAAAGCCCCACCAAATTCCAGAAACATCCCACAAAATTTCCTCAATACCCAACAAAATCCCAGAAATATCACACAAAATTCCCTAAATCTTCTCAAAACACGGCCAAAATCCACAAAAATCCCACCAAATCTCCACAAATTCCCACAGAATACATGAAAAATCCCTGATAATTCGTCAGTTCTCTACAGAATCTCACCAAATTCCTAAAAAGTCCCTCAAAGTTCCACAAACATCCCAAAAAATCTCCTCAATATCCCACAAAATTCAAGAAAAATCACACAAAATTCCCTAAATCTTCTCAAAACACGACCAAATTCTAGAAAAATATCCCACCAAATCTCCACAAATTCCCACAAAATACATGAAAAATCCCTCAAGATCCCGAAATCACCTCAATATCCCACAAAATCCCACAAAAATCCCACAAAACCTCCACAAGTTTCCGCAAAATCTAAGAAAAATTCCTCAAAAGTCTTCAAGTCTCCTCAAAACCACACAAAGTCCTTGAAAAGGCCCACCAAATTCCCGAAACATCCCACAAAATGTCCTCAATATCCAACAAAATCCCAGAAAAGTCCCACAAAATTCCCTAAATCTTCTCAAAACTCTACCAAATTCCAGAAAAATCCCACAGAATCTCCACAAATTCCCACAGAATACATGAAAATACCCCTGATATTTCGTCAGTTCTCTACAGAATCTCACCAAATTCCAGAAAAGTCCCTCAAAGTTCCACAAACATCCCACAAAATCTCCTCAATATACAACAAAATCCCAGAAAAATCACACAAAATTCCCTAAATCTTCTCAAAACACGACTAAATTCTAGAAAAATATCCCACCAAATCTCCACAAAATCCCACAAAATACATGAGAAATCCCTCAAGATCCCTAAATCGCCTCAATATCCCACAAAATCACACAAAAATCCCACAAAACCTCCACAAGTTTCCACAAAATCTAAGAAAAATTCCTCAAAATTCTTCAAGTCTCCTCAGAATCCCACACAATTCCAGAAAAAACACACAAAATTCCAGAGAAGTCCCACAAAACTCCCTAAATCATTTCAAAACCCTACCAATTCACAGGAATGTCCCACAAAATCTCCACCAATTCCCAGAACTTCCCACAAAAATCCCACAAAAATCCCTAAATCTTCTGAAAACTCGACCAAATTCCAGAAACGCCCCATAAAATCAGCACAGTTTCCCACAAAATTCAAGAAAAAACACCACAAAATTCCCTAAATCTTTTCAAAATACCACAAAATTCTTGAAAAGCCCCACCAAATTCCAGAAACATCCCACAAAATTTCCTCAATACCCAACAAAGTCCCAGAAAAATCACACAAAATTCCCTAAATCTTCTCAAAACACGGCCAAATTCACAAAAATCCCACCAAATCTCCACAAATTCCCACAGAATACATGAAAAATCCCTGATAATTTGTCAGTTCTCTACAGAATCTCACCAAATTCCTAAAAAGTCCCTCAAAGTTCCACAAACATCCCACAAAATCTCCTCAATATCCCACAAAATTCAAGAAAAATCACACAAAATTCCCTAAATCTTCTCAAAACACAACCAAATTCTAGAAAAATATCCCACCAAATCTCCACAAATTCCCACGAAATACATGAGAAATCCCTCAAGATCCCGAAATCGCCTCAATATCCCACAAAATCCCACAAAAATCACACAAAACCTCCGCAAGTTTCCACAAAATCTAAGAAAAATTCCTCAAAATTCTTCAAGTCTCCTCAAAACCACACAAAGTCCTTGAAAAGGCCCACCAAATTCCAGTAAAATCCCACAGATTCTCCACAAATTCCCACAAAATCTAAAACAAATTCCTCAAAATTCTTCAAGTCTCCTCAGAATCCCACACAATTCCAGAAAAAACACACAAAATTCCAGAGAAGTCCCACAAAACTCCCTAAATCATTTCAAAACCCTACCAATTCACAGGAATGTCCCACAAAATCTCCACCAATTCCCAGAACTTCCCACAAAAATCCCACAAAAATCCCTAAATCTTCTGAAAACTCGACCAAATTCCAGAAACGCCCCATAAAATCAGCACAGTTTCCCACAAAATTCAAGAAAAAACACCACAAAATTCCCTAAATCTTTTCAAAATACCACAAAATTCTTGAAAAGCCCCACCAAATTCCAGAAACATCCCACAAAATGTCCTCAATACCCAACAAAATCCCAGAAAAATCACACAAAATTCCCTAAATCTTCTCAAAACACGGCCAAAATCCACAAAAATCCCACAGAATCTCCACAAATTCCCGCAGAATACATGAAAAATCCCTGATAATTCGTCAGTTCTCTACAGAATCTCACCAAATTCCTAAAAAGTCCCTCAAAGTTCCACAAACATCCCACAAAATCTCCTCAATATCCCACAAAATTCAAGAAAAATCACACAAAATTCCCTAAATCTTCTCAAAACACGACCAAATTCTAGAAAAATATCCCACCAAATCTCCACAAATTCCCACAAAATACATGAAAAATCCCTCAAGATCCCTAAATCGCCTCAATATCCCAAAAAATTCCACAAAAATCCCACAAAACCTCCACAAGTTTCCGCAAAATCTAAGAAAAATTCCTCAAAAGTCTTCAAGTCTCCTCAAAACCACACAAAGTCCTTGAAAAGGCCCACCAAATTCCAGTAAAATCCCACAGATTCTCCACAAATTCCCACAAAATCTAAAACAAATTCCTCAAAATTCTTCAAGTCTCCTCAGAATCCCACACAATTCCATAAAAAACACACAAAATTCCAGAGAAGTCCCACAAAACTCCCTAAATCATTTCAAAACCCTACCAATTCACAGGAATGTCCCACAAAATCTCCACCAATTCCCAGAACATCCCACAAAAATCCAACAAAAATCCCTAAATCTTCTGAAAACTCGACGAAATTCCAGAAACGCCCCATAAAATCAGCACAGTTTCCCACAAAATTCAAGAAAAAACACCACAAAATTCCCTAAATCTTTTCAAAATACCACAAAATTCTTGAAAAGCCCCACCAAATTCCAGAAACATCCCACAAAATTTCCTCAATACCCAACAAAATCCCAGAAATATCACACAAAATTCCCTAAATCTTCTCAAAACACGGCCAAAATCCACAAAAATCCCACCAAATCTCCACAAATTCCCACAGAATACATGAAAAATCCCTGATAATTCGTCAGTTCTCTACAGAATCTCACCAAATTCCTAAAAAGTCCCTCAAAGTTCCACAAACATCCCAAAAAATCTCCTCAATATCCCACAAAATTCAAGAAAAATCACACAAAATTCCCTAAATCTTCTCAAAACACGACCAAATTCTAGAAAAATATCCCACCAAATCTCCACAAATTCCCACAAAATACATGAAAAATCCCTCAAGATCCCGAAATCACCTCAATATCCCACAAAATTCCACAAAAATCCCACAAAACCTCCACAAGTTTCCACAAAATCTAAGAAAAATTCCTCAAAAGTCTTCAAGTCTCCTCAAAACCACACAAAGTCCTTGAAAAGGCCCACCAAATTCCCGAAACATCCCACAAAATGTCCTCAATATCCAACAAAATCCCAGAAAAGTCCCACAAAATTCCCTAAATCTTCTCAAAACTCTACCAAATTCCAGAAAAATCCCACAGAATCTCCACAAATTCCCACAGAATACATGAAAATACCCCTGATATTTCGTCAGTTCTCTACAGAATCTCACCAAATTCCAGAAAAGTCCCTCAAAGTTCCACAAACATCCCACAAAATCTCCTCAATATACAACAAAATCCCAGAAAAATCACACAAAATTCCCTAAATCTTCTCAAAACACGACTAAATTCTAGAAAAATATCCCACCAAATCTCCACAAAATCCCACAAAATACATGAGAAATCCCTCAAGATCCCTAAATCGCCTCAATATCCCACAAAATCCCACAAAAATCACACAAAACCTCTACAAGTTTCCACAAAATCTAAGAAAAATTCCTCAAAATTCTTCAAGTCTCCTCAAAACCACACAAAGTCCTTGAAAAGGCCCACCAAATTCCAGTAAAATCCAACAGATTCTCCACAAATTCCCACAAAATCTAAAACAAATTCCTCAAAATTCTTCAAGTCTCCTCAGAATCCCACACAATTCCATAAAAAAAACACAAAATTCCAGAGAAGTCCCACAAAACTCCCTAAATCATTTCAAAACCCTACCAATTCACAGGAATGTCCCACAAAATCTCCACCAATTCCCAGATCATCCCACAAAAATCTCACAAAAATCCCTAAATCTTCTGAAAACTTGACCAAATTCCAGAAACGCCCCATAAAATCAGCACAGTTTCCTACAAAATTCAAGAAAAAACACCACAAAATTCCCTAAATCTTCTCAAAACACGACCAAATTCTAGAAAAATATCCCACCAAATCTCCACAAATTCCCACAAAATACATGAAAAATCCCTCAAGATCCCGAAATCACCTCAATATCCCACAAAATCCCACAAAAATCCCACAAAACCTCCACAAGTTTCCACAAAATCTAAGAAAAATTCCTCAAAAGTCTTCAAGTCTCCTCAAAACCACACAAAGTCCTTGAAAAGGCCCACCAAATTCCCGAAACATCCCACAAAATGTCCTCAATATCCAACAAAATCCCAGAAAAGTCCCACAAAATTCCCTAAATCTTCTCAAAACTCTACCAAATTCCAGAAAAATCCCACAGAATCTCCACAAATTCCCACAGAATACATGAAAATACCCCTGATATTTCGTCAGTTCTCTACAGAATCTCACCAAATTCCAGAAAAGTCCCTCAAAGTTCCACAAACATCCCACAAAATCTCCTCAATATACAACAAAATCCCAGAAAAATCACACAAAATTCCCTAAATCTTCTCAAAACACGACTAAATTCTAGAAAAATATCCCACCAAATCTCCACAAAATCCCACAAAATACATGAGAAATCCCTCAAGATCCCTAAATCGCCTCAATATCCCACAAAATCACACAAAAATCCCACAAAACCTCCACAAGTTTCCACAAAATCTAAGAAAAATTCCTCAAAATTCTTCAAGTCTCCTCAGAATCCCACACAATTCCAGAAAAACCCCACAAAATTCCAGAGAAGTCCCACAAAACTCCCTAAATCATTTCAAAACCCTACCAATTCACAGGAATGTCCCACAAAATCTCCACCAATTCCCAGAACTTCCCACAAAAATCCCACAAAAATCCCTAAATCTTCTGAAAACTCGACCAAATTCCAGAAACGCCCCATAAAATCAGCACAGTTTCCCACAAAATTCAAGAAAAAACACCACAAAATTCCCTAAATCTTTTCAAAATACCACAAAATTCTTGAAAAGCCCCACCAAATTCCAGAAACATCCCACAAAATTTCCTCAATACCCAACAAAGTCCCAGAAAAATCACACAAAATTCCCTAAATCTTCTCAAAACACGGCCAAAATCCACAAAAATCCCACCAAATCTCCACAAATTCCCACAGAATACATGAAAAATCCCTGATAATTTGTCAGTTCTCTACAGAATCTCACCAAATTCCTAAAAAGTCCCTCAAAGTTCCACAAACATCCCACAAAATCTCCTCAATATCCCACAAAATTCAAGAAAAATCACACAAAATTCCCTAAATCTTCTCAAAACACAACCAAATTCTAGAAAAATATCCCACCAAATCTCCACAAATTCCCACAAAATACATGAGAAATCCCTCAAGATCCCGAAATCGCCTCAATATCCCACAAAATTCCACAAAAATCACACAAAACCTCTACAAGTTTCCACAAAATCTAAGAAAAATTCCTCAAAATTCTTCAAGTCTCCTCAAAACCACACAAAGTCCTTGAAAAGGCCCACCAAATTCCAGTAAAATCCAACAGATTCTCCACAAATTCCCACAAAATCTAAAACAAATTCCTCAAAATTCTTCAAGTCTCCTCAGAATCCCACACAATTCCATAAAAAAAACACAAAATTCCAGAGAAGTCCCACAAAACTCCCTAAATCATTTCAAAACCCTACCAATTCACAGGAATGTCCCACAAAATCTCCACCAATTCCCAGATCATCCCACAAAAATCTCACAAAAATCCCTAAATCTTCTGAAAACTCGACCAAATTCCAGAAACGCCCCATAAAATCAGCACAGTTTCCTACAAAATTCAAGAAAAAACACCACAAAATTCCCTAAATCTTCTCAAAACACGACCAAATTCTAGAAAAATATCCCACCAAATCTCCACAAATTCCCACAAAATACATGAAAAATCCCTCAAGATCCCGAAATCACCTCAATATCCCACAAAATCCCACAAAAATCCCACAAAACCTCCACAAGTTTCCACAAAATCTAAGAAAAATTCCTCAAAAGTCTTCAAGTCTCCTCAAAACCACACAAAGTCCTTGAAAAGGCCCACCAAATTCCCGAAACATCCCACAAAATGTCCTCAATATCCAACAAAATCCCAGAAAAGTCCCACAAAATTCCCTAAATCTTCTCAAAACTCTACCAAATTCCAGAAAAATCCCACAGAATCTCCACAAATTCCCACAGAATACATGAAAATACCCCTGATATTTGGTCAGTTCTCTACAGAATCTCACCAAATTCCAGAAAAGTCCCTCAAAGTTCCACAAACATCCCACAAAATCTCCTCAATATACAACAAAATCCCAGAAAAATCACACAAAATTCCCTAAATCTTCTCAAAACACGACTAAATTCTAGAAAAATATCCCACCAAATCTCCACAAAATCCCACAAAATACATGAGAAATCCCTCAAGATCCCTAAATCGCCTCAATATCCCACAAAATCACACAAAAATCCCACAAAACCTCCACAAGTTTCCACAAAATCTAAGAAAAATTCCTCAAAATTCTTCAAGTCTCCTCAGAATCCCACACAATTCCAGAAAAACCCCACAAAATTCCAGAGAAGTCCCACAAAACTCCCTAAATCATTTCAAAACCCTACCAATTCACAGGAATGTCCCACAAAATCTCCACCAATTCCCAGAACTTCCCACAAAAATCCCACAAAAATCCCTAAATCTTCTGAAAACTCGACCAAATTCCAGAAACGCCCCATAAAATCAGCACAGTTTCCCACAAAATTCAAGAAAAAACACCACAAAATTCCCAAAATCTTTTCAAAATACCACAAAATTCTTGAAAAGCCCCACCAAATTCCCGAAACATCCCACAAAATTTCCTCAATACCCAACAAAGTCCCAGAAAAATCACACAAAATTCCCTAAATCTTCTCAAAACACGGCCAAAATCCACAAAAATCCCACCAAATCTCCACAAATTCCCACAGAATACATGAAAAATCCCTGATAATTTGTCAGTTCTCTACAGAATCTCACCAAATTCCTAAAAAGTCCCTCAAAGTTCCACAAACATCCCACAAAATCTCCTCAATATCCCACAAAATTCAAGAAAAATCACACAAAATTCCCTAAATCTTCTCAAAACACAACCAAATTCTAGAAAAATATCCCACCAAATCTCCACAAATTCCCACAAAATACATGAGAAATCCCTCAAGATCCCGAAATCGCCTCAATATCCCACAAAATCCCACAAAAATCCCACAAAACCTCTACAAGTTTCCACAAAATCTAAGAAAAATTCCTCAAAATTCTTCAAGTCTCCTCAAAACCACACAAAGTCCTTGAAAAGGCCCACCAAATTCCAGTAAAATCCCACAGATTCTCCACAAATTCCCACAAAATCTAAAACAAATTCCTCAAAATTCTTCAAGTCTCCTCAAAATCACACAATTCCAGAAAAACCCCACAAAATTCCAGAGAAGTCCCACAAAACTCCCTAAATCATTTCAAAACCCTACCAATTCACAGGAATGTCCCACAAAATCTCCACCAATTCCCAGAACATCCCACAAAAATCTCACAAAAATCCCTAAATCTTCTGAAAACTCGACCAAATTCCAGAAACGCCCCATAAAATCAGCACAGTTTCCTACAAAATTCAAGAAAAAACACCACAAAATTCCCTAAATCTTCTCAAAACACAACCAAATTCTAGAAAAATATCCCACCAAATCTCCACAAATTCCCACAAAATACATGAGAAATCCCTCAAGATCCCTAAATCGCCTCAATATCCCACAAAATCACACAAAAATCCCACAAAACCACCACAAGTTTCCACAAAATCTAAGAAAAATTCCTCAAAATTCTTCAAGTCTCCTCAGAATCCCACACAATTCCATAAAAAACACACAAAATTCCAGAGAAGTCCCACAAAACTCCCTAAATCATTTCAAAACCCTACCAATTCACAGGAATGTCCCACAAAATCTCCACCAATTCCCAGAACTTCCCACAAAAATCCCACAAAAATCCCTAAATCTTCTGAAAACTCGACCAAATTCCAGAAACGCCCCATAAAATCAGCACAGTTTCCCACAAAATTCAAGAAAAAACACCACAAAATTCCCTAAATCTTTTCAAAATACCACAAAATTCTTGAAAAGCCCCACCAAATTCCAGAAACATCCCACAAAATGTCCTCAATACCCAACAAAATCCCAGAAAAATCACACAAAATTCCCTAAATCTTCTCAAAACACGGCCAAAATCCACAAAAATCCCACAGAATCTCCACAAATTCCCGCAGAATACATGAAAAATCCCTGATAATTCGTCAGTTCTCTACAGAATCTCACCAAATTCCTAAAAAGTCCCTCAAAGTTCCACAAACATCCCACAAAATCTCCTCAATATCCCACAAAATTCAAGAAAAATCACACAAAATTCCCTAAATCTTCTCAAAACACGACCAAATTCTAGAAAAATATCCCACCAAATCTCCACAAATTCCCACAAAATACATGAAAAATCCCTCAAGATCCCTAAATCGCCTCAATATCCCAAAAAATTCCACAAAAATCCCACAAAACCTCCACAAGTTTCCGCAAAATCTAAGAAAAATTCCTCAAAAGTCTTCAAGTCTCCTCAAAACCACACAAAGTCCTTGAAAAGGCCCACCAAATTCCAGTAAAATCCCACAGATTCTCCACAAATTCCCACAAAATGTAAAACAAATTCCTCAAAATTCTTCAAGTCTCCTCAGAATCCCACACAATTCCATAAAAAACACACAAAATTCCAGAGAAGTCCCACAAAACTCCCTAAATCATTTCAAAACCCTACCAATTCACAGGAATGTCCCACAAAATCTCCACCAATTCCCAGAACATCCCACAAAAATCCAACAAAAATCCCTAAATCTTCTGAAAACTCGACGAAATTCCAGAAACGCCCCATAAAATCAGCACAGTTTCCCACAAAATTCAAGAAAAAACACCACAAAATTCCCTAAATCTTTTCAAAATACCACAAAATTCTTGAAAAGCCCCACCAAATTCCAGAAACATCCCACAAAATTTCCTCAATACCCAACAAAATCCCAGAAATATCACACAAAATTCCCTAAATCTTCTCAAAACACGGCCAAAATCCACAAAAATCCCACCAAATCTCCACAAATTCCCACAGAATACATGAAAAATCCCTGATAATTCGTCAGTTCTCTACAGAATCTCACCAAATTCCTAAAAAGTTCCTCAAAGTTCCACAAACATCCCAAAAAATCTCCTCAATATCCCACAAAATTCAAGAAAAATCACACAAAATTCCCTAAATCTTCTCAAAACACGACCAAATTCTAGAAAAATATCCCACCAAATCTCCACAAATTCCCACAAAATACATGAAAAATCCCTCAAGATCCCGAAATCACCTCAATATCCCACAAAATTCCACAAAAATCCCACAAAACCTCCACAAGTTTCCACAAAATCTAAGAAAAATTCCTCAAAAGTCTTCAAGTCTCCTCAAAACCACACAAAGTCCTTGAAAAGGCCCACCAAATTCCCGAAACATCCCACAAAATGTCCTCAATATCCAACAAAATCCCAGAAAAGTCCCACAAAATTCCCTAAATCTTCTCAAAACTCTACCAAATTCCAGAAAAATCCCACAGAATCTCCACAAATTCCCACAGAATACATGAAAATACCCCTGATATTTCGTCAGTTCTCTACAGAATCTCACCAAATTCCAGAAAAGTCCCTCAAAGTTCCACAAACATCCCACAAAATCTCCTCAATATACAACAAAATCCCAGAAAAATCACACAAAATTCCCTAAATCTTCTCAAAACACGACTAAATTCTAGAAAAATATCCCACCAAATCTCCACAAAATCCCACAAAATACATGAGAAATCCCTCAAGATCCCTAAATCGCCTCAATATCCCACAAAATCCCACAAAAATCACACAAAACCTCTACAAGTTTCCACAAAATCTAAGAAAAATTCCTCAAAATTCTTCAAGTCTCCTCAAAACCACACAAAGTCCTTGAAAAGGCCCACCAAATTCCAGTAAAATCCCACAGATTCTCCACAAATTCCCACAAAATCTAAAACAAATTCCTCAAAATTCTTCAAGTCTCCTCAGAATCCCACACAATTCCATAAAAAAAACACAAAATTCCAGAGAAGTCCCACAAAACTCCCTAAATCATTTCAAAACCCTACCAATTCACAGGAATGTCCCACAAAATCTCCACCAATTCCCAGATCATCCCACAAAAATCTCACAAAAATCCCTAAATCTTCTGAAAACTCGACCAAATTCCAGAAACGCCCCATAAAATCAGCACAGTTTCCTACAAAATTCAAGAAAAAACACCACAAAATTCCCTAAATCTTCTCAAAACACAACCAAATTCTAGAAAAATATCCCACCAAATCTCCACAAATTCCCACAAAATACATGAGAAATCCCTCAAGATCCCGAAATCGCCTCAATATCCCACAAAATCACACAAAAATCCCACAAAACCTCCACAAGTTTCCACAAAATCTAAGAAAAATTCCTCAAAATTCTTCAAGTCTCCTCAGAATCCCACACAATTCCAGAAAAAACACACAAAATTCCAGAGAAGTCCCACAAAACTCCCTAAATCATTTCAAACCCTACCAATTCACAGGAATGTCCCACAAAATCTCCACCAATTCCCAGAACATCCCACAAAAATCCCACAAAAATCCCTAAATCTTCTGAAAACTCGACGAAATTCCAGAAACGCCCCATAAAATCAGCACAGTTTCCCACAAAATTCAAGAAAAAACACCACAAAATTCCCTAAATCTTTTCAAAATACCACAAAATTCTTGAAAAGCCCCACCAAATTCCAGAAACATCCCACAAAATTTCCTCAATACCCAACAAAATCCCAGAAAAATCACACAAAATTCCCTAAATCTTCTCAAAACACGGCCAAAATCCACAAAAATCCCACCAAATCTCCACAAATTCCCACAGAATACATGAAAAATCCCTGATAATTCGTCAGTTCTCTACAGAATCTCACCAAATTCCTAAAAAGTCCCTCAAAGTTCCACAAACATCCCACAAAATCTCCTCAATATCCCACAAAATTCAAGAAAAATCACACAAAATTCCCTAAATCTTCTCAAAACACGACCAAATTCTAGAAAAATATCCCACCAAATCTCCACAAAATCCCACAAAATACATGAAAAATCCCTCAAGATCCCTAAATCGCCTCAATATCCCAAAAAATTCCACAAAAATCCCACAAAACCTCCACAAGTTTCCACAAAATCTAAGAAAAATTCCTCAAAATTCTTCAAGTCTCCTCAAAACCACACAAAGTCCTTGAAAAGGCCCACCAAATTCCAGTAAAATCCCACAGATTCTCCACAAATTCCCACAAAATCTAAAACAAATTCCTCAAAATTCTTCAAGTCTCCTCAGAATCCCACACAATTCCAGAAAAAACACACAAAATTCCAGAGAAGTCCCACAAAACTCCCTAAATCATTTCAAAACCCTACCAATTCACAGGAATGTCCCACAAAATCTCCACCAATTCCCAGAACATCCCACAAAAATCTCACAAAAATCCCTAAATCTTCTGAAAACTCGACCAAATTCCAGAAACGCCCCATAAAATCAGCACAGTTTCCCACAAAATTCAAGAAAAAACACCACAAAATTCCCTAAACCTTTTCAAAATACCAAAAAATTCTTGAAAAGCCCCACCAAATTCCAGAAACATCCCACAAAATATCCTCAATATCCAACAAAATCCCAGAAAAGTCCCACAAAATTCCCTAAATCTTCTCAAAACTCTACCAAATTCCAGAAAAATCCCACAGAATCTCCACAAATTCCCACAGAATACATGACAAATCCCTGATAATTCGTCAGTTCTCTACAGAATCTCACCAAATTCCTAAGAAGTCCCTCAAAGTTCCACAAACATCCCACAAAATCTCCCCGGAATCCAATAAAATTCCAGGAAAAATCCCACAAAATTCCCTAAATCTTCTCAAAACATGGCCAAAATCCACAAAAATCCCACCGAATCTCCACAAATTCCCACAGAATACATGAAAATACCCCTGATATTTCGTCAGTTCTCTACAGAATCTCACCAAATTCCAGAAAAGTCCCTCAAAGTTCCACAAACATCCCACAAAATCTCCTCAATATACAACAAAATCCCAGAAAAATCACACAAAATTCCCTAAATCTTCTCAAAACACGACTAAATTCTAGAAAAATATCCCACCAAATCTCCACAAAATCCCACAAAATACATGAAAAATCCCTCAAGATCCCGAAATCGCCTCAATATCCCACAAAATCCCACAAAAATCACACAAAACCTCTACAAGTTTCCACAAAATCTAAGAAAAATTCCTCAAAATTCTTCAAGTCTCCTCAAAACCACACAAAGTCCTTGAAAAGGCCCACCAAATTCCAGTAAAATCCCACAGATTCTCCACAAATTCCCACAAAATCTAAAACAAATTCCTCAAAATTCTTCAAGTCTCCTCAGAATCCCACACAATTCCATAAAAAACACACAAAATTCCAGAGAAGTCCCACAAAACTCCCTAAATCATTTCAAAACCCTACCAATTCACAGGAATGTCCCACAAAATCTCCACCAATTCCCAGAACATCCCACAAAAATCCCACAAAAATCCCTAAATCTTCTGAAAACTCGACCAAATTCCAGAAACGCCCCATAAAATCAGCACAGTTTCCCACAAAATTCAAGAAAAAACACCACAAAATTCCCTAAATCTTCTCAAAACACAACCAAATTCTAGAAAAATATCCCACCAAATCTCCACAAATTCCCACAAAATACATGAGAAATCCCTCAAGATCCCTAAATCGCCTCAATATCCCACAAAATCACACAAAAATCACACAAAACCTCCACAAGTTTCCACAAAATCTAAGAAAAATTCCTCAAAATTCTTCAAGTCTCCTCAGAATCCCACACAATTCCAGAAAAAACACACAAAATTCCAGAGAAGTCCCACAAAACTCCCTAAATCATTTCAAACCCTACCAATTCACAGGAATGTCCCACAAAATCTCCACCAATTCCCAGAACATCCCACAAAAATCCCACAAAAATCCCTAAATCTTCTGAAAACTCGACCAAATTCCAGAAACGCCCCATAAAATCAGCACAGTTTCCCACAAAATTCAAGAAAAAACACCACAAAATTCCCTAAATCTTTTCAAAATACCACAAAATTCTTGAAAAGCCCCACCAAATTCCAGAAACATCCCACAAAATGTCCTCAATACCCAACAAAATCCCAGAAAAATCACACAAAATTCCCTAAATCTTCTCAAAACACGGCCAAAATCCACAAAAATCCCACAGAATCTCCACAAATTCCCGCAGAATACATGAAAAATCCCTGATAATTCGTCAGTTCTCTACAGAATCTCACCAAATTCCTAAAAAGTCCCTCAAAGTTCCACAAACATCCCACAATATCTCCTCAATATCCCACAAAATTCAAGAAAAATCACACAAAATTCCCTAAATCTTCTCAAAACACAACCAAATTCTAGAAAAATATCCCACCAAATCTCCACAAATTCCCACAAAATACATGAAAAATCCCTCAAGATCCCTAA
Organism: Cyanistes caeruleus; assembly: GCF_971803275.1. Lineage (NCBI taxonomy): Eukaryota > Metazoa > Chordata > Aves > Passeriformes > Paridae > Cyanistes > Cyanistes caeruleus. The sequence continues at coordinate 64,501,734 of NC_141704.1, forward strand.
ATCGCCTCAATATCCCAAAAAATTCCACAAAAATCCCACAAAACCTCCACAAGTTTCCGCAAAATCTAAGAAAAATTCCTCAAAAGTCTTCAAGTCTCCTCAAAACCACACAAAGTCCTTGAAAAGGCCCACCAAATTCCAGTAAAATCCCACAGATTCTCCACAAATTCCCACAAAATGTAAAACAAATTCCTCAAAATTCTTCAAGTCTCCTCAGAATCCCACACAATTCCATAAAAAACACACAAAATTCCAGAGAAGTCCCACAAAACTCCCTAAATCATTTCAAAACCCTACCAATTCACAGGAATGTCCCACAAAATCTCCACCAATTCCCAGAACATCCCACAAAAATCCAACAAAAATCCCTAAATCTTCTGAAAACTTGACGAAATTCCAGAAACGCCCCATAAAATCAGCACAGTTTCCCACAAAATTCAAGAAAAAACACCACAAAATTCCCTAAATCTTTTCAAAATACCACAAAATTCTTGAAAAGCCCCACCAAATTCCAGAAACATCCCACAAAATTTCCTCAATACCCAACAAAATCCCAGAAATATCACACAAAATTCCCTAAATCTTCTCAAAACACGGCCAAAATCCACAAAAATCCCACCAAATCTCCACAAATTCCCACAGAATACATGAAAAATCCCTGATAATTCGTCAGTTCTCTACAGAATCTCACCAAATTCCTAAAAAGTCCCTCAAAGTTCCACAAACATCCCAAAAAATCTCCTCAATATCCCACAAAATTCAAGAAAAATCACACAAAATTCCCTAAATCTTCTCAAAACACGACCAAATTCTAGAAAAATATCCCACCAAATCTCCACAAATTCCCACAAAATACATGAAAAATCCCTCAAGATCCCGAAATCACCTCAATATCCCACAAAATTCCACAAAAATCCCACAAAACCTCCACAAGTTTCCACAAAATCTAAGAAAAATTCCTCAAAAGTCTTCAAGTCTCCTCAAAACCACACAAAGTCCTTGAAAAGGCCCACCAAATTCCCGAAACATCCCACAAAATGTCCTCAATATCCAACAAAATCCCAGAAAAGTCCCACAAAATTCCCTAAATCTTCTCAAAACTCTACCAAATTCCAGAAAAATCCCACAGAATCTCCACAAATTCCCACAGAATACATGAAAATACCCCTGATATTTCGTCAGTTCTCTACAGAATCTCACCAAATTCCAGAAAAGTCCCTCAAAGTTCCACAAACATCCCACAAAATCTCCTCAATATACAACAAAATCCCAGAAAAATCACACAAAATTCCCTAAATCTTCTCAAAACACGACTAAATTCTAGAAAAATATCCCACCAAATCTCCACAAAATCCCACAAAATACATGAGAAATCCCTCAAGATCCCGAAATCGCCTCAATATCCCACAAAATCACACAAAAATCACACAAAACCTCCACAAGTTTCCACAAAATCTAAGAAAAATTCCTCAAAATTCTTCAAGTCTCCTCAGAATCCCACACAATTCCAGAAAAAACACACAAAATTCCAGAGAAGTCCCACAAAACTCCCTAAATCATTTCAAAACCCTACCAATTCACAGGAATGTCCCACAAAATCTCCACCAATTCCCAGAACTTCCCACAAAAATCCCACAAAAATCCCTAAATCTTCTGAAAACTCGACCAAATTCCAGAAACGCCCCATAAAATCAGCACAGTTTCCCACAAAATTCAAGAAAAAACACCACAAAATTCCCTAAATCTTTTCAAAATACCACAAAATTCTTGAAAAGCCCCACCAAATTCCAGAAACATCCCACAAAATTTCCTCAATACCCAACAAAGTCCCAGAAAAATCACACAAAATTCCCTAAATCTTCTCAAAACACGGCCAAAATCCACAAAAATCCCACCAAATCTCCACAAATTCCCACAGAATACATGAAAAATCCCTGATAATTTGTCAGTTCTCTACAGAATCTCACCAAATTCCTAAAAAGTCCCTCAAAGTTCCACAAACATCCCACAAAATCTCCTCAATATCCCACAAAATTCAAGAAAAATCACACAAAATTCCCTAAATCTTCTCAAAACACAACCAAATTCTAGAAAAATATCCCACCAAATCTCCACAAATTCCCACAAAATACATGAGAAATCCCTCAAGATCCCGAAATCGCCTCAATATCCCACAAAATTCCACAAAAATCACACAAAACCTCTACAAGTTTCCACAAAATCTAAGAAAAATTCCTCAAAATTCTTCAAGTCTCCTCAAAACCACACAAAGTCCTTGAAAAGGCCCACCAAATTCCAGTAAAATCCCACAGATTCTCCACAAATTCCCACAAAATCTAAAACAAATTCCTCAAAATTCTTCAAGTCTCCTCAAAACCACACAATTCCAGAAAAACCCCACAAAATTCCAGAGAAGTCCCACAAAACTCCCTAAATCATTTCAAAACCCTACCAATTCACAGGAATGTCCCACAAAATCTCCACCAATTCCCAGAACATCCCACAAAAATCTCACAAAAATCCCTAAATCTTCTGAAAACTCGACCAAATTCCAGAAACGCCCCATAAAATCAGCACAGTTTCCTACAAAATTCAAGAAAAAACACCACAAAATTCCCTAAATCTTCTCAAAACACAACCAAATTCTAGAAAAATATCCCACCAAATCTCCACAAATTCCCACAAAATACATGAGAAATCCCTCAAGATCCCTAAATCGCCTCAATATCCCACAAAATCACACAAAAATCCCACAAAACCACCACAAGTTTCCACAAAATCTAAGAAAAATTCCTCAAAATTCTTCAAGTCTCCTCAGAATCCCACACAATTCCATAAAAAACACACAAAATTCCAGAGAAGTCCCACAAAACTCCCTAAATCATTTCAAAACCCTACCAATTCACAGGAATGTCCCACAAAATCTCCACCAATTCCCAGAACTTCCCACAAAAATCCCACAAAAATCCCTAAATCTTCTGAAAACTCGACCAAATTCCAGAAACGCCCCATAAAATCAGCACAGTTTCCCACAAAATTCAAGAAAAAACACCACAAAATTCCCTAAATCTTTTCAAAATACCACAAAATTCTTGAAAAGCCCCACCAAATTCCCGAAACATCCCACAAAATGTCCTCAATATCCAACAAAATCCCAGAAAAATCACAGAAAATTCCCTAAATTTTCTCAAAACACGGCCAAAATCCACAAAAATCCCACCAAATCTCCACAAATTCCCACAGAATACATGAAAAATCCCTGATAATTGGTCAGTTCTCTACAGAATCTCACCAAATTCCTAAAAAGTCCCTCAAAGTTCCACAAACATCCCACAAAATCTCCTCAATATCCCAAAAATTCAAGAAAAATCACACAAAATTCCCTAAATCTTCTCAAAACACGACCAAATTCTAGAAAAATATCCCACCAAATCTCCACAAATTCCCACAAAATACATGAAAAATCCCTCAAGATCCCGAAATCGCCTCAATATCCCACAAAATTCCACAAAAATCCCACAAAACCTCCACAAGTTTCCACAAAATCTAAGAAAAATTCCTCAAAAGTCTTCAAGTCTCCTCAAAACCACACAAAGTCCTTGAAAAGGCCCACCAAATTCCAGAAACATCCCACAAAATGTCCTCAATATCCAACAAAATCCCAGAAAAGTCCCACAAAATTCCCTAAATCTTCTCAAAACTCTACCAAATTCCAGAAAATCCCACAGAATCTCCACAAATTCCCACAGAATACATGACAAATCCCTGATAATTCGTCAGTTCTCTACAGAATCTCACCAAATTCCAGAAAAGTCCCTCAAAGTTCCACAAACATCCCACAAAATCTCCTCAATATCCAACGAAATTAAAGAAAAATCCCACAAAATTCTCTAAATCTTCTCAAAACACGGCCAAAATCCACAAAAATCCCACGAAATCTCCACAAATTCCCACAGAATACATGAAAAATCCCTGATAATTCGTCAGTTCTCTACAGAATCTCACCAAATTCCAGAAAAGTCCCTCAAAGTTCCACAAACATCCCACAAATTCTCCCTAATATCCAACAAAATTCCAGGAAAAATCCCACAAAATTCCCTAAATCTTCTCAAAACACGACCAAATTCTAGAAAAATATCCCACCAAATCTCCACAAATTCCCACAAAATACATGAGAAATCCCTCAAGATCCCTAAATCGCCTCAATATCCCACAAAATCACACAAAAATCCCACAAAACCTCCACAAGTTTCCACAAAATCTAAGAAAAATTCCTCAAAATTCTTCAAGTCTCCTCAAAACCACACAAAGTCCTTGAAAAGGCCCACCAAATTCCAGTAAAATCCCACAGATTCTCCACAAATTCCCACAAAATCTAAAACAAATTCCTCAAAATTCTTCAAGTCTCCTCAGAATCCCACACAATTCCATAAAAAACACACCAAATTCCAGAGAAGTCCCACAAAACTCCCTAAATCATTTCAAAACCCTACCAATTCACAGGAATGTCCCACAAAATCTCCACCAATTCCCAGAACATCCCACAAAAATCTCACAAAAATCCCTAAATCTTCTGAAAACTCGACCTAATTCCAGAAACGCCCCATAAAATCAGCAGTTTCCTACAAAATTCAAGAAAAAACACCACAAAATTCCCTAAATCTTCTCAAAACACAACCAAATTCTAGAAAAATATCCCACCAAATCTCCACAAATTCCCACAAAATACATGAGAAATCCCTCAAGATCCCTAAATCGCCTCAATATCCCACAAAATCACACAAAAATCCCACAAAACCACCACAAGTTTCCACAAAATCTAAGAAAAATTCCTCAAAATTCTTCAAGTCTCCTCAGAATCCCACACAATTCCAGAAAAAACACACAAAATTCCAGAGAAGTCCCACAAAACTCCCTAAATCATTTCAAAACCCTACCAATTCACAGGAATGTCCCACAAAATCTCCACCAATTCCCAGAACTTCCCACAAAAATCCCACAAAAATCCCTAAATCTTCTGAAAACTCGACCAAATTCCAGAAACGCCCCATAAAATCAGCACAGTTTCCCACAAAATTCAAGAAAAAACACCACAAAATTCCCTAAATCTTTTCAAAATACCACAAAATTCTTGAAAAGCCCCACCAAATTCCAGAAACATCCCACAAAATGTCCTCAATACCCAACAAAATCCCAGAAAAATCACACAAAATTCCCTAAATCTTCTCAAAACACGGCCAAAATCCACAAAAATCCCACCAAATCTCCACAATTTCCCACAGAATACATGAAAAATCCCTGATAATTTGTCAGTTCTCTACAGAATCTCACCAAATTCCTAAAAAGTCCCTCAAAGTTCCACAAACATCCCACAAAATCTCCTCAATATCCCACAAAATTCAAGAAAAATCACACAAAATTCCCTAAATCTTCTCAAAACACAACCAAATTCTAGAAAAATATCCCACCAAATCTCCACAAATTCCCACAAAATACATGAGAAATCCCTCAAGATCCCGAAATCACCTCAATATCCCACAAAATTCCACAAAAATCACACAAAACCTCCACAAGTTTCCACAAAATCTAAGAAAAATTCCTCAAAATTCTTCAAGTCTCCTCAAAACCACACAAAGTCCTTGAAAAGGCCCACCAAATTCCAGTAAAATCCCACAGATTCTCCACAAATTCCCACAAAATCTAAAACAAATTCCTCAAAATTCTTCAAGTCTCCTCAGAATCCCACACAATTCCAGAAAAAACACACAAAATTCCAGAGAAGTCCCACAAAACTCCCTAAATCATTTCAAAACCCTACCAATTCACAGGAATGTCCCACAAAATCTCCACCAATTCCCAGAACATCCCACAAAAATCTCACAAAAATCCCTAAATCTTCTGAAAACTCGACCAAATTCCAGAAACGCCCCATAAAATCAGCAGAGTTTCCCACAAAATTCAAGAAAAAACACCACAAAATTCCCTAAATCTTTTCAAAATACCACAAAATTCTTGAAAAGCCCCACCAAATTCCAGAAACATCCCACAAAATGTCCTCAATACCCAACAAAATCCCAGAAAAGTCACACAAAATTCCCTAAATCTTCTCAAAACTCTACCAAATTCCAAAAAAATCCCACAGAATCTCCACAAATTCCCACAGAATACATGAAAAATCCCTGATAATTCGTCAGTTCTCTACAGAATCTCACCAAATTCCTAAAAAGTCCCTCAAAGTTCCAAAAACATCCCAGAAAATCTCCCCGGTATCCAATAAAATTCCAGGAAAAATCCCACAAAATTCCCTAAATCTTCTCAAAACATGGACAAAATCCACAAAAATCCCACCGAATCTCCACAAATTCCCACAGAATACATGAAAATACCCCTGATAATTCGTCAGTTCTCTACAGAATCTCACCAAATTCCAGAAAAGTCCCTCAAAGTTCCACAAACATCCCACAAAATCTCCTCAATATACAACAAAATCCCAGAAAAATCACACAAAATTCCCTAAATCTTCTCAAAACACGACTAAATTCTAGAAAAATGTCCCACCAAATCTCCACAAAATCCCACAAAATACATGAAAAATCCCTCAAGATCCCGAAATCGCCTCAATATCCCACAAAATCACACAAAAATCCCACAAAACCTCCACAAGTTTCCACAAAATCTAAGAAAAATTCCTCAAAATTCTTCAAGTCTCCTCAAAACCACACAAAGTCCTTGAAAAGGCCCACCAAATTCCAGTAAAATCCCACAGATTCTCCACAAATTCCCACAAAATCTAAAACAAATTCCTCAAAATTCTTCAAGTCTCCTCAGAATCCCACACAATTCCATAGAAAACACACAAAATTCCAGAGAAGTCCCACAAAACTCCCTAAATCGTTTCAAAACCATACCAATTCACAGGAATGTCCCACAAAATCTCCACCAATTCCCAGAACATCCCACAAAAATCCCACAAAAATCCCTAAATCTTCTGAAAACTCGACCAAATTCCAGAAACGCCCCATAAAATCAGCACAGTTTCCCACAAAATTCAAGAAAAAACACCACAAAATTCCCTAAATCTTTTCAAAATACCACAAAATTCTTGAAAAGCCCCACCAAATTCCAGAAACATCCCACAAAATTTCCTCAATACCCAACAAAATCCCAGAAATATCACACAAAATTCCCTAAATCTTCTCAAAACACGGCCAAAATCCTCAAAAATCCCACCAAATCTCCACAAATTCCCACAGAATACATGAAAAATCCCTGATAATTTCTCAGTTCTCTACAGAATCTCACCAAATTCCTAAAAAGTCCCTCAAAGTTCCACAAACATCCCACAAAATCTCCTCAATATCCCACAAAATTCAAGAAAAATCACACAAAATTCCCTAAATCTTCTCAAAACACAACCAATTCTAGAAAAATATCCCACCAAATCTCCACAAATTCCCACAAAATACATGAAAAATCCCTCAAGATCCCGAAATCACCTCAATATCCCACAAAATTCCACAAAAATCCCACAAAACCTCCACAAGCTTCCACAAAATCTAAGAAAAATTCCTCAAAAGTCTTCAAGTCTCCTCAAAACCACACAAAGTCCTTGAAAAGGCCCACCAAATTCCCGAAACATCCCACAAAATGTCCTCAATATCCAACAAAATCCCAGAAAAATCCCACAAAATTCCCTAAATCTTCTCAAAACTCTACCAAATTCCACAAAAATCCCACCAAATCTCCACAAATTCCCACAGAATACATGACAAATCCCTGATAATTCGTCAGTTCTCTACAGAATCTCACCAAATTCCTAAAAAGTCCCTCAAAGTTCCACAAACATCCCACAAAATCTCCCCGGTATCCAATAAAATTTCAGGAAAATTCCCACAAAATTCCCTAAATCTTCTCAAAACATGGCCAAAATCCACAAAAATCCCACCGAATCTCCACAAATTCCCACAGAATACATGAAAATACCCCTGATATTTCGTCAGTTCTCTACAGAATCTCACCAAATTCCAGAAAAGTCCCTCAAAGTTCCACAAACATCCCACAAAATCTCCTCAATATACAACAAAATCCCAGAAAAATCACACAAAATTCCCTAAATCTTCTCAAAACACGACTAAATTCTAGAAAAATATCCCACCAAATCTCCACAAAATCCCACAAAATACATGAAAAATCCCTCAAGATCCTGAAATCGCCTCAATATCCCACAAAATCCCACAAAAATCACACAAAACCTCTACAAGTTTCCACAAAATCTAAGAAAAATTCCTCAAAATTCTTCAAGTCTCCTCAAAACCACACAAAGTCCTTGAAAAGGCCCACCAAATTCCAGTAAAATCCCACAGATTCTCCACAAATTCCCACAAAATCTAAAACAAATTCCTCAAAATTCTTCAAGTCTCCTCAGAATCCCACACAATTCCAGAAAAACCCCACCAAATTCCAGAGAAGTCCCACAAAACTCCCTAAATCATTTCAAAACCCTACCAATTCACAGGAATGTCCCACAAAATCTCCACCAATTCCCAGAACATCCCACAAAAATCTCACAAAAATCCCTAAATCCTCTGAAAACTCGACCAAATTCCAGAAACGCCCCATAAAATCAGCACAGTTTCCTACAAAATTCAAGAAAAAACACCACAAAATTCCCTAAATCTTCTCAAAACACAACCAAATTCTAGAAAAATATCCCACCAAATCTCCACAAATTCCCACAAAATACATGAGAAATCCCTCAAGATCCCTAAATCGCCTCAATATCCCACAAAATCACACAAAAATCCCACAAAACCACCACAAGTTTCCACAAAATCTAAGAAAAATTCCTCAAAATTCTTCAAGTCTCCTCAGAATCCCACACAATTCCAGAAAAAACACACAAAATTCCAGAGAAGTCCCACAAAACTCCCTAAATCATTTCAAAACCCTACCAATTCACAGGAATGTCCCACAAAATCTCCACCAATTCCCAGAACTTCCCACAAAAATCCCACAAAAATCCCTAAATCTTCTGAAAACTCGACCAAATTCCAGAAACGCCCCATAAAATCAGCACAGTTTCCCACAAAATTCAAGAAAAAACACCACAAAATTCCCTAAATCTTTTCAAAATACCACAAAATTCTTGAAAAGCCCCACCAAATTCCAGAAACATCCCACAAAATGTCCTCAATACCCAACAAAATCCCAGAAAAATCACACAAAATTCCCTAAATCTTCTCAAAACACGGCCAAAATCCACAAAAATCCCACCAAATCTCCACAATTTCCCACAGAATACATGAAAAATCCCTGATAATTTGTCAGTTCTCTACAGAATCTCACCAAATTCCTAAAAAGTCCCTCAAAGTTCCACAAACATCCCACAAAATCTCCCCAATATCCCACAAAATTCAAGAAAAATCACACAAAATTCCCTAAATCTTCTCAAAACACGACCAAATTCTAGAAAAATATCCCACCAAATCTACACAAATTCCCACAAAATACATGAAAAATCCCTCAAGATCCCTAAATCGCCTCAATATCCCACAAAATCACACAAAAATCCCACAAAACCTCCACAAGTTTCCACAAAATCTAAGAAAAATTCCTCAAAATTCTTCAAGTCTCCTCAAAACCACACAAAGTTCGCGAAAACGCCCACCAAATTCCAGAAAAAACCCACAGAATCTCCACAAATTCCCACAAAAATCTAAATCAAATTCCTCAAAATTCTTCAAGTCTCCTCAGAATCCCACACAATTCCAGAAAAAACACACAAAATTCCAGAGAAGTCCCACAAAACTCCCTAAATCATTTCAAAACCCTACCAATTCACAGGAATGTCCCACAAAATCTCTACCAATTCCCAGAACATCCCACAAAAATCTCACAAAAATCCCTAAATCTTCTGAAAACTCGACCAAATTCCAGAAACGCCCCATAAAATCAGCACAGTTTCCCACAAAATTCAAGAAAAAACACCACAAAATTCCCTAAACCTTTTCAAAATACCACAAAATTCTTGAAAAGCCCCACCAAATTCCAGAAACATCCCACAAAATGTCCTCAATATCCAACAAAATCCCAGAAAAATCACACAAAATTCCCTAAATCTTCTCAAAACACGGCCAAAATCCACAAAAATCCCACAGAATCTCCACAAATTCCCACAGAATACATGAAAAATCCCTGATAATTCGTCAGTTCTCTACAGAATCTCACCAAATTCCTAAAAAGTCCCTCAAAGTTCCACAAACATCCCACAAAATCTCCCCAGTATCCAACAAAATTCCAGGAAAAATCCCACAAAATTCCCTAAATCTTCTCAAAACTCTACCAAATTCCAGAAAAATCCCACCAAATCTCCACAAATTCCCACAGAATACATGAAAAATCCCTGATAATTCGTCAGTTCTCTACAGAATCTCACCAAATTCCAGAAAAGTCCCTCAAAGTTCCACAAACATCCCACAAAAATCTCACAAAAATCCCTAACACTTCTGAAAAGTCGACCAAATTCCAGAAACGCCCCATGAAATCAGCACAGTTTCCCACAAAATTCAAGAAAAAACACCACAAAATTCCCTAAATCTTTTCAAAATGCCACAAAATTCTTGAAAAGCCCCACCAAATTCCACAAACATCCCACAAAATCTCCTCAATATCCAACAAAATTCAAGAAAAATCCCACAAAATTCTCTAAATCTTCTCAAAACACGGCCAAAATCCTCAAAAATCCCACCGAATCTCCACAAATTCCCACAGAATACATGAAAAATCCCTGATAATTCGTCAGTTCTCTACAGAATCTCACCAAATTCCAGAAAAGTCCCTCAAAGTTCCACAAACATCCCACAAAATCTCCCCAGTATCCAACAAAACTCCAGGAAAAATCCCACAAAATTCCCTAAATCTTCTCAAAACTCTACCAAATTCCCACAAAATCCCACCAAATCTCCACAAATTCCCACAAAATACATGAGAAATCCCTCAAGATCCCTAAATCTCCTCAATATCCCACAAAATCACACAAAAATCACACAAAACCTCCACAAGTTTCCACAAAATTTAAGAAAAATTCCTCAAAATTCTTCAAGTCTCCTCAGAATCCCACACAATTCCAGAAAAACCCCACCAAATTCCAGAGAAGTCCCACAAAACTCCCTAAATCATTTCAAAACCCTACCAATTCACAGGAATGTCCCACAAAATCTCCACCAATTCCCAGAACATCCCACAGAAATCCCACAAAAATCCCTAAATCTTCTGAAAACTCGACCAAATTTTAGAAACGCCCCATAAAATCAGCAGTTTCCCACAAAATTCAAGAAAAAACACCACAAAATTCCCTAAATCTTTTCAAAATACCACAAAATTCTTGAAAAGCCCCACCAAATTCCCGAAACATCCCACAAAATGTCCTCAATATCCAACAACATCCCAGAAAAATCACACAAAATTCCCTAAATTTTCTCAAAACATAACCAAAATTCCAGAAAAATCCCACAGAATCTCCACAAATTCCCACAGAATACATGAAAAATCCCTGATAATTCGTCAGTTCTCTACAGAATCTCACCAAATTCCAGAAAAGTCCCTCAAAGTTCCACAAACATCCCACAAAATCTCCTCAATATCCAACAAAATTCAAGAAAAATCCCACAAAATTCTCTAAATCTTCTCAAAACACGACCAAATTCTAGAAAAATATCCCACCAAATCTCCACAAATTCCCAGAGAATACATGAAAAATCCCTGATAATTCGTCAGTTCTCTACAGAATCTCACCAAATTCCAGAAAAGTCCCTCAAAGTTCCACAAGCATCCCACAAAATCTCCCTAATATCCAAGAAAATTCCAGGAAAAATCTCACAAAATTCCCTAAATCTTCTGAAAACTTGACCAAATTCCAGAAACGCCCCATAAAATCAGCACAGTTTCCCACAAAATTCAAGAAAAAACACCACAAAATTCCCTAAATCTTCTCAAAACACGACCAAATTCTAGAAAATTATCCCACCAAATCTCCACAAATTCCCACACAATACATGAGAAATCCCTCAAGATCCCTAAATCGCCTCAATATCCCACAAAATCACACAAAAATCCCACAAAACCTCCACAAGTTTCCACAAAATCTAAGAAAAATTCCTCAAAATTCTTCAAGTCTCCTCAAAACCACACAAAGTTCGTGAAAAGGCCCACCAAATTCCAGAAAAATCCCACAGAATCTCCACAAATTCCCACAAAAATCTAAATCAAATTCCTCAAAATTTTTCAGGTCTCCTCAGAATCCCACACAATTCCAGAAAAAACACACAAAATTCCAGAGAAGTCCCACAAAACTCCCTAAATCATTTCAAAACCCTACCAATTCACAGGAATGTCCCACAAAATCTCTACCAATTCCCAGAACATCCCACAAAAATCTCACAAAAATCCCTAAATCTTCTGAAAACTCGACCAAATTCCAGAAACGCCCCATAAAATCAGCACAGTTTCCCACAAAATTCAAGAAAAAACACCACAAATTTCCATAAACCTTTTCAAAATACCACAAAATTCTTGAAAAGCCCCAACAAATTCCAGAAACATCCCACAAAATCTCCTCAATATCCAACAAAATCCCAGAAAAATCACACAAAATTCCCTAAATCTTCTCAAAACATGGCCAAAATCCACAAAAATCCCACAGAATCTCCACAAATTCCCACAGAATACATGAAAAATCCCTGATAATTTGTCAGTTCTCTACAGAATCTCACCAAATTCCTAAAAAGTCCCTCAAAGTTCCACAAACATCCCACAAAATCTCCCCAGTATCCAACAAAACTCCAGGAACAATCCCACAAAATAACCTAAATCTTCTCAAAACTCTACCAAATTCCAGAAAAATCCCACCAAATCTCCACAAATTCCCACAGAATACATGAAAAATCCCTGATAATTCGTCAGTTCTCTACAGAATCTCACCAAATTCCAGAAAAGTCCCCCAAAGTTCCACAAACATCCCACAAAAATCTCACAAAAATCCCTAACACTTCTGAAAACTCGACCAAATTCCAGAAACGCCCCATAAAATCAGCACAGTTTCCCACAAAATTCAAGAAAAAACACCATAAAATTCCCTAAACCTTTTCAAAACACCAAAAAATTCTTGAAAAGCCCCACCAAATTCCAGAAACATCCCACAAAATGTCCTCAATATCCAACAAAATCCCAGAAAAATCAACCAAAATTCCCTAAATCTTCTCAAAACATAACCAAAATTCCAGAAAAATCCCACCAAATCTCCACAAATTCCCAGAGAATACATGAAAAATCCCTGATAATTCGTCAGTTCTCTACAGAATCTCACCAAATTCCAGAAAAGTCCCTCAAAGTTCCACAAACCACCCACAAAATCTCCTCAATATCCAACAAAATCCCAGAAAAATCACACAAAATTCCCTAAATCTTCTCAAAACACGACCAAATTCTAGAAAAATATCCCACCAAATCTCCACAAAATCCCACAGAATACATGAAAAATCCCTCAAGATCCCTAAATCGCCTCAATATCCCACAAAATCACACAAAAATCACCCAAAACCTCCATAAGTTTCCACAAAATCTAAGAAAAATTCCTCAAAATACTTCAAGTCTCCTCCGAATCCCACACAATTCCAGAAAAACCCCACAAAATTCCTGAGAAGTCCCACAAAACTCCCTAAATCATTTCAAAACCCTACCAATTCACAGGAATGTCCCACAAAATCTCTACCAATTCCCAGAACATCCCACAAAAATCTCACAAAAATCCCTAAATCTTCTGAAAACTCGACCAAATTCCAGAAACGCCCCATAAAATCAGCACAGTTTCCCACAAAATTCAAGAAAAAACACCACAAAATTCCCTAAATCTTTTCAAAATACCATGAAATTCTTGAAAATCCCCACCAAATTCCAGAAACATCCCACAAAATGACCTCAATATCCAACAAAATCCCAGAAAAATCACACAAATTTCCCTAAATCTTCTCAAAACTCTACCAAATTCCAGAAAAATCCCACCAAATCTCCACAAATTCCCACAGAATACATGAAAAATCCCTGATAATTTGTCAGTTCTCTACAGAATCTCACCAAATTCCAGAAAAGTCCCTCAAAGTTCCACAAACCACCCACAAAATCTCCCCAATATCCAACAAAATTCCAGGAAAAATCCCACAAAATTCCCTAAATCTTCTCAAAACACGACCAAATTCTAGAAAAATATCCCACCAAATCTCCACAAATTCCCACAAAATACATGAAAAATCCCTCAAGATCCCTAAATCGCCTCAATATCCCACAAAATCACACAAAAATCACACAAAACCTCCACAAGTTTCCAGAAAATCTAAGAAAAATTCCTCAAAATTCTTCAAGTCTCCTCAAAATCCCACACAATTCCAGAAAAAACACACAAAATTCCAGAGAAGTCCCACAAAACTCCCTAAATCATTTCAAAACCCTACCAATTCACAGGAATGTCCCACAAAATCTCCACCAATTCCCAGAACATCCCACAAAAATCCCACAAAAATCCCTAAATCTTCTGAAAACTCGACCAAATTCCAGAAACGCCCCATAAAATCAGCACAGTTTCCCACAAAATTCAAGAAAAAACACCACAAGATTCCCTAAATCTTCTCAAAACACGACCAAATTCTAGAAAAATATCCCACCAAATCTCCACAAATTCCCACAAAATATATGAGAAATCCATCAAGATCCCTAAATCGCCTCAATATCCCACAAAATCACACAAAAATCACACAAAACCTCCACAAGTTTCCACAAAATCTAAGAAAAATTCCTCAAAATTCTTCAAGTCTCCTCAAAACCACACAAACTTCGTGAAAAGGCCCACCAAATTCCAAAAAAATCCCACAGAATCTCCACTAATTCCCACAAAAATCTAAATCAAATTCCTCAAAATTCTTCAAGTCCCCTCAGAATCCCACACAATTCCAGAAAAACCCCACCAAATTCCAGAGAAGTCTCACAAAACTCCCTAAATCATTTCAAAACCCTACCAATTCACAGGAATGTCCCACAAAATCTCTACCAATTCCCAGAACATCCCACAAAAATCTCACAAAAATCCCTAAATCTTCTGAAAACTCGACCAAATTCCAGAAACGCCCCATAAAATCAGCACAGTTTCCCACAAAATTCAAGAAAAAACACCACAAAATTCCCTAAATCTTTTCAAAATACCATGAAATTCTTGAAAATCCCCACCAAATTCCAGAAACATCCCACAAAATGACCTCAATATCCAACAAAATCCCAGAAAAATCACACAAATTTCCCTAAATCTTCTCAAAACTCTACCAAATTCCAGAAAAATCCCACCAAATCTCCACAAATTCCCACAGAATACATGAAAAATCCCTGATAATTTGTCAGTTCTCTACAGAATCTCACCAAATTCCAGAAAAGTCCCTCAAAGTTCCACAAACCACCCACAAAATCTCCCCAATATCCAACAAAATTCCAGGAAAAATCCCACAAAATTCCCTAAATCTTCTCAAAACACGACCAAATTCTAGAAAAATATCCCACCAAATCTCCACAAATTCCCACAAAATACATGAAAAATCCCTCAAGATCCCTAAATCGCCTCAATATCCCACAAAATCACACAAAAATCACACAAAACCTCCACAAGTTTCCAGAAAATCTAAGAAAAATTCCTCAAAATTCTTCAAGTCTCCTCAAAATCCCACACAATTCCAGAAAAAACACACAAAATTCCAGAGAAGTCCCACAAAACTCCCTAAATCATTTCAAAACCCTACCAATTCACAGGAATGTCCCACAAAATCTCCACCAATTCCCAGAACATCCCACAAAAATCCCACAAAAATCCCTAAATCTTCTGAAAACTCGACCAAATTCCAGAAACGCCCCATAAAATCAGCACAGTTTCCCACAAAATTCAAGAAAAAACACCACAAGATTCCCTAAATCTTCTCAAAACACGACCAAATTCTAGAAAAATATCCCACCAAATCTCCACAAATTCCCACAAAATATATGAGAAATCCATCAAGATCCCTAAATCGCCTCAATATCCCACAAAATCACACAAAAATCACACAAAACCTCCACAAGTTTCCACAAAATCTAAGAAAAATTCCTCAAAATTCTTCAAGTCTCCTCAAAACCACACAAACTTCGTGAAAAGGCCCACCAAATTCCAAAAAAATCCCACAGAATCTCCACTAATTCCCACAAAAATCTAAATCAAATTCCTCAAAATTCTTCAAGTCCCCTCAGAATCCCACACAATTCCAGAAAAACCCCACCAAATTCCAGAGAAGTCTCACAAAACTCCCTAAATCATTTCAAAACCCTACCAATTCACAGGAATGTCCCACAAAATCTCTACCAATTCCCAGAACATCCCACAAAAATCTCACAAAAATCCCTAAATCTTCTGAAAACTCGACCAAATTTTAGAAACGCCCCATAAAATCAGCAGTTTCCCACAAAATTCAAGAAAAAACACCACAAAATTCCCTAAATCTTTTCAAAATACCACAAAATTCTTGAAAAGCCCCACCAAATTCCCGAAACATCCCACAAAATGTCCTCAATATCCAACAACATCCCAGAAAAATCACACAAAATTCCCTAAATTTTCTCAAAACATAACCAAAATTCCAGAAAAATCCCACAGAATCTCCACAAATTCCCACAGAATACATGAAAAATCCCTGATAATTCGTCAGTTCTCTACAGAATCTCACCAAATTCCAGAAAAGTCCCTCAAAGTTCCACAAACATCCCACAAAATCTCCTCAAATCCAACAAAATTCAAGAAAAATCCCACAAAATTCTCTAAATCTTCTCAAAACACGACCAAATTCTAGAAAAATATCCCACCAAATCTCCACAAAATCCCACAGAATACATGAAAAATCCCTGATAATTCGTCAGTTCTCTACAGAATCTCACCAAATTCCAGAAAAGTCCCTCAAAGTTCCACAAGCATCCCACAAAATCTCCCTAATATCCAAGAAAATTCCAGGAAAAATCTCACAAAATTCCCTAAATCTTCTGAAAACTTGACCAAATTCCAGAAACGCCCCATAAAATCAGCACAGTTTCCCACAAAATTCAAGAAAAAACACCACAAAATTCCCTAAATCTTCTCAAAACACGACCAAATTCTAGAAAATTATCCCACCAAATCTCCACAAATTCCCACACAATACATGAGAAATCCCTCAAGATCCCTAAATCGCCTCAATATCCCACAAAATCACACAAAAATCCCACAAAACCTCCACAAGTTTCCACAAAATCTAAGAAAAATTCCTCAAAATTCTTCAAGTCTCCTCAAAACCACACAAAGTTCGTGAAAAGGCCCACCAAATTCCAGAAAAATCCCACAGAATCTCCACAAATTCCCACAAAAATCTAAATCAAATTCCTCAAAATTCTTCAGGTCTCCTCAGAATCCTACACAATTCCAGAAAAAACACACAAAATTCCAGAGAAGTCCCACAAAACTCCCTAAATCATTTCAAAACCCTACCAATTCACAGGAATGTCCCACAAAATCTCTACCAATTCCCAGAACATCCCACAAAAATCTCACAAAAATCCCTAAATCTTCTGAAAACTCGACCAAATTCCAGAAACGCCCCATAAAATCAGCAGAGTTTCCCACAAAATTCAAGAAAAAACACCACAAATTTCCATAAACCTTTTCAAAATACCACAAAATTCTTGAAAAGCCCCAACAAATTCCAGAAACATCCCACAAAATCTCCTCAATATCCAACAAAATCCCAGAAAAATCACACAAAATTCCCTAAATCTTCTCAAAACACGGCCAAAATCCACAAAAATCCCACAGAATCTCCACAAATTCCCACAGAATACATGAAAAATCCCTGATAATTTGTCAGTTCTCTACAGAATCTCACCAAATTCCTAAAAAGTCCCTCAAAGTTCCACAAACATCCCACAAAATCTCCCCAGTATCCAACAAAACTCCAGGAAAAATCCCACAAAATAACCTAAATCTTCTCAAAACTCTACCAAATTCCAGAAAAATCCCACCAAATCTCCACAAATTCCCACAGAATACATGAAAAATCCCTGATAATTCGTCAGTTCTCTACAGAATCTCACCAAATTCCAGAAAAGTCCCTCAAAGTTCCACAAACATCCCACAAAAATCTCACAAAAATCCCTAACACTTCTGAAAACTCGACCAAATTCCAGAAACGCCCCATAAAATCAGCACAGTTTCCCACAAAATTCCAGAAAAAACACCATAAAATTCCCTAAACCTTTTCAAAACACCAAAAAATTCTTGAAAAGCCCCACCAAATTCCAGAAACATCCCACAAAATGTCCTCAATATCCAACAAAATCCCAGAAAAATCAACCAAAATTCCCTAAATCTTCTCAAAACATAACCAAAATTCCAGAAAAATCCCACCAAATCTCCACAAATTCCCAGAGAATACATGAAAAATCCCTGATAATTCGTCAGTTCTCTACAGAATCTCACCAAATTCCAGAAAAGTCCCTCAAAGTTCCACAAACATCCCACAAAATCTCCTCAATATCCAACAAAATCCCAGAAAAATCACACAAAATTCCCTAAATCTTCTCAAAACACGACCAAATTCTAGAAAAATATCCCACCAAATCTCCACAAAATCCCACAGAATACATGAAAAATCCCTCAAGATCCCTAAATCGCCTCAATATCCCACAAAATCACACAAAAATCACCCAAAACCTCCATAAGTTTCCACAAAATCTAAGAAAAATTCCTCAAAATACTTCAAGTCTCCTCCGAATCCCACACAATTCCAGAAAAACCCCACAAAATTCCTGAGAAGTCCCACAAAACTCCCTAAATCATTTCAAAACCCTACCAATTCACAGGAATGTCCCACAAAATCTCTACCAATTCCCAGAACATCCCACAAAAATCTCACAAAAATCCCTAAATCTTCTGAAAACTCGACCAAATTCCAGAAACGCCCCATAAAATCAGCACAGTTTCCCACAAAATTCAAGAAAAAACACCACAAAATTCCCTAAATCTTTTCAAAATACCATGAAATTCTTGAAAATCCCCACCAAATTCCAGAAACATCCCACAAAATGACCTCAATATCCAACAAAATCCCAGAAAAATCACACAAATTTCCCTAAATCTTCTCAAAACTCTACCAAATTCCAGAAAAATCCCACCAAATCTCCACAAATTCCCACAGAATACATGAAAAATCCCTGATAATTTGTCAGTTCTCTACAGAATCTCACCAAATTCCAGAAAAGTCCCTCAAAGTTCCACAAACCACCCACAAAATCTCCCCAATATCCAACAAAATTCCAGGAAAAATCCCACAAAATTCCCTAAATCTTCTCAAAACACGACCAAATTCTAGAAAAATATCCCACCAAATCTACACAAATTCCCACAAAATACATGAAAAATCCCTCAAGATCCCTAAATCGCCTCAATATCCCACAAAATCACACAAAAATCACACAAAACCTCCACAAGTTTCCAGAAAATCTAAGAAAAATTCCTCAAAATTCTTCAAGTCTCCTCAAAATCCCACACAATTCCAGAAAAAACACACAAAATTCCAGAGAAGTCCCACAAAACTCCCTAAATCATTTCAAAACCCTACCAATTCACAGGAATGTCCCACAAAATCTCCACCAATTCCCAGAACATCCCACAGAAATCCCACAAAAATCCCTAAATCTTCTGAAAACTCGACCAAATTCCAGAAACGCCCCATAAAATCAGCACAGTTTCCCACAAAATTCAAGAAAAAACACCACAAGATTCCCTAAATCTTCTCAAAACACGACCAAATTCTAGAAAAATATCCCACCAAATCTCCACAAATTCCCACAAAATATATGAGAAATCCATCAAGATCCCGAAATCGCCTCAATATCCCACAAAATCACACAAAAATCACACAAAACCTCCACAAGTTTCCACAAAATCTAAGAAAAATTCCTCAAAATTCTTCAAGTCTCCTCAGAATCCCACACAATTCCAGAAAAAACACACAAAATTCCAGAGAAGTCCCACAAAACTCCCTAAATCATTTCAAAACCCTACCAATTCACAGGAATGTCCCACAAAATCTCCACCAATTCCCAGAACATCCCACAAAAATCCCACAAAAATCCCTAAATCTTCTGAAAACTCAACCAAATTCCAGAAACGCCCCATAAAATCAGCACAGTTTCCCACAAAATTCAAGAAAAAACACCACAAAATTCCCTAAACCTTTTCAAAATACCACAAAATTCTTGAAAAGCCCCACCAAATTCCCGAAACATCCCACAAAATGTCCTCAATATCCAACAAAATCCCAGAAAAGTCCCACAAAATTCCCTAAATCTTCTCAAAACACGGCCAAAATCCACAAAAATCCCACCGAATCTCCACAAATTCCCACAGAATACATGAAAAATCCCTGATAATTCGTCAGTTCTCTACAGAATCTCACCAAATTCTAGAAAAGTCCCTCAAAGTTCCACAAACATCCCACAAAATCTCCCCAGTATCCAACAAAATTCCAGGAAAAATCCCACAAAATTCCCTAAATCTTCTCAAAACTCTACCAAATTCCAGAAAAATCCCACCAAATCTCCACAAATTCCCACAGAATACATGAAAAATCCCTGATAATTCGTCAGTTCTCTACAGAATCTCACCAAATTCCAGAAAAGTCCCTCAAAGTTCCACAAACATCCCACAAAAATCTCACAAAAATCCCTAACACTTCTGAAAAGTCTACCAAATTCCAGAAACGCCCCATGAAATCAGCACAGTTTCCCACAAAATTCAAGAAAAAACACCACAAAATTCCCTAAATCTTCTCAAAATACCACAAAATTCTTGAAAAGCCCCACCAAATTCCAGAAACATCCCACAAAATTTCCTCAATACCCAACAAAATCCCAGAAAAATCACACAAAATTCCCTAAATCTTCTCAAAACACGGCCAAAATCCACAAAAATCCCACCAAATCTCCACAAATTCCCACAGAATACATGAAAAATCCCTGATAATTTGTCAGTTCTCTACAGAATCTCACCAAATTCCAGAAAAGTCCCTCAAAGTTCCACAAACATCCCACAAAATCTCCGCAATATCCCACAAAATTCAAGAAAAATCACACAAAATTCCCTAAATCTTCTCAAAACACAACCAAATTCTAGAAAAATATCCCACCAAATCTCCACAAATTCCCACAAAATACATGAAAAATCCCTCAAGATCCCTAAATCGCCTCAATATCCCAAAAAATTCCACAAATATCCCACAAAACCTCCACAAGTTTCCACAAAATCTAAGAAAAATTCCTCAAAAGTCTTCAAGTCTCCTCAAAACCACACAAAGTCCTTGAAAAGGCCCACCAAATTCCAGTAAAATCCCACAGATTCTCCACAAATTCCCACAAAATCTAAAACAAATTCCTCAAAATTCTTCAAGTCTCCTCAGAATCCCACACAATTCCATAGAAAACACACAAAATTCCAGAGAAGTCCCACAAAACTCCCTAAATCATTTCAAAACCCTACCAATTCACAGGAATGTCCCACAAAATCTCCACCAATTCCCAGAACATCCCACAAAAATCTCACAAAAATCCCTAACACTTCTGAAAACTCGACCAAAT
Organism: Cyanistes caeruleus; assembly: GCF_971803275.1. Classification (NCBI taxonomy): domain Eukaryota; kingdom Metazoa; phylum Chordata; class Aves; order Passeriformes; family Paridae; genus Cyanistes; species Cyanistes caeruleus. The sequence continues at coordinate 64,523,457 of NC_141704.1, forward strand.
TCCAGAAACGCCCCATAAAATCAGCACAGTTTCCCACAAAATTCAAGAAAAAACACCACAAAATTCCCTAAATCTTCTCAAAACACAACCAAATTCTAGAAAAATATCCCACCAAATCTCCACAAATTCCCACAAAATACATGAGAAATCCCTCAAGATCCCTAAATCGCCTCAATATCCCACAAAATCACACAAAAATCCCACAAAACCTCCACAAGTTTCCACAAAATCTAAGAAAAATTCCTCAAAATTCTTCAAGTCTCCTCAAAACCACACAATTCCAGAAAAACCCCACAAAATTCCAGAGAAGTCCCACAAAACTCCCTAAATCATTTCAAAACCCTACCAATTCACAGGAATGTCCCACAAAATCTCCACCAATTCCCAGAACATCCCACAGAAATCCCACAAAAATCCCTAAATCTTCTGAAAACTCGACCAAATTCCAGAAACGCCCCATAAAATCAGCACAGTTTCCCACAAAATTCAAGAAAAAACACCACAAAATTCCCTAAATCTTCTCAAAACACAACCAAATTCTAGAAAAATATCCCACCAAATCTCCACAAATTCCCACAAAATACATGAGAAATCCCTCAAGATCCCTAAATCGCCTCAATATCCCACAAAATCCCACAAAAATCACACAAAACCTCCACAAGTTTCCACAAAATCTAAGAAAAATTCCTCAAAATTCTTCAAGTCTCCTCAAAACCACACAAAGTTCGTGAAAAGGCCCACCAAATTCCAGAAAAAACCCACAGAATCTCCACAAATTCCCACAAAAATCTAAATCAAATTCCTCAAAATTCTTCAAGTCTCCTCAGAATCCCACCCAATTCCAGAAAAAACACACAAAATTCCAGAGAAGTCCCACAAAACTCCCTAAATCATTTCAAAACCCTACCAATTCACAGGAATGTCCCACAAAATCTCTACCAATTCCCAGAACATCCCACAAAAATCTCACAAAAATCCCTAAATCTTCTGAAAACTCGACCAAATTCCAGAAACGCCCCATAAAATCAGCACAGTTTCCCACAAAATTCAAGAAAAAACACCACAAAATTCCCTAAACCTTTTCAAAATACCACAAAATTCTTGAAAAGCCCCACCAAATTCCAGAAACATCCCACAAAATGTCCTCAATATCCAACAAAATCCCAGAAAAATCACACAAAATTCCCTAAATCTTCTCAAAACACGGCCAAAATCCACAAAAATCCCACCGAATCTCCACAAATTCCCACAGAATACATGAAAAATCCCTGATAATTCGTCAGTTCTCTACAGAATCTCACCAAATTCTAGAAAAGTCCCTCAAAGTTCCACAAACATCCCACAAAATCTCCCCAGTATCCAACAAAATTCCAGGAAAAATCCCACAAAATTCCCTAAATCTTCTCAAAACTCTACCAAATTCTAGAAAAATATCCCACCAAATCTCCACAAATTCCCACAGAATACATGAAAAATCCCTGATAATTCGTCAGTTCTCTACAGAATCTCACCAAATACCAGAAAAGTCCCCCAAAGTTCCATAAGCCTCCAACAAAATCTCCCTAATATCCAACAAAATTCCAGGAAAAATCTCACACAATTCCCTAAATCTTCTGAAAACTTGACCAAATTCCAGAAACGCCCCATAAAATCAGCACAGTTTCCCACAAAATTCAAGAAAAAACACCACAAAATTCCCTAAATCTTCTCAAAACACAACCAAATTCTAGAAAAATATCCCACCAAATCTCCACAAATTCCCACAAAATATATGAGAAATCCATCAAGATCCCTAAATCGCCTCAATATCCCACAAAATCACACAAAAATCACACAAAACCTCCACAAGTTTCCACAAAATCTAAGAAAAATTCCTCAAAATTCTTCAAGTCTCCTCAAAACCACACAAACTTCGTGAAAAGGCCCACCAAATTCCAAAAAAATCCCACAGAATCTCCACAAATTCCCACAAAAATCTAAATCAAATTCCTCAAAATTCTTCAAGTCTCCTCAGAATCCCACACAATTCCAGAAAAACCCCACCAAATTCCAGAGAAGTCTCACAAAACTCCCTAAATCATTTCAAAACCCTACCAATTCACAGGAATGTCCCACAAAATCTCTACCAATTCCCAGAACATCCCACAAAAATCTCACAAAAATCCCTAAATCTTCTGAAAACTCGACCAAATTCCAGAAACGCCCCATGAAATCAGCACAGTTTCCCACAAAATTCAAGAAAAAACACCACAAAATTCCCTAAATCTTCTCAAAATACCACAAAATTCTTGAAAAGCCCCACCAAATTCCAGAAACATCCCACAAAATTTCCTCAATACCCAACAAAATCCCAGAAAAATCACACAAAATTCCCTAAATCTTCTCAAAACACGGCCAAAATCCACAAAAATCCCACCAAATCTCCACAAATTCCCACAGAATACATGAAAAATCCCTGATAATTCGTCAGTTCTCTACAGAATCTCACCAAATTCCAGAAAAGTCCCTCAAAGTTCCACAAACATCCCACAAAATCTCCTCAAATCCAACAAAATTCAAGAAAAATCCCACAAAATTCTCTAAATCTTCTCAAAACACGACCAAATTCTAGAAAAATATCCCACCAAATCTCCACAAAATCCCACAGAATACATGAAAAATCCCTGATAATTCGTCAGTTCTCTACAGAATCTCACCAAATTCCAGAAAAGTCCCTCAAAGTTCCACAAGCATCCCACAAAATCTCCCTAATATCCAAGAAAATTCCAGGAAAAATCTCACAAAATTCCCTAAATCTTCTGAAAACTTGACCAAATTCCAGAAACGCCCCATAAAATCAGCACAGTTTCCCACAAAATTCAAGAAAAAACACCACAAAATTCCCTAAATCTTCTCAAAACACGACCAAATTCTAGAAAATTATCCCACCAAATCTCCACAAATTCCCACACAATACATGAGAAATCCCTCAAGATCCCTAAATCGCCTCAATATCCCACAAAATCACAAAAAAATCCCACAAAACCTCCACAAGTTTCCACAAAATCTAAGAAAAATTCCTCAAAATTCTTCAAGTCTCCTCAAAACCACACAAAGTTCGTGAAAAGGCCCACCAAATTCCAGAAAAATCCCACAGAATCTCCACAAATTCCCACAAAAATCTAAATCAAATTCCTCAAAATTCTTCAGGTCTCCTCAGAATCCTACACAATTCCAGAAAAAACACACAAAATTCCAGAGAAGTCCCACAAAACTCCCTAAATCATTTCAAAACCCTACCAATTCACAGGAATGTCCCACAAAATCTCCACCAATTCCCAGAACATCCCACAAAAATCTCACAAAAATCCCTAAATCTTCTGAAAACTCGACCAAATTCCAGAAACGCCCCATAAAATCAGCAGAGTTTCCCACAAAATTCAAGAAAAAACACCACAAATTTCCATAAACCTTTTCAAAATACCACAAAATTCTTGAAAAGCCCCAACAAATTCCAGAAACATCCCACAAAATCTCCTCAATATCCAACAAAATCCCAGAAAAATCACACAAAATTCCCTAAATCTTCTCAAAACACGGCCAAAATCCACAAAAATCCCACAGAATCTCCACAAATTCCCACAGAATACATGAAAAATCCCTGATAATTTGTCAGTTCTCTACAGAATCTCACCAAATTCCTAAAAAGTCCCTCAAAGTTCCACAAACATCCCACAAAATCTCCCCAGTATCCAACAAAACTCCAGGAAAAATCCCACAAAATAACCTAAATCTTCTCAAAACTCTACCAAATTCCAGAAAAATCCCACCAAATCTCCACAAATTCCCACAGAATACATGAAAAATCCCTGATAATTCGTCAGTTCTCTACAGAATCTCACCAAATTCCAGAAAAGTCCCTCAAAGTTCCACAAACATCCCACAAAAATCTCACAAAAATCCCTAACACTTCTGAAAACTCGACCAAATTCCAGAAACGCCCCATAAAATCAGCACAGTTTCCCACAAAATTCCAGAAAAAACACCATAAAATTCCCTAAACCTTTTCAAAACACCAAAAAATTCTTGAAAAGCCCCACCAAATTCCAGAAACATCCCACAAAATGTCCTCAATATCCAACAAAATCCCAGAAAAATCAACCAAAATTCCCTAAATCTTCTCAAAACATAACCAAAATTCCAGAAAAATCCCACCAAATCTCCACAAATTCCCAGAGAATACATGAAAAATCCCTGATAATTCGTCAGTTCTCTACAGAATCTCACCAAATTCCAGAAAAGTCCCTCAAAGTTCCACAAACATCCCACAAAATCTCCTCAATATCCAACAAAATCCCAGAAAAATCACACAAAATTCCCTAAATCTTCTCAAAACACGACCAAATTCTAGAAAAATATCCCACCAAATCTCCACAAAATCCCACAGAATACATGAAAAATCCCTCAAGATCCCTAAATCGCCTCAATATCCCACAAAATCACACAAAAATCACCCAAAACCTCCATAAGTTTCCACAAAATCTAAGAAAAATTCCTCAAAATACTTCAAGTCTCCTCCGAATCCCACACAATTCCAGAAAAACCCCACAAAATTCCTGAGAAGTCCCACAAAACTCCCTAAATCATTTCAAAACCCTACCAATTCACAGGAATGTCCCACAAAATCTCTACCAATTCCCAGAACATCCCACAAAAATCTCACAAAAATCCCTAAATCTTCTGAAAACTCGACCAAATTCCAGAAACGCCCCATAAAATCAGCACAGTTTCCCACAAAATTCAAGAAAAAACACCACAAAATTCCCTAAATCTTTTCAAAATACCATGAAATTCTTGAAAATCCCCACCAAATTCCAGAAACATCCCACAAAATGACCTCAATATCCAACAAAATCCCAGAAAAATCACACAAATTTCCCTAAATCTTCTCAAAACTCTACCAAATTCCAGAAAAATCCCACCAAATCTCCACAAATTCCCACAGAATACATGAAAAATCCCTGATAATTTGTCAGTTCTCTACAGAATCTCACCAAATTCCAGAAAAGTCCCTCAAAGTTCCACAAACCACCCACAAAATCTCCCCAATATCCAACAAAATTCCAGGAAAAATCCCACAAAATTCCCTAAATCTTCTCAAAACACGACCAAATTCTAGAAAAATATCCCACCAAATCTACACAAATTCCCACAAAATACATGAAAAATCCCTCAAGATCCCTAAATCGCCTCAATATCCCACAAAATCACACAAAAATCACACAAAACCTCCACAAGTTTCCAGAAAATCTAAGAAAAATTCCTCAAAATTCTTCAAGTCTCCTCAAAATCCCACACAATTCCAGAAAAAACACACAAAATTCCAGAGAAGTCCCACAAAACTCCCTAAATCATTTCAAAACCCTACCAATTCACAGGAATGTCCCACAAAATCTCCACCAATTCCCAGAACATCCCACAGAAATCCCACAAAAATCCCTAAATCTTCTGAAAACTCGACCAAATTCCAGAAACGCCCCATAAAATCAGCACAGTTTCCCACAAAATTCAAGAAAAAACACCACAAATTTCCATAAACCTTTTCAAAATACCACAAAATTCTTGAAAAGCCCCAACAAATTCCAGAAACATCCCACAAAATCTCCTCAATATCCAACAAAATCCCAGAAAAATCACACAAAATTCCCTAAATCTTCTCAAAACACGGCCAAAATCCACAAAAATCCCACAGAATCTCCACAAATTCCCACAGAATACATGAAAAATCCCTGATAATTTGTCAGTTCTCTACAGAATCTCACCAAATTCCTAAAAAGTCCCTCAAAGTTCCACAAACATCCCACAAAATCTCCCCAGTATCCAACAAAACTCCAGGAAAAATCCCACAAAATAACCTAAATCTTCTCAAAACTCTACCAAATTCCAGAAAAATCCCACCAAATCTCCACAAATTCCCACAGAATACATGAAAAATCCCTGATAATTCGTCAGTTCTCTACAGAATCTCACCAAATTCCAGAAAAGTCCCTCAAAGTTCCACAAACATCCCACAAAAATCTCACAAAAATCCCTAACACTTCTGAAAACTCGACCAAATTCCAGAAACGCCCCATAAAATCAGCACAGTTTCCCACAAAATTCCAGAAAAAACACCATAAAATTCCCTAAACCTTTTCAAAACACCAAAAAATTCTTGAAAAGCCCCACCAAATTCCAGAAACATCCCACAAAATGTCCTCAATATCCAACAAAATCCCAGAAAAATCAACCAAAATTCCCTAAATCTTCTCAAAACATAACCAAAATTCCAGAAAAATCCCACCAAATCTCCACAAATTCCCAGAGAATACATGAAAAATCCCTGATAATTCGTCAGTTCTCTACAGAATCTCACCAAATTCCAGAAAAGTCCCTCAAAGTTCCACAAACATCCCACAAAATCTCCTCAATATCCAACAAAATCCCAGAAAAATCACACAAAATTCCCTAAATCTTCTCAAAACACGACCAAATTCTAGAAAAATATCCCACCAAATCTCCACAAAATCCCACAGAATACATGAAAAATCCCTCAAGATCCCTAAATCGCCTCAATATCCCACAAAATCACACAAAAATCACCCAAAACCTCCATAAGTTTCCACAAAATCTAAGAAAAATTCCTCAAAATACTTCAAGTCTCCTCCGAATCCCACACAATTCCAGAAAAACCCCACAAAATTCCTGAGAAGTCCCACAAAACTCCCTAAATCATTTCAAAACCCTACCAATTCACAGGAATGTCCCACAAAATCTCTACCAATTCCCAGAACATCCCACAAAAATCTCACAAAAATCCCTAAATCTTCTGAAAACTCGACCAAATTCCAGAAACGCCCCATAAAATCAGCACAGTTTCCCACAAAATTCAAGAAAAAACACCACAAAATTCCCTAAATCTTTTCAAAATACCATGAAATTCTTGAAAATCCCCACCAAATTCCAGAAACATCCCACAAAATGACCTCAATATCCAACAAAATCCCAGAAAAATCACACAAATTTCCCTAAATCTTCTCAAAACTCTACCAAATTCCAGAAAAATCCCACCAAATCTCCACAAATTCCCACAGAATACATGAAAAATCCCTGATAATTTGTCAGTTCTCTACAGAATCTCACCAAATTCCAGAAAAGTCCCTCAAAGTTCCACAAACCACCCACAAAATCTCCCCAATATCCAACAAAATTCCAGGAAAAATCCCACAAAATTCCCTAAATCTTCTCAAAACACGACCAAATTCTAGAAAAATATCCCACCAAATCTACACAAATTCCCACAAAATACATGAAAAATCCCTCAAGATCCCTAAATCGCCTCAATATCCCACAAAATCACACAAAAATCACACAAAACCTCCACAAGTTTCCAGAAAATCTAAGAAAAATTCCTCAAAATTCTTCAAGTCTCCTCAAAATCCCACACAATTCCAGAAAAAACACACAAAATTCCAGAGAAGTCCCACAAAACTCCCTAAATCATTTCAAAACCCTACCAATTCACAGGAATGTCCCACAAAATCTCCACCAATTCCCAGAACATCCCACAGAAATCCCACAAAAATCCCTAAATCTTCTGAAAACTCGACCAAATTCCAGAAACGCCCCATAAAATCAGCACAGTTTCCCACAAAATTCAAGAAAAAACACCACAAGATTCCCTAAATCTTCTCAAAACACGACCAAATTCTAGAAAAATATCCCACCAAATCTCCACAAATTCCCACAAAATATATGAGAAATCCATCAAGATCCCGAAATCGCCTCAATATCCCACAAAATCACACAAAAATCACACAAAACCTCCACAAGTTTCCACAAAATCTAAGAAAAATTCCTCAAAATTCTTCAAGTCTCCTCAGAATCCCACACAATTCCAGAAAAAACACACAAAATTCCAGAGAAGTCCCACAAAACTCCCTAAATCATTTCAAAACCCTACCAATTCACAGGAATGTCCCACAAAATCTCCACCAATTCCCAGAACATCCCACAAAAATCCCACAAAAATCCCTAAATCTTCTGAAAACTCAACCAAATTCCAGAAACGCCCCATAAAATCAGCACAGTTTCCCACAAAATTCAAGAAAAAACACCACAAAATTCCCTAAACCTTTTCAAAATACCACAAAATTCTTGAAAAGCCCCACCAAATTCCCGAAACATCCCACAAAATCTCCTCAATATCCAACAAAATCCCAGAAAAGTCCCACAAAATTCCCTAAATCTTCTCAAAACACGGCCAAAATCCACAAAAATCCCACCGAATCTCCACAAATTCCCACAGAATACATGAAAAATCCCTGATAATTCGTCAGTTCTCTACAGAATCTCACCAAATTCTAGAAAAGTCCCTCAAAGTTCCACAAACATCCCACAAAATCTCCCCAGTATCCAACAAAATTCCAGGAAAAATCCCACAAAATTCCCTAAATCTTCTCAAAACTCTACCAAATTCCAGAAAAATCCCACCAAATCTCCACAAATTCCCACAGAATACATGAAAAATCCCTGATAATTCGTCAGTTCTCTACAGAATCTCACCAAATTCCAGAAAAGTCCCTCAAAGTTCCACAAACATCCCACAAAAATCTCACAAAAATCCCTAACACTTCTGAAAAGTCTACCAAATTCCAGAAACGCCCCATGAAATCAGCACAGTTTCCCACAAAATTCAAGAAAAAACACCACAAAATTCCCTAAATCTTCTCAAAATACCACAAAATTCTTGAAAAGCCCCACCAAATTCCAGAAACATCCCACAAAATTTCCTCAATACCCAACAAAATCCCAGAAAAATCACACAAAATTCCCTAAATCTTCTCAAAACACGGCCAAAATCCACAAAAATCCCACCAAATCTCCACAAATTCCCACAGAATACATGAAAAATCCCTGATAATTTGTCAGTTCTCTACAGAATCTCACCAAATTCCAGAAAAGTCCCTCAAAGTTCCACAAAACACCCACAAAATCTCCCCAGTATCCAACAAAATTCCAGGAAAAATCCCACAAAATTCCCTAAATCTTCTCAAAACACGACCAAATTCTAGAAAAATATCCCACCGAATCTACACAAATTCCCACAAAATACATGAAAAATCCCTCAAGATCCCTAAATCGCCTCAATATCCCACAAAATCCCACAAAAATCACACAAAACCTCCACAAGTTTCCACAAAATCTAAGAAAAATTCCTCAAAATTCTTCAAGTCTCCTCAAAACCACACAAAGTTCGTGAAAAGGCCCACCAAATTCCAGAAAAAACCCACAGAATCTCCACAAATTCCCACAAAAATCTAAATCAAATTCCTCAAAATTCTTCAAGTCTCCTCAGAATCCCACCCAATTCCAGAAAAAACACACAAAATTCCAGAGAAGTCCCACAAAACTCCCTAAATCATTTCAAAACCCTACCAATTCACAGGAATGTCCCACAAAATCTCTACCAATTCCCAGAACATCCCACAAAAATCTCACAAAAATCCCTAAATCTTCTGAAAACTCGACCAAATTCCAGAAACGCCCCATAAAATCAGCACAGTTTCCCACAAAATTCAAGAAAAAACACCACAAAATTCCCTAAACCTTTTCAAAATACCACAAAATTCTTGAAAAGCCCCACCAAATTCCAGAAACATCCCACAAAATGTCCTCAATATCCAACAAAATCCCAGAAAAATCACACAAAATTCCCTAAATCTTCTCAAAACACGGCCAAAATCCACAAAAATCCCACCGAATCTCCACAAATTCCCACAGAATACATGAAAAATCCCTGATAATTCGTCAGTTCTCTACAGAATCTCACCAAATTCTAGAAAAGTCCCTCAAAGTTCCACAAACATCCCACAAAATCTCCCCAGTATCCAACAAAATTCCAGGAAAAATCCCACAAAATTCCCTAAATCTTCTCAAAACTCTACCAAATTCTAGAAAAATATCCCACCAAATCTCCACAAATTCCCACAGAATACATGAAAAATCCCTGATAATTCGTCAGTTCTCTACAGAATCTCACCAAATACCAGAAAAGTCCCCCAAAGTTCCATAAGCCTCCAACAAAATCTCCCTAATATCCAACAAAATTCCAGGAAAAATCTCACACAATTCCCTAAATCTTCTGAAAACTTGACCAAATTCCAGAAACGCCCCATAAAATCAGCACAGTTTCCCACAAAATTCAAGAAAAAACACCACAAAATTCCCTAAATCTTCTCAAAACACAACCAAATTCTAGAAAAATATCCCACCAAATCTCCACAAATTCCCACAAAATATATGAGAAATCCATCAAGATCCCTAAATCGCCTCAATATCCCACAAAATCACACAAAAATCACACAAAACCTCCACAAGTTTCCACAAAATCTAAGAAAAATTCCTCAAAATTCTTCAAGTCTCCTCAAAACCACACAAACTTCGTGAAAAGGCCCACCAAATTCCAAAAAAATCCCACAGAATCTCCACAAATTCCCACAAAAATCTAAATCAAATTCCTCAAAATTCTTCAAGTCTCCTCAGAATCCCACACAATTCCAGAAAAACCCCACCAAATTCCAGAGAAGTCTCACAAAACTCCCTAAATCATTTCAAAACCCTACCAATTCACAGGAATGTCCCACAAAATCTCTACCAATTCCCAGAACATCCCACAAAAATCTCACAAAAATCCCTAAATCTTCTGAAAACTCGACCAAATTCCAGAAACGCCCCATAAAATCAGCACAGTTTCCCACAAAATTCAAGAAAAAACACCACAAAATTCCCTAAATCTTCTCAAAATACCACAAAATTCTTGAAAAGCCCCACCAAATTCCAGAAACATCCCACAAAATTTCCTCAATACCCAACAAAATCCCAGAAAAATCACACAAAATTCCCTAAATCTTCTCAAAACACGGCCAAAATCCACAAAAATCCCACCAAATCTCCACAAATTCCCACAGAATACATGAAAAATCCCTGATAATTCGTCAGTTCTCTACAGAATCTCACCAAATTCCAGAAAAGTCCCTCAAAGTTCCACAAACATCCCACAAAATCTCCTCAAATCCAACAAAATTCAAGAAAAATCCCACAAAATTCTCTAAATCTTCTCAAAACACGACCAAATTCTAGAAAAATATCCCACCAAATCTCCACAAAATCCCACAGAATACATGAAAAATCCCTGATAATTCGTCAGTTCTCTACAGAATCTCACCAAATTCCAGAAAAGTCCCTCAAAGTTCCACAAGCATCCCACAAAATCTCCCTAATATCCAAGAAAATTCCAGGAAAAATCTCACAAAATTCCCTAAATCTTCTGAAAACTTGACCAAATTCCAGAAACGCCCCATAAAATCAGCACAGTTTCCCACAAAATTCAAGAAAAAACACCACAAAATTCCCTAAATCTTCTCAAAACACGACCAAATTCTAGAAAATTATCCCACCAAATCTCCACAAATTCCCACACAATACATGAGAAATCCCTCAAGATCCCTAAATCGCCTCAATATCCCACAAAATCACACAAAAATCCCACAAAACCTCCACAAGTTTCCACAAAATCTAAGAAAAATTCCTCAAAATTCTTCAAGTCTCCTCAAAACCACACAAAGTTCGTGAAAAGGCCCACCAAATTCCAGAAAAATCCCACAGAATCTCCACAAATTCCCACAAAAATCTAAATCAAATTCCTCAAAATTCTTCAGGTCTCCTCAGAATCCTACACAATTCCAGAAAAAACACACAAAATTCCAGAGAAGTCCCACAAAACTCCCTAAATCATTTCAAAACCCTACCAATTCACAGGAATGTCCCACAAAATCTCTACCAATTCCCAGAACATCCCACAAAAATCTCACAAAAATCCCTAAATCTTCTGAAAACTCGACCAAATTCCAGAAACGCCCCATAAAATCAGCAGAGTTTCCCACAAAATTCAAGAAAAAACACCACAAATTTCCATAAACCTTTTCAAAATACCACAAAATTCTTGAAAAGCCCCAACAAATTCCAGAAACATCCCACAAAATCTCCTCAATATCCAACAAAATCCCAGAAAAATCACACAAAATTCCCTAAATCTTCTCAAAACACGGCCAAAATCCACAAAAATCCCACAGAATCTCCACAAATTCCCACAGAATACATGAAAAATCCCTGATAATTTGTCAGTTCTCTACAGAATCTCACCAAATTCCTAAAAAGTCCCTCAAAGTTCCACAAACATCCCACAAAATCTCCCCAGTATCCAACAAAACTCCAGGAAAAATCCCACAAAATAACCTAAATCTTCTCAAAACTCTACCAAATTCCAGAAAAATCCCACCAAATCTCCACAAATTCCCACAGAATACATGAAAAATCCCTGATAATTCGTCAGTTCTCTACAGAATCTCACCAAATTCCAGAAAAGTCCCTCAAAGTTCCACAAACATCCCACAAAAATCTCACAAAAATCCCTAACACTTCTGAAAACTCGACCAAATTCCAGAAACGCCCCATAAAATCAGCACAGTTTCCCACAAAATTCCAGAAAAAACACCATAAAATTCCCTAAACCTTTTCAAAACACCAAAAAATTCTTGAAAAGCCCCACCAAATTCCAGAAACATCCCACAAAATGTCCTCAATATCCAACAAAATCCCAGAAAAATCAACCAAAATTCCCTAAATCTTCTCAAAACATAACCAAAATTCCAGAAAAATCCCACCAAATCTCCACAAATTCCCAGAGAATACATGAAAAATCCCTGATAATTCGTCAGTTCTCTACAGAATCTCACCAAATTCCAGAAAAGTCCCTCAAAGTTCCACAAACATCCCACAAAATCTCCTCAATATCCAACAAAATCCCAGAAAAATCACACAAAATTCCCTAAATCTTCTCAAAACACGACCAAATTCTAGAAAAATATCCCACCAAATCTCCACAAAATCCCACAGAATACATGAAAAATCCCTCAAGATCCCTAAATCGCCTCAATATCCCACAAAATCACACAAAAATCACCCAAAACCTCCATAAGTTTCCACAAAATCTAAGAAAAATTCCTCAAAATACTTCAAGTCTCCTCCGAATCCCACACAATTCCAGAAAAACCCCACAAAATTCCTGAGAAGTCCCACAAAACTCCCTAAATCATTTCAAAACCCTACCAATTCACAGGAATGTCCCACAAAATCTCTACCAATTCCCAGAACATCCCACAAAAATCTCACAAAAATCCCTAAATCTTCTGAAAACTCGACCAAATTCCAGAAACGCCCCATAAAATCAGCACAGTTTCCCACAAAATTCAAGAAAAAACACCACAAAATTCCCTAAATCTTTTCAAAATACCATGAAATTCTTGAAAATCCCCACCAAATTCCAGAAACATCCCACAAAATGACCTCAATATCCAACAAAATCCCAGAAAAATCACACAAATTTCCCTAAATCTTCTCAAAACTCTACCAAATTCCAGAAAAATCCCACCAAATCTCCACAAATTCCCACAGAATACATGAAAAATCCCTGATAATTTGTCAGTTCTCTACAGAATCTCACCAAATTCCAGAAAAGTCCCTCAAAGTTCCACAAACCACCCACAAAATCTCCCCAATATCCAACAAAATTCCAGGAAAAATCCCACAAAATTCCCTAAATCTTCTCAAAACACGACCAAATTCTAGAAAAATATCCCACCAAATCTACACAAATTCCCACAAAATACATGAAAAATCCCTCAAGATCCCTAAATCGCCTCAATATCCCACAAAATCACACAAAAATCACACAAAACCTCCACAAGTTTCCAGAAAATCTAAGAAAAATTCCTCAAAATTCTTCAAGTCTCCTCAAAATCCCACACAATTCCAGAAAAAACACACAAAATTCCAGAGAAGTCCCACAAAACTCCCTAAATCATTTCAAAACCCTACCAATTCACAGGAATGTCCCACAAAATCTCCACCAATTCCCAGAACATCCCACAGAAATCCCACAAAAATCCCTAAATCTTCTGAAAACTCGACCAAATTCCAGAAACGCCCCATAAAATCAGCACAGTTTCCCACAAAATTCAAGAAAAAACACCACAAATTTCCATAAACCTTTTCAAAATACCACAAAATTCTTGAAAAGCCCCAACAAATTCCAGAAACATCCCACAAAATCTCCTCAATATCCAACAAAATCCCAGAAAAATCACACAAAATTCCCTAAATCTTCTCAAAACACGGCCAAAATCCACAAAAATCCCACAGAATCTCCACAAATTCCCACAGAATACATGAAAAATCCCTGATAATTTGTCAGTTCTCTACAGAATCTCACCAAATTCCTAAAAAGTCCCTCAAAGTTCCACAAACATCCCACAAAATCTCCCCAGTATCCAACAAAACTCCAGGAAAAATCCCACAAAATAACCTAAATCTTCTCAAAACTCTACCAAATTCCAGAAAAATCCCACCAAATCTCCACAAATTCCCACAGAATACATGAAAAATCCCTGATAATTCGTCAGTTCTCTACAGAATCTCACCAAATTCCAGAAAAGTCCCTCAAAGTTCCACAAACATCCCACAAAAATCTCACAAAAATCCCTAACACTTCTGAAAACTCGACCAAATTCCAGAAACGCCCCATAAAATCAGCACAGTTTCCCACAAAATTCCAGAAAAAACACCATAAAATTCCCTAAACCTTTTCAAAACACCAAAAAATTCTTGAAAAGCCCCACCAAATTCCAGAAACATCCCACAAAATGTCCTCAATATCCAACAAAATCCCAGAAAAATCAACCAAAATTCCCTAAATCTTCTCAAAACATAACCAAAATTCCAGAAAAATCCCACCAAATCTCCACAAATTCCCAGAGAATACATGAAAAATCCCTGATAATTCGTCAGTTCTCTACAGAATCTCACCAAATTCCAGAAAAGTCCCTCATAGTTCCACAAACATCCCACAAAATCTCCTCAATATCCAACAAAATCCCAGAAAAATCACACAAAATTCCCTAAATCTTCTCAAAACACGACCAAATTCTAGAAAAATATCCCACCAAATCTCCACAAAATCCCACAGAATACATGAAAAATCCCTCAAGATCCCTAAATCGCCTCAATATCCCACAAAATCACACAAAAATCACCCAAAACCTCCATAAGTTTCCACAAAATCTAAGAAAAATTCCTCAAAATACTTCAAGTCTCCTCCTAATCCCACACAATTCCAGAAAAACCCCACAAAATTCCTGAGAAGTCCCACAAAACTCCCTAAATCATTTCAAAACCCTACCAATTCACAGGAATGTCCCACAAAATCTCTACCAATTCCCAGAACATCCCACAAAAATCTCACAAAAATCCCTAAATCTTCTGAAAACTCGACCAAATTCCAGAAACGCCCCATAAAATCAGCACAGTTTCCCACAAAATTCAAGAAAAAACACCACAAAATTCCCTAAATCTTTTCAAAATACCATGAAATTCTTGAAAATCCCCACCAAATTCCAGAAACATCCCACAAAATGACCTCAATATCCAACAAAATCCCAGAAAAATCACACAAATTTCCCTAAATCTTCTCAAAACTCTACCAAATTCCAGAAAAATCCCACCAAATCTCCACAAATTCCCACAGAATACATGAAAAATCCCTGATAATTTGTCAGTTCTCTACAGAATCTCACCAAATTCCAGAAAAGTCCCTCAAAGTTCCACAAACCACCCACAAAATCTCCCCAATATCCAACAAAATTCCAGGAAAAATCCCACAAAATTCCCTAAATCTTCTCAAAACACGACCAAATTCTAGAAAAATATCCCACCAAATCTACACAAATTCCCACAAAATACATGAAAAATCCCTCAAGATCCCTAAATCGCCTCAATATCCCACAAAATCACACAAAAATCACACAAAACCTCCACAAGTTTCCAGAAAATCTAAGAAAAATTCCTCAAAATTCTTCAAGTCTCCTCAAAATCCCACACAATTCCAGAAAAAACACACAAAATTCCAGAGAAGTCCCACAAAACTCCCTAAATCATTTCAAAACCCTACCAATTCACAGGAATGTCCCACAAAATCTCCACCAATTCCCAGAACATCCCACAGAAATCCCACAAAAATCCCTAAATCTTCTGAAAACTCGACCAAATTCCAGAAACGCCCCATAAAATCAGCACAGTTTCCCACAAAATTCAAGAAAAAACACCACAAAATTCCCTAAACCTTTTCAAAATACCACAAAATTCTTGAAAAGCCCCACCAAATTCCCGAAACATCCCACAAAATGTCCTCAATATCCAACAAAATCCCAGAAAAGTCCCACAAAATTCCCTAAATCTTCTCAAAACACGGCCAAAATCCACAAAAATCCCACCGAATCTCCACAAATTCCCACAGAATACATGAAAAATCCCTGATAATTCGTCAGTTCTCTACAGAATCTCACCAAATTCTAGAAAAGTCCCTCAAAGTTCCACAAACATCCCACAAAATCTCCCCAGTATCCAACAAAATTCCAGGAAAAATCCCACAAAATTCCCTAAATCTTCTCAAAACTCTACCAAATTCCAGAAAAATCCCACCAAATCTCCACAAATTCCCACAGAATACATGAAAAATCCCTGATAATTCGTCAGTTCTCTACAGAATCTCACCAAATTCCAGAAAAGTCCCTCAAAGTTCCACAAACATCCCACAAAAATCTCACAAAAATCCCTAACACTTCTGAAAAGTCTACCAAATTCCAGAAACGCCCCATGAAATCAGCACAGTTTCCCACAAAATTCAAGAAAAAACACCACAAAATTCCCTAAATCTTCTCAAAATACCACAAAATTCTTGAAAAGCCCCACCAAATTCCAGAAACATCCCACAAAATTTCCTCAATACCCAACAAAATCCCAGAAAAATCACACAAAATTCCCTAAATCTTCTCAAAACACGGCCAAAATCCACAAAAATCCCACCAAATCTCCACAAATTCCCACAGAATACATGAAAAATCCCTGATAATTTGTCAGTTCTCTACAGAATCTCACCAAATTCCAGAAAAGTCCCTCAAAGTTCCACAAACATCCCACAAAATCTCCTCAATATCCCACAAAATTCAAGAAAAATCACACAAAATTCCCTAAATCTTCTCAAAACACAACCAAATTCTAGAAAAATATCCCACCAAATCTCCACAAATTCCCACAAAATACATGAAAAATCCCTCAAGATCCCTAAATCGCCTCAATATCCCAAAAAATTCCACAAATATCCCACAAAACCTCCACAAGTTTCCACAAAATCTAAGAAAAATTCCTCAAAAGTCTTCAAGTCTCCTCAAAACCACACAAAGTCCTTGAAAAGGCCCACCAAATTCCAGTAAAATCCCACAGATTCTCCACAAATTCCCACAAAATCTAAAACAAATTCCTCAAAATTCTTCAAGTCTCCTCAGAATCCCACACAATTCCATAGAAAACACACAAAATTCCAGAGAAGTCCCACAAAACTCCCTAAATCATTTCAAAACCCTACCAATTCACAGGAATGTCCCACAAAATCTCCACCAATTCCCAGAACATCCCACAAAAATCTCACAAAAATCCCTAACACTTCTGAAAACTCGACCAAATTCCAGAAACGCCCCATAAAATCAGCACAGTTTCCCACAAAATTCAAGAAAAAACACCACAAAATTCCCTAAATCTTCTCAAAACACAACCAAATTCTAGAAAAATATCCCACCAAATCTCCACAAATTCCCACAAAATACATGAGAAATCCCTCAAGATCCCTAAATCGCCTCAATATCCCACAAAATCACACAAAAATCCCACAAAACCTCCACAAGTTTCCACAAAATCTAAGAAAAATTCCTCAAAATTCTTCAAGTCTCCTCAAAACCACACAATTCCAGAAAAACCCCACAAAATTCCAGAGAAGTCCCACAAAACTCCCTAAATCATTTCAAAACCCTACCAATTCACAGGAATGTCCCACAAAATCTCCACCAATTCCCAGAACATCCCACAGAAATCCCACAAAAATCCCTAAATCTTCTGAAAACTCGACCAAATTCCAGAAACGCCCCATAAAATCAGCACAGTTTCCCACAAAATTCAAGAAAAAACACCACAAAATTCCCTAAATCTTCTCAAAACACAACCAAATTCTAGAAAAATATCCCACCGAATCTCCACAAATTCCCACAAAATACATGAGAAATCCCTCAAGATCCCTAAATCGCCTCAATATCCCACAAAATCACACAAAAATGACACAAAAACCTCCACAAGTTTCCACAAAATCTAAGAAAAATTCCTCAAAATTCTTCAAGTCTCCTCAGAATCCCACACAATTCCAGAAAAAACACACAAAATTCCAGAGAAGTCCCACAAAACACCCTAAATCATTTCAAACGCTACCAATTCACAGGAATGTCCCACAAAATCTCCACCAATTCCCAGAACATCCCACAAAAATCCCACAAAAATCCCTAAATCTTCTGAAAACTCGACCAAATTCCAGAAACGCCCCATAAAATCAGCACAGTTTCCCACAAAATTCAAGAAAAAACACCACAAAATTCCCTAAATCTTTTCAAAATACCACAAAATTCTTGAAAAGCCCCACCAAATTCCCGAAACATCCCACAAAATGTCCTCAATATCCAACAAAATCCCAGAAAAATCACACAAAATTCCCTAAATCTTCTCAAAACACGGCCAAAATCCACAAAAATCCCACCGAATCTCCACAAATTCCCACAGAATACATGAAAAATCCCTGATAATTCGTCAGTTCTCTACAGAATCTCACCAAATTCTAGAAAAGTCCCTCAAAGTTCCACAAACATCCCACAAAATCTCCCCAGTATCCAACAAAATTCCAGGAAAAATCCCACAAAATTCCCTAAATCTTCTCAAAACTCTACCAAATTCCAGAAAAATCCCACCAAATCTCCACAAATTCCCACAGAATACATGAAAAATCCCTGATAATTCGTCAGTTCTCTACAGAATCTCACCAAATTCCAGAAAAGTCCCTCAAAGTTCCACAAACATCCCACAAAAATCTCACAAAAATCCCTAACACTTCTGAAAAGTCTACCAAATTCCAGAAACGCCCCATGAAATCAGCACAGTTTCCCACAAAATTCAAGAAAAAACACCACAAAATTCCCTAAATCTTTTCAAAATGCCACAAAATTATTGAAAAGCCCCACCAAATTCCACAAACATCCCACAAAATCTCCTCAATATCCAACAAAATTCAAGAAAAATCCCACAAAATTCTCTAAATCTTCTCAAAACACGGCCAAAATCCTCAAAAATCCCACCGAATCTCCACAAATTCCCACAGAATACATGAAAAATCCCTGATAATTCGTCAGTTCTCTACAGAATCTCACCAAATTCCAGAAAAGTCCCTCAAAGTTCCACAAACATCCCACAAAATCTCCCCAGTATCCAACAAAATTCCAGGAAAAATCCCACAAAATTCTCTAAATCTTCTCAAAACACGACCAAAATCCTCAAAAATCCCACCGAATCTCCACAAATTCCCACAGAATACATGAAAAATCCCTGATAATTCGTCAGTTCTCTACAGAATCTCACCAAATTCCAGAAAAGTCCCTCAAAGTTCCACAAACATCCCACAAAATGTCCTCAATATCCAACAAAATCCCAGAAAAATCACAGAAAATTCCCTAAATTTTCTCAAAACACGGCCAAAATCCTCAAAAATCCCACCGAATCTCCACAAATTCCCACAGAATACATGAAAAATCCCTGATAATTTGTCAGTTCTCTACAGAATCTCACCAAATTCCAGAAAAGTCCCTCAAAGTTCCACAAAACACCCACAAAATCTCCCCAGTATCCAACAAAATTCCAGGAAAAATCCCACAAAATTCCCTAAATCTTCTCAAAACACGACCAAATTCTAGAAAAATATCCCACCAAATCTACACAAATTCCCACAAAATACATGAAAAATCCCTCAAGATCCCTAAATCGCCTCAATATCCCACAAAATCCCACAAAAATCACACAAAACCTCCACAAGTTTCCACAAAATCTAAGAAAAATTCCTCAAAATTCTTCAAGTCTCCTCAAAACCACACAAAGTTCGTGAAAAGGCCCACCAAATTCCAGAAAAAACCCACAGAATCTCCACAAATTCCCACAAAAATCTAAATCAAATTCCTCAAAATTCTTCAAGTCTCCTCAGAATCCCACCCAATTCCAGAAAAAACACACAAAATTCCAGAGAAGTCCCACAAAACTCCCTAAATCATTTCAAAACCCTACCAATTCACAGGAATGTCCCACAAAATCTCTACCAATTCCCAGAACATCCCACAAAAATCTCACAAAAATCCCTAAATCTTCTGAAAACTCGACCAAATTCCAGAAACGCCCCATAAAATCAGCACAGTTTCCCACAAAATTCAAGAAAAAACACCACAAAATTCCCTAAACCTTTTCAAAATACCACAAAATTCTTGAAAAGCCCCACCAAATTCCAGAAACATCCCACAAAATGTCCTCAATATCCAACAAAATCCCAGAAAAATCACACAAAATTCCCTAAATCTTCTCAAAACACGGCCAAAATCCACAAAAATCCCACCGAATCTCCACAAATTCCCACAGAATACATGAAAAATCCCTGATAATTCGTCAGTTCTCTACAGAATCTCACCAAATTCTAGAAAAGTCCCTCAAAGTTCCACAAACATCCCACAAAATCTCCCCAGTATCCAACAAAATTCCAGGAAAAATCCCACAAAATTCCCTAAATCTTCTCAAAACTCTACCAAATTCTAGAAAAATATCCCACCAAATCTCCACAAATTCCCACAGAATACATGAAAAATCCCTGATAATTCGTCAGTTCTCTACAGAATCTCACCAAATACCAGAAAAGTCCCCCAAAGTTCCATAAGCCTCCAACAAAATCTCCCTAATATCCAACAAAATTCCAGGAAAAATCTCACACAATTCCCTAAATCTTCTGAAAACTTGACCAAATTCCAGAAACGCCCCATAAAATCAGCACAGTTTCCCACAAAATTCAAGAAAAAACACCACAAAATTCCCTAAATCTTCTCAAAACACAACCAAATTCTAGAAAAATATCCCACCAAATCTCCACAAATTCCCACAAAATATATGAGAAATCCATCAAGATCCCTAAATCGCCTCAATATCCCACAAAATCACACAAAAATCACACAAAACCTCCACAAGTTTCCACAAAATCTAAGAAAAATTCCTCAAAATTCTTCAAGTCTCCTCAAAACCACACAAACTTCGTGAAAAGGCCCACCAAATTCCAAAAAAATCCCACAGAATCTCCACAAATTCCCACAAAAATCTAAATCAAATTCCTCAAAATTCTTCAAGTCTCCTCAGAATCCCACACAATTCCAGAAAAACCCCACCAAATTCCAGAGAAGTCTCACAAAACTCCCTAAATCATTTCAAAACCCTACCAATTCACAGGAATGTCCCACAAAATCTCTACCAATTCCCAGAACATCCCACAAAAATCTCACAAAAATCCCTAAATCTTCTGAAAACTCGACCAAATTCCAGAAACGCCCCATAAAATCAGCACAGTTTCCCACAAAATTCAAGAAAAAACACCACAAAATTCCCTAAATCTTCTCAAAATACCACAAAATTCTTGAAAAGCCCCACCAAATTCCAGAAACATCCCACAAAATTTCCTCAATACCCAACAAAATCCCAGAAAAATCACACAAAATTCCCTAAATCTTCTCAAAACACGGCCAAAATCCACAAAAATCCCACCAAATCTCCACAAATTCCCACAGAATACATGAAAAATCCCTGATAATTTGTCAGTTCTCTACAGAATCTCACCAAATTCCAGAAAAGTCCCTCAAAGTTCCACAAACATCCCACAAAATCTCCTCAATATCCCACAAAATTCAAGAAAAATCACACAAAATTCCCTAAATCTTCTCAAAACACAACCAAATTCTAGAAAAATATCCCACCAAATCTCCACAAATTCCCACAAAATACATGAAAAATCCCTCAAGATCCCTAAATAGCCTCAATATCCCAAAAAATTCCACAAATATCCCAAAAAACCTCCACAAGTTTCCACAAAATCTAAGAAAAATTCCTCAAAAGTCTTCAAGTCTCCTCAAAACCACACAAAGTCCTTGAAAAGGCCCACCAAATTCCAGTAAAATCCCACAGATTCTCCACAAATTCCCACAAAATCTAAAACAAATTCCTCAAAATTCTTCAAGTCTCCTCAGAATCCCACACAATTCCATAGAAAACACACAAAATTCCAGAGAAGTCCCACAAAACTCCCTAAATCATTTCAAAACCCTACCAATTCACAGGAATGTCCCACAAAATCTCCACCAATTCCCAGAACATCCCACAAAAATCTCACAAAAATCCCTAACACTTCTGAAAACTCGACCAAATTCCAGAAACGCCCCATAAAATCAGCACAGTTTCCCACAAAATTCAAGAAAAAACACCACAAAATTCCCTAAATCTTCTCAAAACACAACCAAATTCTAGAAAAATATCCCACCAAATCTCCACAAATTCCCACAAAATACATGAGAAATCCCTCAAGATCCCTAAATCGCCTCAATATCCCACAAAATCACACAAAAATCCCACAAAACCAACACAAGTTTCCACAAAATCTAAGAAAAATTCCTCAAAATTCTTCAAGTCTCCTCAAAACCACACAATTCCAGAAAAACCCCACAAAATTCCAGAGAAGTCCCACAAAACTCCCTAAATCATTTCAAAACCCTACCAATTCACAGGAATGTCCCACAAAATCTCCACCAATTCCCAGAACATCCCACAGAAATCCCACAAAAATCCCTAAATCTTCTGAAAACTCGACCAAATTCCAGAAACGCCCCATAAAATCAGCACAGTTTCCCACAAAATTCAAGAAAAAACACCACAAAATTCCCTAAATCTTCTCAAAACACAACCAAATTCTAGAAAAATATCCCACCGAATCTCCACAAATTCCCACAAAATACATGAGAAATCCCTCAAGATCCCTAAATCGCCTCAATATCCCACAAAATCACACAAAAATCACACAAAACCTCCACAAGTTTCCACAAAATCTAAGAAAAATTCCTCAAAATTCTTCAAGTCTCCTCAGAATCCCACACAATTCCAGAAAAAACACACAAAATTCCAGAGAAGTCCCACAAAACTCCCTAAATCATTTCAAACCCTACCAATTCACAGGAATGTCCCACAAAATCTCCACCAATTCCCAGAACATCCCACAAAAATCCCACAAAAATCCCTAAATCTTCTGAAAACTTGACCAAATTCCAGAAACGCCCCATAAAATCAGCACAGTTTCCCACAAAATTCAAGAAAAAACACCACAAAATTCCCTAAATCTTTTCAAAATACCACAAAATTCTTGAAAAGCCCCACCAAATTCCAGAAACATCCCACAAAATGTCCTCAATATCCAACAAAATCCCAGAAAAATCACACAAAATTCCCTAAATCTTCTCAAAACACGGCCAAAATCCACAAAAATCCCACCGAATCTCCACAAATTCCCACAGAATACATGAAAAATCCCTGATAATTCGTCAGTTCTCTACAGAATCTCACCAAATTCTAGAAAAGTCCCTCAAAGTTCCACAAACATCCCACAAAATCTCCCCAGTATCCAACAAAATTCCAGGAAAAATCCCACAAAATTCCCTAAATCTTCTCAAAACTCTACCAAATTCCAGAAAAATCCCACCAAATCTCCACAAATTCCCACAGAATACATGAAAAATCCCTGATAATTCGTCAGTTCTCTACAGAATCTCACCAAATTCCAGAAAAGTCCCTCAAAGTTCCACAAACATCCCACAAAATGTCCTCAATATCCAACAAAATCCCAGAAAAATCACAGAAAATTCCCTAAATTTTCTCAAAACACGGCCAAAATCCTCAAAAATCCCACCGAATCTCCACAAATTCCCACAGAATACATGAAAAATCCCTGATAATTTGTCAGTTCTCTACAGAATCTCACCAAATTCCAGAAAAGTCCCTCAAAGTTCCACAAAACACCCACAAAATCTCCCCAGTATCCAACAAAATTCCAGGAAAAATCCCACAAAATTCCCTAAATCTTCTCAAAACACGACCAAATTCTAGAAAAATATCCCACCAAATCTACACAAATTCCCACAAAATACATGAAAAATCCCTCAAGATCCCTAAATCGCCTCAATATCCCACAAAATCCCACAAAAATCACACAAAACCTCCACAAGTTTCCACAAAATCTAAGAAAAATTCCTCAAAATTCTTCAAGTCTCCTCAAAACCACACAAAGTTCGTGAAAAGGCCCACCAAATTCCAGAAAAAACCCACAGAATCTCCACAAATTCCCACAAAAATCTAAATCAAATTCCTCAAAATTCTTCAAGTCTCCTCAGAATCCCACCCAATTCCAGAAAAAACACACAAAATTCCAGAGAAGTCCCACAAAACTCCCTAAATCATTTCAAAACCCTACCAATTCACAGGAATGTCCCACAAAATCTCTACCAATTCCCAGAACATCCCACAAAAATCTCACAAAAATCCCTAAATCTTCTGAAAACTCGACCAAATTCCAGAAACGCCCCATAAAATCAGCACAGTTTCCCACAAAATTCAAGAAAAAACACCACAAAATTCCCTAAACCTTTTCAAAATACCACAAAATTCTTGAAAAGCCCCACCAAATTCCAGAAACATCCCACAAAATGTCCTCAATATCCAACAAAATCCCAGAAAAATCACACAAAATTCCCTAAATCTTCTCAAAACACGGCCAAAATCCACAAAAATCCCACCGAATCTCCACAAATTCCCACAGAATACATGAAAAATCCCTGATAATTCGTCAGTTCTCTACAGAATCTCACCAAATTCTAGAAAAGTCCCTCAAAGTTCCACAAACATCCCACAAAATCTCCCCAGTATCCAACAAAATTCCAGGAAAAATCCCACAAAATTCCCTAAATCTTCTCAAAACTCTACCAAATTCTAGAAAAATATCCCACCAAATCTCCACAAATTCCCACAGAATACATGAAAAATCCCTGATAATTCGTCAGTTCTCTACAGAATCTCACCAAATACCAGAAAAGTCCCCCAAAGTTCCATAAGCCTCCAACAAAATCTCCCTAATATCCAACAAAATTCCAGGAAAAATCTCACACAATTCCCTAAATCTTCTGAAAACTTGACCAAATTCCAGAAACGCCCCATAAAATCAGCACAGTTTCCCACAAAATTCAAGAAAAAACACCACAAAATTCCCTAAATCTTCTCAAAACACAACCAAATTCTAGAAAAATATCCCACCAAATCTCCACAAATTCCCACAAAATATATGAGAAATCCATCAAGATCCCTAAATCGCCTCAATATCCCACAAAACCACACAAAAATCACACAAAACCTCCACAAGTTTCCACAAAATCTAAGAAAAATTCCTCAAAATTCTTCAAGTCTCCTCAAAACCACACAAACTTCGTGAAAAGGCCCACCAAATTCCAAAAAAATCCCACAGAATCTCCACAAATTCCCACAAAAATCTAAATCAAATTCCTCAAAATTCTTCAAGTCTCCTCAGAATCCCACACAATTCCAGAAAAACCCCACCAAATTCCAGAGAAGTCTCACAAAACTCCCTAAATCATTTCAAAACCCTACCAATTCACAGGAATGTCCCACAAAATCTCTACCAATTCCCAGAACATCCCACAAAAATCTCACAAAAATCCCTAAATCTTCTGAAAACTCGACCAAATTCCAGAAACGCCCCATAAAATCAGCACAGTTTCCCACAAAATTCAAGAAAAAACACCACAAAATTCCCTAAATCTTCTCAAAATACCACAAAATTCTTGAAAAGCCCCACCAAATTCCAGAAACATCCCACAAAATTTCCTCAATACCCAACAAAATCCCAGAAAAATCACACAAAATTCCCTAAATCTTCTCAAAACACGGCCAAAATCCACAAAAATCCCACCAAATCTCCACAAATTCCCACAGAATACATGAAAAATCCCTGATAATTTGTCAGTTCTCTACAGAATCTCACCAAATTCCAGAAAAGTCCCTCAAAGTTCCACAAACATCCCACAAAATCTCCTCAATATCCCACAAAATTCAAGAAAAATCACACAAAATTCCCTAAATCTTCTCAAAACACAACCAAATTCTAGAAAAATATCCCACCAAATCTCCACAAATTCCCACAAAATACATGAAAAATCCCTCAAGATCCCTAAATCGCCTCAATATCCCAAAAAATTCCACAAATATCCCACAAAACCTCCACAAGTTTCCACAAAATCTAAGAAAAATTCCTCAAAAGTCTTCAAGTCTCCTCAAAACCACACAAAGTCCTTGAAAAGGCCCACCAAATTCCAGTAAAATCCCACAGATTCTCCACAAATTCCCACAAAATCTAAAACAAATTCCTCAAAATTCTTCAAGTCTCCTCAGAATCCCACACAATTCCATAGAAAACACACAAAATTCCAGAGAAGTCCCACAAAACTCCCTAAATCATTTCAAAACCCTACCAATTCACAGGAATGTCCCACAAAATCTCCACCAATTCCCAGAACATCCCACAAAAATCTCACAAAAATCCCTAACACTTCTGAAAACTCGACCAAATTCCAGAAACGCCCCATAAAATCAGCACAGTTTCCCACAAAATTCAAGAAAAAACACCACAAAATTCCCTAAATCTTCTCAAAACACAACCAAATTCTAGAAAAATATCCCACCAAATCTCCACAAATTCCCACAAAATACATGAGAAATCCCTCAAGATCCCTAAATCGCCTCAATATCCCACAAAATCACACAAAAATCCCACAAAACCTCCACAAGTTTCCACAAAATCTAAGAAAAATTCCTCAAAATTCTTCAAGTCTCCTCAAAACCACACAATTCCAGAAAAACCCCACAAAATTCCAGAGAAGTCCCACAAAACTCCCTAAATCATTTCAAAACCCTACCAATTCACAGGAATGTCCCACAAAATCTCCACCAATTCCCAGAACATCCCACAGAAATCCCACAAAAATCCCTAAATCTTCTGAAAACTCGACCAAATTCCAGAAACGCCCCATAAAATCAGCACAGTTTCCCACAAAATTCAAGAAAAAACACCACAAAATTCCCTAAATCTTCTCAAAACACAACCAAATTCTAGAAAAATATCCCACCGAATCTCCACAAATTCCCACAAAATACATGAGAAATCCCTCAAGATCCCTAAATCGCCTCAATATCCCACAAAATCACACAAAAATCACACAAAACCTCCACAAGTTTCCACAAAATCTAAGAAAAATTCCTCAAAATTCTTCAAGTCTCCTCAGAATCCCACACAATTCCAGAAAAAACACACAAAATTCCAGAGAAGTCCCACAAAACTCCCTAAATCATTTCAAACCCTACCAATTCACAGGAATGTCCCACAAAATCTCCACCAATTCCCAGAACATCCCACAAAAATCCCACAAAAATCCCTAAATCTTCTGAAAACTCGACCAAATTCCAGAAACGCCCCATAAAATCAGCACAGTTTCCCACAAAATTCAAGAAAAAACACCACAAAATTCCCTAAATCTTCTCAAAACACGGCCAAAATCCACAAAAATCCCACCGAATCTCCACAAATTCCCACAGAATACATGAAAAATCCCTGATAATTCGTCAGTTCTCTACAGAATCTCACCAAATTCTAGAAAAGTCCCTCAAAGTTCCACAAACATCCCACAAAATCTCCCCAGTATCCAACAAAATTCCAGGAAAAATCCCACAAAATTCCCTAAATCTTCTCAAAACTCTACCAAATTCCAGAAAAATCCCACCAAATCTCCACAAATTCCCACAGAATACATGAAAAATCCCTGATAATTCGTCAGTTCTCTACAGAATCTCACCAAATTCCAGAAAAGTCCCTCAAAGTTCCACAAACATCCCACAAAAATCTCACAAAAATCCCTAACACTTCTGAAAAGTCTACCAAATTCCAGAAACGCCCCATGAAATCAGCACAGTTTCCCACAAAATTCAAGAAAAAACACCACAAAATTCCCTAAATCTTTTCAAAATGCCACAAAATTATTGAAAAGCCCCACCAAATTCCACAAACATCCCACAAAATCTCCTCAATATCCAACAAAATTCAAGAAAAATCCCACAAAATTCTCTAAATCTTCTCAAAACACGGCCAAAATCCTCAAAAATCCCACCGAATCTCCACAAATTCCCACAGAATACATGAAAAATCCCTGATAATTCGTCAGTTCTCTACAGAATCTCACCAAATTCCAGAAAAGTCCCTCAAAGTTCCACAAACATCCCACAAAATCTCCCCAGTATCCAACAAAATTCCAGGAAAAATCCCACAAAATTCTCTAAATCTTCTCAAAACACGACCAAAATCCTCAAAAATCCCACCGAATCTCCACAAATTCCCACAGAATACATGAAAAATCCCTGATAATTCGTCAGTTCTCTACAGAATCTCACCAAATTCCAGAAAAGTCCCTCAAAGTTCCACAAACATCCCACAAAATGTCCTCAATATCCAACAAAATCCCAGAAAAATCACAGAAAATTCCCTAAATTTTCTCAAAACACGGCCAAAATCCTCAAAAATCCCACCGAATCTCCACAAATTCCCACAGAATACATGAAAAATCCCTGATAATTTGTCAGTTCTCTACAGAATCTCACCAAATTCCAGAAAAGTCCCTCAAAGTTCCACAAAACACCCACAAAATCTCCCCAGTATCCAACAAAATTCCAGGAAAAATCCCACAAAATTCCCTAAATCTTCTCAAAACACGACCAAATTCGAGAAAAATATCCCACCAAATCTACAGAAATTCCCACAAAATACATGAAAAATCCCTCAAGATCCCTAAATCGCCTCAATATCCCACAAAATCCCACAAAAATCACACAAAACCTCCACAAGTTTCCACAAAATCTAAGAAAAATTCCTCAAAATTATTCAAGTCTCCTCAAAACCACACAAAGTTCGTGAAAATGCCCACCAAATTCCAGAAAAAACCCACAGAATCTCCACAAATTCCCACAAAAATCTAAATCAAATTCCTCAAAATTCTTCAAGTCTCCTCAGAATCCCACCCAATTCCAGAAAAAACACACAAAATTCCAGAGAAGTCCCACAAAACTCCCTAAATCATTTCAAAACCCTACCAATTCACAGGAATGTCCCACAAAATCTCTACCAATTCCCAGAACATCCCACAAAAATCTCACAAAAATCCCTAAATCTTCTGAAAACTCGACCAAATTCCAGAAACGCCCCATAAAATCAGCACAGTTTCCCACAAAATTCAAGAAAAAACACCACAAAATTCCCTAAACCTTTTCAAAATACCACAAAATTCTTGAAAAGCCCCACCAAATTCCAGAAACATCCCACAAAATGTCCTCAATATCCAACAAAATCCCAGAAAAATCACACAAAATTCCCTAAATCTTCTCAAAACACGGCCAAAATCCACAAAAATCCCACCGAATCTCCACAAATTCCCACAGAATACATGAAAAATCCCTGATAATTCGTCAGTTCTCTACAGAATCTCACCAAATTCTAGAAAAGTCCCTCAAAGTTCCACAAACATCCCACAAAATCTCCCCAGTATCCAACAAAATTCCAGGAAAAATCCCACAAAATTCCCTAAATCTTCTCAAAACTCTACCAAATTCTAGAAAAATATCCCACCAAATCTCCACAAATTCCCACAGAATACATGAAAAATCCCTGATAATTCGTCAGTTCTCTACAGAATCTCACCAAATACCAGAAAAGTCCCCCAAAGTTCCATAAGCCTCCAACAAAATCTCCCTAATATCCAACAAAATTCCAGGAAAAATCTCACACAATTCCCTAAATCTTCTGAAAACTTGACCAAATTCCAGAAACGCCCCATAAAATCAGCACAGTTTCCCACAAAATTCAAGAAAAAACACCACAAAATTCCCTAAACCTTTTCAAAATACCACAAAATTCTAGAAAATTATCCCACCAAATCTCCACAAATTCCCACAAAATAAATGAGAAATCCCTCAAGATCCCTAAATCGCCTCAATATCCCACAAAATCACACAAAAATCACACAAAACCTCTACAAGTTTCCACAAAATCTAAGAAAAATTCCTCAAAATTCTTCAAGTCTCCTCAAAACCACACAAACTTCGTGAAAAGGCCCACCAAATTCCAAAAAAATCCCACAGAATCTCCACAAATTCTCACAAAAATCTAAATCAAATTCCTCAAAATTCTTCAAGTCTCCTCAGAATCCCACACAATTCCAGAAAAACCCCACCAAATTCCAGAGAAGTCTCACAAAACTCCCTAAATCATTTCAAAACCCTACCAATTCACAGGAATGTCCCACAAAATCTCTACCAATTCCCAGAACATCCCACAAAAATCTCACAAAAATCCCTAAATCTTCTGAAAACTCGACCAAATTCCAGAAACGCCCCATAAAATCAGCACAGTTTCCCACAAAATTCAAGAAAAAACACCACAAAATTCCCTAAATCTTCTCAAAACACGACCAAATTCTAGAAAAATATCCCACCAAATCTCCAGAAATTCCCACAAAATATATGAGAAATCCATCAAGATCCCGAAATCGCCTCAATATCCCACAAAATCACACAAAAATCACACAAAACCTCCACAAGTTTCCACAAAATCTAAGAAAAATTCCTCAAAATTCTTCAAGTCTCCTCAGAATCCCACACAATTCCAGAAAAAACACACAAAATTCCAGAGAAGTCCCACAAAACTCCCTAAATCATTTCAAAACCCTACCAATTCACAGGAATGTCCCACAAAATCTCCACCAATTCCCAGAACATCCCACAAAAATCTCACAAAAATCCCTAAATCTTCTGAAAACTCAACCAAATTCCAGAAACGCCCCATAAAATCAGCAGAGTTTCCCACAAAATTCAAGAAAAAACACCACAAAATTCCCTAAACCTTTTCAAAATACCACAAAATTCTTGAAAAGCCCCACCAAATTCCAGAAACATCCCACAAAATGTCCTCAATACCCAACAAAATCCCAGAAAAGTCCCACAAAATTCCCTAAATCTTCTCAAAACACGGCCAAAATCCACAAAAATCCCACCGAATCTCCACAAATTCCCACAGAATACATGAAAAATCCCTGATAATTCGTCAGTTCTCTACAGAATCTCACCAAATTCTAGAAAAGTCCATCAAAGTTCCACAAACATCCCACAAAATCTCCCCAGTATCCAACAAAATTCCAGGAAAAATCCCACAAAATTCCCTAAATCTTCTCAAAACTCTACCAAATTCTAGAAAAATATCCCACCAAATCTCCACAAATTCCCACAGAATACATGAAAAATCCCTGATAATTCGTCAGTTCTCTACAGAATCTCACCAAATACCAGAAAAGTCCCCCAAAGTTCCATAAGCCTCCAACAAAATCTCCCTAATATCCAACAAAATTCCAGGAAAAATCTCACACAATTCCCTAAATCTTCTGAAAACTTGACCAAATTCCAGAAACGCCCCATAAAATCAGCACAGTTTCCCACAAAATTCAAGAAAAAACACCACAAAATTCCCTAAACCTTTTCAAAATACCACAAAATTCTAGAAAATTATCCCACCAAATCTCCACAAATTCCCACAAAATAAATGAGAAATCCCTCAAGATCCCTAAATCGCCTCAATATCCCACAAAATCACACAAAAATCACACAAAACCTCCACAAGTTTCCACAAAATCTAAGAAAAATTCCTCAAAATTCTTCAAGTCTCCTCAAAACCACACAAACTTCGTGAAAAGGCCCACCAAATTCCAAAAAAATCCCACAGAATCTCCACAAATTCTCACAAAAATCTAAATCAAATTCCTCAAAATTCTTCAAGTCTCCTCAGAATCCCACACAATTCCAGAAAAACCCCACCAAATTCCAGAGAAGTCTCACAAAACTCCCTAAATCATTTCAAAACCCTACCAATTCACAGGAATGTCCCACAAAATCTCTACCAATTCCCAGAACATCCCACAAAAATCTCACAAAAATCCCTAAATCTTCTGAAAACTCGACCAAATTCCAGAAACGCCCCATAAAATCAGCACAGTTTCCCACAAAATTCAAGAAAAAACACCACAAAATTCCCTAAATCTTCTCAAAACACGACCAAATTCTAGAAAAATATCCCACCAAATCTCCAGAAATTCCCACAAAATATATGAGAAATCCATCAAGATCCCGAAATCGCCTCAATATCCCACAAAATCACACAAAAATCACACAAAACCTCCACAAGTTTCCACAAAATCTAAGAAAAATTCCTCAAAATTCTTCAAGTCTCCTCAGAATCCCACACAATTCCAGAAAAAACACACAAAATTCCAGAGAAGTCCCACAAAACTCCCTAAATCATTTCAAAACCCTACCAATTCACAGGAATGTCCCACAAAATCTCCACCAATTCCCAGAACATCCCACAAAAATCTCACAAAAATCCCTAAATCTTCTGAAAACTCAACCAAATTCCAGAAACGCCCCATAAAATCAGCACAGTTTCCCACAAAATTCAAGAAAAAACACCACAAAATTCCCTAAACCTTTTCAAAATACCACAAAATTCTTGAAAAGCCACACCAAATTCCAGAAACATCCCACAAAATGTCCTCAATACCCAACAAAATCCCAGAAAAGTCCCACAAAATTCCCTAAATCTTCTCAAAACACGGCCAAAATCCACAAAAATCCCACCGAATCTCCACAAATTCCCACAGAATACATGAAAAATCCCTGATAATTCGTCAGTTCTCTACAGAATCTCACCAAATTCTAGAAAAGTCCCTCAAAGTTCCACAAACATCCCACAAAATCTCCCCAGTATCCAACAAAATTCCAGGAAAAATCCCACAAAATTCCCTAAATCTTCTCAAAACTCTACCAAATTCCAGAAAAATCCCACCAAATCTCCACAAATTCCCACAGAATACATGAAAAATCCCTGATAATTCGTCAGTTCTCTACAGAATCTCACCAAATACCAGAAAAGTCCCCCAAAGTTCCATAAGCCTCCAACAAAATCTCCCTAATATCCAACAAAATTCCAGGAAAAATCTCACACAATTCCCTAAATCTTCTGAAAACTTGACCAAATTCCAGAAACGCCCCATAAAATCAGCACAGTTTCCCACAAAATTCAAGAAAAAACACCACAAAATTCCCTAAACCTTTTCAAAATACCACAAAATTCTAGAAAATTATCCCACCAAATCTCCACAAATTCCCACAAAATAAATGAGAAATCCCTCAAGATCCCTAAATCGCCTCAATATCCCACAAAATCACACAAAAATCACACAAAACCTCCACAAGTTTCCACAAAATCTAAGAAAAATTCCTCAAAATTCTTCAAGTCTCCTCAAAACCACACAAACTTCGTGAAAAGGCCCACCAAATTCCAAAAAAATCCCACAGAATCTCCACAAATTCTCACAAAAATCTAAATCAAATTCCTCAAAATTCTTCAAGTCTCCTCAGAATCCCACACAATTCCAGAAAAACCCCACCAAATTCCAGAGAAGTCTCACAAAACTCCCTAAATCATTTCAAAACCCTACCAATTCACAGGAATGTCCCACAAAATCTCTACCAATTCCCAGAACATCCCACAAAAATCTCACAAAAATCCCTAAATCTTCTGAAAACTCGACCAAATTCCAGAAACGCCCCATAAAATCAGCACAGTTTCCCACAAAATTCAAGAAAAAACACCACAAAATTCCCTAAATCTTCTCAAAACACGACCAAATTCTAGAAAAATATCCCACCAAATCTCCACAAAATCCCACAAAATACATGAGAAATCCCTCAAGATCCCTAAATCGCCTCAATATCCCACAAAATCACACAAAAATCACACAAAACCTCCACAAGTTTCCACAAAATCTAAGAAAAATTCCTCAAAATTCTTCAAGTCTCCTCAGAATCCCACACAATTCCAGAAAAAACACACAAAATTCCCTAAACCTTTTCAAAATACCACAAAATTCTTGAAAAGCCACACCAAATTCCAGAAACATCCCACAAAATGTCCTCAATACCCAACAAAATCCCAGAAAAGTCCCACAAAATTCCCTAAATCTTCTCAAAACACCGCCAAAATCCACAAAAATCCCACAGAATCTCCACAAATTCCCACAGAATACATGAAAAATCCCTGATAATTTGTCAGTTCTCTACAGAATCTCACCAAATTCCAGAAAAGTCCCTCAAAGTTCCACAAACATCCCACAAAATCTCCCCAGTATCCAACAAAATTCCAGGAAAAATCCCACAAAATTCCCTAAATCTTCTCAAAACACGACCAAATTCTAGAAAAATATCCCACCAAATCTCCACAAATTCCCACAAAATACATGAGAAATCCCTCAAGATCCCTAAATCGCCTCAATATCCCACAAAATCACACAAAAATCACACAAAACCTCCACAAGTTTCAACAAAATCTAAGAAAAATTCCTCAAAATTCTTCAAGTCTCCTCAGAATCCCACACAATTCCAGAAAAAACACACAAAATTCCAGAGAAGTCCCACAAAACTCCCTAAATCATTTCAAAACCCTACCAATTCACAGGAATGTCCCACAAAATCTCCACCAATTCCCAGAACATCCCACAGAAATCCCACAAAAATCCCTAAATCTTCTGAAAACTCGACCAAATTCCAGAAACGCCCCATAAAATCAGCACAGTTTCCCACAAAATTCAAGAAAAAACACCACAAAATTCCCTAAATCTTCTCAAAACACAACCAAATTCTAGAAAAATATCCCACCAAATCTCCACAAATTCCCACAAAATATATGAGAAATCCATCAAGATCCCTAAATCGCCTCAATATCCCACAAAATCACACAAAAATCCCACAAAACCTCCACAAGTTTCCACAAAATCTAAGAAAAATTCCTCAAAATTCTTCAAGTCTCCTCAAAACCACACAAACTTCGTGAAAAGGCCCACCAAATTCCAAAAAAATCCCACAGAATCTCCACAAATTCCCACAAAAATCTAAATCAAATTCCTCAAAATTCTTCAAGTCTCCTCAGAATCCCACACAATTCCAGAAAAACCCCACCAAATTCCAGAGAAGTCTCACAAAACTCCCTAAATCATTTCAAAACCCTACCAATTCACAGGAATGTCCCACAAAATCTCTACCAATTCCCAGAACATCCCACAAAAATCTCACAAAAATCCCTAAATCTTCTGAAAACTCGACCAAATTCCAGAAACGCCCCATAAAATCAGCACAGTTTCCCACAAAATTCAAGAAAAAACACCACAAAATTCCCTAAATCTTCTCAAAATACCACAAAATTCTTGAAAAGCCCCACCAAATTCCACAAACATCCCACAAAATGTCCTCAATACCCAACAAAATCCCAGAAAAATCACACAAAATTCCCTAAATCTTCTCAAAACACGGCCAAAATCCACAAAAATCCCACCAAATCTCCACAAATTCCCACAGAATACATGAAAAATCCCTGATAATTTGTCAGTTCTCTACAGAATCTCACCAAATTCCAGAAAAGTCCCTCAAAGTTCCACAAACATCCCACAAAATCTCCTCAATATCCCACAAAATTCAAGAAAAATCACACAAAATTCCCTAAATCTTCTCAAAACACAACCAAATTCTAGAAAAATATCCCACCAAATCTCCACAAATTCCCACAAAATACATGAAAAATCCCTCAAGATCCCTAAATCGCCTCAATATCCCAAAAAATTCCACAAATATCCCACAAAACCTCCACAAGTTTCCACAAAATCTAAGAAAAATTCCTCAAAAGTCTTCAAGTCTCCTCAAAACCACACAAAGTCCTTGAAAAGGCCCACCAAATTCCAGTAAAATCCCACAGATTCTCCACAAATTCCCACAAAATCTAAAACAAATTCCTCAAAATTCTTCAAGTCTCCTCAGAATCCCACACAATTCCATAGAAAACACACAAAATTCCAGAGAAGTCCCACAAAACTCCCTAAATCATTTCAAAACCCTACCAATTCACAGGAATGTCCCACAAAATCTCCACCAATTCCCAGAACATCCCACAAAAATCTCACAAAAATCCCTAACACTTCTGAAAACTCGACCAAATTCCAGAAACGCCCCATAAAATCAGCACAGTTTCCCACAAAATTCAAGAAAAAACACCACAAAATTCCCTAAATCTTCTCAAAACACAACCAAATTCTAGAAAAATATCCCACCAAATCTCCACAAATTCCCACAAAATACATGAGAAATCCCTCAAGATCCCTAAATCGCCTCAATATCCCACAAAATCACACAAAAATCCCACAAAACCTCCACAAGTTTCCACAAAATCTAAGAAAAATTCCTCAAAATTCTTCAAGTCTCCTCAAAACCACACAATTCCAGAAAAACCCCACAAAATTCCAGAGAAGTCCCACAAAACTCCCTAAATCATTTCAAAACCCTACCAATTCACAGGAATGTCCCACAAAATCTCCACCAATTCCCAGAACATCCCACAGAAATCCCACAAAAATCCCTAAATCTTCTGAAAACTCGACCAAATTCCAGAAACGCCCCATAAAATCAGCACAGTTTCCCACAAAATTCAAGAAAAAACACCACAAAATTCCCTAAATCTTCTCAAAACACAACCAAATTCTAGAAAAATATCCCACCGAATCTCCACAAATTCCCACAAAATACATGAGAAATCCCTCAAGATCCCTAAATCGCCTCAATATCCCACAAAATCACACAAAAATCACACAAAACCTCCACAAGTTTCCACAAAATCTAAGAAAAATTCCTCAAAATTCTTCAAGTCTCCTCAGAATCCCACACAATTCCAGAAAAAACACACAAAATTCCAGAGAAGTCCCACAAAACTCCCTAAATCATTTCAAACCCTACCAATTCACAGGAATGTCCCACAAAATCTCCACCAATTCCCAGAACATCCCACAAAAATCCCACAAAAATCCCTAAATCTTCTGAAAACTCGACCAAATTCCAGAAACGCCCCATAAAATCAGCACAGTTTCCCACAAAATTCAAGAAAAAACACCACAAAATTCCCTAAATCTTTTCAAAATACCACAAAATTCTTGAAAAGCCCCACCAAATTCCCGAAACATCCCACAAAATGTCCTCAATATCCAACAAAATCCCAGAAAAATCACACAAAATTCCCTAAATCTTCTCAAAACACGGCCAAAATCCACAAAAATCCCACAGAATCTCCACAAATTCCCACAGAATACATGAAAAATCCCTGATAATTCGTCAGTTCTCTACAGAATCTCACCAAATTCCTAAAAAGTCCCTCAAAGTTCCACAAACATCCCACAAAATCTCCCCAGTATCCAACAAAATTCCAGGAAAAATCCCACAAAATTCCCTAAATCTTCTCAAAACTCTACCAAATTCCAGAAAAATCCCACCAAATCTCCACAAATTCCCACAGAATACATGAAAAATCCCTGATAATTCGTCAGTTCTCTACAGAATCTCACCAAATTCCAGAAAAGTCCCTCAAAGTTCCACAAACATCCCACAAAAATCTCACAAAAATCCCTAACACTTCTGAAAAGTCGACCAAATTCCAGAAACGCCCCATGAAATCAGCACAGTTTCCCACAAAATTCAAGAAAAAACACCACAAAATTCCCTAAATCTTTTCAAAATGCCACAAAATTATTGAAAAGCCCCACCAAATTCCACAAACATCCCACAAAATCTCCTCAATATCCAACAAAATTCAAGAAAAATCCCACAAAATTCTCTAAATCTTCTCAAAACACGGCCAAAATCCTCAAAAATCCCACCGAATCTCCACAAATTCCCACAGAATACATGAAAAATCCCTGATAATTCGTCAGTTCTCTACAGAATCTCACCAAATTCCAGAAAAGTCCCTCAAAGTTCCACAAACATCCCACAAAATCTCCCCAGTATCCAACAAAATTCCAGGAAAAATCCCACAAAATTCTCTAAATCTTCTCAAAACACGACCAAAATCCTCAAAAATCCCACCGAATCTCCACAAATTCCCACAGAATACATGAAAAATCCCTGATAATTCGTCAGTTCTCTACAGAATCTCACCAAATTCCAGAAAAGTCCCTCAAAGTTCCACAAACATCCCACAAAATGTCCTCAATATCCAACAAAATCCCAGAAAAATCACAGAAAATTCCCTAAATTTTCTCAAAACACGGCCAAAATCCTCAAAAATCCCACCGAATCTCCACAAATTCCCACAGAATACATGAAAAATCCCTGATAATTTGTCAGTTCTCTACAGAATCTCACCAAATTCCAGAAAAGTCCCTCAAAGTTCCACAAAACACCCACAAAATCTCCCCAGTATCCAACAAAATTCCAGGAAAAATCCCACAAAATTCCCTAAATCTTCTCAAAACACGACCAAATTCTAGAAAAATATCCCACCAAATCTACACAAATTCCCACAAAATACATGAAAAATCCCTCAAGATCCCTAAATCGCCCCAATATCCCACAAAATCACACAAAAATCACACAAAACCTCCACAAGTTTCCACAAAATCTAAGAAAAATTCCTCAAAATTCTTCAAGTCTCCTCAAAACCACACAAACTTCGTGAAAAGGCCCACCAAATTCCAGAAAAAACCCACAGAATCTCCACAAATTCCCACAAAAATCTAAATCAAATTCCTCAAAATTCTTCAAGTCTCCTCAGAATCCCACACAATTCCAGAAAAAACACACAAAATTCCAGAGAAGTCCCACAAAACTCCCTAAATCATTTCAAAACCCTACCAATTCACAGGAATGTCCCACAAAATCTCTACCAATTCCCAGAACATCCCACAAAAATCTCACAAAAATCCCTAAATCTTCTGAAAACTCGACCAAATTCCAGAAACGCCCCATAAAATCAGCACAGTTTCCCACAAAATTCAAGAAAAAACACCACAAATTTCCATAAACCTTTTCAAAATACCACAAAATTCTTGAAAAGCCCCACCAAATTCCAGAAACATCCCACAAAATGTCCTCAATATCCAACAAAATCCCAGAAAAATCACACAAAATTCCCTAAATCTTCTCAAAACACGGCCAAAATCCACAAAAATCCCACAGAATCTCCACAAATTCCCACAGAATACATGAAAAATCCCTGATAATTCGTCAGTTCTCTACAGAATCTCACCAAATTCCTAAAAAGTCCCTCAAAGTTCCACAAACATCCCACAAAATCTCCCCAGTATCCAACAAAACTCCAGGAAAAATCCCACAAAATAACCTAAATCTTCTCAAAACTCTACCAAATTCCAGAAAAATCCCACCAAATCTCCACAAATTCCCACAGAATACATGAAAAATCCCTGATAATTCGTCAGTTCTCTACAGAATCTCACCAAATTCCAGAAAAGTCCCTCAAAGTTCCACAAACATCCCACAAAAATCTCACAAAAATCCCTAACACTTCTGAAAACTCGACCAAATTCCAGAAACGCCCCATAAAATCAGCACAGTTTCCCACAAAATTCAAGAAAAAACACCATAAAATTCCCTAAACCTTTTCAAAACACCAAAAAATTCTTGAAAAGCCCCACCAAATTCCAGAAACATCCCACAAAATGTCCTCAATATCCAACAAAATCCCAGAAAAATCAACCAAAATTCCCTAAATCTTCTCAAAACATAACCAAAATTCCAGAAAAATCCCACCAAATCTCCACAAATTCCCAGAGAATACATGAAAAATCCCTGATAATTCGTCAGTTCTCTACAGAATCTCACCAAATTCCAGAAAAGTCCCTCAAAGTTCCACAAGCATCCCACAAAATCTCCCTAATATCCAACAAAATTCCAGGAAAAATCTCACACAATTCCCTAAATCTTCTGAAAACTTGACCAAATTCCAGAAACGCCCCATAAAATCAGCACAGTTTCCCACAAAATTCAAGAAAAAACACCACAAAATTCCCTAAACCTTTTCAAAATACCACAAAATTCTAGAAAATTATCCCACCAAATCTCCACAAATTCCCACAAAATAAATGAGAAATCCCTCAAGATCCCTAAATCGCCTCAATATCCCACAAAATCACACAAAAATCACACAAAACCTCCACAAGTTTCCACAAAATCTAAGAAAAATTCCTCAAAATTCTTCAAGTCTCCTCAAAACCACACAAAGTTCGTGAAAAGGCCCACCAAATTCCAAAAAAATCCCACAGAATCTCCACAAATTCTCACAAAAATCTAAATCAAATTCCTCAAAATTCTTCAAGTCTCCTCAGAATCCCACACAATTCCAGAAAAACCCCACCAAATTCCAGAGAAGTCTCACAAAACTCCCTAAATCATTTCAAAACCCTACCAATTCACAGGAATGTCCCACAAAATCTCTACCAATTCCCAGAACATCCCACAAAAATCTCACAAAAATCCCTAAATCTTCTGAAAACTCGACCAAATTCCAGAAACGCCCCATAAAATCAGCACAGTTTCCCACAAAATTCAAGAAAAAACACCACAAAATTCGCTAAACCTTTTCAAAATACCACAAAATTCTTGAAAAGCCCCACCAAATTCCAGAAACATCCCACAAAATGTCCTCAATATCCAACAAAATCCCAGAAAAATCACACAAAATTCCCTAAATCTTCTCAAAACACGGCCAAAATCCACAAAAATCCCACCGAATCTCCACAAATTCCCACAGAATACATGAAAAATCCCTGATAATTGGTCAGTTCTCTACAGAATCTCACCAAATTCCAGAAAAGTCCCTCAAAGTTCCACAAACATCCCACAAAATCTCCTCAATATACAACAAAATCCCAGAAAAATCACACAAAATTCCCTAAATCTTCTCAAAACACGACTAAATTCTAGAAAAATATCCCACCAAATCTCCACAAAATCCCACAAAATACATGAAAAATCACTCAAGATCCCGAAATCGCCTCAATATCCCACAAAATCACACAAAAATCACACAAAACCTCCACAAGTTTCCACAAAATCTAAGAAAAATTCCTCAAAAGTCTTCAAGTCTCCTCAAAACCACACAAAGTCCTTGAAAAGGCCCACCAAATTCCAGTAAAATCCCACAGATTCTCCACAAATTCCCACAAAATCTAAAACAAATTCCTCAAAATTCTTCAAGTCTCCTCAGAATCCCACACAATTCCAGAAAAAACACACAAAATTCCAGAGAAGTCCCACAAAACTCCCTAAATCATTTCAAAACCCTACCAATTCACAGGAATGTCCCACAAAATCTCTACCAATTCCCAGAACATACCACAGAAATCCCACAAAAATCCCTAAATCTTCTGAAAACTCGACCAAATTCCAGAAACGCCCCATAAAATCAGCACAGTTTCCCACAAAATTCAAGAAAAAACACCACAAAATTCCCTAAATCTTCTCAAAATACCACAAAATTCATGAAAAGCCCCACCAAATTCCAGAAACATCCCACAAAATTTCCTCAATACACAACAAAATTCCAGGAAAAATCCCACAAAATTCCCTAAATCTTCTCAAAACATGGCCAAAATCCACAAAAATCCCACCGAATCTCCACAAATTCCCAGAGAATACATGAAAATACCCCTGATAATTGGTCAGTTCTCTACAGAATCTCACCAAATTCCAGAAAAGTCCCTCAAAGTTCCACAAACATCCCACAAAATCTCCTCAATATCCAACAAAATCCCAGAAAAATCACACAAAATTCCCTAAATCTTCTCAAAACACGACTAAATTCTAGAAAAATATCCCACCAAATCTCCACAAAATCCCACAAAATACATGAAAAATCCCTCAAGATCCCGAAATCGCCTCAATATCCCACAAAATCACACAAAAATCCCACAAAACCTCCACAAGTTTCCACAAAATCTAAGAAAAATTCCTCAAAATTCTTCAAGTCTCCTCAAAACCACACAAAGTCCTTGAAAAGGCCCACCAAATTCCAGTAAAATCCCACAGATTCTCCACAAATTCCCACAAAATCTAAAACAAATTCCTCAAAATTCTTCAAGTCTCCTCAGAATCCCACACAATTCCATAGAAAACACACAAAATTCCAGAGAAGTCCCACAAAACTCCCTAAATCATTTCAAAACCCTACCAATTCACTGGAATGTCCCACAAAATCTCCACCAATTCCTAGAACATCCCACAAAAATCTCACAAAAATCCCTAACACTTCTGAAAACTCGACCAAATTCCAGAAACGCCCCATAAAATCAGCACAGTTTCCCACAAAATTCAAGAAAAAACACCACAAAATTCCCTAAATCTTTTCAAAATACCACAAAATTCTTGAAAAGCCCCAACAAATTCCAGAAACATCCCACAAAATTTCCTCAATACCCAACAAAATCCCAGAAAAATCACACAAAATTCCCTAAATTTTCTCAAAACACGGCCAAAATCCACAAAAATCCCACCAAATCTCCACAAATTCCCACAGAATACATGACAAAT
This sequence comes from Cyanistes caeruleus, assembly GCF_971803275.1. Classification (NCBI taxonomy): domain Eukaryota; kingdom Metazoa; phylum Chordata; class Aves; order Passeriformes; family Paridae; genus Cyanistes; species Cyanistes caeruleus. The sequence continues at coordinate 64,566,153 of NC_141704.1, forward strand.
CCCTGATAATTCGTCAGTTCTCTACAGAATCTCACCAAATTCCTAAAAAGTCCTTCAAAGTTCCACAAACATCCCACAAAATCTCCCCGGAATCCAATAAAATTCCAGGAAAAATCCCACAAAATTCCCTAAATCTTCTCAAAACATGGCCAAAATCCACAAAAATCCCACCGAATCTCCACAAATTCCCACAGAATACATGAAAATACCCCTGATAATTCGTCAGTTCTCTACAGAATCTCACCAAATTCCAGAAAAGTCCCTCAAAGTTCCACAAACATCCCACAAAATGTCCTCAATATCCAACAAAATCCCAGAAAAGTCCCACAAAATTCCCTAAATCTTCTCAAAACACGGCCAAAATCCACAAAAATCCCACCAAATCTCCACAAATTCCCACAGAATACATGACAAATCCCTGATAATTCGTCAGTTCTCTACAGAATCTCACCAAATTCCTAAAAAGTCCTTCAAAGTTCCACAAACATCCCACAAAATCTCCCCGGAATCCAATAAAATTCCAGGAAAAATCCCACAAAATTCCCTAAATCTTCTCAAAACATGGCCAAAATCCACAAAAATCCCACCGAATCTCCACAAATTCCCACAGAATACATGAAAATACCCCTGATAATTCGTCAGTTCTCTACAGAATCTCACCAAATTCCAGAAAAGTCCCTCAAAGTTCCACAAACATCCCACAAAATCTCCTCAATATACAACAAAATCCCAGAAAAATCACACAAAATTCCCTAAATCTTCTCAAAACACGACTAAATTCTAGAAAAATATCCCACCAAATCTCCACAAAATCCCACAAAATACATGAAAAATCCCTCAAGATCCCGAAATCGCCTCAATATCCCACAAAATCCCACAAAAATCACACAAAACCTCCACAAGTTTCCACAAAATCTAAGAAAAATTCCTCAAAAGTCTTCAAGTCTCCTCAAAACCACACAAAGTCCTTGAAAAGGCCCACCAAATTCCAGTAAAATCCCACAGATTCTCCACAAATTCCCACAAAATCTAAAACAAATTCCTCAAAATTCTTCAAGTCTCCTCAGAATCCCACACAATTCCATAAAAAACACACAAAATTCCAGAGAAGTCCCACAAAACTCCCTAAATCATTTCAAAACCCTACCAATTCACAGGAATGTCCCACAAAATCTCCACCAATTCCCAGAACATCCCACAAAAATCCCACAAAAATCCCTAAATCTTCTGAAAACTCGACCAAATTCCAGAAACGCCCCATAAAATCAGCACAGTTTCCCACAAAATTCAAGAAAAAACAGCACAAAATTCCCTAAATCTTCTCAAAACACAACCAAATTCTAGAAAAATATCCCACCAAATCTCCACAAATTCCCACAAAATACATGAGAAATCCCTCAAGATCCCGAAATCGCCTCAATATCCCACAAAATCACACAAAAATCACACAAAACCTCCACAAGTTTCCACAAAATCTAAAACAAATTCCTCAAAATTCTTCAAGTCTCCTCAGAATCCCACACAATTCCAGAAAAAACACACAAAATTCCAGAGAAGTCCCACAAAACTCCCTAAATCATTTCAAAACCCTACCAATTCACAGGAATGTCCCACAAAATCTCCACCAATTCCCAGAACATCCCACAAAAATCTCACAAAAATCCCTAAATCTTCTGAAAACTCGACCAAATTCCAGAAACGCCCCATAAAATCAGCACAGTTTCCCACAAAATTCAAGAAAAAACACCACAAAATTCCCTAAATCTTTTCAAAATACCACAAAATTCTTGAAAAGCCCCACCAAATTCCAGAAACATCCCAAAAAATGTCCTCAATATCCAACAAAATCCCAGAAAAGTCCCACAAAATTCCCTAAATCTTCTCAAAACACGGCCAAATTCCAGAAAAATCCCACAGAATCTCCACAAATTCCCACAGAATACATGACAAATCCCTGATAATTCGTCAGTTCTCTACAGAATCTCACCAAATTCCTAAAAAGTCCCTCAAAGTTCCACAAACATCCCACAAAATCTCCCCGGAATCCAATAAAATTCCAGGAAAAATCCCACAAAATTCCCTAAATCTTCTCAAAACATGGCCAAAATCCACAAAAATCCCACCGAATCTCCACGAATTCCCACAGAATACATGAAAATACCCCTGATAATTCGTCAGTTCTCTACAGAATCTCACCAAATTCCAGAAAAGTCCCCCAAAGTTCCACAAGCCTCCCACAAAATCTCCCTAATATCCAACAAAATTCCAGGAAAAATCTCACACAATTCCCTAAATCTTCTGAAAACTTGACCAAATTCCAGAAACGCCCCATAAAATCAGCACAGTTTCCCACAAAATTCAAGAAAAAACAACACAAAATTCCCTAAATCTTCTCAAAACTCTACCAAATTCCAGAAAAATCCCACCAAATCTCCAGAAATTCCCACAGAATACATGAAAAATCCCTGATAATTCGTCAGTTCTCTACAGAATCTCACCAAATTCCAGAAAAGTCCCTCAAAGTTCCACAAACATCCCACAAAATCTCCCTAATATCCAACAAAATTCCAGGAAAAATCCCACAAAATTCCCTAAATCTTCTCAAAACACGACCAAATTCTAGAAAAATATCCCACCAAATCTCCACAAATTCCCACAAAATACATGATAAATCCCTCAAGATCCCTAAATCGCCTCAATATCCCACAAAATCACACAAAAATCACACAAAACCTCCACAAGTTTCCACAAAATCTAAGAAAAATTCCTCAAAATTCTTCAAGTCTCCTCAGAATCCCACCCAATTCCAGAAAAAACACACAAAATTCCAGAGAAGTCCCACAAAACTCCCTAAATCATTTCAAAACCCTACCAATTCACAGGAATGTCCCACAAAATCTCCACCAATTCCCAGAACATCCCACAAAAATCCCACAAAAATCCCTAAATCTTCTGAAAACTCGACCAAATTCCAGAAATGCCCCATAAAATCAGCACAGTTTCCCACAAAATTCAAGAAAAAACACCACAAAATTCCCTAAATCTTTTCAAAATACCACAAAATTCTTGAAAAGCCCCACCAAATTCCAGAAACATCCCACAAAATGTCCTCAATATCCAACAAAATCCCAGAAAAATCACACAAAATTCCCTAAATCTTCTCAAAACTCTACCAAATTCCAGAAAAATCCCACAGAATCTCCACAAATTCCCACAGAATACGTGAAAAATCCCTGATAATTCGTCAGTTCTCTACAGAATCTCACCAAATTCCAGAAGAGTCCCTCAAAGTTCCATAAACATCCCACAAAATCTCCCAATATCCAACAAAATTCCAGGAAAAATCCCACAAAATTCCCTAAATCTTCTCAAAACACGACCAAATTCTAGAAAAATATCCCACCAAATCTCCACAAATTCTTACAGAATACATGAAAAATCCCTGATAATTCGTCAGTTCTCTACAGAATCTCACCAAATTCCAGAAGAGTCCCTCAAAGTTCCACAAACATCCCACAGAATCTCCCAATATCCAATAAAATTCCAGAAAAAATCCCACAAAATTCCCTAAATCTCAAAACTAGGCCAAAATCCACAAAAATCCCGCCGAATCTCCACAAATTCCCACAGAATACATGAAAAATCCCTGATAATTCGTCAGTTCTCCACAGAATCTCACCAAATTCCAGAAGAGTCCCTCAAAGTTCCACAAACATCCCACAAAATCTCCCCAGTATCCAATAAAATTCCAGGAAAAATCTTCGGAATTTGGTGGGGCTTTTCAGGAATTTTGAGGTATTTTGGAAAGATTTAGGGAATTGTGTGGTGTTTTTTCTTGAATTTTGTGGGAAACTGTGCTGATTTTATGGGGAGTTTCAGGAATTTGGTCGAGTTTTCAGAAGATTTAGGGATTTTTGTGGGATTTTTGTGGGATGTTCTGGGAATTGGTGGAGATTTTGTGGGACATTCCTGTGAATTGGTAGGGTTTTGAAATGATTTAGGGAGTTTTGTGGGACTTCTCTGGAATTTGGTGGGGTTTTTCTGGAATTGTGTGGGATTCTGAGGAGACTTGAAGAATTTTGAGGAATTTGTTTTAGATTTTGTGGGAATTTGTGGAGATTCTGTGGGATTTTTCTGGAATTTGGTGGGCCTTTTCACAAACTTTGTGTGGTTTTGAGGAGACTTGAAGAATTTTGTGGAATTTTTCTTAGATTTTGTGGAAACTTGTGGAGGTTTTGTGGGATTTTTGTGTGATTTTGTGGGATATTGAGGCGATTTAGGGATCTTGAGGGATTTTTCATGTATTTTGTGGGAATTTGTGGTGATTTTGTGAGATATTTTTCTAGAATTTGGTCGTGTTTATGGGAAGATTTATCTATCTATCTATCTATCTATCTATCTATCTATCTATCTATCTCCCTATCTATCTATCTATCTATCTATCTATCTATCTATCTATCTATCTATCTCTCTATCTATCTATCTATCTATCTATCTATCTATCTATCTATCTATCTATCTATCTCCCTATCTATATATCTCCCTATCTATCACCCTATATGCATTTCTTTATTATAGATTTGTATATTTTAATTTCTATATTATTCATTTAAATGCCAAGCTTTTAAATAAATAGGGGAACCGAGTGAGAGGAGTGGCAGCATGGTACGGGTCGTCGCGAGTGCCAGAAGCCCGAAAAAGCGGCCGCGTCAAGGACCCCGGCAGAGTGCGGCGTCGTCACCGCTGCCTGTCGGCGCCCGACCGGCTCGCGCTCGGCCCCGGTGCCGCCGAGCGCACAGCCCGTGTCCGCACGGCTGGAGCAGCCGCGGAAAATTGCGACGGGGCGGCGTCGACGCCGGGGTGTTTGTCAGGCAGTCGAATTCACGCACCCACTGCCCGGGGTCCTTCCATTTTCCCGCCTTTTTGGCCGCCATCCTTGGAAGGACAAGCCGGCCACGACCTGGCAGCCATCTTCTGCGTGGCGTGACGTAACTTCCGCCCTTCCTCGCCGCCATCTTTGCTGTAGCTGAAGCCACTTCCGGCAGAGCGGCCATCTTTGTTATGGCCCAAGTAAGGCCCCCGCTGCTCTCAGCGCGTCTGTCTAACTTACATGCCTGAACGAAAAACCTGCCGACGCCGACCGACTCCGAGCATTCCGCCCGATTTTCCGCCGCCTTTCCCGGGGCGAGGACGATGGCGGCGAGACTCAGCGGCTCCGTAGCTGGGTGGCGGCCGCGCCTGCGGCGGCAGGCATTGGAGTTAACGCCTCTGCCGCGGTCCTCCCGGCCGGCTCCGGCGGGGGGCGGGGGGGAGGCCCGACGCGGCTCGGTTCGGTTCGACTCTTTCCGGCCCGCTTCGGCTCGGCTCTTTCTGGCCCGCTTCGGCTCGGCTCGCCCCTGCTCGGCCCCGCTCGGCCAGGCCCCGCCCGGCTCGGAGCACAGCTGCAGTACCGCTCTGTGCCCACAAGGCGGCAGCACTGCCGCAGAGCTCAGCCCGGGGTGGGCGGGGGGAGCCCCTGCAAGTGCAGAGAAGCGAGGCAAGAAACCACGTGTACAACCCCCTTCCATATGCTGCTACCTGTTTCCAGGCGACGACAAAGACCCATGAAGCAAATGCTTTTTCTTGGCCCATTTTGCTAAGCAAAGCTCTTCTGCAGCTCTTTAGTGCTTGCCAAACTCCAATGCGCGTGCTGCTGCTTCGATCGGATAAGAAGCACAGCCTTCTGACAGCAGCTTTCAGGTTGCTTCAGAATGAGCTTGGCCATTTGAACGTGCAGCATGTCTGTGTGTGCATAAGCTGCAGGTGCAAGCTCCTGACAAATGTGTTCTGCAGGCACAGTTTCTCCCTGCCGGATGCAGTGGAAATGCTTTCTGCTGGTATTCTCGCCAAGAGCCACAGAGTGCTTAACTCAGGAGCTCTGAGAATGGAAGCGCAAGAAGCGTTCCGCATTTGGTGGGATATTTTTCTAGAATTTGGTCGTGTTTTGAGAAGATTTAGGGAATTTGGTGGGATTTTTCCTGGAATTTTGTTGGATATTGAGGAGATTTTGTGAGATGTTTGTGGAACTTTGAGGGACTTTTCTGGAATTTGGTGAGATTTTGTAGAGAACTGATGAATTATCAGGGATTTTTCATGTATTCTGTGGGAATTTGTGGAGATTCTGTGGGATTTTTGTGGATTTTGGCCGTGTTTTGAGTCCCCTCAAAACCACACAAATCCTTGAAAAGGTCCACCAAATTCCAGAAAAATCCCACAGAATCTCCACAAATTCCCACAAAATCTAAGAAAAATTCCTCAAAATTCTTCAAGTCTCCTCAGAATCCCACACAATTCCAGAAAAACCCCACAAAATTCCAGAGTAGTCCCACAAAACTCCCTAAATCATTTCAAAACCCTACCAATTCACAGGAATGTCCCACAAAATCTCCACCAATTCCCAGAACATCCCAAAAAATCTCACAAAAATCCCTAAATCTTCTGAAAACTCGACCAAATTCCAGAAACGACCCATAAAATCAGCACAGTTTCCCACAAAATTCAAGAAAAAACACCACAAAATTCCCTAAATCTTCTCAAAACACAACCAAATTCTAGAAAAATATCCCACCAAATCTCCACAAATTCCCACAAAATACATGAGAAATCCCTCAAGATCCCTAAATCGCCTCAATATCCCACAAAATCACACAAAAATCCCACAAAACCTCCACAAGTTTCCACAAAATCTAAAACAAATTCCTCAAAATTCTTCAAGTCTCCTCAGAATCCCACACAATTCCAGAAAAAACACACAAAATTCCAGAGAAGTCCCACAAAACTCCCTAAATCATTTCAAACCCTACCAATTCACAGGAATGTCCCACAAAATCTCCACCAATTCCCAGAACATCCCACAAAAATCCCACAAAAATCCCTAAATCTTCTGAAAACTCGACCAAATTCCAGAAACGCCCCATAAAATCAGCACAGTTTCCCACAAAATTCAAGAAAAAACACCACAAAATTCCCTAAATTTTCTCAAAACACGACCAAATTCTAGAAAAATATCCCACCAAATCTCCACAAATTCCCACAAAATACATGAAAAATCCCTCAAGATCCCGAAATCGCCTCAATATCCCACAAAATCACACAAAAATCCCACAAAACCTCCACAAGTTTCCACAAAATCTAAGAAAAATTCCTCAAAATTCTTCAAGTCTCCTCAAAACCACACAAGGTCCTTGAAAAGGCCCACCAAATTCCAGTAAAATCCCACAGATTCTCCACAAATTCCCACAAAATCTAAAACAAATTCCTCAAAATTCTTCAAGTCTCCTCAGAATCCCACACAATTCCAGAAAAAACACACAAAATTCCAGAGAAGTCCCACAAAAGTCCCTAAATCATTTCAAAACCCTACCAATTCACAGGAATGTCCCACAAAATCTCCACCAATTCCCAGAACATCCCACAAAAATCTCACAAAAATCCCTAAATCTTCTGAAAACTCGACCAAATTCCAGAAACGCCCCATAAAATCAGCACAGTTTCCCACAAAATTCAAGAAAAAACACCACAAAATTCCCTAAATCTTTTCAAAATACCACAAAATTCTTGAAAAGCCCCACCAAATTCCAGAAACATCCCACAAAATTTCCTCAATACCCAACAAAATCCCAGAAAAGTCCCACAAAATTCCCTAAATCTTCTCAAAACACGGCCATAATCCACAAAAATCCCACCAAATCTCCACAAATTCCCACAGAATACATGAAAAATCCCTGATAATTCGTCAGTTCTCTACAGAATCTCACCAAATTCCAGAAAAGTCCCTCAAAGTTCCACAAACATCCCACAAAAGGTCCTCAATATCCAACAAAATCCCAGAAAAATCCCACAAAATTCCCTAAATCTTCTCAAAACACGGCCAAAATCCTCAAAAGTCCCACCGAATCTCCACAAATTCCCAGAGAATACATGAAAAATCCCTGATAATTCGTCAGTTCTCTACAGAATCTCACCAAATTCCAGAAAAGTCCCTCAAAGTTCCACAAACCACCCACAAAATCTCCCCAGTATCCAACAAAATTCAAGAAAAATCCCACAAAATTCTCTAAATCTTCTCAAAACACGGCCAAAATCTAGAAAAATATCCCACCAAATCTCCACAAATTCCCACAAAATACATGAAAAATCCCTCAAGATCCCTAAATCGCCTCAATATCCCACAAAATCACACAAAAATCACACAAAACCTCCACAAGTTTCCACAAAATCTAAGAAAAATTCCTCAAAATACTTCAAGTCTCCTCAAAACCACACAAAGTTTGTGAAAAGGCCCACCAAATTCCAGAAAAATCCCACAGAATCTCCACAAATTCCCACAAAAATCTAAATCAAATTCCTCAAAATTCTTCAAGTCTCCTCAGAATCCCACACAATTCCAGAAAAACCCCACCAAATTCCAGAGAAGTCCCACAAAACTCCCTAAATCATTTCAAAACCCTACCAATTCACAGGAATGTCCCACAAAATCTCTACCAATTCCCAGAACATCCCACAAAAATCCCACAAAAATCCCTAAATCTTCTGAAAACTCGACCAAATTCCTGAAACTCCCCATAAAATCAGCACAGTTTCCCACAAAATTCAAGAAAAAACACCACACAATTCCCTAAATCTTTTCAAAATACCTCAAAATTCCTGAAAAGCCCCACCAAATTCCGAAGATTTTTCCTGGAATTTTATTGGATACTGGGGAGATTTTGTGGGATGTTTGTGGAACTTTGAGGGACTCTTCTGGAATTTGGTGAGATTCTGTAGAGAACTGACGAATTATCAGGGATTTTTCATGTATTCTGTAAGAATTTGTGGAGATTTGGTGGGATATTTTTCTAGAATTTGGTCGTGTTTTGAGAAGATTTAGGGAATTTTGTGGGATTTTTCCTGGAATTTTGTTGGATATTGGGAGATTTTGTGGGATGTTTATGGAACTTTGAGGGACTCTTCTGGAATTTGGTGAGATTCTGTAGAGAACTGACGAATTATCAGGGATTTGTCATGTATTCTGTGGGAATTTGTGGAGATTCTGTGGGATTTTTCTGGAATTTGGTAGAGTTTTGAGAAGATTTAGGGAATTTTGTGTGATTTTTCTGGGATTTTGTTGGATATTGAGGACATTTTGTGGGATGTTTCGGGAATTTGGTGGGGCTTTTCAAGAATTTTGTGGTATTTTGAAAAGATTTAGGGAATTTTGTGGTGTTTTTTCTTGAATTTTGTGGGAAACTGTGCTGATTTTATGGGGCGTTTCTGGAATTTGGTCGAGTTTTCAGAAGTGTTAGGGATTTTTGTGAGATTTTTGTGGGATGTTTGTGGAACTTTGAGGGACTTTTCTGTAATTTGGTGAGATTCTGTAGAGAACTGACGAATTATCAGGGATTTTTCATGTATTCTGTGGGAATTTCTGGAGATTTGGTGGGATTTTTCTGGAATTTGGTAGAGTTTTGAGAAGATTTAGGGAATTTTGTGTTGTTTTTTCTTGAATTTTGTGGGAAATTGTGCTGATTTTATGGGGCGTTTCTGGAATTTGGTCAAGTTTTCAGAAGATTTAGGGAATTGCGTGAGATTTTTCCTGGAATTTTATTGGATATTAGGGAGATTTTGTGGGATGTTTGTGGAACTTTGAGGGACTTTTCTGGAATTTGGTGAGATTCTGTAGAGAACTGACGAATTATCAGGGGTATTTTCATGTATTCTGTGGGAATTTGTGGAGATTCGGTGGGATTTCTGTGGATTTTGTCCATGTTTTGAGAAGATTTAGGGAATTTTGTGGGATTTTTCCTGGAATTTTATTGGATACCGGGGAGATTTTGTGGGATGTTTCTGGAACTTTGAGGGACTTTTCTGGAATTTGTTGAGATTCTGTAGAGAACTGACGAATTATCAGGGATTTTTCATGTATTCTGTGGGAATTTGTGGAGATTCTGTGGGATTTTTTTGGAATTTGGTAGAGTTTTGAGAAGATTTAGGGAATTTTGTGTGACTTTTCTGGGATTTTGTTGGGTATTGAGGACATTTTGTGGGATGTTTCGGGAATTTGGTGGGGCTTTTCAAGAATTTTGTGGTATTTTGAAAAGATTTAGGGAATTGTGTGGTGTTTTTTCTTGAATTTTGTGGGAAACTGTGCTGATTTTATGGGGCGTTTCTGGAATTTGGTCGAGTTTTCAGAAGATTTAGGGATTTTTGTGGGATTTTTGTGGGATGTTCTGGGAATTGGTGGAGATTTTGTGGGACATTCCTGTGAATTGGTAGGGTTTTGAAATGATTTAGGGAGTTTTGTGGGACTTCTTTGGAATTTTGTGTGTTTTTTCTGGAATTGTGTGGGATTCTGAGGAGACTTGAAGAATTTTGAGGAATTTTTCTTAGATTTTGTGGAAACTTGTGGAGGTTTTGTGTGATTTTTGTGCGATTTTGTGGGATATTGAGGCGATTTAGGGATCTTGAGGGATTTATCATGTATTTTGTGGGAATTTGTGGAGATTTGGTGGGATATTTTTCTATAATTTGGTCGTGTTTTGAGAAGATTTAGGGAATTTTGTGGGATTTTTCCTGGAATTTTGTTGGATATTAGGGAGATTTTGTGGGATGTTTGTGGAACTTTGAGGGACTTTTCTGGAATTCGGTGAGATTCTGCAGAGAACTGACGAATTATCAGGGATTTTTCATGTATTCTGTGGGAATTTGTGGAGATTCAATGGGATTTTTCTGGAATTTTGGTTGTGTTTTGAGAAAATTTAGGGAATTTTGTGGGATTTTTCTGTGATTTTGTTGGGTATTGAGGACATTTTGTGGGATGTTTCTGGAATTTGGTGGGGCTTTTCAAGAATTTTGTGGTATTTTGAAAAGATTTAGGGAATTTTGTGGTGTTTTTTCTTGAATTTTGTGGGAAACTGTGCTGATTTTATGGGGCGTTTCTGGAATTTGGTCGAGTTTTCAGAAGATTTAGGGATTTTTGTGGGATTTTTGTGGGATGTTCTGGGAATTGGTGGAGATTTTGTGGGACATTCCTGTGAATTGGTAGGGTTTTGAAATGAGTTAGGGAGTTTTGTGGGACTTCTCTGGAATTTTGTGTGTTTTTTCTGGAATTGTGTGGTTTTGAGGAGACTTGAAGAATTTTGAGGAATTTGTTTTAGATTTTGTGGGAATTTGTGGAGAATCTGTGGGATTTTACTGGAATTTGGTGGGCCTTTTCAAGGACTTTGTGTGGTTTTGAGGAGACTTGAAGAATTTTGAGGAATTTTTCTTAGATTTTGTGGAAACTTGTGGAGGTTTTGTGTGATTTTTGTGGGATTTTGTGGGATATTGAGGCGATTTTGGGATCTTGAGGGATTTTTCATGTATTTTGTGGGATTTTGTGGAGATTTGGTGGGACATTTTTCTAGAATTTAGTCGTGTTTTGAGAAGATTTAGGGAATTTTGTGTGATTTTTCTGGGATTTTGTTGTATATTGAGGAGATTTTGTGGGATGTTTGTGGAACTTTGAGGGACTTTTCTGGAATTTGGTGAGATTCTGTAGAGAACTGACGAATTATCAGGGGTATTTTCATGTATTCTGTGGGAATTTGTGGAGATTCGGTGGGATTTTTGTGGATTTTGGCCATGTTTTGAGAAGATTTAGGGAATTTTGTGGGATTTTTCCTGGAATTTTATTGGATTCCGGGGAGATTTCGGGGGATGTTTGTGGAACTTTGAGGGACTTTTCTGGAATTTGGTGAGATTCTGTAGAGAACTGACGAATTATCAGAGATTTTTCATGTATTCTGTGGGAATTTGTGGAGATTCTGTGGGATTTTTTTGGAATTTGGTAGAGTTTTGAGAAGATTTAGGGAATTTTGTGTGACTTTTCTGGGATTTTGTTGGGTATTGAGGACATTTTGTGGGATGTTTCGGGAATTTGGTGGGGCTTTTCAAGAATTTTGTGGTATTTTGAAAAGGTTTAGGGAATTTTGTGGTGTTTTTTCTTGAATTTTGTGGGAAACTGTGCTGATTTTATGGGGCGTTTCTGGAATTTGGTCGAGTTTTCAGAAGATTTAGGGATTTTTGTGGGATTTTTGTGGGATGTTCTGGGAATTGGTGGAGATTTTGTGGGACATTCCTGTGAATTGGTAGGGTTTTGAAATGATTTAGGGAGTTTTGTGGGACTTCTTTGGAATTTTGTGTGTTTTTTCTGGAATTGTGTGGGATTCTGAGGAGACTTGAAGAATTTTGAGGAATTTTTCTTAGATTTTGTGGAAACTTGTGGAGGTTTTGTGTGATTTTTGTGCGATTTTGTGGGATATTGAGGCGATTTAGGGATCTTGAGGGATTTATCATGTATTTTGTGGGAATTTGTGGAGATTTGGTGGGATATTTTTCTATAATTTGGTCGTGTTTTGAGAAGATTTAGGGAATTTTGTGGGATTTTTCCTGGAATTTTGTTGGATATTAGGGAGATTTTGTGGGATGTTTGTGGAACTTTGAGGGACTTTTCTGGAATTCGGTGAGATTCTGCAGAGAACTGACGAATTATCAGGGATTTTTCATGTATTCTGTGGGAATTTGTGGAGATTCAATGGGATTTTTCTGGAATTTTGGTTGTGTTTTGAGAAAATTTAGGGAATTTTGTGGGATTTTTCTGTGATTTTGTTGGGTATTGAGGACATTTTGTGGGATGTTTCTGGAATTTGGTGGGGCTTTTCAAGAATTTTGTGGTATTTTGAAAAGATTTAGGGAATTTTGTGGTGTTTTTTCTTGAATTTTGTGGGAAACTGTGCTGATTTTATGGGGCGTTTCTGGAATTTGGTCGAGTTTTCAGAAGATTTAGGGATTTTTGTGGGATTTTTGTGGGATGTTCTGGGAATTGGTGGAGATTTTGTGGGACATTCCTGTGAATTGGTAGGGTTTTGAAATGAGTTAGGGAGTTTTGTGGGACTTCTCTGGAATTTTGTGTGTTTTTTCTGGAATTGTGTGGTTTTGAGGAGACTTGAAGAATTTTGAGGAATTTGTTTTAGATTTTGTGGGAATTTGTGGAGAATCTGTGGGATTTTACTGGAATTTGGTGGGCCTTTTCAAGGACTTTGTGTGGTTTTGAGGAGACTTGAAGAATTTTGAGGAATTTTTCTTAGATTTTGTGGAAACTTGTGGAGGTTTTGTGTGATTTTTGTGGGATTTTGTGGGATATTGAGGCGATTTTGGGATCTTGAGGGATTTTTCATGTATTTTGTGGGATTTTGTGGAGATTTGGTGGGACATTTTTCTAGAATTTAGTCGTGTTTTGAGAAGATTTAGGGAATTTTGTGTGATTTTTCTGGGATTTTGTTGTATATTGAGGAGATTTTGTGGGATGTTTGTGGAACTTTGAGGGACTTTTCTGGAATTTGGTGAGATTCTGTAGAGAACTGACGAATTATCAGGGGTATTTTCATGTATTCTGTGGGAATTTGTGGAGATTCGGTGGGATTTTTGTGGATTTTGGCCATGTTTTGAGAAGATTTAGGGAATTTTGTGGGATTTTTCCTGGAATTTTATTGGATTCCGGGGAGATTTCGTGGGATGTTTGTGGAACTTTGAGGGACTTTTCTGGAATTTGGTGAGATTCTGTAGAGAACTGACGAATTATCAGGGATTTTTCATGTATTCTCTGGGAATTTGTGGAGATTCTGTGGGATTTTTTTGGAATTTGGTAGAGTTTTGAGAAGATTTAGGGAATTTTGTGTGACTTTTCTGGGATTTTGTTGGGTATTGAGGACATTTTGTGGGATGTTTCGGGAATTTGGTGGGGCTTTTCAAGAATTTTGTGGTATTTTGAAAAGATTTAGGGAATTGTGTGGTGTTTTTTCTTGAATTTTGTGGGAAACTGTGCTGATTTTATGGGGCGTTTCTGGAATTTGGTCGAGTTTTCAGAAGATTTAGGGATTTTTGTGAGATTTTTGTGGGATGTTCTGGGAATTGGTAGAGATTTTGTGGGACATTCCTGTGAATTGGTAGGGTTTTGAAATGATTTAGGGAGTTTTGTGGGACTTCTCTGGAATTTTGTGTGTTTTTTCTGGAATTGTGTGGGATTCTGAGGAGACTTGAAGAATTTTGAGGAATTTTTCTTAGATTTTGTGGAAACTTGTGGAGGTTTTGTGTGATTTTTGTGTGATTTTTTGGGATATTGAGGCGATTTAGGGATCTTGAGGGATTTTTCATGTATTTTGTGGGAATTTGTGGAGATTTGGTGGGATATTTTTCTAGAATTTGGTCGTGTTTTGAGAAGATTTAGGGAATTTTGTGGGATTTTTCCTGGAATTTTGTTGGATATTAGGGAGATTTTGTGGGATGTTTGTGGAACTTTGAGGGACTTTTCTGGAATTTGGTTAGATTCTGTAGAGAACTGACGAATTATCAGGGATTTTTCATGTATTCTCTGGGAATTTGTGGAGATTCGGTGGGATTTTTGTGGATTTTGGCCGTGTTTTGAGAAGATTTAGAGAATTTTGTGGGATTTTTCTTGAATTTTGTTGGATATTGAGGAGATTCTGTGGGATGTTTGTGGAACTTTGAGGGACTTTTCTGGAATTTGGTGAGATTCTGTAGAGAACTGACGAATTATCAGGGATTTTTCATGTATTCTGTGGGAATTTGTGGAGATTCGGTGGGATTTTTCTGGAATTTTGGTTGTGTTTTGAGAAAATTTAGGGAATTTTGTGTGATTTTTCTGGGATTTTGTTGGGTATTGAGGACATTTTGTGGGATGTTTCTGGAATTGGGTGGGGCTTTTCAAGAATTTTGTAGTATTTTGAAAAGATTTAGGGAATTTTGTGGTGTTTTTTCTTGAATTTTGTGGGAAACTGCTGATTTTATGGAGCGTTTCTGGAATTTGGTCGAGTTTTCAGAAGTGTTAGGGATTTTTGTGAGATTTTTGTGGGATGTTTGTGGAACTTTGAGGGACTTTTCTGGAATTTGGTGAGATTCTGTAGAGAACTGACGAATTATCAGGGATTTTTCTTGTATTCTGTGGGAATTTGTGGAGATTTGGTGGGATTTTTCTGGAATTTGGTAGAGTTTTGAGAAGATTTAGGGAATTTTGTGTTGTTTTTTCTTGAATTTTGTGGGAAACTGCTGATTTTATGGGGCGTTTCTGGAATTTGGTCAAGTTTTCAGAAGATTTAGGGAATTTTGTGAGATTTTTCCTGGAATTTTGTTGGATATTAGGGAGATTTTGTGGGATGCTTGTGGAACTTTGAGGGACTTTTCTGGAATTTGGTGAGATTCTGTAGAGAACTGACGAATTATCAGGGATTTTTCATGTATTCTGTGGGAATTTGTGGAGATTCTGTGGGATTTTTTTGGAATTTGGTAGAGTTTTGAGAAGATTTAGGGAATTTTGTGTGACTTTTCTGGGATTTTGTTGGGTATTGAGGACATTTTGTGGGATGTTTCGGGAATTTGGTGGGGCTTTTCAAGAATTTTGTGGTATTTTGAAAAGATTTAGGGAATTGTGTGGTGTTTTTTCTTGAATTTTGTGGGAAACTGTGCTGATTTTATGGGGCGTTTCTGGAATTTGGTCGAGTTTTCAGAAGATTTAGGGATTTTTGTGGGATTTTTGTGGGATGTTCTGGGAATTGGTGGAGATTTTGTGGGACATTCCTGTGAATTGGTAGGGTTTTGAAATGATTTAGGGAGTTTTGTGGGACTTCTTTGGAATTTTGTGTGTTTTTTCTGGAATTGTGTGGGATTCTGAGGAGACTTGAAGAATTTTGAGGAATTTTTCTTAGATTTTGTGGAAACTTGTGGAGGTTTTGTGTGATTTTTGTGCGATTTTGTGGGATATTGAGGCGATTTAGGGATCTTGAGGGATTTATCATGTATTTTGTGGGAATTTGTGGAGATTTGGTGGGATATTTTTCTAGAATTTGGTCGTGTTTTGAGAAGATTTAGGGAATTTTGTGGGATTTTTCCTGGAATTTTGTTGGATATTAGGGAGATTTTGTGGGATGTTTGTGGAACTTTGAGGGACTTTTCTGGAATTCGGTGAGATTCTGCAGAGAACTGACGAATTATCAGGGATTTTTCATGTATTCTGTGGGAATTTGTGGAGATTCAATGGGATTTTTCTGGAATTTTGGTTGTGTTTTGAGAAAATTTAGGGAATTTTGTGGGATTTTTCTGTGATTTTGTTGGGTATTGAGGACATTTTGTGGGATGTTTCTGGAATTTGGTGGGGCTTTTCAAGAATTTTGTGGTATTTTGAAAAGATTTAGGGAATTTTGTGGTGTTTTTTCTTGAATTTTGTGGGAAACTGTGCTGATTTTATGGGGCGTTTCTGGAATTTGGTCGAGTTTTCAGAAGATTTAGGGATTTTTGTGGGATTTTTGTGGGATGTTCTGGGAATTGGTGGAGATTTTGTGGGACATTCCTGTGAATTGGTAGGGTTTTGAAATGAGTTAGGGAGTTTTGTGGGACTTCTCTGGAATTTTGTGTGTTTTTTCTGGAATTGTGTGGTTTTGAGGAGACTTGAAGAATTTTGAGGAATTTGTTTTAGATTTTGTGGGAATTTGTGGAGAATCTGTGGGATTTTACTGGAATTTGGTGGGCCTTTTCAAGGACTTTGTGTGGTTTTGAGGAGACTTGAAGAATTTTGAGGAATTTTTCTTAGATTTTGTGGAAACTTGTGGAGGTTTTGTGTGATTTTTGTGGGATTTTGTGGGATATTGAGGCGATTTTGGGATCTTGAGGGATTTTTCATGTATTTTGTGGGATTTTGTGGAGATTTGGTGGGACATTTTTCTAGAATTTAGTCGTGTTTTGAGAAGATTTAGGGAATTTTGTGTGATTTTTCTGGGATTTTGTTGTATATTGAGGAGATTTTGTGGGATGTTTGTGGAACTTTGAGGGACTTTTCTGGAATTTGGTGAGATTCTGTAGAGAACTGACGAATTATCAGGGGTATTTTCATGTATTCTGTGGGAATTTGTGGAGATTCGGTGGGATTTTTGTGGATTTTGGCCATGTTTTGAGAAGATTTAGGGAATTTTGTGGGATTTTTCCTGGAATTTTATTGGATTCCGGGGAGATTTCGTGGGATGTTTGTGGAACTTTGAGGGACTTTTCTGGAATTTGGTGAGATTCTGTAGAGAACTGACGAATTATCAGAGATTTTTCATGTATTCTGTGGGAATTTGTGGAGATTCTGTGGGATTTTTTTGGAATTTGGTAGAGTTTTGAGAAGATTTAGGGAATTTTGTGTGACTTTTCTGGGATTTTGTTGGGTATTGAGGACATTTTGTGGGATGTTTCGGGAATTTGGTGGGGCTTTTCAAGAATTTTGTGGTATTTTGAAAAGGTTTAGGGAATTTTGTGGTGTTTTTTCTTGAATTTTGTGGGAAACTGTGCTGATTTTATGGGGCGTTTCTGGAATTTGGTCGAGTTTTCAGAAGATTTAGGGATTTTTGTGGGATTTTTGTGGGATGTTCTGGGAATTGGTGGAGATTTTGTGGGACATTCCTGTGAATTGGTAGGGTTTTGAAATGATTTAGGGAGTTTTGTGGGACTTCTTTGGAATTTTGTGTGTTTTTTCTGGAATTGTGTGGGATTCTGAGGAGACTTGAAGAATTTTGAGGAATTTTTCTTAGATTTTGTGGAAACTTGTGGAGGTTTTGTGTGATTTTTGTGCGATTTTGTGGGATATTGAGGCGATTTAGGGATCTTGAGGGATTTATCATGTATTTTGTGGGAATTTGTGGAGATTTGGTGGGATATTTTTCTATAATTTGGTCGTGTTTTGAGAAGATTTAGGGAATTTTGTGGGATTTTTCCTGGAATTTTGTTGGATATTAGGGAGATTTTGTGGGATGTTTGTGGAACTTTGAGGGACTTTTCTGGAATTCGGTGAGATTCTGCAGAGAACTGACGAATTATCAGGGATTTTTCATGTATTCTGTGGGAATTTGTGGAGATTCAATGGGATTTTTCTGGAATTTTGGTTGTGTTTTGAGAAAATTTAGGGAATTTTGTGGGATTTTTCTGTGATTTTGTTGGGTATTGAGGACATTTTGTGGGATGTTTCTGGAATTTGGTGGGGCTTTTCAAGAATTTTGTGGTATTTTGAAAAGATTTAGGGAATTTTGTGGTGTTTTTTCTTGAATTTTGTGGGAAACTGTGCTGATTTTATGGGGCGTTTCTGGAATTTGGTCGAGTTTTCAGAAGATTTAGGGATTTTTGTGGGATTTTTGTGGGATGTTCTGGGAATTGGTGGAGATTTTGTGGGACATTCCTGTGAATTGGTAGGGTTTTGAAATGAGTTAGGGAGTTTTGTGGGACTTCTCTGGAATTTTGTGTGTTTTTTCTGGAATTGTGTGGTTTTGAGGAGACTTGAAGAATTTTGAGGAATTTGTTTTAGATTTTGTGGGAATTTGTGGAGAATCTGTGGGATTTTACTGGAATTTGGTGGGCCTTTTCAAGGACTTTGTGTGGTTTTGAGGAGACTTGAAGAATTTTGAGGAATTTTTCTTAGATTTTGTGGAAACTTGTGGAGGTTTTGTGTGATTTTTGTGGGATTTTGTGGGATATTGAGGCGATTTTGGGATCTTGAGGGATTTTTCATGTATTTTGTGGGATTTTGTGGAGATTTGGTGGGACATTTTTCTAGAATTTAGTCGTGTTTTGAGAAGATTTAGGGAATTTTGTGTGATTTTTCTGGGATTTTGTTGTATATTGAGGAGATTTTGTGGGATGTTTGTGGAACTTTGAGGGACTTTTCTGGAATTTGGTGAGATTCTGTAGAGAACTGACGAATTATCAGGGGTATTTTCATGTATTCTGTGGGAATTTGTGGAGATTCGGTGGGATTTTTGTGGATTTTGGCCATGTTTTGAGAAGATTTAGGGAATTTTGTGGGATTTTTCCTGGAATTTTATTGGATTCCGGGGAGATTTCGTGGGATGTTTGTGGAACTTTGAGGGACTTTTCTGGAATTTGGTGAGATTCTGTAGAGAACTGACGAATTATCAGGGATTTTTCATGTATTCTCTGGGAATTTGTGGAGATTCTGTGGGATTTTTTTGGAATTTGGTAGAGTTTTGAGAAGATTTAGGGAATTTTGTGTGACTTTTCTGGGATTTTGTTGGGTATTGAGGACATTTTGTGGGATGTTTCGGGAATTTGGTGGGGCTTTTCAAGAATTTTGTGGTATTTTGAAAAGATTTAGGGAATTGTGTGGTGTTTTTTCTTGAATTTTGTGGGAAACTGTGCTGATTTTATGGGGCGTTTCTGGAATTTGGTCGAGTTTTCAGAAGATTTAGGGATTTTTGTGAGATTTTTGTGGGATGTTCTGGGAATTGGTAGAGATTTTGTGGGACATTCCTGTGAATTGGTAGGGTTTTGAAATGATTTAGGGAGTTTTGTGGGACTTCTCTGGAATTTTGTGTGTTTTTTCTGGAATTGTGTGGGATTCTGAGGAGACTTGAAGAATTTTGAGGAATTTTTCTTAGATTTTGTGGAAACTTGTGGAGGTTTTGTGTGATTTTTGTGTGATTTTTTGGGATATTGAGGCGATTTAGGGATCTTGAGGGATTTTTCATGTATTTTGTGGGAATTTGTGGAGATTTGGTGGGATATTTTTCTAGAATTTGGTCGTGTTTTGAGAAGATTTAGGGAATTTTGTGGGATTTTTCCTGGAATTTTGTTGGATATTAGGGAGATTTTGTGGGATGTTTGTGGAACTTTGAGGGACTTTTCTGGAATTTGGTTAGATTCTGTAGAGAACTGACGAATTATCAGGGATTTTTCATGTATTCTCTGGGAATTTGTGGAGATTCGGTGGGATTTTTGTGGATTTTGGCCGTGTTTTGAGAAGATTTAGAGAATTTTGTGGGATTTTTCTTGAATTTTGTTGGATATTGAGGAGATTCTGTGGGATGTTTGTGGAACTTTGAGGGACTTTTCTGGAATTTGGTGAGATTCTGTAGAGAACTGACGAATTATCAGGGATTTTTCATGTATTCTGTGGGAATTTGTGGAGATTCGGTGGGATTTTTCTGGAATTTTGGTTGTGTTTTGAGAAAATTTAGGGAATTTTGTGTGATTTTTCTGGGATTTTGTTGGGTATTGAGGACATTTTGTGGGATGTTTCTGGAATTGGGTGGGGCTTTTCAAGAATTTTGTAGTATTTTGAAAAGATTTAGGGAATTTTGTGGTGTTTTTTCTTGAATTTTGTGGGAAACTGCTGATTTTATGGAGCGTTTCTGGAATTTGGTCGAGTTTTCAGAAGTGTTAGGGATTTTTGTGAGATTTTTGTGGGATGTTTGTGGAACTTTGAGGGACTTTTCTGGAATTTGGTGAGATTCTGTAGAGAACTGACGAATTATCAGGGATTTTTCTTGTATTCTGTGGGAATTTGTGGAGATTTGGTGGGATTTTTCTGGAATTTGGTAGAGTTTTGAGAAGATTTAGGGAATTTTGTGTTGTTTTTTCTTGAATTTTGTGGGAAACTGCTGATTTTATGGGGCGTTTCTGGAATTTGGTCAAGTTTTCAGAAGATTTAGGGAATTTTGTGAGATTTTTCCTGGAATTTTGTTGGATATTAGGGAGATTTTGTGGGATGCTTGTGGAACTTTGAGGGACTTTTCTGGAATTTGGTGAGATTCTGTAGAGAACTGACGAATTATCAGGGATTTTTCATGTATTCTGTGGGAATTTGTGGAGATTCTGTGGGATTTTTGTGGATTTTGGCTGTGTTTTGAGAAGATTTAGGGAATTTTGTGGGATTTTTCCTGGAATTTTATTGGATACTGGGGAGATATTGTGGGATGTTTGTGGAACTTTGAGGGACTTTTCTGGAATTTGGTGAGATTCTGTAGAGAACTGACGAATTATCAGGGATTTTTCATGTATTCTCTGGGAATTTGTGGAGATTCGGTGGGATTTTTGAGGATTTTGGCCGTGTTTTGAGAAGATTTAGAGAATATTGTGGGATTTTTCTTGAATTTTGTTGGATATTGAGGAGATTTTGTGGGATGTTTTTGGAACTTTGAGGGACTTTTTAGGAATTTGGTGAGATTCTGTAGAGAACTGACGAATTATCAGGGATTTTTCATGTATTCTGTTGGAATTTGTGGAGATTCGGTGGGATTTTTCTGGAATTTGGTAGAGTTTTGAGAAGATTTAGGGAATTTTGTGGGACTTTTCTGGGATTTTGTTGGATATTGAGGACATTTTGTGGGATGTTTCGGGAATTTGGTGGGGCTTTTCAAGAATTTTGTGGTATTTTGAAAAGGTTTAGGGAATTTTGTGGTGTTTTTTCTTGAATTTTGTGGGAAACTGTGCTGATTTTATGGGGCGTTTCTGGAAATTGGTCGAGTTTTCCGAAGATTTAGGGATTTTTGTGAGATTTTTGTGGGATGTTCTGGGAATTGGTGGAGATTTTGTGGGACATTCCTGTGAATTGTTAGGGTTTTGAAATGATTTAGGGAGTTTTGTGGGACTTCTCTGGAATTTTGTGGGGTTTTTCTGGAATTGTGTGGTTTTGAGGAGACTTGAAGAATTTTGAGGAATTTTTCTTAGATTTTGTGGAAACTTGTGGATGTTTTGTGGGATTTTTGTGGAATTTTTTGGGATATTGAGGCGATTTAGGGATCTTGAGGGATTTTTCATGTATTTTGTGGGAATTTGTGGAGATTTGGTGGGATATTTTTCTAGAATTTGGTCGTGTTTTGAGAAGATTTAGGGAATTTTGTGTGATTTTTCTTGAATTTTGTGGGATATTGAGGAGATTTTGTGGGATGTTTGTGGAACTTTGAGGGACTCTTCTGGAATTTGGTGAGATTCTGTAGAGAACTGACGAATTATCAGGGATTTTTCATGTATTCTGTGGGAATTTGTGGAGATTCGGTGGGATATTTTTCTAGAATTTGGCCGTGTTTTGAGAAGATTTAGGGAATTTTGTGGGATTTTTCCTGGAATTTTGTTGGATACTGGGGAGATTTTTTGGGATGTTTGTGGAACTTTGAGGGACTCTTCTGGAATTTGTTGAGATTCTGTAGAGAACTGACGAATTATCAGGGATTTTTCATGTATTCTGTGGGAATTTGTGGAGATTCTGTGGGATTTTTGTGGATTTTGGCCGTGTTTTGAGTCCCCTCAAAACCACACAAATCCTTGAAAAGGTCCACCAAATTCCAGAAAAATCCCACAGAATCTCCACAAATTCCCACAAAATCTAAGAAAAATTCCTCAAAATTCTTCAAGTCTCCTCAGAATCCCACACAATTCCAGAAAAACCCCACAAAATTCCAGAGTAGTCCCACAAAACTCCCTAAATCATTTCAAAACCCTACCAATTCACAGGAATGTCCCACAAAATCTCCACCAATTTCCAGAACATCCCAAAAAATCTCACAAAAATCCCTAAATCTTCTGAAAACTCGACCAAATTCCAGAAACGACCCATAAAATCAGCACAGTTTCCCACAAAATTCAAGAAAAAACACCACAAAATTCCCTAAATCTTCTCAAAACACAACCAAATTCTAGAAAAATATCCCACCAAATCTCCACAAATTCCCACAAAATACATGAGAAATCCCTCAAGATCCCTAAATCGCCTCAATATCCCACAAAATCACACAAAAATCCCACAAAACCTCCACAAGTTTCCACAAAATCTAAAACAAATTCCTCAAAATTCTTCAAGTCTCCTCAGAATCCCACACAATTCCAGAAAAAACACACAAAATTCCAGAGAAGTCCCACAAAACTCCCTAAATCATTTCAAACCCTACCAATTCACAGGAATGTCCCACAAAATCTCCACCAATTCCCAGAACATCCCACAAAAATCCCACAAAAATCCCTAAATCTTCTGAAAACTCGACCAAATTCCAGAAACGCCCCATAAAATCAGCACAGTTTCCCACAAAATTCAAGAAAAAACACCACAAAATTCCCTAAATTTTCTCAAAACACGACCAAATTCTAGAAAAATATCCCACCAAATCTCCACAAATTCCCACAAAATACATGAAAAATCCCTCAAGATCCCGAAATCGCCTCAATATCCCACAAAATCACACAAAAATCCCACAAAACCTCCACAAGTTTCCACAAAATCTAAGAAAAATTCCTCAAAATTCTTCAAGTCTCCTCAAAACCACACAAGGTCCTTGAAAAGGCCCACCAAATTCCAGTAAAATCCCACAGATTCTCCACAAATTCCCACAAAATCTAAAACAAATTCCTCAAAATTCTTCAAGTCTCCTCAGAATCCCACACAATTCCAGAAAAAACACACAAAATTCCAGAGAAGTCCCACAAAAGTCCCTAAATCATTTCAAAACCCTACCAATTCACAGGAATGTCCCACAAAATCTCCACCAATTCCCAGAACATCCCACAAAAATCTCACAAAAATCCCTAAATCTTCTGAAAACTCGACCAAATTCCAGAAACGCCCCATAAAATCAGCACAGTTTCCCACAAAATTCAAGAAAAAACACCACAAAATTCCCTAAATCTTTTCAAAATACCACAAAATTCTTGAAAAGCCCCACCAAATTCCAGAAACATCCCACAAAATTTCCTCAATACCCAACAAAATCCCAGAAAAGTCCCACAAAATTCCCTAAATCTTCTCAAAACACGGCCATAATCCACAAAAATCCCACCAAATCTCCACAAATTCCCACAGAATACATGAAAAATCCCTGATAATTCGTCAGTTCTCTACAGAATCTCACCAAATTCCAGAAAAGTCCCTCAAAGTTCCACAAACATCCCACAAAAGGTCCTCAATATCCAACAAAATCCCAGAAAAATCCCACAAAATTCCCTAAATCTTCTCAAAACACGGCCAAAATCCTCAAAAGTCCCACCGAATCTCCACAAATTCCCAGAGAATACATGAAAAATCCCTGATAATTCGTCAGTTCTCTACAGAATCTCACCAAATTCCAGAAAAGTCCCTCAAAGTTCCACAAACCACCCACAAAATCTCCCCAGTATCCAACAAAATTCAAGAAAAATCCCACAAAATTCTCTAAATCTTCTCAAAACACGGCCAAAATCTAGAAAAATATCCCACCAAATCTCCACAAATTCCCACAAAATACATGAAAAATCCCTCAAGATCCCTAAATCGCCTCAATATCCCACAAAATCACACAAAAATCACACAAAACCTCCACAAGTTTCCACAAAATCTAAGAAAAATTCCTCAAAATACTTCAAGTCTCCTCAAAACCACACAAAGTTTGTGAAAAGGCCCACCAAATTCCAGAAAAATCCCACAGAATCTCCACAAATTCCCACAAAAATCTAAATCAAATTCCTCAAAATTCTTCAAGTCTCCTCAGAATCCCACACAATTCCAGAAAAACCCCACCAAATTCCAGAGAAGTCCCACAAAACTCCCTAAATCATTTCAAAACCCTACCAATTCACAGGAATGTCCCACAAAATCTCTACCAATTCCCAGAACATCCCACAAAAATCCCACAAAAATCCCTAAATCTTCTGAAAACTCGACCAAATTCCTGAAACTCCCCATAAAATCAGCACAGTTTCCCACAAAATTCAAGAAAAAACACCACACAATTCCCTAAATCTTTTCAAAATACCTCAAAATTCCTGAAAAGCCCCACCAAATTCCGAAGATTTTTCCTGGAATTTTATTGGATACTGGGGAGATTTTGTGGGATGTTTGTGGAACTTTGAGGGACTCTTCTGGAATTTGGTGAGATTCTGTAGAGAACTGACGAATTATCAGGGATTTTTCATGTATTCTGTAAGAATTTGTGGAGATTTGGTGGGATATTTTTCTAGAATTTGGTCGTGTTTTGAGAAGATTTAGGGAATTTTGTGGGATTTTTCCTGGAATTTTGTTGGATATTGGGAGATTTTGTGGGATGTTTATGGAACTTTGAGGGACTCTTCTGGAATTTGGTGAGATTCTGTAGAGAACTGACGAATTATCAGGGATTTGTCATGTATTCTGTGGGAATTTGTGGAGATTCTGTGGGATTTTTCTGGAATTTGGTAGAGTTTTGAGAAGATTTAGGGAATTTTGTGTGATTTTTCTGGGATTTTGTTGGATATTGAGGACATTTTGTGGGATGTTTCGGGAATTTGGTGGGGCTTTTCAAGAATTTTGTGGTATTTTGAAAAGATTTAGGGAATTTTGTGGTGTTTTTTCTTGAATTTTGTGGGAAACTGTGCTGATTTTATGGGGCGTTTCTGGAATTTGGTCGAGTTTTCAGAAGTGTTAGGGATTTTTGTGAGATTTTTGTGGGATGTTTGTGGAACTTTGAGGGACTTTTCTGTAATTTGGTGAGATTCTGTAGAGAACTGACGAATTATCAGGGATTTTTCATGTATTCTGTGGGAATTTCTGGAGATTTGGTGGGATTTTTCTGGAATTTGGT
The DNA here is from genome assembly GCF_971803275.1 of Cyanistes caeruleus. NCBI lineage: Eukaryota > Metazoa > Chordata > Aves > Passeriformes > Paridae > Cyanistes > Cyanistes caeruleus. Next base: position 64,591,571 of record NC_141704.1, read on the forward strand.
AGAGTTTTGAGAAGATTTAGGGAATTTTGTGTTGTTTTTTCTTGAATTTTGTGGGAAATTGTGCTGATTTTATGGGGCGTTTCTGGAATTTGGTCAAGTTTTCAGAAGATTTAGGGAATTGCGTGAGATTTTTCCTGGAATTTTATTGGATATTAGGGAGATTTTGTGGGATGTTTGTGGAACTTTGAGGGACTTTTCTGGAATTTGGTGAGATTCTGTAGAGAACTGACGAATTATCAGGGGTATTTTCATGTATTCTGTGGGAATTTGTGGAGATTCGGTGGGATTTCTGTGGATTTTGTCCATGTTTTGAGAAGATTTAGGGAATTTTGTGGGATTTTTCCTGGAATTTTATTGGATACCGGGGAGATTTTGTGGGATGTTTCTGGAACTTTGAGGGACTTTTCTGGAATTTGTTGAGATTCTGTAGAGAACTGACGAATTATCAGGGATTTTTCATGTATTCTGTGGGAATTTGTGGAGATTCTGTGGGATTTTTTTGGAATTTGGTAGAGTTTTGAGAAGATTTAGGGAATTTTGTGTGACTTTTCTGGGATTTTGTTGGGTATTGAGGACATTTTGTGGGATGTTTCGGGAATTTGGTGGGGCTTTTCAAGAATTTTGTGGTATTTTGAAAAGATTTAGGGAATTGTGTGGTGTTTTTTCTTGAATTTTGTGGGAAACTGTGCTGATTTTATGGGGCGTTTCTGGAATTTGGTCGAGTTTTCAGAAGATTTAGGGATTTTTGTGGGATTTTTGTGGGATGTTCTGGGAATTGGTGGAGATTTTGTGGGACATTCCTGTGAATTGGTAGGGTTTTGAAATGATTTAGGGAGTTTTGTGGGACTTCTTTGGAATTTTGTGTGTTTTTTCTGGAATTGTGTGGGATTCTGAGGAGACTTGAAGAATTTTGAGGAATTTTTCTTAGATTTTGTGGAAACTTGTGGAGGTTTTGTGTGATTTTTGTGCGATTTTGTGGGATATTGAGGCGATTTAGGGATCTTGAGGGATTTATCATGTATTTTGTGGGAATTTGTGGAGATTTGGTGGGATATTTTTCTATAATTTGGTCGTGTTTTGAGAAGATTTAGGGAATTTTGTGGGATTTTTCCTGGAATTTTGTTGGATATTAGGGAGATTTTGTGGGATGTTTGTGGAACTTTGAGGGACTTTTCTGGAATTCGGTGAGATTCTGCAGAGAACTGACGAATTATCAGGGATTTTTCATGTATTCTGTGGGAATTTGTGGAGATTCAATGGGATTTTTCTGGAATTTTGGTTGTGTTTTGAGAAAATTTAGGGAATTTTGTGGGATTTTTCTGTGATTTTGTTGGGTATTGAGGACATTTTGTGGGATGTTTCTGGAATTTGGTGGGGCTTTTCAAGAATTTTGTGGTATTTTGAAAAGATTTAGGGAATTTTGTGGTGTTTTTTCTTGAATTTTGTGGGAAACTGTGCTGATTTTATGGGGCGTTTCTGGAATTTGGTCGAGTTTTCAGAAGATTTAGGGATTTTTGTGGGATTTTTGTGGGATGTTCTGGGAATTGGTGGAGATTTTGTGGGACATTCCTGTGAATTGGTAGGGTTTTGAAATGAGTTAGGGAGTTTTGTGGGACTTCTCTGGAATTTTGTGTGTTTTTTCTGGAATTGTGTGGTTTTGAGGAGACTTGAAGAATTTTGAGGAATTTGTTTTAGATTTTGTGGGAATTTGTGGAGAATCTGTGGGATTTTACTGGAATTTGGTGGGCCTTTTCAAGGACTTTGTGTGGTTTTGAGGAGACTTGAAGAATTTTGAGGAATTTTTCTTAGATTTTGTGGAAACTTGTGGAGGTTTTGTGTGATTTTTGTGGGATTTTGTGGGATATTGAGGCGATTTTGGGATCTTGAGGGATTTTTCATGTATTTTGTGGGATTTTGTGGAGATTTGGTGGGACATTTTTCTAGAATTTAGTCGTGTTTTGAGAAGATTTAGGGAATTTTGTGTGATTTTTCTGGGATTTTGTTGTATATTGAGGAGATTTTGTGGGATGTTTGTGGAACTTTGAGGGACTTTTCTGGAATTTGGTGAGATTCTGTAGAGAACTGACGAATTATCAGGGGTATTTTCATGTATTCTGTGGGAATTTGTGGAGATTCGGTGGGATTTTTGTGGATTTTGGCCATGTTTTGAGAAGATTTAGGGAATTTTGTGGGATTTTTCCTGGAATTTTATTGGATTCCGGGGAGATTTTGTGGGATGTTTCTGGAACTTTGAGGGACTTTTCTGGAATTTGGTGAGATTCTGTAGAGAACTGACGAATTATCAGAGATTTTTCATGTATTCTGTGGGAATTTGTGGAGATTCTGTGGGATTTTTTTGGAATTTGGTAGAGTTTTGAGAAGATTTAGGGAATTTTGTGTGACTTTTCTGGGATTTTGTTGGGTATTGAGGACATTTTGTGGGATGTTTCGGGAATTTGGTGGGGCTTTTCAAGAATTTTGTGGTATTTTGAAAAGGTTTAGGGAATTTTGTGGTGTTTTTTCTTGAATTTTGTGGGAAACTGTGCTGATTTTATGGGGCGTTTCTGGAATTTGGTCGAGTTTTCAGAAGATTTAGGGATTTTTGTGGGATTTTTGTGGGATGTTCTGGGAATTGGTGGAGATTTTGTGGGACATTCCTGTGAATTGGTAGGGTTTTGAAATGATTTAGGGAGTTTTGTGGGACTTCTTTGGAATTTTGTGTGTTTTTTCTGGAATTGTGTGGGATTCTGAGGAGACTTGAAGAATTTTGAGGAATTTTTCTTAGATTTTGTGGAAACTTGTGGAGGTTTTGTGTGATTTTTGTGCGATTTTGTGGGATATTGAGGCGATTTAGGGATCTTGAGGGATTTATCATGTATTTTGTGGGAATTTGTGGAGATTTGGTGGGATATTTTTCTATAATTTGGTCGTGTTTTGAGAAGATTTAGGGAATTTTGTGGGATTTTTCCTGGAATTTTGTTGGATATTAGGGAGATTTTGTGGGATGTTTGTGGAACTTTGAGGGACTTTTCTGGAATTCGGTGAGATTCTGCAGAGAACTGACGAATTATCAGGGATTTTTCATGTATTCTGTGGGAATTTGTGGAGATTCAATGGGATTTTTCTGGAATTTTGGTTGTGTTTTGAGAAAATTTAGGGAATTTTGTGGGATTTTTCTGTGATTTTGTTGGGTATTGAGGACATTTTGTGGGATGTTTCTGGAATTTGGTGGGGCTTTTCAAGAATTTTGTGGTATTTTGAAAAGATTTAGGGAATTTTGTGGTGTTTTTTCTTGAATTTTGTGGGAAACTGTGCTGATTTTATGGGGCGTTTCTGGAATTTGGTCGAGTTTTCAGAAGATTTAGGGATTTTTGTGGGATTTTTGTGGGATGTTCTGGGAATTGGTGGAGATTTTGTGGGACATTCCTGTGAATTGGTAGGGTTTTGAAATGAGTTAGGGAGTTTTGTGGGACTTCTCTGGAATTTTGTGTGTTTTTTCTGGAATTGTGTGGTTTTGAGGAGACTTGAAGAATTTTGAGGAATTTGTTTTAGATTTTGTGGGAATTTGTGGAGAATCTGTGGGATTTTACTGGAATTTGGTGGGCCTTTTCAAGGACTTTGTGTGGTTTTGAGGAGACTTGAAGAATTTTGAGGAATTTTTCTTAGATTTTGTGGAAACTTGTGGAGGTTTTGTGTGATTTTTGTGGGATTTTGTGGGATATTGAGGCGATTTTGGGATCTTGAGGGATTTTTCATGTATTTTGTGGGATTTTGTGGAGATTTGGTGGGACATTTTTCTAGAATTTAGTCGTGTTTTGAGAAGATTTAGGGAATTTTGTGTGATTTTTCTGGGATTTTGTTGTATATTGAGGAGATTTTGTGGGATGTTTGTGGAACTTTGAGGGACTTTTCTGGAATTTGGTGAGATTCTGTAGAGAACTGACGAATTATCAGGGGTATTTTCATGTATTCTGTGGGAATTTGTGGAGATTCGGTGGGATTTTTGTGGATTTTGGCCATGTTTTGAGAAGATTTAGGGAATTTTGTGGGATTTTTCCTGGAATTTTATTGGATTCCGGGGAGATTTCGTGGGATGTTTGTGGAACTTTGAGGGACTTTTCTGGAATTTGGTGAGATTCTGTAGAGAACTGACGAATTATCAGAGATTTTTCATGTATTCTGTGGGAATTTGTGGAGATTCTGTGGGATTTTTTTGGAATTTGGTAGAGTTTTGAGAAGATTTAGGGAATTTTGTGTGACTTTTCTGGGATTTTGTTGGGTATTGAGGACATTTTGTGGGATGTTTCGGGAATTTGGTGGGGCTTTTCAAGAATTTTGTGGTATTTTGAAAAGATTTAGGGAATTGTGTGGTGTTTTTTCTTGAATTTTGTGGGAAACTGTGCTGATTTTATGGGGCGTTTCTGGAATTTGGTCGAGTTTTCAGAAGATTTAGGGATTTTTGTGAGATTTTTGTGGGATGTTCTGGGAATTGGTAGAGATTTTGTGGGACATTCCTGTGAATTGGTAGGGTTTTGAAATGATTTAGGGAGTTTTGTGGGACTTCTCTGGAATTTTGTGTGTTTTTTCTGGAATTGTGTGGGATTCTGAGGAGACTTGAAGAATTTTGAGGAATTTTTCTTAGATTTTGTGGAAACTTGTGGAGGTTTTGTGTGATTTTTGTGTGATTTTTTGGGATATTGAGGCGATTTAGGGATCTTGAGGGATTTTTCATGTATTTTGTGGGAATTTGTGGAGATTTGGTGGGATATTTTTCTAGAATTTGGTCGTGTTTTGAGAAGATTTAGGGAATTTTGTGGGATTTTTCCTGGAATTTTGTTGGATATTAGGGAGATTTTGTGGGATGTTTGTGGAACTTTGAGGGACTTTTCTGGAATTTGGTTAGATTCTGTAGAGAACTGACGAATTATCAGGGATTTTTCATGTATTCTCTGGGAATTTGTGGAGATTCGGTGGGATTTTTGTGGATTTTGGCCGTGTTTTGAGAAGATTTAGAGAATTTTGTGGGATTTTTCTTGAATTTTGTTGGATATTGAGGAGATTCTGTGGGATGTTTGTGGAACTTTGAGGGACTTTTCTGGAATTTGGTGAGATTCTGTAGAGAACTGACGAATTATCAGGGATTTTTCATGTATTCTGTGGGAATTTGTGGAGATTCGGTGGGATTTTTCTGGAATTTTGGTTGTGTTTTGAGAAAATTTAGGGAATTTTGTGTGATTTTTCTGGGATTTTGTTGGGTATTGAGGACATTTTGTGGGATGTTTCTGGAATTGGGTGGGGCTTTTCAAGAATTTTGTAGTATTTTGAAAAGATTTAGGGAATTTTGTGGTGTTTTTTCTTGAATTTTGTGGGAAACTGCTGATTTTATGGAGCGTTTCTGGAATTTGGTCGAGTTTTCAGAAGTGTTAGGGATTTTTGTGAGATTTTTGTGGGATGTTTGTGGAACTTTGAGGGACTTTTCTGGAATTTGGTGAGATTCTGTAGAGAACTGACGAATTATCAGGGATTTTTCTTGTATTCTGTGGGAATTTGTGGAGATTTGGTGGGATTTTTCTGGAATTTGGTAGAGTTTTGAGAAGATTTAGGGAATTTTGTGTTGTTTTTTCTTGAATTTTGTGGGAAACTGCTGATTTTATGGGGCGTTTCTGGAATTTGGTCAAGTTTTCAGAAGATTTAGGGAATTTTGTGAGATTTTTCCTGGAATTTTGTTGGATATTAGGGAGATTTTGTGGGATGCTTGTGGAACTTTGAGGGACTTTTCTGGAATTTGGTGAGATTCTGTAGAGAACTGACGAATTATCAGGGATTTTTCATGTATTCTGTGGGAATTTGTGGAGATTCTGTGGGATTTTTGTGGATTTTGGCTGTGTTTTGAGAAGATTTAGGGAATTTTGTGGGATTTTTCCTGGAATTTTATTGGATACTGGGGAGATATTGTGGGATGTTTGTGGAACTTTGAGGGACTTTTCTGGAATTTGGTGAGATTCTGTAGAGAACTGACGAATTATCAGGGATTTTTCATGTATTCTCTGGGAATTTGTGGAGATTCGGTGGGATTTTTGAGGATTTTGGCCGTGTTTTGAGAAGATTTAGAGAATATTGTGGGATTTTTCTTGAATTTTGTTGGATATTGAGGAGATTTTGTGGGATGTTTTTGGAACTTTGAGGGACTTTTTAGGAATTTGGTGAGATTCTGTAGAGAACTGACGAATTATCAGGGATTTTTCATGTATTCTGTTGGAATTTGTGGAGATTCGGTGGGATTTTTCTGGAATTTGGTAGAGTTTTGAGAAGATTTAGGGAATTTTGTGGGACTTTTCTGGGATTTTGTTGGATATTGAGGACATTTTGTGGGATGTTTCGGGAATTTGGTGGGGCTTTTCAAGAATTTTGTGGTATTTTGAAAAGGTTTAGGGAATTTTGTGGTGTTTTTTCTTGAATTTTGTGGGAAACTGTGCTGATTTTATGGGGCGTTTCTGGAAATTGGTCGAGTTTTCCGAAGATTTAGGGATTTTTGTGAGATTTTTGTGGGATGTTCTGGGAATTGGTGGAGATTTTGTGGGACATTCCTGTGAATTGTTAGGGTTTTGAAATGATTTAGGGAGTTTTGTGGGACTTCTCTGGAATTTTGTGGGGTTTTTCTGGAATTGTGTGGTTTTGAGGAGACTTGAAGAATTTTGAGGAATTTTTCTTAGATTTTGTGGAAACTTGTGGATGTTTTGTGGGATTTTTGTGGAATTTTTTGGGATATTGAGGCGATTTAGGGATCTTGAGGGATTTTTCATGTATTTTGTGGGAATTTGTGGAGATTTGGTGGGATATTTTTCTAGAATTTGGTCGTGTTTTGAGAAGATTTAGGGAATTTTGTGTGATTTTTCTTGAATTTTGTGGGATATTGAGGAGATTTTGTGGGATGTTTGTGGAACTTTGAGGGACTCTTCTGGAATTTGGTGAGATTCTGTAGAGAACTGACGAATTATCAGGGATTTTTCATGTATTCTGTGGGAATTTGTGGAGATTCGGTGGGATATTTTTCTAGAATTTGGCCGTGTTTTGAGAAGATTTAGGGAATTTTGTGGGATTTTTCCTGGAATTTTGTTGGATACTGGGGAGATTTTTTGGGATGTTTGTGGAACTTTGAGGGACTCTTCTGGAATTTGTTGAGATTCTGTAGAGAACTGACGAATTATCAGGGATTTTTCATGTATTCTGTGGGAATTTGTGGAGATTTGGTGGGATTTTTGTGGATTTTGGCCGTGTTTTGAGAAGATTTAGGGAATTTTGTGTGATTTTTCTGGGATTTTGTTGGATATTGAGGACATTTTGTGGGATGTTTCTGAAATTTGGTGGGGCTTTTCAAGAATTTTGTGGTATTTTGAAAAGATTTAGGGAATTTTGTGGTGTTTTTTCTTGAATTTTGTGGGAAACTGTGCTGATTTTATGGGGCATTTCTGGAATTTGGTCGAGTTTTCAGAAGATTTAGGGATTTTTGTGGGATTTTTGTGGGATGTTCTGGGAATTGGTGGAGATTTTGTGGGACATTCCTGTGAATTGGTAGGGTTTTGAAATGATTTAGGGAGTTTTGTGGGACTTCTCTGGAATTTTGTGTGTTTTTTCTGGAATTGTGTGGGATTCTGAGGAGACTTGAAGAATTTTGAGGAATTTTTCTTAGATTTTGTGGAAACTTGTGGAGGTTTTGTGGGATTTTTGTGCGATTTTGTGGGATATTGAGGCGATTTAGGGATCTTGAGGGATTTATCATGTATTTTGTGGGAATTTGTGGAGATTTGGTGGGATATTTTGCTAGAATTTGGTCGTGTTTTGAGAAGATTTAGGGAATTTTGTGGGATTTTTCCTGGAATTTTGTTGGATATTAGGGAGATTTTGTGGGATGTTTGTGGAACTTTGAGGGACTTTTCTGGAATTTGGTGAGATTCTGCAGAGAACTGACGAATTATCAGGGATTTTTCATGTATTCTGTGGGAATTTGTGGAGATTCGGTGGGATTTTTCTGGAATTTTGGTTGTGTTTTGAGAAAATTTAGGGAATTTTGTGGGATTTTTCTGGGATTTTGTTGGGTATTGAGGACATTTTGTGGGATGTTTTTGGAATTTGGTGGGGCTTTTCAAGAATTTTGTGGTATTTTGAAAAGATTTAGGGAATTTTGTGGTTTTTTTTTTCTTGAATTTTGTGGGAAACTGTGCTGATTTTATGGGGCGTTTCTGGAATTTGGTCGAGTTTTCAGAAGATTTAGGGATTTTTATGGGATGTTCTGGGAATTGGTGGAGATTTTGTGGGACATTCCTGTGAATTGGTAGGGTTTTGAAATGATTTAGGGAGTTTTGTGGGACTTCTCTGGAATTTTGTGTGTTTTTTCTGGAATTGTGTGGGATTCTGAGGAGACTTGAAGAATTTTGAGGAATTTGTTTTAGATTTTTGTGGGAATTTGTGGAGATTCTGTGGGATTTTACTGGAATTTGGTGGGCCTTTTCAAGGACTTTGTGTGGTTTTGAGGAGACTTGAAGAATTTTGAGGAATTTTTCTTAGATTTTGTGGAAACTTGTGGAGGTTTTGTGTGATTTTTGTGGAATTTTGTGGGATATTGAGGCGATTTCGGGATCTTGAGGGATTTTTCATGTATTTTGTGGGAATTTGTGGTGATTTGGTGGGATATTTTTCTAGAATTTGGTCGTGTTTTGAGAAGATTTAGGGAATTCGGTGGGATTTTTCCTGGAATTTTGTTGGATATTGGGAGATTTTTTGGGATGTTTGTGGAACTTTGAGGGACTTTTCTGGAATTTGGTGAGATTCTGTAGAGAACTGACGAATTATCAGGGATTTTTCATGTATTCTGTGGGAATTTGTGGAGATTCGGTGGGATTTTTCTGGAACTTGGTGGACCTTTTCAAGGACTATGTGTGGTTTTGAGGGAACTCAAAACACGGCCAAAATCCACAAAAATCCCACCAAATCTCCACAAATTCCCACAGAATACATGAAAAATCCCTGATAATTCGTCAGTTCTCTACAGAATCTCACCAAATTCCAGAAAAGTCCCCCAAAGTTCCACAAACATCCTACAAAATCTCCTCAATATCCCACAAAATTCAAGAAAAATCCCACAAAATTCCCTCAATCTTCTCAAAACACGACCAAATTCTAGAAAAATATCCCACCAAATCTCCACAAATTCCCACAAAATACATGAAAAATCCCTCAAGATCCCTAAATCGCCTCAATATCCCACAAAATCACACAAAAATCACACAAAACCTCCACAAGTTTCCACAAAATCTAAGAAAAATTCCTCAAAATTCTTCAAGTCTCCTCAAAATCCCACACAATTCCAGAAAAACCCCACAAAATTCCAGAGAAGTCCCACAAAACTCCCTAAATCATTTCAAAACCCTACCAATTCACAGGAATGTCCCACAAAATCTCCACCAATTCCCAGAACATCCCACAAAAATCTCACAAAAATCCCTAAATCTTCTGAAAACTCGACCAAATTCCAGAAACACCCCATAAAAACAGCACAGTTTCCCACAAAATTCAAGAAAAAACACCACAAAATTCCCAAAATCTTTTCAAAATACCACAAAATTCTTGAAAAGCCCCACCAAATTCCAGAAACATCCCACAAAATCTCCCCAATATCCAATAAAATTCCAGGAAAAATCCCACAAAATTCCCTAAATCGTCTCAAAACACGGGCAAAATCCACAAAAATCCCACCGAATCTCCACAAATTCTTACAGAATACATGAAAAATCCCTGATAATTCGTCAGTTCTCTACAGAATCTCACCAAATTCCAGAAAAGTCCCTCAAAGTTCCACAAACATCCCACAAATTCTCCCTAATATCCAACAAAATTCCAGGAAAAATCCCACAAAATTCCCTAAATCTTCTCAAAACACGACCAAATTCTAGAAAAATATCCCACCAAATCTCCACAAATTCCCACAAAATACATGAGAAATCCCTCAAGATCCCTAAATCGCCTCAATATCCCACAAAATCACACAAAAATCCCACAAAACCTCCACAAGTTTCCACAAAATCTAAGAAAAATTCCTCAAAATTCTTCAAGTCTCCTCAGAATCCCACACAATTCCAGAAAAAACACACATAATTCCAGAGAAGTCCCACAAAACTCCCTCAATCATTTCAAAACCCTACCAATTCACAGGAATGTCCCACAAAATCTCCAATTCCCAGAACATCCCACAGAAATCCCACAAAAATCCCTAAATCTTCTGAAAACTCGACCAAATTTCTGAAACGCCCCATAAAATCAGCACAGTTTCCCACAAAATTCAAGAAAAAACACCACAAAATTCCCTAAATCTTCTCAAAACACGACCAAATTCTAGAAAAATATCCCACCAAATCTCCACAAATTCCCACAAAATATATGAGAAATCCATCAAGATCCCTAAATCGCCGCAAAATACCACAAAATCACACAAAAATCCCACAAAACCTCCACAAGTTTCCACAAAATCTAAGAAAAATTCCTCAAAATTCTCCAAGTCTCCTCAAAACCACACAAAGTTCGTGAAAAGGCCCACCAAATTCCAAAAAAATCCCACAGACTCTCCACAAATTCCCATAAAAATCTAAATCAAATTCCTCAAAATTCTTCAAGTCTCCTCAGAATCCTACACAATTCCAGAAAAAACACACAAAATTCCAGAGAAGTCCCACAAAACTCCCTAAATCATTTCAAAACCCTACCAATTCACAGGAATGTCCCAAAAAATCTCCACCAATTCCCAGAACATCCCACAGAAATCTCAAAAAAATCCCTAAATCTTCTGAAAACTCGACCAAATTCCAGAAACGCCCCATAAAATCAGCACAGTTTCCCACAAAATTCAAGAAAAAACACCACAAAATTCCCAAAATCTTTTCAAAATACCACAAAATTCTTGAAAAGCCCCACCAAATTCCAAAAACATCCCACAAAATGTCCTCAATATCCAACAAAATCCCAGAAAAATCACACAAAATTCCCTAAATTTTCTCAAACCACAACCAAAATTCCAGAAAAATCCCACCGAATCTCCACAAATTCCCACAGAATACATGAAAAATCCCTGATAATTCGTCAGTTCTCTACAGAATCTCACCAAATTCAAGAAAAGTCCCTCAAAGTTCCACAAACATCCCACAAATTCTCCTCAATATCCATCAAAATTCAAGAAAAATCCCACAAAATTCTCTAAATCTTCTCAAAACACGGCCAAAATCCTCAAAAATCCCACCAAATCTCCACAAATTCCCACAGAATACATGAAAAATCCCTGATAATTCGTCAGTTCTCTACAGAATCTCACCAAATTCCAGAAAAGTCCCTCAAAGTTCCACAAACATCCCACAAAATGTCCTCAATATCCAACAAAATCCCAGAAAAATCCCACAAAATTCCCTAAATCTTCTCAAAACACGACCAAATTCTAGAAAAATATCCCACCAAATCTCCACAAATTAACACAGAATACATGAAAAATCCCTGATAATTCGTCAGTTCTCTACAGAATCTCACCAAATTCCTAAAAAGTCCCTCAAAGTTCCACAAACATCCCACAAAATCTCCCTAATATCCAACAAAATTCCAGGAAAAATCCCACAAAATTTCCTAAATCTTCTCAAAACACGACCAAATTCTAGAAAAATATCCCACCAAATCTCCACAAATTCCCACAAAATACATGAAAAATCCCTCAAGATCCCTAAATCGCCTCAATATCCCACAAAATCACACAAAAATCCCACAAAACCTCCACAAGTTTCCACAAAATCTAAGAAAAATTCCTCAAAATTCTTCAAGTCTCCTCAAAACCACACAAAGTTCGTGAAAAGGCCCACCAAATTCCAGAAAAATCCCACAGAATCTTCACAAATTCCCACAAAAATCTAAATCAAATTCCTCAAAATTCTTCAAGTCTCCTCAGAATCCCACACAATTCCAGAAAAACCCCACCAAATTCCAGAGAAGTCCCACAAAACTCCCTAAATCATTTCAAAACCCTACCAATTCACAGGAATGTCCCACAAAATCTCCACCAATTCCCAGAACATCCCACAGAAATCCCACAAAAATCCCTAAATCTTCTGAAAACTCGACCAAATTCCAGAAACGCCCCATAAAATCAGCAGTTTCCCACAAAATTCAAGAAAAAACACCACAAAATTCCCTAAACCTTTTCAAAATACCACAAAATTCTTGAAAAGCCCCAACAAATTCCAGAAACATCCCACAAAATGTCCCCAATACCCACCAAAATCCCAGAAAAATCCCACAAAATTCCCTAAATTTTCTCAAACCACAACCAAAATTCCAGAAAAATCCCACCGAATCTCCACAAATTCCCACAGAATACATGAAAAATCCCTGATAATTCGTCAGTTCTCTACAGAATCTCACCAAATTCCAGAAAAGTCCCTCAAAGTTCCACAAACATCCCACAAAATCTCCTCAATATCCAACAAAATTCAAGAAAAATCCCACAAAATTCTCTAAATCTTCTCAAAACACGGCCAAATTCAAGAAAAATCCCACCAAATCTCCACCAATTCCCAGAGAATACATGAAAAATCCCTGATAATTCGTCAGTTCTCTACAGAATCTCACCAAATTCCAGAAAAGTCCCTCAAAGTTCCACAAACATCCCACAAATTCTCCCTAATATCCAACAAAATTCCAGGAAAAATCCCACAAAATTCCCTAAATCTTCTCAAAACACGACCAAATTCTAGAAAAATATCCCACCAAATCTCCACAATTTCCCACAAAATACATGAGAAATCCCTCAAGATCCCTAAATCGCCTCAATATCCCACAAAATCCCACAAAAATCCCACAAAACCTCCACAAGTTTCCACAAAATCTAAGAAAAATTCCTCAAAATTCTTCAAGTCTCCTCAGAATCCCACACAATTCCAGAAAAAACACACAAAATTCCAGAGAAGTCCCACAAAACTCCCTCAATCATTTCAAAACCCTACCAATTCACAGGAATGTCCCACAAAATCTCCAATTCCCAGAACATCCCACAGAAATCCCACAAAAATCCCTAAATCTTCTGAAAACTCGACCAATTTTCTGAAACGCCCCATAAAATCAGCACAGTTTCCCACAAAATTCAAGAAAAAACACCACAAAATTCCCTAAATCTTCTCAAAACACGACCAAATTCTAGAAAAATATCCCACCAAATCTCCACAAATTCCCACAAAATATATGAGAAATCCATCAAGATCCCTAAATCGCCGCAATATACCACAAAATCACACAAAAATCCCACAAAACCTCCACAAGTTTCCACAAAATCTAAGAAAAATTCCTCAAAATTCTTCAAGTCTCCTCAAAACCACACAAAGTTCGTGAAAAGGCCCACCAAATTCCAAAAAAATCCCACAGACTCTCCACAAATTCCCATAAAAATCTAAATCAAATTCCTCAAAATTCTTCAAGTCTCCTCAGAATCCTACACAATTCCAGAAAAAACACACAAAATTCCAGAGAAGTCCCACAAAACTCCCTAAATCATTTCAAAACCCTACCAATTCACAGGAATGTCCCAAAAAATCTCCACCAATTCCCAGAACATCCCACAGAAATCTCAAAAAAATCCCTAAATCTTCTGAAAACTCGACCAAATTCCAGAAACGCCCCATAAAATCAGCACAGTTTCCCACAAAATTCAAGAAAAAACACCACAAAATTCCCAAAATGTTTTCAAAATACCACAAAATTCTTGAAAACGGCCACCAAATTCCAGAAACATCCCACAAAATGTCCTCAATACCCAACAAAATCCCAGAAAAATCACACAAAATTCCCTAAATTTTCTCAAAACACAACCAAAATTCCAGAAAAATCCCACAGAATCTCCACAAATTCCCACAGAATACATGAAAAATCCCTGATAATTCGTCAGTTCTCTACAGAATCTCACCAAATTCCAGAAAAGTCCCTCAAAGTTCCACAAACATCCCACAAATTCTCCTCAATATCCATCAAAATTCAAGAAAAATCCCACAAAATTCTCTAAATCTTCTCAAAACACGGCCAAAATCCTCAAAAATCCCACCGAATCTCCACCAATTCCCACAGAATACATGAAAAATCCCTGATAATTCGTCAGTTCTCTACAGAATCTCACCAAATTCCTGAAATGTCCCTCAAAGTTCCACAAACATCCCACAAAATGTCCTCAATATCCAACAAAATTCCAGAAAAATCACAAAAAATTCCCTAAATCTTCTCAAAACACGGCCAAAATCCTCAAAAATCCTACCGAATCTCCACAAATTCCCACAGAATACATGAAAAATCCCTGATAATTAGTCAGTTCTCTACAGAATCTCACCAAATTCCAGAAAAGTCCCTCAAAGTTCCACAAACATCCCACAAAATCTCCCCAGTATCCAACAAAATTCCAGAAAAAATCCCACAAAATTCCCTAAATCTTCTCAAAACACGACCAAATTCTAGAAAAATATCCCACCAAATCTCCACAAATTCCCACAAAATACATGAAAAATCCCTGATAATTCGTCAGTTCTCTACAGAATCTCACCAAATTCCAGAAAAGTCCCTCAAAGTTCCACAAACATCCCACAAATTCTCCCTAATATCCAACAAAATTCCAGGAAAAATCCCACAAAATTCCCTAAATCTTCTCAAAACACGACCAAATTCTAGAAAAATATCCCACCAAATCTCCACAAATTCCCACAAAATACATGAGAAATCCCTCAAGATCCCTAAATCGCCTCAATATCCCACAAAATCACACAAAAATCCCACAAAACCTCCACAAGTTTCCACAAAATCTAAGAAAAATTCCTCAAAATTCTTCAAGTCTCCTCAGAATCCCACACAATTCCAGAAAAAACACACAAAATTCCAGAGAAGTCCCACAAAACTCCCTAAATCATTTCAAAACCCTACCAATTCACAGGAATGTCCCACAAAATCTCCACCAATTCCCAGAACATCCCACAGAAATCCCACAAAAATTTCTAAATCTTCTGAAAACTCGACCAAATTCCAGAAACGCCCCATAAAATCAGCACAGTTTCCCACAAAATTCAAGAAAAAACACCACAAAATTCCCTAAATCTTTTCAAAATACCACAAAATTCTTGAAAAGCCCCACCAAATTCCAGAAACATCCCACAAAATGTCCTCAATACCCAACAAAATCCCAGAAAAGTCCCACAAAATTCCCTAAATCTTCTCAAAACTCTACCAAATTCTTGAAAAATCCCACAGAATCTCCACAAATTCCCACAGAATACATGAAAAATCCCTGATAATTCGTCAGTTCTCTACAGAATCTCACCAAATTCCAGAAAAGTCCCTCAAAGTTCCACAAACATCCCACAAATTCTCCCTAATATCCAACAAAATTCCAGGAAAAATCCCACAAAATTTCCTAAATCTTCTCAAAACACGACCAAATTCTAGAAAAATATCCCACCAAATCTCCACAAATTCCCACAAAATACATGAGAAATGCCTCAAGATCCCTAAATCGCCTCAATATCCCACAAAATCACACAAAAATCCCACAAAACCTCCACAAGTTTCCACAAAATCTAAGAAAAATTCCTCAAAATTCTTCAAGTCTCCTCAAAACCACACAAAGTTCGTGAAAAGGCCCACCAAATTCCAGAAAAATCCCACAGAATCTTCACAAATTCCCACAAAAATCTAAATCAAATTCCTCAAAATTCTTCAAGTCTCCTCAGAATCCCACACAATTCCAGAAAAACCCCACAAAATTCCAGAGAAGTCCCACAAAACTCCCTAAATCATTTCAAAACCCTACCAATTCACAGGAATGTCCCACAAAATCTCCACCAATTCCCAGAACATCCCACAAAAATCCCACAAAAATCCCTAAATCTTCTGAAAACTCGACCAAATTCCAGAAACGCCCCATAAAATCAGCACAGTTTCCCACAAAATTCAAGAAAAAACACCACAAAATTCCCTAAACCTTTTCAAAATACCACAAAATTCTTGAAAAGCCCCACCAAATTCCAGAAACATCCCACAAAATGTCCCCAATACCCAACAAAATCCCAGAAAAATCCCACAAAATTCCCTAAATTTTCTCAAACCACAACCAAAATTCCAGAAAAATCCCACCGAATCTCCACAAATTCCCACAGAATACATGAAAAATCCCTCAAGATCCCTAAATCGCCTCAATATCCCACAAAATCACACAAAAATCCCACAAAACCTCCACAAGTTTCCACAAAATCTAAGAAAAATTCCTCAAAATTCTTCAAGTCTCCTCAGAATCCCACACAATTCCAGAAAAAACACACAAAATTCCAGAGAAGTCCCACAAAACTCCCTCAATCATTTCAAAACCCTACCAATTCACAGGAATGTCCCACAAAATCTCCAATTCCCAGAACATCCCACAGAAATCCCACAAAAATCCCTAAATCTTCTGAAAACTCGACCAAATTTCTGAAACGCCCCATAAAATCAGCACAGTTTCCCACAAAATTCAAGAAAAAACACCACAAAATTCCCTAAATCTTCTCAAAACACGACCAAATTCTAGAAAAATATCCCACCAAATCTCCACAAATTCCCACAAAATATATGAGAAATCCATCAAGATCCCTAAATCGCCGCAAAATACCACAAAATCACACAAAAATCCCACAAAACCTCCACAAGTTTCCACAAAATCTAAGAAAAATTCCTCAAAATTCTTCAAGTCTCCTCAAAACCACACAAAGTTCGTGAAAAGGCCCACCAAATTCCAGAAAAATCCCACAGAATCTTCACAAATTCCCACAAAAATCTAAATCAAATTCCTCAAAATTCTTCAAGTCTCCTCAGAATCCCACACAATTCCAGAAAAACCCCACCAAATTCCAGAGAAGTCCCACAAAACTCCCTAAATCATTTCAAAACCCTACCAATTCACAGGAATGTCCCACAAAATCTCCACCAATTCCCAGAACATCCCACAGATATCCCACAAAAATCCCTAAATCTTCTGAAAACTCGACCAAATTCCAGAAACGCCCCATAAAATCAGCACAGTTTCCCACAAAATTCAAGAAAAAACACCACAAAATTCCCTAAACCTTTTCAAAATACCACAAAATTCTTGAAAAGCCCCACCAAATTCCAGAAACATCCCACAAAATGTCCCCAATACCCAACAAAATCCCAGGAAAATCCCAAAAAATTCCCTAAATTTTCTCAAACCACAACCAAAATTCCAGAAAAATCCCACCGAATCTCCACAAATTCCCACAGAATACATGAAAAATCCCTGATAATTCGTCAGTTCTCTACAGAATCTCACCAAATTCCAGAAAAGTCCCTCAAAGTTCCACAAACATCCCACAAAATCTCCTCAATATCCAACAAAATTCAAGAAAAATCCCACAAAATTCTCTAAATCTTCTCAAAACACGGCCAAATTCAAGAAAAATCCCACCAAATCTCCACAAATTCCCAGAGAATACATGAAAAATCCCTGATAATTCGTCAGTTCTCTACAGAATCTCACCAAATTCCAGAAAAGTCCCTCAAAGTTCCACAAACATCCCACAAATTCTCCCTAATATCCAACAAAATTCCAGGAAAAATCCCACAAAATTCCCTAAATCTTCTCAAAACACGACCAAATTCTAGAAAAATATCCCACCAAATCTCCACAAATTCCCACAAAATACATGAGAAATCCCTCAAGATCCCTAAATCGCCTCAATATCCCACAAAATCACACAAAAATCCCACAAAACCTCCACAAGTTTCCACAAAATCTAAGAAAAATTCCTCAAAATTCTTCAAGTCTCCTCAGAATCCCACACAATTCCAGAAAAAACACACATAATTCCAGAGAAGTCCCACAAAACTCCCTCAATCATTTCAAAACCCTACCAATTCACAGGAATGTCCCACAAAATCTCCAATTCCCAGAACATCCCACAGAAATCCCACAAAAATCCCTAAATCTTCTGAAAACTCGACCAAATTTCTGAAACGCCCCATAAAATCAGCACAGTTTCCCACAAAATTCAAGAAAAAACACCACAAAATTCCCTAAATCTTTTCAAAATACCACAAAATTCTTGAAAAGCCCCACCAAATTCCAGAAACATCCCACAAAATGTCCTCAATACCCAACAAAATCCCAGAAAAGTCCCACAAAATTCCCTAAATCTTCTCAAAACTCTACCAAATTCTTGAAAAATCCCACAGAATCTCCACAAATTCCCAGAGAATACATGAAAAATCCCTGATAATTCGTCAGTTCTCTACAGAATCTCACCAAATTCCAGAAAAGTCCCTCAAAGTTCCACAAACATCCCACAAATTCTCCTCAATATCCATCAAAATTCAAGAAAAATCCCACAAAATTCTCTAAATCTTCTCAAAACACGGCCAAAATCCTCAAAAATCCCACCGAATCTCCACCAATTCCCACAGAATACATGAAAAATCCCTGATAATTCGTCAGTTCTCTACAGAATCTCACCAAATTCCTGAAATGTCCCTCAAAGTTCCACAAACATCCCACAAAATGTCCTCAATATCCAACAAAATTCCAGAAAAATCACAAAAAATTCCCTAAATCTTCTCAAAACACGGCCAAAATCCTCAAAAATCCCACCGAATCTCCACAAATTCCCACAGAATACATGAAAAATCCCTGATAATTTCTCAGTTCTCTACAGAATCTCACCAAATTCCAGAAAAGTCCCTCAAAGTTCCACAAACATCCCACAAAATCTCCCCAGTATCCAACAAAATTCCAGAAAAAATCCCACAAAATTCCCTAAATCTTCTCAAAACACGACCAAATTCTAGAAAAATATCCCACCAAATCTCCACAAATTCCCACAAAATACATGAAAAATCCCTGATAATTCGTCAGTTCTCTACAGAATCTCACCAAATTCCAGAAAAGTCCCTCAAAGTTCCACAAACATCCCACAAATTCTCCCTAATATCCAACAAAATTCCAGGAAAAATCCCACAAAATTCCCTAAATCTTCTCAAAACACGACCAAATTCTAGAAAAATATCCCACCAAATCTCCACAAATTCCCACAAAATACATGAGAAATCCCTCAAGATCCCTAAATCGCCTCAATATCCCACAAAATCACACAAAAATCCCACAAAACCTCCACAAGTTTCCACAAAATCTAAGAAAAATTCCTCAAAATTCTTGAAGTCTCCTCAGAATCCCACACAATTCCAGAAAAAACACACAAAATTCCAGAGAAGTCCCACAAAACTCCCTCAATCATTTCAAAACCCTACCAATTCACAGGAATGTCCCACAAAATCTCCACCAATTCCCAGAACATCCCACAGAAATCCCACAAAAATCCCTAAATCTTCTGAAAACTCGACCAAATTTCTGAAACGCCCCATAAAATCAGCACAGTTTCCCACAAAATTCAAGAAAAAACACCACAAAATTCCCTAAATCTTCTCAAAACACGACCAAATTCTAGAAAAATATCCCACCAAATCTCCACAAATTCCCACAAAATATATGAGAAATCCATCAAGATCCCTAAATCGCCGCAATATACCACAAAATCACACAAAAATCCCACAAAACCTCCACAAGTTTCCACAAAATCTAAGAAAAATTCCTCAAAATTCTTCAAGTCTCCTCAAAACCACACAAAGTTCGTGAAAAGGCCCACCAAATTCCAAAAAAATCCCACAGACTCTCCACAAATTCCCATAAAAATCTAAATCAAATTCCTCAAAATTCTTCAAGTCTCCTCAGAATCCTACACAATTCCAGAAAAAACACACAAAATTCCAGAGAAGTCCCACAAAACTCCCTAAATCATTTCAAAACCCTACCAATTCACAGGAATGTCCCAAAAAATCTCCACCAATTCCCAGAACATCCCACAGAAATCTCAAAAAAATCCCTAAATCTTCTGAAAACTCGACCAAATTCCAGAAACGCCCCATAAAATCAGCACAGTTTCCCACAAAATTCAAGAAAAAACACCACAAAATTCCCAAAATGTTTTCAAAATACCACAAAATTCTTGAAAACGGCCACCAAATTCCAGAAACATCCCACAAAATGTCCTCAATACCCAACAAAATCCCAGAAAAATCACACAAAATTCCCTAAATTTTCTCAAAACACAACCAAAATTCCAGAAAAATCCCACAGAATCTCCACAAATTCCCACAGAATACATGAAAAATCCCTGATAATTTCTCAGTTCTCTACAGAATCTCACCAAATTCCAGAAAAGTCCCTCAAAGTTCCACAAACATCCCACAAAATCTCCCCAGTATCCAACAAAATTCCAGAAAAAATCCCACAAAATTCCCTAAATCTTCTCAAAACACGACCAAATTCTAGAAAAATATCCCACCAAATCTCCACAAATTCCCACAAAATACATGAAAAATCCCTGATAATTCGTCAGTTCTCTACAGAATCTCACCAAATTCCAGAAAAGTCCCTCAAAGTTCCACAAACATCCCACAAATTCTCCCTAATATCCAACAAAATTCCAGGAAAAATCCCACAAAATTCCCTAAATCTTCTCAAAACACGACCAAATTCTAGAAAAATATCCCACCAAATCTCCACAAATTCCCACAAAATACATGAGAAATCCCTCAAGATCCCTAAATCGCCTCAATATCCCACAAAATCACACAAAAATCCCGCAAAACCTCCACAAGTTTCCACAAAATCTAAGAAAAATTCCTCAAAATTCTTCAAGTCTCCTCAGAATCCCACACAATTCCAGAAAAAACACACATAATTCCAGAGAAGTCCCACAAAACTCCCTCAATCATTTCAAAACCCTACCAATTCACAGGAATGTCCCACAAAATCTCCAATTCCCAGAACATCCCACAGAAATCCCACAAAAATCCCTAAATCTTCTGAAAACTCGACCAAATTTCTGAAACGCCCCATAAAATCAGCACAGTTTCCCA
This sequence comes from Cyanistes caeruleus, assembly GCF_971803275.1. NCBI lineage: Eukaryota > Metazoa > Chordata > Aves > Passeriformes > Paridae > Cyanistes > Cyanistes caeruleus. The sequence continues at coordinate 64,612,589 of NC_141704.1, forward strand.
CAAAATTCAAGAAAAAACACCACAAAATTCCCTAAATCTTTTCAAAATACCACAAAATTCTTGAAAAGCCCCACCAAATTCCAGAAACATCCCACAAAATGTCCTCAATACCCAACAAAATCCCAGAAAAGTCCCACAAAATTCCCTAAATCTTCTCAAAACTCTACCAAATTCTTGAAAAATCCCACAGAATCTCCACAAATTCCCAGAGAATACATGAAAAATCCCTGATAATTCGTCAGTTCTCTACAGAATCTCACCAAATTCCAGAAAAGTCCCTCAAAGTTCCACAAACATCCCACAAATTCTCCTCAATATCCATCAAAATTCAAGAAAAATCCCACAAAATTCTCTAAATCTTCTCAAAACACGGCCAAAATCCTCAAAAATCCCACCGAATCTCCACCAATTCCCACAGAATACATGAAAAATCCCTGATAATTCGTCAGTTCTCTACAGAATCTCACCAAATTCCTGAAATGTCCCTCAAAGTTCCACAAACATCCCACAAAATGTCCTCAATATCCAACAAAATTCCAGAAAAATCACAAAAAATTCCCTAAATCTTCTCAAAACACGGCCAAAATCCTCAAAAATCCCACCGAATCTCCACAAATTCCCACAGAATACATGAAAAATCCCTGATAATTTCTCAGTTCTCTACAGAATCTCACCAAATTCCAGAAAAGTCCCTCAAAGTTCCACAAACATCCCACAAAATCTCCCCAGTATCCAACAAAATTCCAGAAAAAATCCCACAAAATTCCCTAAATCTTCTCAAAACACGACCAAATTCTAGAAAAATATCCCACCAAATCTCCACAAATTCCCACAAAATACATGAAAAATCCCTGATAATTCGTCAGTTCTCTACAGAATCTCACCAAATTCCAGAAAAGTCCCTCAAAGTTCCACAAACATCCCACAAATTCTCCCTAATATCCAACAAAATTCCAGGAAAAATCCCACAAAATTCCCTAAATCTTCTCAAAACACGACCAAATTCTAGAAAAATATCCCACCAAATCTCCACAAATTCCCACAAAATACATGAGAAATCCCTCAAGATCCCTAAATCGCCTCAATATCCCACAAAATCACACAAAAATCCCACAAAACCTCCACAAGTTTCCACAAAATCTAAGAAAAATTCCTCAAAATTCTTCAAGTCTCCTCAGAATCCCACACAATTCCAGAAAAAACACACAAAATTCCAGAGAAGTCCCACAAAACTCCCTCAATCATTTCAAAACCCTACCAATTCACAGGAATGTCCCACAAAATCTCCACCAATTCCCAGAACATCCCACAGAAATCCCACAAAAATTTCTAAATCTTCTGAAAACTCGACCAAATTCCAGAAACGCCCCATAAAATCAGCACAGTTTCCCACAAAATTCAAGAAAAAACACCACAAAATTCCCTAAATCTTTTCAAAATACCACAAAATTCTTGAAAAGCCCCACCAAATTCCAGAAACATCCCACAAAATGTCCCCAATACCCAACAAAATCCCAGAAAAGTCCCACAAAATTCCCTAAATCTTCTCAAAACTCTACCAAATTCTTGAAAAATCCCACAGAATCTCCACAAATTCCCACAGAATACATGAAAAATCCCTGATAATTCGTCAGTTCTCTACAGAATCTCACCAAATTCCAGAAAAGTCCCTCAAAGTTCCACAAACATCCCACAAATTCTCCCTAATATCCAACAAAATTCCAGGAAAAATCCCACAAAATTTCCTAAATCTTCTCAAAACACGACCAAATTCTAGAAAAATATCCCACCAAATCTCCACAAATTCCCACAAAATACATGAGAAATCCCTCAAGATCCCTAAATCGCCTCAATATCCCACAAAATCACACAAAAATCCCACAAAACCTCCACAAGTTTCCACAAAATCTAAGAAAAATTCCTCAAAATTCTTCAAGTCTCCTCAGAATCCCACACAATTCCAGAAAAAACACACAAAATTCCAGAGAAGTCCCACAAAACTCCCTCAATCATTTCAAAACCCTACCAATTCACAGGAATGTCCCACAAAATCTCCACCAATTCCCAGAACATCCCACAGAAATCCCACAAAAATCCCTAAATCTTCTGAAAACTCGACCAAATTTCTGAAACGCCCCATAAAATCAGCACAGTTTCCCACAAAATTCAAGAAAAAACACCACAAAATTCCCTAAATCTTCTCAAAACACGACCAAATTCTAGAAAAATATCCCACCAAATCTCCACAAATTCCCACAAAATACATGAGAAATCCCTCAAGATCCCTAAATCGCCGCAATATACCACAAAATCACACAAAAATCCCACAAAACCTCCACAAGTTTCCACAAAATCTAAGAAAAATTCCTCAAAATTCTTCAAGTCTCCTCAAAACCACACAAAGTTCGTGAAAAGGCCCACCAAATTCCAAAAAAATCCCACAGACTCTCCACAAATTCCCATAAAAATCTAAATCAAATTCCTCAAAATTCTTCAAGTCTCCTCAGAATCCTACACAATTCCAGAAAAAACACACAAAATTCCAGAGAAGTCCCACAAAACTCCCTAAATCATTTCAAAACCCTACCAATTCACAGGAATGTCCCAAAAAATCTCCACCAATTCCCAGAACATCCCACAGAAATCTCAAAAAAATCCCTAAATCTTCTGAAAACTCGACCAAATTCCAGAAACGCCCCATAAAATCAGCACAGTTTCCCAAAAAATTCAAGAAAAAACACCACAAAATTCCCAAAATGTTTTCAAAATACCACAAAATTCTTGAAAACGGCCACCAAATTCCAGAAACATCCCACAAAATGTCCTCAATACCCAACAAAATCCCAGAAAAATCACACAAAATTCCCTAAATTTTCTCAAAACACAACCAAAATTCCAGAAAAATCCCACAGAATCTCCACAAATTCCCACAGAATACATGAAAAATCCCTGATAATTTCTCAGTTCTCTACAGAATCTCACCAAATTCCAGAAAAGTCCCTCAAAGTTCCACAAACATCCCACAAAATCTCCCCAGTATCCAACAAAATTCCAGAAAAAATCCCACAAAATTCCCTAAATCTTCTCAAAACACGACCAAATTCTAGAAAAATATCCCACCAAATCTCCACAAATTCCCACAAAATACATGAAAAATCCCTGATAATTCGTCAGTTCTCTACAGAATCTCACCAAATTCCAGAAAAGTCCCTCAAAGTTCCACAAACATCCCACAAATTCTCCCTAATATCCAACAAAATTCCAGGAAAAATCCCACAAAATTCCCTAAATCTTCTCAAAACACGACCAAATTCTAGAAAAATATCCCACCAAATCTCCACAAATTCCCACAAAATACATGAGAAATCCCTCAAGATCCCTAAATCGCCTCAATATCCCACAAAATCACACAAAAATCCCACAAAACCTCCACAAGTTTCCACAAAATCTAAGAAAAATTCCTCAAAATTCTTCAAGTCTCCTCAGAATCCCACACAATTCCAGAAAAAACACACAAAATTCCAGAGAAGTCCCACAAAACTCCCTCAATCATTTCAAAACCCTACCAATTCACAGGAATGTCCCACAAAATCTCCACCAATTCCCAGAACATCCCACAGAAATCCCACAAAAATTTCTAAATCTTCTGAAAACTCGACCAAATTCCAGAAACGCCCCATAAAATCAGCACAGTTTCCCACAAAATTCAAGAAAAAACACCACAAAATTCCCTAAATCTTTTCAAAATACCACAAAATTCTTGAAAAGCCCCACCAAATTCCAGAAACATCCCACAAAATGTCCTCAATACCCAACAAAATCCCAGAAAAGTCCCACAAAATTCCCTAAATCTTCTCAAAACTCTACCAAATTCTTGAAAAATCCCACAGAATCTCCACAAATTCCCACAGAATACATGAAAAATCCCTGATAATTCGTCAGTTCTCTACAGAATCTCACCAAATTCCAGAAAAGTCCCTCAAAGTTCCACAAACATCCCACAAATTCTCCCTAATATCCAACAAAATTCCAGGAAAAATCACACAAAATTCCCTAAATCTTCTCAAAACACGACCAAATTCTAGAAAAATATCCCACCAAATCTCCACAAATTCCCACAAAATACATGAAAAATCCCTCAAGATCCCTAAATCGCCTCAATATCCCACAAAATCACACAAAAATCCCACAAAACCTCCACAAGTTTCCACAAAATCTAAGAAAAATTCCTCAAAATTCTTCAAGTCTCCTCAGAATCCCACACAATTCCAGAAAAAACACACAAAATTCCAGAGAAGTCCCACAAAACTCCCTCAATCATTTCAAAACCCTACCAATTCACAGGAATGTCCCACAAAATCTCCACCAATTCCCAGAACATCCCACAGAAATCCCACAAAAATCCCTAAATCTTCTGAAAACTCGACCAAATTTCTGAAACGCCCCATAAAATCAGCACAGTTTCCCACAAAATTCAAGAAAAAACACCACAAAATTCCCTAAATCTTCTCAAAACACGACCAAATTCTAGAAAAATATCCCACCAAATCTCCACAAATTCCCACAAAATACATGAGAAATCCCTCAAGATCCCTAAATCGCCGCAATATACCACAAAATCACACAAAAATCCCACAAAACCTCCACAAGTTTCCACAAAATCTAAGAAAAATTCCTCAAAATTCTTCAAGTCTCCTCAAAACCACACAAAGTTCGTGAAAAGGCCCACCAAATTCCAAAAAAATCCCACAGACTCTCCACAAATTCCCATAAAAATCTAAATCAAATTCCTCAAAATTCTTCAAGTCTCCTCAGAATCCTACACAATTCCAGAAAAAACACACAAAATTCCAGAGAAGTCCCACAAAACTCCCTAAATCATTTCAAAACCCTACCAATTCACAGGAATGTCCCAAAAAATCTCCACCAATTCCCAGAACATCCCACAGAAATCTCAAAAAAATCCCTAAATCTTCTGAAAACTCGACCAAATTCCAGAAACGCCCCATAAAATCAGCACAGTTTCCCAAAAAATTCAAGAAAAAACACCACAAAATTCCCAAAATGTTTTCAAAATACCACAAAATTCTTGAAAACGGCCACCAAATTCCAGAAACATCCCACAAAATGTCCTCAATACCCAACAAAATCCCAGAAAAATCACACAAAATTCCCTAAATTTTCTCAAAACACAACCAAAATTCCAGAAAAATCCCACAGAATCTCCACAAATTCCCACAGAATACATGAAAAATCCCTGATAATTTCTCAGTTCTCTACAGAATCTCACCAAATTCCAGAAAAGTCCCTCAAAGTTCCACAAACATCCCACAAAATCTCCCCAGTATCCAACAAAATTCCAGAAAAAATCCCACAAAATTCCCTAAATCTTCTCAAAACACGACCAAATTCTAGAAAAATATCCCACCAAATCTCCACAAATTCCCACAAAATACATGAAAAATCCCTGATAATTCGTCAGTTCTCTACAGAATCTCACCAAATTCCAGAAAAGTCCCTCAAAGTTCCACAAACATCCCACAAATTCTCCCTAATATCCAACAAAATTCCAGGAAAAATCCCACAAAATTCCCTAAATCTTCTCAAAACACGACCAAATTCTAGAAAAATATCCCACCAAATCTCCACAAATTCCCACAAAATACATGAGAAATCCCTCAAGATCCCTAAATCGCCTCAATATCCCACAAAATCACACAAAAATCCCACAAAACCTCCACAAGTTTCCACAAAATCTAAGAAAAATTCCTCAAAATTCTTCAAGTCTCCTCAGAATCCCACACAATTCCAGAAAAAACACACAAAATTCCAGAGAAGTCCCACAAAACTCCCTCAATCATTTCAAAACCCTACCAATTCACAGGAATGTCCCACAAAATCTCCACCAATTCCCAGAACATCCCACAGAAATCCCACAAAAATTTCTAAATCTTCTGAAAACTCGACCAAATTCCAGAAACGCCCCATAAAATCAGCACAGTTTCCCACAAAATTCAAGAAAAAACACCACAAAATTCCCTAAATCTTTTCAAAATACCACAAAATTCTTGAAAAGCCCCACCAAATTCCAGAAACATCCCACAAAATGTCCTCAATACCCAACAAAATCCCAGAAAAGTCCCACAAAATTCCCTAAATCTTCTCAAAACTCTACCAAATTCTTGAAAAATCCCACAGAATCTCCACAAATTCCCACAGAATACATGAAAAATCCCTGATAATTCGTCAGTTCTCTACAGAATCTCACCAAATTCCAGAAAAGTCCCTCAAAGTTCCACAAACATCCCACAAATTCTCCCTAATATCCAACAAAATTCCAGGAAAAATCCCACAAAATTTCCTAAATCTTCTCAAAACACGACCAAATTCTAGAAAAATATCCCACCAAATCTCCACAAATTCCCACAAAATACATGAGAAATCCCTCAAGATCCCTAAATCGCCTCAATATCCCACAAAATCACACAAAAATCCCACAAAACCTCCACAAGTTTCCACAAAATCTAAGAAAAGTTCCTCAAAATTCTTCAAGTCTCCTCAGAATCCCACACAATTCCAGAAAAAACACACAAAATTCCAGAGAAGTCCCACAAAACTCCCTCAATCATTTCAAAACCCTACCAATTCACAGGAATGTCCCACAAAATCTCCACCAATTCCCAGAACATCCCACAGAAATCCCACAAAAATCCCTAAATCTTCTGAAAACTCGACCAAATTTCTGAAACGCCCCATAAAATCAGCACAGTTTCCCACAAAATTCAAGAAAAAACACCACAAAATTCCCTAAATCTTCTCAAAACACGACCAAATTCTAGAAAAATATCCCACCAAATCTCCACAAATTCCCACAAAATATATGAGAAATCCATCAAGATCCCTAAATCGCCGCAATATACCACAAAATCACACAAAAATCCCACAAAACCTCCACAAGTTTCCACAAAATCTAAGAAAAATTCCTCAAAATTCTTCAAGTCTCCTCAAAACCACACAAAGTTCGTGAAAAGGCCCACCAAATTCCAAAAAAATCCCACAGACTCTCCACAAATTCCCATAAAAATCTAAATCAAATTCCTCAAAATTCTTCAAGTCTCCTCAGAATCCTACACAATTCCAGAAAAAACACACAAAATTCCAGAGAAGTCCCACAAAACTCCCTAAATCATTTCAAAACCCTACCAATTCACAGGAATGTCCCAAAAAATCTCCACCAATTCCCAGAACATCCCACAGAAATCTCAAAAAAATCCCTAAATCTTCTGAAAACTCGACCAAATTCCAGAAACGCCCCATAAAATCAGCACAGTTTCCCACAAAATTCAAGAAAAAACACCACAAAATTCCCAAAATGTTTTCAAAATACCACAAAATTCTTGAAAACGGCCACCAAATTCCAGAAACATCCCACAAAATGTCCTCAATACCCAACAAAATCCCAGAAAAATCACACAAAATTCCCTAAATTTTCTCAAAACACAACCAAAATTCCAGAAAAATCCCACAGAATCTCCACAAATTCCCAGAGAATACATGAAAAATCCCTGATAATTCGTCAGTTCTCTACAGAATCTCACCAAATTCCAGAAAAGTCCCTCAAAGTTCCACAAACATCCCACAAATTCTCCTCAATATCCATCAAAATTCAAGAAAAATCCCACAAAATTCTCTAAATCTTCTCAAAACACGGCCAAAATCCTCAAAAATCCCACCGAATCTCCACCAATTCCCACAGAATACATGAAAAATCCCTGATAATTCGTCAGTTCTCTACAGAATCTCACCAAATTCCTGAAATGTCCCTCAAAGTTCCACAAACATCCCACAAAATGTACTCAATATCCAACAAAATTCCAGAAAAATCACAAAAAATTCCCTAAATCTTCTCAAAACACGGCCAAAATCCTCAAAAATCCTACCGAATCTCCACAAATTCCCACAGAATACATGAAAAATCCCTGATAATTTGTCAGTTCTCTACAGAATCTCACCAAATTCCAGAAAAGTCCCTCAAAGTTCCACAAACATCCCACAAAATCTCCCCAGTATCCAACAAAATTCCAGAAAAAATCCCACAAAATTCCCTAAATCTTCTCAAAACACGACCAAATTCTAGAAAAATATCCCACCAAATCTCCACAAATTCCCACAAAATACATGAAAAATCCCTGATAATTCGTCAGTTCTCTACAGAATCTCGCCAAATTCCAGAAAAGTCCCTCAAAGTTCCACAAACATCCCACAAATTCTCCCTAATATACAACAAAATTCCAGGAAAAATCCCACAAAATTCCCTAAATCTTCTCAAAACACGACCAAATTCTAGAAAAATATCCTACCAAATCTCCACAAATTCCCACAAAATACATGAGAAATCCCTCAAGATCCCTAAATCTCCTCAATATCCCACAAAATCACACAAAAATCACACAAAACCTCCACAAGTTTCCACAAAATCTAAGAAAAATTCCTCAAAATTCTTCGTCTCCTCAGAATCCCACACAATTCCAGAAAAAACACACAAAATTCCAGAGAAGTCCCACAAAACTCCCTAAATCATTTCAAAACCCTACCAATTCACAGGAATGTCCCACAAAATCTCCACCAATTCCCAGAACATCCCACAGAAATCCCACAAAAATTTCTAAATCTTCTGAAAACTCGACCAAATTCCAGAAACGCCCCATAAAATCAGCACAGTTTCCCACAAAATTCAAGAAAAAACACCACAAAATTCCCTAAATCTTTTCAAAATACCACAAAATTCTTGAAAAGCCCCACCAAATTCCAGAAACATCCCACAAAATGTCCTCAATACCCAACAAAATCCCAGAAAAGTCCCACAAAATTCCCTAAATCTTCTCAAAACTCTACCAAATTCTTGAAAAATCCCACAGAATCTCCACAAATTCCCACAGAATACATGAAAAATCCCTGATAATTCGTCAGTTCTCTACAGAATCTCACCAAATTCCAGAAAAGTCCCTCAAAGTTCCACAAACATCCCACAAATTCTCCCTAATATCCAACAAAATTCCAGGAAAAATCCCACAAAATTTCCTAAATCTTCTCAAAACACGACCAAATTCTAGAAAAATATCCCACCAAATCTCCACAAATTCCCACAAAATACATGAGAAATGCCTCAAGATCCCTAAATCGCCTCAATATCCCACAAAATCACACAAAAATCCCACAAAACCTCCACAAGTTTCCACAAAATCTAAGAAAAATTCCTCAAAATTCTTCAAGTCTCCTCAAAACCACACAAAGTTCGTGAAAAGGCCCACCAAATTCCAGAAAAATCCCACAGAATGTCCACAAATTCCCACAAAATCTAAAACAAATTCCTCAAAATTCTTCAAGTCTCCTCAGAATCCCACACAATTCCAGAAAAAACACACAAAATTCCAGAGAAGTCCCACAAAACTCCCTAAATCATTTCAAAACCCTACCAATTCACAGGAATGTCCCACAAAATCTCCACCAATTCCCAGAACATCCCACAAAAATCCCACAAAAATCCCTAAATCTTCTGAAAACTCGACCAAATTCCAGAAACGCCCCATAAAATCAGCACAGTTTCCCACAAAATTCAAGAAAAAACACCACAAAATTCCCAAAATCTTTTCAAAATACCACAAAATTCTTGAAAAGCCCCACCAAATTCCAGAAACATCCCACAAAATGTCCCCAATACCCAACAAAATCCCAGAAAAATCCCACAAAATTCCCTAAAGTTTCTCAAAACACAACCAAAATTCCAGAAAAATCCCACCGAATCTCCACAAATTCCCACAGAATACATGAAAAATCCCTGATAATTCGTCAGTTCTCTACAGAATCTCACCAAATTCCAGAAAAGTCCCTCAAAGTTCCACAAACATCCCACAAAATCTCCCCAGTATCCAACAAAATTCCAGAAAAAATCCCACAAAATTCCCTAAATCTTCTCAAAACACGACCAAATTCTAGAAAAATATCCCACCAAATCTCCACAAATTCCCACAAAATACATGAAAAATCCCTGATAATTCGTCAGTTCTCTACAGAATCTCACCAAATTCCAGAAAAGTCCCTCAAAGTTCCACAAACATCCCACAAATTCTCCCTAATATCCAACAAAATTCCAGGAAAAATCCCACAAAATTCCCTAAATCTTCTCAAAACACGACCAAATTCTAGAAAAATATCCCACCAAATCTCCACAAATTCCCACAAAATACATGAGAAATCCCTCAAGATCCTTAAATCGCCTCAATATCCCACAAAATCACACAAAAATCCCACAAAACCTCCACAAGTTTCCACAAAATCTAAGAAAAATTCCTCAAAATTCTTCAAGTCTCCTCAGAATCCCACACAATTCCAGAAAAAACACACAAAATTCCAGAGAAGTCCCACAAAACTCCCTCAATCATTTCAAAACCCTACCAATTCACAGGAATGTCCCACAAAATCTCCACCAATTCCCAGAACATCCCACAGAAATCCCACAAAAATTTCTAAATCTTCTGAAAACTCGACCAAATTCCAGAAACGCCCCATAAAATCAGCACAGTTTCCCACAAAATTCAAGAAAAAACACCACAAAATTCCCTAAATCTTTTCAAAATACCACAAAATTCTTGAAAAGCCCCACCAAATTCCAGAAACATCCCACAAAATGTCCTCAATACCCAACAAAATCCCAGAAAAGTCCCACAAAATTCCCTAAATCTTCTCAAAACTCTACCAAATTCTTGAAAAATCCCACAGAATCTCCACAAATTCCCACAGAATACATGAAAAATCCCTGATAATTCGTCAGTTCTCTACAGAATCTCACCAAATTCCAGAAAAGTCCCTCAAAGTTCCACAAACATCCCACAAATTCTCCCTAATATCCAACAAAATTCCAGGAAAAATCCCACAAAATTTCCTAAATCTTCTCAAAACACGACCAAATTCTAGAAAAATATCCCACCAAATCTCCACAAATTCCCACAAAATACATGAGAAATCCCTCAAGATCCCTAAATCGCCTCAATATCCCACAAAATCACACAAAAATCCCACAAAACCTCCACAAGTTTCCACAAAATCTAAGAAAAATTCCTCAAAATTCTTCAAGTCTCCTCAGAATCCCACACAATTCCAGAAAAAACACACAAAATTCCAGAGAAGTCCCACAAAACTCCCTCAATCATTTCAAAACCCTACCAATTCACAGGAATGTCCCACAAAATCTCCACCAATTCCCAGAACATCCCACAGAAATCCCACAAAAATCCCTAAATCTTCTGAAAACTCGACCAAATTTCTGAAACGCCCCATAAAATCAGCACAGTTTCCCACAAAATTCAAGAAAAAACACCACAAAATTCCCTAAATCTTCTCAAAACACGACCAAATTCTAGAAAAATATCCCACCAAATCTCCACAAATTCCCACAAAATATATGAGAAATCCATCAAGATCCCTAAATCGCCGCAATATACCACAAAATCACACAAAAATCCCACAAAACCTCCACAAGTTTCCACAAAATCTAAGAAAAATTCCTCAAAATTCTTCAAGTCTCCTCAAAACCACACAAAGTTCGTGAAAAGGCCCACCAAATTCCAAAAAAATCCCACAGACTCTCCACAAATTCCCATAAAAATCTAAATCAAATTCCTCAAAATTCTTCAAGTCTCCTCAGAATCCTACACAATTCCAGAAAAAACACACAAAATTCCAGAGAAGTCCCACAAAACTCCCTAAATCATTTCAAAACCCTACCAATTCACAGGAATGTCCCAAAAAATCTCCACCAATTCCCAGAACATCCCACAGAAATCTCAAAAAAATCCCTAAATCTTCTGAAAACTCAACCAAATTCCAGAAACGCCCCATAAAATCAGCACAGTTTCCCACAAAATTCAAGAAAAAACACCACAAAATTCCCAAAATGTTTTCAAAATACCACAAAATTCTTGAAAACGGCCACCAAATTCCAGAAACATCCCACAAAATGTCCTCAATACCCAACAAAATCCCAGAAAAATCACACAAAATTCCCTAAATTTTCTCAAAACACAACCAAAATTCCAGAAAAATCCCACAGAATCTCCACAAATTCCCAGAGAATACATGAAAAATCCCTGATAATTCGTCAGTTCTCTACAGAATCTCACCAAATTCCAGAAAAGTCCCTCAAAGTTCCACAAACATCCCACAAATTCTCCTCAATATCCATCAAAATTCAAGAAAAATCCCACAAAATTCTCTAAATCTTCTCAAAACACGGCCAAAATCCTCAAAAATCCCACCGAATCTCCACCAATTCCCACAGAATACATGAAAAATCCCTGATAATTCGTCAGTTCTCTACAGAATCTCACCAAATTCCTGAAATGTCCCTCAAAGTTCCACAAACATCCCACAAAATGTACTCAATATCCAACAAAATTCCAGAAAAATCACAAAAAATTCCCTAAATCTTCTCAAAACACGGCCAAAATCCTCAAAAATCCTACCGAATCTCCACAAATTCCCACAGAATACATGAAAAATCCCTGATAATTTGTCAGTTCTCTACAGAATCTCACCAAATTCCAGAAAAGTCCCTCAAAGTTCCACAAACATCCCACAAAATCTCCCCAGTATCCAACAAATTTCCAGAAAAAATCCCACAAAATTCCCTAAATCTTCTCAAAACACGACCAAATTCTAGAAAAATATCCCACCAAATCTCCACAAATTCCCACAAAATACATGAAAAATCCCTGATAATTCGTCAGTTCTCTACAGAATCTCACCAAATTCCAGAAAAGTCCCTCAAAGTTCCACAAACATCCCACAAATTCTCCCTAATATCCAACAAAATTCCAGGAAAAATCCCACAAAATTCCCTAAATCTTCTCAAAACACGACCAAATTCTAGAAAAATATCCTACCAAATCTCCACAAATTCCCACAAAATACATGAGAAATCCCTCAAGATCCCTAAATCTCCTCAATATCCCACAAAATCACACAAAAATCCCACAAAACCTCCACAAGTTTCCACAAAATCTAAGAAAAATTCCTCAAAATTCTTCGTCTCCTCAGAATCCCACACAATTCCAGAAAAAACACACAAAATTCCAGAGAAGTCCCACAAAACTCCCTAAATCATTTCAAAACCCTACCAATTCACAGGAATGTCCCACAAAATCTCCACCAATTCCCAGAACATCCCACAGAAATCCCACAAAAATTTCTAAATCTTCTGAAAACTCGACCAAATTCCAGAAACGCCCCATAAAATCAGCACAGTTTCCCACAAAATTCAAGAAAAAACACCACAAAATTCCCTAAATCTTTTCAAAATACCACAAAATTCTTGAAAAGCCCCACCAAATTCCAGAAACATCCCACAAAATGTCCTCAATACCCAACAAAATCCCAGAAAAGTCCCACAAAATTCCCTAAATCTTCTCAAAACTCTACCAAATTCTTGAAAAATCCCACAGAATCTCCACAAATTCCCACAGAATACATGAAAAATCCCTGATAATTCGTCAGTTCTCTACAGAATCTCACCAAATTCCAGAAAAGTCCCTCAAAGTTCCACAAACATCCCACAAATTCTCCCTAATATCCAACAAAATTCCAGGAAAAATCCCACAAAATTTCCTAAATCTTCTCAAAACACGACCAAATTCTAGAAAAATATCCCACCAAATCTCCACAAATTCCCACAAAATACATGAGAAATGCCTCAAGATCCCTAAATCGCCTCAATATCCCACAAAATCACACAAAAATCCCACAAAACCTCCACAAGTTTCCACAAAATCTAAGAAAAATTCCTCAAAATTCTTCAAGTCTCCTCAAAACCACACAAAGTTCGTGAAAAGGCCCACCAAATTCCAGAAAAATCCCACAGAATCTCCACAAATTCCCACAAAATCTAAAACAAATTCCTCAAAATTCTTCAAGTCTCCTCAGAATCCCACACAATTCCAGAAAAAACACACAAAATTCCAGAGAAGTCCCACAAAACTCCCTAAATCATTTCAAAACCCTACCAATTCACAGGAATGTCCCACAAAATCTCCACCAATTCCCAGAACATCCCACAAAAATCCCACAAAAATCCCTAAATCTTCTGAAAACTCGACCAAATTCCAGAAACGCCCCATAAAATCAGCACAGTTTCCCACAAAATTCAAGAAAAAACACCACAAAATTCCCAAAATCTTTTCAAAATACCACAAAATTCTTGAAAAGCCCCACCAAATTCCAGAAACATCCCACAAAATGTCCCCAATACCCAACAAAATCCCAGAAAAATCCCACAAAATTCCCTAAAGTTTCTCAAAACACAACCAAAATTCCAGAAAAATCCCACCGAATCTCCACAAATTCCCACAGAATACATGAAAAATCCCTGATAATTCGTCAGTTCTCTACAGAATCTCACCAAATTCCAGAAAAGTCCCTCAAAGTTCCACAAACATCCCACAAAATCTCCCCAGTATCCAACAAAATTCCAGAAAAAATCCCACAAAATTCCCTAAATCTTCTCAAAACACGACCAAATTCTAGAAAAATATCCCACCAAATCTCCACAAATTCCCACAAAATACATGAAAAATCCCTGATAATTCGTCAGTTCTCTACAGAATCTCACCAAATTCCAGAAAAGTCCCTCAAAGTTCCACAAACATCCCACAAATTCTCCCTAATATCCAACAAAATTCCAGGAAAAATCCCACAAAATTCCCTAAATCTTCTCAAAACACGACCAAATTCTAGAAAAATATCCCACCAAATCTCCACAAATTCCCACAAAATACATGAGAAATCCCTCAAGATCCTTAAATCGCCTCAATATCCCACAAAATCACACAAAAATCCCACAAAACCTCCACAAGTTTCCACAAAATCTAAGAAAAATTCCTCAAAATTCTTCAAGTCTCCTCAGAATCCCACACAATTCCAGAAAAAACACACAAAATTCCAGAGAAGTCCCACAAAACTCCCTCAATCATTTCAAAACCCTACCAATTCACAGGAATGTCCCACAAAATCTCCACCAATTCCCAGAACATCCCACAGAAATCCCACAAAAATTTCTAAATCTTCTGAAAACTCGACCAAATTCCAGAAACGCCCCATAAAATCAGCACAGTTTCCCACAAAATTCAAGAAAAAACACCACAAAATTCCCTAAATCTTTTCAAAATACCACAAAATTCTTGAAAAGCCCCACCAAATTCCAGAAACATCCCACAAAATGTCCTCAATACCCAACAAAATCCCAGAAAAGTCCCACAAAATTCCCTAAATCTTCTCAAAACTCTACCAAATTCTTGAAAAATCCCACAGAATCTCCACAAATTCCCACAGAATACATGAAAAATCCCTGATAATTCGTCAGTTCTCTACAGAATCTCACCAAATTCCAGAAAAGTCCCTCAAAGTTCCACAAACATCCCACAAATTCTCCCTAATATCCAACAAAATTCCAGGAAAAATCCCACAAAATTTCCTAAATCTTCTCAAAACACGACCAAATTCTAGAAAAATATCCCACCAAATCTCCACAAATTCCCACAAAATACATGAGAAATCCCTCAAGATCCCTAAATCGCCTCAATATCCCACAAAATCACACAAAAATCCCACAAAACCTCCACAAGTTTCCACAAAATCTAAGAAAAATTCCTCAAAATTCTTCAAGTCTCCTCAGAATCCCACACAATTCCAGAAAAAACACACAAAATTCCAGAGAAGTCCCACAAAACTCCCTCAATCATTTCAAAACCCTACCAATTCACAGGAATGTCCCACAAAATCTCCACCAATTCCCAGAACATCCCACAGAAATCCCACAAAAATCCCTAAATCTTCTGAAAACTCGACCAAATTTCTGAAACGCCCCATAAAATCAGCACAGTTTCCCACAAAATTCAAGAAAAAACACCACAAAATTCCCTAAATCTTCTCAAAACACGACCAAATTCTAGAAAAATATCCCACCAAATCTCCACAAATTCCCACAAAATATATGAGAAATCCATCAAGATCCCTAAATCGCCGCAATATACCACAAAATCACACAAAAATCCCACAAAACCTCCACAAGTTTCCACAAAATCTAAGAAAAATTCCTCAAAATTCTTCAAGTCTCCTCAAAACCACACAAAGTTCGTGAAAAGGCCCACCAAATTCCAAAAAAATCCCACAGACTCTCCACAAATTCCCATAAAAATCTAAATCAAATTCCTCAAAATTCTTCAAGTCTCCTCAGAATCCTACACAATTCCAGAAAAAACACACAAAATTCCAGAGAAGTCCCACAAAACTCCCTAAATCATTTCAAAACCCTACCAATTCACAGGAATGTCCCAAAAAATCTCCACCAATTCCCAGAACATCCCACAGAAATCTCAAAAAAATCCCTAAATCTTCTGAAAACTCAACCAAATTCCAGAAACGCCCCATAAAATCAGCACAGTTTCCCACAAAATTCAAGAAAAAACACCACAAAATTCCCAAAATGTTTTCAAAATACCACAAAATTCTTGAAAACGGCCACCAAATTCCAGAAACATCCCACAAAATGTCCTCAATACCCAACAAAATCCCAGAAAAATCACACAAAATTCCCTAAATTTTCTCAAAACACAACCAAAATTCCAGAAAAATCCCACAGAATCTCCACAAATTCCCAGAGAATACATGAAAAATCCCTGATAATTCGTCAGTTCTCTACAGAATCTCACCAAATTCCAGAAAAGTCCCTCAAAGTTCCACAAACATCCCACAAATTCTCCTCAATATCCATCAAAATTCAAGAAAAATCCCACAAAATTCTCTAAATCTTCTCAAAACACGGCCAAAATCCTCAAAAATCCCACCGAATCTCCACCAATTCCCACAGAATACATGAAAAATCCCTGATAATTCGTCAGTTCTCTACAGAATCTCACCAAATTCCTGAAATGTCCCTCAAAGTTCCACAAACATCCCACAAAATGTACTCAATATCCAACAAAATTCCAGAAAAATCACAAAAAATTCCCTAAATCTTCTCAAAACACGGCCAAAATCCTCAAAAATCCTACCGAATCTCCACAAATTCCCACAGAATACATGAAAAATCCCTGATAATTTGTCAGTTCTCTACAGAATCTCACCAAATTCCAGAAAAGTCCCTCAAAGTTCCACAAACATCCCACAAAATCTCCCCAGTATCCAACAAATTTCCAGAAAAAATCCCACAAAATTCCCTAAATCTTCTCAAAACACGACCAAATTCTAGAAAAATATCCCACCAAATCTCCACAAATTCCCACAAAATACATGAAAAATCCCTGATAATTCGTCAGTTCTCTACAGAATCTCACCAAATTCCAGAAAAGTCCCTCAAAGTTCCACAAACATCCCACAAATTCTCCCTAATATCCAACAAAATTCCAGGAAAAATCCCACAAAATTCCCTAAATCTTCTCAAAACACGACCAAATTCTAGAAAAATATCCTACCAAATCTCCACAAATTCCCACAAAATACATGAGAAATCCCTCAAGATCCCTAAATCTCCTCAATATCCCACAAAATCACACAAAAATCCCACAAAACCTCCACAAGTTTCCACAAAATCTAAGAAAAATTCCTCAAAATTCTTCGTCTCCTCAGAATCCCACACAATTCCAGAAAAAACACACAAAATTCCAGAGAAGTCCCACAAAACTCCCTAAATCATTTCAAAACCCTACCAATTCACAGGAATGTCCCACAAAATCTCCACCAATTCCCAGAACATCCCACAGAAATCCCACAAAAATTTCTAAATCTTCTGAAAACTCGACCAAATTCCAGAAACGCCCCATAAAATCAGCACAGTTTCCCACAAAATTCAAGAAAAAACACCACAAAATTCCCTAAATCTTTTCAAAATACCACAAAATTCTTGAAAAGCCCCACCAAATTCCAGAAACATCCCACAAAATGTCCTCAATACCCAACAAAATCCCAGAAAAGTCCCACAAAATTCCCTAAATCTTCTCAAAACTCTACCAAATTCTTGAAAAATCCCACAGAATCTCCACAAATTCCCACAGAATACATGAAAAATCCCTGATAATTCGTCAGTTCTCTACAGAATCTCACCAAATTCCAGAAAAGTCCCTCAAAGTTCCACAAACATCCCACAAATTCTCCCTAATATCCAACAAAATTCCAGGAAAAATCCCACAAAATTTCCTAAATCTTCTCAAAACACGACCAAATTCTAGAAAAATATCCCACCAAATCTCCACAAATTCCCACAAAATACATGAGAAATGCCTCAAGATCCCTAAATCGCCTCAATATCCCACAAAATCACACAAAAATCCCACAAAACCTCCACAAGTTTCCACAAAATCTAAGAAAAATTCCTCAAAATTCTTCAAGTCTCCTCAAAACCACACAAAGTTCGTGAAAAGGCCCACCAAATTCCAGAAAAATCCCACAGAATCTCCACAAATTCCCACAAAATCTAAAACAAATTCCTCAAAATTCTTCAAGTCTCCTCAGAATCCCACACAATTCCAGAAAAAACACACAAAATTCCAGAGAAGTCCCACAAAACTCCCTAAATCATTTCAAAACCCTACCAATTCACAGGAATGTCCCACAAAATCTCCACCAATTCCCAGAACATCCCACAAAAATCCCACAAAAATCCCTAAATCTTCTGAAAACTCGACCAAATTCCAGAAACGCCCCATAAAATCAGCACAGTTTCCCACAAAATTCAAGAAAAAACACCACAAAATTCCCAAAATCTTTTCAAAATACCACAAAATTCTTGAAAAGCCCCACCAAATTCCAGAAACATCCCACAAAATGTCCCCAATACCCAACAAAATCCCAGAAAAATCCCACAAAATTCCCTAAAGTTTCTCAAAACACAACCAAAATTCCAGAAAAATCCCACCGAATCTCCACAAATTCCCACAGAATACATGAAAAATCCCTGATAATTCGTCAGTTCTCTACAGAATCTCACCAAATTCCAGAAAAGTCCCTCAAAGTTCCACAAACATCCCACAAAATCTCCTCAATATCCAACAAAATTCAAGAAAAATCCCACAAAATTCTCTAAATCTTCTCAAAACACGGCCAAATTCAAGAAAAATCCCACCAAATCTCCACAAATTCCCACAGAATACATGAAAAATCCCTGAAAATTCGTCAGTTCTCTACAGAATCTCACCAAATTCCAGAAAAGTCCCTCAAAGTTCCACAAACATCCCACAAATTCTCCCTAATATCCAACAAAATTCCAGGAAAAATCCCACATAATTCCCTAAATCTTCTCAAAACACGACCAAATTCTAGAAAAATATCCCACCAAATCTCCACAAATTCCCACAAAATACATGAGAAATCCCTCAAGATCCCTAAATCGCCTCAATATCCCACAAAATCACACAAAAATCCCACAAAACCTCCACAAGTTTCCACAAAATCTAAGAAAAATTCCTCAAAATTCTTCAAGTCTCCTCAGAATCCCACACAATTCCAGAAAAACCCCACCAAATTCCAGAGAAGTCCCACAAAACTCCCTAAATCATTTCAAAACCCTACCAATTCACAGGAATGTCCCACAAAATCTCCACCAATTCCCAGAACATCCCACAGAAATCCCACAAAAATCCCTAAATCTTCTGAAAACTCGACCAAATTCCAGAAACGCCCCATAAAATCAGCACAGTTTCCCACAAAATTCAAGAAAAAACACCACAAAATTCCCTAAATCTTTTCAAAATACCACAAAATTCTTGAAAAGCCCCACCAAATTCCCGAAACATCCCACAAAATGTCCTCAATATCCAACAAAATCCCAGAAAAATCACACAAAATTCCCTAAATTTTCTCAAAAGATAACCAAAATTCCAGAAAAATCCCACCAAATCTCCACAAATTCCCACAGAATACGTGAAAAATCCCTGATAATTGGTCAGTTCTCTACAGAATCTCACCAAATTCCAGAAAAGTCCCTCAAAGTTCCACAAACATCCCACAAAATCTCCTCAATATCCAACAAAATTCAAGAAAAATCCCACAAAATTCCCTAAATCTTCTCAAAACACGACCAAATTCTAGAAAAATATCCCACCAAATCTCCACAAATTCCCAGAGAATACATGAAAAATCCCTGATAATTCGTCAGTTCTCTACAGAATCTCACCAAATTCCAGAAAAGTCCCTCAAAGTTCCACAAGCATCCCACAAAATCTCCCTAATATCCAAGAAAATTCCAGGAAAAATCTCACAAAATTCCCTAAATCTTCTGAAAACTTGACCAAATTCCAGAAACGCCCAATAAAATCAGCACAGTTTCCCACAAAATTCAAGAAAAAACACCACAAAATTCCCTAAATCTTCTCAAAACATGACCAAATTCTAGAAAATTATCCCACCAAATCTCCACAAATTCCCACAAAATACATGAGAAATCCCTCAAGATCCCTAAATCGCCTCAATATCCCACAAAATCACACAAAAATCCCACAAAACCTCCACAAGTTTCCACAAAATCTAAGAAAAATTCCTCAAAATTCTTCAAGTCTCCTCAGAATCCCACACAATTCCATAAAAAACACACAAAATTCCAGAGAAGTCCCACAAAACTCCCTAAATCATTTCAAAACCCTACCAATTCACAGGAATGTCCCACAAAATCTCCGCCAATTCCCAGAACATCCCAAAAAATCTCACAAAAATCCCTAAATCTTCTGAAAACTCGACCAAATTCCAGAAACGCCCCATAAAATCAGCACAGTTTCCCACAAAATTCAAGAAAAAACACCACAAAATTCCCTAAACCTTTTCAAAATACCACAAAATTCTTGAAAAGCCCCAACAAATTCCAGAAACATCCCACAAAATCTCCTCAATATCCAACAAAATCCCAGAAAAGTCCCACAAAATTCCCTAAATCTTCTCAAAACTCTACCAAATTCCAGAAAAATCCCACCGAATCTCCACAAATTCCCACAGAATACGTGAAAAATCCCTGATAATTCGTCAGTTCTCTACAGAATCTCACCAAATTCCTAAAAAGTCCCTCAAAGTTCCAAAAACATCCCACAAAATCTCCTCAATATCCAACAAAATTCAAGAAAAATCCCACAATATTCTCTAAATCTTCTCAAAACACGGCCAAAATCCTCAAAAATCCCACCGAATCTCCACAAATTCCCACAGAATACATGAAAAATCCCTGATAATTCGTCAGTTCTCTACAGAATCTCACCAAATTCCAGAAAAGTCCCTCAAAGTTCCACAAAACACCCACAAAATCTCCGCAGTATCCAACAAAATTCCAGGAAAAATCCCACAAAATTCCCTAAATCTTCCCAAAACACGACCAAATTCTAGAAAAATATCCCACCAAATCTCCACAAATTCCCACAAAATACATGAAAAATCCCTCAAGATCCCTAAATCGCTTCAATATCCCACAAAATCACACAAAAATCCCACAAAACCTCCACAAGTTTCCACAAAATCTAAGAAAAATTCCTCAAAATTCTTCAAGTCTCCTCAAAACCACACAAAGTTCGTGAAAAGGCCCACCAAATTCCAGAAAAATCCCACAGAATCTCCACAAATTCCCACAAAAATCTAAATCAAATTCCTCAAAATTCTTCAAGTCTCCTCAGAATCCCACACAATTCCAGAAAAAACACACAAAATTCCAGAGAAGTCCCACAAAACTCCCTAAATCATTTCAAAACCCTACCAATTCACAGGAATGTCCCACAAAATCTCCACCAATTCCCAGAACATCCCACAAAAATCCCACAAAAATCCCTAAATCTTCTGAAAACTCGACCAAATTCCAGAAACGCCCCATAAAATCAGCACAGTTTCCCACAAAATTCAAGAAAAAACACCACAAAATTCCCAAAATCTTTTCAAAATACCACAAAATCCTTGAAAAGCTCCACCAAATTCCAGAAACAACCCACAAAATGTCCTCAATACCCAACAAAATCCCAGAAAAATCACACAAAATTCCCTAAATCTTCTCAAAACACGGCCAAAATCCACAAAAATCCCACAGAATCTCCGCAAATTCCCACAGAATACGTGAAAAATCCCTGATAATTCGTCAGTTCTCTACAGAATCTCACCAAATTCCACAAAAGTCCCTCAAAGTTCCACAAACATCCCACAAAATCTCCCCAGTATCCAACAAAACTCCAGGAAAAATCCCACAAAATTCCCTAAATCTTCTCAAAACTCTACCAAATTCCAGAAAAATCCCACAGAATCTCCACAAATTCCCACAGAATACATGAAAAATCCCTGATAATTCGTCAGTTCTCTACAGAATCTCACCAAATTCCAGAAAAGTCCCTCAAAGTTCCACAAAACACCCACAAAATCTCCGCAGTATCCAACAAAATTCCAGGAAAAATCCCACAAAATTCCCTAAATCTTCTCAAAACACGACCAAATTCTAGAAAAATATCCCACCAAATCTCCACAAATTCCCACAAAATACATGAAAAATCCCTCAAGATCCCTAAATCGCCTCAATATCCCACAAAATCACACAAAAATCACACAAAACCTCCACAAGTTTCCACAAAATCTAAGAAAAATTCCTCAAAATTCTTCAAGTCTCCTCAAAACCACACAAAGTTCGTGAAAAGGCCCACCAAATTCCAGAAAAATCCCACAGAATCTCCACAAATTCCCACAAAAATCTAAATCAAATTCCTCAAAATTCTTCAAGTCTCCTCAGAATCCCACACAATTCCAGAAAAAACACACAAAATTCCAGAGAAGTCCCACAAAACTCCCTAAATCATTTCAAAACCCTACCAATTCACAGGAATGTCCCACAAAATCTCCACCAATTCCCAGAACATCCCACAAAAATCCCACAAAAATCCCTAAATCTTCTGAAAACTCGACCAAATTCCAGAAACGCCCCATAAAATCAGCACAGTTTCCCACAAAATTCAAGAAAAAACACCACAAAATTCCCTAAACCTTTTCAAAATACCACAAAATTCTTGAAAAGCCCCACCAAATTCCAGAAACATCCCACAAAATCTCCCCAATATCCAACAAAATCCCAGAAAAGTCCCACAAAATTCCCTAAATCTTCTCAAAACTCTACCAAATTCCAGAAAAATCCCACCAAATCTCCACAAATTCCCACAGAATACGTGAAAAATCCCTGATAATTCGTCAGTTCTCTACAGAATCTCACCAAATTCCAGAAAAGTCCCTCAAAGTTCCACAAACATCCCACAAAATCTCCTCAATATCCAACAAAATTCAAGAAAAATCCCACAAAATTCTCTAAATCTTCTCAAAACACGACCAAATTCTAGAAAAATATCCCACCAAATCTCCACAAATTCCCAGAGAATACATGAAAAATCCCTGATAATTCGTCAGTTCTCTACAGAATCTCACCAAATTCCAGAAAAGTCCCTCAAAGTTCCACAAGCATCCCACAAAATCTCCCTAATATCCAAGAAAATTCCAGGAAAAATCTCACAAAATTCCCTAAATCTTCTGAAAACTTGACCAAATTCCAGAAACGCCCAATAAAATCAGCACAGTTTCCCACAAAATTCAAGAAAAAACACCACAAAATTCCCTAAATCTTCTCAAAACACGACCAAATTCTAGAAAATTATCCCACCAAATCTCCACAAATTCCCACAAAATACATGAGAAATCCATCAAGATCCCTAAATCGCCTCAATATTCCACAAAATCACACAAAAATCACACAAAACCTCCACAAGTTTCCACAAAATCTAAGAAAAATTCCTCAAAATTCTTCAAGTCTCCTCAAAACCACACAAAGTTCGTGAAAAGGCCCACCAAATTCCAGAAAAATCCCACAGATTCTCCACAAATTCCCACAAAAATCTAAATCAAATTCCTCAAAATTCTTCAAGTCTCCTCAGAATCCCACACAATTCCAGAAAAACCCCACCAAATTCCAGAGAAGTCCCACAAAACTCCCTAAATCATTTCAAAACCCTACCAATTCACAGGAATGTCCCACAAAATCTCCACCAATTCCCAGAACATCCCACAGAAATCCCACAAAAATCCCTAAATCTTCTGAAAACTCGACCAAATTCCAGAAACGCCCCATAAAATCAGCACAGTTTCCCACAAAATTCAAGAAAAAACACCACAAAATTCCCTAAATCTTTTCAAAATACCACAAAATTCTTGAAAAGCCCCACCAAATTCCCGAAACATCCCACAAAATGTCCTCAATATCCAACAAAATCCCAGAAAAATCACACAAAATTCCCTAAATTTTCTCAAAACATAACCAAAATTCCAGAAAAATCCCACCAAATCTCCACAAATTCCCACAGAATACGTGAAAAATCCCTGATAATTTGTCAGTTCTCTACAGAATCTCACCAAATTCCAGAAAAGTCCCTCAAAGTTCCACAAACATCCCACAAAATCTCCTCAATATCCAACAAAATTCAAGAAAAATCCCACAAAATTCCCTAAATCTTCTCAAAACACGACCAAATTCTAGAAAAATATCCCACCAAATCTCCACAAATTCCCAGAGAATACATGAAAAATCCCTGATAATTCGTCAGTTCTCTACAGAATCTCACCAAATTCCAGAAAAGTCCCTCAAAGTTCCACAAGCATCCCACAAAATCTCCCTAATATCCAAGAAAATTCCAGGAAAAATCTCACAAAATTCCCTAAATCTTCTGAAAACTTGACCAAATTCCAGAAACGCCCAATAAAATCAGCACAGTTTCCCACAAAATTCAAGAAAAAACACCACAAAATTCCCTAAATCTTCTCAAAACATGACCAAATTCTAGAAAATTATCCCACCAAATCTCCACAAATTCCCACAAAATACATGAGAAATCCCTCAAGATCCCTAAATCGCCTCAATATCCCACAAAATCACACAAAAATCCCACAAAACCTCCACAAGTTTCCACAAAATCTAAGAAAAATTCCTCAAAATTCTTCAAGTCTCCTCAGAATCCCACACAATTCCATAAAAAACACACAAAATTCCAGAGAAGTCCCACAAAACTCCCTAAATCATTTCAAAACCCTACCAATTCACAGGAATGTCCCACAAAATCTCCGCCAATTCCCAGAACATCCCAAAAAATCTCACAAAAATCCCTAAATCTTCTGAAAACTCGACCAAATTCCAGAAACGCCCCATAAAATCAGCACAGTTTCCCACAAAATTCAAGAAAAAACACCACAAAATTCCCTAAACCTTTTCAAAATACCACAAAATTCTTGAAAAGCCCCAACAAATTCCAGAAACATCCCACAAAATCTCCTCAATATCCAACAAAATCCCAGAAAAGTCCCACAAAATTCCCTAAATCTTCTCAAAACTCTACCAAATTCCAGAAAAATCCCACCGAATCTCCACAAATTCCCACAGAATACGTGAAAAATCCCTGATAATTCGTCAGTTCTCTACAGAATCTCACCAAATTCCTAAAAAGTCCCTCAAAGTTCCAAAAACATCCCACAAAATCTCCTCAATATCCAACAAAATTCAAGAAAAATCCCACAATATTCTCTAAATCTTCTCAAAACACGGCCAAAATCCTCAAAAATCCCACCGAATCTCCACAAATTCCCACAGAATACATGAAAAATCCCTGATAATTCGTCAGTTCTCTACAGAATCTCACCAAATTCCAGAAAAGTCCCTCAAAGTTCCACAAAACACCCACAAAATCTCCGCAGTATCCAACAAAATTCCAGGAAAAATCCCACAAAATTCCCTAAATCTTCCCAAAACACGACCAAATTCTAGAAAAATATCCCACCAAATCTCCACAAATTCCCACAAAATACATGAAAAATCCCTCAAGATCCCTAAATCGCTTCAATATCCCACAAAATCACACAAAAATCCCACAAAACCTCCACAAGTTTCCACAAAATCTAAGAAAAATTCCTCAAAATTCTTCAAGTCTCCTCAAAACCACACAAAGTTCGTGAAAAGGCCCACCAAATTCCAGAAAAATCCCACAGAATCTCCACAAATTCCCACAAAAATCTAAATCAAATTCCTCAAAATTCTTCAAGTCTCCTCAGAATCCCACACAATTCCAGAAAAAACACACAAAATTCCAGAGAAGTCCCACAAAACTCCCTAAATCATTTCAAAACCCTACCAATTCACAGGAATGTCCCACAAAATCTCCACCAATTCCCAGAACATCCCACAAAAATCCCACAAAAATCCCTAAATCTTCAGAAAACTCGACCAAATTCCAGAAACGCCCCATAAAATCAGCACAGTTTCCCACAAAATTCAAGAAAAAACACCACAAAATTCCCAAAATCTTTTCAAAATACCACAAAATCCTTGAAAAGCTCCACCAAATTCCAGAAACAACCCACAAAATGTCCTCAATACCCAACAAAATCCCAGAAAAATCACACAAAATTCCCTAAATCTTCTCAAAACACGGCCAAAATCCACAAAAATCCCACAGAATCTCCGCAAATTCCCACAGAATACGTGAAAAATCCCTGATAATTCGTCAGTTCTCTACAGAATCTCACCAAATTCCACAAAAGTCCCTCAAAGTTCCACAAACATCCCACAAAATCTCCCCAGTATCCAACAAAACTCCAGGAAAAATCCCACAAAATTCCCTAAATCTTCTCAAAACTCTACCAAATTCCAGAAAAATCCCACAGAATCTCCACAAATTCCCAGAGAATACATGAAAAATCCCTGATAATTCGTCAGTTCTCTACAGAATCTCACCAAATTCCAGAAAAGTCCCTCAAAGTTCCACAAAACACCCACAAAATCTCCGCAGTATCCAACAAAATTCCAGGAAAAATCCCACAAAATTCCCTAAATCTTCTCAAAACACGACCAAATTCTAGAAAAATATCCCACCAAATCTCCACAAATTCCCACAAAATACATGAAAAATCCCTCAAGATCCCTAAATCGCCTCAATATCCCACAAAATCACACAAAAATCACACAAAACCTCCACAAGTTTCCACAAAATCTAAGAAAAATTCCTCAAAATTCTTCAAGTCTCCTCAAAACCACACAAAGTTCGTGAAAAGGCCCACCAAATTCCAGAAAAATCCCACAGAATCTCCACAAATTCCCACAAAAATCTAAATCAAATTCCTCAAAATTCTTCAAGTCTCCTCAGAATCCCACACAATTCCAGAAAAAACACACAAAATTCCAGAGAAGTCCCACAAAACTCCCTAAATCATTTCAAAACCCTACCAATTCACAGGAATGTCCCACAAAATCTCCACCAATTCCCAGAACATCCCACAAAAATCCCACAAAAATCCCTAAATCTTCTGAAAACTCGACCAAATTTTAGAAACGCCCCATAAAATCAGCACAGTTTCCCACAAAATTCAAGAAAAAACACCACAAAATTCCCTAAACCTTTTCAAAATACCACAAAATTCTTGAAAAGCCCCACCAAATTCCAGAAACATCCCACAAAATGTCCTCAATATCCAACAAAATCCCAGAAAAGTCCCACAAAATTCCCTAAATCTTCTCAAAACTCTACCAAATTCCAGAAAAATCCCACCAAATCTCCACAAATTCCCACAGAATACGTGAAAAATCCCTGATAATTCGTCAGTTCTCTACAGAATCTCACCAAATTCCAGAAAAGTCCCTCAAAGTTCCACAAACATCCCACAAAATCTCCTCAATATCCAACAAAATTCAAGAAAAATCCCACAAAATTCTCTAAATCTTCTCAAAACACGACCAAATTCTAGAAAAATATCCCACCAAATCTCCACAAATTCCCAGAGAATACATGAAAAATCCCTGATAATTCGTCAGTTCTCTACAGAATCTCACCAAATTCCAGAAAAGTCCCTCAAAGTTCCACAAGCATCCCACAAAATCTCCCTAATATCCAAGAAAATTCCAGGAAAAATCTCACAAAATTCCCTAAATCTTCTGAAAACTTGACCAAATTCCAGAAACGCCCAATAAAATCAGCACAGTTTCCCACAAAATTCAAGAAAAAACACCACAAAATTCCCTAAATCTTCTCAAAACACGACCAAATTCTAGAAAATTATCCCACCAAATCTCCACAAATTCCCACAAAATACATGAGAAATCCATCAAGATCCCTAAATCGCCTCAATATTCCACAAAATCACACAAAAATCACACAAAACCTCCACAAGTTTCCACAAAATCTAAGAAAAATTCCTCAAAATTCTTCAAGTCTCCTCAAAACCACACAAAGTTCGTGAAAAGGCCCACCAAATTCCAGAAAAATCCCACAGATTCTCCACAAATTCCCACAAAAATCTAAATCAAATTCCTCAAAATTCTTCAAGTCTCCTCAGAATCCCACACAATTCCAGAAAAACCCCACCAAATTCCAGAGAAGTCCCACAAAACTCCCTAAATCATTTCAAAACCCTACCAATTCACAGGAATGTCCCACAAAATCTCCACCAATTCCCAGAACATCCCACAGAAATCCCACAAAAATCCCTAAATCTTCTGAAAACTCGACCAAATTCCAGAAACGCCCCATAAAATCAGCACAGTTTCCCACAAAATTCAAGAAAAAACACCACAAAATTCCCTAAATCTTTTCAAAATACCACAAAATTCTTGAAAAGCCCCACCAAATTCCCGAAACATCCCACAAAATGTCCTCAATATCCAACAAAATCCCAGAAAAATCACACAAAATTCCCTAAATTTTCTCAAAACATAACCAAAATTCCAGAAAAATCCCACCAAATCTCCACAAATTCCCACAGAATACGTGAAAAATCCCTGATAATTGGTCAGTTCTCTACAGAATCTCACCAAATTCCAGAAAAGTCCCTCAAAGTTCCACAAACATCCCACAAAATCTCCTCAATATCCAACAAAATTCAAGAAAAATCCCACAAAATTCCCTAAATCTTCTCAAAACACGACCAAATTCTAGAAAAATATCCCACCAAATCTCCACAAATTCCCAGAGAATACATGAAAAATCCCTGATAATTCGTCAGTTCTCTACAGAATCTCACCAAATTCCAGAAAAGTCCCTCAAAGTTCCACAAGCATCCCACAAAATCTCCCTAATATCCAAGAAAATTCCAGGAAAAATCTCACAAAATTCCCTAAATCTTCTGAAAACTTGACCAAATTCCAGAAACGCCCAATAAAATCAGCACAGTTTCCCACAAAATTCAAGAAAAAACACCACAAAATTCCCTAAATCTTCTCAAAACATGACCAAATTCTAGAAAATTATCCCACCAAATCTCCACAAATTCCCACAAAATACATGAGAAATCCCTCAAGATCCCTAAATCGCCTCAATATCCCACAAAATCACACAAAAATCCCACAAAACCTCCACAAGTTTCCACAAAATCTAAGAAAAATTCCTCAAAATTCCTCAAGTCTCCTCAGAATCCCACACAATTCCATAAAAAACACACAAAATTCCAGAGAAGTCCCACAAAACTCCCTAAATCATTTCAAAACCCTACCAATTCACAGGAATGTCCCACAAAATCTCCGCCAATTCCCAGAACATCCCAAAAAATCTCACAAAAATCCCTAAATCTTCTGAAAACTCGACCAAATTCCAGAAACGCCCCATAAAATCAGCACAGTTTCCCACAAAATTCAAGAAAAAACACCACAAAATTCCCTAAACCTTTTCAAAATACCACAAAATTCTTGAAAAGCCCCAACAAATTCCAGAAACATCCCACAAAATCTCCTCAATATCCAACAAAATCCCAGAAAAGTCCCACAAAATTCCCTAAATCTTCTCAAAACTCTACCAAATTCCAGAAAAATCCCACCGAATCTCCACAAATTCCCACAGAATACGTGAAAAATCCCTGATAATTCGTCAGTTCTCTACAGAATCTCACCAAATTCCTAAAAAGTCCCTCAAAGTTCCAAAAACATCCCACAAAATCTCCTCAATATCCAACAAAATTCAAGAAAAATCCCACAATATTCTCTAAATCTTCTCAAAACACGGCCAAAATCCTCAAAAATCCCACCGAATCTCCACAAATTCCCACAGAATACATGAAAAATCCCTGATAATTCGTCAGTTCTCTACAGAATCTCACCAAATTCCAGAAAAGTCCCTCAAAGTTCCACAAAACACCCACAAAATCTCCGCAGTATCCAACAAAATTCCAGGAAAAATCCCACAAAATTCCCTAAATCTTCCCAAAACACGACCAAATTCTAGAAAAATATCCCACCAAATCTCCACAAATTCCCACAAAATACATGAAAAATCCCTCAAGATCCCTAAATCGCTTCAATATCCCACAAAATCACACAAAAATCCCACAAAACCTCCACAAGTTTCCACAAAATCTAAGAAAAATTCCTCAAAATTCTTCAAGTCTCCTCAAAACCACACAAAGTTCGTGAAAAGGCCCACCAAATTCCAGAAAAATCCCACAGATTCTCCACAAATTCCCACAAAAATCTAAATCAAATTCCTCAAAATTCTTCAAGTCTCCTCAGAATCCCACACAATTCCAGAAAAACCCCACCAAATTCCAGAGAAGTCCCACAAAACTCCCTAAATCATTTCAAAACCCTACCAATTCACAGGAATGTCCCACAAAATCTCTACCAATTCCCAGAACATCCCACAAAAATCTCACAAAAATCCCTAAATCTTCTGAAAACTCGACCAAATTCCAGAAACGCCCCATAAAATCAGCACAGTTTCCCACAAAATTCAAGAAAAAACACCACAAAATTCCCTAAACCTTTTCAAAATACCACAAAATTCTTGAAAAGCCCCAACAAATTCCAGAAACATCCCACAAAATCTCCTCAATATCCAACAAAATCCCAGAAAAATCACACAAAATTCCCTAAATCTTCTCAAAACACGGCCAAAATCCACAAAAATCCCACAGAATCTCCACAAATTCCCAGAGAATACGTGAAAAATCCCTGATAATTCGTCAGTTCTCTACAGAATCTCACCAAATTCCAGAAAAGTCCCTCAAAGTTCCACAAACATCCCACAAAATCTCCTCAATATCCAACAAAATTCAAGAAAAATCCCACAAAATTCCCTAAATCTTCTCAAAACACGACCAAATTCTAGAAAAATATCCCACCAAATCTCCACAAATTCCCACAAAATACATGAGAAATCCCTCAAGATCCCTAAATCGCCTCAATATTCCACAAAATCACACAAAAATCACACAAAACCTCCACAAGTTTCCACAAAATCTAAGAAAAATTCCTCAAAATTCTTCAAGTCTCCTCAAAACCACACAAAGTTCGTGAAAAGGCCCACCAAATTCCAGAAAAATCCCACAGATTCTCCACAAATTCCCACAAAAATCTAAATCAAATTCCTCAAAATTCTTCAAGTCTCCTCAGAATCCCACACAATTCCAGAAAAAACACACCAAATTCCAGAGAAGTCCCACAAAACTCCCTAAATCATTTCAAAACCCTACCAATTCACAGGAATGTCCCACAAAATCTCTACCAATTCCCAGAACATCCCACAAAAATCCCACAAAAATCCCTAAATCTTCTGAAAACTCGACCAAATTCCAGAAACGCCCCATAAAATCAGCACAGTTTCCCACAAAATTCAAGAAAAAACACCACAAAATTCCCTAAACCTTTTCAAAATACCACAAAATTCTTGAAAAGCCCCACCAAATTCCAGAAACATCCCACAAAATGTCCTCAATATCCAACAAAATCCCAGAAAAATCACACAAAATTCCCTAAATCTTCTCAAAACACGGCCAAAATCCTCAAAAATCCCACAGAATCTCCACAAATTCCCACAGAATACATGAAAAATCCCTGATAATTCGTCAGTTCTCTACAGAATCTCACCAAATTCCTAAAAAGTCCCTCAAAGTTCCACAAACATCCCACAAAATCTCCCCAGTATCCAACAAAATTCCAGGAAAAATCCCACAAAATTCCCTAAATCTTCTCAAAACTCTACCAAATTCCAGAAAAATCCCACCAAATCTCCACAAATTCCCACAGAATACATGAAAAATCCCTGATAATTCGTCAGTTCTCTACAGAATCTCACCAAATTCCAGAAAAGTCCCTCAAAGTTCCACAAACATCCCACAAAAATCTCACAAAAATCCCTAACACTTCTGAAAAGTCGACCAAATTCCAGAAACGCCCCATGAAATCAGCACAGTTTCCCACAAAATTCAAGAAAAAACACCACAAAATTCCCTAAACCTTTTCAAAATACCACAAAATTCTTGAAAAGCCCCACCAAATTCCACAAACATCCCACAAAATCTCCTCAATATCCAACAAAATTCAAGAAAAATCCCACAAAATTCTCTAAATCTTCTCAAAACACGGCCAAAATCCTCAAAAATCCCACCGAATCTCCACAAATTCCCACAGAATACATGAAAAATCCCTGATAATTCGTCAGTTCTCTACAGAATCTCACCAAATTCCAGAAAAGTCCCTCAAAGTTCCACAAACATCCCACAAAATCTCCCCAGTATCCAACAAAATTCCAGGAAAAATCCCACAAAATTCTCTAAATCTTCTCAAAACACGACCAAAATCCTCAAAAATCCCACCGAATCTCCACAAATTCCCACAGAATACATGAAAAATCCCTGATAATTCGTCAGTTCTCTACAGAATCTCACCAAATTCCAGAAAAGTCCCTCAAAGTTCCACAAACATCCCACAAAATGTCCTCAATATCCAACAAAATCCCAGAAAAATCACACAAAATTCCCTAAATTTTCTCAAAACACGGCCAAAATCCTCAAAAATCCCACCGAATCTCCACAAATTCCCACAGAATACATGAAAAATCCCTGATAATTTGTCAGTTCTCTACAGAATCTCACCAAATTCCAGAAAAGTCCCTCAAAGTTCCACAAACATCCCACAAAATGTCCTCAATATCCAACAAAATCCCAGAAAAATCACACAAAATTCCCTAAATTTTCTCAAAACACGGCCAAAATCCTCAAAAATCCCACCGAATCTCCACAAATTCCCACAGAATACATGAAAAATCCCTGATAATTTGTCAGTTCTCTACAGAATCTCACCAAATTCCAGAAAAGTCCCTCAAAGTTCCACAAAACACCCACAAAATCTCCCCAGTATCCAACAAAATTCCAGGAAAAATCCCACAAAATTCCCAAAATCTTCTCAAAACACGACCAAATTCTAGAAAAATATCCCACCAAATCTACACAAATTCCCACAAAATACATGAAAAATCCCTCAAGATCCCTAAATCGCCTCAATATCCCACAAAATCACACAAAAATCCCACAAAACCTCCACAAGTTTCCACAAAATCTAAGAAAAATTCCTCAAAATTCTTCAAGTCTCCTCAAAACCACACAAAGTTCGTGAAAAGGCCCACCAAATTCCAGAAAAAACCCACAGAATCTCCACAAATTCCCACAAAAATCTAAATCAAATTCCTCAAAATTCTTCAAGTCTCCTCAGAATCCCACACAATTCCAGAAAAAACACACCAAATTCCAGAGAAGTCCCACAAAACTCCCTAAATCATTTCAAAACCCTACCAATTCACAGGAATGTCCCACAAAATCTCCACCAATTCCCAGAACATCCCACAGAAATCCCACAAAAATCCCTAAATCTTCTGAAAACTCGACCAAATTTTAGAAACGCCCCATAAAATCAGCACAGTTTCCCACAAAATTCAAGAAAAAACACCACAAAATTCCCTAAACCTTTTCAAAATACCACAAAATTCTTGAAAAGCCCCAACAAATTCAAGAAACATCCCACAAAATCTCCTCAATATCCAACAAAATCCCAGAAAAATCACACAAAATTCCCTAAATCTTCTCAAAACACGGCCAAAATCCACAAAAATCCCACAGAATCTCCACAAATTCCCAGAGAATACGTGAAAAATCCCTGATAATTCGTCAGTTCTCTACAGAATCTCACCAAATTCCAGAAAAGTCCCTCAAAGTTCCACAAACATCCCACAAAATCTCCTCAATATCCAACAAAATTCAAGAAAAATCCCACAAAATTCTCTAAATCTTCTCAAAACACGACCAAATTCTAGAAAAATATCCCACCAAATCTCCACAAATTCCCAGAGAATACATGAAAAATCCCTGATAATTCGTCAGTTCTCTACAGAATCTCACCAAATTCCAGAAAAGTCCCTCAAAGTTCCACAAGCATCCCACAAAATCTCCCTAATATCCAAGAAAATTCCAGGAAAAATCTCACAAAATTCCCTAAATCTTCTGAAAACTTGACCAAATTCCAGAAACGCCCAATAAAATCAGCACAGTTTCCCACAAAATTCAAGAAAAAACACCACAAAATTCCCTAAATCTTCTCAAAACACGACCAAATTCTAGAAAATTATCCCACCAAATCTCCACAAATTCCCACAAAATACATGAGAAATCCCTCAAGATCCCTAAATCGCCTCAATATCCCACAAAATCACACAAAAATCACACAAAACCTCCACAAGTTTCCACAAAATCTAAGAAAAATTCCACAAAATTCTTCAAGTCTCCTCAAAACCACACAAAGTTCGTGAAAAGGCCCACCAAATTCCAGAAAAATCCCACAGATTCTCCACAAATTCCCACAAAAATCTAAATCAAATTCCTCAAAATTCTTCAAGTCTCCTCAGAATCCCACACAATTCCAGAAAAACCCCACCAAATTCCAGAGAAGTCCCACAAAACTCCCTAAATCATTTCAAAACCCTACCAATTCACAGGAATGTCCCACAAAATCTCTACCAATTCCCAGAACATCCCACAAAAATCTCACAAAAATCCCTAAATCTTCTGAAAACTCGACCAAATTCCAGAAACGCCCCATAAAATCAGCACAGTTTCCCACAAAATTCAAGAAAAAACACCACAAAATTCCCTAAACCTTTTCAAAATACCACAAAATTCTTGAAAAGCCCCAACAAATTCCAGAAACATCCCACAAAATCTCCTCAATATCCAACAAAATCCCAGAAAAATCACACAAAATTCCCTAAATCTTCTCAAAACACGGCCAAAATCCACAAAAATCCCACAGAATCTCCACAAATTCCCACAGAATACGTGAAAAATCCCTGATAATTCGTCAGTTCTCTACAGAATCTCACCAAATTCCAGAAAAGTCCCTCAAAGTTCCACAAACATCCCACAAAATCTCCTCAATATCCAACAAAATTCAAGAAAAATCCCACAAAATTCTCTAAATCTTCTCAAAACACGACCAAATTCTAGAAAAATATCCCACCAAATCTCCACAAATTCCCACAAAATACATGAGAAATCCCTCAAGATCCCTAAATCGCCTCAATATTCCACAAAATCACACAAAAATCACACAAAACCTCCACAAGTTTCCACAAAATCTAAGAAAAATTCCTCAAAATTCTTCAAGTCTCCTCAAAACCACACAAAGTTCGTGAAAAGGCCCACCAAATTCCAGAAAAATCCCACAGATTCTCCACAAATTCCCACAAAAATCTAAATCAAATTCCTCAAAATTCTTCAAGTCTCCTCAGAATCCCACACAATTCCAGAAAAAACACACCAAATTCCAGAGAAGTCCCACAAAACTCCCTAAATCATTTCAAAACCCTACCAATTCACAGGAATGTCCCACAAAATCTCTACCAATTCCCAGAACATCCCACAAAAATCTCACAAAAATCCCTAAATCTTCTGAAAACTCGACCAAATTCCAGAAACGCCCCATAAAATCAGCACAGTTTCCCACAAAATTCAAGAAAAAACACCACAAAATTCCCTAAACCTTTTCAAAATACCACAAAATTCTTGAAAAGCCCCAACAAATTCAAGAAACATCCCACAAAATCTCCTCAATATCCAACAAAATCCCAGAAAAATCACACAAAATTCCCTAAATCTTCTCAAAACACGGCCAAAATCCACAAAAATCCCACAGAATCTCCACAAATTCCCACAGAATACATGAAAAATCCCTGATAATTCGTCAGTTCTCTACAGAATCTCACCAAATTCCAGAAAAGTCCCTCAAACTTCCACAGACATCCCACAAAATCTCCTCAATATCCAACAAAATTCAAGAAAAATCCCACAAAATTCTCTAAATCTTCTCAAAACACGACCAAATTCTAGAAAAATATCCCACCAAATCTCCACAAATTCCCAGAGAATACATGAAAAATCCCTGATAATTCGTCAGTTCTCTACAGAATCTCACCAAATTCCAGAAAAGTCCCTCAAAGTTCCACAAGCATCCCACAAAATCTCCCTAATATCCAAGAAAATTCCAGGAAAAATCTCACAAAATTCCCTAAATCTTCTGAAAACTTGACCAAATTCCAGAAACGCCCAATAAAATCAGCACAGTTTCCCACAAAATTCAAGAAAAAACACCACAAAATTCCCTAAATCTTCTCAAAACACGACCAAATTCTAGAAAAATATCCTACCAAATCTCCACAAATTCCCACAAAATACATGAGAAATCCCTCAAGATCCCTAAATCGCCTCAATATCCCACAAAATCACACAAAAATCACACAAAACCTCCACAAGTTTCCACAAAATCTAAGAAAAATTCCTCAAAATTCTTCAAGTCTCCTCAAAACCACACAAAGTTCGTGAAAAGGCCCACCAAATTCCAGAAAAATCCCACAGATTCTCCACAAATTCCCACAAAAATCTAAATCAAATTCCTCAAAATTCTTCAAGTCTCCTCAGAATCCCACACAATTCCAGAAAAACCCCACCAAATTCCAGAGAAGTCCCACAAAACTCCCTAAATCATTTCAAAACCCTACCAATTCACAGGAATGTCCCACAAAATCTCTACCAATTCCCAGAACATCCCACAAAAATCTCACAAAAATCCCTAAATCTTCTGAAAACTCGACCAAATTCCAGAAACGCCCCATAAAATCAGCACAGTTTCCCACAAAATTCAAGAAAAAACACCACAAAATTCCCTAAATCTTTTCAAAATACCACAAAATTCTTGAAAATTTCCACCAAATTCCAGAAACATCCCACAAAATGACCTCAATATCCAACAAAATCCCAGAAAAATCACACAAAATTCCCTAAATCTTCTCAAAACTCTACCAAATTCCAGAAAAATCCCACCAAATCTCCACAAATTCCCACAGAATACATGAAAAATCCCTGATAATTTGTCAGTTCTCTACAGAATCTCACCAAATTCCAGAAAAGTCCCTCAAAGTTCCACAAACCACCCACAAAATCTCCCCAATATCCAACAAAATTCCAGGAAAAATCCCACAAAATTCCCTAAATCTTCTCAAAACACGACCAAATTCTAGAAAAATATCCTACCAAATCTCCACAAATTCCCACAAAATACATGAGAAATCCCTCAAGATCCCTAAATCTCCTAAATATCCCACAAAATCACACAAAAATCACACAAAACCTCCACAAGTTTCCACAAAATCTAAGAAAAATTCCTCAAAATTCTTCAAGTCTCCTCAGAATCCCACACAATTCCAGAAAAACCCCACCAAATTCCAGAGAAGTCCCACAAAACTCCCTAAATCATTTCAAAACCCTACCAATTCACAGGAATGTCCCACAAAATCTCCACCAATTCCCAGAACATCCCACAGAAATCCCACAAAAATCCCTAAATCTTCTGAAAACTCGACCAAATTTTAGAAACGCCCCATAAAATCAGCACAGTTTCCCACAAAATTCAAGAAAAAACACCACAAAATTCCCTAAACCTTTTCAAAATACCACAAAATTCTTGAAAAGCCCCAACAAATTCCAGAAACATCCCACAAAATCTCCTCAATATCCAACAAAATCCCAGAAAAATCACACAAAATTCCCTAAATCTTCTCAAAACACGGCCAAAATCCACAAAAATCCCACAGAATCTCCACAAATTCCCAGAGAATACGTGAAAAATCCCTGATAATTCGTCAGTTCTCTACAGAATCTCACCAAATTCCAGAAAAGTCCCTCAAAGTTCCACAAACATCCCACAAAATCTCCTCAATATCCAACAAAATTCAAGAAAAATCCCACAAAATTCTCTAAATCTTCTCAAAACACGACCAAATTCTAGAAAAATATCCCACCAAATCTCCACAAATTCCCACAAAATACATGAGAAATCCCTCAAGATCCCTAAATCGCCTCAATATTCCACAAAATCACACAAAAATCACACAAAACCTCCACAAGTTTCCACAAAATCTAAGAAAAATTCCTCAAAATTCTTCAAGTCTCCTCAAAACCACACAAAGTTCGTGAAAAGGCCCACCAAATTCCAGAAAAATCCCACAGATTCTCCACAAATTCCCACAAAAATCTAAATCAAATTCCTCAAAATTCTTCAAGTCTCCTCAGAATCCCACACAATTCCAGAAAAAACACACCAAATTCCAGAGAAGTCCCACAAAACTCCCTAAATCATTTCAAAACCCTACCAATTCACAGGAATGTCCCACAAAATCTCTACCAATTCCCAGAACATCCCACAAAAATCTCACAAAAATCCCTAAATCTTCTGAAAACTCGACCAAATTCCAGAAACGCCCCATAAAATCAGCACAGTTTCCCACAAAATTCAAGAAAAAACACCACAAAATTCCCTAAACCTTTTCAAAATACCACAAAATTCTTGAAAAGCCCCAACAAATTCAAGAAACATCCCACAAAATCTCCTCAATATCCAACAAAATCCCAGAAAAATCACACAAAATTCCCTAAATCTTCTCAAAACACGGCCAAAATCCACAAAAATCCCACAGAATCTCCACAAATTCCCACAGAATACATGAAAAATCCCTGATAATTCGTCAGTTCTCTACAGAATCTCACCAAATTCCAGAAAAGTCCCTCAAACTTCCACAAACATCCCACAAAATCTCCTCAATATCCAACAAAATTCAAGAAAAATCCCACAAAATTCTCTAAATCTTCTCAAAACACGACCAAATTCTAGAAAAATATCCCACCAAATCTCCACAAATTCCCAGAGAATACATGAAAAATCCCTGATAATTCGTCAGTTCTCTACAGAATCTCACCAAATTCCAGAAAAGTCCCTCAAAGTTCCACAAGCATCCCACAAAATCTCCCTAATATCCAAGAAAATTCCAGGAAAAATCTCACAAAATTCCCTAAATCTTCTGAAAACTTGACCAAATTCCAGAAACGCCCAATAAAATCAGCACAGTTTCCCACAAAATTCAAGAAAAAACACCACAAAATTCCCTAAATCTTCTCAAAACACGACCAAATTCTAGAAAAATATCCTACCAAATCTCCACAAATTCCCACAAAATACATGAGAAATCCCTCAAGATCCCTAAATCGCCTCAATATCCCACAAAATCACACAAAAATCACACAAAACCTCCACAAGTTTCCACAAAATCTAAGAAAAATTCCTCAAAATTCTTCAAGTCTCCTCAAAACCACACAAAGTTCGTGAAAAGGCCCACCAAATTCCAGAAAAATCCCACAGATTCTCCACAAATTCCCACAAAAATCTAAATCAAATTCCTCAAAATTCTTCAAGTCTCCTCAGAATCCCACACAATTCCAGAAAAACCCCACCAAATTCCAGAGAAGTCCCACAAAACTCCCTAAATCATTTCAAAACCCTACCAATTCACAGGAATGTCCCACAAAATCTCTACCAATTCCCAGAACATCCCACAAAAATCTCACAAAAATCCCTAAATCTTCTGAAAACTCGACCAAATTCCAGAAACGCCCCATAAAATCAGCACAGTTTCCCACAAAATTCAAGAAAAAACACCACAAAATTCCCTAAATCTTTTCAAAATACCACAAAATTCTTGAAAATTTCCACCAAATTCCAGAAACATCCCACAAAATGACCTCAATATCCAACAAAATCCCAGAAAAATCACACAAAATTCCCTAAATCTTCTCAAAACTCTACCAAATTCCAGAAAAATCCCACCAAATCTCCACAAATTCCCACAGAATACATGAAAAATCCCTGATAATTTGTCAGTTCTCTACAGAATCTCACCAAATTCCAGAAAAGTCCCTCAAAGTTCCACAAACCACCCACAAAATCTCCCCAATATCCAACAAAATTCCAGGAAAAATCCCACAAAATTCCCTAAATCTTCTCAAAACACGACCAAATTCTAGAAAAATATCCTACCAAATCTCCACAAATTCCCACAAAATACATGAGAAATCCCTCAAGATCCCTAAATCTCCTAAATATCCCACAAAATCACACAAAAATCACACAAAACCTCCACAAGTTTCCACAAAATCTAAGAAAAATTCCTCAAAATTCTTCAAGTCTCCTCAGAATCCCACACAATTCCAGAAAAACCCCACCAAATTCCAGAGAAGTCCCACAAAACTCCCTAAATCATTTCAAAACCCTACCAATTCACAGGAATGTCCCACAAAATCTCCACCAATTCCCAGAACATCCCACAGAAATCCCACAAAAATCCCTAAATCTTCTGAAAACTCGACCAAATTTTAGAAACGCCCCATAAAATCAGCACAGTTTCCCACAAAATTCAAGAAAAAACACCACAAAATTCCCTAAACCTTTTCAAAATACCACAAAATTCTTGAAAAGCCCCAACAAATTCCAGAAACATCCCACAAAATCTCCTCAATATCCAACAAAATCCCAGAAAAATCACACAAAATTCCCTAAATCTTCTCAAAACACGGCCAAAATCCACAAAAATCCCACAGAATCTCCACAAATTCCCAGAGAATACGTGAAAAATCCCTGATAATTCGTCAGTTCTCTACAGAATCTCACCAAATTCCAGAAAAGTCCCTCAAAGTTCCACAAACATCCCACAAAATCTCCTCAATATCCAACAAAATTCAAGAAAAATCCCACAAAATTCTCTAAATCTTCTCAAAACACGACCAAATTCTAGAAAAATATCCCACCAAATCTCCACAAATTCCCAGAGAATACATGAAAAATCCCTGATAATTCGTCAGTTCTCTACAGAATCTCACCAAATTCCAGAAAAGTCCCTCAAAGTTCCACAAGCATCCCACAAAATCTCCCTAATATCCAAGAAAATTCCAGGAAAAATCTCACAAAATTCCCTAAATCTTCTGAAAACTTGACCAAATTCCAGAAACGCCCAATAAAATCAGCACAGTTTCCCACAAAATTCAAGAAAAAACACCACAAAATTCCCTAAATCTTCTCAAAACACGACCAAATTCTAGAAAATTATCCCACCAAATCTCCACAAATTCCCACAAAATACATGAGAAATCCCTCAAGATCCCTAAATCGCCTCAATATCCCACAAAATCACACAAAAATCACACAAAACCTCCACAAGTTTCCACAAAATCTAAGAAAAATTCCTCAAAATTCTTCAAGTCTCCTCAAAACCACACAAAGTTCGTGAAAAGGCCCACCAAATTCCAGAAAAATCCCACAGATTCTCCACAAATTCCCACAAAAATCTAAATCAAATTCCTCAAAAATCTTCAAGTCTCCTCAGAATCCCACACAATTCCAGAAAAACCCCACCAAATTCCAGAGAAGTCCCACAAAACTCCCTAAATCATTTCAAAACCCTACCAATTCACAGGAATGTCCCACAAAATCTCTACCAATTCCCAGAACATCCCACAAAAATCTCACAAAAATCCCTAAATCTTCTGAAAACTCGACCAAATTCCAGAAACGCCCCATAAAATCAGCACAGTTTCCCACAAAATTCAAGAAAAAACACCACAAAATTCCCTAAACCTTTTCAAAATACCACAAAATTCTTGAAAAGCCCCAACAAATTCCAGAAACATCCCACAAAATCTCCTCAATATCCAACAAAATCCCAGAAAAATCACACAAAATTCCCTAAATCTTCTCAAAACACGGCCAAAATCCACAAAAATCCCACAGAATCTCCACAAATTCCCACAGAATACATGAAAAATCCCTGATAATTCGTCAGTTCTCTACAGAATCTCACCAAATTCCAGAAAAGTCCCTCAAACTTCCACAAACATCCCACAAAATCTCCTCAATATCCAACAAAATTCAAGAAAAATCCCACAAAATTCTCTAAATCTTCTCAAAACACGACCAAAATCCTCAAAAATCCCACCGAATCTCCACAAATTCCCACAGAATACATGAAAAATCCCTGATAATTCGTCAGTTCTCTACAGAATCTCACCAAATTCCAGAAAAGTCCCTCAAAGTTCCACAAACATCCCACAAAATGTCCTCAATATCCAACAAAATTCCAGAAAAATCACACAAAATTCCCTAAATTTTCTCAAAACACGGCCAAAATCCTCAAAAATCCCACCGAATCTCCACAAATTCCCACAGAATACATGAAAAATCCCTGATAATTTGTCAGTTCTCTACAGAATCTCACCAAATTCCAGAAAAGTCCCTCAAAGTTCCACAAAACACCCACAAAATCTCCCCAGTATCCAACAAAATTCCAGGAAAAATCCCACAAAATTCCCTAAATCTTCTCAAAACACGACCAAATTCTAGAAAATTATCCCACCAAATCTCCACAAATTCCCACAAAATACATGAGAAATCCCTCAAGATCCCTAAATCGCCTCAATATCCCACAAAATCACACAAAAATCACACAAAACCTCCACAAGTTTCCACAAAATCTAAGAAAAATTCCTCAAAATTCTTCAAGTCTCCTCAAAACCACACAAAGTTCGTGAAAAGGCCCACCAAATTCCAGAAAAATCCCACAGATTCTCCACAAATTCCCACAAAAATCTAAATCAAATTCCTCAAAAATCTTCAAGTCTCCTCAGAATCCCACACAATTCCAGAAAAACCCCACCAAATTCCAGAGAAGTCCCACAAAACTCCCTAAATCATTTCAAAACCCTACCAATTCACAGGAATGTCCCACAAAATCTCTACCAATTCCCAGAACATCCCACAAAAATCTCACAAAAATCCCTAAATCTTCTGAAAACTCGACCAAATTCCAGAAACGCCCCATAAAATCAGCACAGTTTCCCACAAAATTCAAGAAAAAACACCACAAAATTCCCTAAACCTTTTCAAAATACCACAAAATTCTTGAAAAGCCCCAACAAATTCCAGAAACATCCCACAAAATCTCCTCAATATCCAACAAAATCCCAGAAAAATCACACAAAATTCCCTAAATCTTCTCAAAACACGGCCAAAATCCACAAAAATCCCACAGAATCTCCACAAATTCCCACAGAATACGTGAAAAATCCCTGATAATTCGTCAGTTCTCTACAGAATCTCACCAAATTCCAGAAAAGTCCCTCAAAGTTCCACAAACATCCCACAAAATCTCCTCAATATCCAACAAAATTCAAGAAAAATCCCACAAAATTCTCTAAATCTTCTCAAAACACGACCAAAATCCTCAAAAATCCCACCGAATCTCCACAAATTCCCACAGAATACATGAAAAATCCCTGATAATTCGTCAGTTCTCTACAGAATCTCACCAAATTCCAGAAAAGTCCCTCAAAGTTCCACAAACATCCCACAAAATGTCCTCAATATCCAACAAAATTCCAGAAAAATCACACAAAATTCCCTAAATTTTCTCAAAACACGGCCAAAATCCTCAAAAATCCCACCGAATCTCCACAAATTCCCACAGAATACATGAAAAATCCCTGATAATTTGTCAGTTCTCTACAGAATCTCACCAAATTCCAGAAAAGTCCCTCAAAGTTCCACAAAACACCCACAAAATCTCCCCAGTATCCAACAAAATTCCAGGAAAAATCCCACAAAATTCCCTAAAT
The DNA here is from genome assembly GCF_971803275.1 of Cyanistes caeruleus. NCBI lineage: Eukaryota > Metazoa > Chordata > Aves > Passeriformes > Paridae > Cyanistes > Cyanistes caeruleus. The sequence goes on from NC_141704.1 coordinate 64,656,467, forward strand.
CTTCTCAAAACACGACCAAATTCTAGAAAAATATCCCACCAAATCTACACAAATTCCCACAAAATACATGAAAAATCCCTCAAGATCCCTAAATCGCCTCAATATCCCACAAAATCACACAAAAATCCCACAAAACCTCCACAAGTTTCCACAAAATCTAAGAAAAATTCCTCAAAATTCTTCAAGTCTCCTCAAAACCACACAAAGTTCGTGAAAAGGCCCACCAAATTCCAGAAAAATCCCACAGATTCTCCACAAATTCCCACAAAAATCTAAATCAAATTCCTCAAAATTCTTCAAGTCTCCTCAGAATCCCACACAATTCCAGAAAAACCCCACCAAATTCCAGAGAAGTCCCACAAAACTCCCTAAATCATTTCAAAACCCTACCAATTCACAGGAATGTCCCACAAAATCTCTACCAATTCCCAGAACATCCCACAAAAATCTCACAAAAATCCCTAAATCTTCTGAAAACTCGACCAAATTCCAGAAACGCCCCATAAAATCAGCACAGTTTCCCACAAAATTCAAGAAAAAACACCACAAAATTCCCTAAATCTTTTCAAAATACCACAAAATTCTTGAAAATCCCCACCAAATTCCAGAAACATCCCACAAAATGACCTCAATATCCAACAAAATCCCAGAAAAATCACACAAAATTCCCTAAATCTTCTCAAAACTCTACCAAATTCCAGAAAAATCCCACCAAATCTCCACAAATTCCCACAGAATACATGAAAAATCCCTGATAATTTGTCAGTTCTCTACAGAATCTCACCAAATTCCAGAAAAGTCCCTCAAAGTTCCACAAACCACCCACAAAATCTCCCCAATATCCAACAAAATTCCAGGAAAAATCCCACAAAATTCCCTAAATCTTCTCAAAACACGACCAAATTCTAGAAAAATATCCTACCAAATCTCCACAAATTCCCACAAAATACATGAGAAATCCCTCAAGATCCCTAAATCTCCTAAATATCCCACAAAATCACACAAAAATCACACAAAACCTCCACAAGTTTCCACAAAATCTAAGAAAAATTCCTCAAAATTCTTCAAGTCTCCTCAGAATCCCACACAATTCCAGAAAAACCCCACCAAATTCCAGAGAAGTCCCACAAAACTCCCTAAATCATTTCAAAACCCTACCAATTCACAGGAATGTCCCACAAAATCTCCACCAATTCCCAGAACATCCCACAGAAATCCCACAAAAATCCCTAAATCTTCTGAAAACTCGACCAAATTTTAGAAACGCCCCATAAAATCAGCACAGTTTCCCACAAAATTCAAGAAAAAACACCACAAAATTCCCTAAACCTTTTCAAAATACCACAAAATTCTTGAAAAGCCCCAACAAATTCCAGAAACATCCCACAAAATCTCCTCAATATCCAACAAAATCCCAGAAAAATCACACAAAATTCCCTAAATCTTCTCAAAACACGGCCAAAATCCACAAAAATCCCACAGAATCTCCACAAATTCCCACAGAATACGTGAAAAATCCCTGATAATTCGTCAGTTCTCTATAGAATCTCACCAAATTCCAGAAAAGTCCCTCAAAGTTCCACAAACATCCCACAAAATCTCCTCAATATCCAACAAAATTCAAGAAAAATCCCACAAAATTCTCTAAATCTTCTCAAAACACGACCAAATTCTAGAAAAATATCCCACCAAATCTCCACAAATTCCCAGAGAATACATGAAAAATCCCTGATAATTCGTCAGTTCTCTACAGAATCTCACCAAATTCCAGAAAAGTCCCTCAAAGTTCCACAAGCATCCCACAAAATCTCCCTAATATCCAAGAAAATTCCAGGAAAAATCTCACAAAATTCCCTAAATCTTCTGAAAACTTGACCAAATTCCAGAAACGCCCAATAAAATCAGCACAGTTTCCCACAAAATTCAAGAAAAAACACCACAAAATTCCCTAAATCTTCTCAAAACACGACCAAATTCTAGAAAATTATCCCACCAAATCTCCACAAATTCCCACAAAATACATGAGAAATCCCTCAAGATCCCTAAATCGCCTCAATATCCCACAAAATCACACAAAAATCACACAAAACCTCCACAAGTTTCCACAAAATCTAAGAAAAATTCCTCAAAATTCTTCAAGTCTCCTCAAAACCACACAAAGTTCGTGAAAAGGCCCACCAAATTCCAGAAAAATCCCACAGATTCTCCACAAATTCCCACAAAAATCTAAATCAAATTCCTCAAAATTCTTCAAGTCTCCTCAGAATCCCACACAATTCCAGAAAAACCCCACCAAATTCCAGAGAAGTCCCACAAAACTCCCTAAATCATTTCAAAACCCTACCAATTCACAGGAATGTCCCACAAAATCTCTACCAATTCCCAGAACATCCCACAAAAATCTCACAAAAATCCCTAAATCTTCTGAAAACTCGACCAAATTCCAGAAACGCCCCATAAAATCAGCACAGTTTCCCACAAAATTCAAGAAAAAACACCACAAAATTCCCTAAACCTTTTCAAAATACCACAAAATTCTTGAAAAGCCCCAACAAATTCCAGAAACATCCCACAAAATCTCCTCAATATCCAACAAAATCCCAGAAAAATCACACAAAATTCCCTAAATCTTCTCAAAACACGGCCAAAATCCACAAAAATCCCACAGAATCTCCACAAATTCCCACAGAATACGTGAAAAATCCCTGATAATTCGTCAGTTCTCTACAGAATCTCACCAAATTCCAGAAAAGTCCCTCAAAGTTCCACAAACATCCCACAAAATCTCCTCAATATCCAACAAAATTCAAGAAAAATCCCACAAAATTCTCTAAATCTTCTCAAAACACGACCAAAATCCTCAAAAATCCCACCGAATCTCCACAAATTCCCACAGAATACATGAAAAATCCCTGATAATTCGTCAGTTCTCTACAGAATCTCACCAAATTCCAGAAAAGTCCCTCAAAGTTCCACAAACATCCCACAAAATGTCCTCAATACACAACAAAATCCCAGAAAAATCACACAAAATTCCCTAAATTTTCTCAAAACACGGCCAAAATCCTCAAAAATCCCACCGAATCTCCACAAATTCCCACAGAATACATGAAAAATCCCTGATAATTTGTCAGTTCTCTACAGAATCTCACCAAATTCCAGAAAAGTCCCTCAAAGTTCCACAAAACACCCACAAAATCTCCCCAATATCCAACAAAATTCCAGGAAAAATCCCACAAAATTCCCTAAATCTTCTCAAAACACGACCAAATTCTAGAAAAATATCCCACCAAATCTACACAAATTCCCACAAAATACATGAAAAATCCCTCAAGATCCCTAAATCGCCTCAATATCCCACAAAATCACACAAAAATCCCACAAAACCTCCACAAGTTTCCACAAAATCTAAGAAAAATTCCTCAAAATTCTTCAAGTCTCCTCAAAACCACACAAAGTTCGTGAAAAGGCCCACCAAATTCCAGAAAAAACCCACAGAATCTCCACAAATTCCCACAAAAATCTAAATCAAATTCCTCAAAATTCTTCAAGTCTCCTCAGAATCCCACACAATTCCAGAAAAAACACACCAAATTCCAGAGAAGTCCCACAAAACTCCCTAAATCATTTCAAAACCCTACCAATTCACAGGAATGTCCCACAAAATCTCTACCAATTCCCAGAACATCCCACAAAAATCTCACAAAAATCCCTAAATCTTCTGAAAACTCGACCAAATTCCAGAAACGCCCCATAAAATCAGCACAGTTTCCCACAAAATTCAAGAAAAAACACCACAAAATTCCCTAAATCTTTTCAAAATACCACAAAATTCTTGAAAATCCCCACCAAATTCCAGAAACATCCCACAAAATGACCTCAATATCCAACAAAATCCCAGAAAAATCACACAAAATTCCCTAAATCTTCTCAAAACTCTACCAAATTCCAGAAAAATCCCACCAAATCTCCACAAATTCCCACAGAATACATGAAAAATCCCTGATAATTTGTCAGTTCTCTACAGAATCTCACCAAATTCCAGAAAAGTCCCTCAAAGTTCCACAAACCACCCACAAAATCTCCCCAATATCCAACAAAATTCCAGGAAAAATCCCACAAAATTCCCTAAATCTTCTCAAAACACGACCAAATTCTAGAAAAATATCCTACCAAATCTCCACAAATTCCCACAAAATACATGAGAAATCCCTCAAGATCCCTAAATCTCCTCAATATCCCACAAAATCACACAAAAATCCCACAAAACCTCCACAAGTTTCCACAAAATCTAAGAAAAATTCCTCAAAATTCTTCAAGTCTCCTCAGAATCCCACACAATTCCAGAAAAACCCCACCAAATTCCAGAGAAGTCCCACAAAACTCCCTAAATCATTTCAAAACCCTACCAATTCACAGGAATGTCCCACAAAATCTCCACCAATTCCCAGAACATCCCACAGAAATCCCACAAAAATCCCTAAATCTTCTGAAAACTCGACCAAATTTTAGAAACGCCCCATAAAATCAGCACAGTTTCCCACAAAATTCAAGAAAAAACACCACAAAATTCCCTAAAACTTTTCAAAATACCACAAAATTCTTGAAAAGCCCCACCAAATTCCCGAAACATCCCACAAAATGTCCTCAATATCCAACAAAATCCCAGAAAAATCACACAAAATTCCATAAATTTTCTCAAAACATAACCAAAATTCCAGAAAAATCCCACAGAATCTCCACAAATTCCCACAGAATACATGAAAAATCCCTGATAATTCGTCAGTTCTCTACAGAATCTCACCAAATTCCAGAAAAGTCCCTCAAAGTTCCACAAACATCCCACAAAATCTCCTCAATATCCAACAAAATTCAAGAAAAATCCCACAAAATTCCCTAAATCTTCTCAAAACACGACCAAATTCTAGAAAAATATCCCACCAAATCTCCACAAATTCCCAGAGAATACATGAAAAATCCCTGATAATTCATCAGTTCTCTACAGAATCTCACCAAATTCCAGAAAAGTCCCTCAAAGTTCCACAAACATCCCACAAAAATCTCACAAAAATCCCTAACACTTCTGAAAACTCGACCAAATTCCAGAAACGCCCCATAAAATCAGCACAGTTTCCCACAAAATTCAAGAAAAAACACCACAAAATTCCCTAAACCTTTTCAAAATACCACAAAATTCTTGAAAAGCCCCAAAAAATTCCAGAAACATCCCACAAAATCGCCTCAATATCCAACAAAATCCCAGAAAAATCACACAAAATTCCCTAAATCTTCTCAAAACACGGCCAAAATCCACAAAAATCCCACAGAATCTCCACAAATTCCCACAGAATACATGAAAAATCCCTGATAATTTGTCAGTTCTCTACAGAATCTCACAAAATTCCTAAAAAGTCCCTCAAAGTTCCACAAACATCCCACAAAATCTCCCCAGTATCCAACAAAATTCCAGGAAAAATCCCACAAAATTCCCTAAATCTTCTCAAAACACGACCAAATTCTAGAAAAATATCCCACCAAATCTCCACAAATTCTTACAGAATACATGAAAAATCCCTGATAATTTGTCAGTTCTCTACAGAATCTCACCAAATTCCAGAAAAGTCCCTCAAAGTTCCACACACCACCCACAAAATCTCCTCAATATCCAACAAAATTCCAAGAAAAATCCCACAAAATTCCCTAAATCTTCTCAAAACACGACCAAATTCTAGAAAAATATCCCACCAAATCTCCACAAAATCCCACAAAATACATGAAAAATCCCTCAAGATCCCGAAATCGCCTCAATATCCCACAAAATCACACAAAAATCACACAAAACCTCCACAAGTTTCCACAAAATCTAAGAAAAATTCCTCAAAATTCTTCAAGTCTCCTCAGAATCCCACACAATTCCAGAAAAAACACACAAAATTCCAGAGAAGTCCCACAAAACTCCCTAAATCATTTCAAAACCCTACCAATTCACAGGAATGTCCCACAAAATCTCCACCAATTCCCAGAACATCCCACAAAAATCCCACAAAAATCCCTAAATCTTCTGAAAACTCGACCAAACTCCAGAAACGCCCCATAAAATCAGCACAGTTTCCCACAAAATTCAAGAAAAAACACCACAAAATTCCCTAAACCTTTTCAAAATACCACAAAATTCTTGAAAAGCCCCAACAAATTCCACAAACATCCCACAAAATGTCCTCAATATCCAACAAAATCCCAGAAAAATCACACAAAATTCCCTAAATCTTCTCAAAACACGGCCAAAATCCACAAAAATCCCACAGAATCTCTGCAAATTCCCACAGAATACGTGAAAAATCCCTGATAATTCGTCAGTTCTCTACAGAATCTCACCAAATTCCAGAAAAGTCCCTCAAAGTTCCACAAACATCCCACAAAATCTCCCCAGTATCCAACAAAACTCCAGGAAAAATCCCACAAAATTCCCTAAATCTTCTCAAAACTCTACCAAATTCCAGAAAAATCCCACCAAATCTCCACAAATTCCCACAGAATACATGAAAAATCCCTGATAATTTGTCAGTTCTCTACAGAATCTCACCAAATTCCAGAAAAGTCCCTCAAAGTTCCACAAACCACCCACAAAATCTCCCCAATATCCAACAAAATTCCAGGAAAAATCCCACAAAATTCCGTAAATCTTCTCAAAACACGACCAAATTCTAGAAAAATATCCCACCAAATCTCCACAAAATCCCACAAAATACATGAAAAATCCCTCAAGATCCCTAAATCGCCTCAATATCCCACAAAATCACACAAAAATCACACAAAACCTCCACAAGTTTCCACAAAATCTAAGAAAAATTCCTCAAAATTCTTCAAGTCTCCTCAAAACCACACAAAGTTCGTGAAAAGGCCCACCAAATTCCAGAAAAATCCCACAGAATCTCCACAAATTCCCATAAAAATCTAAATCAAATTCCTCAAAATTCTTCAAGTCTCCTCAGAATCCCACACAATTCCAGAAATACCCCACCAAATTCCAGAGAAGTCCCACAAAACTCCCTAAATCATTTCAAAACCCTACCAATTCACAGGAATGTCCCACAAAATCTCTACCAATTCCCAGAACATCCCACAAAAATCTCACAAAAATCCCTAAATCTTCTGAAAACTCGACCAAATTCCAGAAACGCCCCATAAAATCAGCACAGTTTCCCACAAAATTCAAGAAAAAACACCACAAAATTCCCTAAATCTTTTCAAAATACCACAAAATTCTTGAAAAGCCCCACCAAATTCCAGAAACATCCCACAAAATGTCCTCAATATCCAACAAAATCCCAGAAAAATCACACAAAATTCCCTAAATCTTCTCAAAACACGGCCAAAATCCAAAAAAATCCCACAGAATCGCCACAAATTCCCACAGAATACATGAAAAATCCCTGATAATTTGTCAGTTCTCTACAGAATCTCACCAAATTCCAGAAAAGTCCCTCAAAGTTCCACAAACATCCCACAAAATCTCCCCAGTATCCAACAAAACTCCAGGAAAAATCCCACAAAATTCCCTAAATCTTCTCAAAACACGACCAAATTCTAGAAAAATATCCCACCAAATCTCCACAAATTCCCACAAAATACATGAGAAATGCCTCAAGATCCCTAAATCTCCTCAATATCCCACAAAATCACACAAAAATCACCCAAAACCTCCACAAGTTTCCACAAAATCTATGAAAAATTCCTCAAAATTCTTCAAGTCTCCTCAGAATCCCACACAATTCCAGAGAAAACACACAAAATTCCAGAGAAGTCCCACAAAACTCCCTAAATCATTTCAAAACCCTACCAATTCACAGGAATGTCCCACAAAATCTCCACCAATTCCCAGAACATCCCACAAAAATCCCACAAAAATCCCTAAATCTTCTGAAAACTCGACCAAATTCCAGAAACGCCCCATAAAATCAGCACAGTTTCCCACAAAATTCAAGAAAAAACACCACAAAATTCCCTAAATCTTTTCAAAATACCACAAAATTCTTGAAAAGCCCCACCAAATTCCCGAAACATCCCACAAAATGTCCTCAATATCCAACAAAATCCCAGAAAAATCACACAAAATTCCCTAAATTTTCTCAAAACATAACCAAAATTCCAGAAAAATCCCACCAAATCTCCACAAATTCTCACAGAATACGTGAAAAATCCCTGATAATTCGTCAGTTCTCTACAGAATCTCACCAAATTCCAGAAAAGTCCCTCAAAGTTCCACAAACATCCCACAAAATCTCCTCAATATCCAACAAAATTCAAGAAAAATCCCACAAAATTCTCTAAATCTTCTCAAAACACGACCAAATTCTAGAAAAATATCCCACCAAATCTCCACAAATTCCCAGAGAATACATGAAAAATCCCTGATAATTCGTCAGTTCTCTACAGAATCTCACCAAATTCCAGAAAAGTCCCTCAAAGTTCCACAAAACACCCACAAAATCTCCCCAGTATCCAAGAAAATTCCAGGAAAAATCCCACAAAATTCCCTAAATCTTCTCAAAACACGACCAAATTCCAGAAATGCCCAATAAAATCAGCACAGTTTCCCACAAAATTCAAGAAAAAACACCACAAAATTCCCTAAATCTTCTCAAAACACGACCAAATTCTAGAAAATTATCCCACCAAATCTCCACAAATTCCCACAAAATACATGAGAAATCCCTCAAGATCCCTAAATCGCCTCAATATTCCACAAAATCACACAAAAATCACACAAAACCTCCACAAGTTTCCACAAAATCTAAGAAAAATTCCTCAAAATTCTTCAAGTCTCCTCAAAACCACACAAAGTTCGTGAAAAGGCCCACCAAATTCCAGAAAAATCCCACAGATTCTCCACAAATTCCCACAAAAATCTAAATCAAATTCCTCAAAATTCTTCAAGTCTCCTCAGAATCCCACACAATTCCAGAAAAACCCCACCAAATTCCAGAGAAGTCCCACAAAACTCCCTAAATCATTTCAAAACCCTACCAATTCACAGGAATGTCCCACAAAATCTCTACCAATTCCCAGAACATCCCACAAAAATCTCACAAAAATCCCTAAATCTTCTGAAAACTCGACCAAATTCCAGAAACGCCCCATAAAATCAGCACAGTTTCCCACAAAATTCAAGAAAAAACACCACAAAATTCCCTAAACCTTTTCAAAATACCACAAAATTCTTGAAAAGCCCCAACAAATTCCAGAAACATCCCACAAAATCTCCTCAATATCCAACAAAATCCCAGAAAAATCACACAAAATTCCCTAAATCTTCTCAAAACACGGCCAAAATCCACAAAAATCCCACAGAATCTCCACAAATTCCCACAGAATACGTGAAAAATCCCTGATAATTCGTCAGTTCTCTACAGAATCTCACCAAATTCCAGAAAAGTCCCTCAAAGTTCCACAAACATCCCACAAAATCTCCTCAATATCCAACAAAATTCAAGAAAAATCCCACAAAATTCTCTAAATCTTCTCAAAACACGACCAAATTCTAGAAAAATATCCCACCAAATCTCCACAAATTCCCAGAGAATACATGAAAAATCCCTGATAATTCGTCAGTTCTCTACAGAATCTCACCAAATGCCAGAAAAGTCCCTCAAAGTTCCACAAGCATCCCACAAAATCTCCCTAATATCCAAGAAAATTCCAGGAAAAATCTCACAAAATTCCCTAAATCTTCTGAAAACTTGACCAAATTCCAGAAACGCCCAATAAAATCAGCACAGTTTCCCACAAAATTCAAGAAAAAACACCACAAAATTCCCTAAATCTTCTCAAAACACAACCAAATTCTAGAAAATTATCCCACCAAATCTCCACAAATTCCCACAAAATACATGAGAAATCCCTCAAGATCCCTAAATCGCCTCAATATCCCACAAAATCACACAAAAATCACACAAAACCTCCACAAGTTTCCACAAAATCTAAGAAAAATTCCTCAAAATTCTTCAAGTCTCCTCAAAACCACACAAAGTTCGTGAAAAGGCCCACCAAATTCCAGAAAAATCCCACAGATTCTCCACAAATTCCCACAAAAATCTAAATCAAATTCCTCAAAATTCTTCAAGTCTCCTCAGAATCCCACACAATTCCAGAAAAACCCCACCAAATTCCAGAGAAGTCCCACAAAACTCCCTAAATCATTTCAAAACCCTACCAATTCACAGGAATGTCCCACAAAATCTCTACCAATTCCCAGAACATCCCACAAAAATCTCACAAAAATCCCTAAATCTTCTGAAAACTCGACCAAATTCCAGAAACGCCCCATAAAATCAGCACAGTTTCCCACAAAATTCAAGAAAAAACACCACAAAATTCCCTAAACCTTTTCAAAATACCACAAAATTCTTGAAAAGCCCCACCAAATTCCAGAAACATCCCACAAAATCTCCTCAATATCCAACAAAATCCCAGAAAAATCACACAAAATTCCCTAAATCTTCTCAAAACACGGCCAAAATCCACAAAAATCCCACAGAATCTCCACAAATTCCCACAGAATACGTGAAAAATCCCTGATAATTCGTCAGTTCTCTACAGAATCTCACCAAATTCCAGAAAAGTCCCTCAAAGTTCCACAAACATCCCACAAAATCTCCTCAATATCCAACAAAATTCAAGAAAAATCCCACAAAATTCTCTAAATCTTCTCAAAACACGACCAAATTCTAGAAAAATATCCCACCAAATCTCCACAAATTCCCACAAAATACATGAGAAATCCCTCAAGATCCCTAAATCGCCTCAATATTCCACAAAATCACACAAAAATCACACAAAACCTCCACAAGTTTCCACAAAATCTAAGAAAAATTCCTCAAAATTCTTCAAGTCTCCTTAAAACCACACAAAGTTCGTGAAAAGGCCCACCAAATTCCAGAAAAATCCCACAGATTCTCCACAAATTCCCACAAAAATCTAAATCAAATTCCTCAAAATTCTTCAAGTCTCCTCAGAATCCCACACAATTCCAGAAAAAACACACCAAATTCCAGAGAAGTCCCACAAAACTCCCTAAATCATTTCAAAACCCTACCAATTCACAGGAATGTCCCACAAAATCTCTACCAATTCCCAGAACATCCCACAAAAATCCCACAAAAATCCCTAAATCTTCTGAAAACTCGACCAAATTCCAGAAACGCCCCATAAAATCAGCACAGTTTCCCACAAAATTCAAGAAAAAACACCACAAAATTCCCTAAACCTTTTCAAAATACCACAAAATTCTTGAAAAGCCACACCAAATTCCAGAAACATCCCACAAAATGTCCTCAATATCCAACAAAATCCCAGAAAAATCACACAAAATTCCCTAAATCTTCTCAAAACACGGCCAAAATCCTCAAAAATCCCACCGAATCTCCACAAATTCCCACAGAATACATGAAAAATCCCTGATAATTCGTCAGTTCTCTACAGAATCTCACCAAATTCCAGAAAAGTCCCTCAAAGTTCCACAAACATCCCACAAAATGTCCTCAATATCCAACAAAATCCCAGAAAAATCACACAAAATTCCCTAAATTTTCTCAAAACACGGCCAAAATCCTCAAAAATCCCACCGAATCTCCACAAATTCCCACAGAATACATGAAAAATCCCTGATAATTTGTCAGTTCTCTACAGAATCTCACCAAATTCCAGAAAAGTCCCTCAAAGTTCCACAAAACACCCACAAAATCTCCCCAGTATCCAACAAAATTCCAGGAAAAATCCCACAAAATTCCCTAAATCTTCTCAAAACTCTACCAAATTCTAGAAAAATATCCCACCAAATCTCCACAAATTCCCACAGAATACATGAAAAATCCCTGATAATTCGTCAGTTCTCTACAGAATCTCACCAAATACCAGAAAAGTCCCCCAAAGTTCCACAAGCCTCCCACAAAATCTCCCTAATATCCAACAAAATTCCAGGAAAAATCTCACACAATTCCCTAAATCTTCTGAAAACTTGACCAAATTCCAGAAACGCCCCATAAAATCAGCACAGTTTCCCACAAAATTCAAGAAAAAACACCACAAAATTCCCTAAACCTTTTCAAAATACCACAAAATTCTAGAAAATTATCCCACCAAATCTCCACAAATTCCCACAAAATACATGAGAAATCCCTCAAGATCCCTAAATCGCCTCAATATCCCACAAAATCACACAAAAATCACACAAAACCTCCACAAGTTTCCACAAAATCTAAGAAAAATTCCTCAAAATTCTTCAAGTCTCCTCAGAATCCCACACAATTCCAGAAAACCACACAAAATTCCAGAGAAGTCCCACAAAACTCCCTAAATCATTTCAAACCCTACCAATTCACAGGAATGTCCCACAAAATCTCCACCAATTCCCAGAACATCCCACAAAAATCCCACAAAAATCCCTAAATCTTCTGAAAACTCGACCAAATTCCAGAAACGCCCCATAAAATCAGCACAGTTTCCCACAAAATTCAAGAAAAAACACCACAAAATTCCCTAAATCTTTTCAAAATACCACAAAATTCTTGAAAAGCCCCACCAAATTCCAGAAACATCCCACAAAATTTCCTCAATACCCAACAAAATCCCAGAAAAATCACACAAAATTCCCTAAATCTTCTCAAAACATGGCCAAAATCCACAAAAATCCCACCAAATCTCCACAAATTCCCACAGAATACATGACAAATCCCTGATAATTCGTCAGTTCTGTACAGAATCTCACCAAATTCCTAAAAAGTCCCTCAAAGTTCCACAAACATCCCACAAAATCTCCCCGGAATCCAATAAAATTCCAGGAAAAATCCCACAAAATTCCCTAAATCTTCTCAAAACACGACCAAATTCTAGAAAAATATCCCACCAAATCTCCACAAATTCCCACAAAATACATGAGAAATCCCTCAAGATCCCGAAATCGCCTCAATATCCCACAAAATCACACAAAAATCACACAAAACCTCCACAAGTTTCCACAAAATCTAAGAAAAATTCCTCAAAATTCTTCAAGTCTCCTCAGAATCCCACACAATTCCAGAAAAAACACACAAAATTCCAGAGAAGTCCCACAAAACTCCCTAAGTCATTTCAAAACCCTACCAATTCACAGGAATGTCCCACAAAATCTCCACCAATTCCCAGAACATCCCACAAAAATCCCACAAAAATCCCTAAATCTTCTGAAAACTCGACCAAATTCCAGAAACGCCCCATAAAATCAGCACAGTTTCCCACAAAATTCAAGAAAAAACACCACAAAATTCCCTAAATCTTCTCAAAACACAACCAAATTCTAGAAAAATATCCCACCAAATCTCCACAAATTCCCACAAAATACATGAGAAATCCCTCAAGATCCCTAAATCGCCTCAATATCCCACAAAATCACACAAAAATCACACAAAACCTCCACAAGTTTCCACAAAATCTAAGAAAAATTCCTCAAAATTCTTCAAGTCTCCTCAAAACCACACAAAGTCCTTGAAAAGGCCCACCAAATTCCAGAAAAATCCCACAGATTCTCCACAAATTCCCACAAAATCTAAAACAAATTCCTCAAAATTCTTCAAGTCTCCTCAGAATCCCACACAATTCCATAAAAAACACACAAAATTCCAGAGAAGTCCCACAAAACTCCCTAAATCATTTCAAAACCCTACCAATTCACAGGAATGTCCCACAAAATCTCTACCAATTCCCAGAACATCCCACAAAAAACCCACAAAAATCCCTAAATCTTCTGAAAACTCGACCAAATTCCAGAAACGCCCCATAAAATCAGCACAGTTTCCCACAAAATTCAAGAAAAAACACCACAAAATTCCCTAAATCTTCTCAAATTACCACAAAATTCTTGAAAAGCCCCACCAAATTCCAGAAACATCCCACAAAATTTCCTCAATACACAACAAAATCCCAGAAAAATCACACAAAATTCCCTAAATCTTCTCAAAACACGGCCAAAATCCACAAAAATCCCACCAAATCTCCACAAATTCCCACAGAATACATGAAAAATCCCTGATAATTGGTCAGTTCTCTACAGAATCTCACCAAATTCCAGAAAAGTCCCTCAAAGTTCCACAAACATCCCACGAAATCTCCCCAGTATCCAACAAAATTCCAGGAAAAATCCCACAAAATTCCCTAAATCTTCTCAAAACATGGCCAAAATCCACAAAAATCCCACAGAATCTCCACAAATTCCCACAGAATACATGAAAAATCCCTGATAATTCGTCAGTTCTCTACAGAATCTCACCAAATTCCTAAAAAGTCCCTCAAAGTTCCACAAACATCCCACAAAATCTCCCCAGTATCCAACAAAATTCCAGGAAAAATCCCACAAAATTCCCTAAATCTTCTCAAAACTCTACCAAATTCTAGAAAAATATCCCACCAAATCTCCACAAATTCCCACAGAATACATGAAAAATCCCTGATAATTCGTCAGTTCTCTACAGAATCTCACCAAATACCAGAAAAGTCCCCCAAAGTTCCACAAGCCTCCCACAAAATCTCCCTAATATCCAACAAAATTCCAGGAAAAATCTCACACAATTCCCTAAATCTTCTGAAAACTTGACCAAATTCCAGAAACGCCCCATAAAATCAGCACAGTTTCCCACAAAATTCAAGAAAAAACACCACAAAATTCCCTAAACCTTTTCAAAATACCACAAAATTCTAGAAAATTATCCCACCAAATCTCCACAAATTCCCACAAAATAAATGAGAAATCCCTCAAGATCCCTAAATCGCCTCAATATCCCACAAAATCACACAAAAATCACACAAAACCTCCACAAGTTTCCACAAAATCTAAGAAAAATTCCTCAAAATTCTTCAAGTCTCCTCAAAACCACACAAACTTCGTGAAAAGGCCCACCAAATTCCAAAAAAATCCCACAGAATCTCCACAAATTCTCACAAAAATCTAAATCGAATTCCTCAAAATTCTTCAAGTCTCCTCAGAATCCCACACAATTCCAGAAAAACCCCACCAAATTCCAGAGAAGTCTCACAAAACTCCCTAAATCATTTCAAAACCCTACCAATTCACAGGAATGTCCCACAGAATCTCTACCAATTCCCAGAACATCCCACAAAAATCTCACAAAAATCCCTAAATCTTCTGAAAACTCGACCAAATTCCAGAAACGCCCCATAAAATCAGCACAGTTTCCCACAAAATTCAAGAAAAAACACCACAAAATTCCCTAAATCTTCTCAAAACACGACCAAATTCTAGAAAAATATCCCACCAAATCTCCAGAAATTCCCACAAAATACATGAGAAATCCATCAAGATCCCGAAATCGCCTCAATATCCCACAAAATCACACAAAAATCACACAAAACCTCCACAAGTTTCCACAAAATCTAAGAAAAATTCCTCAAAATTCTTCAAGTCTCCTCAGAATCCCACACAATTCCAGAAAAAACACACAAAATTCCAGAGAAGTCCCACAAAACTCCCTAAATCATTTCAAAACCCTACCAATTCACAGGAATGTCCCACAAAATCTCCACCAATTCCCAGAACATCCCACAAAAATCTCACAAAAATCCCTAAATCTTCTGAAAACTCAACCAAATTCCAGAAACGCCCCATAAAATCAGCACAGTTTCCCACAAAATTCAAGAAAAAACACCACAAAATTCCCTAAACCTTTTCAAAATACCACAAAATTCTTGAAAAGCCACACCAAATTCCAGAAACATCCCACAAAATGTCCTCAATACCCAACAAAATCCCAGAAAAGTCCCACAAAATTCCCTAAATCTTCTCAAAACACCGCCAAAATCCACAAAAATCCCACAGAATCTCCACAAATTCCCACAGAATACATGAAAAATCCCTGATAATTTGTCAGTTCTCTACAGAATCTCACCAAATTCCAGAAAAGTCCCTCAAAGTTCCACAAACCACCCACAAAATCTCCCCAGTATCCAACAAAATTCCAGGAAAAATCCCACAAAATTCCCTAAATCTTCTCAAAACACGACCAAATTCTAGAAAAATATCCCACCAAATCTCCACAAATTCCCACAAAATACATGAGAAATCCCTCAAGATCCCGAAATCGCCTCAATATCCCACAAAATCACACAAAAATCACACAAAACCTCCACAAGTTTCCACAAAATCTAAGAAAAATTCCTCAAAATTCTTCAAGTCTCCTCAGAATCCCACACAATTCCAGAAAAACCCCACCAAATTCCAGAGAAGTCCCACAAAACTCCCTAAATCATTTCAAAACCCTACCAATTCACAGGAATGTCCCACAAAATCTCCACCAATTCCCAGAACATCCCACAAAAATCCCACAAAAATCCCTAAATCTTCTGAAAACTCGACCAAATTCCAGAAACGCCCCATAAAATCAGCACAGTTTCCCACAAAATTCAAGAAAAAACACCACAAAATTCCCTAAATCTTCTCAAAACACAACCAAATTCTAGAAAAATATCCCACCAAATCTCCACAAATTCCCACAAAATACATGAGAAATCCCTCAAGATCCCGAAATCGCCTCAATATCCCACAAAATCACACAAAAATCACACAAAACCTCCACAAGTTTCCACAAAATCTAAGAAAAATTCCTCAAAATTCTTCAAGTCTCCTCAGAATCCCACACAATTCCAGAAAAAACACACAAAATTCCAGAGAAGTCCCACAAAACTCCCTAAATCATTTCAAAACCCTACCAATTCACAGGAATGTCCCACAAAATCTCCACCAATTCCCAGAACATCCCACAAAAATCTCACAAAAATCCCTAAATCTTCTGAAAACTCAACCAAATTCCAGAAACGCCCCATAAAATCAGCACAGTTTCCCACAAAATTCAAGAAAAAACACCACAAAATTCCCTAAACCTTTTCAAAATACCACAAAATTCTTGAAAAGCCCCACCAAATTCCAGAAACATCCCACAAAATGTCCTCAATACCCAACAAAATCCCAGAAAAGTCCCACAAAATTCCCTAAATCTTCTCAAAACACCGCCAAAATCCACAAAAATCCCACAGAATCTCCACAAATTCCCACAGAATACATGAAAAATCCCTGATAATTTGTCAGTTCTCTACAGAATCTCACCAAATTCCAGAAAAGTCCCTCAAAGTTCCACAAACCTCCCACAAAATCTCCCCAGTATCCAACAAAATTCCAGGAAAAATCCCACAAAATTCCCTAAATCTTCTCAAAACACGACCAAATTCTAGAAAAATATCCCACCAAATCTCCACAAATTCCCACAAAATACATGAGAAATCCCTCAAGATCCCGAAATCGCCTCAATATCCCACAAAATCACACAAAAATCACACAAAACCTCCACAAGTTTCCACAAAATCTAAGAAAAATTCCTCAAAATTCTTCAAGTCTCCTCAGAATCCCACACAATTCCAGAAAAAACACACAAAATTCCAGAGAAGTCCCACAAAACTCCCTAAATCATTTCAAAACCCTACCAATTCACAGGAATGTCCCACAAAATCTCCACCAATTCCCAGAACATCCCACAAAAATCCCACAAAAATCCCTAAATCTTCTGAAAACTCGACCAAATTCCAGAAACGCCCCATAAAATCAGCACAGTTTCCCACAAAATTCAAGAAAAAACACCACAAAATTCCCTAAATCTTCTCAAAACACAACCAAATTCTAGAAAAATATCCCACCAAATCTCCACAAATTCCCACAAAATACATGAGAAATCCCTCAAGATCCCTAAATCGCCTCATATCCCACAAAATCACACAAAAATCACACAAAACCTCCACAAGTTTCCACAAAATCTAAGAAAAATTCCTCAAAATTCTTCAAGTCTCCTCAAAACCACACAAAGTCCTTGAAAAGGCCCACCAAATTCCAGTAAAATCCCACAGATTCTCCACAAATTCCCACAAAATCTAAAACAAATTCCTCAAAATTCTTCAAGTCTCCTCAGAATCCCACACAATTCCATAAAAAACACACAAAATTCCAGAGAAGTCCCACAAAACTCCCTAAATCATTTCAAAACCCTACCAATTCACAGGAATGTCCCACAAAATCTCTACCAATTCCCAGAACATCCCACAAAAATCCCACAAAAATCCCTAAATCTTCTGAAAACTCGACCAAATTCCAGAAACGCCCCATAAAATCAGCACAGTTTCCCACAAAATTCAAGAAAAAACACCACAAAATTCCCTAAATCTTCTCAAAATACCACAAAATTCTTGAAAAGCCCCACCAAATTCCAGAAACATCCCACAAAATTTCCTCAATACACAACAAAATCCCAGAAAAATCACACAAAATTCCCTAAATCTTCTCAAAACATGGCCAAAATCCACAAAAATCCCACAGAATCTCCACAAACTCCCACAGAATACATGAAAAATCCCTGATAATTCGTCAGTTCTCTACAGAATCTCACCAAATTCCTAAAAAGTCCCTCAAAGTTCCACAAACATCCCACAAAATCTCCCCAGTATCCAACAAAATTCCAGGAAAAATCCCACAAAATTCCCTAAATCTTCTCAAAACACGACCAAATTCTAGAAAAATATCCCACCAAATCTCCACAAATTCCCACAGAATACATGAAAAATCCCTGATAATTCGTCAGTTCTCTACAGAATCTCACCAAATACCAGAAAAGTCCCCCAAAGTTCCACAAGCCTCCCACAAAATCTCCCTAATATCCAACAAAATTCCAGGAAAAATCTCACACAATTCCCTAAATCTTCTGAAAACTTGACCAAATTCCAGAAACGCCCCATAAAATCAGCACAGTTTCCCACAAAATTCAAGAAAAAACACCACAAAATTCCCTAAACCTTTTCAAAATACCACAAAATTCTAGAAAATTATCCCACCAAATCTCCACAAATTCCCACAAAATAAATGAGAAATCCCTCAAGATCCATAAATCGCCTCAATATCCCACAAAATCACACAAAAATCACACAAAACCTCCACAAGTTTCCACAAAATCTAAGAAAAATTCCTCAAAATTCTTCAAGTCTCCTCAAAACCACACAAACTTCGTGAAAAGGCCCACCAAATTCCAAAAAAATCCCACAGAATCTCCACAAATTCTCACAAAAATCTAAATCAAATTCCTCAAAATTCTTCAAGTCTCCTCAGAATCCCACACAATTCCAGAAAAACCCCACCAAATTCCAGAGAAGTCTCACAAAACTCCCTAAATCATTTCAAAACCCTACCAATTCACAGGAATGTCCCACAGAATCTCTACCAATTCCCAGAACATCCCACAAAAATCTCACAAAAATCCCTAAATCTTCTGAAAACTCGACCAAATTCCAGAAACGCCCCATAAAATCAGCAGTTTCCCACAAAATTCAAGAAAAAACACCACAAAATTCCCTAAACCTTTTCAAAATACCACAAAATTCTTGAAAAGCCACACCAAATTCCAGAAACATCCCACAAAATGTCCTCAATACCCAACAAAATCCCAGAAAAGTCCCACAAAATTCCCTAAATCTTCTCAAAACACCGCCAAAATCCACAAAAATCCCACAGAATCTCCACAAATTCCCACAGAATACATGAAAAATCCCTGATAATTTGTCAGTTCTCTACAGAATCTCACCAAATTCCAGAAAAGTCCCTCAAAGTTCCACAAACCACCCACAAAATCTCCCCAGTATCCAACAAAATTCCAGGAAAAATCCCACAAAATTCCCTAAATCTTCTCAAAACACGACCAAATTCTAGAAAAATATCCCACCAAATCTCCACAAATTCCCACAAAATACATGAGAAATCCCTCAAGATCCCGAAATCGCCTCAATATCCCACAAAATCACACAAAAATCACACAAAACCTCCACAAGTTTCCACAAAATCTAAGAAAAATTCCTCAAAATTCTTCAAGTCTCCTCAAAATCCCACACAATTCCATAAAAAACACACAAAATTCCAGAGAAGTCCCACAAAACTCCCTAAATCATTTCAAAACCCTACCAATTCACAGGAATGTCCCACAAAATCTCCACCAATTCCCAGAACATCCCACAAAAATCCCACAAAAATCCCTAAATCTTCTGAAAACTCGACCAAATTCCAGAAACGCCCCATAAAATCAGCACAGTTTCCCACAAAATTCAAGAAAAAACACCACAAAATTCCCTAAATCTTCTCAAAACACAACCAAATTCTAGAAAAATATCCCACCAAATCTCCACAAATTCCCACAAAATACATGAGAAATCCCTCAAGATCCCTAAATCGCCTCATATCCCACAAAATCACACAAAAATCACACAAAACCTCCACAAGTTTCCACAAAATCTAAGAAAAATTCCTCAAAATTCTTCAAGTCTCCTCAAAACCACACAAAGTCCTTGAAAAGGCCCACCAAATTCCAGTAAAATCCCACAGATTCTCCACAAATTCCCACAAAATCTAAAACAAATTCCTCAAAATTCTTCAAGTCTCCTCAGAATCCCACACAATTCCATAAAAAACACACAAAATTCCAGAGAAGTCCCACAAAACTCCCTAAATCATTTCAAAACCCTACCAATTCACAGGAATGTCCCACAAAATCTCTACCAATTCCCAGAACATCCCACAAAAATCCCACAAAAATCCCTAAATCTTCTGAAAACTCGACCAAATTCCAGAAACGCCCCATAAAATCAGCACAGTTTCCCACAAAATTCAAGAAAAAACACCACAAAATTCCCTAAATCTTCTCAAAATACCACAAAATTCTTGAAAAGCCCCACCAAATTCCAGAAACATCCCACAAAATTTCCTCAATACACAACAAAATCCCAGAAAAATCACACAAAATTCCCTAAATCTTCTCAAAACACGGCCAAAATCCACAAAAATCCCACCAAATCTCCACAAATTCCCACAGAATACATGAAAAATCCCTGATAATTGGTCAGTTCTCTACAGAATCTCACCAAATTCCAGAAGAGTCCCTCAAAGTTCCACAAACATCCCACGAAATCTCCCCGGAATCCAATAAAATTCCAGGAAAAATCCCACAAAATTCCCTAAATCTTCTCAAAACATGGCCAAAATCCACAAAAATCCCACAGAATCTCCACAAACTCCCACAGAATACATGAAAAATCCCTGATAATTCGTCAGTTCTCTACAGAATCTCACCAAATTCCTAAAAAGTCCCTCAAAGTTCCACAAACATCCCACAAAATCTCCCCAGTATCCAACAAAATTCCAGGAAAAATCCCACAAAATTCCCTAAATCTTCTCAAAACTCTACCAAATTCTAGAAAAATATCCCACCAAATCTCCACAAATTCCCACAGAATACATGAAAAATCCCTGATAATTCGTCAGTTCTCTACAGAATCTCACCAAATACCAGAAAAGTCCCCCAAAGTTCCACAAGCCTCCCACAAAATCTCCCTAATATCCAACAAAATTCCAGGAAAAATCTCACACAATTCCCTAAATCTTCTGAAAACTTGACCAAATTCCAGAAACGCCCCATAAAATCAGCACAGTTTCCCACAAAATTCAAGAAAAAACACCACAAAATTCCCTAAACCTTTTCAAAATACCACAAAATTCTAGAAAATTATCCCACCAAATCTCCACAAATTCCCACAAAATAAATGAGAAATCCCTCAAGATCCATAAATCGCCTCAATATCCCACAAAATCACACAAAAATCACACAAAACCTCCACAAGTTTCCACAAAATCTAAGAAAAATTCCTCAAAATTCTTCAAGTCTCCTCAAAACCACACAAAGTCCTTGAAAAGGCCCACCAAATTCCAGTAAAATCCCACAGATTCTCCACAAATTCTCACAAAAATCTAAATCAAATTCCTCAAAATTCTTCAAGTCTCCTCAGAATCCCACACAATTCCAGAAAAACCCCACCAAATTCCAGAGAAGTCTCACAAAACTCCCTAAATCATTTCAAAACCCTACCAATTCACAGGAATGTCCCACAGAATCTCTACCAATTCCCAGAACATCCCACAAAAATCTCACAAAAATCCCTAAATCTTCTGAAAACTCGACCAAATTCCAGAAACGCCCCATAAAATCAGCACAGTTTCCCACAAAATTCAAGAAAAAACACCACAAAATTCCCTAAACCTTTTCAAAATACCACAAAATTCTTGAAAAGCCACACCAAATTCCAGAAACATCCCACAAAATGTCCTCAATACCCAACAAAATCCCAGAAAAGTCCCACAAAATTCCCTAAATCTTCTCAAAACACCGCCAAAATCCACAAAAATCCCACAGAATCTCCACAAATTCCCACAGAATACATGAAAAATCCCTGATAATTTGTCAGTTCTCTACAGAATCTCACCAAATTCCAGAAAAGTCCCTCAAAGTTCCACAAACCACCCACAAAATCTCCCCAGTATCCAACAAAATTCCAGGAAAAATCCCACAAAATTCCCTAAATCTTCTCAAAACACGACCAAATTCTAGAAAAATATCCCACCAAATCTCCACAAATTCCCACAAAATACATGAGAAATCCCTCAAGATCCCGAAATCGCCTCAATATCCCACAAAATCACACAAAAATCACACAAAACCTCCACAAGTTTCCACAAAATCTAAGAAAAATTCCTCAAAATTCTTCAAGTCTCCTCAAAATCCCACACAATTCCATAAAAAACACACAAAATTCCAGAGAAGTCCCACAAAACTCCCTAAATCATTTCAAAACCCTACCAATTCACAGGAATGTCCCACAAAATCTCCACCAATTCCCAGAACATCCCACAAAAATCCCACAAAAATCCCTAAATCTTCTGAAAACTCGACCAAATTCCAGAAACGCCCCATAAAATCAGCACAGTTTCCCACAAAATTCAAGAAAAAACACCACAAAATTCCCTAAATCTTCTCAAAACACAACCAAATTCTAGAAAAATATCCCACCAAATCTCCACAAATTCCCACAAAATACATGAGAAATCCCTCAAGATCCCTAAATCGCCTCATATCCCACAAAATCACACAAAAATCACACAAAACCTCCACAAGTTTCCACAAAATCTAAGAAAAATTCCTCAAAATTCTTCAAGTCTCCTCAAAACCACACAAAGTCCTTGAAAAGGCCCACCAAATTCCAGTAAAATCCCACAGATTCTCCACAAATTCCCACAAAATCTAAAACAAATTCCTCAAAATTCTTCAAGTCTCCTCAGAATCCCACACAATTCCATAAAAAACACACAAAATTCCAGAGAAGTCCCACAAAACTCCCTAAATCATTTCAAAACCCTACCAATTCACAGGAATGTCCCACAAAATCTCTACCAATTCCCAGAACATCCCACAAAAATCCCACAAAAATCCCTAAATCTTCTGAAAACTCGACCAAATTCCAGAAACGCCCCATAAAATCAGCACAGTTTCCCACAAAATTCAAGAAAAAACACCACAAAATTCCCTAAATCTTCTCAAAATACCACAAAATTCTTGAAAAGCCCCACCAAATTCCAGAAACATCCCACAAAATTTCCTCAATACACAACAAAATCCCAGAAAAATCACACAAAATTCCCTAAATCTTCTCAAAACACGGCCAAAATCCACAAAAATCCCACCAAATCTCCACAAATTCCCACAGAATACATGAAAAATCCCTGATAATTGGTCAGTTCTCTACAGAATCTCACCAAATTCCAGAAGAGTCCCTCAAAGTTCCACAAACATCCCACGAAATCTCCCCGGAATCCAATAAAATTCCAGGAAAAATCCCACAAAATTCCCTAAATCTTCTCAAAACATGGCCAAAATCCACAAAAATCCCACAGAATCTCCACAAACTCCCACAGAATACATGAAAAATCCCTGATAATTCGTCAGTTCTCTACAGAATCTCACCAAATTCCTAAAAAGTCCCTCAAAGTTCCACAAACATCCCACAAAATCTCCCCAGTATCCAACAAAATTCCAGGAAAAATCCCACAAAATTCCCTAAATCTTCTCAAAACTCTACCAAATTCTAGAAAAATATCCCACCAAATCTCCACAAATTCCCACAGAATACATGAAAAATCCCTGATAATTCGTCAGTTCTCTACAGAATCTCACCAAATACCAGAAAAGTCCCCCAAAGTTCCACAAGCCTCCCACAAAATCTCCCTAATATCCAACAAAATTCCAGGAAAAATCTCACACAATTCCCTAAATCTTCTGAAAACTTGACCAAATTCCAGAAACGCCCCATAAAATCAGCACAGTTTCCCACAAAATTCAAGAAAAAACACCACAAAATTCCCTAAACCTTTTCAAAATACCACAAAATTCTAGAAAATTATCCCACCAAATCTCCACAAATTCCCACAAAATAAATGAGAAATCCCTCAAGATCCATAAATCGCCTCAATATCCCACAAAATCACACAAAAATCACACAAAACCTCCACAAGTTTCCACAAAATCTAAGAAAAATTCCTCAAAATTCTTCAAGTCTCCTCAAAACCACACAAACTTCGTGAAAAGGCCCACCAAATTCCAAAAAAATCCCACAGAATCTCCACAAATTCTCACAAAAATCTAAATCAAATTCCTCAAAATTCTTCAAGTCTCCTCAGAATCCCACACAATTCCAGAAAAACCCCACCAAATTCCAGAGAAGTCTCACAAAACTCCCTAAATCATTTCAAAACCCTACCAATTCACAGGAATGTCCCACAGAATCTCTACCAATTCCCAGAACATCCCACAAAAATCTCACAAAAATCCCTAAATCTTCTGAAAACTCGACCAAATTCCAGAAACGCCCCATAAAATCAGCACAGTTTCCCACAAAATTCAAGAAAAAACACCACAAAATTCCCTAAACCTTTTCAAAATACCACAAAATTCTTGAAAAGCCACACCAAATTCCAGAAACATCCCACAAAATGTCCTCAATACCCAACAAAATCCCAGAAAAGTCCCACAAAATTCCCTAAATCTTCTCAAAACACCGCCAAAATCCACAAAAATCCCACAGAATCTCCACAAATTCCCACAGAATACATGAAAAATCCCTGATAATTTGTCAGTTCTCTACAGAATCTCACCAAATTCCAGAAAAGTCCCTCAAAGTTCCACAAACCACCCACAAAATCTCCCCAGTATCCAACAAAATTCCAGGAAAAATCCCACAAAATTCCCTAAATCTTCTCAAAACACGACCAAATTCTAGAAAAATATCCCACCAAATCTCCACAAATTCCCACAAAATACATGAGAAATCCCTCAAGATCCCGAAATCGCCTCAATATCCCACAAAATCACACAAAAATCACACAAAACCTCCACAAGTTTCCACAAAATCTAAGAAAAATTCCTCAAAATTCTTCAAGTCTCCTCAAAATCCCACACAATTCCATAAAAAACACACAAAATTCCAGAGAAGTCCCACAAAACTCCCTAAATCATTTCAAAACCCTACCAATTCACAGGAATGTCCCACAAAATCTCCACCAATTCCCAGAACATCCCACAAAAATCCCACAAAAATCCCTAAATCTTCTGAAAACTCGACCAAATTCCAGAAACGCCCCATAAAATCAGCACAGTTTCCCACAAAATTCAAGAAAAAACACCACAAAATTCCCTAAACCTTTTCAAAATACCACAAAATTCTTGAAAAGCCCCACCAAATTCCAGAAACATCCCACAAAATGTCCTCAATATCCAACAAAATCCCAGAAAAGTCCCAGAAAATTCCCTAAATCTTCTCAAAATTCTACCAAATTCCAGAAAAATCCCACAGAATCTCCACAAATTCCCACAGAATACATGACAAATCCCTGATAATTCGTCAGTTCTCTACAGAATCTCACCAAATTCCTAAAAAGTCCCTCAAAGTTCCACAAACATCCCACAAAATCTCCCCGGAATCCAATAAAATTCCAGGAAAAATCCCACAAAATTCCCTAAATCTTCTCAAAACATGGCCAAAATCCACAAAAATCCCACCGAATCTCCACAAATTCCCACAGAATACATGAAAATACCCCTGATAATTCGTCAGTTCTCTACAGAATCTCACCAAATTCCAGAAAAGTCCCTCAAAGTTCCACAAACATCCCACAAAATCTCCTCAATATACAACAAAATCCCAGAAAAATCACACAAAATTCCCTAAATCTTCTCAAAACACGACTAAATTCTAGAAAAATATCCCACCAAATCTCCACAAAATCCCACAAAATACATGAAAAATCCCTCAAGATCCCGAAATCGCCTCAATATCCCACAAAATTCCACAAAAATCACACAAAACCTCCACAAGTTTCCACAAAATCTAAGAAAAATTCCTCAAAATTCTTCAAGTCTCCTCAAAACCACACAAAGTCCTTGAAAAGGCCCACCAAATTCCAGTAAAATCCCACAGATTCTCCACAAATTCCCACAAAATCTAAAACAAATTCCTCAAAATTCTTCAAGTCTCCTCAGAATCCCACACAATTCCATAAAAAACACACAAAATTCCAGAGAAGTCCCACAAAACTCCCTAAATCATTTCAAAACCCTACCAATTCACAGGAATGTCCCACAAAATCTCCACCAATTCCCAGAACATCCCACAAAAATCTCACAAAAATCCCTAAATCTTCTGAAAACTCGACCAAATTCCAGAAACGCCCCATAAAATCAGCACAGTTTCCCACAAAATTCAAGAAAAAACACCACAAAATTCCCTAAATCTTCTCAAAACACAACCAAATTCTAGAAAAATATCCCACTAAATCTCCACAAATTCCCACAAAATACATGAGAAATCCCTCAAGATCCCGAAATCGCCTCAATATCCCACAAAATCACACAAAAATCACACAAAACCTCCACAAGTTTCCACAAAATCTAAGAAAAATTCCTCAAAATTCTTCAAGTCTCCTCAGAATCCCACACAATTCCAGGAAAAACACACAAAATTCCAGAGAAGTCCCACAAAACTCCCTAAATCATTTCAAAACCCTACCAATTCACAGGAATGTCCCACAAAATCTCCACCAATTCCCAGAACATCCCACAAAAATCTCACAAAAATCCCTAAATCTTCTGAAAACTCAACCAAATTCCAGAAACGCCCCATAAAATCAGCACAGTTTCCCACAAAATTCAAGAAAAAACACCACAAAATTCCCTAAATCTTTTCAAAATACCACAAAATTCTTGAAAAGCCCCACCAAATTCCAGAAACATCCCACAAAATGTCCTCAATATCCAACAAAATCCCAGAAAAGTCCCACAAAATTCCCTAAATCTTCTCAAAACTCTACCAAATTCCAGAAAAATCCCACAGAATCTCCACAAATTCCCACAGAATACATGACAAATCCCTGATAATTCGTCAGTTCTCTACAGAATCTCACCAAATTCCTAAAAAGTCCCTCAAAGTTCCACAAACATCCCACAAAATCTCCCCGGAATCCAATAAAATTCCAGGAAAAATCCCACAAAATTCCCTAAATCTTCTCAAAACATGGCCAAAATCCACAAAAATCCCACCGAATCTCCACAAATTCCCACAGAATACATGAAAATACCCCTGATAATTCGTCAGTTCTCTACAGAATCTCACCAAATTCCAGAAAAGTCCCCCAAATTTCCACAAGCCTCCCACAAAATCTCCCTAATATCCAACAAAATTCCAGGAAAAATCTCACACAATTCCCTAAATCTTCTGAAAACTTGACCAAATTCCAGAAACGCCCCATAAAATCAGCACAGTTTCCCACAAAATTCAAGAAAAAACAACACAAAATTCCCTAAATCTTCTCAAAACTCTACCAAATTCCAGAAAAATCCCACCAAATCTCCAGAAATTCCCACAGAATACATGAAAAATCCCTGATAATTCGTCAGTTCTCTGCAGAATCTCACCAAATTCCAGAAAAGTCCCTCAAAGTTCCACAAACATCCCACAAAATCTCCCCAGTATCCAACAAAATTCCAGGAAAAATCCCACAAAATTCCCTAAATCTTCTCAAAACACGACCAAATTCTAGAAAAATATCCCACCAAATCTCCACAAATTCCCACAAAATACATGAGAAATCCCTCAAGATCCCTAAATCGCCTCAATATCCCACAAAATCACACAAAAATCACACAAAACCTCCACAAGTTTCCACAAAATCTAAGAAAAATTCCTCAAAATTCTTCAAGTCTCCTCAGAATCCCACACAATTCCAGAAAAAACACACAAAATTCCAGAGAAGTCCCACAAAACTCCCTAAATCATTTCAAAACCCTACCAATTCACAGGAATGTCCCACAAAATCTCCACCAATTCCCAGAACATCCCACAAAAATCTCACAAAAATCCCTAAATCTTCTGAAAACTCAACCAAATTCCAGAAACGCCCCATGAAATCAGCACAGTTTCCCACAAAATTCAAGAAAAAACACCACAAAATTCCCTAAACCTTTTCAAAATACCACAAAATTCTTGAAAAGCCACACCAAATTCCAGAAACATCCCACAAAATGTCCTCAATACCCAACAAAATCCCAGAAAAGTCCCTCAAAATTCCCTAAATCTTCTCAAAACACCGCCAAAATCCACAAAAATCCCACAGAATCTCCACAAATTCCCACAGAATACATGAAAAATCCCTGATAATTTGTCAGTTCTCTACAGAATCTCACCAAATTCCAGAAAAGTCCCTCAAAGTTCCACAAACCACCCACAAAATCTCCCCAGTATCCAACAAAATTCCAGGAAAAATCCCACAAAATTCCCTAAATCTTCTCAAAACACGACCAAATTCTAGAAAAATATCCCACCAAATCTCCACAAATTCCCACAAAATACATGAGAAATCCCTCAAGATCCCGAAATCGCCTCAATATCCCACAAAATCACACAAAAATAACACAAAACCTCCACAAGTTTCCACAAAATCTAAGAAAAATTCCTCAAAATTCTTCAAGTCTCCTCAGAATCCCACACAATTCCAGAAAAAACACACAAAATTCCAGAGAAGTCCCACAAAACTCCCTAAATCATTTCAAAACCCTACCAATTCACAGGAATGTCCCACAAAATCTCCACCAATTCCCAGAACATCCCACAAAAATCCCACAAAAATCCCTAAATCTTCTGAAAACTCGACCAAATTCCAGAAACGCCCCATAAAATCAGCACAGTTTCCCACAAAATTCAAGAAAAAACACCACAAAATTCCCTAAATCTTCTCAAAACACAACCAAATTCTAGAAAAATATCCCACCAAATCTCTACAAATTCCCACAAAATACATGAGAAATCCCTCAAGATCCCTAAATCGCCTCAATATCCCACAAAATCACACAAAAATCACACAAAACCTCCACAAGTTTCCACAAAATCTAAGAAAAATTCCTCAAAATTCTTCAAGTCTCCTCAGAATCCCACACAATTCCAGAAAAAACACACAAAATTCCAGAGAAGTCCCACAAAACTCCCTAAATTATTTCAAACCCTACCAATTCACAGGAATGTCCCACAAAATCTCCACCAATTCCCAGAACATCCCACAAAAATCTCACAAAAATCCCTAAATCTTCTGAAAACTCGACCAAATTCCAGAAACGCCCCATAAAATCAGCACAGTTTCCCACAAAATTCAAGAAAAAACACCACAAAATTCCCTAAACCTTTTCAAAATACCACAAAATTCCAGAAAAGCCCCACCAAATTCCAGAAACATCCCACAAAATGTCCTCAATATCCAACAAAATCCCAGAAAAGTCCCAGAAAATTCCCTAAATCTTCTCAAAATTCTACCAAATTCCAGAAAAATCCCACAGAATCTCCACAAATTCCCACAGAATACATGACAAATCCCTGATAATTCGTCAGTTCTCTACAGAATCTCACCAAATTCCTAAAAAGTCCCTCAAAGTTCCACAAACATCCCACAAAATCTCCCCGGAATCCAATAAAATCCCAGAAAAATCCCACAAAATTCCCTAAATCTTCTCAAAACATGGCCAAAATCCACAAAAATCCCACCGAATCTCCACAAATTCCCACAGAATACATGAAAATACCCCTGATAATTCGTCAGTTCTCTACAGAATCTCACCAAATTCCAGAAAAGTCCCTCAAAGTTCCACAAACATCCCACAAAATCTCCTCAATATACAACAAAATCCCAGAAAAATCACACAAAATTCCCTAAATCTTCTCAAAACACGACTAAATTCTAGAAAAATATCCCACCAAATCTCCACAAAATCCCACAAAATACATGAAAAATCCCTCAAGATCCCGAAATCGCCTCAATATCCCACAAAATTCCACAAAAATCCCACAAAACCTCCACAAGTTTCCACAAAATCTAAGAAAAATTCCTCAAAAGTCTTCAAGTCTCCTCAAAACCACACAAAGTCCTTGAAAAGGCCCACCAAATTCCAGTAAAATCCCACAGATTCTCCACAAATTCCCACAAAATCTAAAACAAATTCCTCAAAATTCTTCAAGTCTCCTCAGAATCCCACACAATTCCAGAAAAAACACACAAAATTCCAGAGAAGTCCCACAAAACTCCCTAAATCATTTCAAAACCCTACCAATTCACAGGAATGTCCCACAAAATCTCCACCAATTCCCAGAACATCCCACAAAAATCCCACAAAAATCCCTAAATCTTCTGAAAACTCGACCAAATTCCAGAAACGCCCCA
Organism: Cyanistes caeruleus; assembly: GCF_971803275.1. Classification (NCBI taxonomy): domain Eukaryota; kingdom Metazoa; phylum Chordata; class Aves; order Passeriformes; family Paridae; genus Cyanistes; species Cyanistes caeruleus. Next base: position 64,687,176 of record NC_141704.1, read on the forward strand.
TAAAATCAGCACAGTTTCCCACAAAATTCAAGAAAAAACACCACAAAATTCCCTAAATCTTCTCAAAACACAACCAAATTGTAGAAAAATATCCCACTAAATCTCCACAAATTCCCACAAAATACATGAGAAATCCCTCAAGATCCCTAAATCGCCTCAATATCCCACAAAATCACACAAAAATCACACAAAACCTCCACAAGTTTCCACAAAATCTAAGAAAAATTCCTCAAAATTCTTCAAGTCTCCTCAGAATCCCACACAATTCCAGGAAAAACACACAAAATTCCAGAGAAGTCCCACAAAACTCCCTAAATCATTTCAAAACCCTACCAATTCACAGGAATGTCCCACAAAATCTCCACCAATTCCCAGAACATCCCACAAAAATCTCACAAAAATCCCTAAATCTTCTGAAAACTCGACCAAATTCCAGAAACGCCCCATAAAATCAGCACAGTTTCCCACAAAATTCAAGAAAAAACACCACAAAATTCCCTAAACCTTTTCAAAATACCACAAAATTCTTGAAAAGCCCCACCAAATTCCAGAAACATCCCACAAAATGTCCTCAATATCCAACAAAATCCCAGAAAAGTCCCACAAAATTCCTTAAATCTTCTCAAAACTCTACCAAATTCCAGAAAAATCCCACAGAATCTCCACAAATTCCCACAGAATACATGACAAATCCCTGATAATTCGTCAGTTCTCTACAGAATCTCACCAAATTCCTAAAAAGTCCCTCAAGGTCCACAAACATCCCACAAAATCTCCCCGGAATCCAATAAAATTCCAGGAAAAATCCCACAAAATTCCCTAAATCTTCTCAAAACATGGCCAAAATCCACAAAAATCCCACCGAATCTCCACAAATTCCCACAGAATACATGAAAATACCCCTGATAATTCGTCAGTTCTTTACAGAATCTCACCAAATTCCAGAAAAGTCCCCCAAAGTTCCACAAGCCTCCCACAAAATCTCCCTAATATCCAACAAAATTCCAGGAAAAATCTCACACAATTCCCTAAATCTTCTGAAAACTTGACCAAATTCCAGAAACGCCCCATAAAATCAGCACAGTTTCCCACAAAATTCAAGAAAAAACAACACAAAATTCCCTAAATCTTCTCAAAACTCTACCAAATTCCAGAAAAATCCCACCAAATCTCCAGAAATTCCCACAGAATACATGAAAAATCCCTGATAATTCGTCAGTTCTCTACAGAATCTCACCAAATTACAGAAAAGTCCCTCAAAGTTCCACAAACATCCCACAAAAATCTCACAAAAATCCCTAACACTTCTGAAAACTCGACCAAATTCCAGAAACGCCCCATAAAATCAGCACAGTTTCCCACAAAATTCAAGAAAAAACACCACAAAATTCCCTAAATCTTTTCAAAATACCACAAAATTCTTGAAAAGCCCCACCAAATTCCAGAAACATCCCACAAAATGTCCTCAATATCCAACAAAATCCCAGAAAAATCACACAAAATTCCCTAAATCTTCTCAAAACACGGCCAAAATCCACAAAAATCCCACCAAATCTCCACAAATTCCCACAGAATACATGAAAAATCCCTGATAATTCGTCAGTTCTCTACAGAATCTCAACAAATTCCAGAAGAGTCCCTCAAAGTTCCACAAACATCCCACAAAATCTCCCCAGTATCCAACAAAATTCCAGGAAAAATCCCACAAAATTCCCTAAATCTTCTCAAAACACGGCCAAATTCTAGAAAAATATCCCACCGAATCTCCACAAATTCCCACAGAATACATGAAAAATCCCTGATAATTCGTCAGTTCTCTACAGAATCTCACCAAATTCCAGAAAAGTCCCCCAAAGTTCCACAAGCCTCCCACAAAATCTCCCTAATATCCAACAAAATTCCAGGAATAATCTCACGCAATTCCCTAAATCTTCTGAAAACTTGACCAAATTCCAGAAACGCCCCATAAAATCAGCACAGTTTCCCACAAAATTCCAGAAAAAACAACACAAAATTCCCTAAATCTTCTCAAAACTCTACCAAATTCCAGAAAAATCCCACCAAATCTCCAGAAATTCCCACAGAATACATGAAAAATCCCTGATAATTCGTCAGTTCTCTACAGAATCTCACCAAATTACAGAAAAGTCCCTCAAAGTTCCACAAACATCCCACAAAAATCTCACAAAAATCCCTAACACTTCTGAAAACTCGACCAAATTCCAGAAACGCCCCATAAAATCAGCACAGTTTCCCACAAAATTCAAGAAAAAACACCACAAAATTCCCTAAATCTTTTCAAAATACCACAAAATTCTTGAAAAGCCCCAACAAATTCCAGAAACATCCCACAAAATGTCCTCAATATCCAACAAAATCCCAGAAAAATCACACAAAATTCCCTAAATCTTCTCAAAACTCTACCAAATTCCAGAAAAATCCCACAGAATCTCCACAAATTCCCACAGAATACGTGAAAAATCCCTGATAATTCGTCAGTTCTCTACAGAATCTCACCAAATTCCAGAAGAGTCCCTCAAAGTTCCATAAACATCCCACAAAATCTCCCAATATCCAACAAAATTCCAGGAAAAATCCCACAAAATTCCCTAAATCTTCTCAAAACACGACCAAATTCTAGAAAAATATCCCACCAAATCTCCACAAATTCTTACAGAATACATGAAAAATCCCTGATTATTCGTCAGTTCTCTACAGAATCTCACCAAATTCCAGAAGAGTCCCTCAAAGTTCCATAAACATCCCACAAAATCTCCCAATATCCAACAAAATTCCAGGAAAAATCCCACAAAATTCCCTAAATCTTCTCAAAACACGACCAAATTCTAGAAAAATATCCCACCAAATCTCCACAAATTCTTACAGAATACATGAAAAATCCCTGATAATTCGTCAGTTCTCTACAGAATCTCACCAAATTCCAGAAGAGTCCCTCAAAGTTCCACAAACATCCCACAAAATCTCCCAATATCCAATAAAATTCCAGAAAAAATCCCACAAAATTCCCTAAATCTCAAAACTAGGCCAAAATCCACAAAAATCCCGCCGAATCTCCACAAATTCCCACAGAATACATCAAAAATCCCTGATAATTCGTCAGTTCTCTACAGAATCTCACCAAATTCCAGAAGAGTCCCTCAAAGTTCCACAAACATCCCACAAAATCTCCCCAGTATCCAATAAAATTCCAGGAAAAATCTTCGGAATTTGGTGGGGCTTTTCAGGAATTTTGAGGTATTTTGAAAAGATTTAGGGAATTGTGTGGTGTTTTTTCTTGAATTTTGTGGGAAACTGTGCTGATTTTATGGGGAGTTTCAGGAATTTGGTCGAGTTTTCAGAAGATTTAGGGATTTTTGTGGGATTTTTGTGGGATGTTCTGGGAATTGGTGGAGATTTTGTGGGACATTCCTGTGAATTGGTAGGGTTTTGAAATGATTTAGGGAGTTTTGTGGGACTTCTCTGGAATTTGGTGGGGTTTTTCTGGAATTGTGTGGGATTCTGAGGAGACTTGAAGAATTTTGAGGAATTTGTTTTAGATTTTGTGGGAATTTGTGGAGATTCTGTGGGATTTTTCTGGAATTTGGTGGGCCTTTTCACAAACTTTGTGTGGTTTTGAGGAGACTTGAAGAATTTTGTGGAATTTTTCTTAGATTTTGTGGAAACTTGTGGAGGTTTTGTGGGATTTTTGTGTGATTTTGTGGGATATTGAGGCGATTTAGGGATCTTGAGGGATTTTTCATGTATTTTGTGGGAATTTGTGGTGATTTTGTGAGATATTTTTCTAGAATTTGGTCGTGTTTATGGGAAGATTTATCTATCTATCTATCTATCTACCTATCTATCTATCTATCTATCTCTCTATCTATCTATCTATCTATCTATCTATCTATCTATCTATCTATCTATCTATCTATCTATCTATCTATCTCTCTATCTATCTATCTATCTATCTATCTATCTATCTATCTCCCTATCTATATATCTCCCTATCTATCACCCTATATGCATTTCTTTATTATAGATTTGTATATTTTAATTTCTATATTATTCATTTAAATGCCAAGCTTTTAAATAAATAGGGGAACCGAGTGAGAGGAGTGGCAGCATGGTACGGGTCGTCGCGAGTGCCAGAAGCCCGAAAAAGCGGCCGCGTCAAGGACCCCGGCAGAGTGCGGCGTCGTCACCGCTGCCTGTCGGCGCCCGACCGGCTCGCGCTCGGCCCCGGTGCCGCCGAGCGCACAGCCCGTGTCCGCACGGCTGGAGCAGCCGCGGAAAATTGCGACGGGGCGGCGTCGACGCCGGGGTGTTTGTCAGGCAGTCGAATTCACGCACCCACTGCCCGGGGTCCTTCCATTTTCCCGCCTTTTTGGCCGCCATCCTTGGAAGGACAAGCCGGCCACGACCTGGCAGCCATCTTCTGCGTGGCGTGACGTAACTTCCGCCCTTCCTCGCCGCCATCTTTGCTGTGGCTGAAGCCACTTCCGGCAGAGCGGCCATCTTTGTTATGGCACAAGTAAGGCCCCCGCTGCTCTCAGCGCGTCTGTCTAACTTACATGCCTGAACGAAAAACCTGCCGACGCCGACCGACTCCGAGCATTCCGCCCGATTTTCCGCCGCCTTTCCCGGGGCGAGGACGATGGCGGCGAGACTCAGCGGCTCCGTAGCTGGGTGGCGGCCGCGCCTGCGGCGGCAGGCATTGGAGTTAACGCCTCTGCCGCGGTCCTCCCGGCCAGCTCCGGCGGGGGGCGGGGGGGAGGCCCGACGCGGCTCGGTTCGGTTCGACTCTTTCCGGCCCGCTTCGGCTCGGCTTTCTGGCCCGCTTCGGCTCGGCTCGCCCCTGCTCGGCCCCGCTCGGCCAGGCCCCGCCCGGCTCGGAGCACAGCTGCAGTACCGCTCTGTGCCCACAATGCGGCAGCACTGCCGCAGAGCGCAGCCCGGGGTGGGCGGGGGGAGCCCCTGCAAGTGCAGAGAAGCGAGGCAAGAAACCACGTGTACAACCCCCTTCCATATGCTGCTACCTGTTTCCAGGCGACGACAAAGACCCATGAAGCAAATGCTTTTTCTTGGCCCATTTTGCTAAGCAAAGCTCTTCTGCAGCTCTTTAGTGCTTGCCAAACTCCAATGCGCGTGCTGCTGCTTCGATCGGATAAGAAGCACAGCCTTCTGACAGCAGCTTTCAGGTTGCTTCAGAATGAGCTTGGCCATTTGAACGTGCAGCATGTCTGTGTGTGCATAAGCTGCAGGTGCAAGCTCCTGACAAATGTGTTCTGCAGGCACAGTTTCTCCCTGCCGGATGCAGTGGAAATGCTTTCTGCTGGTATTCTCGCCAAGAGCCACAGAGTGCTTAACTCAGGAGCTCTGAGAATGGAAGCGCAAGAAGCGTTCCGCATTTGGTGGGATATTTTTCTAGAATTTGGTCGTGTTTTGAGAAGATTTAGGGAATTTGGTGGGATTTTTCCTGGAATTTTGTTGGATATTGAGGAGATTTTGTGAGATGTTTGTGGAACTTTGAGGGACTTTTCTGGAATTTGGTGAGATTTTGTAGAGAACTGATGAATTATCAGGGATTTTTCATGTATTCTGTGGGAATTTGTGGAGATTCTGTGGGATTTTTGTGGATTTTGGCCGTGTTTTGAGTCCCCTCAAAACCACACAAATCCTTGAAAAGGTCCATCAAATTCCAGAAAAATCCCACAGAATCTCCACAAATTCCCACAAAATCTAAGAAAAATTCCTCAAAATTCTTCAAGTCTCCTCAGAATCCCACACAATTCCAGAAAAACCCCACAAAATTCCAGAGAAGTCCCACAAAACTCCCTAAATCATTTCAAAACCCTACCAATTCACAGGAATGTCCCACAAAATCTCCACCAATTCCCAGAACATCCCAAAAAATCTCACAAAAATCCCTAAATCTTCTGAAAACTCGACCAAATTCCAGAAACGCCCCATAAAATCAGCACAGTTTCCCACAAAATTCAAGAAAAAACACCACAAAATTCCCTAAACCTTTTCAAAATACCACAAAATTCTTGAAAAGCCCCACCAAATTCCAGAAACATCCCACAAAATGTCCTCAATATCCAACAAAATCCCAGAAAAGTCCCAGAAAATTCCCTAAATCTTCTCAAAATTCTACCAAATTCTAGAAAAATATCCCACCGAATCTCCACAAATTCCCACAGAATACATGAAAAATCCCTGATAATTCGTCAGTTCTCTACAGAATCTCACCAAATTCCAGAAAAGTCCCCCAAAGTTCCACAAGCCTCCCACAAAATCTCCCTAATATCCAACAAAATTCCAGGAAAAATCTCACGCAATTCCCTAAATCTTCTGAAAACTTGACCAAATTCCAGAAACGCCCCATAAAATCAGCACAGTTTCCCACAAAATTCCAGAAAAAACAACACAAAATTCCCTAAATCTTCTCAAAACTCTACCAAATTCCAGAAAAATCCCACCAAATCTCCAGAAATTCCCACAGAATACATGAAAAATCCCTGATAATTCGTCAGTTCTCTACAGAATCTCACCAAATTACAGAAAAGTCCCTCAAAGTTCCACAAACATCCCACAAAAATCTCACAAAAATCCCTAACACTTCTGAAAACTCGACCAAATTCCAGAAACGCCCCATAAAATCAGCACAGTTTCCCACAAAATTCAAGAAAAAACACCACAAAATTCCCTAAATCTTTTCAAAATACCACAAAATTCTTGAAAAGCCCCACCAAATTCCAGAAACATCCCACAAAATGTCCTCAATATCCAACAAAATCCCAGAAAAATCACACAAAATTCCCTAAATCTTCTCAAAACTCTACCAAATTCCAGAAAAATCCCACAGAATCTCCACAAATTCCCACAGAATACGTGAAAAATCCCTGATAATTCGTCAGTTCTCTACAGAATCTCACCAAATTCCAGAAGAGTCCCTCAAAGTTCCATAAACATCCCACAAAATCTCCCAATATCCAACAAAATTCCAGGAAAAATCCCACAAAATTCCCTAAATCTTCTCAAAACACGACCAAATTCTAGAAAAATATCCCACCAAATCTCCACAAATTCTTACAGAATACATGAAAAATCCCTGATTATTCGTCAGTTCTCTACAGAATCTCACCAAATTCCAGAAGAGTCCCTCAAAGTTCCATAAACATCCCACAAAATCTCCCAATATCCAACAAAATTCCAGGAAAAATCCCACAAAATTCCCTAAATCTTCTCAAAACACGACCAAATTCTAGAAAAATATCCCACCAAATCTCCACAAATTCTTACAGAATACATGAAAAATCCCTGATAATTCGTCAGTTCTCTACAGAATCTCACCAAATTCCAGAAGAGTCCCTCAAAGTTCCACAAACATCCCACAAAATCTCCCAATATCCAATAAAATTCCAGAAAAAATCCCACAAAATTCCCTAAATCTCAAAACTAGGCCAAAATCCACAAAAATCCCGCCGAATCTCCACAAATTCCCACAGAATACATCAAAAATCCCTGATAATTCGTCAGTTCTCTACAGAATCTCACCAAATTCCAGAAGAGTCCCTCAAAGTTCCACAAACATCCCACAAAATCTCCCCAGTATCCAATAAAATTCCAGGAAAAATCTTCGGAATTTGGTGGGGCTTTTCAGGAATTTTGAGGTATTTTGAAAAGATTTAGGGAATTGTGTGGTGTTTTTTCTTGAATTTTGTGGGAAACTGTGCTGATTTTATGGGGAGTTTCAGGAATTTGGTCGAGTTTTCAGAAGATTTAGGGATTTTTGTGGGATTTTTGTGGGATGTTCTGGGACTTGGTGGAGATTTTGTGGGACATTCCTGTGAATTGGTAGGGTTTTGAAATGATTTAGGGAGTTTTGTGGGACTTCTCTGGAATTTGGTGGGGTTTTTCTGGAATTGTGTGGGATTCTGAGGAGACTTGAAGAATTTTGAGGAATTTGTTTTAGATTTTGTGGGAATTTGTGGAGATTCTGTGGGATTTTTCTGGAATTTGGTGGGCCTTTTCACAAACTTTGTGTGGTTTTGAGGAGACTTGAAGAATTTTGTGGAATTTTTCTTAGATTTTGTGGAAACTTGTGGAGGTTTTGTGGGATTTTTGTGTGATTTTGTGGGATATTGAGGCGATTTAGGGATCTTGAGGGATTTTTCATGTATTTTGTGGGAATTTGTGGTGATTTTGTGAGATATTTTTCTAGAATTTGGTCGTGTTTATGGGAAGATTTATCTATCTATCTATCTATCTATCTATCTATCTATCTATCTATCTCTCTATCTATCTATCTATCTATCTATCTATCTATCTCTCTATCTATCTATCTATCTATCTATCTATCTATCTATCTATCTATCTCCCTATCTATATATCTCCCTATCTATCACCCTATATGCATTTCTTTATTATAGATTTGTATATTTTAATTTCTATATTATTCATTTAAATGCCAAGCTTTTAAATAAATAGGGGAACCGAGTGAGAGGAGTGGCAGCATGGTACGGGTCGTCGCGAGTGCCAGAAGCCCGAAAAAGCGGCCGCGTCAAGGACCCCGGCAGAGTGCGGCGTCGTCACCGCTGCCTGTCGGCGCCCGACCGGCTCGCGCTCGGCCCCGGTGCCGCCGAGCGCACAGCCCGTGTCCGCACGGCTGGAGCAGCCGCGGAAAATTGCGACGGGGCGGCGTTGACGCCGGGGTGTTTGTCAGGCAGTCGAATTCACGCACCCACTGCCCGGGGTCCTTCCATTTTCCCGCCTTTTTGGCCGCCATCCTTGGAAGGACAAGCCGGCCACGACCTGGCAGCCATCTTCTGCGTGGCGTGACGTAACTTCCGCCCTTCCTCGCCGCCATCTTTGCTGTGGCTGAAGCCACTTCCGGCAGAGCGGCCATCTTTGTTATGGCACAAGTAAGGCCCCCGCTGCTCTCAGCGCGTCTGTCTAACTTACATGCCTGAACGAAAAACCTGCCGACGCCGACCGACTCCGAGCATTCCGCCCGATTTTCCGCCGCCTTTCCCGGGGCGAGGACGATGGCGGCGAGACTCAGCGGCTCCGTAGCTGGGTGGCGGCCGCGCCTGCGGCGGCAGGCATTGGAGTTAACGCCTCTGCCGCGGTCCTCCCGGCCAGCTCCGGCGGGGGGCGGGGGGGAGGCCCGACGCGGCTCGGTTCGGTTCGACTCTTTCCGGCCCGCTTCGGCTCGGCTCTTTCTGGCCCGCTTCGGCTCGGCTCGCCCCTGCTCGGCCCCGCTCGGCCAGGCCCCGCCCGGCTCGGAGCACAGCTGCAGTACCGCTCTGTGCCCACAATGCGGCAGCACTGCCGCAGAGCGCAGCCCGGGGTGGGCGGGGGGAGCCCCTGCAAGTGCAGAGAAGCGAGGCAAGAAACCACGTGTACAACCCCCTTCCATATGCTGCTACCTGTTTCCAGGCGACGACAAAGACCCATGAAGCAAATGCTTTTTCTTGGCCCATTTTGCTAAGCAAAGCTCTTCTGCAGCTCTTTAGTGCTTGCCAAACTCCAATGCGCGTGCTGCTGCTTCGATCGGATAAGAAGCACAGCCTTCTGACAGCAGCTTTCAGGTTGCTTCAGAATGAGCTTGGCCATTTGAACGTGCAGCATGTCTGTGTGTGCATAAGCTGCAGGTGCAAGCTCCTGACAAATGTGTTCTGCAGGCACAGTTTCTCCCTGCCGGATGCAGTGGAAATGCTTTCTGCTGGTATTCTCGCCAAGAGCCACAGAGTGCTTAACTCAGGAGCTCTGAGAATGGAAGCGCAAGAAGCGTTCCGCATTTGGTGGGATATTTTTCTAGAATTTGGTCGTGTTTTGAGAAGATTTAGGGAATTTGGTGGGATTTTTCCTGGAATTTTGTTGGATATTGAGGAGATTTTGTGAGATGTTTGTGGAACTTTGAGGGACTTTTCTGGAATTTGGTGAGATTTTGTAGAGAACTGATGAATTATCAGGGATTTTTCATGTATTCTGTGGGAATTTGTGGAGATTCTGTGGGATTTTTGTGGATTTTGGCCGTGTTTTGAGTCCCCTCAAAACCACACAAATCCTTGAAAAGGTCCATCAAATTCCAGAAAAATCCCACAGAATCTCCACAAATTCCCACAAAATCTAAGAAAAATTCCTCAAAATTCTTCAAGTCTCCTCAGAATCCCACACAATTCCAGAAAAACCCCACAAAATTCCAGAGAAGTCCCACAAAACTCCCTAAATCATTTCAAAACCCTACCAATTCACAGGAATGTCCCACAAAATCTCCACCAATTCCCAGAACATCCCAAAAAATCTCACAAAAATCCCTAAATCTTCTGAAAACTCGACCAAATTCCAGAAACGACCCATAAAATCAGCACACTTTCCCACAAAATTCAAGAAAAAACACCACAAAATTGCCTAAATCTTCTCAAAACACAACCAAATTCTAGAAAAATATCCCACCAAATCTCCACAAATTCCCACAAAATACATGAGAAATCCCTCAAGATCCCTAAATCGCCTCAATATCCCACAAAATCACACAAAAATCCCACAAAACCTCCACAAGTTTCCACAAAATCTAAGAAAAATTCCTCAAAATTCTTCAAGTCTCCTCAGAATCCCACACAATTCCAGAAAAAACACACAAAATTCCAGAGAAGTCCCACAAAAATCCCTAAATCATTTCAAAACCCTACCAATTCACAGGAATGTCTTACAAAATCTCCACCAATTCCCAGAACATCCCACAAAAATCCCACAAAAATCCCTAAATCTTCTGAAAACTCGACCAAATTCCAGAAATGCCCCATAAAATCAGCACAGTTTCCCACAAAATTCAAGAAAAAACACCACAAAATTCCCTAAATCTTTTCAAAATACCACAAAATTCTTGAAAAGCCCCACCAAATTCCAGAAACATCCCACAAAATTTCCTCAATACCCAACAAAATCCCAGAAAAGTCCCACAAAATTCCCTAAATCTTCTCAAAACACGGCCAAAATCCACAAAAATCCCACCAAATCTCCACAAATTCCCACAGAATACATGAAAAATCCCTGATAATTTGTCAGTTCTCTACAGAATCTCACCAAATTCCAGAAAAGTCCCTCAAAGTTCCACAAACATCCCACAAAATCTCCTCAATATCCCACAAAATTCCAGGGAAAATCACACATTAAATTCCCTAAATTTTCTCAAAACACGACCAAATTCTAGAAAAATATCCCACCAAATCTCCACAAATTCCCACAAAATACATGAAAAATCCCTCAAGATCCCGAAATCGCCTCAATATCCCACAAAATTCCACAAAAATCCCACAAAACCTCCACAAGTTTCCACAAAATCTAAGAAAAATTCCTCAAAAGTCTTCAAGTCTCCTCAAAACCACACAAGGTCCTTGAAAAGGCCCACCAAATTCCAGTAAAATCCCACAGATTCTCCACAAATTCCCACAAAATCTAAAACAAATTCCTCAAAATTCTTCAAGTCTCCTCAGAATCCCACACAATTCCATAAAAAACACACAAAATTCCAGAGAAGTCCCACAAAACTCCCTAAATCATTTCAAAACCCTACCAATTCACAGGAATGTCCCACAAAATCTCCACCAATTCCCAGAACATCCCAAAAAATCTCACAAAAATCCCTAAATCTTCTGAAAACTCGACCAAATTCCAGAAACGCCCCATAAAATCAGCACAGTTTCCCACAAAATTCAAGAAAAAACACCACAAAATTCCCTAAATCTTTTCAAAATACCACAAAATTCTTGAAAAGCCCCACCAAATTCCAGAAACATCCCACAAAATTTCCTCAATACCCAACAAAATCCCAGAAAAGTCCCACAAAATTCCCTAAATCTTCTCAAAACACGGCCAAAATCCACAAAAATCCCACCAAATCTCCACAAATTCCCACAGAATACATGAAAAATCCCTGATAATTTGTCAGTTCTCTACAGAATCTCACCAAATTCCAGAAAAGTCCCTCAAAGTTCCACAAACATCCCACAAAATGTCCTCAATATCCAACAAAATCGCAGAAAAATCCCACAAAATTCCCTAAATCTTCTCAAAACACGGCCAAAATCCTCAAAAGTCCCACCGAATCTCCACAAATTCCCACAGAATACATGAAAAATCCCTGATAATTCGTCAGTTCTCTACAGAATCTCACCAAATTCCAGAAAAGTCCCTCAAAGTTCCACAAACCACCCACAAAATCTCCCCAGTATCCAACAAAATTCAAGAAAAATCCCACAAAATTCTCTAAATCTTCTCAAAACACGGTCAAAATCTAGAAAAATATCCCACCAAATCTCCACAAATTCCCACAAAATACATGAAAAATCCCTCAAGATCCCTAAATCGCCTCAATATCCCACAAAATCACACAAAAATCACACAAAACCTCCACAAGTTTCCACAAAATCTAAGAAAAATTCCTCAAAATACTTCAAGTCTCCTCAAAACCACACAAAGTTCGTGAAAAGGCCCACCATATTCCAGAAAAATCCCACAGAATCTCCACAAATTCCCACAAAAATCTAAATCAAATTCCTCAAAATTCTTCAAGTCTCCTCAGAATCCCACACAATTCCAGAAAAAGCCCACCAAATTCCAGAGAAGTCCCACAAAAATCCCTAAATCATTTCAAAACCCTACCAATTCACAGGAATGTCCCACAAAATCTCCACCAATTCCCAGAACATCCCACAAAAATCCCACAAAAATCCCTAAATCTTCTGAAAACTCGACCAAATTCCTGAAACTCCCCATAAAATCAGCACAGTTTCCCACAAAATTCAAGAAAAAACACCACACAATTCCCTAAATCTTTTCAAAATACCTCAAAATTCCTGAAAAGCCCCACCAAATTCCGAAGATTTTTCCTGGAATTTTATTGGATACTGGGGAGATTTTGTGGGATGTTTGTGGAACTTTGAGGGACTCTTCTGGAATTTGGTGAGATTCTGTAGAGAACTGACGAATTATCAGGGATTTTTGATGTATTCTGTGGGAATTTGTGGAGATTCGGCGGGATTTTTGTGGATTTTGGCCTAGTTTTGAGATTTAGGGAATTTTGTGGGATTTTTTCTGGAATTTTATTGGATATTGGGAGATTTTGTGGGATGTTTGTGGAACTTTGAGGGACTCTTCTGGAATTTGGTGAGATTCTGTAGAGAACTGACGAATTATCAGGGATTTTTCATGTATTCTGTAAGAATTTGTGGAGATTTGGTGGGATATTTTTCTAGAATTTGGTCGTGTTTTGAGAAGATTTAGGGAATTTTGTGGGATTTTTCCTGGAATTTTGTTGGATATTGGGAGATTTTGTGGGATGTTTATGGAACTTTGAGGGACTCTTCTGGAATTTGGTGAGATTCTGTAGAGAACTGACGAATTATCAGGGATTTGTCATGTATTCTGTGGGAATTTGTGGAGATTCTGTGGGATTTTTCTGGAATTTGGTAGAGTTTTGAGAAGATTTAGGGAATTTTGTGTGATTTTTCTGGGATTTTGTTGGATATTGAGGACATTTTGTGGGATGTTTCTGGAATTTGTTGGGGCTTTTCAAGAATTTTGTGGTATTTTGAAAAGATTTAGGGAATTTTGTGGTGTTTTTTCTTGAATTTTGTGGGAAACTGTGCTGATTTTATGGGGCGTTTCTGGAATTTGGTCGAGTTTTCAGAAGTGTTAGGGATTTTTGTGAGATTTTTGTGGGATGTTTGTGGAACTTTGAGGGACTTTTCTGTAATTTGGTGAGATTCTGTAGAGAACTGACGAATTATCAGGGATTTTTCATGTATTCTGTGGGAATTTCTGGAGATTTGGTGGGATTTTTCTGGAATTTGGTAGAGTTTTGAGAAGATTTAGGGAATTTTGTGTTGTTTTTTCTTGAATTTTGTGGGAAACTGTGCTGATTTTATGGGGCGTTTCTGGAATTTGGTCAAGTTTTCAGAAGATTTAGGGAATTGCGTGAGATTTTTCCTGGAATTTTATTGGATATTAGGGAGATTTTGTGGGAGGCTTGTGGAACTTTGGGGGACTTTTCTGGAATTTGGTGAGATTCTGTAGAGAACTGACGAATTATCAGGGATTTTTCATGTATTCTGTGGGAATTTGTGGAGATTCGGTGGGATATTTTTCTAGAATTTGGCCGTGTTTTGAGAAGATTTAGGGAATTTTGTGGGATTTTTCCTGGAATTTTGTTGGATACTGGGGAGATTTTGTGGGATGTTTGTGGAACTTTGAGGGACTCTTCTGGAATTTGTTGAGATTCTGTAGAGAACTGACGAATTATCAGGGATTTTTCATGTATTCTGTGGGAATTTGTGGAGATTTGGTGGGATTTTTGTGGATTTTGGCCGTGTTTTGAGAAGATTTAGAGAATTTTGTGTGATTTTTCTGGGATTTTGTTGGATATTGAGGACATTTTGTGGGATGTTTCTGGAATTTGGTGGGGCTTTTCAAGAATTTTGTGGTATTTTGAAAAGATTTAGGGAATTTTGTGGTGTTTTTTCTTGAATTTTGTGGGAAACTGTGCTGATTTTATGGGGCGTTTCTGGAATTTGGTCGAGTTTTCAGAAGATTTAGGGATTTTTGTGGGATTTTTGTGGGATGTTCTGGGAATTGGTGGAGATTTTGTGGGACATTCCTGTGAATTGGTAGGGTTTTGAAATGATTTAGGGAGTTTTGTGGGACTTCTCTGGAATTTTGTGTGTTTTTTCTGGAATTGTGTGGGATTCTGAGGAGACTTGAAGAATTTTGAGGAATTTTTCTTAGATTTTGTGGAAACTTGTGGAGGTTTTGTGTGATTTTTGTGTGATTTTGTGGGATATTGAGGCGATTTAGGGATCTTGAGGGATTTCTCATGTATTTTGTGGGAATTTGTGGAGATTTGGTGGGATATTTTTCTAGAATTTGGTCGTGTTTTGAGAAGATTTAGGGAATTTTGTGGGATTTTTCCTGGAATTTTGTTGGATATTAGGGAGATTTTGTGGGATGTTTGTGGAACTTTGAGGGACTTTTCTGGAATTTGGTGAGATTCTGCAGAGAACTGACGAATTATCAGGGATTTTTAATGTATTCTGTGGGAATTTGTGGAGATTCGGTGGGATTTTTCTGGAATTTTGGTTGTGTTTTGAGAAAATTTAGGGAATTTTGTGGGATTTTTCTGGGATTTTGTTGGGTATTGAGGAAATTTTGTGGGATGTTTCTGGAATTTGGTGGGGCTTTTCAAGAATTTTGTGGTATTTTGAGAAGATTTAGGGAATTTTGTGGTGTTTTATCTTGAATTTTGTGGGAAACTGTGCTGATTTTATGGGGCGTTTCTGGAATTTGGTCGAGTTTTCAGAAGTGTTAGGGATTTTTGTGAGATTTTTGTGGGATGTTTGTGGAACTTTGAGGGACTTTTCTGTAATTTGGTGAGATTCTGTAGAGAACTGACGAATTATCAGGGATTTTTCATGTATTCTGTGGGAATTTCTGGAGATTTGGTGGGATTTTTCTGGTATTTGGTAGAGTTTTGAGAAGATTTAGGGAATTTTGTGTTGTTTTTTCTTGAATTTTGTGGGAAACTGTGCTGATTTTATGGGGCGTTTCTGGAATTTGGTCAAGTTTTCAGAAGATTTAGGGAATTGTGTGAGATTTTTCCTGGAATTTTGTTGGATATTAGGGAGATTTTGTGGGAGGCTTGTGGAACTTTGGGGGACTTTTCTGGTATTTGGTGAGATTCTGTAGAGAACTGACGAATTATCAGGGATTTTTCATGTATTCTGTGGGAATTTGTGGAGATTTGGTGGGATTTTTGTGGATTTTGGCCGTGTTTTGAGAAGATTTAGGGAATTTTGTGGGATTTTTCTGGGATTTTGTTGGATATTGAGGACATTTTGTGGGATGTTTCTGGAATTTGGTGGGGCTTTTCAAGAATTTTGTGGTATTTTGAAAAGGTTTAGGGAATTTTGTGGTGTTTTTTCTTGAATTTTGTGGGAAACTGTGCTGATTTTATGGGGCGTTTCTGGAATTTGGTCGAGTTTTCAGAAGATTTAGGGATTTTTGTGAGATTTTTGTGGGATGTTCTGGGAATTGGTAGAGATTTTGTGGGACATTCCTGTGAATTGGTAGGGTTTTGAAATGATTTAGGGAGTTTTGTGAGACTTCTCTGGAATTTGGTGGGGTTTTTCTGGAATTGTGTGGGATTCTGAGGAGACTTGAAGAATTTTGAGGAATTTTTTTTAGATTTTGTGGGAATTTGTGGAGAATCTGTGGGATTTTACTGGAATTTGGTGGGCCTTTTCAAGGACTTTGTGTGGTTTTGAGGAGACTTGAAGAATTTTGAGGAATTTTTCTTAGATTTTGTGGAAACTTGTGGAGGTTTTGTGTGATTTTTGTGTGATTTTGTGGGATATTGAGGCCATTTCGGGATCTTGAGGGATTTTTCGTGTATTTTGTGGGATTTTGTGGAGATTTGGTGGGACATTTTTCTAGAATTTAGTCGTGTTTTGAGAAGATTTAGGGAATTTTGTGGTGTTTTTTCTTGAATTTTGTGTGAAACTGTGCTGATTTTATTGGGCGTTTCTGGAATTTGGTCAAGTTTTCAGAAGATTTAGGGAATTTTGTGAGATTTTTCCTGGAATTTTGTTGGATATTAGGGAGATTTTGTGGGATGCTTGTGGAACTTTGAGGGACTTTTCTGGAATTTGGTGAGATTCAGTAGAGAACTGACGAATTATCAGGGATTTTTCATGTATTCTGTGGGAATTTGTGGAGATTTGGTGGGATATTTTTCTAGAATTTGGCCGTGTTTTGAGAAGATTTAGGGAATTTTGTGGGATTTTTCTTGAATTTTGTTTGATATTGAGGAAATTTTGTGGGATGTTTCTGGAATTTGGTGGGGCTTTTCAAAAATTTTGTGGTATTTTGAAAAGATTTTGGGAATTTTGTGGTGTTTTTTCTTGAATTTTGTGGGAAACTGTGCTGATTTTATGGGGCGTTTCTGGAATTTGGTCGAGTTTTCAGAAGATTTAGGGATTTTTGTGGGATTTTTGTGGGATGTTCTGGGAATTGGTGGAGATTTTGTGGGACATTCCTGTGAATTGGTAGGGTTTTGAAATGATTTAGGGAGTTTTGTGGGACTTCTCTGGAATTTTGTGTGTTTTTTCTGGAATTGTGTGGGATTCGGAGGAGACTTGAAGTATTTTGAGGAATTTTTCTTAGATTTTGTGGAAACTTGTGGAGGTTTTGTGGGATTTTTGTGTGATTTTGTGGGATATTGAGGCGATTTAGGGATCTTGAGGGATTTCTCATGTATTTTGTGGGAATTTGTGGAGATTTGGTGGGATATTTTTCTAGAATTTGGTTGTGTTTTGAGAAGATTTAGGCAATTTTGTGGTGTTTTTTCTTGAATTTTGTGGGAAACTGTGCTGATTTTATGGGTCGTTTCTGGAATTTGGTCGAGTTTTCAGAAGATTTAGGGATTTTTGTGAGATTTTTTGGCATGTTCTGGGAATTGGTGGAGATTTTGTGGGACATTCCTGTGAATTGGTAGGGTTTTGAAATGATTTAGGGAGTTTTGTGGGACTTTTCTGGAATTTGGTGGGCTTTTTCTGGAATTGTGTGGGATTCTGAGGAGACTTGAAGAATTTTGAGGAATTTTTCTTAGATTTTGTGGGAATTTGTGGAGATTCTATGGGATTTTTCTGGAATTTGGTGGACCTTTTCAAGGATTTGTGTGGTTTTGAGGGGACTCAAAACACGGCCAAAATCCACAAAAATCCCACAGAATCTCCACAAATTCCCACAGAATACATGAAAAATCCCTGATAATTCATCAGTTCTCTACAAAATCTCACCAAATTCCAGAAAAGTCCCTCAAAGTTCCACAAACATCTCACAAAATCTCCTCAATATCCAACAAAATTCCAGGAAAAATCCCACCAAATTCCCTAAATCTTCTCAAAACACGACCAAATTCTAGAAAAATATCCCACCAAATGCGGAACGCTTCTTGCGCTTCCATTCTCAGAGCTCCTGAGTTAAGCACTCTGTGACTCTTGGCGAGAATACCAGCAGAAAGCATTTCCACTGCATCCGGCAGGGAGAAACTGTACCTGCAGAACACATTTGTCAGGAGCTTGCACCTGCAGCTTATGCACACACAGACATGCTGCACGTTCAAATGGCCAAGCTCATTCTGAAGCAACCTGAAAGCTGCTGTCAGAAGGCTGTGCTTCTTATCCGATCGAAGCAGCAGCACGCGCATTGGAGTTTGGCAAGCACTAAAGAGCTGCAGAAGAGCTTTGCTTAGCAAAATGGGCCAAGAAAAAGCATTTGCTTCATGGGTCTTTGTCGTCGCCTGGAAACAGGTAGCAGCATATGGAAGGGGGTTGTACACGTGGTTTCTTGCCTCGCTTCTCTGCACTTGCAGGGGCTCCCCCCGCCCACCCCGGGCTGAGCTCTGCGGCAGTGCTGCCGCCTTGTGGGCACAGAGCGGTACTGCAGCTGTGCTCCGAGCCGGGCGGGGCCTGGCCGAGCGGGGCCGAGCAGGGGCGAGCCGAGCCGAAGCGGGCCAGAAAGAGCCGAGCCGAAGCGGGCCGGAAAGAGTCGAACCGAACCGAGCCGCGTCGGGCCTCCCCCCCGCCCCCCGCCGGAGCCGGCCGGGAGGACCGCGGCAGAGGCGTTAACTCCAATGCCTGCCGCCGCAGGCGCGGCCGCCACCCAGCTACGGAGCCGCTGAGTCTCGCCGCCATCGTCCTCGCCCCGGGAAAGGCGGCGGAAAATCGGGCGGAATGCTCGGAG
The DNA here is from genome assembly GCF_971803275.1 of Cyanistes caeruleus. Taxonomy (NCBI): domain Eukaryota; kingdom Metazoa; phylum Chordata; class Aves; order Passeriformes; family Paridae; genus Cyanistes; species Cyanistes caeruleus. The sequence goes on from NC_141704.1 coordinate 64,705,986, forward strand.
TCGGTCGGCGTCGGCAGGTTTTTCGTTCAGGCATGTAAGTTAGACAGACGCGCTGAGAGCAGCGGGGGCCTTACTTGTGCCATAACAAAGATGGCCGCTCTGCCGGAAGTGGCTTCAGCCACAGCAAAGATGGCGGCGAGGAAGGGCGGAAGTTACGTCACGCCATGCAGAAGATGGCTGCCAGGTCGTGGCCGGCTTGTCCTTCCAAGGATGGCGGCCAAAAAGGCGGGAAAATGGAAGGACCCCGGGCAGTGGGTGCGTGAATTCGACTGCCTGACAAACACCCCGGCGTCGACGCCGCCCCGTCGCAATTTTCCGCGGCTGCTCCAGCCGTGCGGACACGGGCTGTGCGCTCGGCGGCACCGGGGCCGAGCGCGAGCCGGTCGGGCGCCGACAGGCAGCGGTGACGACGCCGCACTCTGCCGGGGTCCTTGACGCGGCCGCTTTTTCGGGCTTCTGGCACTCGCGACGACCCGTACCATGCTGCCACTCCTCTCACTCGGTTCCCCTATTTATTTAAAAGCTTGGCATTTAAATGAATAATATAGAAATTAAAATATACAAATCTATAATAAAGAAATGCATATAGGGTGATAGATAGGGAGATATATAGATAGGGAGATAGATAGATAGATAGATAGATAGATAGATAGATAGATAGGGAGATAGATAGGGAGATAGATAGATAGATAGATAGATAGATAGATAGATAGATAGATAGATAAATCTTCCCATAAACACGACCAAATTCTAGAAAAATATCTCACAAAATCACCACAAATTCCCACAAAATACATGAAAAATCCCTCAAGATCCCTAAATCGCCTCAATATCCCACAAAATCACACAAAAATCCCACAAAACCTCCACAAGTTTCCACAAAATCTAAGAAAAATTCCACAAAATTCTTCAAGTCTCCTCAAAACCACACAAAGTTTGTGAAAAGGCCCACCAAATTCCAGAAAAATCCCACAGAATCTCCACAAATTCCCACAAAATCTAAAACAAATTCCTCAAAATTCTTCAAGTCTCCTCAGAATCCCACACAATTCCAGAAAAACCCCACCAAATTCCAGAGAAGTCCCACAAAACTCCCTAAATCATTTCAAAACCCTACCAATTCACAGGAATGTCCCACAAAATCTCCACCAAGTCCCAGAACATCCCACAAAAATCCCACAAAAATCCCTAAATCTTCTGAAAACTCGACCAAATTCCTGAAACTCCCCATAAAATCAGCACAGTTTCCCACAAAATTCAAGAAAAAACACCACACAATTCCCTAAATCTTTTCAAAATACCACAAAATTCCTGAAAAGCCCCACCAAATTCCGAAGATTTTTCCTGGAATTTTATTGGATACTGGGGAGATTTTGTGGGATGTTTGTGGAACTTTGAGGGACTCTTCTGGAATTTGGTGAGATTCTGTAGAGAACTGACGAATTATCAGGGATTTTTCATGTATTCTGTGGGAATTTGTGGAGATTCGGCGGGATTTTTGTGGATTTTGGCCTAGTTTTGAGATTTAGGGAATTTTGTGGGATTTTTTCTGGAATTTTATTGGATATTGGGAGATTTTGTGGGATGTTTGTGGAACTTTGAGGGACTCTTCTGGAATTTGGTGAGATTCTGTAGAGAACTGACGAATTATCAGGGATTTTTCATGTATTCTGTGGGAATTTGTGGAGATTCGGTGGGATATTTTTCTAGAATTTGGTCGTGTTTTGAGAAGATTTAGGGAATTTTGTGGGATTTTTCCTGGAATTTTGTTGGATATTGGGAGATTTTGTGGGATGTTTATGGAACTTTGAGGGACTCTTCTGGAATTTGGTGAGATTCTGTAGAGAACTGACGAATTATCAGGGATTTGTCATGTATTCTGTGGGAATTTGTGGAGATTCTGTGGGATTTTTCTGGAATTTGGTAGAGTTTTGAGAAGATTTAGGGAATTTTGTGTGATTTTTCTGGGATTTTGTTGGATATTGAGGACATTTTGTGGGATGTTTCTGGAATTTGGTGGGGCTTTTCAAGAATTTTGTGGTATTTTGAAAAGATTTAGGGAATTTTGTGGTGTTTTTTCTTGAATTTTGTGGGAAACTGTGCTGATTTTATGGGGCGTTTCTGGAATTTGGTCGAGTTTTCAGAAGTGTTAGGGATTTTTGTGAGATTTTTGTGGGATGTTTGTGGAACTTTGAGGGACTTTTCTGTAATTTGGTGAGATTCTGTAGAGAACTGACGAATTATCAGGGATTTTTCATGTATTCTGTGGGAATTTCTGGAGATTTGGTGGGATTTTTCTGGAATTTGGTAGAGTTTTGAGAAGATTTAGGGAATTTTGTGTTGTTTTTTCTGGAATTTTGTGGGAAACTGTGCTGATTTTAATGGGCGTTTCTGGAATTTGGTCAAGTTTTCAGAAGATTTAGGGAATTGCGTGAGATTTTTCCTGGAATTTTGTTGGATATTAGGGAGATTTTGTGGGAGGCTTGTGGAACTTTGGGGGACTTTTCTGGAATTTGGTGAGATTCTGTAGAGAACTGACGAATTATCAGGGATTTTTCATGTATTCTGTGGGAATTTGTGGAGATTCGGTGGGATATTTTTCTAGAATTTGGCCGTGTTTTGAGAAGATTTAGGGAATTTTGTGTAATTTTTCTGGGATTTTTTTGGATATTGAGGACATTTTGTGGGATGTTTCTGGAATTTGGTGGGGCTTTTCAAGAATTTTGTGGTATTTTGAAAAGGTTTAGGGAATTTTGTGGTGTTTTTTCTTGAATTTTGTGGGAAACTGTGCTGATTTTATGGGGCGTTTCTGGAATTTGGTCGAGTTTTCAGAAGATTTAGGGATTTTAGTGATATTTTTGTGGGATGTTCTGGGAATTGGTGGAGATTTTGTGGGACATTCCTGTGAATTGGTAGGGTTTTGAAATGATTTAGGGAGTTTTGTGAGACTTCTCTGGAATTTGGTGGGGTTTTTCTGGAATTGTGTGGGATTCTGAGGAGACTTGAAGAATTTTGAGGAATTTTTTTTAGATTTTGTGGGAATTTGTGGAGAATCTGTGGGATTTTACTGGAATTTGGTGGGCCTTTTCAAGGACTTTGTGTGCTTTTGAGGAGACTTGAAGAATTTTGAGGAATTTTTCTTAGATTTTGTGGAAACTTGTGGAGGTTTTGGGTGATTTTTGTGTGATTTTGTGGGATATTGAGGCCATTTCGGGATCTTGAGGAATTTTTCGTGTATTTTGTAAGATTTTGTGGAGATTTGGTGGGACATTTTTCTAGAATTTAGTCGTGTTTTGAGAAGATTTAGGGAATTTTGTGTGATTTTTCTGGGATTTTGTTGTATATTGAGGAGATTTTGTGGGATGTTTGTGGAACTTTGAGGGACTTTTCTGGAATTTGGTGAGATTCTGTAGAGAACTGACGAATTATCAGGGGTATTTTCATGTATTCTGTGGGAATTTGTGGAGATTCGGTGGGATTTTTGTGGATTTTGGCCATGTTTTGAGAAGATTTAGGGAATTTTGTGGGATTTTTCCTGGAATTTTGTTGGATACTGGGGAGATTTTGTGGGATGTTTGTGGAACTTTGAGGGACTCTTCTGGAATTTGTTGAGATTCTGTAGAGAACTGACGAATTATCAGGGATTTTTCATGTATTCTGTGGGAATTTGTGGAGATTTGGTGGGATTTTTGTGGATTTTGGCCGTGTTTTGAGAAGATTTAGGGAATTTTGTGTAATTTTTCTGGGATTTTTTTGGATATTGAGGACATTTTGTGGGATGTTTCTGGAATTTGGTGGGGCTTTTCAAGAATTTTGTGGTATTTTGAAAAGTTTTAGGGAATTTTGTGGTGTTTTTTCTTGAATTTTGTGGGAAACTGTGCTGATTTTATGGGGCATTTCTGGAATTTGGTCGAGTTTTCAGAAGATTTAGGGATTTTTGTGGGATTTTTGTGGGATGTTCTGGGAATTGGTGGAGATTTTGTGGGACATTCCTGTGAATTGGTAGGGTTTTGAAATGATTTAGGGAGTTTTGTGGGACTTCTCTGGAATTTTGTGTGTTTTTTCTGGAATTGTGTGGGATTCTGAGGAGACTTGAAGAATTTTGAGGAATTTTTCTTAGATTTTGTGGAAACTTGTGGAGGTTTTGTGGGATTTTTGTGCGATTTTGTGGGATATTGAGGCGATTTAGGGATCTTGAGGGATTTATCATGTATTTTGTGGGAATTTGTGGAGATTTGGTGGGATATTTTGCTAGAATTTGGTCGTGTTTTGAGAAGATTTAGGGAATTTTGTGGGATTTTTCCTGGAATTTTGTTGGATACTGGGGAGATTTTGTGGGATGTTTGTGGAACTTTGAGGGACTTTTCTGGAATTTGGTGAGATTCTGCAGAGAACTGACGAATTATCAGGGATTTTTCATGTATTCTGTGGGAATTTGTGGAGATTCGGTGGGATTTTTCTGGAATTTTGGTTGTGTTTTGAGAAAATTTAGGGAATTTTGTGGGATTTTTCTTGAATTTTGTGGGAAACTGTGCTGATTTTATGGGGCGTTTCTGGAATTTGGTCAAGTTTTCAGAAGATTTAGGGAATTGTGTGAGATTTTTCCTGGAATTTTGTTGGATATTAGGGAGATTTTGTGGGAGGCTTGTGGAACTTTGGGGGACTTTTCTGGTATTTGGTGAGATTCTGTAGAGAACTGACGAATTATCAGGGATTTTTCATGTATTCTGTGGGAATTTGTGGAGATTTGGTGGGATTTTTGTGGATTTTGGCCGTGTTTTGAGAAGATTTAGGGAATTTTGTGTAATTTTTCTGGGATTTTTTTGGATATTGAGGACATTTTGTGGGATGTTTCTGGAATTTGGTGGGGCTTTTCAAGAATTTTGTGGTATTTTGAAAAGGTTTAGGGAATTTTGTGGTGTTTTTTCTTGAATTTTGTGGGAAACTGTGCTGATTTTATGGGGCGTTTCTGGAATTTGTTCGAGTTTTCAGAAGATTTAGGGATTTTTGTGAGATTTTTGTGGGATGTTCTGGGAATTGGTAGAGATTTTGTGGGACATTCCTGTGAATTGGTAGGGTTTTGAAATGATTTAGGGAGTTTTGTGAGACTTCTCTGGAATTTGGTGGGGTTTTTCTGGAATTGTGTGGGATTCTGAGGAGACTTGAAGAATTTTGAGGAATTTGTTTTAGATTTTGTGGGAATTTGTGGAGAATCTGTGGGATTTTACTGGAATTTGGTGGGCCTTTTCAAGGACTTTGTGTGGTTTTGAGGAGACTTGAAGAATTTTGAGGAATTTTTCTTAGATTTTGTGGAAACTTGTGGAGGTTTTGGGTGATTTTTGTGTGATTTTGTGGGATATTGAGGCCATTTCGGGATCTTGAGGGATTTTTCGTGTATTTTGTGGGATTTTGTGGAGATTTGGTGGGACATTTTTCTAGAATTTAGTCGTGTTTTGAGAAGATTTAGGGAATTTTGTGGTGTTTTTTCTTGAATTTTGTGTGAAACTGTGCTGATTTTATTGGGCGTTTCTGGAATTTGGTCAAGTTTTCAGAAGATTTAGGGAATTTTGTGAGATTTTTGTGGGATGTTCTGGGAATTGGTAGAGATTTTGTGGGACATTCCTGTGAATTGGTAGGGTTTTGAAATGATTTAGGGAGTTTTGTGAGACTTCTCTGGAATTTGGTGGGGTTTTTCTGGAATTGTGTGGGATTCTGAGGAGACTTGAAGAATTTTGAGGAATTTTTCTTAGATTTTGTGGAAACTTGTGGAGGTTTTGGGTGATTTTTGTGGGATTTTGTGGGATATTGAGGAGATTTAGGGATCTTGAGGGATTTTTCATGTATTTTGTGGGAATTTGTGGAGTTTTGGTGGGATATTTTTCTAGAATTTGGTCGTGTTTTGAGAAGATTTAGGGAATTTTGTGGGATTTTTTCTGGAATTTTGTTGGATACTGGGGAGATTTTGTGGGTGGTTTGTGGAACTTTGAGGGACTTTTCTGGAATTTGGTGAGATTCTGTAGAGAACTGACAAATTATCAGGGATTTTTCATGTATTCTGTGGGAATTTGTGGGGATTCGGTAGGATTTTTGAGGATTTTGGCCGTGTTTTCAGAAGATTTAGGGAATTTTTTGTGATTTTTCTGGAATTTTGTTGGATATTGAGGACATTTTGTGGGATGTTTGTGGAACTTTGAGGGACATTTCAGGAATTTGGTGAGATTCTGTAGAGAACTGACGAATTATCAGGGATTTTTCATGTATTCTCTGGGAATTTGTGGAGATTTGGTGGGATATTTTTCTAGAATTTGGTCGTGTTTTGAGAAGATTTAGAGAATTTTGTGGGATTTTTCTTGAATTTTGTTGGATATTGAGGAGATTTTGTGGGATGTTTGTGGAACTTTTTGGGACTTTTCTGGAATTTGGTGAGATTCTGTAGAGAACTGACGAATTATCAGGGATTTTTCATGTATTCTGTGGGAATTTCTGGAGATTCGGTGGGATTTTTCTGGAATTTTGGTTGTGTTTTGAGGAAATTTAGGGAATTTTGTGTGATTTTTCTGGGATTTTGTTGGGTATTGAGGACATCTTGTGGGATGTTTCTGGAATTTGGTGGCCCTTTTCAAGAATTTTGTGGTATTTTGAAAAGATTTTGGGAATTTTGTGGTGTTTTTTCTTGAATTTTGTGGGAAACTGTGCTGATTTTATGGGGCGTTTCTGGAATTTGGTCGAGTTTTCAGAAGTGTTAGGGATTTTTTTGAGATTTCTGTGGAATGTTCTGGGAATTGGTGGAGATTTTGTGGGACATTCCTGTGAATTGTTAGGGTTTTGAAATGATTTAGGGAGTTTTGTGGGACTTCTCTGGAATTTTGTGTGTTTTTTCTGGAATTTTGTGGGATTCTGAGGAGACTTGAAGAATTTTGAGGAATTTGATTTAGATTTTTATGGGAATTTGTGGAGAGTCTGTGGGATTTTTTTGGAATTTGGTGGGCCTTTTCACGAACTTTGTGTGGTTTTGAGGAGACTTGAAGAATTTTGAGGAATTTTTCTTAGATTTTGTGGAAACTTGTGGAGGTTTTGTGGGATTTTTGTGTGATTTTGTGGTATATTGCGGCGATTTAGGGATCTTGATGGATTTCTCATATATTTTGTGGGAATTTGTGGAGATTTGGTGGGATATTTTTCTAGAATTTGGTCGTGTTTTGAGAAGATTTAGGGAATTTTGTGGTGTTTTTTCTTGAATTTTGTGGGAAACTGTGCTGATTTTATGGGGCGTTTCAGAAATTTGGTCGAGTTTTCAGAAGATTTAGGGATTTTTGTGGGATTTCTGTGGGATGTTCTGGGAATTGGAGATTTTGTGGGACATTCCTGTGAATTGGTAGGGTTTTGAAATGATTTAGGGAGTTTTGTGGGACTTCTCTGGAATTTTGTGTGTTTTTTCTGGAATTGTGTGGGATTCTGAGGAGACTTGAAGAATTTTGAGGAATTTTTCTTAGATTTTGTGGAAACTTGTGGAGGTTTTGTGGGATTTTTGTGTGATTTTGTGGGATATTGAGGCGATTTAGGGATCTTGAGGGATTTTTCATGTATTTTGTGGGAATTTGTGGAGATTTGGTGGGATATTTTTCTAGAATTTGGTCGTGTTTTGAGAAGATTTAGGAAATTTTGTGGGATTTTTCCTGGAATTTTGTTGGATATTAGGGAGATTTTGTGGGATGTTTGTGGAACTTTGAGGGACTTTTCTGGAATTTGGTGAGATTCTGCAGAGAACTGATGAATTATCAGGGATTTTTCATGTATTCTGTGGGAATTTGTGGAGATTCGGTGGGATTTTTCTGGAATTTTGGTTGTGTTTTGAGAAAATTTAGGGAATTTTGTGGGATTTTTCTGGGATTTTGTTGGGTATTGAGGACATTTTGTGGGATGTTTCTGGAATTTGGTGGGGCTTTTCAAGAATTTTGTGGTATTTTGAAAAGATTTAGGGAATTTTGTGGTTTTTTTTTTCTTGAATTTTGTGGGAAACTGTGCTGATTTTATGGGGCGTTTCTGGAATTTGGTCGAGTTTTCAGAAGTGTTAGGGATTTTTGTGAGATTTTTGTGGGATGTTTGTGGAACTTTGAGGGACTTTTCTGTAATTTGGTGAGATTCTGTAGAGAACTGACGAATTATCAGGGATTTTTCATGTATTCTGTGGGAATTTCTGGAGATTTGGTGGGATTTTTCTGGAATTTGGTAGAGTTTTGATAAGATTTAGGGAATTTTGTGTTGTTTTTTCTTGAATTTTGTGGGAAACTGTGCTGATTTTATGGGGCGTTTCTGGAATTTGGTCAAGTTTTCAGAAGATTTAGGGAATTGTGTGAGATTTTTCCTGGAATTTTGTTGGATATTAGGGAGATTTTGTGGGAGGCTTGTGGAACTTTGGGGGACTTTTCTGGTATTTGGTGAGATTCTGTAGAGAACTGACGAATTATCAGGGATTTTTCATGTATTCTGTGGGAATTTGTGGAGATTTGGTGGGATTTTTGTGGATTTTGGCCGTGTTTTGAGAAGATTTAGGGAATTTTGTGTAATTTTTCTGGGATTTTTTTGGATATTGAGGACATTTTGTGGGATGTTTCTGGAATTTGGTGGGGCTTTTCAAGAATTTTGTGGTATTTTGAAAAGGTTTAGGGAATTTTGTGGTGTTTTTTCTTGAATTTTGTGGGAAACTGTGCTGATTTTATGGGGCGTTTCTGGAATTTGGTCGAGTTTTCAGAAGATTTAGGGATTTTTGTGAGATTTTTGTGGGATGTTCTGGGAATTGGTAGAGATTTTGTGGGACATTCCTGTGAATTGGTAGGGTTTTGAAATGATTTAGGGAGTTTTGTGAGACTTCTCTGGAATTTGGTGGGGTTTTTCTGGAATTGTGTGGGATTCTGAGGAGACTTGAAGAATTTTGAGGAATTTGTTTTAGATTTTGTGGGAATTTGTGGAGAATCTGTGGGATTTTTCTGGAATTTGGTGGGCCTTTTCAAGGACTTTGTGTGGTTTTGAGGAGACTTGAAGAATTTTGAGGAATTTTTCTTAGATTTTGTGGAAACTTGTGGAGGTTTTGGGTGATTTTTGTGTGATTTTGTGGGATATTGAGGCCATTTCGGGATCTTGAGGGATTTTTCGTGTATTTTGTGGGATTTTGTGGAGATTTGGTGGGACATTTTTCTAGAATTTAGTCGTGTTTTGAGAAGATTTAGGGAATTTTGTGGTGTTTTTTCTTGAATTTTGTGTGAAACTGTGCTGATTTTATTGGGCGTTTCTGGAATTTGGTCAAGTTTTCAGAAGATTTAGGGAATTTTGTGAGATTTTTCCTGGAATTTTGTTGGATATTAGGGAGATTTTGTGGGATGCTTGTGGAACTTTGAGGGACTTTTCTGGAATTTGGTGAGATTCTGTAGAGAACTGACGAATTATCAGGGATTTTTCATGTATTCTGTGGGAATTTGTGGAGATTTGGTGGGATTTTTGTGGATTTTGGCCGTGTTTTGAGAAGATTTAGGGAATTTTGTGTGATTTTTCTGGGATTTTGTTGGATATTGAGGACATTTTGTGGGATGTTTCTGGAATTTGGTGGGGCTTTTCAAGAATTTTGTGGTATTTTGAAAAGATTTTGGGAATTTTGTGGTGTTTTTTCTTGAATTTTGTGGGAAACTGTGCTGATTTTATGGGGCGTTTCTGGAATTTGTTCGAGTTTTCAGAAGATTTAGGGATTTTTGTGAGATTTTTGTGGGATGTTCTGGGAATTGGTAGAGATTTTGTGGGACATTCCTGTGAATTGGTAGGGTTTTGAAATGATTTAGGGAGTTTTGTGAGACTTCTCTGGAATTTGGTGGGGTTTTTCTGGAATTGTGTGGGATTCTGAGGAGACTTGAAGAATTTTGAGGAATTTGTTTTAGATTTTGTGGGAATTTGTGGAGAATCTGTGGGATTTTACTGGAATTTGGTGGGCCTTTTCAAGGACTTTGTGTGGTTTTGAGGAGACTTGAAGAATTTTGAGGAATTTTTCTTAGATTTTGTGGAAACTTGTGGAGGTTTTGGGTGATTTTTGTGTGATTTTGTGGGATATTGAGGCCATTTCGGGATCTTGAGGGATTTTTCGTGTATTTTGTGGGATTTTGTGGAGATTTGGTGGGACATTTTTCTAGAATTTAGTCGTGTTTTGAGAAGATTTAGGGAATTTTGTGGTGTTTTTTCTTGAATTTTGTGTGAAACTGTGCTGATTTTATTGGGCGTTTCTGGAATTTGGTCAAGTTTTCAGAAGATTTAGGGAATTTTGTGAGATTTTTGTGGGATGTTCTGGGAATTGGTAGAGATTTTGTGGGACATTCCTGTGAATTGGTAGGGTTTTGAAATGATTTAGGGAGTTTTGTGAGACTTCTCTGGAATTTGGTGGGGTTTTTCTGGAATTGTGTGGGATTCTGAGGAGACTTGAAGAATTTTGAGGAATTTTTCTTAGATTTTGTGGAAACTTGTGGAGGTTTTGGGTGATTTTTGTGGGATTTTGTGGGATATTGAGGAGATTTAGGGATCTTGAGGGATTTTTCATGTATTTTGTGGGAATTTGTGGAGTTTTGGTGGGATATTTTTCTAGAATTTGGTCGTGTTTTGAGAAGATTTAGGGAATTTTGTGGGATTTTTTCTGGAATTTTGTTGGATACTGGGGAGATTTTGTGGGTGGTTTGTGGAACTTTGAGGGACTTTTCTGGAATTTGGTGAGATTCTGTAGAGAACTGACAAATTATCAGGGATTTTTCATGTATTCTGTGGGAATTTGTGGGGATTCGGTAGGATTTTTGAGGATTTTGGCCGTGTTTTCAGAAGATTTAGGGAATTTTTTGTGATTTTTCTGGAATTTTGTTGGATATTGAGGACATTTTGTGGGATGTTTGTGGAACTTTGAGGGACATTTCAGGAATTTGGTGAGATTCTGTAGAGAACTGACGAATTATCAGGGATTTTTCATGTATTCTCTGGGAATTTGTGGAGATTTGGTGGGATATTTTTCTAGAATTTGGTCGTGTTTTGAGAAGATTTAGAGAATTTTGTGGGATTTTTCTTGAATTTTGTTGGATATTGAGGAGATTTTGTGGGATGTTTGTGGAACTTTTTGGGACTTTTCTGGAATTTGGTGAGATTCTGTAGAGAACTGACGAATTATCAGGGATTTTTCATGTATTCTGTGGGAATTTCTGGAGATTCGGTGGGATTTTTCTGGAATTTTGGTTGTGTTTTGAGGAAATTTAGGGAATTTTGTGTGATTTTTCTGGGATTTTGTTGGGTATTGAGGACATCTTGTGGGATGTTTCTGGAATTTGGTGGCCCTTTTCAAGAATTTTGTGGTATTTTGAAAAGATTTTGGGAATTTTGTGGTGTTTTTTCTTGAATTTTGTGGGAAACTGTGCTGATTTTATGGGGCGTTTCTGGAATTTGGTCGAGTTTTCAGAAGTGTTAGGGATTTTTTTGAGATTTCTGTGGAATGTTCTGGGAATTGGTGGAGATTTTGTGGGACATTCCTGTGAATTGTTAGGGTTTTGAAATGATTTAGGGAGTTTTGTGGGACTTCTCTGGAATTTTGTGTGTTTTTTCTGGAATTTTGTGGGATTCTGAGGAGACTTGAAGAATTTTGAGGAATTTGATTTAGATTTTTTATGGGAATTTGTGGAGAGTCTGTGGGATTTTTTTGGAATTTGGTGGGCCTTTTCACGAACTTTGTGTGGTTTTGAGGAGACTTGAAGAATTTTGAGGAATTTTTCTTAGATTTTGTGGAAACTTGTGGAGGTTTTGTGGGATTTTTGTGTGATTTTGTGGTATATTGCGGCGATTTAGGGATCTTGATGGATTTCTCATATATTTTGTGGGAATTTGTGGAGATTTGGTGGGATATTTTTCTAGAATTTGGTCGTGTTTTGAGAAGATTTAGGGAATTTTGTGGTGTTTTTTCTTGAATTTTGTGGGAAACTGTGCTGATTTTATGGGGCGTTTCAGAAATTTGGTCGAGTTTTCAGAAGATTTAGGGATTTTTGTGGGATTTCTGTGGGATGTTCTGGGAATTGGAGATTTTGTGGGACATTCCTGTGAATTGGTAGGGTTTTGAAATGATTTAGGGAGTTTTGTGGGACTTCTCTGGAATTTTGTGTGTTTTTTCTGGAATTGTGTGGGATTCTGAGGAGACTTGAAGAATTTTGAGGAATTTTTCTTAGATTTTGTGGAAACTTGTGGAGGTTTTGTGGGATTTTTGTGTGATTTTGTGGGATATTGAGGCGATTTAGGGATCTTGAGGGATTTTTCATGTATTTTGTGGGAATTTGTGGAGATTTGGTGGGATATTTTTCTAGAATTTGGTCGTGTTTTGAGAAGATTTAGGAAATTTTGTGGGATTTTTCCTGGAATTTTGTTGGATATTAGGGAGATTTTGTGGGATGTTTGTGGAACTTTGAGGGACTTTTCTGGAATTTGGTGAGATTCTGCAGAGAACTGATGAATTATCAGGGATTTTTCATGTATTCTGTGGGAATTTGTGGAGATTCGGTGGGATTTTTCTGGAATTTTGGTTGTGTTTTGAGAAAATTTAGGGAATTTTGTGGGATTTTTCTGGGATTTTGTTGGGTATTGAGGACATTTTGTGGGATGTTTCTGGAATTTGGTGGGGCTTTTCAAGAATTTTGTGGTATTTTGAAAAGATTTAGGGAATTTTGTGGTTTTTTTTTTCTTGAATTTTGTGGGAAACTGTGCTGATTTTATGGGGCGTTTCTGGAATTTGGTCGAGTTTTCAGAAGTGTTAGGGATTTTTGTGAGATTTTTGTGGGATGTTTGTGGAACTTTGAGGGACTTTTCTGTAATTTGGTGAGATTCTGTAGAGAACTGACGAATTATCAGGGATTTTTCATGTATTCTGTGGGAATTTCTGGAGATTTGGTGGGATTTTTCTGGAATTTGGTAGAGTTTTGATAAGATTTAGGGAATTTTGTGTTGTTTTTTCTTGAATTTTGTGGGAAACTGTGCTGATTTTATGGGGCGTTTCTGGAATTTGGTCAAGTTTTCAGAAGATTTAGGGAATTGTGTGAGATTTTTCCTGGAATTTTGTTGGATATTAGGGAGATTTTGTGGGAGGCTTGTGGAACTTTGGGGGACTTTTCTGGTATTTGGTGAGATTCTGTAGAGAACTGACGAATTATCAGGGATTTTTCATGTATTCTGTGGGAATTTGTGGAGATTTGGTGGGATTTTTGTGGATTTTGGCCGTGTTTTGAGAAGATTTAGGGAATTTTGTGTAATTTTTCTGGGATTTTTTTGGATATTGAGGACATTTTGTGGGATGTTTCTGGAATTTGGTGGGGCTTTTCAAGAATTTTGTGGTATTTTGAAAAGGTTTAGGGAATTTTGTGGTGTTTTTTCTTGAATTTTGTGGGAAACTGTGCTGATTTTATGGGGCGTTTCTGGAATTTGGTCGAGTTTTCAGAAGATTTAGGGATTTTTGTGAGATTTTTGTGGGATGTTCTGGGAATTGGTAGAGATTTTGTGGGACATTCCTGTGAATTGGTAGGGTTTTGAAATGATTTAGGGAGTTTTGTGAGACTTCTCTGGAATTTGGTGGGGTTTTTCTGGAATTGTGTGGGATTCTGAGGAGACTTGAAGAATTTTGAGGAATTTGTTTTAGATTTTGTGGGAATTTGTGGAGAATCTGTGGGATTTTTCTGGAATTTGGTGGGCCTTTTCAAGGACTTTGTGTGGTTTTGAGGAGACTTGAAGAATTTTGAGGAATTTTTCTTAGATTTTGTGGAAACTTGTGGAGGTTTTGGGTGATTTTTGTGTGATTTTGTGGGATATTGAGGCCATTTCGGGATCTTGAGGGATTTTTCGTGTATTTTGTGGGATTTTGTGGAGATTTGGTGGGACATTTTTCTAGAATTTAGTCGTGTTTTGAGAAGATTTAGGGAATTTTGTGGTGTTTTTTCTTGAATTTTGTGTGAAACTGTGCTGATTTTATTGGGCGTTTCTGGAATTTGGTCAAGTTTTCAGAAGATTTAGGGAATTTTGTGAGATTTTTCCTGGAATTTTGTTGGATATTAGGGAGATTTTGTGGGATGCTTGTGGAACTTTGAGGGACTTTTCTGGAATTTGGTGAGATTCTGTAGAGAACTGACGAATTATCAGGGATTTTTCACGTATTCTGTGGGAATTTCTGGAGATTTGGTGGGATTTTTCTGGAATTTTGGTTATGTTTTGAGAAGATTTAGGGAATTTTGTGTGATTTTTCTGGGATTTTGTTGGATATTGAGGACATTTTGTGGGATGTTTCTGGAATTTGGTGGGGCTTTTCAAGAATTTTGTGGTATTTTGAAAAGATTTTGGGAATTTTGTGGTGTTTTTTCTTGAATTTTGTGGGAAACTGTGCTGATTTTATGGGGCGTTTCTGGAATTTGGTCGAGTTTTCAGAAGATTTAGGGATTTTTGTGGGATTTCTGTGGGATGTTCTGGGAATTGGTGGAGATTTTGTGGGACATTCCTGTGAATTGGTAGGGTTTTGAAATGATTTAGGGAGTTTTGTGAGACTTCTCTGGAATTTTGTGGGGTTTTTCTGGAATTGTGTGGGATTCTGAGGAGACTTGAAGAATTTTGAGGAATTTTTCTTAGATTTTGTGGAAACTTGTGGAGGTTTTGGGTGATTTTTGTGGGATTTTGTGGGATATTGAGGCGATTTAGGGATCTTGAGGGATTTTTCATGTATTTTGAGGGAATTTGTGGAGTTTTGGTGGGATATTTTTCTAGAATTTGGTCGTGTTTTGAGAAGATTTAGGGAATTTTGTGGGATTTTTTCTGGAATTTTGTTGGATACTGGGGAGATTTTGTGGGTGGTTTGTGGAACTTTGAGGGACTTTTCTGGAATTTGGTGAGATTCTGCAGAGAACTGACGAATTATCAGGGATTTTTCATGTATTCTGTGGGAATTTGTGGAGATTCGGTGGGATTTTTCTGGAATTTTGGTTGTGTTTTGAGAAAATTTAGGGAATTTTGTGGGATTTTTCTGGGATTTTGTTGGGTATTGAGGACATTTTGTGGGATGTTTCTGGAATTTGGTGGGGCTTTTCAAGAATTTTGTGGTATTTTGAAAAGATTTAGGGAATTTTGTGGTTTTTTTTTTCTTGAATTTTGTGGGAAACTGTGCTGATTTTATGGGGCGTTTCTGGAATTTGGTCGAGTTTTCAGAAGTGTTAGGGATTTTTGTGAGATTTTTGTGGGATGTTTGTGGAACTTTGAGGGACTTTTCTGTAATTTGGTGAGATTCTGTAGAGAACTGACGAATTATCAGGGATTTTTCATGTATTCTGTGGGAATTTCTGGAGATTTGGTGGGATTTTTCTGGAATTTGGTAGAGTTTTGATAAGATTTAGGGAATTTTGTGTTGTTTTTTCTTGAATTTTGTGGGAAACTGTGCTGATTTTATGGGGCGTTTCTGGAATTTGGTCAAGTTTTCAGAAGATTTAGGGAATTGTGTGAGATTTTTCCTGGAATTTTGTTGGATATTAGGGAGATTTTGTGGGAGGCTTGTGGAACTTTGGGGGACTTTTCTGGTATTTGGTGAGATTCTGTAGAGAACTGACGAATTATCAGGCATTTTTCATGTATTCTGTGGGAATTTGTGGAGATTTGGTGGGATTTTTGTGGATTTTGGCCGTGTTTTGAGAAGATTTAGGGAATTTTGTGTGATTTTTCTGGGATTTTTTTGGATATTGAGGACATTTTGTGGGATGTTTCTGGAATTTGGTGGGGCTTTTCAAGAATTTTGTGGTATTTTGAAAAGGTTTAGGGAATTTTGTGGTGTTTTTTCTTGAATTTTGTGGGAAACTGTGCTGATTTTATGGGGCGTTTCTGGAATTTGGTCGAGTTTTCAGAAGATTTAGGGATTTTTGTGAGATTTTTGTGGGATGTTCTGGGAATTGGTAGAGATTTTGTGGGACATTCCTGTGAATTGGTAGGGTTTTGAAATGATTTAGGGAGTTTTGTGAGACTTCTCTGGAATTTGGTGGGGTTTTTCTGGAATTGTGTGGGATTCTGAGGAGACTTGAAGAATTTTGAGGAATTTGTTTTAGATTTTGTGGGAATTTGTGGAGAATCTGTGGGATTTTACTGGAATTTGGTGGGCCTTTTCAAGGACTTTGTGTGGTTTTGAGGAGACTTGAAGAATTTTGAGGAATTTTTCTTAGATTTTGTGGAAACTTGTGGAGGTTTTGGGTGATTTTTGTGTGATTTTGTGGGATATTGAGGCCATTTCGGGATCTTGAGGGATTTTTCGTGTATTTTGTGGGATTTTGTGGAGATTTGGTGGGACATTTTTCTAGAATTTAGTCGTGTTTTGAGAAGATTTAGGGAATTTTGTGGTGTTTTTTCTTGAATTTTGTGGGAAACTGTGCTGATTTTATTGGGCGTTTCTGGAATTTGGTCAAGTTTTCAGAAGATTTAGGGAATTTTGTCAGATTTTTCCTGGAATTTTGTTGGATATTAGGGAGATTTTGTGGGATGCTTGTGGAACTTTGAGGGACTTTTCTGGAATTTGGTGAGATTCTGTAGAGAACTGACGAATTATCAGGGATTTTTCACGTATTCTGTGGGAATTTCTGGAGATTTGGTGGGATTTTTCTGGAATTTTGGTTATGTTTTGAGAAGATTTAGGGAATTTTGTGTGATTTTTCTGGGATTTTGTTGGATATTGAGGACATTTTGTGGGATGTTTCTGGAATTTGGTGGGGCTTTTCAAGAATTTTGTGGTATTTTGAAAAGATTTTGGGAATTTTGTGGTGTTTTTTCTTGAATTTTGTGGGAAACTGTGCTGATTTTATGGGGCGTTTCTGGAATTTGGTCGAGTTTTCAGAAGATTTAGGGATTTTTGTGGGATTTCTGTGGGATGTTCTGGGAATTGGTGGAGATTTTGTGGGACATTCCTGTGAATTGGTAGGGTTTTGAAATGATTTAGGGAGTTTTGTGGGACTTCTCTGGAATTTTGTGGGGTTTTTCTGGAATTGTGTGGGATTCTGAGGAGACTTGAAGAATTTTGAGGAATTTTTCTTAGATTTTGTGGAAACTTGTGGAGGTTTTGGGTGATTTTTGTGGGATTTTGTGGGATATTGAGGAGATTTAGGGATCCTGAGGGATTTTTCATGTATTTTGTGGGAATTTGTGGAGTTTTGGTGGGATATTTTTCTAGAATTTGGTCGTGTTTTGAGAAGATTTAGGGAATTTTGTGGGATTTTTTCTGGAATTTTGTTGGATACTGGGGAGATTTTGTGGGTGGTTTGTGGAACTTTGAGGGACTTTTCTGGTATTTGGTGAGATTCTGTAGAGAACTGACAAATTATCAGGGATTTTTCATGTATTCTGTGGGAATTTGTGGAGATTCGGTGGGATTTTTGAGGATTTTGGCCGTGTTTTGAGAAGATTTAGGGAATTTTTTGTGATTTTTCTGGAATTTTGTTGGATATTGAGGACATTTTGTGGGATGTTTGTGGAACTTTGAGGGACATTTCAGGAATTTGGTGAGATTCTGTAGAGAACTGACGAATTATCAGGGATTTTTCATGTATTCTCTGGGAATTTGTGGAGATTTGGTGGGATATTTTTCTAGAATTTGGTCGTGTTTTGAGAAGATTTAGAGAATTTTGTGGGATTTTTCTTGAATTTTGTTGGATATTGAGGAGATTTTGTGGGATGTTTGTGGAACTTTGAGGGACTTTTCTGGAATTTGGTGAGATTCTGTAGAGAACTGACGAATTATCAGGGATTTTTCATGTATTCTGTGGGAATTTGTGGAGATTCGGTGGGATTTTTCTGGAATTTTGGTTGTGTTTTGAGGAAATTTAGGGAATTTTGTGTGATTTTTCTGGGATTTTGTTGGGTATTGAGGACATCTTGTGGGATGTTTCTGGAATTTGGTGGCCCTTTTCAAGAATTTTGTGGTATTTTGAAAAGATTTTGGGAATTTTGTGGTGTTTTTTCTTGAATTTTGTGGGAAACTGTGCTGATTTTATGGGGCGTTTCTGGAATTTGGTCGAGTTTTCAGAAGATTTAAGGATTTTTGTGAGATTTTTGTGGGATGTTCTGGGAATTGGTGGAGATTTTGTGGGACATTCCTGTGAATTGGTAGGGTTTTGAAATGATTTAGGGAGTTTTGTGGGACTTCTCTGGAATTTTGTGTGTTTTTTCTGGAATTTTGTGGGATTCTGAGGAGACTTGAAGAATTTTGAGGAATTTGATTTAGATTTTTATGGGAATTTGTGGAGAGTCTGTGGGATTTTTTTGGAATTTGGTGGGCCTTTTCACGAACTTTGTGTGGTTTTGAGGAGACTTGAAGAATTTTGAGGAATTTTTCTTAGATTTTGTGGAAACTTGTGGAGGTTTTGTGGGATTTTTGTGTGATTTTGTGGTATATTGCGGCGATTTAGGGATCTTGATGGATTTCTCATATATTTTGTGGGAATTTGTGGAGATTTGGTGGGATATTTTTCTAGAATTTGGTCGTGTTTTGAGAAGATTTAGGGAATTTTGTGGTGTTTTTTCTTGAATTTTGTGGGAAACTGTGCTGATTTTATGGGGCGTTTCAGAAATTTGGTCGAGTTTTCAGAAGATTTAGGGATTTTTGTGGGATTTCTGTGGGATGTTCTGGGAATTGGAGATTTTGTGGGACATTCCTGTGAATTGGTAGGGTTTTGAAATGATTTAGGGAGTTTTGTGAGACTTCTCTGGAATTTTGTGTGTTTTTTATGGAATTGTGTGGGATTCTGAGGAGACTTGAAGAATTTTGAGGAATTTTTCTTAGATTTTGTGGAAACTTGTGGAGGTTTTGTGGGATTTTTGTGTGATTTTGTGGGATATTGAGGCGATTTAGGGATCTTGAGGGATTTCTCATGTATTTTGTGGGAATTTGTGGAGATTTGGTGGGATATTTTTCTAGAATTTGGTTGTGTTTTGAGAAGATTTAGGGAATTTTGTGGGATTTTTCCTGGAATTTTGTTGGATATTAGGGAGAATTTGTGGGATGTTTGTGGAACTTTGAGGGACTTTTCTGGAATTTGGTGAGATTCTGTAGAGAACTGACGAATTATCAGGGATTTTTCATGTATTCTCTGGGAATTGGTGGAGATTTGGTGGGATTTTTCTGGAATTTGGCCGTGTTTTGAGAAGATTTAGAGAATTTTGTGGGATTTTTCTTGAATTTTGTTGGATATTGAGGAGATTTTGTGGGATGTTTGTGGAACTTTGAGGGACTTTTCTGGAATTTGGTGAGATTCTGTAGAGAACTGACGAATTATCAGGGATTTTTCATGTATTCTGTGGGAATTTGTGGAGATTCGGTGGGATTTTTCTGGAATTTTGGTTGTGTTTTGAGAAAATTTAGGGAATTTTGTGGGATTTTTCTGGGATTTTGTTGGGTATTGGGGACATTTTGTGGGATGTTTCTGGAATTTGGTGGGGCTTTTCAAGAATTTTGTGGTATTTTGAAAAGGTTTAGGGAATTTTGTGGTGTTTTTTCTTGAATTTTGTGGGAAACTGTGCTGATTTTATGGGGCGTTTCTGGAATTTGGTCGAGTTTTCAGAAGATTTAGGGATTTTTGTGGGATTTCTGTGGGATGTTCTGGGAATTGGTGGAGATTTTGTGGGACATTCCTGTGAATTGGTAGGGTTTTGAAATGATTTAGGGAGTTTTGTGGGACTTCTCTGGAATTTGGTGGGGTTTTTCTGGAATTGTGTGGGATTCTGAGGAGACTTGAAGAATTTTGAGGAATTTGATTTAGATTTTTGTGGGAATTTGTGAAGATTCTGTGGGATTTTTCTGGAATTTGGTGGGCCTTTTCAAGGACTTTGTGTGGTTTTGAGGAGACTTGAAGAATTTTGAGGAATTTTTCTTAGATTTTGTGGAAACTTGTGGAGGTTTTGTGGGATTTTTGTGTGATTTTGTGGGATATTGAGGCGATTTAGGGATCTTGAGGGATTTTTCATGTATTTTGTGGGAATTTGTGGAGATTTGGTGGGATATTTTTCTAGAATTTGGTCGTGTTTTGAGAAGATTTAGGAAATTTTGTGGGATTTTTCCTGGAATTTTGTTGGATATTAGGGAGATTTTGTGGGATGTTTGTGGAACTTTGAGGGACTTTTTAGGAATTTGGTGAGATTCTGTAGAGAACTGACGAATTATCAGGGATTTTTCATGTATTCTGTGGGAATTTGTGGAGATTCTGTGGGATTTTTCTGGAATTTTGGTTATGTTTTGAGAAGATTTAGGGAATTTTGTGGGACTTTTCTGGGATTTTGTTGGGTATTGAGGACATTTTGTGGGATGTTTCGGGAATTTGGTGGGGCTTTTCAGGAATTTTGTGGTATTTTGAAAAGATTTAGGGAATTTTGTGGTGTTTTTTCTTGAATTTTGTGGGAAACTGTGCTGATTTTATGGGGCGTTTCTGGAATTTGGTTGAGTTTTCAGAAGATTTAGGGATTTTTGTGGGATTTTTGTGGGATGTTCTGGGAATTGGTGGAGATTTTGTGGGACATTCCTGTGAATTGGTAGGGTTTTGAAATGATTGAGGGAGTTTTGTGGGACTTCTCTGGAATTTTGTGTGTTTTTTCTGGAATTGTGTGGGATTCTGAGGAGACTTGAAGAATTTTGAGGAATTTGATTTAGATTTCTGTGGGAATTTGTGGAGATTCTGTGGGATTTTTCTGGAATTTGGTGGGCCTTTTCACGAACTTTGTGTGGTTTTGAGGAGACTTGAAGAATTTTGAGGAATTTTTCTTAGATTTTGTGGAAACTTGTGGAGGTTTTGTGGGATTTTTGTGTGATTTTGTGGGATATTGAGGCGATTTAGGGATCTTGAGGGATTTCTCATGTATTTTGTGGGAATTTGTGGAGATTTGGTGGGATACTTTTCTAGAATTTGGTCGTGTTTTGAGAAGATTTAGGGAATTTTGTGTAATTTTTCTGGGATTTTTTTGGATATTGAGGACATTTTGTGGGATGTTTCTGGAATTTGGTGGGGCTTTTCAAGAATTTTGTGGTATTTTGAAAAGATTTAGGGAATTTTGTGGTGTTTTTTCTTGAATTTTGTGGGAAACTGTGCTGATTTTATGGGGCGTTTCTGGAATTTGGTCGAGTTTTCAGAAGATTTAGGGATTTTAGTGATATTTTTGTGGGATGTTCTGGGAATTGGTGGAGATTTTGTGGGACATTCCTGTGAATTGGTAGGGTTTTGAAATGATTTAGGGAGTTTTGTGAGACTTCTCTGGAATTTGGTGGGGTTTTTCTGGAATTGTGTGGGATTCTGAGGAGACTTGAAGAATTTTGAGGAATTTTTTTTAGATTTTGTGGGAATTTGTGGAGAATCTGTGGGATTTTACTGGAATTTGGTGGGCCTTTTCAAGGACTTTGTGTGCTTTTGAGGAGACTTGAAGAATTTTGAGGAATTTTTCTTAGATTTTGTGGAAACTTGTGGAGGTTTTGGGTGATTTTTGTGTGATTTTGTGGGATATTGAGGCCATTTCGGGATCTTGAGGAATTTTTCGTGTATTTTGTAAGATTTTGTGGAGATTTGGTGGGACATTTTTCTAGAATTTAGTCGTGTTTTGAGAAGATTTTGGGAATTTTGTGTGATTTTTCTGGGATTTTGTTGTATATTGAGGAGATTTTGTGGGATGTTTGTGGAACTTTGAGGGACTTTTCTGGAATTTGGTGAGATTCTGTAGAGAACTGACGAATTATCAGGGGTATTTTCATGTATTCTGTGGGAATTTGTGGAGATTCGGTGGGATTTTTGTGGATTTTGGCCATGTTTTGAGAAGATTTAGGGAATTTTGTGGGATTTTTCCTGGAATTTTATTGGATTCCGGGGAGATTTTGTGGGATGTTTGTGGAACTTTGAGGGACTTTTTAGGAATTCGGTGAGATTCTGTAGAGAACTGATGAATTATCAGGGATTTTTCATGTATTCTGTGGGAATTTGTGGAGATTCTGTGGGATTTTTCTGGAATTTGGTAGAGTTTTGATAAGATTTAGGGAATTTTGTGTTGTTTTTTCTTGAATTTTGTGGGAAACTGTGCTGATTTTATGGGGCGTTTCTGGAATTTGGTCAAGTTTTCAGAAGATTTAGGGAATTGTGTGAGATTTTTCCTGGAATTTTGTTGGATATTAGGGAGATTTTGTGGGAGGCTTGTGGAACTTTGGGGGACTTTTCTGGTATTTGGTGAGATTCTGTAGAGAACTGACGAATTATCAGGGATTTTTCATGTATTCTGTGGGAATTTGTGGAGATTTGGTGGGATTTTTGTGGATTTTGGCCGTGTTTTGAGAAGATTTAGGGAATTTTGTGTGATTTTTCTGGGATTTTTTTGGATATTGAGGACATTTTGTGGGATGTTTCTGGAATTTGGTGGGGCTTTTCAAGAATTTTGTGGTATTTTGAAAAGGTTTAGGGAATTTTGTGGTGTTTTTTCTTGAATTTTGTGGGAAACTGTGCTGATTTTATGGGGCGTTTCTGGAATTTGGTCGAGTTTTCAGAAGATTTAGGGATTTTTGTGAGATTTTTGTGGGATGTTCTGGGAATTGGTAGAGATTTTGTGGGACATTCCTGTGAATTGGTAGGGTTTTGAAATGATTTAGGGAGTTTTGTGAGACTTCTCTGGAATTTGGTGGGGTTTTTCTGGAATTGTGTGGGATTCTGAGGAGACTTGAAGAATTTTGAGGAATTTGTTTTAGATTTTGTGGGAATTTGTGGAGAATCTGTGGGATTTTACTGGAATTTGGTGGGCCTTTTCAAGGACTTTGTGTGGTTTTGAGGAGACTTGAAGAATTTTGAGGAATTTTTCTTAGATTTTGTGGAAACTTGTGGAGGTTTTGGGTGATTTTTGTGTGATTTTGTGGGATATTGAGGCGATTTAGGGATCTTGAGGGATTTTTTGTGTATTTTGTGGGATTTTGTGGAGATTTGGTGGGACATTTTTCTAGAATTTAGTCGTGTTTTGAGAAGATTTAGGGAATTTTGTGGTGTTTTTTCTTGAATTTTGTGTGAAACTGTGCTGATTTTATTGGGCGTTTCTGGAATTTGGTCAAGTTTTCAGAAGATTTAGGGAATTTTGTGAGATTTTTCCTGGAATTTTGTTGGATATTAGGGAGATTTTGTGGGATGCTTGTGGAACTTTGAGGGACTTTTCTGGAATTTGGTGAGATTCTGTAGAGAACTGACGAATTATCAGGGATTTTTCACGTATTCTGTGGGAATTTCTGGAGATTTGGTGGGATTTTTCTGGAATTTTGGTTATGTTTTGAGAAGATTTAGGGAATTTTGTGTGATTTTTCTGGGATTTTGTTGGATATTGAGGACATTTTGTGGGATGTTTCTGGAATTTGGTGGGGCTTTTCAAGAATTTTGTGGTATTTTGAAAAGATTTTGGGAATTTTGTGGTGTTTTTTCTTGAATTTTGTGGGAAACTGTGCTGATTTTATGGGGCGTTTCTGGAATTTGGTCGAGTTTTCAGAAGATTTAGGGATTTTTGTGGGATTTCTGTGGGATGTTCTGGGAATTGGTGGAGATTTTGTGGGACATTCCTGTGAATTGGTAGGGTTTTGAAATGATTTAGGGAGTTTTGTGAGACTTCTCTGGAATTTTGTGGGGTTTTTCTGGAATTGTGTGGGATTCTGAGGAGACTTGAAGAATTTTGAGGAATTTTTCTTAGATTTTGTGGAAACTTGTGGAGGTTTTGGGTGATTTTTGTGGGATTTTGTGGGATATTGAGGCGATTTAGGGATCTTGAGGGATTTTTCATGTATTTTGAGGGAATTTGTGGAGTTTTGGTGGGATATTTTTCTAGAATTTGGTCGTGTTTTGAGAAGATTTAGGGAATTTTGTGGGATTTTTTCTGGAATTTTGTTGGATACTGGGGAGATTTTGTGGGTGGTTTGTGGAACTTTGAGGGACTTTTCTGGAATTTGGTGAGATTCTGCAGAGAACTGACGAATTATCAGGGATTTTTCATGTATTCTGTGGGAATTTGTGGAGATTCGGTGGGATTTTTCTGGAATTTTGGTTGTGTTTTGAGAAAATTTAGGGAATTTTGTGGGATTTTTCTGGGATTTTGTTGGGTATTGAGGACATTTTGTGGGATGTTTCTGGAATTTGGTGGGGCTTTTCAAGAATTTTGTGGTATTTTGAAAAGATTTAGGGAATTTTGTGGTTTTTTTTTTCTTGAATTTTGTGGGAAACTGTGCTGATTTTATGGGGCGTTTCTGGAATTTGGTCGAGTTTTCAGAAGTGTTAGGGATTTTTGTGAGATTTTTGTGGGATGTTTGTGGAACTTTGAGGGACTTTTCTGTAATTTGGTGAGATTCTGTAGAGAACTGACGAATTATCAGGGATTTTTCATGTATTCTGTGGGAATTTCTGGAGATTTGGTGGGATTTTTCTGGTATTTGGTAGAGTTTTGATAAGATTTAGGGAATTTTGTGTTGTTTTTTCTTGAATTTTGTGGGAAACTGTGCTGATTTTATGGGGCGTTTCTGGAATTTGGTCAAGTTTTCAGAAGATTTAGGGAATTGTGTGAGATTTTTCCTGGAATTTTGTTGGATATTAGGGAGATTTTGTGGGAGGCTTGTGGAACTTTGGGGGACTTTTCTGGTATTTGGTGAGATTCTGTAGAGAACTGACGAATTATCAGGGATTTTTCATGTATTCTGTGGGAATTTGTGGAGATTTGGTGGGATTTTTGTGGATTTTGGCCGTGTTTTGAGAAGATTTAGGGAATTTTGTGTGATTTTTCTGGGATTTTTTTGGATATTGAGGACATTTTGTGGGATGTTTCTGGAATTTGGTGGGGCTTTTCAAGAATTTTGTGGTATTTTGAAAAGGTTTAGGGAATTTTGTGGTGTTTTTTCTTGAATTTTGTGGGAAACTGTGCTGATTTTATGGGGCGTTTCTGGAATTTGGTCGAGTTTTCAGAAGATTTAGGGATTTTTGTGAGATTTTTGTGGGATGTTCTGGGAATTGGTAGAGATTTTGTGGGACATTCCTGTGAATTGGTAGGGTTTTGAAATGATTTAGGGAGTTTTGTGAGACTTCTCTGGAATTTGGTGGGGTTTTTCTGGAATTGTGTGGGATTCTGAGGAGACTTGAAGAATTTTGAGGAATTTGTTTTAGATTTTGTGGGAATTTGTGGAGAATCTGTGGGATTTTACTGGAATTTGGTGGGCCTTTTCAAGGACTTTGTGTGGTTTTGAGGAGACTTGAAGAATTTTGAGGAATTTTTCTTAGATTTTGTGGAAACTTGTGGAGGTTTTGGGTGATTTTTGTGTGATTTTGTGGGATATTGAGGCCATTTCGGGATCTTGAGGGATTTTTCGTGTATTTTGTGGGATTTTGTGGAGATTTGGTGGGACATTTTTCTAGAATTTAGTCGTGTTTTGAGAAGATTTAGGGAATTTTGTGGTGTTTTTTCTTGAATTTTGTGTGAAACTGTGCTGATTTTATTGGGCGTTTCTGGAATTTGGTCAAGTTTTCAGAAGATTTAGGGAATTTTGTGAGATTTTTCCTGGAATTTTGTTGGATATTAGGGAGATTTTGTGGGATGCTTGTGGAACTTTGAGGGACTTTTCTGGAATTTGGTGAGATTCTGTAGAGAACTGACGAATTATCAGGGATTTTTCACGTATTCTGTGGGAATTTCTGGAGATTTGGTGGGATTTTTCTGGAATTTTGGTTATGTTTTGAGAAGATTTAGGGAATTTTGTGTGATTTTTCTGGGATTTTGTTGGATATTGAGGACATTTTGTGGGATGTTTCTGGAATTTGGTGGGGCTTTTCAAGAATTTTGTGGTATTTTGAAAAGATTTTGGGAATTTTGTGGTGTTTTTTCTTGAATTTTGTGGGAAACTGTGCTGATTTTATGGGGCGTTTCTGGAATTTGGTCGAGTTTTCAGAAGATTTAGGGATTTTTGTGGGATTTCTGTGGGATGTTCTGGGAATTGGTGGAGATTTTGTGGGACATTCCTGTGAATTGGTAGGGTTTTGAAATGATTTAGGGAGTTTTGTGAGACTTCTCTGGAATTTTGTGGGGTTTTTCTGGAATTGTGTGGGATTCTGAGGAGACTTGAAGAATTTTGAGGAATTTTTCTTAGATTTTGTGGAAACTTGTGGAGGTTTTGGGTGATTTTTGTGGGATTTTGTGGGATATTGAGGCGATTTAGGGATCTTGAGGGATTTTTCATGTATTTTGAGGGAATTTGTGGAGTTTTGGTGGGATATTTTTCTAGAATTTGGTCGTGTTTTGAGAAGATTTAGGGAATTTTGTGGGATTTTTTCTGGAATTTTGTTGGATACTGGGGAGATTTTGTGGGTGGTTTGTGGAACTTTGAGGGACTTTTCTGGAATTTGGTGAGATTCTGCAGAGAACTGACGAATTATCAGGGATTTTTCATGTATTCTGTGGGAATTTGTGGAGATTCGGTGGGATTTTTCTGGAATTTTGGTTGTGTTTTGAGAAAATTTAGGGAATTTTGTGGGATTTTTCTGGGATTTTGTTGGGTATTGAGGACATTTTGTGGGATGTTTCTGGAATTTGGTGGGGCTTTTCAAGAATTTTGTGGTATTTTGAAAAGATTTAGGGAATTTTGTGGTTTTTTTTTTCTTGAATTTTGTGGGAAACTGTGCTGATTTTATGGGGCGTTTCTGGAATTTGGTCGAGTTTTCAGAAGTGTTAGGGATTTTTGTGAGATTTTTGTGGGATGTTTGTGGAACTTTGAGGGACTTTTCTGTAATTTGGTGAGATTCTGTAGAGAACTGACGAATTATCAGGGATTTTTCATGTATTCTGTGGGAATTTCTGGAGATTTGGTGGGATTTTTCTGGTATTTGGTAGAGTTTTGATAAGATTTAGGGAATTTTGTGTTGTTTTTTCTTGAATTTTGTGGGAAACTGTGCTGATTTTATGGGGCGTTTCTGGAATTTGGTCAAGTTTTCAGAAGATTTAGGGAATTGTGTGAGATTTTTCCTGGAATTTTGTTGGATATTAGGGAGATTTTGTGGGAGGCTTGTGGAACTTTGGGGGACTTTTCTGGTATTTGGTGAGATTCTGTAGAGAACTGACGAATTATCAGGGATTTTTCATGTATTCTGTGGGAATTTGTGGAGATTTGGTGGGATTTTTGTGGATTTTGGCCGTGTTTTGAGAAGATTTAGGGAATTTTGTGTGATTTTTCTGGGATTTTTTTGGATATTGAGGACATTTTGTGGGATGTTTCTGGAATTTGGTGGGGCTTTTCAAGAATTTTGTGGTATTTTGAAAAGGTTTAGGGAATTTTGTGGTGTTTTTTCTTGAATTTTGTGGGAAACTGTGCTGATTTTATGGGGCGTTTCTGGAATTTGGTCGAGTTTTCAGAAGATTTAGGGATTTTTGTGAGATTTTTGTGGGATGTTCTGGGAATTGGTAGAGATTTTGTGGGACATTCCTGTGAATTGGTAGGGTTTTGAAATGATTTAGGGAGTTTTGTGAGACTTCTCTGGAATTTGGTGGGGTTTTTCTGGAATTGTGTGGGATTCTGAGGAGACTTGAAGAATTTTGAGGAATTTGTTTTAGATTTTGTGGGAATTTGTGGAGAATCTGTGGGATTTTACTGGAATTTGGTGGGCCTTTTCAAGGACTTTGTGTGGTTTTGAGGAGACTTGAAGAATTTTGAGGAATTTTTCTTAGATTTTGTGGAAACTTGTGGAGGTTTTGGGTGATTTTTGTGTGATTTTGTGGGATATTGAGGCCATTTCGGGATCTTGAGGGATTTTTCGTGTATTTTGTGGGATTTTGTGGAGATTTGGTGGGACATTTTTCTAGAATTTAGTCGTGTTTTGAGAAGATTTAGGGAATTTTGTGGTGTTTTTTCTTGAATTTTGTGGGAAACTGTGCTGATTTTATTGGGCGTTTCTGGAATTTGGTCAAGTTTTCAGAAGATTTAGGGAATTTTGTCAGATTTTTCCTGGAATTTTGTTGGATATTAGGGAGATTTTGTGGGATGCTTGTGGAACTTTGAGGGACTTTTCTGGAATTTGGTGAGATTCTGTAGAGAACTGACGAATTATCAGGGATTTTTCACGTATTCTGTGGGAATTTCTGGAGATTTGGTGGGATTTTTCTGGAATTTTGGTTATGTTTTGAGAAGATTTAGGGAATTTTGTGTGATTTTTCTGGGATTTTGTTGGATATTGAGGACATTTTGTGGGATGTTTCTGGAATTTGGTGGGGCTTTTCAAGAATTTTGTGGTATTTTGAAAAGATTTTGGGAATTTTGTGGTGTTTTTTCTTGAATTTTGTGGGAAACTGTGCTGATTTTATGGGGCGTTTCTGGAATTTGGTCGAGTTTTCAGAAGATTTAGGGATTTTTGTGGGATTTCTGTGGGATGTTCTGGGAATTGGTGGAGATTTTGTGGGACATTCCTGTGAATTGGTAATGTTTTGAAATGATTTAGGGAGTTTTGTGGGACTTCTCTGGAATTTTGTGGGGTTTTTCTGGAATTGTGTGGGATTCTGAGGAGACTTGAAGAATTTTGAGGAATTTTTCTTAGATTTTGTGGAAACTTGTGGAGGTTTTGGGTGATTTTTGTGGGATTTTGTGGGATATTGAGGAGATTTAGGGATCTTGAGGGATTTTTCATGTATTTTGTGGGAATTTGTGGAGTTTTGGTGGGATATTTTTCTAGAATTTGGTCGTGTTTTGAGAAGATTTAGGGAATTTTGTGGGATTTTTTCTGGAATTTTGTTGGATACTGGGGAGATTTTGTGGGTGGTTTGTGGAACTTTGAGGGACTTTTCTGGAATTTGGTGAGATTCTGTAGAGAACTGACAAATTATCAGGGATTTTTCATGTATTCTGTGGGAATTTGTGGAGATTCGGTAGGATTTTTGAGGATTTTGGCCGTGTTTTGAGAAGATTTAGGGAATTTTTTGTGATTTTTCTGGAATTTTGTTGGATATTGAGGACATTTTGTGGGATGTTTGTGGAACTTTGAGGGACATTTCAGGAATTTGGTGAGATTCTGTAGAGAACTGACGAATTATCAGGGATTTTTCATGTATTCTCTGGGAATTTGTGGAGATTTGGTGGGATATTTTTCTAGAATTTGGTCGTGTTTTGAGAAGATTTAGAGAATTTTGTGGGATTTTTCTTGAATTTTGTTGGATATTGAGGAGATTTTGTGGGATGTTTGTGGAACTTTGAGGGACTTTTCTGGAATTTGGTGAGATTCTGTAGAGAACTGACGAATTATCAGGGATTTTTCATGTATTCTGTGGGAATTTGTGGAGATTCGGTGGGATTTTTCTGGAATTTTGGTTGTGTTTTGAGGAAATTTAGGGAATTTTGTGTGATTTTTCTGGGATTTTGTTGGGTATTGAGGACATCTTGTGGGATGTTTCTGGAATTTGGTGGCCCTTTTCAAGAATTTTGTGGTATTTTGAAAAGATTTTGGGAATTTTGTGGTGTTTTTTCTTGAATTTTGTGGGAAACTGTGCTGATTTTATGGGGCGTTTCTGGAATTTGGTCGAGTTTTCAGAAGATTTAAGGATTTTTGTGAGATTTTTGTGGGATGTTCTGGGAATTGGTGGAGATTTTGTGGGACATTCCTGTGAATTGGTAGGGTTTTGAAATGATTTAGGGAGTTTTGTGGGACTTCTCTGGAATTTTGTGTGTTTTTTCTGGAATTTTGTGGGATTCTGAGGAGACTTGAAGAATTTTGAGGAATTTGATTTAGATTTTTATGGGAATTTGTGGAGAGTCTGTGGGATTTTTTTGGAATTTGGTGGGCCTTTTCACGAACTTTGTGTGGTTTTGAGGAGACTTGAAGAATTTTGAGGAATTTTTCTTAGATTTTGTGGAAACTTGTGGAGGTTTTGTGGGATTTTTGTGTGATTTTGTGGTATATTGCGGCGATTTAGGGATCTTGATGGATTTCTCATATATTTTGTGGGAATTTGTGGAGATTTGGTGGGATATTTTTCTAGAATTTGGTCGTGTTTTGAGAAGATTTAGGGAATTTTGTGGTGTTTTTTCTTGAATTTTGTGGGAAACTGTGCTGATTTTATGGGGCGTTTCAGAAATTTGGTCGAGTTTTCAGAAGATTTAGGGATTTTTGTGGGATTTCTGTGGGATGTTCTGGGAATTGGAGATTTTGTGGGACATTCCTGTGAATTGGTAGGGTTTTGAAATGATTTAGGGAGTTTTGTGAGACTTCTCTGGAATTTTGTGTGTTTTTTATGGAATTGTGTGGGATTCTGAGGAGACTTGAAGAATTTTGAGGAATTTTTCTTAGATTTTGTGGAAACTTGTGGAGGTTTTGTGGGATTTTTGTGTGATTTTGTGGGATATTGAGGCGATTTAGGGATCTTGAGGGATTTCTCATGTATTTTGTGGGAATTTGTGGAGATTTGGTGGGATATTTTTCTAGAATTTGGTTGTGTTTTGAGAAGATTTAGGGAATTTTGTGGGATTTTTCCTGGAATTTTGTTGGATATTAGGGAGAATTTGTGGGATGTTTGTGGAACTTTGAGGGACTTTTCTGGAATTTGGTGAGATTCTGTAGAGAACTGACGAATTATCAGGGATTTTTCATGTATTCTCTGGGAATTTGTGGAGATTTGGTGGGATTTTTCTGGAATTTGGCCGTGTTTTGAGAAGATTTAGAGAATTTTGTGGGATTTTTCTTGAATTTTGTTGGATATTGAGGAGATTTTGTGGGATGTTTGTGGAACTTTGAGGGACTTTTCTGGAATTTGGTGAGATTCTGTAGAGAACTGACGAATTATCAGGGATTTTTCATGTATTCTGTGGGAATTTGTGGAGATTCGGTGGGATTTTTCTGGAATTTTGGTTGTGTTTTGAGAAAATTTAGGGAATTTTGTGGGATTTTTCTGGGATTTTGTTGGGTATTGGGGACATTTTGTGGGATGTTTCTGGAATTTGGTGGGGCTTTTCAAGAATTTTGTGGTATTTTGAAAAGGTTTAGGGAATTTTGTGGTGTTTTTTCTTGAATTTTGTGGGAAACTGTGCTGATTTTATGGGGCGTTTCTGGAATTTGGTCGAGTTTTCAGAAGATTTAGGGATTTTTGTGGGATTTCTGTGGGATGTTCTGGGAATTGGTGGAGATTTTGTGGGACATTCCTGTGAATTGGTAGGGTTTTGAAATGATTTAGGGAGTTTTGTGGGACTTCTCTGGAATTTGGTGGGGTTTTTCTGGAATTGTGTGGGATTCTGAGGAGACTTGAAGAATTTTGAGGAATTTGATTTAGATTTTTGTGGGAATTTGTGAAGATTCTGTGGGATTTTTCTGGAATTTGGTGGGCCTTTTCAAGGACTTTGTGTGGTTTTGAGGAGACTTGAAGAATTTTGAGGAATTTTTCTTAGATTTTGTGGAAACTTGTGGAGGTTTTGTGGGATTTTTGTGTGATTTTGTGGGATATTGAGGCGATTTAGGGATCTTGAGGGATTTTTCATGTATTTTGTGGGAATTTGTGGAGATTTGGTGGGATATTTTTCTAGAATTTGGTCGTGTTTTGAGAAGATTTAGGAAATTTTGTGGGATTTTTCCTGGAATTTTGTTGGATATTAGGGAGATTTTGTGGGATGTTTGTGGAACTTTGAGGGACTTTTTAGGAATTTGGTGAGATTCTGTAGAGAACTGACGAATTATCAGGGATTTTTCATGTATTCTGTGGGAATTTGTGGAGATTCTGTGGGATTTTTCTGGAATTTTGGTTATGTTTTGAGAAGATTTAGGGAATTTTGTGGGACTTTTCTGGGATTTTGTTGGGTATTGAGGACATTTTGTGGGATGTTTCTGGAATTTGGTGGGGCTTTTCAGGAATTTTGTGGTATTTTGAAAAGATTTAGGGAATTTTGTGGTGTTTTTTCTTGAATTTTGTGGGAAACTGTGCTGATTTTATGGGGCGTTTCTGGAATTTGGTTGAGTTTTCAGAAGATTTAGGGATTTTTGTGGGATTTTTGTGGGATGTTCTGGGAATTGGTGGAGATTTTGTGGGACATTCCTGTGAATTGGTAGGGTTTTGAAATGATTGAGGGAGTTTTGTGGGACTTCTCTGGAATTTTGTGTGTTTTTTCTGGAATTGTGTGGGATTCTGAGGAGACTTGAAGAATTTTGAGGAATTTTTTTTAGATTTTGTGGGAATTTGTGGAGAATCTGTGGGATTTTACTGGAATTTGGTGGGCCTTTTCAAGGACTTTGTGTGCTTTTGAGGAGACTTGAAGAATTTTGAGGAATTTTTCTTAGATTTTGTGGAAACTTGTGGAGGTTTTGGGTGATTTTTGTGTGATTTTGTGGGATATTGAGGCCATTTCGGGATCTTGAGGAATTTTTCGTGTATTTTGTAAGATTTTGTGGAGATTTGGTGGGACATTTTTCTAGAATTTAGTCGTGTTTTGAGAAGATTTTGGGAATTTTGTGTGATTTTTCTGGGATTTTGTTGTATATTGAGGAGATTTTGTGGGATGTTTGTGGAACTTTGAGGGACTTTTCTGGAATTTGGTGAGATTCTGTAGAGAACTGACGAATTATCAGGGGTATTTTCATGTATTCTGTGGGAATTTGTGGAGATTCGGTGGGATTTTTGTGGATTTTGGCCATGTTTTGAGAAGATTTAGGGAATTTTGTGGGATTTTTCCTGGAATTTTATTGGATTCCGGGGAGATTTTGTGGGATGTTTGTGGAACTTTGAGGGACTTTTTAGGAATTCGGTGAGATTCTGTAGAGAACTGACGAATTATCAGGGATTTTTCATGTATTCTGTGGGAATTTGTGGAGATTCTGTGGGATTTTTCTGGAATTTGGTAGAGTTTTGAGAAGATTTAGGGAATTTTGTGGGACTTTTCTGGGATTTTGTTGGATATTGAGGACATTTTGTGGGATGTTTCTGGAATTTGGTGGGGCTTTTCAAGAATTTTGTGGTATTTTGAAAAGGTTTAGGGAATTTTGTGGTGTTTTTTCTTGAATTTTGTGGGAAACTGTGCTGATTTTATGGGGCGTTTCTGGAAATTGGTCGAGTTTTCCGAAGATTTAGGGATTTTTGTGAGATTTTTGTGGGATGTTCTGGGAATTGGTGGAGATTTTGTGGGACATTCCTGTGAATTGTTAGGGTTTTGAAATGATTTAGGGAGTTTTGTGGGACTTCTCTGGAATTTTGTGGGGTTTTTCTGGAATTGTGTGGTTTTGAGGAGACTTGAAGAATTTTGAGGAATTTTTCTTAGATTTTGTGGAAACTTGTGGAGGTTTTGTGGGATTTTTGTGGAATTTTTTGGGATATTGAGGCGATTTAGGGATCTTGAGGGATTTTTCATGTATTTTGTGGGAATTTGTGGAGATTTGGTGGGATATTTTTCTAGAATTTGGTC
Organism: Cyanistes caeruleus; assembly: GCF_971803275.1. NCBI lineage: Eukaryota > Metazoa > Chordata > Aves > Passeriformes > Paridae > Cyanistes > Cyanistes caeruleus. The sequence goes on from NC_141704.1 coordinate 64,739,434, forward strand.
GTGTTTTGAGAAGATTTAGGGAATTTTGTGTGATTTTTCTTGAATTTTGTGGGATATTGAGGAGATTTTGTGGGATGTTTGTGGAACTTTGAGGGACTCTTCTGGAATTTGGTGAGATTCTGTAGAGAACTGACGAATTATCAGGGATTTTTCATGTATTCTGTGGGAATTTGTGGAGATTCGGTGGGATATTTTTCTAGAATTTGGCCGTGTTTTGAGAAGATTTAGGGAATTTTGTGGGATTTTTCCTGGAATTTTGTTGGATACTGGGGAGATTTTGTGGGATGTTTGTGGAACTTTGAGGGACTCTTCTGGAATTTGTTGAGATTCTGTAGAGAACTGACGAATTATCAGGGATTTTTCATGTATTCTGTGGGAATTTGTGGAGATTTGGTGGGATTTTTGTGGATTTTGGCCGTGTTTTGAGAAGATTTAGGGAATTTTGTGTAATTTTTCTGGGATTTTTTTGGATATTGAGGACATTTTGTGGGATGTTTCTGGAATTTGGTGGGGCTTTTCAAGAATTTTGTGGTATTTTGAAAAGGTTTAGGGAATTTTGTGGTGTTTGTTCTTGAATTTTGTGGGAAACTGTGCTGATTTTATGGGGCATTTCTGGAATTTGGTCGAGTTTTCAGAAGATTTAGGGATTTTTGTGGGATTTTTGTGGGATGTTCTGGGAATTGGTGGAGATTTTGTGGGACATTCCTGTGAATTGGTAGGGTTTTGAAATGATTTAGGGAGTTTTGTGGGACTTCTCTGGAATTTTGTGTGTTTTTTCTGGAATTGTGTGGGATTCTGAGGAGACTTGAAGAATTTTGAGGAATTTTTCTTAGATTTTGTGGAAACTTGTGGAGGTTTTGTGGGATTTTTGTGCGATTTTGTGGGATATTGAGGCGATTTAGGGATCTTGAGGGATTTATCATGTATTTTGTGGGAATTTGTGGAGATTTGGTGGGATATTTTTCTAGAATTTGGTCGTGTTTTGAGAAGATTTAGGGAATTTTGTGGGATTTTTCCTGGAATTTTGTTGGATACTGGGGAGATTTTGTGGGATGTTTGTGGAACTTTGAGGGACTTTTCTGGAATTTGGTGAGATTCTGCAGAGAACTGACGAATTATCAGGGATTTTTCATGTATTCTGTGGGAATTTGTGGAGATTCGGTGGGATTTTTCTGGAATTTTGGTTGTGTTTTGAGAAAATTTAGGGAATTTTGTGGGATTTTTTCTTGAATTTTGTGGGAAACTGTGCTGATTTTATGGGGCGTTTCTGGAATTTGGTCAAGTTTTCAGAAGATTTAGGGAATTGTGTGAGATTTTTCCTGGAATTTTGTTGGATATTAGGGAGATTTTGTGGGAGGCTTGTGGAACTTTGGGGGACTTTTCTGGTATTTGGTGAGATTCTGTAGAGAACTGACGAATTATCAGGGATTTTTCATGTATTCTGTGGGAATTTGTGGAGATTTGGTGGGATTTTTGTGGATTTTGGCCGTGTTTTGAGAAGATTTAGGGAATTTTGTGTAATTTTTCTGGGATTTTTTTGGATATTGAGGACATTTTGTGGGATGTTTCTGGAATTTGGTGGGGCTTTTCAAGAATTTTGTGGTATTTTGAAAAGGTTTAGGGAATTTTGTGGTGTTTTTTCTTGAATTTTGTGGGAAACTGTGCTGATTTTATGGGGCGTTTCTGGAATTTGGTCGAGTTTTCAGAAGATTTAGGGATTTTTGTGAGATTTTTGTGGGATGTTCTGGGAATTGGTAGAGATTTTGTGGGACATTCCTGTGAATTGGTAGGGTTTTGAAATGATTTAGGGAGTTTTGTGAGACTTCTCTGGAATTTGGTGGGGTTTTTCTGGAATTGTGTGGGATTCTGAGGAGACTTGAAGAATTTTGAGGAATTTGTTTTAGATTTTGTGGGAATTTGTGGAGAATCTGTGGGATTTTACTGGAATTTGGTGGGCCTTTTCAAGGACTTTGTGTGCTTTTGAGGAGACTTGAAGAATTTTGAGGAATTTTTCTTAGATTTTGTGGAAACTTGTGGAGGTTTTGGGTGATTTTTGTGTGATTTTGTGGGATATTGAGGCCATTTCGGGATCTTGAGGAATTTTTCGTGTATTTTGTAAGATTTTGTGGAGATTTGGTGGGACATTTTTCTAGAATTTAGTCGTGTTTTGAGAAGATTTTGGGAATTTTGTGTGATTTTTCTGGGATTTTGTTGTATATTGAGGAGATTTTGTGGGATGTTTGTGGAACTTTGAGGGACTTTTCTGGAATTTGGTGAGATTCTGTAGAGAACTGACGAATTATCAGGGGTATTTTCATGTATTCTGTGGGAATTTGTGGAGATTCGGTGGGATTTTTGTGGATTTTGGCCATGTTTTGAGAAGATTTAGGGAATTTTGTGGGATTTTTCCTGGAATTTTATTGGATTCCGGGGAGATTTTGTGGGATGTTTGTGGAACTTTGAGGGACTTTTTAGGAATTCGGTGAGATTCTGTAGAGAACTGACGAATTATCAGGGATTTTTCATGTATTCTGTGGGAATTTGTGGAGATTCTGTGGGATTTTTCTGGAATTTGGTAGAGTTTTGAGAAGATTTAGGGAATTTTGTGGGACTTTTCTGGGATTTTGTTGGATATTGAGGACATTTTGTGGGATGTTTCTGGAATTTGGTGGGGCTTTTCAAGAATTTTGTGGTATTTTGAAAAGGTTTAGGGAATTTTGTGGTGTTTTTTCTTGAATTTTGTGGGAAACTGTGCTGATTTTATGGGGCGTTTCTGGAAATTGGTCGAGTTTTCCGAAGATTTAGGGATTTTTGTGAGATTTTTGTGGGATGTTCTGGGAATTGGTGGAGATTTTGTGGGACATTCCTGTGAATTGTTAGGGTTTTGAAATGATTTAGGGAGTTTTGTGGGACTTCTCTGGAATTTTGTGGGGTTTTTCTGGAATTGTGTGGTTTTGAGGAGACTTGAAGAATTTTGAGGAATTTTTCTTAGATTTTGTGGAAACTTGTGGAGGTTTTGTGGGATTTTTGTGGAATTTTTTGGGATATTGAGGCGATTTAGGGATCTTGAGGGATTTTTCATGTATTTTGTGGGAATTTGTGGAGATTTGGTGGGATATTTTTCTAGAATTTGGTCGTGTTTTGAGAAGATTTAGGGAATTTTGTGTGATTTTTCTTGAATTTTGTGGGATATTGAGGAGATTTTGTGGGATGTTTGTGGAACTTTGAGGGACTCTTCTGGAATTTGGTGAGATTCTGTAGAGAACTGACGAATTATCAGGGATTTTTCATGTATTCTGTGGGAATTTGTGGAGATTCGGTGGGATATTTTTCTAGAATTTGGCCGTGTTTTGAGAAGATTTAGGGAATTTTGTGGGATTTTTCCTGGAATTTTGTTGGATACTGGGGAGATTTTGTGGGATGTTTGTGGAACTTTGAGGGACTCTTCTGGAATTTGTTGAGATTCTGTAGAGAACTGACGAATTATCAGGGATTTTTCATGTATTCTGTGGGAATTTGTGGAGATTTGGTGGGATTTTTGTGGATTTTGGCCGTGTTTTGAGAAGATTTAGGGAATTTTGTGTAATTTTTCTGGGATTTTTTTGGATATTGAGGACATTTTGTGGGATGTTTCTGGAATTTGGTGGGGCTTTTCAAGAATTTTGTGGTATTTTGAAAAGGTTTAGGGAATTTTGTGGTGTTTGTTCTTGAATTTTGTGGGAAACTGTGCTGATTTTATGGGGCATTTCTGGAATTTGGTCGAGTTTTCAGAAGATTTAGGGATTTTTGTGGGATTTTTGTGGGATGTTCTGGGAATTGGTGGAGATTTTGTGGGACATTCCTGTGAATTGGTAGGGTTTTGAAATGATTTAGGGAGTTTTGTGGGACTTCTCTGGAATTTTGTGTGTTTTTTCTGGAATTGTGTGGGATTCTGAGGAGACTTGAAGAATTTTGAGGAATTTTTCTTAGATTTTGTGGAAACTTGTGGAGGTTTTGTGGGATTTTTGTGCGATTTTGTGGGATATTGAGGCGATTTAGGGATCTTGAGGGATTTATCATGTATTTTGTGGGAATTTGTGGAGATTTGGTGGGATATTTTGCTAGAATTTGGTCGTGTTTTGAGAAGATTTAGGGAATTTTGTGGGATTTTTCCTGGAATTTTGTTGGATACTGGGGAGATTTTGTGGGATGTTTGTGGAACTTTGAGGGACTTTTCTGGAATTTGGTGAGATTCTGCAGAGAACTGACGAATTATCAGGGATTTTTCATGTATTCTGTGGGAATTTGTGGAGATTCGGTGGGATTTTTCTGGAATTTTGGTTGTGTTTTGAGAAAATTTAGGGAATTTTGTGGGATTTTTTCTTGAATTTTGTGGGAAACTGTGCTGATTTTATGGGGCGTTTCTGGAATTTGGTCAAGTTTTCAGAAGATTTAGGGAATTGTGTGAGATTTTTCCTGGAATTTTGTTGGATATTAGGGAGATTTTGTGGGAGGCTTGTGGAACTTTGGGGGACTTTTCTGGTATTTGGTGAGATTCTGTAGAGAACTGACGAATTATCAGGGATTTTTCATGTATTCTGTGGGAATTTGTGGAGATTTGGTGGGATTTTTGTGGATTTTGGCCGTGTTTTGAGAAGATTTAGGGAATTTTGTGTAATTTTTCTGGGATTTTTTTGGATATTGAGGACATTTTGTGGGATGTTTCTGGAATTTGGTGGGGCTTTTCAAGAATTTTGTGGTATTTTGAAAAGGTTTAGGGAATTTTGTGGTGTTTTTTCTTGAATTTTGTGGGAAACTGTGCTGATTTTATGGGGCGTTTCTGGAATTTGGTCGAGTTTTCAGAAGATTTAGGGATTTTTGTGAGATTTTTGTGGGATGTTCTGGGAATTGGTAGAGATTTTGTGGGACATTCCTGTGAATTGGTAGGGTTTTGAAATGATTTAGGGAGTTTTGTGAGACTTCTCTGGAATTTGGTGGGGTTTTTCTGGAATTGTGTGGGATTCTGAGGAGACTTGAAGAATTTTGAGGAATTTGTTTTAGATTTTGTGGGAATTTGTGGAGAATCTGTGGGATTTTACTGGAATTTGGTGGGCCTTTTCAAGGACTTTGTGTGCTTTTGAGGAGACTTGAAGAATTTTGAGGAATTTTTCTTAGATTTTGTGGAAACTTGTGGAGGTTTTGGGTGATTTTTGTGTGATTTTGTGGGATATTGAGGCCATTTCGGGATCTTGAGGGATTTTTCGTGTATTTTGTGGGATTTTGTGGAGATTTGGTGGGACATTTTTCTAGAATTTAGTCGTGTTTTGAGAAGATTTAGGGAATTTTGTGGTGTTTTTTCTTGAATTTTGTGTGAAACTGTGCTGATTTTATTGGGCGTTTCTGGAATTTGGTCAAGTTTTCAGAAGATTTAGGGAATTTTGTGAGATTTTTGTGGGATGTTCTGGGAATTGGTAGAGATTTTGTGGGACATTCCTGTGAATTGGTAGGGTTTTGAAATGATTTAGGGAGTTTTGTGAGACTTCTCTGGAATTTGGTGGGGTTTTTCTGGAATTGTGTAAGATTCTGAGGAGACTTGAAGAATTTTGAGGAATTTTTCTTAGATTTTGTGGAAACTTGTGGAGGTTTTGGGTGATTTTTGTGGGATTTTGTGGGATATTGAGGAGATTTAGGGATCTTGAGGGATTTTTCATGTATTTTGTGGGAATTTGTGGAGTTTTGGTGGGATATTTTTCTAGAATTTGGTCGTGTTTTGAGAAGATTTAGGGAATTTTGTGGGATTTTTTCTGGAATTTTGTTGGATACTGGGGAGATTTTGTGGGTGGTTTGTGGAACTTTGAGGGACTTTTCTGGAATTTGGTGAGATTCTGTAGAGAACTGACAAATTATCAGGGATTTTTCATGTATTCTGTGGGAATTTGTGGGGATTCGGTAGGATTTTTGAGGATTTTGGCCGTGTTTTCAGAAGATTTAGGGAATTTTGTGTAATTTTTCTGGGATTTTTTTGGATATTGAGGACATTTTGTGGGATGTTTGTGGAACTTTGAGGGACATTTCAGGAATTTGGTGAGATTCTGTAGAGAACTGACGAATTATCAGGGATTTTTCATGTATTCTCTGGGAATTTGTGGAGATTTGGTGGGATATTTTTCTAGAATTTGGTCGTGTTTTGAGAAGATTTAGAGAATTTTGTGGGATTTTTCTTGAATTTTGTTGGATATTGAGGAGATTTTGTGGGATGTTTGTGGAACTTTGAGGGACTTTTCTGGAATTTGGTGAGATTCTGTAGAGAACTGACGAATTATCAGGGATTTTTCATGTATTCTGTGGGAATTTCTGGAGATTCGGTGGGATTTTTCTGGAATTTTGGTTGTGTTTTGAGGAAATTTAGGGAATTTTGTGTGATTTTTCTGGGATTTTGTTGGGTATTGAGGACATCTTGTGGGATGTTTCTGGAATTTGGTGGCCCTTTTCAAGAATTTTGTGGTATTTTGAAAAGATTTTGGGAATTTTGTGGTGTTTTTTCTTGAATTTTGTGGGAAACTGTGCTGATTTTATGGGGCGTTTCTGGAATTTGGTCGAGTTTTCAGAAGATTTAGGGATTTTTTTGAGATTTCTGTGGAATGTTCTGGGAATTGGTGGAGATTTTGTGGGACATTCCTGTGAATTGTTAGGGTTTTGAAATGATTTAGGGAGTTTTGTGGGACTTCTCTGGAATTTTGTGTGTTTTTTCTGGAATTTTGTGGGATTCTGAGGAGACTTGAAGAATTTTGAGGAATTTGATTTAGATTTTTATGGGAATTTGTGGAGAGTCTGTGGGATTTTTTTGGAATTTGGTGGGCCTTTTCACGAACTTTGTGTGGTTTTGAGGAGACTTGAAGAATTTTGAGGAATTTTTCTTAGATTTTGTGGAAACTTGTGGAGGTTTTGTGGGATTTTTGTGTGATTTTGTGGTATATTGCGGCGATTTAGGGATCTTGATGGATTTCTCATATATTTTGTGGGAATTTGTGGAGATTTGGTGGGATATTTTTCTAGAATTTGGTCGTGTTTTGAGAAGATTTAGGGAATTTTGTGGTGTTTTTTCTTGAATTTTGTGGGAAACTGTGCTGATTTTATGGGGCGTTTCAGAAATTTGGTCGAGTTTTCAGAAGATTTAGGGATTTTTGTGGGATTTCTGTGGGATGTTCTGGGAATTGGAGATTTTGTGGGACATTCCTGTGAATTGGTAGGGTTTTGAAATGATTTAGGGAGTTTTGTGGGACTTCTCTGGAATTTTGTGTGTTTTTTCTGGAATTGTGTGGGATTCTGAGGAGACTTGAAGAATTTTGAGGAATTTTTCTTAGATTTTGTGGAAACTTGTGGAGGTTTTGTGGGATTTTTGTGTGATTTTGTGGGATATTGAGGCGATTTAGGGATCTTGAGGGATTTTTCATGTATTTTGTGGGAATTTGTGGAGATTTGGTGGGATATTTTTCTAGAATTTGGTCGTGTTTTGAGAAGATTTAGGAAATTTTGTGGGATTTTTCCTGGAATTTTGTTGGATATTAGGGAGATTTTGTGGGATGTTTGTGGAACTTTGAGGGACTTTTCTGGAATTTGGTGAGATTCTGCAGAGAACTGATGAATTATCAGGGATTTTTCATGTATTCTGTGGGAATTTGTGGAGATTCGGTGGGATTTTTCTGGAATTTTGGTTGTGTTTTGAGAAAATTTAGGGAATTTTGTGGGATTTTTCTGGGATTTTGTTGGGTATTGAGGACATTTTGTGGGATGTTTCTGGAATTTGGTGGGGTTTTTCAAGAATTTTGTGGTATTTTGAAAAGATTTAGGGAATTTTGTGGTTTTTTTTTTCTTGAATTTTGTGGGAAACTGTGCTGATTTTATGGGGCGTTTCTGGAATTTGGTCGAGTTTTCAGAAGTGTTAGGGATTTTTGTGAGATTTTTGTGGGATGTTTGTGGAACTTTGAGGGACTTTTCTGTAATTTGGTGAGATTCTGTAGAGAACTGACGAATTATCAGGGATTTTTCATGTATTCTGTGGGAATTTCTGGAGATTTGGTGGGATTTTTCTGGAATTTGGTAGAGTTTTGATAAGATTTAGGGAATTTTGTGTTGTTTTTTCTTGAATTTTGTGGGAAACTGTGCTGATTTTATGGGGCGTTTCTGGAATTTGGTCAAGTTTTCAGAAGATTTAGGGAATTGTGTGAGATTTTTCCTGGAATTTTGTTGGATATTAGGGAGATTTTGTGGGAGGCTTGTGGAACTTTGGGGGACTTTTCTGGTATTTGGTGAGATTCTGTAGAGAACTGACGAATTATCAGGGATTTTTCATGTATTCTGTGGGAATTTGTGGAGATTTGGTGGGATTTTTGTGGATTTTGGCCGTGTTTTGAGAAGATTTAGGGAATTTTGTGTAATTTTTCTGGGATTTTTTTGGATATTGAGGACATTTTGTGGGATGTTTCTGGAATTTGGTGGGGCTTTTCAAGAATTTTGTGGTATTTTGAAAAGGTTTAGGGAATTTTGTGGTGTTTTTTCTTGAATTTTGTGGGAAACTGTGCTGATTTTATGGGGCGTTTCTGGAATTTGGTCGAGTTTTCAGAAGATTTAGGGATTTTTGTGAGATTTTTGTGGGATGTTCTGGGAATTGGTAGAGATTTTGTGGGACATTCCTGTGAATTGGTAGGGTTTTGAAATGATTTAGGGAGTTTTGTGAGACTTCTCTGGAATTTGGTGGGGTTTTTCTGGAATTGTGTGGGATTCTGAGGAGACTTGAAGAATTTTGAGGAATTTGTTTTAGATTTTGTGGGAATTTGTGGAGAATCTGTGGGATTTTACTGGAATTTGGTGGGCCTTTTCAAGGACTTTGTGTGGTTTTGAGGAGACTTGAAGAATTTTGAGGAATTTTTCTTAGATTTTGTGGAAACTTGTGGAGGTTTTGGGTGATTTTTGTGTGATTTTGTGGGATATTGAGGCCATTTCGGGATCTTGAGGGATTTTTCGTGTATTTTGTGGGATTTTGTGGAGATTTGGTGGGACATTTTTCTAGAATTTAGTCGTGTTTTGAGAAGATTTAGGGAATTTTGTGGTGTTTTTTCTTGAATTTTGTGTGAAACTGTGCTGATTTTATTGGGCGTTTCTGGAATTTGGTCAAGTTTTCAGAAGATTTAGGGAATTTTGTGAGATTTTTCCTGGAATTTTGTTGGATATTAGGGAGATTTTGTGGGATGCTTGTGGAACTTTGAGGGACTTTTCTGGAATTTGGTGAGATTCTGTAGAGAACTGACGAATTATCAGGGATTTTTCACGTATTCTGTGGGAATTTGTGGAGATTTGGTGGGATTTTTCTGGAATTTTGGTTATGTTTTGAGAAGATTTAGGGAATTTTGTGTGATTTTTCTGGGATTTTGTTGGATATTGAGGACATTTTGTGGGATGTTTCTGGAATTTGGTGGGGCTTTTCAAGAATTTTGTGGTATTTTGAAAAGATTTTGGGAATTTTGTGGTGTTTTTTCTTGAATTTTGTGGGAAACTGTGCTGATTTTATGGGGCGTTTCTGGAATTTGGTCGAGTTTTCAGAAGATTTAGGGATTTTTGTGGGATTTCTGTGGGATGTTCTGGGAATTGGTGGAGATTTTGTGGGACATTCCTGTGAATTGGTAGGGTTTTGAAATGATTTAGGGAGTTTTGTGAGACTTCTCTGGAATTTTGTGGGGTTTTTCTGGAATTGTGTGGGATTCTGAGGAGACTTGAAGAATTTTGAGGAATTTTTCTTAGATTTTGTGGAAACTTGTGGAGGTTTTGGGTGATTTTTGTGGGATTTTGTGGGATATTGAGGCGATTTAGGGATCTTGAGGGATTTTTCATGTATTTTGAGGGAATTTGTGGAGTTTTGGTGGGATATTTTTCTAGAATTTGGTCGTGTTTTGAGAAGATTTAGGGAATTTTGTGGGATTTTTTCTGGAATTTTGTTGGATACTGGGGAGATTTTGTGGGTGGTTTGTGGAACTTTGAGGGACTTTTCTGGAATTTGGTGAGATTCTGCAGAGAACTGACGAATTATCAGGGATTTTTCATGTATTCTGTGGGAATTTGTGGAGATTCGGTGGGATTTTTCTGGAATTTTGGTTGTGTTTTGAGAAAATTTAGGGAATTTTGTGGGATTTTTCTGGGATTTTGTTGGGTATTGAGGACATTTTGTGGGATGTTTCTGGAATTTGGTGGGGCTTTTCAAGAATTTTGTTGTATTTTGAAAAGATTTAGGGAATTTTGTGGGTTTTTTTTTCTTGAATTTTGTGGGAAACTGTGCTGATTTTATGGGGCGTTTCTGGAATTTGGTCGAGTTTTCAGAAGTGTTAGGGATTTTTGTGAGATTTTTGTGGGATGTTTGTGGAACTTTGAGGGACTTTTCTGTAATTTGGTGAGATTCTGTAGAGAACTGACGAATTATCAGGGATTTTTCATGTATTCTGTGGGAATTTCTGGAGATTTGGTGGGATTTTTCTGGAATTTGGTAGAGTTTTGATAAGATTTAGGGAATTTTGTGTTGTTTTTTCTTGAATTTTGTGGGAAACTGTGCTGATTTTATGGGGCGTTTCTGGAATTTGGTCAAGTTTTCAGAAGATTTAGGGAATTGTGTGAGATTTTTCCTGGAATTTTGTTGGATATTAGGGAGATTTTGTGGGAGGCTTGTGGAACTTTGGGGGACTTTTCTGGTATTTGGTGAGATTCTGTAGAGAACTGACGAATTATCAGGGATTTTTCATGTATTCTGTGGGAATTTGTGGAGATTTGGTGGGATTTTTGTGGATTTTGGCCGTGTTTTGAGAAGATTTAGGGAATTTTGTGTAATTTTTCTGGGATTTTTTTGGATATTGAGGACATTTTGTGGGATGTTTCTGGAATTTGGTGGGGCTTTTCAAGAATTTTGTGGTATTTTGAAAAGGTTTAGGGAATTTTGTGGTGTTTTTTCTTGAATTTTGTGGGAAACTGTGCTGATTTTATGGGGCGTTTCTGGAATTTGGTCGAGTTTTCAGAAGATTTAGGGATTTTTGTGAGATTTTTGTGGGATGTTCTGGGAATTGGTAGAGATTTTGTGGGACATTCCTGTGAATTGGTAGGGTTTTGAAATGATTTAGGGAGTTTTGTGAGACTTCTCTGGAATTTGGTGGGGTTTTTCTGGAATTGTGTGGGATTCTGAGGAGACTTGAAGAATTTTGAGGAATTTGTTTTAGATTTTGTGGGAATTTGTGGAGAATCTGTGGGATTTTACTGGAATTTGGTGGGCCTTTTCAAGGACTTTGTGTGCTTTTGAGGAGACTTGAAGAATTTTGAGGAATTTTTCTTAGATTTTGTGGAAACTTGTGGAGGTTTTGGGTGATTTTTGTGTGATTTTGTGGGATATTGAGGCCATTTCGGGATCTTGAGGGATTTTTCGTGTATTTTGTGGGATTTTGTGGAGATTTGGTGGGACATTTTTCTAGAATTTAGTCGTGTTTTGAGAAGATTTAGGGAATTTTGTGGTGTTTTTTCTTGAATTTTGTGTGAAACTGTGCTGATTTTATTGGGCGTTTCTGGAATTTGGTCAAGTTTTCAGAAGATTTAGGGAATTTTGTGAGATTTTTGTGGGATGTTCTGGGAATTGGTAGAGATTTTGTGGGACATTCCTGTGAATTGGTAGGGTTTTGAAATGATTTAGGGAGTTTTGTGAGACTTCTCTGGAATTTGGTGGGGTTTTTCTGGAATTGTGTAAGATTCTGAGGAGACTTGAAGAATTTTGAGGAATTTTTCTTAGATTTTGTGGAAACTTGTGGAGGTTTTGGGTGATTTTTGTGGGATTTTGTGGGATATTGAGGAGATTTAGGGATCTTGAGGGATTTTTCATGTATTTTGTGGGAATTTGTGGAGTTTTGGTGGGATATTTTTCTAGAATTTGGTCGTGTTTTGAGAAGATTTAGGGAATTTTGTGGGATTTTTTCTGGAATTTTGTTGGATACTGGGGAGATTTTGTGGGTGGTTTGTGGAACTTTGAGGGACTTTTCTGGAATTTGGTGAGATTCTGTAGAGAACTGACAAATTATCAGGGATTTTTCATGTATTCTGTGGGAATTTGTGGGGATTCGGTAGGATTTTTGAGGATTTTGGCCGTGTTTTCAGAAGATTTAGGGAATTTTTTGTGATTTTTCTGGAATTTTGTTGGATATTGAGGACATTTTGTGGGATGTTTGTGGAACTTTGAGGGACATTTCAGGAATTTGGTGAGATTCTGTAGAGAACTGACGAATTATCAGGGATTTTTCATGTATTCTCTGGGAATTTGTGGAGATTTGGTGGGATATTTTTCTAGAATTTGGTCGTGTTTTGAGAAGATTTAGAGAATTTTGTGGGATTTTTCTTGAATTTTGTTGGATATTGAGGAGATTTTGTGGGATGTTTGTGGAACTTTGAGGGACTTTTCTGGAATTTGGTGAGATTCTGTAGAGAACTGACGAATTATCAGGGATTTTTCATGTATTCTGTGGGAATTTCTGGAGATTCGGTGGGATTTTTCTGGAATTTTGGTTGTGTTTTGAGGAAATTTAGGGAATTTTGTGTGATTTTTCTGGGATTTTGTTGGGTATTGAGGACATCTTGTGGGATGTTTCTGGAATTTGGTGGCCCTTTTCAAGAATTTTGTGGTATTTTGAAAAGATTTAGGGAATTTTGTGGTGTTTTTTCTTGAATTTTGTGGGAAACTGTGCTGATTTTATGGGGCGTTTCTGGAATTTGGTCGAGTTTTCAGAAGATTTAGGGATTTTTTTGAGATTTCTGTGGAATGTTCTGGGAATTGGTGGAGATTTTGTGGGACATTCCTGTGAATTGTTAGGGTTTTGAAATGATTTAGGGAGTTTTGTGGGACTTCTCTGGAATTTTGTGTGTTTTTTCTGGAATTTTGTGGGATTCTGAGGAGACTTGAAGAATTTTGAGGAATTTGATTTAGATTTTTATGGGAATTTGTGGAGAGTCTGTGGGATTTTTTTGGAATTTGGTGGGCCTTTTCACGAACTTTGTGTGGTTTTGAGGAGACTTGAAGAATTTTGAGGAATTTTTCTTAGATTTTGTGGAAACTTGTGGAGGTTTTGTGGGATTTTTGTGTGATTTTGTGGTATATTGCGGCGATTTAGGGATCTTGATGGATTTCTCATATATTTTGTGGGAATTTGTGGAGATTTGGTGGGATATTTTTCTAGAATTTGGTCGTGTTTTGAGAAGATTTAGGGAATTTTGTGGTGTTTTTTCTTGAATTTTGTGGGAAACTGTGCTGATTTTATGGGGCGTTTCAGAAATTTGGTCGAGTTTTCAGAAGATTTAGGGATTTTTGTGGGATTTCTGTGGGATGTTCTGGGAATTGGAGATTTTGTGGGACATTCCTGTGAATTGGTAGGGTTTTGAAATGATTTAGGGAGTTTTGTGGGACTTCTCTGGAATTTTGTGTGTTTTTTCTGGAATTGTGTGGGATTCTGAGGAGACTTGAAGAATTTTGAGGAATTTTTCTTAGATTTTGTGGAAACTTGTGGAGGTTTTGTGGGATTTTTGTGTGATTTTGTGGGATATTGAGGCGATTTAGGGATCTTGAGGGATTTTTCATGTATTTTGTGGGAATTTGTGGAGATTTGGTGGGATATTTTTCTAGAATTTGGTCGTGTTTTGAGAAGATTTAGGAAATTTTGTGGGATTTTTCCTGGAATTTTGTTGGATATTAGGGAGATTTTGTGGGATGTTTGTGGAACTTTGAGGGACTTTTCTGGAATTTGGTGAGATTCTGCAGAGAACTGATGAATTATCAGGGATTTTTCATGTATTCTGTGGGAATTTGTGGAGATTCGGTGGGATTTTTCTGGAATTTTGGTTGTGTTTTGAGAAAATTTAGGGAATTTTGTGGGATTTTTCTGGGATTTTGTTGGGTATTGAGGACATTTTGTGGGATGTTTCTGGAATTTGGTGGGGTTTTTCAAGAATTTTGTGGTATTTTGAAAAGATTTAGGGAATTTTGTGGTTTTTTTTTTCTTGAATTTTGTGGGAAACTGTGCTGATTTTATGGGGCGTTTCTGGAATTTGGTCGAGTTTTCAGAAGTGTTAGGGATTTTTGTGAGATTTTTGTGGGATGTTTGTGGAACTTTGAGGGACTTTTCTGTAATTTGGTGAGATTCTGTAGAGAACTGACGAATTATCAGGGATTTTTCATGTATTCTGTGGGAATTTCTGGAGATTTGGTGGGATTTTTCTGGTATTTGGTAGAGTTTTGATAAGATTTAGGGAATTTTGTGTTGTTTTTTCTTGAATTTTGTGGGAAACTGTGCTGATTTTATGGGGCGTTTCTGGAATTTGGTCAAGTTTTCAGAAGATTTAGGGAATTGTGTGAGATTTTTCCTGGAATTTTGTTGGATATTAGGGAGATTTTGTGGGAGGCTTGTGGAACTTTGGGGGACTTTTCTGGTATTTGGTGAGATTCTGTAGAGAACTGACGAATTATCAGGGATTTTTCATGTATTCTGTGGGAATTTGTGGAGATTTGGTGGGATTTTTGTGGATTTTGGCCGTGTTTTGAGAAGATTTAGGGAATTTTGTGTGATTTTTCTGGGATTTTTTTGGATATTGAGGACATTTTGTGGGATGTTTCTGGAATTTGGTGGGGCTTTTCAAGAATTTTGTGGTATTTTGAAAAGGTTTAGGGAATTTTGTGGTGTTTTTTCTTGAATTTTGTGGGAAACTGTGCTGATTTTATGGGGCGTTTCTGGAATTTGGTCGAGTTTTCAGAAGATTTAGGGATTTTTGTGAGATTTTTGTGGGATGTTCTGGGAATTGGTAGAGATTTTGTGGGACATTCCTGTGAATTGGTAGGGTTTTGAAATGATTTAGGGAGTTTTGTGAGACTTCTCTGGAATTTGGTGGGGTTTTTCTGGAATTGTGTGGGATTCTGAGGAGACTTGAAGAATTTTGAGGAATTTGTTTTAGATTTTGTGGGAATTTGTGGAGAATCTGTGGGATTTTACTGGAATTTGGTG
This sequence comes from Cyanistes caeruleus, assembly GCF_971803275.1. Lineage (NCBI taxonomy): Eukaryota > Metazoa > Chordata > Aves > Passeriformes > Paridae > Cyanistes > Cyanistes caeruleus. The sequence continues at coordinate 64,754,478 of NC_141704.1, forward strand.
GGCCTTTTCAAGGACTTTGTGTGGTTTTGAGGAGACTTGAAGAATTTTGAGGAATTTTTCTTAGATTTTGTGGAAACTTGTGGAGGTTTTGGGTGATTTTTGTGTGATTTTGTGGGATATTGAGGCCATTTCGGGATCTTGAGGGATTTTTCGTGTATTTTGTGGGATTTTGTGGAGATTTGGTGGGACATTTTTCTAGAATTTAGTCGTGTTTTGAGAAGATTTAGGGAATTTTGTGGTGTTTTTTCTTGAATTTTGTGTGAAACTGTGCTGATTTTATTGGGCGTTTCTGGAATTTGGTCAAGTTTTCAGAAGATTTAGGGAATTTTGTGAGATTTTTCCTGGAATTTTGTTGGATATTAGGGAGATTTTGTGGGATGCTTGTGGAACTTTGAGGGACTTTTCTGGAATTTGGTGAGATTCTGTAGAGAACTGACGAATTATCAGGGATTTTTCACGTATTCTGTGGGAATTTCTGGAGATTTGGTGGGATTTTTCTGGAATTTTGGTTATGTTTTGAGAAGATTTAGGGAATTTTGTGTGATTTTTCTGGGATTTTGTTGGATATTGAGGACATTTTGTGGGATGTTTCTGGAATTTGGTGGGGCTTTTCAAGAATTTTGTGGTATTTTGAAAAGATTTTGGGAATTTTGTGGTGTTTTTTCTTGAATTTTGTGGGAAACTGTGCTGATTTTATGGGGCGTTTCTGGAATTTGGTCGAGTTTTCAGAAGATTTAGGGATTTTTGTGGGATTTCTGTGGGATGTTCTGGGAATTGGTGGAGATTTTGTGGGACATTCCTGTGAATTGGTAGGGTTTTGAAATGATTTAGGGAGTTTTGTGAGACTTCTCTGGAATTTTGTGGGGTTTTTCTGGAATTGTGTGGAATTCTGAGGAGACTTGAAGAATTTTGAGGAATTTTTCTTAGATTTTGTGGAAACTTGTGGAGGTTTTGGGTGATTTTTGTGGGATTTTGTGGGATATTGAGGCGATTTAGGGATCTTGAGGGATTTTTCATGTATTTTGAGGGAATTTGTGGAGTTTTGGTGGGATATTTTTCTAGAATTTGGTCGTGTTTTGAGAAGATTTAGGGAATTTTGTGGGATTTTTTCTGGAATTTTGTTGGATACTGGGGAGATTTTGTGGGTGGTTTGTGGAACTTTGAGGGACTTTTCTGGAATTTGGTGAGATTCTGCAGAGAACTGACGAATTATCAGGGATTTTTCATGTATTCTGTGGGAATTTGTGGAGATTCGGTGGGATTTTTCTGGAATTTTGGTTGTGTTTTGAGAAAATTTAGGGAATTTTGTGGGATTTTTCTGGGATTTTGTTGGGTATTGAGGACATTTTGTGGGATGTTTCTGGAATTTGGTGGGGCTTTTCAAGAATTTTGTTGTATTTTGAAAAGATTTAGGGAATTTTGTGGGTTTTTTTTTCTTGAATTTTGTGGGAAACTGTGCTGATTTTATGGGGCGTTTCTGGAATTTGGTCGAGTTTTCAGAAGTGTTAGGGATTTTTGTGAGATTTTTGTGGGATGTTTGTGGAACTTTGAGGGACTTTTCTGTAATTTGGTGAGATTCTGTAGAGAACTGACGAATTATCAGGGATTTTTCATGTATTCTGTGGGAATTTCTGGAGATTTGGTGGGATTTTTCTGGAATTTGGTAGAGTTTTGATAAGATTTAGGGAATTTTGTGTTGTTTTTTCTTGAATTTTGTGGGAAACTGTGCTGATTTTATGGGGCGTTTCTGGAATTTGGTCAAGTTTTCAGAAGATTTAGGGAATTGTGTGAGATTTTTCCTGGAATTTTGTTGGATATTAGGGAGATTTTGTGGGAGGCTTGTGGAACTTTGGGGGACTTTTCTGGTATTTGGTGAGATTCTGTAGAGAACTGACGAATTATCAGGCATTTTTCATGTATTCTGTGGGAATTTGTGGAGATTTGGTGGGATTTTTGTGGATTTTGGCCGTGTTTTGAGAAGATTTAGGGAATTTTGTGTGATTTTTCTGGGATTTTTTTGGATATTGAGGACATTTTGTGGGATGTTTCTGGAATTTGGTGGGGCTTTTCAAGAATTTTGTGGTATTTTGAAAAGGTTTAGGGAATTTTGTGGTGTTTTTTCTTGAATTTTGTGGGAAACTGTGCTGATTTTATGGGGCGTTTCTGGAATTTGGTCGAGTTTTCAGAAGATTTAGGGATTTTTGTGAGATTTTTGTGGGATGTTCTGGGAATTGGTAGAGATTTTGTGGGACATTCCTGTGAATTGGTAGGGTTTTGAAATGATTTAGGGAGTTTTGTGAGACTTCTCTGGAATTTGGTGGGGTTTTTCTGGAATTGTGTGGGATTCTGAGGAGACTTGAAGAATTTTGAGGAATTTGTTTTAGATTTTGTGGGAATTTGTGGAGAATCTGTGGGATTTTACTGGAATTTGGTGGGCCTTTTCAAGGACTTTGTGTGGTTTTGAGGAGACTTGAAGAATTTTGAGGAATTTTTCTTAGATTTTGTGGAAACTTGTGGAGGTTTTGGGTGATTTTTGTGTGATTTTGTGGGATATTGAGGCCATTTCGGGATCTTGAGGGATTTTTCGTGTATTTTGTGGGATTTTGTGGAGATTTGGTGGGACATTTTTCTAGAATTTAGTCGTGTTTTGAGAAGATTTAGGGAATTTTGTGGTGTTTTTTCTTGAATTTTGTGGGAAACTGTGCTGATTTTATTGGGCGTTTCTGGAATTTGGTCAAGTTTTCAGAAGATTTAGGGAATTTTGTGAGATTTTTCCTGGAATTTTGTTGGATATTAGGGAGATTTTGTGGGATGCTTGTGGAACTTTGAGGGACTTTTCTGGAATTTGGTGAGATTCTGTAGAGAACTGACGAATTATCAGGGATTTTTCACGTATTCTGTGGGAATTTCTGGAGATTTGGTGGGATTTTTCTGGAATTTTGGTTATGTTTTGAGAAGATTTAGGGAATTTTGTGTGATTTTTCTGGGATTTTGTTGGATATTGAGGACATTTTGTGGGATGTTTCTGGAATTTGGTGGGGCTTTTCAAGAATTTTGTGGTATTTTGAAAAGATTTTGGGAATTTTGTGGTGTTTTTTCTTGAATTTTGTGGGAAACTGTGCTGATTTTATGGGGCGTTTCTGGAATTTGGTCGAGTTTTCAGAAGATTTAGGGATTTTTGTGGGATTTCTGTGGGATGTTCTGGGAATTGGTGGAGATTTTGTGGGACATTCCTGTGAATTGGTAGGGTTTTGAAATGATTTAGGGAGTTTTGTGGGACTTCTCTGGAATTTTGTGGGGTTTTTCTGGAATTGTGTGGGATTCTGAGGAGACTTGAAGAATTTTGAGGAATTTTTCTTAGATTTTGTGGAAACTTGTGGAGGTTTTGGGTGATTTTTGTGGGATTTTGTGGGATATTGAGGCCATTTCGGGATCTTGAGGGATTTTTCATGTATTTTGTGGGAATTTGTGGAGTTTTGGTGGGATATTTTTCTAGAATTTGGTCGTGTTTTGAGAAGATTTAGGGAATTTTGTGGGATTTTTTCTGGAATTTTGTTGGATACTGGGGAGTTTTTGTGGGTGGTTTGTGGAACTTTGAGGGACTTTTCTGGAATTTGGTGAGATTCTGTAGAGAACTGACAAATTATCAGGGATTTTTCATGTATTCTGTGGGAATTTGTGGAGATTCGGTAGGATTTTTGAGGATTTTGGCCGTGTTTTGAGAAGATTTAGGGAATTTTTTGTGATTTTTCTGGAATTTTGTTGGATATTGAGGACATTTTGTGGGATGTTTGTGGAACTTTGAGGGACTTTTCTGGAATTTGGTGAGATTCTGTAGAGAACTGACGAATTATCAGGGATTTTTCATGTATTCTGTGGGAATTTGTGGAGATTCGGTGGGATTTTTCTGGAATTTTGGTTGTGTTTTGAGAAAATTTAGGGAATTTTGTGGGATTTTTCTGGGATTTTGTTGGGTATTGAGGACATTTTGTGGGATGTTTCTGGAATTTGGTGGCGCTTTTCAAGAATTTTGTGGTATTTTGAAAAGATTTTGGGAATTTTGTGGTGTTTTTTCTTGAATTTTGTGGGAAACTGTGCTGATTTTATGGGGCGTTTCTGGAATTTGGTCGAGTTTTCAGAAGTGTTAGGGATTTTTGTGAGATTTTTGTGGGATGTTTGTGGAACTTTGAGGGACTTTTCTGTAATTTGGTGAGATTCTGTAGAGAACTGACGAATTATCAGGGATTTTTCATGTATTCTGTGGGAATTTCTGGAGATTTGGTGGGATTTTTCTGGAATTTGGTAGAGTTTTGATAAGATTTAGGGAATTTTGTGTTGTTTTTTCTTGAATTTTGTGGGAAACTGTGCTGATTTTATGGGGCGTTTCTGGAATTTGGTCAAGTTTTCAGAAGATTTAGGGAATTGTGTGAGATTTTTCCTGGAATTTTGTTGGATATTAGGGAGATTTTGTGGGAGGCTTGTGGAACTTTGGGGGACTTTTCTGGTATTTGGTGAGATTCTGTATAGAACTGACGAATTATCAGGGATTTTTCATGTATTCTGTGGGAATTTGTGGAGATTTGGTGGGATTTTTGTGGATTTTGGCCGTGTTTTGAGAAGATTTAGGGAATTTTGTGTAATTTTTCTGGGATTTTTTTGGATATTGAGGACATTTTGTGGGATGTTTCTGGAATTTGGTGGGGCTTTTCAAGAATTTTGTGGTATTTTGAAAAGGTTTAGGGAATTTTGTGGTGTTTGTTCTTGAATTTTGTGGGAAACTGTGCTGATTTTATGGGGCATTTCTGGAATTTGGTCGAGTTTTCAGAAGATTTAGGGATTTTTGTGGGATTTTTGTGGGATGTTCTGGGAATTGGTGGAGATTTTGTGGGACATTCCTGTGAATTGGTAGGGTTTTGAAATGATTTAGGGAGTTTTGTGGGACTTCTCTGGAATTTTGTGTGTTTTTTCTGGAATTGTGTGGGATTCTGAGGAGACTTGAAGAATTTTGAGGAATTTTTCTTAGATTTTGTGGAAACTTGTGGAGGTTTTGTGGGATTTTTGTGCGATTTTGTGGGATATTGAGGCGATTTAGGGATCTTGAGGGATTTATCATGTATTTTGTGGGAATTTGTGGAGATTTGGTGGGATATTTTGCTAGAATTTGGTCGTGTTTTGAGAAGATTTAGGGAATTTTGTGGGATTTTTCCTGGAATTTTGTTGGATACTGGGGAGATTTTGTGGGATGTTTGTGGAACTTTGAGGGACTTTTCTGGAATTTGGTGAGATTCTGCAGAGAACTGACGAATTATCAGGGATTTTTCATGTATTCTGTGGGAATTTGTGGAGATTCGGTGGGATTTTTCTGGAATTTTGGTTGTGTTTTGAGAAAATTTAGGGAATTTTGTGGGATTTTTTCTTGAATTTTGTGGGAAACTGTGCTGATTTTATGGGGCGTTTCTGGAATTTGGTCAAGTTTTCAGAAGATTTAGGGAATTGTGTGAGATTTTTCCTGGAATTTTGTTGGATATTAGGGAGATTTTGTGGGAGGCTTGTGGAACTTTGGGGGACTTTTCTGGTATTTGGTGAGATTCTGTAGAGAACTGACGAATTATCAGGGATTTTTCATGTATTCTGTGGGAATTTGTGGAGATTTGGTGGGATTTTTGTGGATTTTGGCCGTGTTTTGAGAAGATTTAGGGAATTTTGTGTAATTTTTCTGGGATTTTTTTGGATATTGAGGACATTTTGTGGGATGTTTCTGGAATTTGGTGGGGCTTTTCAAGAATTTTGTGGTATTTTGAAAAGGTTTAGGGAATTTTGTGGTGTTTTTTCTTGAATTTTGTGGGAAACTGTGCTGATTTTATGGGGCGTTTCTGGAATTTGGTCGAGTTTTCAGAAGATTTAGGGATTTTTGTGAGATTTTTGTGGGATGTTCTGGGAATTGGTAGAGATTTTGTGGGACATTCCTGTGAATTGGTAGGGTTTTGAAATGATTTAGGGAGTTTTGTGAGACTTCTCTGGAATTTGGTGGGGTTTTTCTGGAATTGTGTGGGATTCTGAGGAGACTTGAAGAATTTTGAGGAATTTGTTTTAGATTTTGTGGGAATTTGTGGAGAATCTGTGGGATTTTACTGGAATTTGGTGGGCCTTTTCAAGGACTTTGTGTGGTTTTGAGGAGACTTGAAGAATTTTGAGGAATTTTTCTTAGATTTTGTGGAAACTTGTGGAGGTTTTGGGTGATTTTTGTGTGATTTTGTGGGATATTGAGGCCATTTCGGGATCTTGAGGGATTTTTCGTGTATTTTGTGGGATTTTGTGGAGATTTGGTGGGACATTTTTCTAGAATTTAGTCGTGTTTTGAGAAGATTTAGGGAATTTTGTGGTGTTTTTTCTTGAATTTTGTGTGAAACTGTGCTGATTTTATTGGGCGTTTCTGGAATTTGGTCAAGTTTTCAGAAGATTTAGGGAATTTTGTGAGATTTTTGTGGGATGTTCTGGGAATTGGTAGAGATTTTGTGGGACATTCCTGTGAATTGGTAGGGTTTTGAAATGATTTAGGGAGTTTTGTGAGACTTCTCTGGAATTTGGTGGGGTTTTTCTGGAATTGTGTAAGATTCTGAGGAGACTTGAAGAATTTTGAGGAATTTTTCTTAGATTTTGTGGAAACTTGTGGAGGTTTTGGGTGATTTTTGTGGGATTTTGTGGGATATTGAGGAGATTTAGGGATCTTGAGGGATTTTTCATGTATTTTGTGGGAATTTGTGGAGTTTTGGTGGGATATTTTTCTAGAATTTGGTCGTGTTTTGAGAAGATTTAGGGAATTTTGTGGGATTTTTTCTGGAATTTTGTTGGATACTGGGGAGATTTTGTGGGTGGTTTGTGGAACTTTGAGGGACTTTTCTGGAATTTGGTGAGATTCTGTAGAGAACTGACAAATTATCAGGGATTTTTCATGTATTCTGTGGGAATTTGTGGGGATTCGGTAGGATTTTTGAGGATTTTGGCCGTGTTTTCAGAAGATTTAGGGAATTTTTTGTGATTTTTCTGGAATTTTGTTGGATATTGAGGACATTTTGTGGGATGTTTGTGGAACTTTGAGGGACATTTCAGGAATTTGGTGAGATTCTGTAGAGAACTGACGAATTATCAGGGATTTTTCATGTATTCTCTGGGAATTTGTGGAGATTTGGTGGGATATTTTTCTAGAATTTGGTCGTGTTTTGAGAAGATTTAGAGAATTTTGTGGGATTTTTCTTGAATTTTGTTGGATATTGAGGAGATTTTGTGGGATGTTTGTGGAACTTTGAGGGACTTTTCTGGAATTTGGTGAGATTCTGTAGAGAACTGACGAATTATCAGGGATTTTTCATGTATTCTGTGGGAATTTCTGGAGATTCGGTGGGATTTTTCTGGAATTTTGGTTGTGTTTTGAGGAAATTTAGGGAATTTTGTGTGATTTTTCTGGGATTTTGTTGGGTATTGAGGAAATTTTGTGGGATGTTTCTGGAATTTGGTGGCCCTTTTCAAGAATTTTGTGGTATTTTGAAAAGATTTTGGGAATTTTGTGGTGTTTTTTCTTGAATTTTGTGGGAAACTGTGCTGATTTTATGGGGCGTTTCTGGAATTTGGTCGAGTTTTCAGAAGATTTAGGGATTTTTTTGAGATTTCTGTGGAATGTTCTGGGAATTGGTGGAGATTTTGTGGGACATTCCTGTGAATTGTTAGGGTTTTGAAATGATTTAGGGAGTTTTGTGGGACTTCTCTGGAATTTTGTGTGTTTTTTCTGGAATTTTGTGGGATTCTGAGGAGACTTGAAGAATTTTGAGGAATTTGATTTAGATTTTTATGGGAATTTGTGGAGAGTCTGTGGGATTTTTTTGGAATTTGGTGGGCCTTTTCACGAACTTTGTGTGGTTTTGAGGAGACTTGAAGAATTTTGAGGAATTTTTCTTAGATTTTGTGGAAACTTGTGGAGGTTTTGTGGGATTTTTGTGTGATTTTGTGGTATATTGCGGCGATTTAGGGATCTTGATGGATTTCTCATATATTTTGTGGGAATTTGTGGAGATTTGGTGGGATATTTTTCTAGAATTTGGTCGTGTTTTGAGAAGATTTAGGGAATTTTGTGGTGTTTTTTCTTGAATTTTGTGGGAAACTGTGCTGATTTTATGGGGCGTTTCAGAAATTTGGTCGAGTTTTCAGAAGATTTAGGGATTTTTGTGGGATTTCTGTGGGATGTTCTGGGAATTGGAGATTTTGTGGGACATTCCTGTGAATTGGTAGGGTTTTGAAATGATTTAGGGAGTTTTGTGGGACTTCTCTGGAATTTTGTGTGTTTTTTCTGGAATTGTGTGGGATTCTGAGGAGACTTGAAGAATTTTGAGGAATTTTTCTTAGATTTTGTGGAAACTTGTGGAGGTTTTGTGGGATTTTTGTGTGATTTTGTGGGATATTGAGGCGATTTAGGGATCTTGAGGGATTTTTCATGTATTTTGTGGGAATTTGTGGAGATTTGGTGGGATATTTTTCTAGAATTTGGTCGTGTTTTGAGAAGATTTAAGAAATTTTGTGGGATTTTTCCTGGAATTTTGTTGGATATTAGGGAGATTTTGTGGGATGTTTGTGGAACTTTGAGGGACTTTTCTGGAATTTGGTGAGATTCTGCAGAGAACTGATGAATTATCAGGGATTTTTCATGTATTCTGTGGGAATTTGTGGAGATTCGGTGGGATTTTTCTGGAATTTTGGTTGTGTTTTGAGAAAATTTAGGGAATTTTGTGGGATTTTTCTGGGATTTTGTTGGGTATTGAGGACATTTTGTGGGATGTTTCTGGAATTTGGTGGGGTTTTTCAAGAATTTTGTGGTATTTTGAAAAGATTTAGGGAATTTTGTGGTTTTTTTTTTCTTGAATTTTGTGGGAAACTGTGCTGATTTTATGGGGCGTTTCTGGAATTTGGTCGAGTTTTCAGAAGTGTTAGGGATTTTTGTGAGATTTTTGTGGGATGTTTGTGGAACTTTGAGGGACTTTTCTGTAATTTGGTGAGATTCTGTAGAGAACTGACGAATTATCAGGGATTTTTCATGTATTCTGTGGGAATTTCTGGAGATTTGGTGGGATTTTTCTGGAATTTGGTAGAGTTTTGATAAGATTTAGGGAATTTTGTGTTGTTTTTTCTTGAATTTTGTGGGAAACTGTGCTGATTTTATGGGGCGTTTCTGGAATTTGGTCAAGTTTTCAGAAGATTTAGGGAATTGTGTGAGATTTTTCCTGGAATTTTGTTGGATATTAGGGAGATTTTGTGGGAGGCTTGTGGAACTTTGGGGGACTTTTCTGGTATTTGGTGAGATTCTGTAGAGAACTGACGAATTATCAGGGATTTTTCATGTATTCTGTGGGAATTTGTGGAGATTTGGTGGGATTTTTGTGGATTTTGGCCGTGTTTTGAGAAGATTTAGGGAATTTTGTGTAATTTTTCTGGGATTTTTTTGGATATTGAGGACATTTTGTGGGATGTTTCTGGAATTTGGTGGGGCTTTTCAAGAATTTTGTGGTATTTTGAAAAGGTTTAGGGAATTTTGTGGTGTTTTTTCTTGAATTTTGTGGGAAACTGTGCTGATTTTATGGGGCGTTTCTGGAATTTGGTCGAGTTTTCAGAAGATTTAGGGATTTTTGTGAGATTTTTGTGGGATGTTCTGGGAATTGGTAGAGATTTTGTGGGACATTCCTGTGAATTGGTAGGGTTTTGAAATGATTTAGGGAGTTTTGTGAGACTTCTCTGGAATTTGGTGGGGTTTTTCTGGAATTGTGTGGGATTCTGAGGAGACTTGAAGAATTTTGAGGAATTTGTTTTAGATTTTGTGGGAATTTGTGGAGAATCTGTGGGATTTTACTGGAATTTGGTGGGCCTTTTCAAGGACTTTGTGTGGTTTTGAGGAGACTTGAAGAATTTTGAGGAATTTTTCTTAGATTTTGTGGAAACTTGTGGAGGTTTTGGGTGATTTTTGTGTGATTTTGTGGGATATTGAGGCCATTTCGGGATCTTGAGGGATTTTTCGTGTATTTTGTGGGATTTTGTGGAGATTTGGTGGGACATTTTTCTAGAATTTAGTCGTGTTTTGAGAAGATTTAGGGAATTTTGTGGTGTTTTTTCTTGAATTTTGTGTGAAACTGTGCTGATTTTATTGGGCGTTTCTGGAATTTGGTCAAGTTTTCAGAAGATTTAGGGAATTTTGTGAGATTTTTCCTGGAATTTTGTTGGATATTAGGGAGATTTTGTGGGATGCTTGTGGAACTTTGAGGGACTTTTCTGGAATTTGGTGAGATTCTGTAGAGAACTGACGAATTATCAGGGATTTTTCACGTATTCTGTGGGAATTTCTGGAGATTTGGTGGGATTTTTCTGGAATTTTGGTTATGTTTTGAGAAGATTTAGGGAATTTTGTGTGATTTTTCTGGGATTTTGTTGGATATTGAGGACATTTTGTGGGATGTTTCTGGAATTTGGTGGGGCTTTTCAAGAATTTTGTGGTATTTTGAAAAGATTTAGGGAATTTTGTGGTGTTTTTTCTTGAATTTTGTGGGAAACTGTGCTGATTTTATGGGGCGTTTCTGGAATTTGGTCGAGTTTTCAGAAGATTTAGGGATTTTTGTGGGATTTCTGTGGGATGTTCTGGGAATTGGTGGAGATTTTGTGGGACATTCCTGTGAATTGGTAGGGTTTTGAAATGATTTAGGGAGTTTTGTGAGACTTCTCTGGAATTTTGTGGGGTTTTTCTGGAATTGTGTGGGATTCTGAGGAGACTTGAAGAATTTTGAGGAATTTTTCTTAGATTTTGTGGAAACTTGTGGAGGTTTTGGGTGATTTTTGTGGGATTTTGTGGGATATTGAGGCGATTTAGGGATCTTGAGGGATTTTTCATGTATTTTGAGGGAATTTGTGGAGTTTTGGTGGGATATTTTTCTAGAATTTGGTCGTGTTTTGAGAAGATTTAGGGAATTTTGTGGGATTTTTTCTGGAATTTTGTTGGATACTGGGGAGATTTTGTGGGTGGTTTGTGGAACTTTGAGGGACTTTTCTGGAATTTGGTGAGATTCTGCAGAGAACTGACGAATTATCAGGGATTTTTCATGTATTCTGTGGGAATTTGTGGAGATTCGGTGGGATTTTTCTGGAATTTTGGTTGTGTTTTGAGAAAATTTAGGGAATTTTGTGGGATTTTTCTGGGATTTTGTTGGGTATTGAGGACATTTTGTGGGATGTTTCTGGAATTTGGTGGGGCTTTTCAAGAATTTTGTTGTATTTTGAAAAGATTTAGGGAATTTTGTGGGTTTTTTTTTCTTGAATTTTGTGGGAAACTGTGCTGATTTTATGGGGCGTTTCTGGAATTTGGTCGAGTTTTCAGAAGTGTTAGGGATTTTTGTGAGATTTTTGTGGGATGTTTGTGGAACTTTGAGGGACTTTTCTGTAATTTGGTGAGATTCTGTAGAGAACTGACGAATTATCAGGGATTTTTCATGTATTCTGTGGGAATTTCTGGAGATTTGGTGGGATTTTTCTGGAATTTGGTAGAGTTTTGATAAGATTTAGGGAATTTTGTGTTGTTTTTTCTTGAATTTTGTGGGAAACTGTGCTGATTTTATGGGGCGTTTCTGGAATTTGGTCAAGTTTTCAGAAGATTTAGGGAATTGTGTGAGATTTTTCCTGGAATTTTGTTGGATATTAGGGAGATTTTGTGGGAGGCTTGTGGAACTTTGGGGGACTTTTCTGGTATTTGGTGAGATTCTGTAGAGAACTGACGAATTATCAGGGATTTTTCATGTATTCTGTGGGAATTTGTGGAGATTTGGTGGGATTTTTGTGGATTTTGGCCGTGTTTTGAGAAGATTTAGGGAATTTTGTGTAATTTTTCTGGGATTTTTTTGGATATTGAGGACATTTTGTGGGATGTTTCTGGAATTTGGTGGGGCTTTTCAAGAATTTTGTGGTATTTTGAAAAGGTTTAGGGAATTTTGTGGTGTTTTTTCTTGAATTTTGTGGGAAACTGTGCTGATTTTATGGGGCGTTTCTGGAATTTGGTCGAGTTTTCAGAAGATTTAGGGATTTTTGTGAGATTTTTGTGGGATGTTCTGGGAATTGGTAGAGATTTTGTGGGACATTCCTGTGAATTGGTAGGGTTTTGAAATGATTTAGGGAGTTTTGTGAGACTTCTCTGGAATTTGGTGGGGTTTTTCTGGAATTGTGTGGGATTCTGAGGAGACTTGAAGAATTTTGAGGAATTTGTTTTAGATTTTGTGGGAATTTGTGGAGAATCTGTGGGATTTTACTGGAATTTGGTGGGCCTTTTCAAGGACTTTGTGTGCTTTTGAGGAGACTTGAAGAATTTTGAGGAATTTTTCTTAGATTTTGTGGAAACTTGTGGAGGTTTTGGGTGATTTTTGTGTGATTTTGTGGGATATTGAGGCCATTTCGGGATCTTGAGGGATTTTTCGTGTATTTTGTGGGATTTTGTGGAGATTTGGTGGGACATTTTTCTAGAATTTAGTCGTGTTTTGAGAAGATTTAGGGAATTTTGTGGTGTTTTTTCTTGAATTTTGTGGGAAACTGTGCTGATTTTATTGGGCGTTTCTGGAATTTGGTCAAGTTTTCAGAAGATTTAGGGAATTTTGTGAGATTTTTGTGGGATGTTCTGGGAATTGGTAGAGATTTTGTGGGACATTCCTGTGAATTGGTAGGGTTTTGAAATGATTTAGGGAGTTTTGTGAGACTTCTCTGGAATTTGGTGGGGTTTTTCTGGAATTGTGTAAGATTCTGAGGAGACTTGAAGAATTTTGAGGAATTTTTCTTAGATTTTGTGGAAACTTGTGGAGGTTTTGGGTGATTTTTGTGGGATTTTGTGGGATATTGAGGAGATTTAGGGATCTTGAGGGATTTTTCATGTATTTTGTGGGAATTTGTGGAGTTTTGGTGGGATATTTTTCTAGAATTTGGTCGTGTTTTGAGAAGATTTAGGGAATTTTGTGGGATTTTTTCTGGAATTTTGTTGGATACTGGGGAGATTTTGTGGGTGGTTTGTGGAACTTTGAGGGACTTTTCTGGAATTTGGTGAGATTCTGTAGAGAACTGACAAATTATCAGGGATTTTTCATGTATTCTGTGGGAATTTGTGGGGATTCGGTAGGATTTTTGAGGATTTTGGCCGTGTTTTCAGAAGATTTAGGGAATTTTTTGTGATTTTTCTGGAATTTTGTTGGATATTGAGGACATTTTGTGGGATGTTTGTGGAACTTTGAGGGACATTTCAGGAATTTGGTGAGATTCTGTAGAGAACTGACGAATTATCAGGGATTTTTCATGTATTCTCTGGGAATTTGTGGAGATTTGGTGGGATATTTTTCTAGAATTTGGTCGTGTTTTGAGAAGATTTAGAGAATTTTGTGGGATTTTTCTTGAATTTTGTTGGATATTGAGGAGATTTTGTGGGATGTTTGTGGAACTTTGAGGGACTTTTCTGGAATTTGGTGAGATTCTGTAGAGAACTGACGAATTATCAGGGATTTTTCATGTATTCTGTGGGAATTTCTGGAGATTCGGTGGGATTTTTCTGGAATTTTGGTTGTGTTTTGAGGAAATTTAGGGAATTTTGTGTGATTTTTCTGGGATTTTGTTGGGTATTGAGGACATCTTGTGGGATGTTTCTGGAATTTGGTGGCCCTTTTCAAGAATTTTGTGGTATTTTGAAAAGATTTTGGGAATTTTGTGGTGTTTTTTCTTGAATTTTGTGGGAAACTGTGCTGATTTTATGGGGCGTTTCTGGAATTTGGTCGAGTTTTCAGAAGATTTAGGGATTTTTTTGAGATTTCTGTGGAATGTTCTGGGAATTGGTGGAGATTTTGTGGGACATTCCTGTGAATTGTTAGGGTTTTGAAATGATTTAGGGAGTTTTGTGGGACTTCTCTGGAATTTTGTGTGTTTTTTCTGGAATTTTGTGGGATTCTGAGGAGACTTGAAGAATTTTGAGGAATTTGATTTAGATTTTTATGGGAATTTGTGGAGAGTCTGTGGGATTTTTTTGGAATTTGGTGGGCCTTTTCACGAACTTTGTGTGGTTTTGAGGAGACTTGAAGAATTTTGAGGAATTTTTCTTAGATTTTGTGGAAACTTGTGGAGGTTTTGTGGGATTTTTGTGTGATTTTGTGGTATATTGCGGCGATTTAGGGATCTTGATGGATTTCTCATATATTTTGTGGGAATTTGTGGAGATTTGGTGGGATATTTTTCTAGAATTTGGTCGTGTTTTGAGAAGATTTAGGGAATTTTGTGGTGTTTTTTCTTGAATTTTGTGGGAAACTGTGCTGATTTTATGGGGCGTTTCAGAAATTTGGTCGAGTTTTCAGAAGATTTAGGGATTTTTGTGGGATTTCTGTGGGATGTTCTGGGAATTGGAGATTTTGTGGGACATTCCTGTGAATTGGTAGGGTTTTGAAATGATTTAGGGAGTTTTGTGGGACTTCTCTGGAATTTTGTGTGTTTTTTCTGGAATTGTGTGGGATTCTGAGGAGACTTGAAGAATTTTGAGGAATTTTTCTTAGATTTTGTGGAAACTTGTGGAGGTTTTGTGGGATTTTTGTGTGATTTTGTGGGATATTGAGGCGATTTAGGGATCTTGAGGGATTTTTCATGTATTTTGTGGGAATTTGTGGAGATTTGGTGGGATATTTTTCTAGAATTTGGTCGTGTTTTGAGAAGATTTAGGAAATTTTGTGGGATTTTTCCTGGAATTTTGTTGGATATTAGGGAGATTTTGTGGGATGTTTGTGGAACTTTGAGGGACTTTTCTGGAATTTGGTGAGATTCTGCAGAGAACTGATGAATTATCAGGGATTTTTCATGTATTCTGTGGGAATTTGTGGAGATTCGGTGGGATTTTTCTGGAATTTTGGTTGTGTTTTGAGAAAATTTAGGGAATTTTGTGGGATTTTTCTGGGATTTTGTTGGGTATTGAGGACATTTTGTGGGATGTTTCTGGAATTTGGTGGGGTTTTTCAAGAATTTTGTGGTATTTTGAAAAGATTTAGGGAATTTTGTGGTTTTTTTTTTCTTGAATTTTGTGGGAAACTGTGCTGATTTTATGGGGCGTTTCTGGAATTTGGTCGAGTTTTCAGAAGTGTTAGGGATTTTTGTGAGATTTTTGTGGGATGTTTGTGGAACTTTGAGGGACTTTTCTGTAATTTGGTGAGATTCTGTAGAGAACTGACGAATTATCAGGGATTTTTCATGTATTCTGTGGGAATTTCTGGAGATTTGGTGGGATTTTTCTGGAATTTGGTAGAGTTTTGATAAGATTTAGGGAATTTTGTGTTGTTTTTTCTTGAATTTTGTGGGAAACTGTGCTGATTTTATGGGGCGTTTCTGGAATTTGGTCAAGTTTTCAGAAGATTTAGGGAATTGTGTGAGATTTTTCCTGGAATTTTGTTGGATATTAGGGAGATTTTGTGGGAGGCTTGTGGAACTTTGGGGGACTTTTCTGGTATTTGGTGAGATTCTGTAGAGAACTGACGAATTATCAGGGATTTTTCATGTATTCTGTGGGAATTTGTGGAGATTTGGTGGGATTTTTGTGGATTTTGGCCGTGTTTTGAGAAGATTTAGGGAATTTTGTGTAATTTTTCTGGGATTTTTTTGGATATTGAGGACATTTTGTGGGATGTTTGTGGAACTTTGAGGGACATTTCAGGAATTTGGTGAGATTCTGTAGAGAACTGACGAATTATCAGGGATTTTTCATGTATTCTCTGGGAATTTGTGGAGATTTGGTGGGATATTTTTCTAGAATTTGGTCGTGTTTTGAGAAGATTTAGAGAATTTTGTGGGATTTTTCTTGAATTTTGTTGGATATTGAGGAGATTTTGTGGGATGTTTGTGGAGGAACTTTGAGGGACTTTTCTGGAATTTGGTGAGATTCTGTAGAGAACTGACGAATTATCAGGGATTTTTCATGTATTCTGTGGGAATTTCTGGAGATTCGGTGGGATTTTTCTGGAATTTTGGTTGTGTTTTGAGGAAATTTAGGGAATTTTGTGTGATTTTTCTGGGATTTTGTTGGGTATTGAGGACATCTTGTGGGATGTTTCTGGAATTTGGTGGCCCTTTTCAAGAATTTTGTGGTATTTTGAAAAGATTTTGGGAATTTTGTGGTGTTTTTTCTTGAATTTTGTGGGAAACTGTGCTGATTTTATGGGGCGTTTCTGGAATTTGGTCGAGTTTTCAGAAGATTTAGGGATTTTTTTGAGATTTCTGTGGAATGTTCTGGGAATTGGTGGAGATTTTGTGGGACATTCCTGTGAATTGTTAGGGTTTTGAAATGATTTAGGGAGTTTTGTGGGACTTCTCTGGAATTTTGTGTGTTTTTTCTGGAATTTTGTGGGATTCTGAGGAGACTTGAAGAATTTTGAGGAATTTGATTTAGATTTTTATGGGAATTTGTGGAGAGTCTGTGGGATTTTTTTGGAATTTGGTGGGCCTTTTCACGAACTTTGTGTGGTTTTGAGGAGACTTGAAGAATTTTGAGGAATTTTTCTTAGATTTTGTGGAAACTTGTGGAGGTTTTGTGGGATTTTTGTGTGATTTTGTGGTATATTGCGGCGATTTAGGGATCTTGATGGATTTCTCATATATTTTGTGGGAATTTGTGGAGATTTGGTGGGATATTTTTCTAGAATTTGGTCGTGTTTTGAGAAGATTTAGGGAATTTTGTGGTGTTTTTTCTTGAATTTTGTGGGAAACTGTGCTGATTTTATGGGGCGTTTCAGAAATTTGGTCGAGTTTTCAGAAGATTTAGGGATTTTTGTGGGATTTCTGTGGGATGTTCTGGGAATTGGAGATTTTGTGGGACATTCCTGTGAATTGGTAGGGTTTTGAAATGATTTAGGGAGTTTTGTGGGACTTCTCTGGAATTTTGTGTGTTTTTTCTGGAATTGTGTGGGATTCTGAGGAGACTTGAAGAATTTTGAGGAATTTTTCTTAGATTTTGTGGAAACTTGTGGAGGTTTTGTGGGATTTTTGTGTGATTTTGTGGGATATTGAGGCGATTTAGGGATCTTGAGGGATTTTTCATGTATTTTGTGGGAATTTGTGGAGATTTGGTGGGATATTTTTCTAGAATTTGGTCGTGTTTTGAGAAGATTTAGGAAATTTTGTGGGATTTTTCCTGGAATTTTGTTGGATATTAGGGAGATTTTGTGGGATGTTTGTGGAACTTTGAGGGACTTTTCTGGAATTTGGTGAGATTCTGCAGAGAACTGATGAATTATCAGGGATTTTTCATGTATTCTGTGGGAATTTGTGGAGATTCGGTGGGATTTTTCTGGAATTTTGGTTGTGTTTTGAGAAAATTTAGGGAATTTTGTGGGATTTTTCTGGGATTTTGTTGGGTATTGAGGACATTTTGTGGGATGTTTCTGGAATTTGGTGGGGTTTTTCAAGAATTTTGTGGTATTTTGAAAAGATTTAGGGAATTTTGTGGTTTTTTTTTTCTTGAATTTTGTGGGAAACTGTGCTGATTTTATGGGGCGTTTCTGGAATTTGGTCGAGTTTTCAGAAGTGTTAGGGATTTTTGTGAGATTTTTGTGGGATGTTTGTGGAACTTTGAGGGACTTTTCTGTAATTTGGTGAGATTCTGTAGAGAACTGACGAATTATCAGGGATTTTTCATGTATTCTGTGGGAATTTCTGGAGATTTGGTGGGATTTTTCTGGAATTTGGTAGAGTTTTGATAAGATTTAGGGAATTTTGTGTTGTTTTTTCTTGAATTTTGTGGGAAACTGTGCTGATTTTATGGGGCGTTTCTGGAATTTGGTCAAGTTTTCAGAAGATTTAGGGAATTGTGTGAGATTTTTCCTGGAATTTTGTTGGATATTAGGGAGATTTTGTGGGAGGCTTGTGGAACTTTGGGGGACTTTTCTGGTATTTGGTGAGATTCTGTAGAGAACTGACGAATTATCAGGGATTTTTCATGTATTCTGTGGGAATTTGTGGAGATTTGGTGGGATTTTTGTGGATTTTGGCCGTGTTTTGAGAAGATTTAGGGAATTTTGTGTAATTTTTCTGGGATTTTTTTGGATATTGAGGACATTTTGTGGGATGTTTCTGGAATTTGGTGGGGCTTTTCAAGAATTTTGTGGTATTTTGAAAAGGTTTAGGGAATTTTGTGGTGTTTTTTCTTGAATTTTGTGGGAAACTGTGCTGATTTTATGGGGCGTTTCTGGAATTTGGTCGAGTTTTCAGAAGATTTAGGGATTTTTGTGAGATTTTTGTGGGATGTTCTGGGAATTGGTAGAGATTTTGTGGGACATTCCTGTGAATTGGTAGGGTTTTGAAATGATTTAGGGAGTTTTGTGAGACTTCTCTGGAATTTGGTGGGGTTTTTCTGGAATTGTGTGGGATTCTGAGGAGACTTGAAGAATTTTGAGGAATTTGTTTTAGATTTTGTGGGAATTTGTGGAGAATCTGTGGGATTTTACTGGAATTTGGTGGGCCTTTTCAAGGACTTTGTGTGGTTTTGAGGAGACTTGAAGAATTTTGAGGAATTTTTCTTAGATTTTGTGGAAACTTGTGGAGGTTTTGGGTGATTTTTGTGTGATTTTGTGGGATATTGAGGCCATTTCGGGATCTTGAGGGATTTTTCGTGTATTTTGTGGGATTTTGTGGAGATTTGGTGGGACATTTTTCTAGAATTTAGTCGTGTTTTGAGAAGATTTAGGGAATTTTGTGGTGTTTTTTCTTGAATTTTGTGTGAAACTGTGCTGATTTTATTGGGCGTTTCTGGAATTTGGTCAAGTTTTCAGAAGATTTAGGGAATTTTGTGAGATTTTTCCTGGAATTTTGTTGGATATTAGGGAGATTTTGTGGGATGCTTGTGGAACTTTGAGGGACTTTTCTGGAATTTGGTGAGATTCTGTAGAGAACTGACGAATTATCAGGGATTTTTCACGTATTCTGTGGGAATTTGTGGAGATTTGGTGGGATTTTTCTGGAATTTTGGTTATGTTTTGAGAAGATTTAGGGAATTTTGTGTGATTTTTCTGGGATTTTGTTGGATATTGAGGACATTTTGTGGGATGTTTCTGGAATTTGGTGGGGCTTTTCAAGAATTTTGTGGTATTTTGAAAAGATTTTGGGAATTTTGTGGTGTTTTTTCTTGAATTTTGTGGGAAACTGTGCTGATTTTATGGGGCGTTTCTGGAATTTGGTCGAGTTTTCAGAAGATTTAGGGATTTTTGTGGGATTTCTGTGGGATGTTCTGGGAATTGGTGGAGATTTTGTGGGACATTCCTGTGAATTGGTAGGGTTTTGAAATGATTTAGGGAGTTTTGTGAGACTTCTCTGGAATTTTGTGGGGTTTTTCTGGAATTGTGTGGGATTCTGAGGAGACTTGAAGAATTTTGAGGAATTTTTCTTAGATTTTGTGGAAACTTGTGGAGGTTTTGGGTGATTTTTGTGGGATTTTGTGGGATATTGAGGCGATTTAGGGATCTTGAGGGATTTTTCATGTATTTTGAGGGAATTTGTGGAGTTTTGGTGGGATATTTTTCTAGAATTTGGTCGTGTTTTGAGAAGATTTAGGGAATTTTGTGGGATTTTTTCTGGAATTTTGTTGGATACTGGGGAGATTTTGTGGGTGGTTTGTGGAACTTTGAGGGACTTTTCTGGAATTTGGTGAGATTCTGCAGAGAACTGACGAATTATCAGGGATTTTTCATGTATTCTGTGGGAATTTGTGGAGATTCGGTGGGATTTTTCTGGAATTTTGGTTGTGTTTTGAGAAAATTTAGGGAATTTTGTGGGATTTTTCTGGGATTTTGTTGGGTATTGAGGACATTTTGTGGGATGTTTCTGGAATTTGGTGGGGCTTTTCAAGAATTTTGTTGTATTTTGAAAAGATTTAGGGAATTTTGTGGGTTTTTTTTTCTTGAATTTTGTGGGAAACTGTGCTGATTTTATGGGGCGTTTCTGGAATTTGGTCGAGTTTTCAGAAGTGTTAGGGATTTTTGTGAGATTTTTGTGGGATGTTTGTGGAACTTTGAGGGACTTTTCTGTAATTTGGTGAGATTCTGTAGAGAACTGACGAATTATCAGGGATTTTTCATGTATTCTGTGGGAATTTCTGGAGATTTGGTGGGATTTTTCTGGAATTTGGTAGAGTTTTGATAAGATTTAGGGAATTTTGTGTTGTTTTTTCTTGAATTTTGTGGGAAACTGTGCTGATTTTATGGGGCGTTTCTGGAATTTGGTCAAGTTTTCAGAAGATTTAGGGAATTGTGTGAGATTTTTCCTGGAATTTTGTTGGATATTAGGGAGATTTTGTGGGAGGCTTGTGGAACTTTGGGGGACTTTTCTGGTATTTGGTGAGATTCTGTAGAGAACTGACGAATTATCAGGGATTTTTCATGTATTCTGTGGGAATTTGTGGAGATTTGGTGGGATTTTTGTGGATTTTGGCCGTGTTTTGAGAAGATTTAGGGAATTTTGTGTAATTTTTCTGGGATTTTTTTGGATATTGAGGACATTTTGTGGGATGTTTCTGGAATTTGGTGGGGCTTTTCAAGAATTTTGTGGTATTTTGAAAAGGTTTAGGGAATTTTGTGGTGTTTTTTCTTGAATTTTGTGGGAAACTGTGCTGATTTTATGGGGCGTTTCTGGAATTTGGTCGAGTTTTCAGAAGATTTAGGGATTTTTGTGAGATTTTTGTGGGATGTTCTGGGAATTGGTAGAGATTTTGTGGGACATTCCTGTGAATTGGTAGGGTTTTGAAATGATTTAGGGAGTTTTGTGAGACTTCTCTGGAATTTGGTGGGGTTTTTCTGGAATTGTGTGGGATTCTGAGGAGACTTGAAGAATTTTGAGGAATTTGTTTTAGATTTTGTGGGAATTTGTGGAGAATCTGTGGGATTTTACTGGAATTTGGTGGGCCTTTTCAAGGACTTTGTGTGCTTTTGAGGAGACTTGAAGAATTTTGAGGAATTTTTCTTAGATTTTGTGGAAACTTGTGGAGGTTTTGGGTGATTTTTGTGTGATTTTGTGGGATATTGAGGCCATTTCGGGATCTTGAGGGATTTTTCGTGTATTTTGTGGGATTTTGTGGAGATTTGGTGGGACATTTTTCTAGAATTTAGTCGTGTTTTGAGAAGATTTAGGGAATTTTGTGGTGTTTTTTCTTGAATTTTGTGTGAAACTGTGCTGATTTTATTGGGCGTTTCTGGAATTTGGTCAAGTTTTCAGAAGATTTAGGGAATTTTGTGAGATTTTTGTGGGATGTTCTGGGAATTGGTAGAGATTTTGTGGGACATTCCTGTGAATTGGTAGGGTTTTGAAATGATTTAGGGAGTTTTGTGAGACTTCTCTGGAATTTGGTGGGGTTTTTCTGGAATTGTGTAAGATTCTGAGGAGACTTGAAGAATTTTGAGGAATTTTTCTTAGATTTTGTGGAAACTTGTGGAGGTTTTGGGTGATTTTTGTGGGATTTTGTGGGATATTGAGGAGATTTAGGGATCTTGAGGGATTTTTCATGTATTTTGTGGGAATTTGTGGAGTTTTGGTGGGATATTTTTCTAGAATTTGGTCGTGTTTTGAGAAGATTTAGGGAATTTTGTGGGATTTTTTCTGGAATTTTGTTGGATACTGGGGAGATTTTGTGGGTGGTTTGTGGAACTTTGAGGGACTTTTCTGGAATTTGGTGAGATTCTGTAGAGAACTGACAAATTATCAGGGATTTTTCATGTATTCTGTGGGAATTTGTGGGGATTCGGTAGGATTTTTGAGGATTTTGGCCGTGTTTTCAGAAGATTTAGGGAATTTTTTGTGATTTTTCTGGAATTTTGTTGGATATTGAGGACATTTTGTGGGATGTTTGTGGAACTTTGAGGGACATTTCAGGAATTTGGTGAGATTCTGTAGAGAACTGACGAATTATCAGGGATTTTTCATGTATTCTCTGGGAATTTGTGGAGATTTGGTGGGATATTTTTCTAGAATTTGGTCGTGTTTTGAGAAGATTTAGAGAATTTTGTGGGATTTTTCTTGAATTTTGTTGGATATTGAGGAGATTTTGTGGGATGTTTGTGGAACTTTGAGGGACTTTTCTGGAATTTGGTGAGATTCTGTAGAGAACTGACGAATTATCAGGGATTTTTCATGTATTCTGTGGGAATTTCTGGAGATTCGGTGGGATTTTTCTGGAATTTTGGTTGTGTTTTGAGGAAATTTAGGGAATTTTGTGTGATTTTTCTGGGATTTTGTTGGGTATTGAGGACATCTTGTGGGATGTTTCTGGAATTTGGTGGCCCTTTTCAAGAATTTTGTGGTATTTTGAAAAGATTTAGGGAATTTTGTGGTGTTTTTTCTTGAATTTTGTGGGAAACTGTGCTGATTTTATGGGGCGTTTCTGGAATTTGGTCGAGTTTTCAGAAGATTTAGGGATTTTTTTGAGATTTCTGTGGAATGTTCTGGGAATTGGTGGAGATTTTGTGGGACATTCCTGTGAATTGTTAGGGTTTTGAAATGATTTAGGGAGTTTTGTGGGACTTCTCTGGAATTTTGTGTGTTTTTTCTGGAATTTTGTGGGATTCTGAGGAGACTTGAAGAATTTTGAGGAATTTGATTTAGATTTTTATGGGAATTTGTGGAGAGTCTGTGGGATTTTTTTGGAATTTGGTGGGCCTTTTCACGAACTTTGTGTGGTTTTGAGGAGACTTGAAGAATTTTGAGGAATTTTTCTTAGATTTTGTGGAAACTTGTGGAGGTTTTGTGGGATTTTTGTGTGATTTTGTGGTATATTGCGGCGATTTAGGGATCTTGATGGATTTCTCATATATTTTGTGGGAATTTGTGGAGATTTGGTGGGATATTTTTCTAGAATTTGGTCGTGTTTTGAGAAGATTTAGGGAATTTTGTGGTGTTTTTTCTTGAATTTTGTGGGAAACTGTGCTGATTTTATGGGGCGTTTCAGAAATTTGGTCGAGTTTTCAGAAGATTTAGGGATTTTTGTGGGATTTCTGTGGGATGTTCTGGGAATTGGAGATTTTGTGGGACATTCCTGTGAATTGGTAGGGTTTTGAAATGATTTAGGGAGTTTTGTGGGACTTCTCTGGAATTTTGTGTGTTTTTTCTGGAATTGTGTGGGATTCTGAGGAGACTTGAAGAATTTTGAGGAATTTTTCTTAGATTTTGTGGAAACTTGTGGAGGTTTTGTGGGATTTTTGTGTGATTTTGTGGGATATTGAGGCGATTTAGGGATCTTGAGGGATTTTTCATGTATTTTGTGGGAATTTGTGGAGATTTGGTGGGATATTTTTCTAGAATTTGGTCGTGTTTTGAGAAGATTTAGGAAATTTTGTGGGATTTTTCCTGGAATTTTGTTGGATATTAGGGAGATTTTGTGGGATGTTTGTGGAACTTTGAGGGACTTTTCTGGAATTTGGTGAGATTCTGCAGAGAACTGATGAATTATCAGGGATTTTTCATGTATTCTGTGGGAATTTGTGGAGATTCGGTGGGATTTTTCTGGAATTTTGGTTGTGTTTTGAGAAAATTTAGGGAATTTTGTGGGATTTTTCTGGGATTTTGTTGGGTATTGAGGACATTTTGTGGGATGTTTCTGGAATTTGGTGGGGTTTTTCAAGAATTTTGTGGTATTTTGAAAAGATTTAGGGAATTTTGTGGTTTTTTTTTTCTTGAATTTTGTGGGAAACTGTGCTGATTTTATGGGGCGTTTCTGGAATTTGGTCGAGTTTTCAGAAGTGTTAGGGATTTTTGTGAGATTTTTGTGGGATGTTTGTGGAACTTTGAGGGACTTTTCTGTAATTTGGTGAGATTCTGTAGAGAACTGACGAATTATCAGGGATTTTTCATGTATTCTGTGGGAATTTCTGGAGATTTGGTGGGATTTTTCTGGTATTTGGTAGAGTTTTGATAAGATTTAGGGAATTTTGTGTTGTTTTTTCTTGAATTTTGTGGGAAACTGTGCTGATTTTATGGGGCGTTTCTGGAATTTGGTCAAGTTTTCAGAAGATTTAGGGAATTGTGTGAGATTTTTCCTGGAATTTTGTTGGATATTAGGGAGATTTTGTGGGAGGCTTGTGGAACTTTGGGGGACTTTTCTGGTATTTGGTGAGATTCTGTAGAGAACTGACGAATTATCAGGGATTTTTCATGTATTCTGTGGGAATTTGTGGAGATTTGGTGGGATTTTTGTGGATTTTGGCCGTGTTTTGAGAAGATTTAGGGAATTTTGTGTGATTTTTCTGGGATTTTTTTGGATATTGAGGACATTTTGTGGGATGTTTCTGGAATTTGGTGGGGCTTTTCAAGAATTTTGTGGTATTTTGAAAAGGTTTAGGGAATTTTGTGGTGTTTTTTCTTGAATTTTGTGGGAAACTGTGCTGATTTTATGGGGCGTTTCTGGAATTTGGTCGAGTTTTCAGAAGATTTAGGGATTTTTGTGAGATTTTTGTGGGATGTTCTGGGAATTGGTAGAGATTTTGTGGGACATTCCTGTGAATTGGTAGGGTTTTGAAATGATTTAGGGAGTTTTGTGAGACTTCTCTGGAATTTGGTGGGGTTTTTCTGGAATTGTGTGGGATTCTGAGGAGACTTGAAGAATTTTGAGGAATTTGTTTTAGATTTTGTGGGAATTTGTGGAGAATCTGTGGGATTTTACTGGAATTTGGTGGGCCTTTTCAAGGACTTTGTGTGGTTTTGAGGAGACTTGAAGAATTTTGAGGAATTTTTCTTAGATTTTGTGGAAACTTGTGGAGGTTTTGGGTGATTTTTGTGTGATTTTGTGGGATATTGAGGCCATTTCGGGATCTTGAGGGATTTTTCGTGTATTTTGTGGGATTTTGTGGAGATTTGGTGGGACATTTTTCTAGAATTTAGTCGTGTTTTGAGAAGATTTAGGGAATTTTGTGGTGTTTTTTCTTGAATTTTGTGTGAAACTGTGCTGATTTTATTGGGCGTTTCTGGAATTTGGTCAAGTTTTCAGAAGATTTAGGGAATTTTGTGAGATTTTTCCTGGAATTTTGTTGGATATTAGGGAGATTTTGTGGGATGCTTGTGGAACTTTGAGGGACTTTTCTGGAATTTGGTGAGATTCTGTAGAGAACTGACGAATTATCAGGGATTTTTCACGTATTCTGTGGGAATTTCTGGAGATTTGGTGGGATTTTTCTGGAATTTTGGTTATGTTTTGAGAAGATTTAGGGAATTTTGTGTGATTTTTCTGGGATTTTGTTGGATATTGAGGACATTTTGTGGGATGTTTCTGGAATTTGGTGGGGCTTTTCAAGAATTTTGTGGTATTTTGAAAAGATTTTGGGAATTTTGTGGTGTTTTTTCTTGAATTTTGTGGGAAACTGTGCTGATTTTATGGGGCGTTTCTGGAATTTGGTCGAGTTTTCAGAAGATTTAGGGATTTTTGTGGGATTTCTGTGGGATGTTCTGGGAATTGGTGGAGATTTTGTGGGACATTCCTGTGAATTGGTAGGGTTTTGAAATGATTTAGGGAGTTTTGTGAGACTTCTCTGGAATTTTGTGGGGTTTTTCTGGAATTGTGTGGAATTCTGAGGAGACTTGAAGAATTTTGAGGAATTTTTCTTAGATTTTGTGGAAACTTGTGGAGGTTTTGGGTGATTTTTGTGGGATTTTGTGGGATATTGAGGCGATTTAGGGATCTTGAGGGATTTTTCATGTATTTTGAGGGAATTTGTGGAGTTTTGGTGGGATATTTTTCTAGAATTTGGTCGTGTTTTGAGAAGATTTAGGGAATTTTGTGGGATTTTTTCTGGAATTTTGTTGGATACTGGGGAGATTTTGTGGGTGGTTTGTGGAACTTTGAGGGACTTTTCTGGAATTTGGTGAGATTCTGCAGAGAACTGACGAATTATCAGGGATTTTTCATGTATTCTGTGGGAATTTGTGGAGATTCGGTGGGATTTTTCTGGAATTTTGGTTGTGTTTTGAGAAAATTTAGGGAATTTTGTGGGATTTTTCTGGGATTTTGTTGGGTATTGAGGACATTTTGTGGGATGTTTCTGGAATTTGGTGGGGCTTTTCAAGAATTTTGTTGTATTTTGAAAAGATTTAGGGAATTTTGTGGGTTTTTTTTTCTTGAATTTTGTGGGAAACTGTGCTGATTTTATGGGGCGTTTCTGGAATTTGGTCGAGTTTTCAGAAGTGTTAGGGATTTTTGTGAGATTTTTGTGGGATGTTTGTGGAACTTTGAGGGACTTTTCTGTAATTTGGTGAGATTCTGTAGAGAACTGACGAATTATCAGGGATTTTTCATGTATTCTGTGGGAATTTCTGGAGATTTGGTGGGATTTTTCTGGAATTTGGTAGAGTTTTGATAAGATTTAGGGAATTTTGTGTTGTTTTTTCTTGAATTTTGTGGGAAACTGTGCTGATTTTATGGGGCGTTTCTGGAATTTGGTCAAGTTTTCAGAAGATTTAGGGAATTGTGTGAGATTTTTCCTGGAATTTTGTTGGATATTAGGGAGATTTTGTGGGAGGCTTGTGGAACTTTGGGGGACTTTTCTGGTATTTGGTGAGATTCTGTAGAGAACTGACGAATTATCAGGCATTTTTCATGTATTCTGTGGGAATTTGTGGAGATTTGGTGGGATTTTTGTGGATTTTGGCCGTGTTTTGAGAAGATTTAGGGAATTTTGTGTGATTTTTCTGGGATTTTTTTGGATATTGAGGACATTTTGTGGGATGTTTCTGGAATTTGGTGGGGCTTTTCAAGAATTTTGTGGTATTTTGAAAAGGTTTAGGGAATTTTGTGGTGTTTTTTCTTGAATTTTGTGGGAAACTGTGCTGATTTTATGGGGCGTTTCTGGAATTTGGTCGAGTTTTCAGAAGATTTAGGGATTTTTGTGAGATTTTTGTGGGATGTTCTGGGAATTGGTAGAGATTTTGTGGGACATTCCTGTGAATTGGTAGGGTTTTGAAATGATTTAGGGAGTTTTGTGAGACTTCTCTGGAATTTGGTGGGGTTTTTCTGGAATTGTGTGGGATTCTGAGGAGACTTGAAGAATTTTGAGGAATTTGTTTTAGATTTTGTGGGAATTTGTGGAGAATCTGTGGGATTTTACTGGAATTTGGTGGGCCTTTTCAAGGACTTTGTGTGGTTTTGAGGAGACTTGAAGAATTTTGAGGAATTTTTCTTAGATTTTGTGGAAACTTGTGGAGGTTTTGGGTGATTTTTGTGTGATTTTGTGGGATATTGAGGCCATTTCGGGATCTTGAGGGATTTTTCGTGTATTTTGTGGGATTTTGTGGAGATTTGGTGGGACATTTTTCTAGAATTTAGTCGTGTTTTGAGAAGATTTAGGGAATTTTGTGGTGTTTTTTCTTGAATTTTGTGGGAAACTGTGCTGATTTTATTGGGCGTTTCTGGAATTTGGTCAAGTTTTCAGAAGATTTAGGGAATTTTGTGAGATTTTTCCTGGAATTTTGTTGGATATTAGGGAGATTTTGTGGGATGCTTGTGGAACTTTGAGGGACTTTTCTGGAATTTGGTGAGATTCTGTAGAGAACTGACGAATTATCAGGGATTTTTCACGTATTCTGTGGGAATTTCTGGAGATTTGGTGGGATTTTTCTGGAATTTTGGTTATGTTTTGAGAAGATTTAGGGAATTTTGTGTGATTTTTCTGGGATTTTGTTGGATATTGAGGACATTTTGTGGGATGTTTCTGGAATTTGGTGGGGCTTTTCAAGAATTTTGTGGTATTTTGAAAAGATTTTGGGAATTTTGTGGTGTTTTTTCTTGAATTTTGTGGGAAACTGTGCTGATTTTATGGGGCGTTTCTGGAATTTGGTCGAGTTTTCAGAAGATTTAGGGATTTTTGTGGGATTTCTGTGGGATGTTCTGGGAATTGGTGGAGATTTTGTGGGACATTCCTGTGAATTGGTAGGGTTTTGAAATGATTTAGGGAGTTTTGTGGGACTTCTCTGGAATTTTGTGGGGTTTTTCTGGAATTGTGTGGGATTCTGAGGAGACTTGAAGAATTTTGAGGAATTTTTCTTAGATTTTGTGGAAACTTGTGGAGGTTTTGGGTGATTTTTGTGGGATTTTGTGGGATATTGAGGCCATTTCGGGATCTTGAGGGATTTTTCATGTATTTTGTGGGAATTTGTGGAGTTTTGGTGGGATATTTTTCTAGAATTTGGTCGTGTTTTGAGAAGATTTAGGGAATTTTGTGGGATTTTTTCTGGAATTTTGTTGGATACTGGGGAGTTTTTGTGGGTGGTTTGTGGAACTTTGAGGGACTTTTCTGGAATTTGGTGAGATTCTGTAGAGAACTGACAAATTATCAGGGATTTTTCATGTATTCTGTGGGAATTTGTGGAGATTCGGTAGGATTTTTGAGGATTTTGGCCGTGTTTTGAGAAGATTTAGGGAATTTTTTGTGATTTTTCTGGAATTTTGTTGGATATTGAGGACATTTTGTGGGATGTTTGTGGAACTTTGAGGGACTTTTCTGGAATTTGGTGAGATTCTGTAGAGAACTGACGAATTATCAGGGATTTTTCATGTATTCTGTGGGAATTTGTGGAGATTCGGTGGGATTTTTCTGGAATTTTGGTTGTGTTTTGAGAAAATTTAGGGAATTTTGTGGGATTTTTCTGGGATTTTGTTGGGTATTGAGGACATTTTGTGGGATGTTTCTGGAATTTGGTGGCGCTTTTCAAGAATTTTGTGGTATTTTGAAAAGATTTTGGGAATTTTGTGGTGTTTTTTCTTGAATTTTGTGGGAAACTGTGCTGATTTTATGGGGCGTTTCTG
Organism: Cyanistes caeruleus; assembly: GCF_971803275.1. Taxonomy (NCBI): domain Eukaryota; kingdom Metazoa; phylum Chordata; class Aves; order Passeriformes; family Paridae; genus Cyanistes; species Cyanistes caeruleus. Next base: position 64,783,324 of record NC_141704.1, read on the forward strand.
GAATTTGGTCGAGTTTTCAGAAGTGTTAGGGATTTTTGTGAGATTTTTGTGGGATGTTTGTGGAACTTTGAGGGACTTTTCTGTAATTTGGTGAGATTCTGTAGAGAACTGACGAATTATCAGGGATTTTTCATGTATTCTGTGGGAATTTCTGGAGATTTGGTGGGATTTTTCTGGAATTTGGTAGAGTTTTGATAAGATTTAGGGAATTTTGTGTTGTTTTTTCTTGAATTTTGTGGGAAACTGTGCTGATTTTATGGGGCGTTTCTGGAATTTGGTCAAGTTTTCAGAAGATTTAGGGAATTGTGTGAGATTTTTCCTGGAATTTTGTTGGATATTAGGGAGATTTTGTGGGAGGCTTGTGGAACTTTGGGGGACTTTTCTGGTATTTGGTGAGATTCTGTATAGAACTGACGAATTATCAGGGATTTTTCATGTATTCTGTGGGAATTTGTGGAGATTTGGTGGGATTTTTGTGGATTTTGGCCGTGTTTTGAGAAGATTTAGGGAATTTTGTGTAATTTTTCTGGGATTTTTTTGGATATTGAGGACATTTTGTGGGATGTTTCTGGAATTTGGTGGGGCTTTTCAAGAATTTTGTGGTATTTTGAAAAGGTTTAGGGAATTTTGTGGTGTTTGTTCTTGAATTTTGTGGGAAACTGTGCTGATTTTATGGGGCATTTCTGGAATTTGGTCGAGTTTTCAGAAGATTTAGGGATTTTTGTGGGATTTTTGTGGGATGTTCTGGGAATTGGTGGAGATTTTGTGGGACATTCCTGTGAATTGGTAGGGTTTTGAAATGATTTAGGGAGTTTTGTGGGACTTCTCTGGAATTTTGTGTGTTTTTTCTGGAATTGTGTGGGATTCTGAGGAGACTTGAAGAATTTTGAGGAATTTTTCTTAGATTTTGTGGAAACTTGTGGAGGTTTTGTGGGATTTTTGTGCGATTTTGTGGGATATTGAGGCGATTTAGGGATCTTGAGGGATTTATCATGTATTTTGTGGGAATTTGTGGAGATTTGGTGGGATATTTTGCTAGAATTTGGTCGTGTTTTGAGAAGATTTAGGGAATTTTGTGGGATTTTTCCTGGAATTTTGTTGGATACTGGGGAGATTTTGTGGGATGTTTGTGGAACTTTGAGGGACTTTTCTGGAATTTGGTGAGATTCTGCAGAGAACTGACGAATTATCAGGGATTTTTCATGTATTCTGTGGGAATTTGTGGAGATTCGGTGGGATTTTTCTGGAATTTTGGTTGTGTTTTGAGAAAATTTAGGGAATTTTGTGGGATTTTTTCTTGAATTTTGTGGGAAACTGTGCTGATTTTATGGGGCGTTTCTGGAATTTGGTCAAGTTTTCAGAAGATTTAGGGAATTGTGTGAGATTTTTCCTGGAATTTTGTTGGATATTAGGGAGATTTTGTGGGAGGCTTGTGGAACTTTGGGGGACTTTTCTGGTATTTGGTGAGATTCTGTAGAGAACTGACGAATTATCAGGGATTTTTCATGTATTCTGTGGGAATTTGTGGAGATTTGGTGGGATTTTTGTGGATTTTGGCCGTGTTTTGAGAAGATTTAGGGAATTTTGTGTAATTTTTCTGGGATTTTTTTGGATATTGAGGACATTTTGTGGGATGTTTCTGGAATTTGGTGGGGCTTTTCAAGAATTTTGTGGTATTTTGAAAAGGTTTAGGGAATTTTGTGGTGTTTTTTCTTGAATTTTGTGGGAAACTGTGCTGATTTTATGGGGCGTTTCTGGAATTTGGTCGAGTTTTCAGAAGATTTAGGGATTTTTGTGAGATTTTTGTGGGATGTTCTGGGAATTGGTAGAGATTTTGTGGGACATTCCTGTGAATTGGTAGGGTTTTGAAATGATTTAGGGAGTTTTGTGAGACTTCTCTGGAATTTGGTGGGGTTTTTCTGGAATTGTGTGGGATTCTGAGGAGACTTGAAGAATTTTGAGGAATTTGTTTTAGATTTTGTGGGAATTTGTGGAGAATCTGTGGGATTTTACTGGAATTTGGTGGGCCTTTTCAAGGACTTTGTGTGGTTTTGAGGAGACTTGAAGAATTTTGAGGAATTTTTCTTAGATTTTGTGGAAACTTGTGGAGGTTTTGGGTGATTTTTGTGTGATTTTGTGGGATATTGAGGCCATTTCGGGATCTTGAGGGATTTTTCGTGTATTTTGTGGGATTTTGTGGAGATTTGGTGGGACATTTTTCTAGAATTTAGTCGTGTTTTGAGAAGATTTAGGGAATTTTGTGGTGTTTTTTCTTGAATTTTGTGTGAAACTGTGCTGATTTTATTGGGCGTTTCTGGAATTTGGTCAAGTTTTCAGAAGATTTAGGGAATTTTGTGAGATTTTTGTGGGATGTTCTGGGAATTGGTAGAGATTTTGTGGGACATTCCTGTGAATTGGTAGGGTTTTGAAATGATTTAGGGAGTTTTGTGAGACTTCTCTGGAATTTGGTGGGGTTTTTCTGGAATTGTGTAAGATTCTGAGGAGACTTGAAGAATTTTGAGGAATTTTTCTTAGATTTTGTGGAAACTTGTGGAGGTTTTGGGTGATTTTTGTGGGATTTTGTGGGATATTGAGGAGATTTAGGGATCTTGAGGGATTTTTCATGTATTTTGTGGGAATTTGTGGAGTTTTGGTGGGATATTTTTCTAGAATTTGGTCGTGTTTTGAGAAGATTTAGGGAATTTTGTGGGATTTTTTCTGGAATTTTGTTGGATACTGGGGAGATTTTGTGGGTGGTTTGTGGAACTTTGAGGGACTTTTCTGGAATTTGGTGAGATTCTGTAGAGAACTGACAAATTATCAGGGATTTTTCATGTATTCTGTGGGAATTTGTGGGGATTCGGTAGGATTTTTGAGGATTTTGGCCGTGTTTTCAGAAGATTTAGGGAATTTTTTGTGATTTTTCTGGAATTTTGTTGGATATTGAGGACATTTTGTGGGATGTTTGTGGAACTTTGAGGGACATTTCAGGAATTTGGTGAGATTCTGTAGAGAACTGACGAATTATCAGGGATTTTTCATGTATTCTCTGGGAATTTGTGGAGATTTGGTGGGATATTTTTCTAGAATTTGGTCGTGTTTTGAGAAGATTTAGAGAATTTTGTGGGATTTTTCTTGAATTTTGTTGGATATTGAGGAGATTTTGTGGGATGTTTGTGGAACTTTGAGGGACTTTTCTGGAATTTGGTGAGATTCTGTAGAGAACTGACGAATTATCAGGGATTTTTCATGTATTCTGTGGGAATTTCTGGAGATTCGGTGGGATTTTTCTGGAATTTTGGTTGTGTTTTGAGGAAATTTAGGGAATTTTGTGTGATTTTTCTGGGATTTTGTTGGGTATTGAGGAAATTTTGTGGGATGTTTCTGGAATTTGGTGGCCCTTTTCAAGAATTTTGTGGTATTTTGAAAAGATTTTGGGAATTTTGTGGTGTTTTTTCTTGAATTTTGTGGGAAACTGTGCTGATTTTATGGGGCGTTTCTGGAATTTGGTCGAGTTTTCAGAAGATTTAGGGATTTTTTTGAGATTTCTGTGGAATGTTCTGGGAATTGGTGGAGATTTTGTGGGACATTCCTGTGAATTGTTAGGGTTTTGAAATGATTTAGGGAGTTTTGTGGGACTTCTCTGGAATTTTGTGTGTTTTTTCTGGAATTTTGTGGGATTCTGAGGAGACTTGAAGAATTTTGAGGAATTTGATTTAGATTTTTATGGGAATTTGTGGAGAGTCTGTGGGATTTTTTTGGAATTTGGTGGGCCTTTTCACGAACTTTGTGTGGTTTTGAGGAGACTTGAAGAATTTTGAGGAATTTTTCTTAGATTTTGTGGAAACTTGTGGAGGTTTTGTGGGATTTTTGTGTGATTTTGTGGTATATTGCGGCGATTTAGGGATCTTGATGGATTTCTCATATATTTTGTGGGAATTTGTGGAGATTTGGTGGGATATTTTTCTAGAATTTGGTCGTGTTTTGAGAAGATTTAGGGAATTTTGTGGTGTTTTTTCTTGAATTTTGTGGGAAACTGTGCTGATTTTATGGGGCGTTTCAGAAATTTGGTCGAGTTTTCAGAAGATTTAGGGATTTTTGTGGGATTTCTGTGGGATGTTCTGGGAATTGGAGATTTTGTGGGACATTCCTGTGAATTGGTAGGGTTTTGAAATGATTTAGGGAGTTTTGTGGGACTTCTCTGGAATTTTGTGTGTTTTTTCTGGAATTGTGTGGGATTCTGAGGAGACTTGAAGAATTTTGAGGAATTTTTCTTAGATTTTGTGGAAACTTGTGGAGGTTTTGTGGGATTTTTGTGTGATTTTGTGGGATATTGAGGCGATTTAGGGATCTTGAGGGATTTTTCATGTATTTTGTGGGAATTTGTGGAGATTTGGTGGGATATTTTTCTAGAATTTGGTCGTGTTTTGAGAAGATTTAAGAAATTTTGTGGGATTTTTCCTGGAATTTTGTTGGATATTAGGGAGATTTTGTGGGATGTTTGTGGAACTTTGAGGGACTTTTCTGGAATTTGGTGAGATTCTGCAGAGAACTGATGAATTATCAGGGATTTTTCATGTATTCTGTGGGAATTTGTGGAGATTCGGTGGGATTTTTCTGGAATTTTGGTTGTGTTTTGAGAAAATTTAGGGAATTTTGTGGGATTTTTCTGGGATTTTGTTGGGTATTGAGGACATTTTGTGGGATGTTTCTGGAATTTGGTGGGGTTTTTCAAGAATTTTGTGGTATTTTGAAAAGATTTAGGGAATTTTGTGGTTTTTTTTTTCTTGAATTTTGTGGGAAACTGTGCTGATTTTATGGGGCGTTTCTGGAATTTGGTCGAGTTTTCAGAAGTGTTAGGGATTTTTGTGAGATTTTTGTGGGATGTTTGTGGAACTTTGAGGGACTTTTCTGTAATTTGGTGAGATTCTGTAGAGAACTGACGAATTATCAGGGATTTTTCATGTATTCTGTGGGAATTTCTGGAGATTTGGTGGGATTTTTCTGGAATTTGGTAGAGTTTTGATAAGATTTAGGGAATTTTGTGTTGTTTTTTCTTGAATTTTGTGGGAAACTGTGCTGATTTTATGGGGCGTTTCTGGAATTTGGTCAAGTTTTCAGAAGATTTAGGGAATTGTGTGAGATTTTTCCTGGAATTTTGTTGGATATTAGGGAGATTTTGTGGGAGGCTTGTGGAACTTTGGGGGACTTTTCTGGTATTTGGTGAGATTCTGTAGAGAACTGACGAATTATCAGGGATTTTTCATGTATTCTGTGGGAATTTGTGGAGATTTGGTGGGATTTTTGTGGATTTTGGCCGTGTTTTGAGAAGATTTAGGGAATTTTGTGTAATTTTTCTGGGATTTTTTTGGATATTGAGGACATTTTGTGGGATGTTTCTGGAATTTGGTGGGGCTTTTCAAGAATTTTGTGGTATTTTGAAAAGGTTTAGGGAATTTTGTGGTGTTTTTTCTTGAATTTTGTGGGAAACTGTGCTGATTTTATGGGGCGTTTCTGGAATTTGGTCGAGTTTTCAGAAGATTTAGGGATTTTTGTGAGATTTTTGTGGGATGTTCTGGGAATTGGTAGAGATTTTGTGGGACATTCCTGTGAATTGGTAGGGTTTTGAAATGATTTAGGGAGTTTTGTGAGACTTCTCTGGAATTTGGTGGGGTTTTTCTGGAATTGTGTGGGATTCTGAGGAGACTTGAAGAATTTTGAGGAATTTGTTTTAGATTTTGTGGGAATTTGTGGAGAATCTGTGGGATTTTACTGGAATTTGGTGGGCCTTTTCAAGGACTTTGTGTGGTTTTGAGGAGACTTGAAGAATTTTGAGGAATTTTTCTTAGATTTTGTGGAAACTTGTGGAGGTTTTGGGTGATTTTTGTGTGATTTTGTGGGATATTGAGGCCATTTCGGGATCTTGAGGGATTTTTCGTGTATTTTGTGGGATTTTGTGGAGATTTGGTGGGACATTTTTCTAGAATTTAGTCGTGTTTTGAGAAGATTTAGGGAATTTTGTGGTGTTTTTTCTTGAATTTTGTGTGAAACTGTGCTGATTTTATTGGGCGTTTCTGGAATTTGGTCAAGTTTTCAGAAGATTTAGGGAATTTTGTGAGATTTTTCCTGGAATTTTGTTGGATATTAGGGAGATTTTGTGGGATGCTTGTGGAACTTTGAGGGACTTTTCTGGAATTTGGTGAGATTCTGTAGAGAACTGACGAATTATCAGGGATTTTTCACGTATTCTGTGGGAATTTCTGGAGATTTGGTGGGATTTTTCTGGAATTTTGGTTATGTTTTGAGAAGATTTAGGGAATTTTGTGTGATTTTTCTGGGATTTTGTTGGATATTGAGGACATTTTGTGGGATGTTTCTGGAATTTGGTGGGGCTTTTCAAGAATTTTGTGGTATTTTGAAAAGATTTAGGGAATTTTGTGGTGTTTTTTCTTGAATTTTGTGGGAAACTGTGCTGATTTTATGGGGCGTTTCTGGAATTTGGTCGAGTTTTCAGAAGATTTAGGGATTTTTGTGGGATTTCTGTGGGATGTTCTGGGAATTGGTGGAGATTTTGTGGGACATTCCTGTGAATTGGTAGGGTTTTGAAATGATTTAGGGAGTTTTGTGAGACTTCTCTGGAATTTTGTGGGGTTTTTCTGGAATTGTGTGGGATTCTGAGGAGACTTGAAGAATTTTGAGGAATTTTTCTTAGATTTTGTGGAAACTTGTGGAGGTTTTGGGTGATTTTTGTGGGATTTTGTGGGATATTGAGGCGATTTAGGGATCTTGAGGGATTTTTCATGTATTTTGAGGGAATTTGTGGAGTTTTGGTGGGATATTTTTCTAGAATTTGGTCGTGTTTTGAGAAGATTTAGGGAATTTTGTGGGATTTTTTCTGGAATTTTGTTGGATACTGGGGAGATTTTGTGGGTGGTTTGTGGAACTTTGAGGGACTTTTCTGGAATTTGGTGAGATTCTGCAGAGAACTGACGAATTATCAGGGATTTTTCATGTATTCTGTGGGAATTTGTGGAGATTCGGTGGGATTTTTCTGGAATTTTGGTTGTGTTTTGAGAAAATTTAGGGAATTTTGTGGGATTTTTCTGGGATTTTGTTGGGTATTGAGGACATTTTGTGGGATGTTTCTGGAATTTGGTGGGGCTTTTCAAGAATTTTGTTGTATTTTGAAAAGATTTAGGGAATTTTGTGGGTTTTTTTTTCTTGAATTTTGTGGGAAACTGTGCTGATTTTATGGGGCGTTTCTGGAATTTGGTCGAGTTTTCAGAAGTGTTAGGGATTTTTGTGAGATTTTTGTGGGATGTTTGTGGAACTTTGAGGGACTTTTCTGTAATTTGGTGAGATTCTGTAGAGAACTGACGAATTATCAGGGATTTTTCATGTATTCTGTGGGAATTTCTGGAGATTTGGTGGGATTTTTCTGGAATTTGGTAGAGTTTTGATAAGATTTAGGGAATTTTGTGTTGTTTTTTCTTGAATTTTGTGGGAAACTGTGCTGATTTTATGGGGCGTTTCTGGAATTTGGTCAAGTTTTCAGAAGATTTAGGGAATTGTGTGAGATTTTTCCTGGAATTTTGTTGGATATTAGGGAGATTTTGTGGGAGGCTTGTGGAACTTTGGGGGACTTTTCTGGTATTTGGTGAGATTCTGTAGAGAACTGACGAATTATCAGGGATTTTTCATGTATTCTGTGGGAATTTGTGGAGATTTGGTGGGATTTTTGTGGATTTTGGCCGTGTTTTGAGAAGATTTAGGGAATTTTGTGTAATTTTTCTGGGATTTTTTTGGATATTGAGGACATTTTGTGGGATGTTTCTGGAATTTGGTGGGGCTTTTCAAGAATTTTGTGGTATTTTGAAAAGGTTTAGGGAATTTTGTGGTGTTTTTTCTTGAATTTTGTGGGAAACTGTGCTGATTTTATGGGGCGTTTCTGGAATTTGGTCGAGTTTTCAGAAGATTTAGGGATTTTTGTGAGATTTTTGTGGGATGTTCTGGGAATTGGTAGAGATTTTGTGGGACATTCCTGTGAATTGGTAGGGTTTTGAAATGATTTAGGGAGTTTTGTGAGACTTCTCTGGAATTTGGTGGGGTTTTTCTGGAATTGTGTGGGATTCTGAGGAGACTTGAAGAATTTTGAGGAATTTGTTTTAGATTTTGTGGGAATTTGTGGAGAATCTGTGGGATTTTACTGGAATTTGGTGGGCCTTTTCAAGGACTTTGTGTGCTTTTGAGGAGACTTGAAGAATTTTGAGGAATTTTTCTTAGATTTTGTGGAAACTTGTGGAGGTTTTGGGTGATTTTTGTGTGATTTTGTGGGATATTGAGGCCATTTCGGGATCTTGAGGGATTTTTCGTGTATTTTGTGGGATTTTGTGGAGATTTGGTGGGACATTTTTCTAGAATTTAGTCGTGTTTTGAGAAGATTTAGGGAATTTTGTGGTGTTTTTTCTTGAATTTTGTGGGAAACTGTGCTGATTTTATTGGGCGTTTCTGGAATTTGGTCAAGTTTTCAGAAGATTTAGGGAATTTTGTGAGATTTTTGTGGGATGTTCTGGGAATTGGTAGAGATTTTGTGGGACATTCCTGTGAATTGGTAGGGTTTTGAAATGATTTAGGGAGTTTTGTGAGACTTCTCTGGAATTTGGTGGGGTTTTTCTGGAATTGTGTAAGATTCTGAGGAGACTTGAAGAATTTTGAGGAATTTTTCTTAGATTTTGTGGAAACTTGTGGAGGTTTTGGGTGATTTTTGTGGGATTTTGTGGGATATTGAGGAGATTTAGGGATCTTGAGGGATTTTTCATGTATTTTGTGGGAATTTGTGGAGTTTTGGTGGGATATTTTTCTAGAATTTGGTCGTGTTTTGAGAAGATTTAGGGAATTTTGTGGGATTTTTTCTGGAATTTTGTTGGATACTGGGGAGATTTTGTGGGTGGTTTGTGGAACTTTGAGGGACTTTTCTGGAATTTGGTGAGATTCTGTAGAGAACTGACAAATTATCAGGGATTTTTCATGTATTCTGTGGGAATTTGTGGGGATTCGGTAGGATTTTTGAGGATTTTGGCCGTGTTTTCAGAAGATTTAGGGAATTTTTTGTGATTTTTCTGGAATTTTGTTGGATATTGAGGACATTTTGTGGGATGTTTGTGGAACTTTGAGGGACATTTCAGGAATTTGGTGAGATTCTGTAGAGAACTGACGAATTATCAGGGATTTTTCATGTATTCTCTGGGAATTTGTGGAGATTTGGTGGGATATTTTTCTAGAATTTGGTCGTGTTTTGAGAAGATTTAGAGAATTTTGTGGGATTTTTCTTGAATTTTGTTGGATATTGAGGAGATTTTGTGGGATGTTTGTGGAACTTTGAGGGACTTTTCTGGAATTTGGTGAGATTCTGTAGAGAACTGACGAATTATCAGGGATTTTTCATGTATTCTGTGGGAATTTCTGGAGATTCGGTGGGATTTTTCTGGAATTTTGGTTGTGTTTTGAGGAAATTTAGGGAATTTTGTGTGATTTTTCTGGGATTTTGTTGGGTATTGAGGACATCTTGTGGGATGTTTCTGGAATTTGGTGGCCCTTTTCAAGAATTTTGTGGTATTTTGAAAAGATTTTGGGAATTTTGTGGTGTTTTTTCTTGAATTTTGTGGGAAACTGTGCTGATTTTATGGGGCGTTTCTGGAATTTGGTCGAGTTTTCAGAAGATTTAGGGATTTTTTTGAGATTTCTGTGGAATGTTCTGGGAATTGGTGGAGATTTTGTGGGACATTCCTGTGAATTGTTAGGGTTTTGAAATGATTTAGGGAGTTTTGTGGGACTTCTCTGGAATTTTGTGTGTTTTTTCTGGAATTTTGTGGGATTCTGAGGAGACTTGAAGAATTTTGAGGAATTTGATTTAGATTTTTATGGGAATTTGTGGAGAGTCTGTGGGATTTTTTTGGAATTTGGTGGGCCTTTTCACGAACTTTGTGTGGTTTTGAGGAGACTTGAAGAATTTTGAGGAATTTTTCTTAGATTTTGTGGAAACTTGTGGAGGTTTTGTGGGATTTTTGTGTGATTTTGTGGTATATTGCGGCGATTTAGGGATCTTGATGGATTTCTCATATATTTTGTGGGAATTTGTGGAGATTTGGTGGGATATTTTTCTAGAATTTGGTCGTGTTTTGAGAAGATTTAGGGAATTTTGTGGTGTTTTTTCTTGAATTTTGTGGGAAACTGTGCTGATTTTATGGGGCGTTTCAGAAATTTGGTCGAGTTTTCAGAAGATTTAGGGATTTTTGTGGGATTTCTGTGGGATGTTCTGGGAATTGGAGATTTTGTGGGACATTCCTGTGAATTGGTAGGGTTTTGAAATGATTTAGGGAGTTTTGTGGGACTTCTCTGGAATTTTGTGTGTTTTTTCTGGAATTGTGTGGGATTCTGAGGAGACTTGAAGAATTTTGAGGAATTTTTCTTAGATTTTGTGGAAACTTGTGGAGGTTTTGTGGGATTTTTGTGTGATTTTGTGGGATATTGAGGCGATTTAGGGATCTTGAGGGATTTTTCATGTATTTTGTGGGAATTTGTGGAGATTTGGTGGGATATTTTTCTAGAATTTGGTCGTGTTTTGAGAAGATTTAGGAAATTTTGTGGGATTTTTCCTGGAATTTTGTTGGATATTAGGGAGATTTTGTGGGATGTTTGTGGAACTTTGAGGGACTTTTCTGGAATTTGGTGAGATTCTGCAGAGAACTGATGAATTATCAGGGATTTTTCATGTATTCTGTGGGAATTTGTGGAGATTCGGTGGGATTTTTCTGGAATTTTGGTTGTGTTTTGAGAAAATTTAGGGAATTTTGTGGGATTTTTCTGGGATTTTGTTGGGTATTGAGGACATTTTGTGGGATGTTTCTGGAATTTGGTGGGGTTTTTCAAGAATTTTGTGGTATTTTGAAAAGATTTAGGGAATTTTGTGGTTTTTTTTTTCTTGAATTTTGTGGGAAACTGTGCTGATTTTATGGGGCGTTTCTGGAATTTGGTCGAGTTTTCAGAAGTGTTAGGGATTTTTGTGAGATTTTTGTGGGATGTTTGTGGAACTTTGAGGGACTTTTCTGTAATTTGGTGAGATTCTGTAGAGAACTGACGAATTATCAGGGATTTTTCATGTATTCTGTGGGAATTTCTGGAGATTTGGTGGGATTTTTCTGGAATTTGGTAGAGTTTTGATAAGATTTAGGGAATTTTGTGTTGTTTTTTCTTGAATTTTGTGGGAAACTGTGCTGATTTTATGGGGCGTTTCTGGAATTTGGTCAAGTTTTCAGAAGATTTAGGGAATTGTGTGAGATTTTTCCTGGAATTTTGTTGGATATTAGGGAGATTTTGTGGGAGGCTTGTGGAACTTTGGGGGACTTTTCTGGTATTTGGTGAGATTCTGTAGAGAACTGACGAATTATCAGGGATTTTTCATGTATTCTGTGGGAATTTGTGGAGATTTGGTGGGATTTTTGTGGATTTTGGCCGTGTTTTGAGAAGATTTAGGGAATTTTGTGTAATTTTTCTGGGATTTTTTTGGATATTGAGGACATTTTGTGGGATGTTTGTGGAACTTTGAGGGACATTTCAGGAATTTGGTGAGATTCTGTAGAGAACTGACGAATTATCAGGGATTTTTCATGTATTCTCTGGGAATTTGTGGAGATTTGGTGGGATATTTTTCTAGAATTTGGTCGTGTTTTGAGAAGATTTAGAGAATTTTGTGGGATTTTTCTTGAATTTTGTTGGATATTGAGGAGATTTTGTGGGATGTTTGTGGAACTTTGAGGGACTTTTCTGGAATTTGGTGAGATTCTGTAGAGAACTGACGAATTATCAGGGATTTTTCATGTATTCTGTGGGAATTTCTGGAGATTCGGTGGGATTTTTCTGGAATTTTGGTTGTGTTTTGAGGAAATTTAGGGAATTTTGTGTGATTTTTCTGGGATTTTGTTGGGTATTGAGGACATCTTGTGGGATGTTTCTGGAATTTGGTGGCCCTTTTCAAGAATTTTGTGGTATTTTGAAAAGATTTTGGGAATTTTGTGGTGTTTTTTCTTGAATTTTGTGGGAAACTGTGCTGATTTTATGGGGCGTTTCTGGAATTTGGTCGAGTTTTCAGAAGATTTAGGGATTTTTTTGAGATTTCTGTGGAATGTTCTGGGAATTGGTGGAGATTTTGTGGGACATTCCTGTGAATTGTTAGGGTTTTGAAATGATTTAGGGAGTTTTGTGGGACTTCTCTGGAATTTTGTGTGTTTTTTCTGGAATTTTGTGGGATTCTGAGGAGACTTGAAGAATTTTGAGGAATTTGATTTAGATTTTTATGGGAATTTGTGGAGAGTCTGTGGGATTTTTTTGGAATTTGGTGGGCCTTTTCACGAACTTTGTGTGGTTTTGAGGAGACTTGAAGAATTTTGAGGAATTTTTCTTAGATTTTGTGGAAACTTGTGGAGGTTTTGTGGGATTTTTGTGTGATTTTGTGGTATATTGCGGCGATTTAGGGATCTTGATGGATTTCTCATATATTTTGTGGGAATTTGTGGAGATTTGGTGGGATATTTTTCTAGAATTTGGTCGTGTTTTGAGAAGATTTAGGGAATTTTGTGGTGTTTTTTCTTGAATTTTGTGGGAAACTGTGCTGATTTTATGGGGCGTTTCAGAAATTTGGTCGAGTTTTCAGAAGATTTAGGGATTTTTGTGGGATTTCTGTGGGATGTTCTGGGAATTGGTGGAGATTTTGTGGGACATTCCTGTGAATTGGTAGGGTTTTGAAATGATTTAGGGAGTTTTGTGGGACTTCTCTGGAATTTTGTGTGTTTTTTCTGGAATTGTGTGGGATTCTGAGGAGACTTGAAGAATTTTGAGGAATTTTTCTTAGATTTTGTGGAAACTTGTGGAGGTTTTGTGGGATTTTTGTGTGATTTTGTGGGATATTGAGGCGATTTAGGGATCTTGAGGGATTTTTCATGTATTTTGTGGGAATTTGTGGAGATTTGGTGGGATATTTTTCTAGAATTTGGTCGTGTTTTGAGAAGATTTAGGAAATTTTGTGGGATTTTTCCTGGAATTTTGTTGGATATTAGGGAGATTTTGTGGGATGTTTGTGGAACTTTGAGGGACTTTTCTGGAATTTGGTGAGATTCTGCAGAGAACTGATGAATTATCAGGGATTTTTCATGTATTCTGTGGGAATTTGTGGAGATTCGGTGGGATTTTTCTGGAATTTTGGTTGTGTTTTGAGAAAATTTAGGGAATTTTGTGGGATTTTTCTGGGATTTTGTTGGGTATTGAGGACATTTTGTGGGATGTTTCTGGAATTTGGTGGGGTTTTTCAAGAATTTTGTGGTATTTTGAAAAGATTTAGGGAATTTTGTGGTTTTTTTTTTCTTGAATTTTGTGGGAAACTGTGCTGATTTTATGGGGCGTTTCTGGAATTTGGTCGAGTTTTCAGAAGTGTTAGGGATTTTTGTGAGATTTTTGTGGGATGTTTGTGGAACTTTGAGGGACTTTTCTGTAATTTGGTGAGATTCTGTAGAGAACTGACGAATTATCAGGGATTTTTCATGTATTCTGTGGGAATTTCTGGAGATTTGGTGGGATTTTTCTGGAATTTGGTAGAGTTTTGATAAGATTTAGGGAATTTTGTGTTGTTTTTTCTTGAATTTTGTGGGAAACTGTGCTGATTTTATGGGGCGTTTCTGGAATTTGGTCAAGTTTTCAGAAGATTTAGGGAATTGTGTGAGATTTTTCCTGGAATTTTGTTGGATATTAGGGAGATTTTGTGGGAGGCTTGTGGAACTTTGGGGGACTTTTCTGGTATTTGGTGAGATTCTGTAGAGAACTGACGAATTATCAGGGATTTTTCATGTATTCTGTGGGAATTTGTGGAGATTTGGTGGGATTTTTGTGGATTTTGGCCGTGTTTTGAGAAGATTTAGGGAATTTTGTGTAATTTTTCTGGGATTTTTTTGGATATTGAGGACATTTTGTGGGATGTTTCTGGAATTTGGTGGGGCTTTTCAAGAATTTTGTGGTATTTTGAAAAGGTTTAGGGAATTTTGTGGTGTTTTTTCTTGAATTTTGTGGGAAACTGTGCTGATTTTATGGGGCGTTTCTGGAATTTGGTCGAGTTTTCAGAAGATTTAGGGATTTTTGTGAGATTTTTGTGGGATGTTCTGGGAATTGGTAGAGATTTTGTGGGACATTCCTGTGAATTGGTAGGGTTTTGAAATGATTTAGGGAGTTTTGTGAGACTTCTCTGGAATTTGGTGGGGTTTTTCTGGAATTGTGTGGGATTCTGAGGAGACTTGAAGAATTTTGAGGAATTTGTTTTAGATTTTGTGGGAATTTGTGGAGAATCTGTGGGATTTTACTGGAATTTGGTGGGCCTTTTCAAGGACTTTGTGTGGTTTTGAGGAGACTTGAAGAATTTTGAGGAATTTTTCTTAGATTTTGTGGAAACTTGTGGAGGTTTTGGGTGATTTTTGTGTGATTTTGTGGGATATTGAGGCCATTTCGGGATCTTGAGGGATTTTTCGTGTATTTTGTGGGATTTTGTGGAGATTTGGTGGGACATTTTTCTAGAATTTAGTCGTGTTTTGAGAAGATTTAGGGAATTTTGTGGTGTTTTTTCTTGAATTTTGTGTGAAACTGTGCTGATTTTATTGGGCGTTTCTGGAATTTGGTCAAGTTTTCAGAAGATTTAGGGAATTTTGTGAGATTTTTCCTGGAATTTTGTTGGATATTAGGGAGATTTTGTGGGATGCTTGTGGAACTTTGAGGGACTTTTCTGGAATTTGGTGAGATTCTGTAGAGAACTGACGAATTATCAGGGATTTTTCACGTATTCTGTGGGAATTTCTGGAGATTTGGTGGGATTTTTCTGGAATTTTGGTTATGTTTTGAGAAGATTTAGGGAATTTTGTGTGATTTTTCTGGGATTTTGTTGGATATTGAGGACATTTTGTGGGATGTTTCTGGAATTTGGTGGGGCTTTTCAAGAATTTTGTGGTATTTTGAAAAGATTTTGGGAATTTTGTGGTGTTTTTTCTTGAATTTTGTGGGAAACTGTGCTGATTTTATGGGGCGTTTCTGGAATTTGGTCGAGTTTTCAGAAGATTTAGGGATTTTTGTGGGATTTCTGTGGGATGTTCTGGGAATTGGTGGAGATTTTGTGGGACATTCCTGTGAATTGGTAGGGTTTTGAAATGATTTAGGGAGTTTTGTGAGACTTCTCTGGAATTTTGTGGGGTTTTTCTGGAATTGTGTGGAATTCTGAGGAGACTTGAAGAATTTTGAGGAATTTTTCTTAGATTTTGTGGAAACTTGTGGAGGTTTTGGGTGATTTTTGTGGGATTTTGTGGGATATTGAGGCGATTTAGGGATCTTGAGGGATTTTTCATGTATTTTGAGGGAATTTGTGGAGTTTTGGTGGGATATTTTTCTAGAATTTGGTCGTGTTTTGAGAAGATTTAGGGAATTTTGTGGGATTTTTTCTGGAATTTTGTTGGATACTGGGGAGATTTTGTGGGTGGTTTGTGGAACTTTGAGGGACTTTTCTGGAATTTGGTGAGATTCTGCAGAGAACTGACGAATTATCAGGGATTTTTCATGTATTCTGTGGGAATTTGTGGAGATTCGGTGGGATTTTTCTGGAATTTTGGTTGTGTTTTGAGAAAATTTAGGGAATTTTGTGGGATTTTTCTGGGATTTTGTTGGGTATTGAGGACATTTTGTGGGATGTTTCTGGAATTTGGTGGGGCTTTTCAAGAATTTTGTTGTATTTTGAAAAGATTTAGGGAATTTTGTGGGTTTTTTTTTCTTGAATTTTGTGGGAAACTGTGCTGATTTTATGGGGCGTTTCTGGAATTTGGTCGAGTTTTCAGAAGTGTTAGGGATTTTTGTGAGATTTTTGTGGGATGTTTGTGGAACTTTGAGGGACTTTTCTGTAATTTGGTGAGATTCTGTAGAGAACTGACGAATTATCAGGGATTTTTCATGTATTCTGTGGGAATTTCTGGAGATTTGGTGGGATTTTTCTGGAATTTGGTAGAGTTTTGATAAGATTTAGGGAATTTTGTGTTGTTTTTTCTTGAATTTTGTGGGAAACTGTGCTGATTTTATGGGGCGTTTCTGGAATTTGGTCAAGTTTTCAGAAGATTTAGGGAATTGTGTGAGATTTTTCCTGGAATTTTGTTGGATATTAGGGAGATTTTGTGGGAGGCTTGTGGAACTTTGGGGGACTTTTCTGGTATTTGGTGAGATTCTGTAGAGAACTGACGAATTATCAGGCATTTTTCATGTATTCTGTGGGAATTTGTGGAGATTTGGTGGGATTTTTGTGGATTTTGGCCGTGTTTTGAGAAGATTTAGGGAATTTTGTGTGATTTTTCTGGGATTTTTTTGGATATTGAGGACATTTTGTGGGATGTTTCTGGAATTTGGTGGGGCTTTTCAAGAATTTTGTGGTATTTTGAAAAGGTTTAGGGAATTTTGTGGTGTTTTTTCTTGAATTTTGTGGGAAACTGTGCTGATTTTATGGGGCGTTTCTGGAATTTGGTCGAGTTTTCAGAAGATTTAGGGATTTTTGTGAGATTTTTGTGGGATGTTCTGGGAATTGGTAGAGATTTTGTGGGACATTCCTGTGAATTGGTAGGGTTTTGAAATGATTTAGGGAGTTTTGTGAGACTTCTCTGGAATTTGGTGGGGTTTTTCTGGAATTGTGTGGGATTCTGAGGAGACTTGAAGAATTTTGAGGAATTTGTTTTAGATTTTGTGGGAATTTGTGGAGAATCTGTGGGATTTTACTGGAATTTGGTGGGCCTTTTCAAGGACTTTGTGTGGTTTTGAGGAGACTTGAAGAATTTTGAGGAATTTTTCTTAGATTTTGTGGAAACTTGTGGAGGTTTTGGGTGATTTTTGTGTGATTTTGTGGGATATTGAGGCCATTTCGGGATCTTGAGGGATTTTTCGTGTATTTTGTGGGATTTTGTGGAGATTTGGTGGGACATTTTTCTAGAATTTAGTCGTGTTTTGAGAAGATTTAGGGAATTTTGTGGTGTTTTTTCTTGAATTTTGTGGGAAACTGTGCTGATTTTATTGGGCGTTTCTGGAATTTGGTCAAGTTTTCAGAAGATTTAGGGAATTTTGTCAGATTTTTCCTGGAATTTTGTTGGATATTAGGGAGATTTTGTGGGATGCTTGTGGAACTTTGAGGGACTTTTCTGGAATTTGGTGAGATTCTGTAGAGAACTGACGAATTATCAGGGATTTTTCACGTATTCTGTGGGAATTTCTGGAGATTTGGTGGGATTTTTCTGGAATTTTGGTTATGTTTTGAGAAGATTTAGGGAATTTTGTGTGATTTTTCTGGGATTTTGTTGGATATTGAGGACATTTTGTGGGATGTTTCTGGAATTTGGTGGGGCTTTTCAAGAATTTTGTGGTATTTTGAAAAGGTTTAGGGAATTTTGTGGTGTTTTTTCTTGAATTTTGTGGGAAACTGTGCTGATTTTATGGGGCGTTTCTGGAATTTGGTCGAGTTTTCAGAAGATTTAGGGATTTTTGTGGGATTTCTGTGGGATGTTCTGGGAATTGGTGGAGATTTTGTGGGACATTCCTGTGAATTGGTAGGGTTTTGAAATGATTTAGGGAGTTTTGTGAGACTTCTCTGGAATTTTGTGGGGTTTTTCTGGAATTGTGTGGAATTCTGAGGAGACTTGAAGAATTTTGAGGAATTTTTCTTAGATTTTGTGGAAACTTGTGGAGGTTTTGGGTGATTTTTGTGGGATTTTGTGGGATATTGAGGCGATTTAGGGATCTTGAGGGATTTTTCATGTATTTTGAGGGAATTTGTGGAGTTTTGGTGGGATATTTTTCTAGAATTTGGTCGTGTTTTGAGAAGATTTAGGGAATTTTGTGGGATTTTTTCTGGAATTTTGTTGGATACTGGGGAGATTTTGTGGGTGGTTTGTGGAACTTTGAGGGACTTTTCTGGAATTTGGTGAGATTCTGCAGAGAACTGACGAATTATCAGGGATTTTTCATGTATTCTGTGGGAATTTGTGGAGATTCGGTGGGATTTTTCTGGAATTTTGGTTGTGTTTTGAGAAAATTTAGGGAATTTTGTGGGATTTTTCTGGGATTTTGTTGGGTATTGAGGACATTTTGTGGGATGTTTCTGGAATTTGGTGGGGCTTTTCAAGAATTTTGTTGTATTTTGAAAAGATTTAGGGAATTTTGTGGGTTTTTTTTTCTTGAATTTTGTGGGAAACTGTGCTGATTTTATGGGGCGTTTCTGGAATTTGGTCGAGTTTTCAGAAGTGTTAGGGATTTTTGTGAGATTTTTGTGGGATGTTTGTGGAACTTTGAGGGACTTTTCTGTAATTTGGTGAGATTCTGTAGAGAACTGACGAATTATCAGGGATTTTTCATGTATTCTGTGGGAATTTCTGGAGATTTGGTGGGATTTTTCTGGAATTTGGTAGAGTTTTGATAAGATTTAGGGAATTTTGTGTTGTTTTTTCTTGAATTTTGTGGGAAACTGTGCTGATTTTATGGGGCGTTTCTGGAATTTGGTCAAGTTTTCAGAAGATTTAGGGAATTGTGTGAGATTTTTCCTGGAATTTTGTTGGATATTAGGGAGATTTTGTGGGAGGCTTGTGGAACTTTGGGGGACTTTTCTGGTATTTGGTGAGATTCTGTAGAGAACTGACGAATTATCAGGCATTTTTCATGTATTCTGTGGGAATTTGTGGAGATTTGGTGGGATTTTTGTGGATTTTGGCCGTGTTTTGAGAAGATTTAGGGAATTTTGTGTGATTTTTCTGGGATTTTTTTGGATATTGAGGACATTTTGTGGGATGTTTCTGGAATTTGGTGGGGCTTTTCAAGAATTTTGTGGTATTTTGAAAAGGTTTAGGGAATTTTGTGGTGTTTTTTCTTGAATTTTGTGGGAAACTGTGCTGATTTTATGGGGCGTTTCTGGAATTTGGTCGAGTTTTCAGAAGATTTAGGGATTTTTGTGAGATTTTTGTGGGATGTTCTGGGAATTGGTAGAGATTTTGTGGGACATTCCTGTGAATTGGTAGGGTTTTGAAATGATTTAGGGAGTTTTGTGAGACTTCTCTGGAATTTGGTGGGGTTTTTCTGGAATTGTGTGGGATTCTGAGGAGACTTGAAGAATTTTGAGGAATTTGTTTTAGATTTTGTGGGAATTTGTGGAGAATCTGTGGGATTTTACTGGAATTTGGTGGGCCTTTTCAAGGACTTTGTGTGGTTTTGAGGAGACTTGAAGAATTTTGAGGAATTTTTCTTAGATTTTGTGGAAACTTGTGGAGGTTTTGGGTGATTTTTGTGTGATTTTGTGGGATATTGAGGCCATTTCGGGATCTTGAGGGATTTTTCGTGTATTTTGTGGGATTTTGTGGAGATTTGGTGGGACATTTTTCTAGAATTTAGTCGTGTTTTGAGAAGATTTAGGGAATTTTGTGGTGTTTTTTCTTGAATTTTGTGGGAAACTGTGCTGATTTTATTGGGCGTTTCTGGAATTTGGTCAAGTTTTCAGAAGATTTAGGGAATTTTGTCAGATTTTTCCTGGAATTTTGTTGGATATTAGGGAGATTTTGTGGGATGCTTGTGGAACTTTGAGGGACTTTTCTGGAATTTGGTGAGATTCTGTAGAGAACTGACGAATTATCAGGGATTTTTCACGTATTCTGTGGGAATTTCTGGAGATTTGGTGGGATTTTTCTGGAATTTTGGTTATGTTTTGAGAAGATTTAGGGAATTTTGTGTGATTTTTCTGGGATTTTGTTGGATATTGAGGACATTTTGTGGGATGTTTCTGGAATTTGGTGGGGCTTTTCAAGAATTTTGTGGTATTTTGAAAAGGTTTAGGGAATTTTGTGGTGTTTTTTCTTGAATTTTGTGGGAAACTGTGCTGATTTTATGGGGCGTTTCTGGAATTTGGTCGAGTTTTCAGAAGATTTAGGGATTTTTGTGGGATTTCTGTGGGATGTTCTGGGAATTGGTGGAGATTTTGTGGGACATTCCTGTGAATTGGTAGGGTTTTGAAATGATTTAGGGAGTTTTGTGGGACTTCTCTGGAATTTTGTGGGGTTTTTCTGGAATTGTGTGGGATTCTGAGGAGACTTGAAGAATTTTGAGGAATTTTTCTTAGATTTTGTGGAAACTTGTGGAGGTTTTGGGTGATTTTTGTGGGATTTTGTGGGATATTGAGGCCATTTCGGGATCTTGAGGGATTTTTCATGTATTTTGTGGGAATTTGTGGAGTTTTGGTGGGATATTTTTCTAGAATTTGGTCGTGTTTTGAGAAGATTTAGGGAATTTTGTGGGATTTTTTCTGGAATTTTGTTGGATACTGGGGAGTTTTTGTGGGTGGTTTGTGGAACTTTGAGGGACTTTTCTGGAATTTGGTGAGATTCTGTAGAGAACTGACAAATTATCAGGGATTTTTCATGTATTCTGTGGGAATTTGTGGAGATTCGGTAGGATTTTTGAGGATTTTGGCCGTGTTTTGAGAAGATTTAGGGAATTTTTTGTGATTTTTCTGGAATTTTGTTGGATATTGAGGACATTTTGTGGGATGTTTGTGGAACTTTGAGGGACTTTTCTGGAATTTGGTGAGATTCTGTAGAGAACTGACGAATTATCAGGGATTTTTCATGTATTCTGTGGGAATTTGTGGAGATTCGGTGGGATTTTTCTGGAATTTTGGTTGTGTTTTGAGAAAATTTAGGGAATTTTGTGGGATTTTTCTGGGATTTTGTTGGGTATTGAGGACATTTTGTGGGATGTTTCTGGAATTTGGTGGCGCTTTTCAAGAATTTTGTGGTATTTTGAAAAGATTTTGGGAATTTTGTGGTGTTTTTTCTTGAATTTTGTGGGAAACTGTGCTGATTTTATGGGGCGTTTCTGGAATTTGGTCGAGTTTTCAGAAGTGTTAGGGATTTTTGTGAGATTTTTGTGGGATGTTTGTGGAACTTTGAGGGACTTTTCTGTAATTTGGTGAGATTCTGTAGAGAACTGACGAATTATCAGGGATTTTTCATGTATTCTGTGGGAATTTCTGGAGATTTGGTGGGATTTTTCTGGAATTTGGTAGAGTTTTGATAAGATTTAGGGAATTTTGTGTTGTTTTTTCTTGAATTTTGTGGGAAACTGTGCTGATTTTATGGGGCGTTTCTGGAATTTGGTCAAGTTTTCAGAAGATTTAGGGAATTGTGTGAGATTTTTCCTGGAATTTTGTTGGATATTAGGGAGATTTTGTGGGAGGCTTGTGGAACTTTGGGGGACTTTTCTGGTATTTGGTGAGATTCTGTAGAGAACTGACGAATTATCAGGGATTTTTCATGTATTCTGTGGGAATTTGTGGAGATTTGGTGGGATTTTTGTGGATTTTGGCCGTGTTTTGAGAAGATTTAGGGAATTTTGTGTAATTTTTCTGGGATTTTTTTGGATATTGAGGACATTTTGTGGGATGTTTCTGGAATTTGGTGGGGCTTTTCAAGAATTTTGTGGTATTTTGAAAAGGTTTAGGGAATTTTGTGGTGTTTTTTCTTGAATTTTGTGGGAAACTGTGCTGATTTTATGGGGCGTTTCTGGAATTTGGTCGAGTTTTCAGAAGATTTAGGGATTTTTGTGAGATTTTTGTGGGATGTTCTGGGAATTGGTAGAGATTTTGTGGGACATTCCTGTGAATTGGTAGGGTTTTGAAATGATTTAGGGAGTTTTGTGAGACTTCTCTGGAATTTGGTGGGGTTTTTCTGGAATTGTGTGGGATTCTGAGGAGACTTGAAGAATTTTGAGGAATTTGTTTTAGATTTTGTGGGAATTTGTAAAGAATCTGTGGGATTTTACTGGAATTTGGTGGGCCTTTTCAAGGACTTTGTGTGGTTTTGAGGAGACTTGAAGAATTTTGAGGAATTTTTCTTAGATTTTGTGGAAACTTGTGGAGGTTTTGGGTGATTTTTGTGTGATTTTGTGGGATATTGAGGCCATTTCGGGATCTTGAGGGATTTTTCGTGTATTTTGTGGGATTTTGTGGAGATTTGGTGGGACATTTTTCTAGAATTTAGTCGTGTTTTGAGAAGATTTAGGGAATTTTGTGGTGTTTTTTCTTGAATTTTGTGTGAAACTGTGCTGATTTTATTGGGCGTTTCTGGAATTTGGTCAAGTTTTCAGAAGATTTAGGGAATTTTGTGAGATTTTTCCTGGAATTTTGTTGGATATTAGGGAGATTTTGTGGGATGCTTGTGGAACTTTGAGGGACTTTTCTGGAATTTGGTGAGATTCTGTAGAGAACTGACGAATTATCAGGGATTTTTCACGTATTCTGTGGGAATTTCTGGAGATTTGGTGGGATTTTTCTGGAATTTTGGTTATGTTTTGAGAAGATTTAGGGAATTTTGTGTGATTTTTCTGGGATTTTGTTGGATATTGAGGACATTTTGTGGGATGTTTCTGGAATTTGGTGGGGCTTTTCAAGAATTTTGTGGTATTTTGAAAAGATTTTGGGAATTTTGTGGTGTTTTTTCTTGAATTTTGTGGGAAACTGTGCTGATTTTATGGGGCGTTTCTGGAATTTGGTCGAGTTTTCAGAAGATTTAGGGATTTTTGTGGGATTTCTGTGGGATGTTCTGGGAATTGGTGGAGATTTTGTGGGACATTCCTGTGAATTGGTAGGGTTTTGAAATGATTTAGGGAGTTTTGTGAGACTTCTCTGGAATTTTGTGGGGTTTTTCTGGAATTGTGTGGGATTCTGAGGAGACTTGAAGAATTTTGAGGAATTTTTCTTAGATTTTGTGGAAACTTGTGGAGGTTTTGGGTGATTTTTGTGGGATTTTGTGGGATATTGAGGCGATTTAGGGATCTTGAGGGATTTTTCATGTATTTTGAGGGAATTTGTGGAGTTTTGGTGGGATATTTTTCTAGAATTTGGTCGTGTTTTGAGAAGATTTAGGGAATTTTGTGGGATTTTTTCTGGAATTTTGTTGGATACTGGGGAGATTTTGTGGGTGGTTTGTGGAACTTTGAGGGACTTTTCTGGAATTTGGTGAGATTCTGTAGAGAACTGACGAATTATCAGGGATTTTTCATGTATTCTGTGGGAATTTGTGGAGATTCGGTGGGATTTTTCTGGAATTTTGGTTGTGTTTTGAGAAAATTTAGGGAATTTTGTGGGATTTTTCTGGGATTTTGTTGGGTATTGAGGACATTTTGTGGGATGTTTCTGGAATTTGGTGGGGCTTTTCAAGAATTTTGTTGTATTTTGAAAAGATTTAGGGAATTTTGTGGGTTTTTTTTTCTTGAATTTTGTGGGAAACTGTGCTGATTTTATGGGGCGTTTCTGGAATTTGGTCGAGTTTTCAGAAGTGTTAGGGATTTTTGTGAGATTTTTGTGGGATGTTTGTGGAACTTTGAGGGACTTTTCTGTAATTTGGTGAGATTCTGTAGAGAACTGACGAATTATCAGGGATTTTTCATGTATTCTGTGGGAATTTCTGGAGATTTGGTGGGATTTTTCTGGAATTTGGTAGAGTTTTGATAAGATTTAGGGAATTTTGTGTTGTTTTTTCTTGAATTTTGTGGGAAACTGTGCTGATTTTATGGGGCGTTTCTGGAATTTGGTCAAGTTTTCAGAAGATTTAGGGAATTGTGTGAGATTTTTCCTGGAATTTTGTTGGATATTAGGGAGATTTTGTGGGAGGCTTGTGGAACTTTGGGGGACTTTTCTGGTATTTGGTGAGATTCTGTAGAGAACTGACGAATTATCAGGCATTTTTCATGTATTCTGTGGGAATTTGTGGAGATTTGGTGGGATTTTTGTGGATTTTGGCCGTGTTTTGAGAAGATTTAGGGAATTTTGTGTGATTTTTCTGGGATTTTTTTGGATATTGAGGACATTTTGTGGGATGTTTCTGGAATTTGGTGGGGCTTTTCAAGAATTTTGTGGTATTTTGAAAAGGTTTAGGGAATTTTGTGGTGTTTTTTCTTGAATTTTGTGGGAAACTGTGCTGATTTTATGGGGCGTTTCTGGAATTTGGTCGAGTTTTCAGAAGATTTAGGGATTTTTGTGAGATTTTTGTGGGATGTTCTGGGAATTGGTAGAGATTTTGTGGGACATTCCTGTGAATTGGTAGGGTTTTGAAATGATTTAGGGAGTTTTGTGAGACTTCTCTGGAATTTGGTGGGGTTTTTCTGGAATTGTGTGGGATTCTGAGGAGACTTGAAGAATTTTGAGGAATTTGTTTTAGATTTTGTGGGAATTTGTGGAGAATCTGTGGGATTTTACTGGAATTTGGTGGGCCTTTTCAAGGACTTTGTGTGGTTTTGAGGAGACTTGAAGAATTTTGAGGAATTTTTCTTAGATTTTGTGGAAACTTGTGGAGGTTTTGGGTGATTTTTGTGTGATTTTGTGGGATATTGAGGCCATTTCGGGATCTTGAGGGATTTTTCGTGTATTTTGTGGGATTTTGTGGAGATTTGGTGGGACATTTTTCTAGAATTTGGTCGTGTTTTGAGAAGATTTAGGGAATTTTGTGGTGTTTTTTCTTGAATTTTGTGGGAAACTGTGCTGATTTTATTGGGCGTTTCTGGAATTTGGTCAAGTTTTCAGAAGATTTAGGGAATTTTGTCAGATTTTTCCTGGAATTTTGTTGGATATTAGGGAGATTTTGTGGGATGCTTGTGGAACTTTGAGGGACTTTTCTGGAATTTGGTGAGATTCTGTAGAGAACTGACGAATTATCAGGGATTTTTCACGTATTCTGTGGGAATTTCTGGAGATTTGGTGGGATTTTTCTGGAATTTTGGTTATGTTTTGAGAAGATTTAGGGAATTTTGTGTGATTTTTCTGGGATTTTGTTGGATATTGAGGACATTTTGTGGGATGTTTCTGGAATTTGGTGGGGCTTTTCAAGAATTTTGTGGTATTTTGAAAAGATTTTGGGAATTTTGTGGTGTTTTTTCTTGAATTTTGTGGGAAACTGTGCTGATTTTATGGGGCGTTTCTGGAATTTGGTCGAGTTTTCAGAAGATTTAGGGATTTTTGTGGGATTTCTGTGGGATGTTCTGGGAATTGGTGGAGATTTTGTGGGACATTCCTGTGAATTGGTAGGGTTTTGAAATGATTTAGGGAGTTTTGTGGGACTTCTCTGGAATTTTGTGGGGTTTTTCTGGAATTGTGTGGGATTCTGAGGAGACTTGAAGAATTTTGAGGAATTTTTCTTAGATTTTGTGGAAACTTGTGGAGGTTTTGGGTGATTTTTGTGGGATTTTGTGGGATATTGAGGCCATTTCGGGATCTTGAGGGATTTTTCATGTATTTTGTGGGAATTTGTGGAGTTTTGGTGGGATATTTTTCTAGAATTTGGTCGTGTTTTGAGAAGATTTAGGGAATTTTGTGGGATTTTTTCTGGAATTTTGTTGGATACTGGGGAGTTTTTGTGGGTGGTTTGTGGAACTTTGAGGGACTTTTCTGGAATTTGGTGAGATTCTGTAGAGAACTGACAAATTATCAGGGATTTTTCATGTATTCTGTGGGAATTTGTGGAGATTCGGTAGGATTTTTGAGGATTTTGGCCGTGTTTTGAGAAGATTTAGGGAATTTTTTGTGATTTTTCTGGAATTTTGTTGGATATTGAGGACATTTTGTGGGATGTTTGTGGAACTTTGAGGGACTTTTCTGGAATTTGGTGAGATTCTGTAGAGAACTGACGAATTATCAGGGATTTTTCATGTATTCTGTGGGAATTTCTGGAGATTCGGTGGGATTTTTCCTGGAATTTTGGTTGTGTTTTGAGGAAATTTAGGGAATTTTGTGTGATTTTTCTGGGATTTTGTTGGGTATTGAGGACATCTTGTGGGATGTTTCTGGAATTTGGTGGCCCTTTTCAAGAATTTTGTGGTATTTTGAAAAGATTTTGGGAATTTTGTGGTGTTTTTTCTTGAATTTTGTGGGAAACTGTGCTGATTTTATGGGGCGTTTCTGGAATTTGGTCGAGTTTTCAGAAGATTTAAGGATTTTTGTGAGATTTTTGTGGGATGTTCTGGGAATTGGTGGAGATTTTGTGGGACATTCCTGTGAATTGGTAGGGTTTTGAAATGATTTAGGGAGTTTTGTGGGACTTCTCTGGAATTTTGTGTGTTTTTTCTGGAATTTTGTGGGATTCTGAGGAGACTTGAAGAATTTTGAGGAATTTGATTTAGATTTTTATGGGAATTTGTGGAGAGTCTGTGGGATTTTTTTGGAATTTGGTGGGCCTTTTCACGGACTTTGTGTGGTTTTGAGGAGACTTGAAGAATTTTGAAAAATTTTTCTTAGATTTTGTGGAAACTTGTGGAGGTTTTGTGGGATTTTTGTGTGATTTTGTGGTATATTGCGGCGATTTAGGGATCTTGATGGATTTCTCATATATTTTGTGGGAATTTGTGGAGATTTGGTGGGATATTTTTCTAGAATTTGGTCGTGTTTTGAGAAGATTTAGGGAATTTTGTGGTGTTTTTTCTTGAATTTTGTGGGAAACTGTGCTGATTTTATGGGGCGTTTCAGAAATTTGGTCGAGTTTTCAGAAGATTTAGGGATTTTTGTGAGATTTCTGTGGGATGTTCTGGGAATTGGAGATTTTGTGGGACATTCCTGTGAATTGGTAGGGTTTTGAAATGATTTAGGGAGTTTTGTGAGACTTCTCTGGAATTTTGTGTGTTTTTTATGGAATTGTGTGGGATTCTGAGGAGACTTGAAGAATTTTGAGGAATTTTTCTTAGATTTTGTGGAAACTTGTGGAGGTTTTGTGGGATTTTTGTGTGATTTTGTGGGATATTGAGGCGATTTAGGGATCTTGAGGGATTTCTCATGTATTTTGTGGGAATTTGTGGAGATTTGGTGGGATATTTTTCTAGAATTTGGTCGTGTTTTGAGAAGATTTAGGAAATTTTGTGGGATTTTTCCTGGAATTTTGTTGGATATTAGGGAGATTTTGTGGGATGTTTGTGGAACTTTGAGGGACTTTTTAGGAATTTGGTGAGGTTCTGTAGAGAACTGACGAATTATCAGGGATTTTTCATGTATTCTGTGGGAATTTGTGGAGATTCTGTGGGATTTTTCTGGAATTTTGGTTATGTTTTGAGAAGATTTAGGGAATTTTGTGGGACTTTTCTGGGATTTTGTTGGGTATTGAGGACATTTTGTGGGATGTTTCGGGAATTTGGTGGGGCTTTTCAGGAATTTTGTGGTATTTTGAAAAGATTTAGGGAATTTTGTGGTGTTTTTTCTTGAATTTTGTGGGAAACTGTGCTGATTTTATGGGGCGTTTCTGGAATTTGGTTGAGTTTTCAGAAGATTTAGGGATTTTTGTGGGATTTTTGTGGGATGTTCTGGGAATTGGTGGAGATTTTGTGGGACATTCCTGTGAATTGGTAGGGTTTTGAAATGATTGAGGGAGTTTTGTGGGACTTCTCTGGAATTTTGTGTGTTTTTTCTGGAATTGTGTGGGATTCTGAGGAGACTTGAAGAATTTTGAGGAATTTGATTTAGATTTCTGTGGGAATTTGTGGAGATTCTGTGGGATTTTTCTGGAATTTGGTTGGCCTTTTCACGAACTTTGTGTGGTTTTGAGGAGACTTGAAGAATTTTGAGGAATTTTTCTTAGATTTTGTGGAAACTTGTGGAGGTTTTGTGGGATTTTTGTGTGATTTTGTGGGATATTGAGGCGATTTAGGGATCTTGAGGGATTTCTCATGTATTTTGTGGGAATTTGTGGAGATTTGGTGGGATACTTTTCTAGAATTTGGTCGTGTTTTGAGAAGATTTAGGAAATTTTGTGGGATTTTTCCTGGAATTTTGTTGGATATTAGGGAGATTTTGTGGGATGTTTGTGGAACTTTGAGGGACTTTTTAGGAATTTGGTGAGTTTCTGTAGAGAACTGACGAATTATCAGGGATTTTTCATGTATTCTGTGGGAATTTGTGGAGATTCTGTGGGATTTTTCTGGAATTTGGTAGAGTTTTGAGAAGATTTAGGGAATTTTGTGGGACTTTTCTGGGATTTTGTTGGGTATTGGGGACATTTTGTGGGATGTTTCTGGAATTTGGTGGGGCTTTTCAAAAATTTTGTGGTATTTTGAAAAGGTTTAGGGAATTTTGTGGTGTTTTTTCTTGAATTTTGTGGGAAACTGTGCTGATTTTATGGGGCGTTTCTGGAATTTGGTCGAGTTTTCAGAAGATTTAGGGATTTTTGTGGGATTTCTGTGGGATGTTCTGGGAATTGGTGGAGATTTTGTGGGACATTCCTGTGAATTGGTAGGGTTTTGAAATGATTTAGGGAGTTTTGTGAGACTTCTCTGGAATTTGGTAGGGTTTTTCTGGAATTGTGTGGGATTCTGAGGAGACTTGAAGAATTTTGAGGAATTTGATTTAGATTTTTGTGGGAATTTGTGAAGATTCTGTGGGATTTTTCTGGAAATTGGTGGGCCTTTTCAAGGACTTTGTGTGGTTTTGAGGAGACTTGAAGAATTTTGAGGAATTTTTCTTAGATTTTTTGGAAACTTGTGGAGGTTTTGTGGGATTTTTGTGTGATTTTGTGGGATATTGAGGCGATTTAGGGATCTTGAGGGATTTTTCATGTATTTTGTGGGAATTTGTGGAGATTTGGTGGGATATTTTTCTAGAATTTGGTCGTGTTTTGAGAAGATTTAGGAAATTTTGTGGGATTTTTCCTGGAATTTTGTTGGATATTAGGGAGATTTTGTGGGATGTTTGTGGAACTTTGAGGGACTTTTTAGGAATTTGGTGAGATTCTGTAGAGAACTGACGAATTATCAGGGATTTTTCATGTATTCTGTGGGAATTTGTGGAGATTCTGTGGGATTTTTCTGGAATTTTGGTTATGTTTTGAGAAGATTTAGGGAATTTTGTGGGACTTTTCTGGGATTTTGTTGGGTATTGAGGACATTTTGTGGGATGTTTCGGGAATTTGGTGGGGCTTTTCAGGAATTTTGTGGTATTTTGAAAAGATTTAGGGAATTTTGTGGTGTTTTTTCTTGAATTTTGTGGGAAACTGTGCTGATTTTATGGGGCGTTTCTGGAATTTGGTTGAGTTTTCAGAAGATTTAGGGATTTTTGTGGGATTTCTGTGGGATGTTCTGGGAATTGGTGGAGATTTTGTGGGACATTCCTGTGAATTGGTAGGGTTTTGAAATGATTGAGGGAGTTTTGTGGGACTTCTCTGGAATTTTGTGTGTTTTTTCTGGAATTGTGTGGGATTCTGAGGAGACTTGAAGAATTTTGAGGAATTTTTCTTAGATTTTGTGGAAACTTGTGGAGGTTTTGTGGGATTTTTGTGTGATTTTGTGGGATATTGAGGCGATTTAGGGATCTTGAGGGATTTCTCATGTATTTTGTGGGAATTTGTGGAGATTTGGTGGGATATTTTTCTAGAATTTGGTCGTGTTTTGAGAAGATTTAGGGAATTTTGTGGGATTTTTCCTGGAATTTTGTTGGATATTAGGGAGAATTTGTGGGATGTTTGTGGAACTTTGAGGGACTTTTCTGGAATTTGGTGAGATTCTGTAGAGAACTGACGAATTATCAGGGATTTTTCATGTATTCTCTGGGAATTTGTGGAGATTTGGTGGGATTTTTGTGGATTTTGGCCGTGTTTTGAGAAGATTTAGAAAATTTTGTGGGATTTTTCTTGAATTTTGTTGGATATTGAGGAGATTCTGTGGGATGTTTGTGGAACTTTGAGGGACTTTTCTGGAATTTGGTGAGATTCTGTAGAGAACTGACGAATTATCAGGGATTTTTCATGTATTCTGTGGGAATTTGTGGAGATTCGGTGGGATTTTTCTGGAATTTTGGTTGTGTTTTGAGAAGATTTGGGGAATTTTGTGTGATTTTTCTGGGATTTTGTTGGGTATTGAGGACATTTTGTGGGATGTTTCTGGAATTTGGTGGGGCTTTTCAAGAATTTTGTGGTATTTTGAAAAGATTTTGGGAATTTTGTGGTGTTTTTTCTTGAATTTTGTGGGAAACTGTGCTGATTTTATGGGGCGTTTCTGGAATTTGGTCGAGTTTTCAGAAGTGTTAGGGATTTTTGTGAGATTTTTGTGGGATGTTTGTGGAACTTTGAGGGACTTTTCTGGAATTTGGTGAGATTCTGTAGAGAACTGACGAATTATCAGGGATTTTTCATGTATTCTGTGGGAATTTGTGGAGATTTGGTGGGATATTTTTCTAGAATTTGGTAGAGTTTCGAGAAGATTTAGGGAATTTTGTGTGGTTTTTTCCTGAATTTTGTGGGAAACTGTGCTGATTTTATGGGGCGCTTCTGGAATTTGGTCAAGTTTTCAGAAGATTTAGGGAATTGTGTGAGATTTTTCCTGGAATTTTGTTGGATATTAGGGAGATTTTTTGGGATGCTTGTGGAACTTCTGGGGACTTTTCTGGTATTTGGTGAGATTCTGTAGAGAACTGACGAATTATCAGGGGTATTTTCATGTATTCTGTGGGAATTTGTGGAGATTTGGTGGGATATTTTTCTAGAATTTGGTCGTGTTTTGAGAAGATTTAGGGAATTTTGTGGGATTTTTCCTGGAATTTTGTTGGATACTGGGGAGATTTTGTGGGATGTTTGTGGAACTTTGAGGGACTTTTCTGGAATTTGGTGAGATTCTGTTGAGAACTGACAAATTATCAGGGATTTTTCATGTATTCTGTGGGAATTTGTGGAGATTCGGTGGGATTTTTGTGGATTTTGGCGGTGTTTTGAGAAGATTTAGAGAATTTTGTGGGATTTTTCTTGAATTTTGTTGGATATTGAGGAGATTTTGTGGGATGTTTGTGGAACTTTGAGGGACTTTTCTGGAATTTGGTGAGATTCTGTAGAGAACTGACGAATTATCAGGGATTTTTCCCGTATTCTGTGGGAATTTGTGGAGATTCTGTGGGATTTTTCTGGAATTTTGGTAGTGTTTTGAGAAAATTTAGGGAATTTTGTGTGATTTTTCTGGGATTTTGTTGGGTGTTGAGGACATTTTGTGGGATGTTTCTGGAATTTGGTGGGGCTTTTCAAGAATTTTGTGGTATTTTGAAAAGATTTAGGGAATTTTGTGGTGTTTTTTCTTGAATTTTGTGGGAAACTGTGCTGATTTTATGGGGCGTTTCTGGAATTTGGTCGAGTTTTCAGAAGATTTAGGGATTTTTGTGAGATTTTTGTGGGATGTTCTGGGAATTGGTAGAGATTTTGTGGGACATTCCTGTGAATTGGTAGGGTTTTGAAATGATTTAGGGAGTTTTGTGAGACTTCTCTGGAATTTGGTGGGGTTTTTCTAGAATTGTGTGGGATTCTGAGGAGACTTGAAGAATTTTGAGGAATTTTTCTTAGATTTTGTGGAAACTTGTGGAGGTTTTGGGTGATTTTTGTGTGATTTTGTGGGATATTGAGGCGATTTAGGGATCTTGAGGGATTTCTCATGTATTTTGTGGGAATTTGTGGAGATTCTGTGGGATTTTTCTGGAATTTGGTAGAGTTTTGAGAAGATTTAGGGAATTTTGTGGGACTTTTCTGGGATTTTGTTGGGTATTGGGGACATTTTGTGGGATGTTTCTGGAATTTGGTGGGGCTTTTCAAGAATTTTGTGGTATTTTGAAAAGGTTTAGGGAATTTTGTGGTGTTTTTTCTTGAATTTTGTGGGAAACTGTGCTGATTTTATGGGGCGTTTCTGGAATTTGGTCGAGTTTTCAGAAGATTTAGGGATTTTTGTGGGATTTCTGTGGGATGTTCTGGGAATTGGTGGAGATTTTGTGGGACATTCCTGTGAATTGGTAGGGTTTTGAAATGATTGAGGGAGTTTTGTGAGACTTCTCTGGAATTTGGTAGGGTTTTTCTGGAATTGTGTGGGATTCTGAGGAGACTTGAAGAATTTTGAGGAATTTGATTTAGATTTTTGTGGGAATTTGTGAAGATTCTGTGGGATTTTTCTGGAAATTGGTGGGCCTTTTCAAGGACTTTGTGTGGTTTTGAGGAGACTTGAAGAATTTTGAGGAATTTTTCTTAGATTTTTTGGAAACTTGTGGAGGTTTTGTGGGA
Organism: Cyanistes caeruleus; assembly: GCF_971803275.1. Taxonomy (NCBI): domain Eukaryota; kingdom Metazoa; phylum Chordata; class Aves; order Passeriformes; family Paridae; genus Cyanistes; species Cyanistes caeruleus. The sequence goes on from NC_141704.1 coordinate 64,815,465, forward strand.
TTTTTGTGTGATTTTGTGGGATATTGAGGCGATTTAGGGATCTTGAGGGATTTTTCATGTATTTTGTGGGAATTTGTGGAGATTTGGTGGGATATTTTTCTAGAATTTGGTCGTGTTTTGAGAAGATTTAGGAAATTTTGTGGGATTTTTCCTGGAATTTTGTTGGATATTAGGGAGATTTTGTGGGATGTTTGTGGAACTTTGAGGGACTTTTTAGGAATTTGGTGAGATTCTGTAGAGAACTGACGAATTATCAGGGATTTTTCATGTATTCTGTGGGAATTTGTGGAGATTCTGTGGGATTTTTCTGGAATTTTGGTTATGTTTTGAGAAGATTTAGGGAATTTTGTGGGACTTTTCTGGGATTTTGTTGGGTATTGAGGACATTTTGTGGGATGTTTCGGGAATTTGGTGGGGCTTTTCAGGAATTTTGTGGTATTTTGAAAAGATTTAGGGAATTTTGTGGTGTTTTTTCTTGAATTTTGTGGGAAACTGTGCTGATTTTATGGGGCGTTTCTGGAATTTGGTTGAGTTTTCAGAAGATTTAGGGATTTTTGTGGGATTTCTGTGGGATGTTCTGGGAATTGGTGGAGATTTTGTGGGACATTCCTGTGAATTGGTAGGGTTTTGAAATGATTGAGGGAGTTTTGTGGGACTTCTCTGGAATTTTGTGTGTTTTTTCTGGAATTGTGTGGGATTCTGAGGAGACTTGAAGAATTTTGAGGAATTTTTCTTAGATTTTGTGGAAACTTGTGGAGGTTTTGTGGGATTTTTGTGTGATTTTGTGGGATATTGAGGCGATTTAGGGATCTTGAGGGATTTCTCATGTATTTTGTGGGAATTTGTGGAGATTTGGTGGGATATTTTTCTAGAATTTGGTCGTGTTTTGAGAAGATTTAGGGAATTTTGTGGGATTTTTCCTGGAATTTTGTTGGATATTAGGGAGAATTTGTGGGATGTTTGTGGAACTTTGAGGGACTTTTCTGGAATTTGGTGAGATTCTGTAGAGAACTGACGAATTATCAGGGATTTTTCATGTATTCTCTGGGAATTTGTGGAGATTTGGTGGGATTTTTGTGGATTTTGGCCGTGTTTTGAGAAGATTTAGAAAATTTTGTGGGATTTTTCTTGAATTTTGTTGGATATTGAGGAGATTCTGTGGGATGTTTGTGGAACTTTGAGGGACTTTTCTGGAATTTGGTGAGATTCTGTAGAGAACTGACGAATTATCAGGGATTTTTCATGTATTCTGTGGGAATTTGTGGAGATTCGGTGGGATTTTTCTGGAATTTTGGTTGTGTTTTGAGAAGATTTGGGGAATTTTGTGTGATTTTTCTGGGATTTTGTTGGGTATTGAGGACATTTTGTGGGATGTTTCTGGAATTTGGTGGGGCTTTTCAAGAATTTTGTGGTATTTTGAAAAGATTTTGGGAATTTTGTGGTGTTTTTTCTTGAATTTTGTGGGAAACTGTGCTGATTTTATGGGGCGTTTCTGGAATTTGGTCGAGTTTTCAGAAGTGTTAGGGATTTTTGTGAGATTTTTGTGGGATGTTTGTGGAACTTTGAGGGACTTTTCTGGAATTTGGTGAGATTCTGTAGAGAACTGACGAATTATCAGGGATTTTTCATGTATTCTGTGGGAATTTGTGGAGATTTGGTGGGATATTTTTCTAGAATTTGGTAGAGTTTCGAGAAGATTTAGGGAATTTTGTGTGGTTTTTTCCTGAATTTTGTGGGAAACTGTGCTGATTTTATGGGGCGCTTCTGGAATTTGGTCAAGTTTTCAGAAGATTTAGGGAATTGTGTGAGATTTTTCCTGGAATTTTGTTGGATATTAGGGAGATTTTTTGGGATGCTTGTGGAACTTCTGGGGACTTTTCTGGTATTTGGTGAGATTCTGTAGAGAACTGACGAATTATCAGGGGTATTTTCATGTATTCTGTGGGAATTTGTGGAGATTTGGTGGGATATTTTTCTAGAATTTGGTCGTGTTTTGAGAAGATTTAGGGAATTTTGTGGGATTTTTCCTGGAATTTTGTTGGATACTGGGGAGATTTTGTGGGATGTTTGTGGAACTTTGAGGGACTTTTCTGGAATTTGGTGAGATTCTGTTGAGAACTGACGAATTATCAGGGATTTTTCATGTATTCTGTGGGAATTTGTGGAGATTCGGTGGGATTTTTGTGGATTTTGGCGGTGTTTTGAGAAGATTTAGAGAATTTTGTGGGATTTTTCTTGAATTTTGTTGGATATTGAGGAGATTTTGTGGGATGTTTGTGGAACTTTGAGGGACTTTTCTGGAATTTGGTGAGATTCTGTAGAGAACTGACGAATTATCAGGGATTTTTCCCGTATTCTGTGGGAATTTGTGGAGATTCTGTGGGATTTTTCTGGAATTTTGGTTGTGTTTTGAGAAAATTTAGGGAATTTTGTGTGATTTTTCTGGGATTTTGTTGGGTGTTGAGGACATTTTGTGGGATGTTTCTGGAATTTGGTGGGGCTTTTCAAGAATTTTGTGGTATTTTGAAAAGATTTAGGGAATTTTGTGGTGTTTTTTCTTGAATTTTGTGGGAAACTGTGCTGATTTTATGGGGCGTTTCTGGAATTTGGTCGAGTTTTCAGAAGATTTAGGGATTTTTGTGAGATTTTTGTGGGATGTTCTGGGAATTGGTAGAGATTTTGTGGGACATTCCTGTGAATTGGTAGGGTTTTGAAATGATTTAGGGAGTTTTGTGAGACTTCTCTGGAATTTGGTGGGGTTTTTCTAGAATTGTGTGGGATTCTGAGGAGACTTGAAGAATTTTGAGGAATTTTTCTTAGATTTTGTGGAAACTTGTGGAGGTTTTGTGTGATTTTTGTGTGATTTTGTGGGATATTGAGGCGATTTAGGGATCTTGAGGGATTTCTCATGTATTTTGTGGGAATTTGTGGAGATTTGGTGGGATATTTTTCTAGAATTTGGTCGTGTTTTGAGAAGATTTAGGGAATTTTGTGGGATTTTTCCTGGAATTTTGTTGGATATTAGGGAGATTTTGTGGGATGCTTGTGGAACTTCTGGGGGCTTTTCTGGAATTTGGTGAGATTCTGTAGAGAACTGACGAATTATCAGGGATTTTTCATGCATTCTGTGGGAATTTGTGGAGATTCGGTGGGATTTTTGAGGATTTTGGCCGTGTTTTGAGAAGATTTAGGGAATTTTGTGTGATTTTTCTGGGATTTTGTTGGATATTGAGGACATTTTGTGGGATGTTTGTGGAACTTTGAGGGACTTTTCTGGAATTTGGTGCGATTCTGTAGAGAACTGACGAATTATCAGGGATTTTTCATGTATTCTGTGGGAATTTGTGGAGATTCGGTGGGATTTTGAGGATTTTGGCCGTGTTTTGAGAAGATTTAGAGAATTTTATGGGATTTTTCCTGGAATTTTGTTGGATACTGGGGAGATTTTGTGGGATGTTTGTGGAACTTTGAGGGACTTTTCTGGAATTTGGTGAGATTTTGTAGAGAACTGACGAATTATCAGGGATTTTTCATGTATTCTGTGGGAATTTGTGGAGATTCGGTGGGATTTTTGAGGATTTTGGCCATGTTTTGAGAAGATTTAGGGAATTTTGTGGGATTTTTCTTGAATTTTGTTGGATATTGAGGAGATTTTGTGGGATGTTTCTGGAACTTTGAGGGACTTTCCAAGAATTTTGTGGTATTTTGAAAAGGTTTAGGGAATTTTGTGGTGTTTTTTCTTGAATTTTGTGGGAAACTGTGCTGATTTTATGGGGCGTTTCTGGAATTTGGTCGAGTTTTCAGAAGTGTTAGGGATTTTTGTGAGATTTTTGTGGGATGTTTGTGGAACTTTGAGGGACTTTTCTGGAATTTGGTGAGATTCTGTAGAGAACTGACGAATTATCAGGGATTTTTCATGTATTCTGTGGGAATTTGTGGAGATTTGGTGGGATATTTTTCTAGAATTTGGTCGTGTTTTGAGAAGATTTAGGGAATTCTGTGGGATTTTTTCTGGAATTTTGTTGGATACTGGGGAGATTTTTTGGTTGTTTTGTGGAACTTTGAGGGACTTTTCTGGAATTTGGTGAGATTCTGTAGAGAACTGACAAATTATCAGGGATTTTTCATGTATTCTGTGGGAATTTGTGGAGATTCGGTGGGATTTTTCTGGAATTTTGGTTGTGTTTTGAGAAAATTTAGGGAATTTTGTGTGATTTTTCTGGGATTTTGTTGGGTAGTGAGGACATTTTGTGGGATTTTTCTGGAATTTGGTGGGGCTTTTCAAGAATTTTGTGGTATTTTGAAAAGATTTTGGGAATTTTGTGGTGTTTTTTCTTGAATTTTGTGGGAAACTGTGCTGATTTTATGGGGCGTTTCTGGAATTTGGTCGAGTTTTCAGAAGTGTTAGGGATTTTTGTGAGATTTTTGTGGGATGTTTGTGGAACTTTGAGAGACTTTTCTGGAATTTGGTGAGATTCTGTAGAGAACTGACGAATTATCAGGGATTTTTCATGTATTCTGTGGGAATTTGTGGAGATTTGGTGGGATTTTTCTGGAATTTGGTAGAGTTTTGAGAAGATTTAGGGAATTTTGTGTGGTTTTTTCCTGAATTTTGTGGGAAACTGTGCTGATTTTATGGGGCGCTTTTGGAATTTGGTCAAGTTTTCAGAAGATTTAGGGAATTGTGTTAGATTTTTCCTGGAATTTTGTTGGATATTAGGGAGATTTTGTGGGATGCTTGTGGAACTTCTGGGGACTTTTCTGGTATTTGGTGAGATTCTGTAGAGAACTGACGAATTATCAGGGGTATTTTCATGTATTCTGTGGGAATTTGTGGAGATTTGGTGGGATATTTTTCTAGAATTTGGTCGTGTTTTGAGAAGATTTAGGGAATTTTGTGGGATTTTTCCTGGAATTTTGTTGGATACTGGGGAGATTTTGTGGGATGTTTGTGGAACTTTGAGGGACTTTTCTGGAATTTGGTGAGATTCTGTTGAGAACTGACGAATTATCAGGGATTTTTCATGTATTCTGTGGGAATTTGTGAAGATTCGGTGGGATTTTTGTGGATTTTGGCGGTGTTTTGAGAAGATTTAGAGAATTTTGTGGGATTTTTCTTGAATTTTGTTGGATATTGAGGAGATTTTGTGGGATGTTTGTGGAACTTTGAGGGACTTTTCTGGAATTTGGTGAGATTCTGTAGAGAACTGACGAATTATCAGGGATTTTTCCCGTATTCTGTGGGAATTTGTGGAGATTCGGTGGGATTTTTCTGGAATTTTGGTTGTGTTTTGAGAAAATTTAGGGAATTTTGTGTGATTTTTCTGGGATTTTGTTGGGTGTTGAGGACATTTTGTGGGATGTTTCTGGAATTTGGTGGGGCTTTTCAGGAATTTTGTGGTATTTTGAAAAGATTTAGGGAATTTTGTGGTGTTTTTTCTTGAATTTTGTGGGAAACTGTGCTGATTTTATGGGGCGTTTCTGGAATTTGGTCGAGTTTTCAGAAGATTTAGGGATTTTTGTGAGATTTTTGTGGGATGTTCTGGGAATTGGTAGAGATTTTGTGGGACATTCCTGTGAATTGGTTGGGTTTTGAAATGATTGAGGGAGTTTTGTGGGACTTCTCTGGAATTTTGTGTGTTTTTTTTCTGGAATTGTGTGGGATTCTGAGGAGACTTGAAGAATTTTGAGGAATTTTTCTTAGATTTTGTGGAAACTTGTGGAGGTTTTGGGTGATTTTTGTGTGATTTTGTGGGATATTGAGGCGATTTAGGGATCTTGAGGGATTTCTCATGTATTTTGTGGGAATTTGTGGAGATTTGGTGGGATATTTTTCTAGAATTTGGTCGTGTTTTGAGAAGATTTAGGGAATTTTGTGGGATTTTTCCTGGAATTTTGTTGGATATTAGGGAGATTTTGTGGGATGCTTGTGGAACTTCTGGGGACTTTTCTGGAATTTGGTGAGATTCTGTAGAGAACTGACGAATTATCAGGGATTTTTCATGCATTCTGTGGGAATTTGTGGAGATTCGGTGGGATTTTTGAGGATTTTGGCCGTGTTTTGAGAAGATTTAGGGAATTTTGTGTGATTTTTCTGGGATTTTGTTGGATATTGAGGACATTTTGTGGGATGTTTGTGGAACTTTGAGGGACTTTTCTGGAATTTGGTGCGATTCTGTAGAGAACTGACGAATTATCAGGGATTTTTCATGTATTCTGTGGGAATTTGTGGAGATTCGGTGGGATTTTGAGGATTTTGGCCGTGTTTTGAGAAGATTTAGAGAATTTTATGGGATTTTTCCTGGAATTTTGTTGGATACTGGGGAGATTTTGTGGGATGTTTGTGGAACTTTGAGGGACTTTTCTGGAATTTGGTGAGATTTTGTAGAGAACTGACGAATTATCAGGGATTTTTCATGTATTCTGTGGGAATTTGTGGAGATTCGGTGGGATTTTTGAGGATTTTGGCCGTGTTTTGAGAAGATTTAGGGAATTTTGTGGGATTTTTCTTGAATTTTGTTGGATATTGAGGAGATTTTGTGGGATGTTTCTGGAACTTTGAGGGACTTTCCAAGAATTTTGTGGTATTTTGAAAAGGTTTAGGGAATTTTGTGGTGTTTTTTCTTGAATTTTGTGGGAAACTGTGCTGATTTTATGGGGCGTTTCTGGAATTTGGTCGAGTTTTCAGAAGTGTTAGGGATTTTTGTGAGATTTTTGTGGGATGTTTGTGGAACTTTGAGGGACTTTTCTGGAATTTGGTGAGATTCTGTAGAGAACTGACGAATTATCAGGGATTTTTCATGTATTCTGTGGGAATTTGTGGAGATTTGGTGGGATATTTTTCTAGAATTTGGTCGTGTTTTGAGAAGATTTAGGGAATTCTGTGGGATTTTTTCTGGAATTTTGTTGGATACTGGGGAGATTTTTTGGTTGTTTTGTGGAACTTTGAGGGACTTTTCTGGAATTTGGTGAGATTCTGTAGAGAACTGACAAATTATCAGGGATTTTTCATGTATTCTGTGGGAATTTGTGGAGATTCGGTGGGATTTTTCTGGAATTTTGGTTGTGTTTTGAGAAAATTTAGGGAATTTTGTGTGATTTTTCTGGGATTTTGTTGGGTAGTGAGGACATTTTGTGGGATTTTTCTGGAATTTGGTGGGGCTTTTCAAGAATTTTGTGGTATTTTGAAAAGATTTTGGGAATTTTGTGGTGTTTTTTCTTGAATTTTGTGGGAAACTGTGCTGATTTTATGGGGCGTTTCTGGAATTTGGTCGAGTTTTCAGAAGTGTTAGGGATTTTTGTGAGATTTTTGTGGGATGTTTGTGGAACTTTGAGAGACTTTTCTGGAATTTGGTGAGATTCTGTAGAGAACTGACGAATTATCAGGGATTTTTCATGTATTCTGTGGGAATTTGTGGAGATTTGGTGGGATTTTTCTGGAATTTGGTAGAGTTTTGAGAAGATTTAGGGAATTTTGTGTGGTTTTTTCCTGAATTTTGTGGGAAACTGTGCTGATTTTATGGGGCGCTTTTGGAATTTGGTCAAGTTTTCAGAAGATTTAGGGAATTGTGTTAGATTTTTCCTGGAATTTTGTTGGATATTAGGGAGATTTTGTGGGATGCTTGTGGAACTTCTGGGGACTTTTCTGGTATTTGGTGAGATTCTGTAGAGAACTGACGAATTATCAGGGGTATTTTCATGTATTCTGTGGGAATTTGTGGAGATTTGGTGGGATATTTTTCTAGAATTTGGTCGTGTTTTGAGAAGATTTAGGGAATTTTGTGGGATTTTTCCTGGAATTTTGTTGGATACTGGGGAGATTTTGTGGGATGTTTGTGGAACTTTGAGGGACTTTTCTGGAATTTGGTGAGATTCTGTTGAGAACTGACGAATTATCAGGGATTTTTCATGTATTCTGTGGGAATTTGTGAAGATTCGGTGGGATTTTTGTGGATTTTGGCGGTGTTTTGAGAAGATTTAGAGAATTTTGTGGGATTTTTCTTGAATTTTGTTGGATATTGAGGAGATTTTGTGGGATGTTTGTGGAACTTTGAGGGACTTTTCTGGAATTTGGTGAGATTCTGTAGAGAACTGACGAATTATCAGGGATTTTTCCCGTATTCTGTGGGAATTTGTGGAGATTCGGTGGGATTTTTCTGGAATTTTGGTTGTGTTTTGAGAAAATTTAGGGAATTTTGTGTGATTTTTCTGGGATTTTGTTGGGTGTTGAGGACATTTTGTGGGATGTTTCTGGAATTTGGTGGGGCTTTTCAAGAATTTTGTGGTATTTTGAAAAGATTTAGGGAATTTTGTGGTGTTTTTTCTTGAATTTTGTGGGAAACTGTGCTGATTTTATGGGGCGTTTCTGGAATTTGGTCGAGTTTTCAGAAGATTTAGGGATTTTTGTGAGATTTTTGTGGGATGTTCTGGGAATTGGTAGAGATTTTGTGGGACATTCCTGTGAATTGGTAGGGTTTTGAAATGATTTAGGGAGTTTTGTGAGACTTCTCTGGAATTTGGTGGGGTTTTTCTGGAATTGTGTGGGATTCTGAGGAGACTTGAAGAATTTTGAGGAATTTGATTTAGATTTTTGTGAGAATTTGTGGAGATTCTGTGGGATTTTTTTGGAATTTGGTGGGCCTTTTCACGAAGTTTGTGTGGTTTTGAGGAGACTTGAAGAATTTTGAGGAATTTTTCTTAGATTTTGTGGAAACTTGTGGAGGTTTTGTGTGATTTTTGTGTGATTTTGTGGGATATTGAGGCGATTTAGGGATCTTGAGGGATTTCTCATTTATTTTGTGGGAATTTGTGGAGATTTGGTGGGATAATTTTCTAGAATTTTGTGGTATTTTGAAAAGGTTTAGGGAATTTTGTGGTGTTTTTTCTTGAATTTTGTGGGAAACTGTGCTGATTTTATGGGGCGTTTCTGGAATTTGGTCGAGTTTTCAGAAGATTTAGGGAATTGTATGAGATTTTTCCTGGAATTTTGTTGGATATTAGGGAGATTTTGTGGGATGTTTGTGGAACTTTGAGGGACTTTTCTGGAATTTGGTGAGATTCTGTAGAGAACTGACGAATTATCAGGGATTTTTCATGTATTCTCTGGGAATTTGTGGAGATTTGGTGGGATTTCTCTGGAATTTTGGTTATGTTTTGAAAAGATTTAGGGAATTTTGGTTGATTTTTCTGGGATTTTGTTGGATATTGAGGACATTTTGTGGGATGTTTCTGGAATTTGGTGGGGCTTTTCAAGAATTTTGTGGTATTTTGAAAAGATTTTGGGAATTTTGTGGTGTTTTTTCTTGAATTTTGTGGGAAACTGTGCAGATTTTATGGGGCGTTTCTGGAATTTGGTCGAGTTTTCAGAAGATTTAGGGATTTTTGTGAGATTTTTGTGGGATGTTCTGGGAATTGGTAGAGATTTTGTGGGACATTCCTGTGAATTGGTAGGGTTTTGAAATGATTGAGGGAGTTTTGTGGGACTTCTCTGGAATTTTGTGTGTTTTTTCTGGAATTGTGTGGGATCTGAGGAGACTTGAAGAATTTTGAGGAATTTTTCTTAGATTTTGTGGAAACTTGTGGAGGTTTTGGGTGATTTTTGTGTGATTTTGTGGGATATTGAGGCGATTTAGGGATCTTGAGGGATTTCTCATGAATTTTGTGGGAATTTGTGGAGATTTGGTGGGATATTTTTCTAGAATTTGGTCGTGTTTTGAGAAGATTTAGGGAATTTTGTGGGATTTTTTCTGGAATTTTGTTGGATACTGGGGAGATTTTGTGGGATGTTTGTGGAACTTTGAGGGACTTTTCTGGAATTTGGTGAGATTCTGTAGAGAACTGACGAATTATCAGGGATTTTTCATGTATTCTGTGGGAATTTGTGGAGATTCGGTGGGATTTTTCTGGAATTTTGGTTGTGTTTTGAGAAAATTTAGGGAATTTTGTGTGATTTTTCTGGGATTTTGTTGGGTATTGAGGAAATTTTGTGGGATGTTTCTGGAATTTGGTGGGGCTTTTCAAGAATTTTGTGGTATTTTGAAAAGATTTAGGGAATTTTGTGGTGTTTTTTCTTGAATTTTGTGGGAAACTGTGCTGATTTTATGGGGCGTTTCTGGAATTTGGTCGAGTTTTCAGAAGATTTAGGGATTTTTGTGAGATTTTTGTGGGATGTTCTGGGAATTGGTAGAGATTTTGTGGGACATTCCTGTGAATTGGTAGGGTTTTGAAATGATTGAGGGAGTTTTGTGGGACTTCTCTGGAATTTTGTGTGTTTTTTCTGGAATTGTGTGGGATTCTGAGGAGACTTGAAGAATTTTGAGGAATTTTTCTTAGATTTTGTGGAAACTTGTGGAGGTTTTGGGTGATTTTTGTGTGATTTTGTGGGATATTGAGGCGATTTCGGGATCTTGATGGATTTCTCATATATTTTGTGGGAATTTCTGGAGATTTGGTGGGATATTTTTCTAGAATTTGGTCGTGTTTTGAGAAGATTTAGGGAATTTTGTGGTGTTTTTTCTTGAATTTTGTGGGAAACTGTGCTGATTTTATGGGGCGTTTCTGGAATTTGGTCGAGTTTTCAGAAGATTTAGGGATTTTTGTGGGATTTCTGTGGGATGTTCTGGGAATTGGTGGAGATTTTGTGGGACATTCCTGTGAATTGGTAGGGTTTTGAAATGATTTAGGGAGTTTTGTGGGACTTCTCTGGAATTTTGTGGGGTTTTTCTGGAATTGTGTGGTTTTGAGGAGACTTGAAGAATTTTGAGGAATTTTTCTTAGATTTTGTGGAAACTTGTGGAGGTTTTGTGTGATTTTTGTGTGATTTTGTGGGATATTGAGGCGATTTAGGGATCTTGAGGGATTTCTCATGTATTTTGTGGGAATTTGTGGAGATTTGGTGGGATAATTTTCTAGAATTTTGTGGTATTTTGAAAAGGTTTAGGGAATTTTGTGGTGTTTTTTCTTGAATTTTGTGGGAAACTGTGCTGATTTTATGGGGCGTTTCTGGAATTTGGTCAAGTTTTCAGAAGATTTAGGGAATTGTGTGAGATTTTTCCTGGAATTTTGTTGGATATTAGGGAGATTTTGTGGGATGCTTGTGGAACTTTGAGGGACTTTTCTGGAATTTGGTGAGATTCTGTAGAGAACTGACGAATTATCAGGGATTTTTCATGTATTCTCTGGGAATTTGTGGAGATTTGGTGGGTTTTTTTTGGAATTTTGGTTATGCTTTGAGGAGATTTAGGGAATTTTTGTTGATTTTTCTGGGATTTTGTTGGGTATTGAGGACATTTTGTGGGATGTTTCTGGAATTTGGTGGGGCTTTTCAAGAATTTTGTGGTATTTTGAAAAGATTTTGGGAATTTTGTGGTGTTTTTTCTTGAATTTTGTGGGAAACTGTGCTGATTTTATGGGGCGTTTCTGGAATTTGGTCGAGTTTTCAGAAGATTTAGGGATTTTTGTGAGATTTTTGTGGGATGTTCTGGGAATTGGTAGAGATTTTGTGGGACATTCCTGTGAATTGGTAGGGTTTTGAAATGATTGAGGGAGTTTTGTGGGACTTCTCTGGATTTTTTGTGTTTTTTCTGGAATTGTGTGGGATTCTGAGGAGACTTGAAGAATTTTGAGGAATTTTTCTTAGATTTTGTGGAAACTTGTGGAGGTTTTGGGTGATTTTTGTGTGATTTTGTGGGATATTGAGGCGATTTAGGGATCTTGAGGGATTTCTCATGTATTTTGTGGGAATTTGTGGAGATTTGGTGGGATATTTTTCTAGAATTTGGTCGTGTTTTGAGAAGATTTAGGGAATTTTGTGGGATTTTTCCTGGAATTTTGTTGGATACTGGGGAGATTTTGTGGGTGTTTTGTGGAACTTTGAGGGACTTTTCTGGAATTTGGTGAGATTCTGTAGAGAACTGACGAATTATCAGGGATTTTTCATGCATTCTGTGGGAATTTGTGGGGATTCGGTGGGATTTTTGAGGATTTTGGCCGTGTTTTGAGAAGATTTAGGGAATTTTGTGTGATTTTTCTGGGATTTTGTTGGATATTGAGGACATTTTGTGGGATGTTTGTGGAACTTTGAGGGACTTTTCTGGAATTTGGTGAGATTCTGTAGAGAACTGACGAATTATCAGGGATTTTTCATGTATTCTGTGGGAATTTGTGGAGATTCGGTGGGATTTTTGAGGATTTTGGCCGTGTTTTGAGAAGATTTAGAGAATTTTGTGGGATTTTTCCTGGAATTTTGTTGGATACTGGGGAGATTTTGTGGGATGTTTGTGGAACTTTGAGGGACTTTTCTGGAATTTGGTGAGATTCTGTAGAGAACTGACGAATTATCAGGGATTTTTCATGTATTCTGTGGGAATTTGTGGAGATTCGGTGGGATTTTTGAGGATTTTGGCCGTGTTTTGAGAAGATTTAGGGAATTTTGTGGGATTTTTCTTGAATTTTGTTGGATATTGAGGAGATTTTGTGGGATGTTTCTGGAAATTTGAGGGACTTTTCTGGAATTTTGTGGTATTTTGAAAAGATTTTGGGAATTTTGTGGTGTTTTTTCTTGAATTTTGTGGGAAACTGTGCTGATTTTATGGGGCGTTTCTGGAATTTGGTCGAGTTTTCAGAAGTGTTAGGGATTTTTGTGAGATTTTTGTGGGATGTTTGTGGAACTTTGAGGGACTTTTCTGTAATTTGGTGAGATTCTGTAGAGAACTGACGAATTATCAGGGATTTTTCATGTATTCTGTGGGAATTTGTGGAGATTTGGTGGGATATTTTTCTAGAATTTGGTCGTGTTTTGAGAAGATTTAGGGAATTTTGTGGGATTTTTTCTGGAATTTTGTTGGATACTGGGGAGATTTTTTGGTTGTTTTGTGGAACTTTGAGGGACTTTTCTGGAATTTGGTGAGATTCTGTAGAGAACTGACGAATTATCAGGGATTTTTCATGTATTCTGTGGGAATTTGTGGAGATTCGGTGGGATTTTTCTGGAATTTTGGTTGTGTTTTGAGAAAATTTAGGGAATTTTGTGTGATTTTTCTGGGATTTTGTTGGGTATTGAGGACATTTTGTGGGATGTTTCTGGAATTTGGTGGGGCTTTTCAAGAATTTTGTGGTATTTTGAAAAGGTTTAGGGAATTTTGTGGTGTTTTTTCTTGAATTTTGTGGGAAACTGTGCTGATTTTATGGGGCGTTTCTGGAATTTGGTCGAGTTTTCAGAAGTGTTAGGGATTTTTGTGAGATTTTTGTGGGATGTTTGTGGAACTTTGAGGGACTTTTCTGGAATTTGGTGAGATTCTGTAGAGAACTGACGAATTATCAGGGATTTTTCATGTATTCTGTGGGAATTTGTGGAGATTTGGTGGGATATTTTTCTAGAATTTGGTAGAGTTTTGAGAAGATTTAGAGAATTTTGTGTGGTTTTTTCCTGAATTTTGTGGGAAACTGTGCTGATTTTATGGGGCGCTTCTGGAATTTGGTCAAGTTTTCAGAAGATTTAGGGAATTGTGTGAGATTTTTCCTGGAATTTTGTTGGATATTAGGGAGATTTTTTGGGATGCTTGTGGAACTTCTGGGGACTTTTCTGGTATTTGGTGAGATTCTGTAGAGAACTGACGAATTATCAGGGGTATTTTCATGTATTCTGTGGGAATTTGTGGAGATTTGGTGGGATATTTTTCTAGAATTTGGTCGTGTTTTGAGAAGATTTAGGGAATTTTGTGGGATTTTTCCTGGAATTTTGTTGGATACTGGGGAGATTTTGTGGGATGTTTGTGGAACTTTGAGGGACTTTTCTGGAATTTGGTGAGATTCTGTAGAGAACTGACGAATTATCAGGGATTTTTCATGTATTCTGTGGGAATTTGTGGAGATTCGGTGGGATTTTTCTGGAATTTTGGTTGTGTTTTGAGAAAATTTAGGGAATTTTGTGTGATTTTTCTGGGATTTTGTTGGGTGTTGAGGACATTTTGTGGGATGTTTCTGGAATTTGGTGGGGTTTTTCAAGAATTTTGTGGTATTTTGAAAAGATTTTGGGAATTTTGTGGTGTTTTTTCTTGAATTTTGTGGGAAACTGTGCTGATTTTATGGGGCGTTTCTGGAATTTGGTCGAGTTTTCAGAAGATTTAGGGATTTTTGTGAGATTTTTGTGGGATGTTCTGGGAATTGGTAGAGATTTTGTGGGACATTCCTGTGAATTGGTAGGGTTTTGAAATGATTGAGGGAGTTTTGTGGGACTTCTCTGGAATTTTGTGTGTTTTTTCTGGAATTGTGTGGGATCTGAGGAGACTTGAAGAATTTTGAGGAATTTTTCTTAGATTTTGTGGAAACTTGTGGAGGTTTTGGGTGATTTTTGTGTGATTTTGTGGGATATTGAGGCGATTTAGGGATCTTGAGGGATTTCTCATGAATTTTGTGGGAATTTGTGGAGATTTGGTGGGATATTTTTCTAGAATTTGGTCGTGTTTTGAGAAGATTTAGGGAATTTTGTGGGATTTTTTCTGGAATTTTGTTGGATACTGGGGAGATTTTGTGGGATGTTTGTGGAACTTTGAGGGACTTTTCTGGAATTTGGTGAGATTCTGTAGAGAACTGACGAATTATCAGGGATTTTTCATGTATTCTGTGGGAATTTGTGGAGATTCGGTGGGATTTTTCTGGAATTTTGGTTGTGTTTTGAGAAAATTTAGGGAATTTTGTGTGATTTTTCTGGGATTTTGTTGGGTATTGAGGAAATTTTGTGGGATGTTTCTGGAATTTGGTGGGGCTTTTCAAGAATTTTGTGGTATTTTGAAAAGATTTAGGGAATTTTGTGGTGTTTTTTCTTGAATTTTGTGGGAAACTGTGCTGATTTTATGGGGCGTTTCTGGAATTTGGTCGAGTTTTCAGAAGATTTAGGGATTTTTGTGAGATTTTTGTGGGATGTTCTGGGAATTGGTAGAGATTTTGTGGGACATTCCTGTGAATTGGTAGGGTTTTGAAATGATTGAGGGAGTTTTGTGGGACTTCTCTGGAATTTTGTGTGTTTTTTCTGGAATTGTGTGGGATTCTGAGGAGACTTGAAGAATTTTGAGGAATTTTTCTTAGATTTTGTGGAAACTTGTGGAGGTTTTGGGTGATTTTTGTGTGATTTTGTGGGATATTGAGGCGATTTCGGGATCTTGATGGATTTCTCATATATTTTGTGGGAATTTCTGGAGATTTGGTGGGATATTTTTCTAGAATTTGGTCGTGTTTTGAGAAGATTTAGGGAATTTTGTGGTGTTTTTTCTTGAATTTTGTGGGAAACTGTGCTGATTTTATGGGGCGTTTCTGGAATTTGGTCGAGTTTTCAGAAGATTTAGGGATTTTTGTGGGATTTCTGTGGGATGTTCTGGGAATTGGTGGAGATTTTGTGGGACATTCCTGTGAATTGGTAGGGTTTTGAAATGATTTAGGGAGTTTTGTGGGACTTCTCTGGAATTTTGTGGGGTTTTTCTGGAATTGTGTGGTTTTGAGGAGACTTGAAGAATTTTGAGGAATTTTTCTTAGATTTTGTGGAAACTTGTGGAGGTTTTGTGTGATTTTTGTGTGATTTTGTGGGATATTGAGGCGATTTAGGGATCTTGAGGGATTTCTCATGTATTTTGTGGGAATTTGTGGAGATTTGGTGGGATAATTTTCTAGAATTTTGTGGTATTTTGAAAAGGTTTAGGGAATTTTGTGGTGTTTTTTCTTGAATTTTGTGGGAAACTGTGCTGATTTTATGGGGCGTTTCTGGAATTTGGTCAAGTTTTCAGAAGATTTAGGGAATTGTGTGAGATTTTTCCTGGAATTTTGTTGGATATTAGGGAGATTTTGTGGGATGCTTGTGGAACTTTGAGGGACTTTTCTGGAATTTGGTGAGATTCTGTAGAGAACTGACGAATTATCAGGGATTTTTCATGTATTCTCTGGGAATTTGTGGAGATTTGGTGGGATTTTTCTGGAATTTTGGTTATGCTTTGAGGAGATTTAGGGAATTTTTGTTGATTTTTCTGGGATTTTGTTGGGTATTGAGGACATTTTGTGGGATGTTTCTGGAATTTGGTGGGGCTTTTCAAGAATTTTGTGGTATTTTGAAAAGATTTTGGGAATTTTGTGGTGTTTTTTCTTGAATTTTGTGGGAAACTGTGCTGATTTTATGGGGCGTTTCTGGAATTTGGTCGAGTTTTCAGAAGATTTAGGGATTTTTGTGAGATTTTTGTGGGATGTTCTGGGAATTGGTAGAGATTTTGTGGGACATTCCTGTGAATTGGTAGGGTTTTGAAATGATTGAGGGAGTTTTGTGGGACTTCTCTGGATTTTTTGTGTTTTTTCTGGAATTGTGTGGGATTCTGAGGAGACTTGAAGAATTTTGAGGAATTTTTCTTAGATTTTGTGGAAACTTGTGGAGGTTTTGGGTGATTTTTGTGTGATTTTGTGGGATATTGAGGCGATTTAGGGATCTTGAGGGATTTCTCATGTATTTTGTGGGAATTTGTGGAGATTTGGTGGGATATTTTTCTAGAATTTGGTCGTGTTTTGAGAAGATTTAGGGAATTTTGTGGGATTTTTCCTGGAATTTTGTTGGATACTGGGGAGATTTTGTGGGTGTTTTGTGGAACTTTGAGGGACTTTTCTGGAATTTGGTGAGATTCTGTAGAGAACTGACGAATTATCAGGGATTTTTCATGCATTCTGTGGGAATTTGTGGGGATTCGGTGGGATTTTTGAGGATTTTGGCCGTGTTTTGAGAAGATTTAGGGAATTTTGTGTGATTTTTCTGGGATTTTGTTGGATATTGAGGACATTTTGTGGGATGTTTGTGGAACTTTGAGGGACTTTTCTGGAATTTGGTGAGATTCTGTAGAGAACTGACGAATTATCAGGGATTTTTCATGTATTCTGTGGGAATTTGTGGAGATTCGGTGGGATTTTTGAGGATTTTGGCCGTGTTTTGAGAAGATTTAGAGAATTTTGTGGGATTTTTCCTGGAATTTTGTTGGATACTGGGGAGATTTTGTGGGATGTTTGTGGAACTTTGAGGGACTTTTCTGGAATTTGGTGAGATTCTGTAGAGAACTGACGAATTATCAGGGATTTTTCATGTATTCTGTGGGAATTTGTGGAGATTCGGTGGGATTTTTGAGGATTTTGGCCGTGTTTTGAGAAGATTTAGGGAATTTTGTGGGATTTTTCTTGAATTTTGTTGGATATTGAGGAGATTTTGTGGGATGTTTCTGGAAATTTGAGGGACTTTTCTGGAATTTTGTGGTATTTTGAAAAGATTTTGGGAATTTTGTGGTGTTTTTTCTTGAATTTTGTGGGAAACTGTGCTGATTTTATGGGGCGTTTCTGGAATTTGGTCGAGTTTTCAGAAGTGTTAGGGATTTTTGTGAGATTTTTGTGGGATGTTTGTGGAACTTTGAGGGACTTTTCTGTAATTTGGTGAGATTCTGTAGAGAACTGACGAATTATCAGGGATTTTTCATGTATTCTGTGGGAATTTGTGGAGATTTGGTGGGATATTTTTCTAGAATTTGGTCGTGTTTTGAGAAGATTTAGGGAATTTTGTGGGATTTTTTCTGGAATTTTGTTGGATACTGGGGAGATTTTTTGGTTGTTTTGTGGAACTTTGAGGGACTTTTCTGGAATTTGGTGAGATTCTGTAGAGAACTGACGAATTATCAGGGATTTTTCATGTATTCTGTGGGAATTTGTGGAGATTCGGTGGGATTTTTCTGGAATTTTGGTTGTGTTTTGAGAAAATTTAGGGAATTTTGTGTGATTTTTCTGGGATTTTGTTGGGTATTGAGGACATTTTGTGGGATGTTTCTGGAATTTGGTGGGGCTTTTCAAGAATTTTGTGGTATTTTGAAAAGATTTTGGGAATTTTGTGGTGTTTTTTCTTGAATTTTGTGGGAAACTGTGCTGATTTTATGGGGCGTTTCTGGAATTTGGTCGAGTTTTCAGAAGATTTAGGGATTTTTGTGAGATTTTTGTGGGATGTTCTGGGAATTGGTAGAGATTTTGTGGGACATTCCTGTGAATTGGTAGGGTTTTGAAATGATTGAGGGAGTTTTGTGGGACTTCTCTGGAATTTTGTGTGTTTTTTCTGGAATTGTGTGGGATTCTGAGGAGACTTGAAGAATTTTGAGGAATTTTTCTTAGATTTTGTGGAAACTTGTGGAGGTTTTGGGTGATTTTTGTGTGATTTTGTGGGATATTGAGGCGATTTCGGGATCTTGATGGATTTCTCATATATTTTGTGGGAATTTCTGGAGATTTGGTGGGATATTTTTCTAGAATTTGGTCGTGTTTTGAGAAGATTTAGGGAATTTTGTGGTGTTTTTTCTTGAATTTTGTGGGAAACTGTGCTGATTTTATGGGGCGTTTCTGGAATTTGGTCGAGTTTTCAGAAGATTTAGGGATTTTTGTGGGATTTCTGTGGGATGTTCTGGGAATTGGTGGAGATTTTGTGGGACATTCCTGTGAATTGGTAGGGTTTTGAAATGATTTAGGGAGTTTTGTGGGACTTCTCTGGAATTTTGTGGGGTTTTTCTGGAATTGTGTGGTTTTGAGGAGACTTGAAGAATTTTGAGGAATTTTTCTTAGATTTTGTGGAAACTTGTGGAGGTTTTGTGTGATTTTTGTGTGATTTTGTGGGATATTGAGGCGATTTAGGGATCTTGAGGGATTTCTCATGTATTTTGTGGGAATTTGTGGAGATTTGGTGGGATAATTTTCTAGAATTTTGTGGTATTTTGAAAAGGTTTAGGGAATTTTGTGGTGTTTTTTCTTGAATTTTGTGGGAAACTGTGCTGATTTTATGGGGCGTTTCTGGAATTTGGTCAAGTTTTCAGAAGATTTAGGGAATTGTGTGAGATTTTTCCTGGAATTTTGTTGGATATTAGGGAGATTTTGTGGGATGCTTGTGGAACTTTGAGGGACTTTTCTGGAATTTGGTGAGATTCTGTAGAGAACTGACGAATTATCAGGGATTTTTCATGTATTCTCTGGGAATTTGTGGAGATTTGGTGGGATTTTTCTGGAATTTTGGTTATGCTTTGAGGAGATTTAGGGAATTTTTGTTGATTTTTCTGGGATTTTGTTGGGTATTGAGGACATTTTGTGGGATGTTTCTGGAATTTGGTGGGGCTTTTCAAGAATTTTGTGGTATTTTGAAAAGATTTTGGGAATTTTGTGGTGTTTTTTCTTGAATTTTGTGGGAAACTGTGCTGATTTTATGGGGCGTTTCTGGAATTTGGTCGAGTTTTCAGAAGATTTAGGGATTTTTGTGAGATTTTTGTGGGATGTTCTGGGAATTGGTAGAGATTTTGTGGGACATTCCTGTGAATTGGTAGGGTTTTGAAATGATTGAGGGAGTTTTGTGGGACTTCTCTGGATTTTTTGTGTTTTTTCTGGAATTGTGTGGGATTCTGAGGAGACTTGAAGAATTTTGAGGAATTTTTCTTAGATTTTGTGGAAACTTGTGGAGGTTTTGGGTGATTTTTGTGTGATTTTGTGGGATATTGAGGCGATTTAGGGATCTTGAGGGATTTCTCATGTATTTTGTGGGAATTTGTGGAGATTTGGTGGGATATTTTTCTAGAATTTGGTCGTGTTTTGAGAAGATTTAGGGAATTTTGTGGGATTTTTCCTGGAATTTTGTTGGATACTGGGGAGATTTTGTGGGTGTTTTGTGGAACTTTGAGGGACTTTTCTGGAATTTGGTGAGATTCTGTAGAGAACTGACGAATTATCAGGGATTTTTCATGCATTCTGTGGGAATTTGTGGGGATTCGGTGGGATTTTTGAGGATTTTGGCCGTGTTTTGAGAAGATTTAGGGAATTTTGTGTGATTTTTCTGGGATTTTGTTGGATATTGAGGACATTTTGTGGGATGTTTGTGGAACTTTGAGGGACTTTTCTGGAATTTGGTGAGATTCTGTAGAGAACTGACGAATTATCAGGGATTTTTCATGTATTCTGTGGGAATTTGTGGAGATTCGGTGGGATTTTTGAGGATTTTGGCCGTGTTTTGAGAAGATTTAGAGAATTTTGTGGGATTTTTCCTGGAATTTTGTTGGATACTGGGGAGATTTTGTGGGATGTTTGTGGAACTTTGAGGGACTTTTCTGGAATTTGGTGAGATTCTGTAGAGAACTGACGAATTATCAGGGATTTTTCATGTATTCTGTGGGAATTTGTGGAGATTCGGTGGGATTTTTGAGGATTTTGGCCGTGTTTTGAGAAGATTTAGGGAATTTTGTGGGATTTTTCTTGAATTTTGTTGGATATTGAGGAGATTTTGTGGGATGTTTCTGGAAATTTGAGGGACTTTTCTGGAATTTTGTGGTATTTTGAAAAGATTTTGGGAATTTTGTGGTGTTTTTTCTTGAATTTTGTGGGAAACTGTGCTGATTTTATGGGGCGTTTCTGGAATTTGGTCGAGTTTTCAGAAGTGTTAGGGATTTTTGTGAGATTTTTGTGGGATGTTTGTGGAACTTTGAGGGACTTTTCTGTAATTTGGTGAGATTCTGTAGAGAACTGACGAATTATCAGGGATTTTTCATGTATTCTGTGGGAATTTGTGGAGATTTGGTGGGATATTTTTCTAGAATTTGGTCGTGTTTTGAGAAGATTTAGGGAATTTTGTGGGATTTTTTCTGGAATTTTGTTGGATACTGGGGAGATTTTTTGGTTGTTTTGTGGAACTTTGAGGGACTTTTCTGGAATTTGGTGAGATTCTGTAGAGAACTGACGAATTATCAGGGATTTTTCATGTATTCTGTGGGAATTTGTGGAGATTCGGTGGGATTTTTCTGGAATTTTGGTTGTGTTTTGAGAAAATTTAGGGAATTTTGTGTGATTTTTCTGGGATTTTGTTGGGTATTGAGGACATTTTGTGGGATGTTTCTGGAATTTGGTGGGGCTTTTCAAGAATTTTGTGGTATTTTGAAAAGATTTTGGGAATTTTGTGGTGTTTTTTCTTGAATTTTGTGGGAAACTGTGCTGATTTTATGGGGCGTTTCTGGAATTTGGTCGAGTTTTCAGAAGTGTTAGGGATTTTTGTGAGATTTTTGTGGGATGTTTGTGGAACTTTGAGGGACTTTTCTGGAATTTGGTGAGATTCTGTAGAGAACTGACGAATTATCAGGGATTTTTCATGTATTCTGTGGGAATTTGTGGAGATTTGGTGGGATATTTTTCTAGAATTTGGTAGAGTTTTGAGAAGATTTAGAGAATTTTGTGTGGTTTTTTCCTGAATTTTGTGGGAAACTGTGCTGATTTTATGGGGCGCTTCTGGAATTTGGTCAAGTTTTCAGAAGATTTAGGGAATTGTGTGAGATTTTTCCTGGAATTTTGTTGGATATTAGGGAGATTTTTTGGGATGCTTGTGGAACTTCTGGGGACTTTTCTGGTATTTGGTGAGATTCTGTAGAGAACTGACGAATTATCAGGGGTATTTTCATGTATTCTGTGGGAATTTGTGGAGATTTGGTGGGATATTTTTCTAGAATTTGGTCGTGTTTTGAGAAGATTTAGGGAATTTTGTGGGATTTTTCCTGGAATTTTGTTGGATACTGGGGAGATTTTGTGGGATGTTTGTGGAACTTTGAGGGACTTTTCTGGAATTTGGTGAGATTCTGTAGAGAACTGACGAATTATCAGGGATTTTTCATGTATTCTGTGGGAATTTGTGGAGATTCGGTGGGATTTTTCTGGAATTTTGGTTGTGTTTTGAGAAAATTTAGGGAATTTTGTGTGATTTTTCTGGGATTTTGTTGGGTGTTGAGGACATTTTGTGGGATGTTTCTGGAATTTGGTGGGGTTTTTCAAGAATTTTGTGGTATTTTGAAAAGATTTAGGGAATTTTGTGGTGTTTTTTCTTGAATTTTGTGGGAAACTGTGCTGATTTTATGGGGCGTTTCTGGAATTTGGTCGAGTTTTCAGAAGATTTAGGGATTTTTGTGAGATTTTTGTGGGATGTTCTGGGAATTGGTAGAGATTTTGTGGGACATTCCTGTGAATTGGTAGGGTTTTGAAATGATTTAGGGAGTTTTGTGAGACTTCTCTGGAATTTGGTGGGGTTTTTCTAGAATTGTGTGGGATTCTGAGGAGACTTGAAGAATTTTGAGGAATTTGATTTAGATTTTTGTGGGAATTTGTGGAGATTCTGTGGTATTTTTTTGGAATTTGGTGGGCCTTTTCACGAACTTTGTGTGGTTTTGAGGAGACTTGAAGAATTTTGAGGAATTTTTCTTAGATTTTGTGGAAACTTGTGGAGGTTTTGTGTGATTTTTGTGTGATTTTGTGGGATATTGAGGCGATTTAGGGATCTTGAGGGATTTCTCATGTATTTTGTGGGAATTTGTGGAGATTTGGTGGGATAATTTTCTAGAATTTTGTGGTATTTTGAAAAGGTTTAGGGAATTTTGTGGTGTTTTTTCTTGAATTTTGTGGGAAACTGTGCTGATTTTATGGGGCGTTTCTGGAATTTGGTCAAGTTTTCAGAGGATTTAGGGAATTGTGTGAGATTTTTCCTGGAATTTTGTTGGATATTAGGGAGATTTTGTGGGATGCTTGTGGAACTTTGAGGGACTTTTCTGGAATTTGGTGAGATTCTGTAGAGAACTGACGAATTATCAGGGATTTTTCATGTATTCTCTGGGAATTTGTGGAGATTTGGTGGGATTTTTCTGGAATTTTGGTTATGTTTTGAGAAGATTTAGGGAATTTTGGTTGATTTTTCTGGGATTTTGTTGGATATTGAGGACATTTTGTGGGATGTTTCTGGAATTTGGTGGGGCTTTTCAAGAATTTTGTGGTATTTTGAAAAGATTTTGGGAATTTTGTGGTGTTTTTTCTTGAATTTTGTGGGAAACTATGCTGATTTTATGGGGCGTTTCTGGAATTTGGTCGAGTTTTCAGAAGATTTAGGGATTTTTGTGAGATTTTTGTGGGATGTTCTGGGAATTGGTAGAGATTTTGTGGGACATTCCTGTGAATTGGTAGGGTTTTGAAATGATTGAGGGAGTTTTGTGGGACTTCTCTGGAATTTTGTGTGTTTTTTCTGGAATTGTGTGGGATTCTGAGGAGACTTGAAGAATTTTGAGGAATTTTTCTTAGATTTTGTGGAAACTTGTGGAGGTTTTGGGTGATTTTTGTGTGATTTTGTGGGATATTGAGGCGATTTAGGGATCTTGAGGGATTTCTCATGTATTTTGTGGGAATTTGTGGAGATTTGGTGGGATATTTTTCTAGAATTTGGTCGTGTTTTGAGAAGATTTAGGGAATTTTGTTGGATTTTTCCTGGAATTTTGTTGGATACTGGGGAGAATTTGTGGGTGTTTTGTGGGACTTTGAGGGACTATTCTGGAATTTGGTGAGATTCTGTAGAGAACTGACAAATTATCAAGGATTTTTCATGTATTCTGTGGGAATTTGTGGAGATTCGGTGGGATTTTTGAGGATTTTGGCCGTGTTTTGAGAAGATTTAGGGAATTTTGTGTGATTTTTCTGGGATTTTGTTGGATATTGAGGACATTTTGTTGGATGTTTGTGGAACTTTGAGGGACTTTTCTGGAATTTGGTGAGATTCTGTAGAGAACTGACGAATTATCAGGGATTTTTCATGTATTCTGTGGGAATTTGTGGAGATTCGGTGGGATTTTTGAGGATTTTGGCCGTGTTTTGAGAAGATTTAGGGAATTTTGTGGGATTTTTCTTGAATTTTGTTGGATATTGAGGAGATTTTGTGGGATGTTTGTGGAACTTTGAGGGAATTTCCAAGAATTTTGTGGTATTTTGAAAAGATTTAGGGAATTTTGTGGTGTTTTTTCTTGAATTTTGTGGGAAACTGTGCTGATTTTATGGGGCGTTTCTGGAATTTGGTCGAGTTTTCAGAAGTGTTAGGGATTTTTGTGAGATTTTTGTGGGATGTTTGTGGAACTTTGAGGGACTTTTCTGGAATTTGGTGAGATTCTGTAGAGAACTGACGAATTATCAGGGATTTTTCATGTATTCTGTGGGAATTTGTGGAGATGTGGTGGGATATTTTTCTAGAATTTGGTAGAGTTTTGAGAAGATTTCGGGAATTTTGTGGGATTTTTCCTGGAGTTTTGTTGGATACTGGGGAGATTTTGTGGGATGTTTGTGGAACTTTGAGGGACTTTTTAGGAATTTGGTGAGATTCTGTATAGAACTGACGAATTATCAGGGATTTTTCATGTATTCTGTGGGAATTTGTGGAGATTCTGTGGGATTTTTCTGGAATTTTGGTTGTGTTTTGAGAAGATTTAGGGAATTTTGTGTGATTTTTCTGGGATTTTGTTGGATACTGGGGAGATTTTGTGGGATGTTTGTGGAATTTGGTGGGACTTTTCTGGAATTTGGTGAGATTCTGTAGAGAACTGACGAATTATCAGGGATTTTTCATGTATTCTGTGGGAATTTGTGGAGATTCTGTGGGATTTTTCTGGAATTTGGTAGAGTTTTGAGAAGATTTAGGGAATTTTGTGGGATTTTTCTGGGATTTTGTTGGATATTGAGGACATTTTGTGGGATGTTTCTGGAATTTGGTGGGGCTTTTCAAGAATTTTGTGGTATTTTGAAAAGGTTTAGGGAATTTTGTGGTGTTTTTTCTTGAATTTTGTGGGAAACTGTGCTGATTTAATGGGGCGTTTCTGGAATTTGGTCGAGTTTTCAGAAGATTTAGGGATTTTTGTGAGATTTTTTTGGGATGTTCTGGGAATTAGTGGAGATTTTGTGGGACATTCCTGTGAATTGGTAGGGTTTTGAAATGATTTAGGGAGTTTTGTGGGACTTCTCTGGAATTTGGTGGGGTTTTTCTGGAATTGTGTGGGATTCTGAGGAGACTTGAAGAATTTTGAGGAATTTGATTTAGATTTTTGTGGGAATTTGTGGAGATTCTGTGGGATTTTTCTGGAATTTGGTGGGCCTTTTCAAGGACTTTGTGTGGTTTTGAGGAGACTTGAAGAATTTTGTGGAATTTTTCTTAGATTTTGTGGAAACTTGTGGAGGTTTTGGGTGATTTTTGTGTGATTTTGTGGGATATTGAGGAGATTTAGGGATCTTGAGGGATTTCTCATGTATTTTGTGGGAATTTGTGGAGATTTGGTGGGATATTTTTCTAGAATTTGGTCGTGTTTTGAGAAGATTTAGGGAATTTTGTGGGATTTTTCCTGGAATTTTGTTGGATATTAGGGAGAATTTGTGGGATGTTTGTGGAACTTTGAGGGACTTTTCTGGAATTTGGTGAGATTCTGTAGAGAACTGACGAATTATCAGGGATTTTTCATGTATTTTGTGGGAATTTTTGGAGATTTGGTGGGATATTTTTCTAGAATTTGGTCGTGTTTTGAGAAGATTTAGGGAATTTTGTGGGATTTTTTCTGGAATTTTGTTGGATACTGGGGAGATTTTGTGGGATGTTTGTGGAACTTTGAGGGACTTTTCTGGAATTTGGTGAGATTCTATAGAGAACTGAGAAATTATCAGGGATTTTTCATGTATTCTGTGGGAATTTGTGGAGATTCGGTGGGATTTTTGAGGATTTTGGCCGTGTTTTGAGAAGATTTAGGGAATTTTTTGTGATTTTTCTGGAATTTTGTTGGATATTGAGGACATTTTGTGGGATGTTTGTGGAACTTTGAGGGACATTTCAGGAATTTGGTGAGATTCTGTAGAGAACTGACGAATTATCAGGGATTTTTCATGTATTCTGTGGGAATTGGTGGAGATTCGGTGGGATTTTTGAGGATTTTGGCCGTGTTTTGAGAAGATTTAGAGAATTTTGTGGGATTTTTCTTGAATTTTGATGGATATTGAGGAGAATTTGTGGGATGTTTGTGGAACTTTGAGGGACTTTTCTGGAATTTGGTGAGATTCTGTAGAGAACTGACGAATTATCAGGGATTTTTCACGTATTCTGTGGGAATTTCTGGAGATTCGGTGGGATTTTTCTGGAATTTTGGTTGTGTTTTGAGAAAATTTAGGGAATTTTGTGTGATTTTTCTGGGATTTTGTTGGGTATTGAGGACATTTTGTGGGATGTTTCTGGAATTTGGTGGCCGTTTTCAAGAATTTTGTGGTATTTTGAAAACATTTTGGGAATTTTGTGCTGTTTTTTCTGGAATTTTGTGGGAAACTGTGCTGATTTTATGGGGCGTTTCTGGAATTTGGTCGAGTTTTCAGAAGATTTAGGGATTTTTTTGAGATTTCTGTGGGATGTTCTGGGAATTGGTGGAGATTTTGTGGGACATTCCTGTGAATTGGTAGGGTTTTGAAATGATTTAGGGAGTTTTGTGGGACTTCTCTGGAATTTTGTGTGTTTTTTCTGGAATTGTGTGGGATTCTGAGGAGACTTGAAGAATTTTGAGGAATTTGATTTAGATTTTTATGGGAATTTGTGGAGAGTCTGTGGGATTTTTTTGGAATTTGGTGGGCCTTTTCACAAACTTTGTGTGGTTTTGAGGAGACTTGAAGAATTTTGAGGAATTTTTCTTAGATTTTGTGGAAACTTGTGGAGGTTTTGTGGAATTTTTGTGTGATTTTGTGGGATATTGAGGCGATTTAGGGATCTTGATGGATTTTTCATGTATTTTGTGGGATTTTGTGGAGATTTGGTGGGATATTTTTCTAGAATTTGGTCGTGTTTTGAGAAGATTTAGGGAATTTTGTGGTGTTTTTTCTTGAATTTTGTGGGAAACTGTGCTGATTTTATGGGGCGTTTCAGAAATTTGGTCGAGTTTTCAGAAGATTTAGGGATTTTTGTGGGATTTCTGTGGGATGTTCTGGGAATTGGAGATTTTGTGGGACATTCCTGTGAATTGGTAGGGTTTTGAAATGATTGAGGGAGTTTTGTGGGACTTCTCTGGAATTTTGTGTGTTTTTTCTGGAATTGTGTGGGATTCTGAGGAGACTTGAAGAATTTTGAGGAATTTTTCTTAGATTTTGTGGAAACTTGTGGAGGTTTTGTGTGATTTTTGTGTGATTTTGTGGGATATTGAGGCGATTTAGGGATCTTGAGGGATTTCTCATGTATTTTGTGGGAATTTGTGGAGATTTGGTGGGATATTTTTCTAGAATTTGGTCGTGTTTTGAGAAGATTTAGGGAATTTTGTGGGATTTTTCCTGGAATTTTGTTGGATATTAGGGAGAATTTGTGGGATGTTTATGGAACTTTGAGGGACTTTTCTGGAATTTGGTGAGATTCTGTAGAGAACTGACGAATTATCAGGGATTTTTCATGTATTCTGTGGGAATTTGTGGAGATTCGGTGGGATTTTTCTGGAATTTTGGTTGTGGTTTGAGAAAATTTAGGGAATTTTGTGTGATTTTTCTGGGATTTTGTTGGGTATTGAGGACATTTTTTGGAATGTTTCTGGAATTTGGTGGGGCTTTTCAAGAATTTTGTGGTATTTTGAAAAGGTTTAGGGAATTTTGTGGTGTTTTTTCTTGAATTTTGTGGGAAACTGTGCTGATTTTATGGGGCGTTTCTGGAATTTGGTTGAGTTTTCAGAAGATTTAGGGATTTTTGTGGGATTTCTGTGGGATGTTCTGGGAATTGGTGGAGATTTTGTGGGACATTCCTGTGAATTGGTAGGGTTTTGAAATGATTTAGGGAGTTTTGTGGGACTTCTCTGGAATTTTGTGGGGTTTTTCTGGAATTGTGTGGGATTCTGAGGAGACTTGAAGAATTTTGAGGAATTTGATTTAGATTTTTGTGGGAATTTGTGAAGATTCTGTGGGATTTTTCTGGAATTTGGTGGGCCTTTTCACGAACTTTGTGTGGTTTTGAGGAGACTTGAAGAATTTTGAGGAATTTTTCTTAGATTTTGTGGAAACTTGTGGAGGTTTTGTGGGATTTTTGTGTGATTTTGTGGGATATTGAGGCGATTTAGGGATCTTGAGGGATTTTTCATGTATTTTGTGGGAATTTGTGGAGATTTGGTGGGATATTTTTCTAGAATTTGGTCGTGTTTTGAGAAGATTTAGGGAATTTTGTGGGATTTTTCCTGGAATTTTGTTGGATATTAGGGAGATTTTGTGGGATGTTTGTGGAACTTTGAGGGACTTTTCTGGAATTTGGTGAGATTCTGTAGAGAACTGACGAATTATCAGGGATTTTTCATGTATTCTGTGGGAATTTGTGGAGATTCTGTGGGATTTTTCAAGAATTTGGTAGAGTTTTGAGAAGATTTAGGGAATTTTGTGTGATTTTTCTGGGATTTTGTTGGGTATTGAGGACATTTTGTGGGATGTTTCTGGAATTTGGTGGCCGTTTTCAAGAATTTTGTGGTATTTTGAAAACATTTTGGGAATTTTGTGCTGTTTTTTCTGGAATTTTGTGGGAAACTGTGCTGATTTTATGGGGCGTTTCTGGAATTTGGTCGAGTTTTCAGAAGATTTAGGGATTTTTTTGAGATTTCTGTGGGATGTTCTGGGAATTGGTGGAGATTTTGTGGGACATTCCTGTGAATTGGTAGGGTTTTGAAATGATTTAGGGAGTTTTGTGGGACTTCTCTGGAATTTTGTGTGTTTTTTCTGGAATTGTGTGGGATTCTGAGGAGACTTGAAGAATTTTGAGGAATTTGATTTAGATTTTTATGGGAATTTGTGGAGAGTCTGTGGGATTTTTTTGGAATTTGGTGGGCCTTTTCACAAACTTTGTGTGGTTTTGAGGAGACTTGAAGAATTTTGAGGAATTTTTCTTAGATTTTGTGGAAACTTGTGGAGGTTTTGTGGAATTTTTGTGTGATTTTGTGGGATATTGAGGCGATTTAGGGATCTTGATGGATTTTTCATGTATTTTGTGGGATTTTGTGGAGATTTGGTGGGATATTTTTCTAGAATTTGGTCGTGTTTTGAGAAGATTTAGGGAATTTTGTGGTGGTTTTTCTTGAATTTTGTGGGAAACTGTGCTGATTTTATGGGGCGTTTCAGAAATTTGGTCGAGTTTTCAGAAGATTTAGGGATTTTTGTGGGATTTCTGTGGGATGTTCTGGGAATTGGAGATTTTGTGGGACATTCCTGTGAATTGGTAGGGTTTTGAAATGATTGAGGGAGTTTTGTGGGACTTCTCTGGAATTTTGTGTGTTTTTTCTGGAATTGTGTGGGATTCTGAGGAGACTTGAAGAATTTTGAGGAATTTTTCTTAGATTTTGTGGAAACTTGTGGAGGTTTTGTGTGATTTTTGTGTGATTTTGTGGGATATTGAGGCGATTTAGGGATCTTGAGGGATTTCTCATGTATTTTGTGGGAATTTGTGGAGATTTGGTGGGATATTTTTCTAGAATTTGGTCGTGTTTTGAGAAGATTTAGGGAATTTTGTGGGATTTTTCCTGGAATTTTGTTGGATATTAGGGAGAATTTGTGGGATGTTTATGGAACTTTGAGGGACTTTTCTGGAATTTGGTGAGATTCTGTAGAGAACTGACGAATTATCAGGGATTTTTCATGTATTCTGTGGGAATTTGTGGAGATTCGGTGGGATTTTTCTGGAATTTTGGTTGTGTTTTGAGAAAATTTAGGGAATTTTGTGTGATTTTTCTGGGATTTTGTTGGGTGTTGAGGACATTTTGTGGGATGTTTCTGGAATTTGGTGGGGTTTTTCAAGAATTTTGTGGTATTTTGAAAAGATTTAGGGAATTTTGTGGTGTTTTTTCTTGAATTTTGTGGGAAACTGTGCTGATTTTATGGGGCGTTTCTGGAATTTGGTCGAGTTTTCAGAAGATTTAGGGATTTTTGTGAGATTTTTGTGGGATGTTCTGGGAATTGGTAGAGATTTTGTGGGACATTCCTGTGAATTGGTAGGGTTTTGAAATGATTTAGGGAGTTTTGTGAGACTTCTCTGGAATTTGGTGGGGTTTTTCTAGAATTGTGTGGGATTCTGAGGAGACTTGAAGAATTTTGAGGAATTTGATTTAGATTTTTGTGGGAATTTGTGGAGATTCTGTGGTATTTTTTTGGAATTTGGTGGGCCTTTTCACGAACTTTGTGTGGTTTTGAGGAGACTTGAAGAATTTTGAGGAATTTTTCTTAGATTTTGTGGAAACTTGTGGAGGTTTTGTGTGATTTTTGTGTGATTTTGTGGGATATTGAGGCGATTTAGGGATCTTGAGGGATTTCTCATGTATTTTGTGGGAATTTGTGGAGATTTGGTGGGATAATTTTCTAGAATTTTGTGGTATTTTGAAAAGGTTTAGGGAATTTTGTGGTGTTTTTTCTTGAATTTTGTGGGAAACTGTGCTGATTTTATGGGGCGTTTCTGGAATTTGGTCAAGTTTTCAGAGGATTTAGGGAATTGTGTGAGATTTTTCCTGGAATTTTGTTGGATATTAGGGAGATTTTGTGGGATGCTTGTGGAACTTTGAGGGACTTTTCTGGAATTTGGTGAGATTCTGTAGAGAACTGACGAATTATCAGGGATTTTTCATGTATTCTCTGGGAATTTGTGGAGATTTGGTGGGATTTTTCTGGAATTTTGGTTATGTTTTGAGAAGATTTAGGGAATTTTGGTTGATTTTTCTGGGATTTTGTTGGATATTGAGGACATTTTGTGGGATGTTTCTGGAATTTGGTGGGGCTTTTCAAGAATTTTGT
Source organism: Cyanistes caeruleus (assembly GCF_971803275.1). Classification (NCBI taxonomy): domain Eukaryota; kingdom Metazoa; phylum Chordata; class Aves; order Passeriformes; family Paridae; genus Cyanistes; species Cyanistes caeruleus. The sequence goes on from NC_141704.1 coordinate 64,846,092, forward strand.
GGTATTTTGAAAAGATTTTGGGAATTTTGTGGTGTTTTTTCTTGAATTTTGTGGGAAACTATGCTGATTTTATGGGGCGTTTCTGGAATTTGGTCGAGTTTTCAGAAGATTTAGGGATTTTTGTGAGATTTTTGTGGGATGTTCTGGGAATTGGTAGAGATTTTGTGGGACATTCCTGTGAATTGGTAGGGTTTTGAAATGATTGAGGGAGTTTTGTGGGACTTCTCTGGAATTTTGTGTGTTTTTTCTGGAATTGTGTGGGATTCTGAGGAGACTTGAAGAATTTTGAGGAATTTTTCTTAGATTTTGTGGAAACTTGTGGAGGTTTTGGGTGATTTTTGTGTGATTTTGTGGGATATTGAGGCGATTTAGGGATCTTGAGGGATTTCTCATGTATTTTGTGGGAATTTGTGGAGATTTGGTGGGATATTTTTCTAGAATTTGGTCGTGTTTTGAGAAGATTTAGGGAATTTTGTTGGATTTTTCCTGGAATTTTGTTGGATACTGGGGAGAATTTGTGGGTGTTTTGTGGGACTTTGAGGGACTATTCTGGAATTTGGTGAGATTCTGTAGAGAACTGACAAATTATCAAGGATTTTTCATGTATTCTGTGGGAATTTGTGGAGATTCGGTGGGATTTTTGAGGATTTTGGCCGTGTTTTGAGAAGATTTAGGGAATTTTGTGTGATTTTTCTGGGATTTTGTTGGATATTGAGGACATTTTGTTGGATGTTTGTGGAACTTTGAGGGACTTTTCTGGAATTTGGTGAGATTCTGTAGAGAACTGACGAATTATCAGGGATTTTTCATGTATTCTGTGGGAATTTGTGGAGATTCGGTGGGATTTTTGAGGATTTTGGCCGTGTTTTGAGAAGATTTAGGGAATTTTGTGGGATTTTTCTTGAATTTTGTTGGATATTGAGGAGATTTTGTGGGATGTTTGTGGAACTTTGAGGGAATTTCCAAGAATTTTGTGGTATTTTGAAAAGATTTAGGGAATTTTGTGGTGTTTTTTCTTGAATTTTGTGGGAAACTGTGCTGATTTTATGGGGCGTTTCTGGAATTTGGTCGAGTTTTCAGAAGTGTTAGGGATTTTTGTGAGATTTTTGTGGGATGTTTGTGGAACTTTGAGGGACTTTTCTGGAATTTGGTGAGATTCTGTAGAGAACTGACGAATTATCAGGGATTTTTCATGTATTCTGTGGGAATTTGTGGAGATGTGGTGGGATATTTTTCTAGAATTTGGTAGAGTTTTGAGAAGATTTCGGGAATTTTGTGGGATTTTTCCTGGAGTTTTGTTGGATACTGGGGAGATTTTGTGGGATGTTTGTGGAACTTTGAGGGACTTTTTAGGAATTTGGTGAGATTCTGTATAGAACTGACGAATTATCAGGGATTTTTCATGTATTCTGTGGGAATTTGTGGAGATTCTGTGGGATTTTTCTGGAATTTTGGTTGTGTTTTGAGAAGATTTAGGGAATTTTGTGTGATTTTTCTGGGATTTTGTTGGATACTGGGGAGATTTTGTGGGATGTTTGTGGAATTTGGTGGGACTTTTCTGGAATTTGGTGAGATTCTGTAGAGAACTGACGAATTATCAGGGATTTTTCATGTATTCTGTGGGAATTTGTGGAGATTCTGTGGGATTTTTCTGGAATTTGGTAGAGTTTTGAGAAGATTTAGGGAATTTTGTGGGATTTTTCTGGGATTTTGTTGGATATTGAGGACATTTTGTGGGATGTTTCTGGAATTTGGTGGGGCTTTTCAAGAATTTTGTGGTATTTTGAAAAGGTTTAGGGAATTTTGTGGTGTTTTTTCTTGAATTTTGTGGGAAACTGTGCTGATTTAATGGGGCGTTTCTGGAATTTGGTCGAGTTTTCAGAAGATTTAGGGATTTTTGTGAGATTTTTTTGGGATGTTCTGGGAATTAGTGGAGATTTTGTGGGACATTCCTGTGAATTGGTAGGGTTTTGAAATGATTTAGGGAGTTTTGTGGGACTTCTCTGGAATTTGGTGGGGTTTTTCTGGAATTGTGTGGGATTCTGAGGAGACTTGAAGAATTTTGAGGAATTTGATTTAGATTTTTGTGGGAATTTGTGGAGATTCTGTGGGATTTTTCTGGAATTTGGTGGGCCTTTTCAAGGACTTTGTGTGGTTTTGAGGAGACTTGAAGAATTTTGTGGAATTTTTCTTAGATTTTGTGGAAACTTGTGGAGGTTTTGGGTGATTTTTGTGTGATTTTGTGGGATATTGAGGAGATTTAGGGATCTTGAGGGATTTCTCATGTATTTTGTGGGAATTTGTGGAGATTTGGTGGGATATTTTTCTAGAATTTGGTCGTGTTTTGAGAAGATTTAGGGAATTTTGTGGGATTTTTCCTGGAATTTTGTTGGATATTAGGGAGAATTTGTGGGATGTTTGTGGAACTTTGAGGGACTTTTCTGGAATTTGGTGAGATTCTGTAGAGAACTGACGAATTATCAGGGATTTTTCATGTATTTTGTGGGAATTTTTGGAGATTTGGTGGGATATTTTTCTAGAATTTGGTCGTGTTTTGAGAAGATTTAGGGAATTTTGTGGGATTTTTTCTGGAATTTTGTTGGATACTGGGGAGATTTTGTGGGATGTTTGTGGAACTTTGAGGGACTTTTCTGGAATTTGGTGAGATTCTATAGAGAACTGAGAAATTATCAGGGATTTTTCATGTATTCTGTGGGAATTTGTGGAGATTCGGTGGGATTTTTGAGGATTTTGGCCGTGTTTTGAGAAGATTTAGGGAATTTTTTGTGATTTTTCTGGAATTTTGTTGGATATTGAGGACATTTTGTGGGATGTTTGTGGAACTTTGAGGGACATTTCAGGAATTTGGTGAGATTCTGTAGAGAACTGACGAATTATCAGGGATTTTTCATGTATTCTGTGGGAATTGGTGGAGATTCGGTGGGATTTTTGAGGATTTTGGCCGTGTTTTGAGAAGATTTAGAGAATTTTGTGGGATTTTTCTTGAATTTTGATGGATATTGAGGAGAATTTGTGGGATGTTTGTGGAACTTTGAGGGACTTTTCTGGAATTTGGTGAGATTCTGTAGAGAACTGACGAATTATCAGGGATTTTTCACGTATTCTGTGGGAATTTCTGGAGATTCGGTGGGATTTTTCTGGAATTTTGGTTGTGTTTTGAGAAAATTTAGGGAATTTTGTGTGATTTTTCTGGGATTTTGTTGGGTATTGAGGACATTTTGTGGGATGTTTCTGGAATTTGGTGGCCGTTTTCAAGAATTTTGTGGTATTTTGAAAACATTTTGGGAATTTTGTGCTGTTTTTTCTGGAATTTTGTGGGAAACTGTGCTGATTTTATGGGGCGTTTCTGGAATTTGGTCGAGTTTTCAGAAGATTTAGGGATTTTTTTGAGATTTCTGTGGGATGTTCTGGGAATTGGTGGAGATTTTGTGGGACATTCCTGTGAATTGGTAGGGTTTTGAAATGATTTAGGGAGTTTTGTGGGACTTCTCTGGAATTTTGTGTGTTTTTTCTGGAATTGTGTGGGATTCTGAGGAGACTTGAAGAATTTTGAGGAATTTGATTTAGATTTTTATGGGAATTTGTGGAGAGTCTGTGGGATTTTTTTGGAATTTGGTGGGCCTTTTCACAAACTTTGTGTGGTTTTGAGGAGACTTGAAGAATTTTGAGGAATTTTTCTTAGATTTTGTGGAAACTTGTGGAGGTTTTGTGGAATTTTTGTGTGATTTTGTGGGATATTGAGGCGATTTAGGGATCTTGATGGATTTTTCATGTATTTTGTGGGATTTTGTGGAGATTTGGTGGGATATTTTTCTAGAATTTGGTCGTGTTTTGAGAAGATTTAGGGAATTTTGTGGTGTTTTTTCTTGAATTTTGTGGGAAACTGTGCTGATTTTATGGGGCGTTTCAGAAATTTGGTCGAGTTTTCAGAAGATTTAGGGATTTTTGTGGGATTTCTGTGGGATGTTCTGGGAATTGGAGATTTTGTGGGACATTCCTGTGAATTGGTAGGGTTTTGAAATGATTGAGGGAGTTTTGTGGGACTTCTCTGGAATTTTGTGTGTTTTTTCTGGAATTGTGTGGGATTCTGAGGAGACTTGAAGAATTTTGAGGAATTTTTCTTAGATTTTGTGGAAACTTGTGGAGGTTTTGTGTGATTTTTGTGTGATTTTGTGGGATATTGAGGCGATTTAGGGATCTTGAGGGATTTCTCATGTATTTTGTGGGAATTTGTGGAGATTTGGTGGGATATTTTTCTAGAATTTGGTCGTGTTTTGAGAAGATTTAGGGAATTTTGTGGGATTTTTCCTGGAATTTTGTTGGATATTAGGGAGAATTTGTGGGATGTTTATGGAACTTTGAGGGACTTTTCTGGAATTTGGTGAGATTCTGTAGAGAACTGACGAATTATCAGGGATTTTTCATGTATTCTGTGGGAATTTGTGGAGATTCGGTGGGATTTTTCTGGAATTTTGGTTGTGGTTTGAGAAAATTTAGGGAATTTTGTGGGATTTTTCTGGGATTTTGTTGGGTATTGAGGACATTTTTTGGAATGTTTCTGGAATTTGGTGGGGCTTTTCAAGAATTTTGTGGTATTTTGAAAAGGTTTAGGGAATTTTGTGGTGTTTTTTCTTGAATTTTGTGGGAAACTGTGCTGATTTTATGGGGCGTTTCTGGAATTTGGTTGAGTTTTCAGAAGATTTAGGGATTTTTGTGGGATTTCTGTGGGATGTTCTGGGAATTGGTGGAGATTTTGTGGGACATTCCTGTGAATTGGTAGGGTTTTGAAATGATTTAGGGAGTTTTGTGGGACTTCTCTGGAATTTTGTGGGGTTTTTCTGGAATTGTGTGGGATTCTGAGGAGACTTGAAGAATTTTGAGGAATTTGATTTAGATTTTTGTGGGAATTTGTGAAGATTCTGTGGGATTTTTCTGGAATTTGGTGGGCCTTTTCACGAACTTTGTGTGGTTTTGAGGAGACTTGAAGAATTTTGAGGAATTTTTCTTAGATTTTGTGGAAACTTGTGGAGGTTTTGTGGGATTTTTGTGTGATTTTGTGGGATATTGAGGCGATTTAGGGATCTTGAGGGATTTTTCATGTATTTTGTGGGAATTTGTGGAGATTTGGTGGGATATTTTTCTAGAATTTGGTCGTGTTTTGAGAAGATTTAGGGAATTTTGTGGGATTTTTCCTGGAATTTTGTTGGATATTAGGGAGATTTTGTGGGATGTTTGTGGAACTTTGAGGGACTTTTCTGGAATTTGGTGAGATTCTGTAGAGAACTGACGAATTATCAGGGATTTTTCATGTATTCTGTGGGAATTTGTGGAGATTCTGTGGGATTTTTCAAGAATTTGGTAGAGTTTTGAGAAGATTTAGGGAATTTTGTGTGATTTTTCTGGGATTTTGTTGGGTATTGAGGACATTTTGTGGGATGTTTCTGGAATTTGGTGGCCGTTTTCAAGAATTTTGTGGTATTTTGAAAACATTTTGGGAATTTTGTGCTGTTTTTTCTGGAATTTTGTGGGAAACTGTGCTGATTTTATGGGGCGTTTCTGGAATTTGGTCGAGTTTTCAGAAGATTTAGGGATTTTTTTGAGATTTCTGTGGGATGTTCTGGGAATTGGTGGAGATTTTGTGGGACATTCCTGTGAATTGGTAGGGTTTTGAAATGATTTAGGGAGTTTTGTGGGACTTCTCTGGAATTTTGTGTGTTTTTTCTGGAATTGTGTGGGATTCTGAGGAGACTTGAAGAATTTTGAGGAATTTGATTTAGATTTTTATGGGAATTTGTGGAGAGTCTGTGGGATTTTTTTGGAATTTGGTGGGCCTTTTCACAAACTTTGTGTGGTTTTGAGGAGACTTGAAGAATTTTGAGGAATTTTTCTTAGATTTTGTGGAAACTTGTGGAGGTTTTGTGGAATTTTTGTGTGATTTTGTGGGATATTGAGGCGATTTAGGGATCTTGATGGATTTTTCATGTATTTTGTGGGATTTTGTGGAGATTTGGTGGGATATTTTTCTAGAATTTGGTCGTGTTTTGAGAAGATTTAGGGAATTTTGTGGTGGTTTTTCTTGAATTTTGTGGGAAACTGTGCTGATTTTATGGGGCGTTTCAGAAATTTGGTCGAGTTTTCAGAAGATTTAGGGATTTTTGTGGGATTTCTGTGGGATGTTCTGGGAATTGGAGATTTTGTGGGACATTCCTGTGAATTGGTAGGGTTTTGAAATGATTGAGGGAGTTTTGTGGGACTTCTCTGGAATTTTGTGTGTTTTTTCTGGAATTGTGTGGGATTCTGAGGAGACTTGAAGAATTTTGAGGAATTTTTCTTAGATTTTGTGGAAACTTGTGGAGGTTTTGTGTGATTTTTGTGTGATTTTGTGGGATATTGAGGCGATTTAGGGATCTTGAGGGATTTCTCATGTATTTTGTGGGAATTTGTGGAGATTTGGTGGGATATTTTTCTAGAATTTGGTCGTGTTTTGAGAAGATTTAGGGAATTTTGTGGGATTTTTCCTGGAATTTTGTTGGATATTAGGGAGAATTTGTGGGATGTTTATGGAACTTTGAGGGACTTTTCTGGAATTTGGTGAGATTCTGTAGAGAACTGACGAATTATCAGGGATTTTTCATGTATTCTGTGGGAATTTGTGGAGATTCGGTGGGATTTTTCTGGAATTTTGGTTGTGGTTTGAGAAAATTTAGGGAATTTTGTGGGATTTTTCTGGGATTTTGTTGGGTATTGAGGACATTTTTTGGAATGTTTCTGGAATTTGGTGGGGCTTTTCAAGAATTTTGTGGTATTTTGAAAAGGTTTAGGGAATTTTGTGGTGTTTTTTCTTGAATTTTGTGGGAAACTGTGCTGATTTTATGGGGCGTTTCTGGAATTTGGTTGAGTTTTCAGAAGATTTAGGGATTTTTGTGGGATTTCTGTGGGATGTTCTGGGAATTGGTGGAGATTTTGTGGGACATTCCTGTGAATTGGTAGGGTTTTGAAATGATTTAGGGAGTTTTGTGGGACTTCTCTGGAATTTTGTGGGGTTTTTCTGGAATTGTGTGGGATTCTGAGGAGACTTGAAGAATTTTGAGGAATTTGATTTAGATTTTTGTGGGAATTTGTGAAGATTCTGTGGGATTTTTCTGGAATTTGGTGGGCCTTTTCACGAACTTTGTGTGGTTTTGAGGAGACTTGAAGAATTTTGAGGAATTTTTCTTAGATTTTGTGGAAACTTGTGGAGGTTTTGTGGGATTTTTGTGTGATTTTGTGGGATATTGAGGCGATTTAGGGATCTTGAGGGATTTTTCATGTATTTTGTGGGAATTTGTGGAGATTTGGTGGGATATTTTTCTAGAATTTGGTCGTGTTTTGAGAAGATTTAGGGAATTTTGTGGGATTTTTCCTGGAATTTTGTTGGATATTAGGGAGATTTTGTGGGATGTTTGTGGAACTTTGAGGGACTTTTCTGGAATTTGGTGAGATTCTGTAGAGAACTGACGAATTATCAGGGATTTTTCATGTATTCTGTGGGAATTTGTGGAGATTCTGTGGGATTTTTCAAGAATTTGGTAGAGTTTTGAGAAGATTTAGGGAATTTTGTGTGATTTTTCTGGGATTTTGTTGGGTATTGAGGACATTTTGTGGGATGTTTCTGGAATTTGGTGGCCGTTTTCAAGAATTTTGTGGTATTTTGAAAACATTTTGGGAATTTTGTGCTGTTTTTTCTGGAATTTTGTGGGAAACTGTGCTGATTTTATGGGGCGTTTCTGGAATTTGGTCGAGTTTTCAGAAGATTTAGGGATTTTTTTGAGATTTCTGTGGGATGTTCTGGGAATTGGTGGAGATTTTGTGGGACATTCCTGTGAATTGGTAGGGTTTTGAAATGATTTAGGGAGTTTTGTGGGACTTCTCTGGAATTTTGTGTGTTTTTTCTGGAATTGTGTGGGATTCTGAGGAGACTTGAAGAATTTTGAGGAATTTGATTTAGATTTTTATGGGAATTTGTGGAGAGTCTGTGGGATTTTTTTGGAATTTGGTGGGCCTTTTCACAAACTTTGTGTGGTTTTGAGGAGACTTGAAGAATTTTGAGGAATTTTTCTTAGATTTTGTGGAAACTTGTGGAGGTTTTGTGGAATTTTTGTGTGATTTTGTGGGATATTGAGGCGATTTAGGGATCTTGATGGATTTTTCATGTATTTTGTGGGATTTTGTGGAGATTTGGTGGGATATTTTTCTAGAATTTGGTCGTGTTTTGAGAAGATTTAGGGAATTTTGTGGTGGTTTTTCTTGAATTTTGTGGGAAACTGTGCTGATTTTATGGGGCGTTTCAGAAATTTGGTCGAGTTTTCAGAAGATTTAGGGATTTTTGTGGGATTTCTGTGGGATGTTCTGGGAATTGGAGATTTTGTGGGACATTCCTGTGAATTGGTAGGGTTTTGAAATGATTGAGGGAGTTTTGTGGGACTTCTCTGGAATTTTGTGTGTTTTTTCTGGAATTGTGTGGGATTCTGAGGAGACTTGAAGAATTTTGAGGAATTTTTCTTAGATTTTGTGGAAACTTGTGGAGGTTTTGTGTGATTTTTGTGTGATTTTGTGGGATATTGAGGCGATTTAGGGATCTTGAGGGATTTCTCATGTATTTTGTGGGAATTTGTGGAGATTTGGTGGGATATTTTTCTAGAATTTGGTCGTGTTTTGAGAAGATTTAGGGAATTTTGTGGGATTTTTCCTGGAATTTTGTTGGATATTAGGGAGAATTTGTGGGATGTTTATGGAACTTTGAGGGACTTTTCTGGAATTTGGTGAGATTCTGTAGAGAACTGACGAATTATCAGGGATTTTTCATGTATTCTGTGGGAATTTGTGGAGATTCGGTGGGATTTTTCTGGAATTTTGGTTGTGGTTTGAGAAAATTTAGGGAATTTTGTGGGATTTTTCTGGGATTTTGTTGGGTATTGAGGACATTTTTTGGAATGTTTCTGGAATTTGGTGGGGCTTTTCAAGAATTTTGTGGTATTTTGAAAAGGTTTAGGGAATTTTGTGGTGTTTTTTCTTGAATTTTGTGGGAAACTGTGCTGATTTTATGGGGCGTTTCTGGAATTTGGTCGAGTTTTCAGAAGATTTAGGGATTTTTGTGGGATTTCTGTGGGATGTTCTGGGAATTGGAGATTTTGTGGGACATTCCTGTGAATTGGTAGGGTTTTGAAATGATTGAGGGAGTTTTGTGGGACTTCTCTGGAATTTTGTGTGTTTTTTCTGGAATTGTGTGGGATTCTGAGGAGACTTGAAGAATTTTGAGGAATTTTTCGTAGATTTTGTGGAAACTTGTGGAGGTTTTGTGTGATTTTTGTGTGATTTTGTGGGATATTGAGGCGATTTAGGGATCTTGAGGGATTTCTCATGTATTTTGTGGGAATTTGTGTAGATTTGGTGGGATATTTTTCTAGAATTTGGTCGTGTTTTGAGAAGATTTAGGGAATTTTGTGGGATTTTTCCTGGAATTTTGTTGGATATTAGGGAGAATTTGTGGGATGTTTGTGGAACTTTGAGGGACTTTTCTGGAATTTGGTGAGATTCTGTAGAGAACTGACGAATTATCAGGGATTTTTCATGTATTTTGTGGGAATTTGTGGAGATTTGGTGGGATATTTTTCTAGAATTTGGTCGTGTTTTGAGAAGATTTAGGGAATTTTGTGGGATTTTTTCTGGAATTTTGTTGGATACTGGGGAGATTTTGTGGGATGTTTGTGGAACTTTGAGGGACTTTTCTGGAATTTGGTGAGATTCTATAGAGAACTGAGAAATTATCAGGGATTTTTCATGTATTCTGTGGGAATTTGTGGAGATTCGGTGGGATTTTTGAGGATTTTGGCCGTGTTTTGAGAAGATTTAGGGAATTTTTTGTGATTTTTCTGGAATTTTGTTGGATATTGAGGACATTTTGTGGGATGTTTGTGGAACTTTGAGGGACATTTCAGGAATTTGGTGAGATTCTGTAGAGAACTGACGAATTATCAGGGATTTTTCATGTATTCTGTGGGAATTGGTGGAGATTCGGTGGGATTTTTGAGGATTTTGGCCGTGTTTTGAGAAGATTTAGAGAATTTTGTGGGATTTTTCTTGAATTTTGATGGATATTGAGGAGAATTTGTGGGATGTTTGTGGAACTTTGAGGGACTTTTCTGGAATTTGGTGAGATTCTGTAGAGAACTGACGAATTATCAGGGATTTTTCACGTATTCTGTGGGAATTTCTGGAGATTCGGTGGGATTTTTCTGGAATTTTGGTTGTGTTTTGAGAAAATTTAGGGAATTTTGTGTGATTTTTCTGGGATTTTGTTGGGTATTGAGGACATTTTGTGGGATGTTTCTGGAATTTGGTGGCCGTTTTCAAGAATTTTGTGGTATTTTGAAAACATTTTGGGAATTTTGTGCTGTTTTTTCTGGAATTTTGTGGGAAACTGTGCTGATTTTATGGGGCGTTTCTGGAATTTGGTCGAGTTTTCAGAAGATTTAGGGATTTTTTTGAGATTTCTGTGGGATGTTCTGGGAATTGGTGGAGATTTTGTGGGACATTCCTGTGAATTGGTAGGGTTTTGAAATGATTTAGGGAGTTTTGTGGGACTTCTCTGGAATTTTGTGTGTTTTTTCTGGAATTGTGTGGGATTCTGAGGAGACTTGAAGAATTTTGAGGAATTTGATTTAGATTTTTATGGGAATTTGTGGAGAGTCTGTGGGATTTTTTTGGAATTTGGTGGGCCTTTTCACAAACTTTGTGTGGTTTTGAGGAGACTTGAAGAATTTTGAGGAATTTTTCTTAGATTTTGTGGAAACTTGTGGAGGTTTTGTGGAATTTTTGTGTGATTTTGTGGGATATTGAGGCGATTTAGGGATCTTGATGGATTTTTCATGTATTTTGTGGGATTTTGTGGAGATTTGGTGGGATATTTTTCTAGAATTTGGTCGTGTTTTGAGAAGATTTAGGGAATTTTGTGGTGTTTTTTCTTGAATTTTGTGGGAAACTGTGCTGATTTTATGGGGCGTTTCAGAAATTTGGTCGAGTTTTCAGAAGATTTAGGGATTTTTGTGGGATTTCTGTGGGATGTTCTGGGAATTGGAGATTTTGTGGGACATTCCTGTGAATTGGTAGGGTTTTGAAATGATTGAGGGAGTTTTGTGGGACTTCTCTGGAATTTTGTGTGTTTTTTCTGGAATTGTGTGGGATTCTGAGGAGACTTGAAGAATTTTGAGGAATTTTTCTTAGATTTTGTGGAAACTTGTGGAGGTTTTGTGGGATTTTTGTGTGATTTTGTGGGATATTGAGGCGATTTAGGGATCTTGAGGGATTTCTCATGTATTTTGTGGGAATTTGTGGAGATTTGGTGGGATATTTTTCTAGAATTTGGTCGTGTTTTGAGAAGATTTAGGGAATTTTGTGGGATTTTTCCTGGAATTTTGTTGGATATTAGGGAGAATTTGTGGGATGTTTATGGAACTTTGAGGGACTTTTCTGGAATTTGGTGAGATTCTGTAGAGAACTGACGAATTATCAGGGATTTTTCATGTATTCTGTGGGAATTTGTGGAGATTCGGTGGGATTTTTCTGGAATTTTGGTTGTGGTTTGAGAAAATTTAGGGAATTTTGTGGGATTTTTCTGGGATTTTGTTGGGTATTGGGGACATTTTGTGGGATGTTTCTGGAATTTGGTGGGGCTTTTCAAGAATTTTGTGGTATTTTGAAAAGATTTAGGGAATTTTGTGGTGTTTTTTCCTGAATTTTGTGGGAAACTGCTGATTTTATGGGGCGTTTCTGGAATTTGGTCGAGTTTTCAGAAGATTTAGGGATTTTTGTGGGATTTCTGTGGGATGTTCTGGGAATTGGTGGAGATTTTGTGGGACATTCCTGTGAATTGGTAGGGTTTTGAAATGATTGAGGGAGTTTTGTGGGATTTCTCTGGAATTTTGTGTGTTTTTTCTGGAATTGTGTGGGATTCTGAGGAGACTTGAAGAATTTTGAGGAATTTTTCGTAGATTTTGTGGAAACTTGTGGAGGTTTTGTGTGATTTTTGTGTGATTTTGTGGGATATTGAGGCGATTTAGGGATCTTGAGGGATTTCTCATGTATTTTGTGGGAATTTGTGTAGATTTGGTGGGATATTTTTCTAGAATTTGGTCGTGTTTTGAGAAGATTTAGGGAATTTTGTGGGATTTTTCTTGAATTTTGTGGGAAACTGTGCTGATTTTATGGGGCGTTTCAGAAATTTGGTCGAGTTTTCAGAAGATTTAGGGATTTTTGTGGGATTTCTGTGGGATGTTCTGGGAATTGGAGATTTTGTGGGACATTCCTGTGAATTGGTAGGGTTTTGAAATGATTGAGGGAGTTTTGTGGGACTTCTCTGGAATTTTGTGTGTTTTTTCTGGAATTGTGTGGGATTCTGAGGAGACTTGAAGAATTTTGAGGAATTTTTCTTAGATTTTGTGGAAACTTGTGGAGGTTTTGTGTGATTTTTGTGTGATTTTGTGGGATATTGAGGCGATTTAGGGATCTTGAGGGATTTCTCATGTATTTTGTGGGAATTTGTGGAGATTTGGTGGGATATTTTTCTAGAATTTGGTCGTGTTTTGAGAAGATTTAGGGAATTTTGTGGGATTTTTCCTGGAATTTTGTTGGATATTAGGGAGAATTTGTGGGATGTTTATGGAACTTTGAGGGACTTTTCTGGAATTTGGTGAGATTCTGTAGAGAACTGACGAATTATCAGGGATTTTTCACGTATTCTGTGGGAATTTGCGGAGATTCTGTGGGATTTTTGTGGATTTTGGCCGTGTTTTGAGAAGATTTAGGGAATTTTGTGTGATTTTTCTGGGATTTTGTTGGATATTGAGGACATTTTGTGGGATGTTTCTGGAATTTGGTGGAGCTTTTCAAGGATTTTGTGGTATTTTGAAAAGATTTTGGGAATTTTGTGGTGTTTTTTCTTGAATTTTGTGGGAAACTGTGCTGATTTTATGGGGCGTTTCTGGAATTTGGTCGAGTTTTCTGAAGATTTAGGGATTTTTGTGGGATTTTTGTGGGATGTTCTGGGAATTGGTGGAGATTTTGTGGGACATTCCTGTGAATTGGTAGGGTTTTGAAATGATTTAGGGAGTTTTGTGGGACTTCTCTGGAATTTTGTGGGGTTTTTCTGGAATTGTGTGGGATTCTGAGGAGACTTGAAGAATTTTGAGGAATTTGTTTTTCTTAGATTTTGTGGAAACTTGTGGAGGTTTTGTGTGATTTTTGTGTGATTTTGTGGGATATTGAGGCGATTTAGGGATCTTGAGGGATTTCTCATGTATTTTGTGGGAATTGGTGGAGATTTGGTGGGATAATTTTCTAGAATTTGGTTGTGTTTTGAGAAGATTTAGGGAATTTTCTGGTGTTTTTTCTTGAATTTTTTGGGAAACTGTGCTGATTTTATGGGGCGTTTCTGGAATTTGGTCAAGTTTTCAGAAGATTTAGGTAATTGTGTGAGATTTTTCCTGGAATTTTGTTGGATATTAGGGAGATTTTGTGGGATGCTTGTGGAACTTTGAGGGACTTTTCTGGAATTTGGTGAGATTCTGTAGAGAACTGACGAATTATCAGGGATTTTTCATGTATTCTGTGTTAATTTGTGGAGATTCTGTGGGATTTTTCTGGAATTTGGTAGAGTTTTGAGAAGATTTAGGGAATTTTGTGTGACTTTTCTGGGATTTTGTTGGGTATTGAGGATATTTTGTGGGATGTTTCGGGAATTTGGTGGGGCTTTTCAGGAATTTTGTGGTATTTTGAAAAGATTTAGGGAATTTTGTGGTGTTTTTTCTTGAATTTTGTGGGAAACTGTGCTGATTTTATGGGGCGTTTCTGGAATTTGGTCGAGTTTTCAGAAGATTTAGGGATTTTTGTGGGATTTCTGTGGGATGTTCTGGGAATTGGTGGAGATTTTGTGGAACATTCCTGTGAATTGGTAGGGTTTTGAAATGATTGAGGGAGTTTTGTGGGACTTCTCTGGAATTTTGTGGGGTTTTTCTGGAATTGTGTGGGATTCTGAGGAGACTTGAAGAATTTTGAGGAATTTTTCTTAGATTTTGTGGAAACTTGTGGAGGTTTTGTGTGATTTTTGTGTGATTTTGTGGGATATTGAGGCGATTTAGGGATCTTGAGGGATTTTTCATGTATTTTGTGGGAATTTGTGTAGATTTGGTGGGATATTTTTCTAGAATTTGGTCGTGTTTTGAGAAGATTTAGGGAATTTTGTGGGATTTTTCCTGGAATTTTGTTGGATATTAGGGAGAATTTGTGGGATGTTTGTGGAACTTTGAGGGACTTTTCTGGAATTTGGTGAGATTCTGTAGAGAACTGACGAATTATCAGGGATTTTTCATGTATTTTGTGTTAATTTGTGGAGATTTGGTGGGATATTTTTCTAGAATTTGGTCGTGTTTTGAGAAGATTTAGGAAATTTTGTGGGATTTTTCCTGGAATTTTGTTGGATATTAGGGAGATTTTGTGGGATGTTTGTGGAACTTTGAACGACTTTTTAGGAATTTGGTGAGATTCTGTAGAGAACTGACGAATTATCAGGGATTTTTCATGTATTCTGTGGGAATTTGTGGAGATTCTGTGGGATTTTTCTGGAATTTGGTCGTGTTTTGAGAAGATTTAGGGAATTTTGTGGGACTTTTCTGGGATTTTGTTGGATATTGATGACATTATGTGGGATGTTTCGGGAATTTGGTGGGGCATTTCAGGAATTTTGTGGTATTTTGAAAAGATTTTGGGAATTTTGTGGTGTTTTTTCTTGAATTTTGTGGGAAACTGTGCTGATTTTATGGGGCGTTTCTGGAATTTGGTCGAGTTTTCAAAAGATTTAGGGATTTTTGTGGGATTTCTGTGGGATGTTCTGGGAATTGGTGGAGATTTTGTGTGACATTCCTGTGAATTGGTAGGGTTTTGAAATGATTTAGGGAGTTTTGTGGGACTTCTCTGGAATTTGGTGGGGTTTTTCTGGAATTGTGTGGGATTCTGAGGAGACTTGAAGAATTTTGAGGAATTTGATTTAGATTTTTGTGGGAATTTGTGGAGATTCTGTGGGATTTTTCTGGAATTTGGTGGGCCTTTTCACGAACTTTGTGTGGTTTTGAGGAGACTTGAAGAATTTTGAGGAATTTTTCTTAGATTTTGTGGAAACTTGTGGAGGTTTTGTGGGATTTTTGTGTGATTTTGTGGGATATTGAGGAGATTTAGGGATCTTGAGGGATTTCTCATGTATTTTGTAGGAATTTGTGGAGATTTGGTGGGATAATTTTCTAGAATTTGGTCGTGTTTTGAGAAGATTTAGGGAATTTTGTGGTGTTTTTTCTTGAATTTTGTGGGAAACTGTGCTGATTTTATGGGGCGTTTCTGGAATTTGGTCTAAAGCAAGAGAAAAACCCCAAACAAACACAACCTTTCAGGCAGAGAAAAGATGTGGTTGCTCTTGAAGAAAGCATTTCATTCTGCCTGGAGAAGAACCTGTTGGGAAAAATATTAGCTTTTAGCAAAATGGCACTGTGCTGTTGCACTTGTTCTAGCACTGGGAGAAAGAACAGGCCCGTCTGTAAGGCTCCTGCAGCTCACCCTGGCTGAGGGTCATTGACCACTGAGCACTGCAGGCATCACTGGCAACAACGATGGTGGAAAATGGGGAGGGAGCAGGATAAATAAATGTTTGCCATTGCCTTAGCCAAAAAAACCCCAGACATCAAAAGCAACCCACCCTCAAAACAAAGCTATGAAAATAGTTTGCCTCTGAATTTAAAGAACTTCAATTAACTCTATGATGTCTGCTTTTGGTTCAGCATTCATCAATCTGAATTTGAATATGCACAGGGTAATGAAAGGTAACTGAGGCTTAAAAATCATGTCTATTGACTTGTGCATAGCCTATACTGAAGCACATTAAAAAGCAGCGTTTTGCTTGAAATCTGCACGGTATTAACTTCATTCAGTCTTACACTCACTAGGTAATTAAATACATGAAGAAATAGATTTTTATTTTTTTTATTAAGAATGCATTATTAATTAGGAAGGCATGGCTTTAGCAGAGTCTGCTGATACCAACATTACTCAGCTAAGTTCAAAGTATGAACACAAGAACTTGATGACAGAAGCAATGTTCATCAGAGCCTCAACAAGAAAGTTGCAGTTCCAAGTTTTTCAGATGTCCTACACTTGCTAAGGCACCTCCAGAAAGAGGAGTCAACTGAAAATAGCACAGGAAATTTGAAACCCATTTCTATATTTTTCTTTTTTTTCCTGAACTTTCTTGTGGGCAACAGAAAACTCCCAATATGTGGAATGCAATGTAGTTTTTATGCCAGAGTCATGAGTCATCCCCTCAGTTCCAACCTGATCCAATGCTCACTTGAATCTTGGAAAGGCTCAAATCAGCAAGATGAAATTAAAATTGTATTCATGAAAGGAGCTCTTTACTCTCCATTCCCCTCCCTCCCCCAAATACATCAGCACCAAGTGAGAAAGGCTCGATTTGAAAGATAATTATTACACAATTAAACTTGGACATAGCTAGTTTGCTACAAGTTCCAGCAGACAGACAAACAAGAGCAGAATCAGAGGTTATCAACCTCAATAGAAATTCCAGCTCATGCTTTCCCCAAAAGCCTCATTTAATTTATCCAGGATTAAAAAATAAAAGAGAAATGAAAAAAAAATCACATAAAAGCATTTCACATAGTATATAGTGAAATACTATCATTTCCACCTGAAATATTCATCATCATTATTATGTTTTTCCATACTAAATTACAAAGTCTCCTGCACCCATCTTCCCAATATCTCATTCTAAGTGCTTGCTACTTTAATCCCTTAGGAAGCAAAAGGAGCCTCAGGTGTCTCTGGATCAACAGAAACTAAACAACACAGCTTGACAAAGTATATCAAATTGTCAATCAACTCAATATAGGTTTTCCACTCCAGAGATAGCTATCACCAGCTGATGAATTTGGCTAGGGCAGGTTTAGTGAAGAAAAACTAGGTCTTTATTACCAAATCAGTTAGGAGTTGTTCTACCGTACTGCCCGTAGGATGGGAGTATAAACACCATATTCTTCACAGCCTCATCCACAAAGAATTCCACCTTCAAATTAAGGCTGCTTTGGAGTTGGACCAAACCAATGAAAACTCACTCATCAAACACAGTGATGGCAGCATGCTCAGTCTTTGCAATACAAAACTGGCAACTAACAGCACATTCCTGATCACATCTCCAAGGCTGAGTGTACAGAACTGCAGTGGTGGCCAGGCCCTCGCTGACTGCCAAACCTCCAGCCATCATCCCTTCCTCTCACAGCGACAGGGCAGAAAATAACAACAGCAGAAACTAGAAAGCTTAAGCTAAAATCACAAAGGTCATTGATGAAACAGACTGGAGTGCTTTAGAAACTAGCACGCAGATTTAGCTGAAAACAAATCTTATTGATCACCAATTACAATGAATACTTAATTCTATCATTCTGCATTATTATTAGACAGTCAGAGACAGCCAAGCTGACCTCAAGCATGCTGAAGCATCGGGGCCAAGCAGTGCACATCTTCCCAGGAGCTGATTTACCCATCGTTCTCAAGTGAATTCACCTGCACACAGCCCCACCGTACAACTGCTAGGCTGCAAAATAAAAAAATAGCTCTGCTTAAGAGTCAAACCCCAGGACATAGACCATATGAAAGGAAGAATGAAACCTGCAGCATTTGGTTGACCTTCAATGCCCTGAGAAGATGACAAATTTCCCAAGATGAACAAGTGCCCAAAATACAAAGCAAAGGACTGACTTTTAGGGATCAAATGTTAAATAGGCCTGCGAAATTGGAGTTGTTAGGTTGCACATGAAAGAAGGGAAAAAAGAAAAAACCACCCCAACCCTCAACTGCAATTTTACATCCCTCTTGGAAAATTTGCTTTAATAAGAGAGAGGAATGGATACAACCTTCCCCTCACCTGGAGATTTTAATCAATTCAAGCCATTTCAAATCTGGCAAGAAAGCCCTACCACAGTCCCCATCAAACAACATTGCCTTTCATTTTTGCTTCTCAGGACTACTTCAGAGCAGTCTAAATAACAGCAAAGAAGGAAATTCAAGTTGCAATTCAAACACTAAGCTCTGGAATCCCACATTGCCTTCAAACACCTGCATGAAACACTAACTTCATGCTCTATGCTCCCTGCTTTCTTCTAGTTTACTGCACAGTGCATTATTTACATAAAACAGAATTTCTTCTGTGGGAAAGGCTTGCATGGTACTTCAAAGCCTGAATAAATCAGGGACTGCAGCTTGAACTAACAAAAAAATCATCCAAAAAATTCCTTTCAATATCTGCATTGTATTGCCTTATCATGCTACCTGTCTAGCTGAGTTATTCAGGTATCCACACCAGAAATGACAGACAATGTCTCTCTATGATGATGTGATGTTACTTCAAATGAAAAAAAACAATAAATAAAAATCACAGATTAATTTCCCATACAAATGATGACTCACTACTCCCAAATCCTTCCTTATAGCAGGATGCTCACTTCAGTCTGGAAGTCTTCATGTTGCAGCCTGCAGGAATCAGCTTATTTCCTGTCAAGGGCTGGAAAGCCTTACAGGAACTGGTTTTGGTTGAAGAACTTCTCCAAGGTGCTTACCTGTGGGACTTATCCAGGTAAGGGATGTTAGCTCCCTCTTCTTTGAGGTTCAGTGTCCAACCACTCCTACTGCTGGTAAGAAGAACAGAAGAAACATCTGCCCATAGCAAGGACTGCACTGGTGGGCAAAGTCCAAATTCCATCCTTCAGGGAAAAAGAAACAAAGACTGAGGAATTCATGTCTGTTCAAAATTTCATCCTTGACTACTGAAAGCATTGGAAGCACATGTGTATGTTTAAAAATGGAATTGTCCTCATTTAAGAATAAAAATAATTTCATCCCATCACCATTTTTCTTGGTCCAATCCTGAACTGCAGATCCAAACAGCTGAGAAAGCATGGAATAGTCTGCTGGACAGCATTAAAATGAGCAACTCCTGTATCTTCCTAAGATAAGAACACAAATCACAAAGAAAGGCACTCTGAGAAAAAATTTCTTAGAGGAAGACCTCAATTATTTTCCAGCAAGGCAGGTAATATGCATTTGGCTATTTGTTAGAAAAAAAACCAAAAAACAAACCTGTTTTTATACAAGATTTTACTCATATATTAACTATCACATATTTTGCAAAACAAAAAGAGACCACAGCAAAGTAAAATCCCAATTTTTTCCTATATTTAAGCTGTGATAGTATGTCTGAAATGGGAATCCAGAGCCTCACCAGATTAATATCACCACTTGGACCAGAGAATTTGCCATATCCACTTCTTCTGGTTTCGTTCAGTTGGAGCTTCTGTTTGTACAGTGATGATGGCTCTTGAACATTCTGGGATTTAAAGTAGTCCCTGAAGAGATGGCTGACAAAAATATGATGTTACTTTCAAGATGCTTTTTAATTATTTCTACCCTCATCCAGAACCTGCAATCATCTGATCTCCTTCACTATGCTCCAAGCTCATTAAAACTGGAACGCTAAATAAGAATATTCAAAATATTTTGTTTTGCATTGCTAAAGGCACCACTGCAGGTACTTGACTCATCCTTCAGACTGTAAATAAATAAATGAAGTCTAGGACAGGTCAAATAAAGACACTATGTTTTCTGTGTTTTGTTGGGGTTGGTTTTAGAAGACTTAGGAGATTTGAAACAGATCTTTTATTAAGGAATTGTTCCTAAGGGACTTGACTTACAGAAATTAATTTATACTTGGCAGTGCATTTGATTGATTGCAGTTCCTTTTTTTCAAATACAAACCAGCATTTTCACTACCAGGTGTGGTGGTTGGAAATGTTGGGACTGTAGAACACTGCAAGGCTAATTTCTCCTCCAGTCTCCATCATTTTTATGTAGCTCAGCATTTTCTCATCCTTACTGAGATCTGCTGCAAATTTAAAATACCCTAACAGGGCTGAGAGAGTATTGCAACAGTGTTTATCTAGTGTATCATTACAGTTCTTGTTACCCTAATTCCACAGTTCTGAGCAACAACTCTCATTTTATGGGCAGGTAATTGAGCTCTATGATACATGAATTGATTTGCAGGGGAAATACATTAAAACCTGGCTGGAAAAGAAAATTATTCAGGATCTTCACTCTGATTGCCTTTTACAGCTACCACTCTAGGACCACTGAAAGAGCTTACTTTAGCTCATGTCAATGAAGCTACAATTCAGTGTTTGTCCAAAAAATGTTCACATTCTAAAATGAAGGTTACTGTGGTTTCCTGAGTTATAAAGGCAGAATTAAAGATTACTGCAGATTCTTAGATCAGGACCACTTCCCAGCTCAAGAACTATTTAGTGGGAAGAGCCAAGGCAAAAGGCAGCATTCAAGCAAGTGTTGCTGATCAAGTGACTTATGGGTTCTACATGAAAATGTTAGCAAGGGTGATCCAGTCAGATCTCATGTCTGCCTGTGGTTCAGCACTGCAGCTGCTAACACCCAGAGCACCAGATCCAATCACTCCTGAGGAGCAGGTTTGTTCAAGCAGGCACTGTTGTTTCAGGACCAGTGAAAGACAGGACAGAGACAAAATTGATAGTACTCCCTCAGTGCAAACAGAACTTGCCCTGCGACAAATTTGCTCCTCTCTGGCCCTACTTTTAACATCCCTGCTCTCAAATTCCTATTTTTAGCAGCTTCTCATAAAAGGCATTCTTACTCAGAGAAGTGAATGTTAGAAGTGTTCATTTGAATGAAGCAAACAATTAAGCAACATCTTCCCTAAAGTGATTTTGTAAAAGTTATGGTTTAGTTTTCTTCCTAATTGCTTGGAAAAATCGGATTGGCGCAGGAAATGGGAAGGGTTGGCTAAAAGGAGTCAGCTGATGGGAAGCAGCCAGTAACTCCTGCTGCTGCTGACCTGCTGCAACTCCCAGGTTAAGAGGACAAGTGCCTCATTTGTAATCAAGTCTATATAAAACACAAAAGAGGCAGAAGGACAAACCTGGTTCATAAAGGCAGCAGTCTGTGACCAAAAGCAGCAGAGTCAGCAGCCAGTGTTTCACTCCTGATGAGAGCCCACTTGCAAAAGTTCCACTTGAGTACCTGCTGCAGAGCAGAGGCTGTTCTTCATTGATGTGTCAAACCATGACAGCCATACTTCTGTTGCTATTCAAAGAACAGGGATAAACTCCGGGGTTTGTTAGGTTTTAAATAGTTTCCAATTTCAGGCCTAATAGAAGGCAAAATGGAAAATATCACATGTAATAGGACTTAAAAATAGAAATACGGAAGAACACAATGTTATACTCATGTTACCTATTACTTTTTTCAGCTGAGCAAAGTCTTCACAAACACTATAAATACATATCTTTTTCCCCCAATGAAAATAATAATAAAAAAATCTGTCTTGTAACCTGAAAGAAAAGAGATAAAACCAAAGCAAACCTGATTCTTGTAAACAGAAAATGTTGCTTAAAAATTGAGTTTGGGGAGCATAAATATTTAATTGCCTTGAGCATGTCTTAGGAATTCACATTTACTCAAAATAGTGTCAAGAGCAAACAAAACTGCAAAACAATCTCTTTTAGTAGGAAATACCTTGTGAGAATCAAGTGTTTTCTTATCATCTTTCACTGTTTCACTTGATGTCTGAATCTTCTAACTCCAACTCCTAGAACAGCATCAGTGGGGGAGAGAGACAATGAACACTCCTTCTGTTATTTGACTGACTGCAAGGTTTTGACATGTAGAGTATTAATAAAAATAATTTATTCTCACAGGGTTTTGTCAGAATAACAAGCTGGTAGCTTTAAATATGGTTAAGAAAATTTTATGTATGTTAGGAAAAAACAAACAAAAAGAAACATTTGCAGTAGTAGGACAAAACCATCATAAAAAAGGTATATAGCAGATATACATATTTATATTCATATATATATATCTCCAATTTCCCAAAGCATTGCTCTAAGAATTAGACAAAACTGGCTACAAAATTCAGATTTTTTAGGTTATTTATTGACTGTAAAGTGAATCCTGACTGACAATAAATATCACTGGGGAACATTAATTATTAAATATACATTGTCCAATCTTTAACAAATCAACTTTAGTAAGAACAGTTTTAAATCTAAAAATAAAAACAATTTCCAAGACACTTATTTTAAGTAATTGCACTAAGAAATAGTAAGACCTTATATATAGTTAAATGACTAGCAGCCAACTCACATCATCATAGTAAGAATAATATATATGTACTGCAATTTTAAGTGTTATGACTTCAAGAACTTGTAGTAATAACCAAGCATTACTTGCTAAATAACACAAAATTTGTCTGATTAAGTCTGTTTAAAAGAATATGCAATGGGAATAACTAAGAGCTGAAATTAATGGTGTTAGCTTGTAAAGACAGAAATTTACTTCTTACAAGTAGGAAAACATGCAATATATTCCTATACTTAACACATGTTCGTAGTACAGACATTCCTGTTAATAAATTTCAGGTTAAAATTGACAAATGTGACATGTTCTACTATATGGAATTTCTTCAAGTGGCTGTTGTTCCATCGGACAACACAAACTAAAAAATGTCCTGCCTCTCAGAAATATTATTCTGTTTCTACTCTTTACTTTATTTTTTTATTTTTTTTTTTCACTTTTAGAAAAACACAGATTTTTTTTTTTTTAGTATTAGAAAAATATAGGACAAAAACAAGGCTTAAGTTTTAGATAGGGAAGAGAGAATAAGGAGATGCTTTATAAGCTGAAATATTTTTCTCTTAAAGCTATGGAGATGGACAACCATGTTCTGAAAAAAACTCCTTTAATTCATGACAGAGTATATTGGGAAGCATGGAGTGTTCAAAGTGTGGATTTTGAGTAAAAAGTAGAGTAATTGTGATACAGTGAGGCGCTGGAACAGAGTGGAGTGAAGATTTGAGGCCTTGAGGGCAATGAGAAAACTGTTTTCCTGCGAAGCTCACAGAGACAGATGAAGAGGACTCATGGCCCATACACACCTCAGAGTGATGTGAAATGGGAGGAGTGAACTCATGGCAGATTTCCGGGCAGCTGGCATCAAACAAATAGAAAACTATAACAGAAATATTTTTCTTGTGAGAAACTCCATAGATTAGCAGAAGAAGATTTCTGTTTCTATACAAACACTGATAAAGAGACTCTAGCAAGAATTGGGACTGTTTTAAACACCAAAGTTCCAAAGTCTTTTGTCTCTATCTTGTCATGTGAACAAGGGAATGCTGGGTAGTGCGGGATAAAAGGGTTTTCTGAAAGTTTATTCTGGTGTTCTTATTCTTGTAGTTTTGTGAATAAACTTTCTTTATTCCTTTTAAGTTTTAAGCCTGTTTTGCTCTTGCTCTAATCCATATCTCACAGCAAGAAATAAGTAAGTTTTCTAGTATTTTTTCAGTTACTGCTTTAAAACCACGACAACTGTGTTTTCACCATCACGTCAGATCAGCTCTTGGACTCACAGCTCACCGCAGACCTCGAAACAGGAGGCAAAGATCTGCACCACTTGGCCTTTCAGAACTTCTCACCCATCTATGACCTTTCTGGGGCCAGCTTCACAAAATGAGGGGGAAGCCATTCCAAAGAACACGACCAAGGAAATCACACAGCACTCGGGATTTGTTCCAGGCATCAAATTTTTAATGGATGATGTGAAGTAACACCGAAGCAATTCCTGTCCACAGAAAAAAAGATTTCAAATGGTTTTGTCTCAAGGACAATCACTGGAGGTTGAAAGTTTCTGGGGCTGAAAGTTACATGAGGTCCTCAACACTGAGCAATCAATATCCCCAGAGTCTAAACTGTGAAATTACTACCTGGGCAAGGAGAACATTTTCAGGATTTGCAACTCATCTCAAAGCCTCAGTAGAACTCAACCAGCAGAATTCCCCTGAGATGGCACTGTGCTCTGGAAGCCCTCAAATACTCACTAAAACAGACTTGGCTTTCACTAGGACAGCTGCTCATGAAAATCTGGGGTAAAACCTATGGGAAGTGGCCATGTGCACGCATATTCCTTCTTCCCACAGCAGGCACAATCAAATCCTCCTTTGAATGGCCTCCAAGTTGAGCAGCACTCATTGGCACAGCCTCTTCTCCCACAGACAGGCCAGCGAGCAACACGGCAGCGCCAGCCAGGTGGGCAAGGACAAGAGAGAGCAGATGCCAACAAGGCTTGGAAGCTGGGCCAAGGGAGGTTTACGCTGGCCATTGGGAAGAACTTGTGCCCAGCGTGGGCCATCAGATACTGCAATGGCCTGACAGGGGCTGCTGGAGTCATCATTGTGGCACGGGTGCAAGGCAAGCCAGGCCGCAGCGCTCGGGCCCCGCTCTGCTGGCCATGCTTGCCGCCATGGCTCCCAGCTTGGACTCAACATTCTCTCAGGGCTCTCTGCAGCCAGGGCGTTCTGTGCTTCTGTGACATCACAGCCTCTGGGGACGGCACGCTGGCTGGCAACTGTCCCCAGCTGTTGTTCCCCCCCTGTGCCCAGGCACAGCTGCTCGCAGAGAGACGCCCAGAGCCTCGGTGCTGCTGGCAGAGCACTATGGCTGCTCACGGCTCCTCCGCGCTGCTGCAGCTTTACGTGCTGCTGCTCTTGGCTCATCCCCTCGACCCTGTGAGCAAACCTGAGCGCAGCACGGATGCCTCTCCTCTGCTTCTGGAGGATTGTCATCTGGACGAGTCGGACCCTGAGCGCATCCGGTGGGCGGCCAGGACATTCCTGCTCATCGACCTGCTCATCATAGGAATGGCCATGGGATGGTCGCTCGGAAAAAGAATTCAGAGACGCTGGCGAGAGGTGAGGAGGGGGGTGGGGGGTCAGGCAGGCGGGATGGGGCAGACCTTGAGGGCCTCTTGGGCACCCTTTGGCCAATGCCCTGTGGCAGAAGGGGCCTGAGCTCCTGGCTGGGGAATGCGGCCCAGGGGCTGAGCTCCATGGACAGCACCAAGCAGAGGCGGCAGAGCTCTGCCTGCTGCAGCCTCTTCCCCGGGCCAGCCCAGCCCAACTGGGCCCGAGTCTCTGTCTCCCAGGCCAAAGGCAGCCCCACAGGTGCCGGCCCCGCTCTGCCCCTCTGCCTCTTCCATGGGGATCCCTGTGCTTTGCCTTGCAGCGGAATCTCCAGAGCCCTTCGGGCCGTGCGGGGCCCCGCCGCCATCGAAGACAGGGCTGTCCCACGGAGCTGATGCAGCTGCTGATGGACAACCGCGACCTGATGCGGCTGCTCCTTCGCGACAGCCCTCAACCAACCACCAAGATGGCGGCAAAAGAGGGCAGTGACAGGAGACTCCGCACCTCCCCACAGCTCTGACCTCCAGCGTCGCGCTCCAGCTACAGAACCTTACGGGGAACGGGTGACCAGTGCCCAGCCCAGGCACTGCGACGTTCCCCACCTTACAAGTTAGCCACACCCCTGTTGTTGTTCGATTCCCCACCACGTTTCCCCCAAGAAGTTGACCTTTCCCTTAGTGTTCAGTTCTAAACAGTTGAAGCATTGAAGTTTCTTAGCCTTAAGATTCTTACCCCATAGTCTTCTAGTAACGTTGGATTGTAGATTTTAGAAGTAGTCAAGTGAATAAAGTTCACGTTTTCTACACGTTGCTGTGTCATTTTCTTGAGGTTGCACCTGAGACCTGGGGACTCCTTGAGAGATGGCTTTGCATGGCAGCTCCAGACTGCCTGCAATGGAGAGCCCCAGTGCCCCAGCAGGCTTTGCAAGAGCACGGAGGGCAGCGGGAAAGAAGAAGGTGGCCAATATTCACCTGCCTCCAGCTTCCAAGGAAGCTTGCAGTCAAGCCCTGTCTGCCCTTTAGGGGGGACCCTAAAGGCCCCGGCAGGCATCACCATGGCCCCAGGACGGGGGGCTTGCAGCACTCTGGGGCACCAGGAAAGGAGCAGGATCATCCCTGGAAAGCTGTCTGGAGACAAATCCAGAGACGTCTCCCCTGGCATCCAGGCAAGGGCTGAATACAGGCAGGCAATTAGATCCACAGGCTGCCTGGGCTATGGCACCAATCAGTCCTGCTTCATAGATTTCGGGGGGCGGGGTTATACATATATATATATATATATATATATATATATATATATATATATACACGCATATATGTATATATGTATCTACATCTGTATTTAGTTCTTTGTATTTATCCTGTTGACCCTCAAATAGGATTAGATTTCATTTTCCTACAAAACAAAACATCCGTTTTTTGATTTTTAGGAATCAACCATCTGTGCTCCCACTTTAAATCACTTCTCTCAAACTCATTCTGCATCTTGCTCCTTTCCAGCACCATCAAATACCTCTGTTAAAATACAGAGCATCAGTGGAAGGACGACAATCTTGTTACTTGCTGAAGAAAGTTAACTTGGATGACATACCTGCTTTTAAAAATCCAAGAGGAACAAAACCTACACATCAGCTTTAGAATTTCAAAAGCTGCTTCCTCAACTCTTCCACACCACTTTACTCTTTGGGGACATTCAGCAGCAATACCAAACAAGCACAGAAAAGAAATGGAAGAAGAAATGCAGATAGTCAGCAGCAGACCACCTACCAAAATACATTTTAAATGCAGCTCCAAGTTCTCCAAGAGCAAGTTTGAAGTGTAAATGGAGACACTCACACAAAATTACTACCAGGTGGTACTTTTGGCATTTCCTTGGGCTTTCCTCTTCATTTTTTTTTTATCTCTCACCTAAGGCAAGAGAAAAAACCCCAAACAAACACAACCTTTCAGGCAGAGAAAAGATGTGGTTGCTCTTGAAGAAAGCATTTCATTCTGCCTGGAGAAGAAGCTGCTGGGAAAAATATTAGCTTTTAGCAAAATGGCACTGTGCTGTTGCACTTGTTCTAGCACTGGGAGAAAGAACAGGCCCGTCTGTAAGGCTCCTGCAGCTCACCCTGGCTGAGGGTCATTGACCACTGAGCACTGCAGGCATCACTGGCAACAACGATGGTGGAAAATGGGGAGGGAGCAGGATAAATAAATGTTTGCCATTGCCTTAGCCAAAAAAACCCCAGACATCAAAAGCAACCCACCCTCAAAACAAAGCTATGAAAATAGTTTGCCTCTGAATTTAAAGAACTTCAATTAACTCTATGATGTCTGCTTTTGGTTCAGCATTCATCAATCTGAATTTGAATATGCACAGGGTAATGAAAGGTAACTGAAGCTTAAAAATCATGTCTATTGACTTGTGCATAGCCTATACTGAAGCACATTAAAAAGCAGCGTTTTGCTTGAAATCTGCACGGTATTAACTTCATTCAGTCTTACACTCACTAGGTAATTAAATACATGAAGAAATAGATTTTTTTTTTTTTTATTAAGAATGCATTATTAATTAGGAAGGCATGGCTTTAGTAGAGTCTGCTGATACCAACATTACTCAGCTAAGTTCAAAGTATGAACACAAGAACTTGATGACAGAAGCAATGTTCATCAGAGCCTCAACAAGAAAGTTGCAGTTCCAAGTTTTTCAGATGTCCTACACTTGCTAAGGCATCTCCAGAAAGAGGAGTCAACTGAAAATAGCACAGGAAATTTGAAACCCATTTCTCTTTTTGTCTTTTTTTCCTGAACTTTCTTGTGGGCAACAGAAAACTCCTAATATGTGGAATGCAATGTAGTTTTTATGCCAGAGTCATGAGTCATCCCCTCAGTTCCAACCTGATCCAATGCTCACTTGAATCTTGGAAAGGCTCAAATCAGCAAGATGAAATTAAAATTGTATTCATGAAAGGAGCTCTTTACTCTCCATTCCCCTCCCTCCCCCAAATACATCAGCACCAAGTGAGAAAGGCTCAATTTGAAAAATAATTATTACACAATTAAACATGGACATAGCTAGTTTGCTACAAGTTCCAGCAGACAGACAAACGAGAGCAGAATCAGAGGTTATCAACCTCAATAGAAATTCCAGCTCATGCTTTCCCCAAAAGCCTCATTTAATTTATCCAGGATTAAAAAATAAAAGAGAAATGAAAAAGACCACATAAAAGCATTTCACATAGTATATAGTGAAATGCTATCGTTTCCACCTGAAATATTCATCATCATTATTATGTTTTTCCATAGTAAATTACAAAGTCTCCTGCACCCATCTTCCCAATATCTCATTCTAAGTGCTTGCTACTTTAATCCCTTAGGAAGCAAAAGGAGCCTCAGGTGTCTCTGGATCAACAGAAACTAAACAACACAGCTTGACAAAGTATATTAAATTGTCAATCAACTCAATAAAGGTTTTCCACTCCAGAGATAGCTATCACCAGCTGATGAATTTGGCTAGGGCAGGTTTAGTGAAGAAAAACTAGGTCTTTATTACCAAATCAGTTAGGAGTTGTTCTACCGTACTGCCCGTAGGATGGGAGTATAAACACCATATTCTTCACAGCCTCATCCACAAAGAATTCCACCTTCAAATTAAGGCTGCTTTGGAGTTGGACCAAACCAATGAAAACTCACTCATCAAACACAGTGATGGCAGCATGCTCAGTCTTTGCAGTACAAAACTGGCAACTAACAGCACATTCCTGATCACATCTCCAAGGCTGAGTGTACAGAACTGCAGTGGTGGCCAGGCCCTCGCTGACTGCCAAACCTCCAGCCATCATCCCTTCCTCTCACAGCGACAGGGCAAAAAATAACAACAGCAGAAACTGGAAAGCTTAAGCTAAAACCACAAAGGTCATTGATGAAACAGACTGGAGTGCTTTAGAAACTAGCACGCAGACTTAGCTGAAAACAAATCTTATTGATCACCAATTACAATGAATACTTAATTCTGTTATTCTGCATTATTATTAGACAGTCAGAGACAGCCAAGCTGACCTCAAGCATGCTGAAGCATCGGGGCCAGGCAGTGCACATCTTCCCAGGAGCTGATTTACCCATCGTTCTCAAGTCAATTCACCTGCACACAGCCCCACCGTACAACTGCTAGGCTGCAAAATAAAAAAATAGCTCTGCTTAAGAGTCAAACCCCAGGACATAGACCATATGAAAGGAAGAATGAAACCTGCAGTATTTGGTTGACCTTCAATGCCCTGAGAAGATGACAAATTCCCCAAGATGAACAAGTGCCCAAAATACAAAGCAAAGGACTGACTTTTAGGGATCAAATGTTAAATAGGCCTGCGAAATTGGAGTTGTTAGGTTGCACATGAAAGAAGGGAAAAAAGAAAAAACCACCCCAACCCTCAACTGCAATTTTACATCCCTCTTGGAAAATTTGCTTTAATAAGAGAGAGGAATGGATACAACCTTCCCCTCACCTGGAGATTTTAATCAATTCAAGCCATTTCAAATCTGGCAAGAAAGCCCTACCACAGTCCCCATCAAACAACATTGCCTTTCATTTTTGCTTCTCATGACTACTTCAGAGCAGTCTAAATAACAGCAAAGAAGGAAATTCAAGTTGCAATTCAAACACTAAGCTCTGGAATCCCATATTGCCTTCAAACAACTGCATGAAACACTAACTTCATGCTCTATGCTCTCCAATACATAGAAGCCATTTATTTGCATAGCCTTTGGCTGCTAAAGATGGAACCTGCATTTCTAGGAGCAGATGGGCCTGATTCTCACCTTCCCCCGACACACATGAGCAGTGTGGGCCCTGCCTTTCTGGGCACCTCACACTTACTTGATTCAAACTCTTGACTTTGCTCTCTGGAACACTGCCCTTCCTGAATCCAGCCCAAGCTACGAAGCAGCCACACACCTGCTGAAGTTGCCATTCTTGACATCTGCCTCTCCCCATCAGGATGCCTTGCAAAAACTATTAGGATCCAATGCTGCCCGTGTCTGCTGCAAGGAGGAGCTCTCTGGCTTTTTTACTCCTATCTTTAGAACATTCTCTTTCTAAGGTCATGACAGCTGGGGACAAATACAGAGCAGCACCTTGAAGCATTAACAAACAGAAGCAACAGAAAACAGAAGCTGCTGCATTTCCTGTGGCCATTTGAGGGTGAAACTGCAAGTGTGAAAATATTGCAGTTCTGTCATTCAGGAAGAAGCACACGTTCCAAAGGAAATCCATTCAAAGCAGATTATACAGCATAGATTTGTTATCCATTTGAAGTTATTAACTGGAAGCCAAAGAAAGATTTCTTTGGTAGCCTCACAGGTTTATCTTCAGCATTTATAATGGAACAGTTACTCTGCTTTAAATTTAAGTGTTTCTTTCCCCCAACAGTCTCATCTACCTCCTCACCAAGCTGATACGGAATAGAGGAGCACAGATCGTGTGAGGAACAGATTTGGAATTACATAAATGGACTTACCATGTGGCTACAACTGATATTTCCAGCTCTGTGGCCTAAGAGCATCCATCCAATGTCCTGCCAGTCCAGCACTTCCTGATGGTATTTGAAGCCACTGCTTCCACACAAGTTAGAACAATGCACTTCTCCTTTGAGGTCATCTGGCTGCTCCAAGTGCAACAATGGAGCCACCAAGTTCCACTTGCAAGGTCAGCATTACAAATTTAAAACCTTCCTGTTACAAAAGGTAAAGGCTCTCCAATCCTGCTGGAAACAAGAGCTTTGAAGAAACCTAACTCTTCCAACTTCAGCTTGCTTCCAACTTGAACGGTATCAGCTTTTTTAGATAATAAAGGATTGTCTGTAGATTACTGTGGATTAAAATTAGAACTGCAGACCTGACTATTAGTCTCAAGTTTGCTGGTGTGAGGAAGGTGATGGTCCTTCTTATCCATCCCTGGAATCACCATCATGCACTGTCTTCACTATCTCCAAGAGGTATTTTTTTTTTCAACGTGGATAAACAATTTTAGGAAGTTTGGAACAGGGAGAATGGCTGCCTTCCATATAAATCAAACAGGTTCCATTTCCAAGTGATTACAATTGTATCAAAGTCTTCAGGCCCAAATAGGTGCAGCCTCTGTGAAATACAGAAGCCCTTATGAAAGGCTCACTCAGAAGGTGTGAATAGAATAAAAAAGAAATTCATTATAAAAAAATGAGGAAGGAAAAAGCCTTCATTCCCAGCACTGCAGAATTCCAGCCAAGTAAAATCTCACTCACTTTACAATGAAAGGAAAATATTTGAGTGGTGGTGTCAGGGAGAAGGCGAGGATATACAGTGCCAGGGAGGATTCTGCACTTAGAGATGCTGAGTATCCAGCCAAGAGACAGAAATTCAATTGCCAAGGCATTTGAATGAAGTCAATTAAGTCACATCACCTTTTCTATTTCAGTGTTTCCATCTGACAAGAAAGCAAAGGCGGGCAGCAGAAAGCAGGTGAGCTGCTGCACTCAGGGGTAGGGATCAAATGAACTATGCTGGTTCCATATGCACTATGGGAAAAGCAGGCAGAAGAGAGGAAGAGCTCTAAAATTAAGATGGAATTTTAACCTCTTCCTTCTCTGTTGACACTGACTGTAGGCATGTCTAACAGCTTTTCAGACAATTGTGTTTGATTTTGTTCCACAAACCTTACCTAGATCCACATTCATTAGCTGACTCTCTGCTGCCATCAAAATTGAGGGAAGGAACACCTTTTAGCACTGCTTAGAAACAGAGGAGATCAAACTAAACTCTGCAGCTCCAATGAGCGAAGGAATTATGTCCTATCCACCTTCATGAAGCCGCAAAGACCAAAATCTCTTGAGAGCGTGCCATTTCCTTTCAGCCTTGTGCACTGAGCCTTCAGCTCATCACGGATCAAAAGATGCTGCACTAAATTACAAGAAAAATGACTGCATTCTGTTTAGTTGCAATCCTGGTAGTCATAACAAATCTTGTGTGCATCAGATGGCCTCCAGAAAAATCACATGCAACAGCAACACCATCCTCAGATGCTCTCCCAGTACCTTACCTAATCATTGCTCCGTCACTGGACAAGACTTGTCCCCACCCTTCACACCTACAGCAACAAACCTACAAATCTTCCAAACATTTCTTCAATTCCACACCCCTCCGGAACATTCCCGCTTAAAACCGCACAGCTGCCCACGGGACAAAGGTCCAGTGTTACAAGCTGCTGCTCTCCCTCCACACAAGCCCCTTGCACATCTTGCACTGCTGCTCTGAAACTGCACAATTTGTCAGCAGCACCATTAGACTCAGAATTGGGAAACAATTCCTTCTGCTGGGTTAAGTTGGAAACAGTTCAGGCTACAGGAGTTCTTTATTATTCACCCTCATGGAATGCCCCTGCCCTTCAGAGCTCAAGCACTCCTGTGCAGAGCATCTCATGGAGCCAAAGAGAAAGGACTGCTGTCCCAAAAGAAGAGTCTGGGAGGAACTCCCAGTGTCCTTCATGCCTTGAGAAAGCTAAGGAGCAGTCACTGATGGCCTAAAGGGTACAAATTCAGTTCAGATGACAAATTTTCCAGGGTGATCCCCCTCCTCTTTATCTTCTAACACAACTACAAACAAACCAAATGATAGATTTCACAAGGAATAAGGGATGTTTAAAAGCAAATCTCTAAACTAAGCCTGGCATGCTCACCCAGGAGTTCAACACAGCAAGGCAGGCACTCTGCACTACCTAGTTCATGGCAAGAGATTTCTAAACTCTACCAAATGAAGTGAAGAAATGAAACAGAGAGCAATAGAACCGTATTTTAATTCATTTCAAGGCATGGAATAACACAGAATCTTTTCCATGAAACTAGGGCATTTTTCTCCCTTATCTAGTGCCCAAGTAAGATTAGAAATTGGGAAAAAAACCACTGAAACTGCAAATGCATTTTGCCCCCAGCTAGAAACAAAAGGTAATTATTTGAAAACTAGAAAAAACTCCAAGAGGAAACGTAAAACATTATGGAATATGTATTATTTTTATCACCCAGAATTCCCCATGTTAAAGGCACAGAGAAAACCATCATTCAGAAGTGGGAAAACAGAGGGACTGTACAAGTGAAATGGAGTTCTGACAAATGATGCTGTGTAGAATATGGGTTCCCAAACCAACAGAACAAAGGCACCCCGACAGCAGCAGCCTCAGAGATTGTACATTGCAGCTGAAGCACGGGGGTTTCTGTAGATTCACCTTGTAAACTGGCACACTTACTTGCCAAGGCTGCTGAACTTCTTTCACCTTAAACCACAAAACCTCCCAGTCCTTCCACAGCAATCACTCCATCAAATCAAGGCAGACCAAAACATGTTCTTTGCGCTGTTCACAATAAGATGAAGTTATGTGCCCAAGAGATACCATTTGAAGTCAGAAGGAGCAAGCCAGCAGGTGTAGAAAACTGGTATTTGAAGAAGTGACAAAAAGACAGCAAACTGAAGCCCATGCTTAATACAAAACCCCATGATTAATAGAACACAAATGCAGATGGATATGATAAGCTTGCACTGTCGAAGCTAAAATCATTTCTAACAAAAATCACCACATTTCCAAGAATTCAGTACCACTTGTGGTGGCCACTCCTGATCTCTACATAATATGTCAGCAGTTCAATTGGCAAGAATCTCTTTATCTAGATCCAAGCAGGGAAGAAGTCAAGGTCCCAGTGATATGCAATTCTGTAGCTTCATTAGAAACCTTTCATCCTGCAATAGTTGAAATCCAAGCGAGAAAAGAACCTGTTTGGACACCAACTATCCTTAGTAGCAACGTTTTGCAGCACGCAATTTGAAAAGGTTAACCTGCCAGGCAATAATACAGACAAGAAAAATGAAAAGGAGGGCAAGGAGAATCATCTGCTGCTGAAACTGCTCTTCTACAAAAACAAAGTGATATGAAGATTCAGCCCGTGAAGAACACATTCCTCAACCAGGAGAGAAAAACACAATTCTTAAAAATCTCCTCTGTCGTTCTGATTGGGAACGGTGGGAAAGAACGACACGGACTCTCAAGGGAGTCACAACAGGAGAATCTTCTCTACTTTATTACTCTAGGCTTGTCTAATAGACAGATACGTGGAAAGTACAGAAAGGAAACTCTTATTGCTTAGTAAAGTGCTACATCACCATCATTGGTCAGCGGGGCTCACCACCCCCCTGACTTTCTCCTGCAAGGAAAACAAGAGGACAGACAAACAGCACCTGGCAGTTGTTTTCTGTCTCTGAGGATTGTTTTGAAATCCTCCTATGAATTCCCAGGCTAGCTTCTCGGGCAGGACTGATAGGCCATGGGGCCTGCAGTTTCTGCAGCTCTCTGCAGCCTGCTCCAAAGCTAGCATCCATACTCTCCACTACATAAGAAATAGAAAACTGACTACAAATCACGTGTTCACTACTTGTTGCTTGTTCACTACTCAGACATCAAAATTACTACCACAATACTAGAAGAACAATCCAAGAAACATATTCCAGGGATGCATTTTAATTCATTTGCTGCTGCCAGCCGTGCTGTGCTTTGCTTCTATCCATCCACCCTGCTGCAAAAAGGTTCAATTGTGTTTTCACCATCACTTCAAATCAGCTCTTGGACTCACAGCTCACCACAGACCTCGAAACAGGAGGCAAAGATCTGCACCACTTGACCCTTCAGAACTTCTCACCCATCTATGACCTTTCTGGGGCCAGCTTCAGAAAATGGGGGGGAAGCCATTCCAAGGAACACGACCAAGGAAATCACACAGCACTGGGGACTTGTTCCAGGCATCAAATTTTTAATGGATGATGTGAAGTAACACCGAAGCAATTCCTGTCCACAGAAAAAAAGATTTCAAATGGTTTTGTCTCAAGGACAATCACTGGAGGTTGAAAGTTTCTGGGGCTGAAAGTTACATGAGGTCCTCAACACTGAGCAATCAATATCCCCAGAGTCTAAACTGTGAAATTACTACCTGGGCAAGGAGAACATTTTCAGGATTTGCAACTCATCTCAAAGCCTCAGTAGAACTCAACCAGCAGAATTCCCCTGAGATGGCACTGTGCTCTGGAAGCCCTCAAATACTCACTAAAACAGACTTGACTTTCACTAGGACAGCTGCTCATGAAAATCTGGGGTAAAACCTATGGGAAGTGGCCATGTGCACGCATATTCCTTCTTCCCACAGCAGGCACAATCAAATCCTCCTTTGAATGGCCTCCAAGTTGAGCAGCACTCATTGGCACAGCCTCTTCTCCCACAGACAGGCCAGCGAGCAACACGGCAGCGCCAGCCAGGTGGGCAAGGACAAGAGAGAGCAGATGCCAACAAGGCTTGGAAGCTGGGCCAAGGGAGGTTTACGCTGGCCATTGGGAAGAACTTGTGCCCAGCGTGGGCCATCAGATACTGCAATGGCCTGACAGGGGCTGCTGGAGTCATCATTGTGGCACGGGTGCAAGGCAAGCCAGGCCGCAGCGCTCGGGCCCCGCTCTGCTGGCCATACTTGCCGCCATGGCTCCCAGCTTGGACTCAACATTCTCTCAGGGCTCTCTGCAGCCAGGGCGTTCTGTGCTTCTGTGACATCACAGCCTCTGGGGACGGCACGCTGGCTGGCAACTGTCCCCAGCTGTTGCTGCGCCCCAGAGCCCAGGCACAGCTGCTCGCAGAGAGACGCCCAGAGCCTCGGTGCTGCTGGCAGAGCACTATGGCTGCTCACGGCTCCTCCGCGCTGCTGCAGCTTTACGTGCTGCTGCTCTTGGCCCATCCCCTCGACCCTGTGAGCAAACCCGAGAGGAGCACGGGTGCCTCTCCTCTGGTTCCGGAGGATTTCGACCTGGAGGAGAAGGACTCTGCGCTCCTCTGGTGGGCGTCCAGGACACTCCTGCTCATTGACATGCTCCTCATAGGAATGGCCATGGGATGGGCCCTTGGAAGAAGATTTCAGAGACGCTGGGGAGAGGTGAGGCAGGGGGTGGGGGGTCAGGGGCAGGTGGGATGGGGCAGACCTTGAGGGCCTCTTGGGCACCCTTTGGCCAATGCCCTGCGGCAGAAGGGGCCTGAGCTCCTGGCTGGGGAATGTGGCCCAGGGGCTGAGCTCCATGGACAGCACCAAGCAGAGGCGGCAGAGCTCTGCCTGCTGCAGCCTCTTCCCCGGGCCAGCCCAGCCCAACTGGGCCCGAGTCTCTGTCTCCCAGGCCAAAGGCAGCCCCACAGGTGCCAGCCCCGCTCTGCCTCTCTGCCTCTTCCATGGGGATCCCTGTGCTTTGCCTTGCAGCGGAATCTCCAGAGCCCTTCGGGCCGTGCGGGGCCCCGCCGCCATCGAAGACTCGGCTGTCCCACCAAGTTGATGCAGCTGCTCAGGCAAAACCGTGACCTGATGCGGCTGCACCTTCGCTACAGCTCTCAGCCGAGGAGGCCAACCACCAAGACGGCGGCAAAAGAGGGCAGTGACAGGAGACTCCGAACCTCCCCACAGCTCTGACCTCCAGCGTCGCGCTCCATCTAAAGAACCTTACGGGGAACGGGTGACCAGTGCCCAGCCCAGGCACTGCGACGTTCCCCACCTTACAAGTTAGCCACACCCCTGTTGTTGTTCGATTCCCCACCACGTTTCCCCCAAGAAGTTGACCTTTCCCTTAGTGTTCAGTTCTAAACAGTTGAAGCATTGAAGTTTCTTAGCCTTAAGATTCTTACCCCATAGTCTTCTAGTAACGTTGGATTGTAGATTTTAGAAGTAGTCAAGTGAATAAAGTTCACGTTTTCTACACGTTGCTGTGTCATTTTCTTGAGGTTGCACCTGAGACCTGGGGACTCCTTGAGAGATGGCTTTGCATGGCAGCTCCAGACTGCCTGCAATGGAGAGCCCCAGTGCCCCAGCAGGCTTTGCAAGAGCACGGAGGGCAGCGGGAAAGAAGAAGGTGGCCAATATTCACCTGCCTCCACCTTCCAAGGAAGCTTGCAGTCAAGCCCTGTCTGCCCTTTAGGGGGGACCCTAAAGGCCCCGGCAGGCATCACCATGGCCCCAGGACGGGGGGCTTGCAGCACTCTGGGGCACCAGGAAAGGAGCAGGATCATCCCTGGAAAGCTGTCTGGAGACAAATCCAGAGACGTCTCCCCTGGCATCCAGGCAAGGGCTGAATACAGGCAGGCAATTAGATCCACAGGCTGCCTGGGATATGGCACCAATCAGTCCTGCTTCATAGATTTCGGGGGGCGGGGTTATACATATATTTATATATATATATATACGCATATATGTATATATGTATCTACATCTGTATTTAGTTCTTTGTATTTATCCTGTTGACCCTCAAATAGGATTAGATTTCATTTTCCTACAAAACAAAACATCCGTTTTTTGATTTTTAGGAATCAACCATCTGTGCTCCCACTTTAAATCACTTCTCTCAAACTCATTCTGCATCTTGCTCCTTTCCAGCACCATCAAATACCTCTGTTAAAATACAGAGCATCAGTGGAAGGACGACAATCTTGTTACTTGCTGAAGAAAGTTAACTTGGATGACATACCTGCTTTTAAAAATCCAAGAGGAACAAAACCTACACATCAGCTTTAGAATTTCAAAAGCTGCTTCCTCAACTCTTCCACACCACTTTACTCTTTGGGGACATTCAGCAGCAATACCAAACAAGCACAGAAAAGAAATGGAAGAAGAAATGCAGATAGTCAGCAGCAGACCACCTACCAAAATACATTTTAAATGCAGCTCCAAGTTCTCCAAGAGCAAGTTTGAAGTGTAAATGGAGACACTCACACAAAATTACTACCAGGTGGTACTTTTGGCATTTCCTTGGGCTTTCCTCTTCATTTTTTTTTTATCTCTCACCTAAGGCAAGAGAAAAAACCCCAAACAAACACAACCTTTCAGGCAGAGAAAAGATGTGGTTGCTCTTGAAGAAAGCATTTCATTCTGCCTGGAGAAGAAGCTGCTGGGAAAAATATTAGCTTTTAGCAAAATGGCACTGTGCTGTTGCACTTGTTCTAGCACTGGGAGAAAGAACAGGCCCGTCTGTAAGGCTCCTGCAGCTCACCCTGGCTGAGGGTCATTGACCACTGAGCACTGCAGGCATCACTGGCAACAACGATGGTGGAAAATGGGGAGGGAGCAGGATAAATAAATGTTTGCCATTGCCTTAGCCAAAAAAACCCCAGACATCAAAAGCAACCCACCCTCAAAACAAAGCTATGAAAATAGTTTGCCTCTGAATTTAAAGAACTTCAATTAACTCTATGATGTCTGCTTTTGGTTCAGCATTCATCAATCTGAATTTGAATATGCACAGGGTAATGAAAGGTAACTGAAGCTTAAAAATCATGTCTATTGACTTGTGCATAGCCTATACTGAAGCACATTAAAAAGCAGCGTTTTGCTTGAAATCTGCACGGTATTAACTTCATTCAGTCTTACACTCACTAGGTAATTAAATACATGAAGAAATAGATTTTTTTTTTTTTTATTAAGAATGCATTATTAATTAGGAAGGCATGGCTTTAGCAGAGTCTGCTGATACCAACATTACTCAGCTAAGTTCAAAGTATGAACACAAGAACTTGATGACAGAAGCAATGTTCATCAGAGCCTCAACAAGAAAGTTGCAGTTCCAAGTTTTTCAGATGTCCTACACTTGCTAAGGCATCTCCAGAAAGAGGAGTCAACTGAAAATAGCACAGGAAATTTGAAACCCATTTCTCTTTTTGTCTTTTTTTCCTGAACTTTCTTGTGGGCAACAGAAAACTCCTAATATGTGGAATGCAATGTAGTTTTTATGCCAGAGTCATGAGTCATCCCCTCAGTTCCAACCTGATCCAATGCTCACTTGAATCTTGGAAAGGCTCAAATCAGCAAGATGAAATTAAAATTGTATTCATGAAAGGAGCTCTTTACTCTCCATTCCCCTCCCTCCCCCAAATACATCAGCACCAAGTGAGAAAGGCTCGATTTGAAAGATAATTATTACACAATTAAACTTGGACATAGCTAGTTTGCTACAAGTTCCAGCAGACAGACAAACAAGAGCAGAATCAGAGGTTATCAACCTCAATAGAAATTCCAGCTCATGCTTTCCCCAAAAGCCTCATTTAATTT
Source organism: Cyanistes caeruleus (assembly GCF_971803275.1). Lineage (NCBI taxonomy): Eukaryota > Metazoa > Chordata > Aves > Passeriformes > Paridae > Cyanistes > Cyanistes caeruleus. Next base: position 64,885,137 of record NC_141704.1, read on the forward strand.
ATCCAGGATTAAAAAATAAAAGGGAAATGAAAAAAAATCACATAAAAGCATTTCACATAGTATATAGTGAAATACTATCATTTCCACCTGAAATATTCATCATCATTATTATGTTTTTCCATACTAAATTACAAAGTCTCCTGCACCCATCTTCCCAATATCTCATTCTAAGTGCTTGCTTCTTTAATCCCTTAGGAAGCAAAAGGAGCCTCAGGTGTCTCTGGATCAACAGAAACTAAACAACACAGCTTGACAAAGTATATCAAATTGTCAATCAACTCAATAAAGAACTCCCACTCCAGAGATAGCTATCACCAGCTGATGAATTTGGCTAGGGCAGGTTTAGTGAAGAAAAACTAGGTCTTTATTACCAAATCAGTTAGGAGTTGTTCTACCGTACTGCCCGTAGGATGGGAGTACAAACACCATATTCTTCACAGCCTCATCCACGAAGAATTCCACCTTCAAATTAAGGCTGCTTTGGAGTTGGACCAAACCAATGAAAACTCACTCATCAAACACAGTGATGGCAGCATGCTCAGTCTTTGCAATACAAAACTGGCAACTAACAGCACATTCCTGATCACATCTCCAAGGCTGAGTGTACAGAACTGCAGTGGTGGCCAGGCCCTCGCTGACTGCCAAACCTCCAGCCATCATCCCTTCCTCTCACAGCGACAGGGCAGAAAATAACAACAGCAGAAACTAGATTTTTAGCTTAAGCTAAAACCACAAAGGTCATTGATGAAACAGACTGGAGTGCTTTAGAAACTAGCACGCAGACTTAGCTGAAAACAAATCTTATTGATCACCAATTACAATGAATACTTAATTCTGTTATTCTGCATTATTATTAGACAGTCAGAGGCAGCCAAGCTGACCTCAAGCATGCTGAAGCATCGGGGCCAGGCAGTGCACATCTTCCCAGGAGCTGATTTACCCATCGTTCTCAAGTCAATTCACCTGCACACAGCCCCACCGTACAACTGCTAGGCTGCAAAATAAAAAAATAGCTCTGCTTAAGAGTCAAACCCCAGGACATAGACCATATGAAAGGAAGAATGAAACCTGCAGCATTTGGTTGACCTTCAATGCCCTGAGAAGATGACAAATTCCCCAAGATGAACAAGTGCCCAAAATACAAAGCAAAGGACTGACTTTTAGGGATCAAATGTTAAATAGGCCTGCGAAATTGGAGTTGTTAGGTTGCACATGAAAGAAGGGAAAAAAGAAAAAACCACCCCAACCCTCAACTGCAATTTTACATCCCTCTTGGAAAATTTGCTTTAATAAGAGAGAGGAATGGATACAACCTTCCCCTCACCTGGAGATTTTAATCAATTCAAGCCATTTCAAATCTGGCAAGAAAGCCCTACCACAGTCCCCATCAAACAACATTGCCTTTCATTTTTGCTTCTCATGACTACTTCAGAGCAGTCTAAATAACAGCAAAGAAGGAAATTCAAGTTGCAATTCAAACACTAAGCTCTGGAATCCCACATTGCCTTCAAACACCTGCATGAAACACTAACTTCATGCTCTATGCTCCCTGCTTTCTTCTAGTTTACTGCACAGTGCATTATTTACATAAAACAGAATTTCTTCTGTGGGAAAGGCTTGCATGGTACTTCAAAGCCTGAATAAATCAGGGACTGCAGCTTGAACTAACAAAAAAATCATCCAAAAAATTCCTTTCAATATCTGCATTGTATTGCCTTATCATGCTACCTGTCTAGCTGAGTTATTCAGGTATCCACACCAGAAATGACAGACAATGTCTCTCTATGATGATGTGATGTTACTTCAAATGAAAAAAAACAATAAATAAAAATCACAGATTAATTTCCCATACAAATGATGACTCACTACTCCCAAATCCTTCCTTATAGCAGGATGCTCACTTCAGTCTGGAAGTCTTCATGTTGCAGCCTGCAGGAATCAGCTTATTTCCTGTCAAGGGCTGGAAAGCCTTACAGGAACTGGTTTTGGTTGAAGAACTTCTCCAAGGTGCTTACCTGTGGGACTTATCCAGGTAAGGGATGTTAGCTCCCTCTTCTTTGAGGTTCAGTGTCCAACCACTCCTACTGCTGGTAAGAAGAACAGAAGAAACATCTGCCCATAGCAAGGACTGCACTGGTGGGCAAAGTCCAAATTCCATCCTTCAGGGAAAAAGAAACAAAGACTGAGGAATTCATGTCTGTTCAAAATTTCATCCTTGACTACTGAAAGCATTGGAAGCACATGTGTATGTTTAAAAATGGAATTGTCCTCATTTAAGAATAAAAATAATTTCATCCCATCACCATTTTTCTTGGTCCAATCCTGAACTGCAGATCCAAACAGCTGAGAAAGCATGGAATAGTCTGCTGGACAGCATTAAAATGAGCAACTCCTGTATCTTCCTAAGATAAGAACACAAATCACAAAGAAAGGCACTCTGAGAAAAAATTTCTTAGAGGAAGACCTCAATTATTTTCCAGCAAGGCAGGTAATATGCATTTGGCTATTTGTTAGAAAAAAAACCAAAAAACAAACCTGTTTTTATACAAGATTTTACTCATATATTAACTATCACATATTTTGCAAAACAAAAAGAGACCACAGCAAAGTAAAATCCCAATTTTTTCCTATATTTAAGCTGTGATAGTATGTCTGAAATGGGAATCCAGAGCCTCACCAGATTAATATCACCACTTGGACCAGAGAATTTGCCATATCCACTTCTTCTGGTTTCGTTCAGTTGGAGCTTCTGTTTGTACAGTGATGATGGCTCTTGAACATTCTGGGATTTAAAGTAGTCCCTGAAGAGATGGCTGACAAAAATATGATGTTACTTTCAAGATGCTTTTTAATTATTTCTACCCTCATCCAGAACCTTCTGAGGAGACTTGAAGAATTTTGAGGAATTTTTCTTAGATTTTGTGGAAACTTGTGGAGGTTTTGTGGGATTTTTGTGTGATTTTGTGGGATATTGAGGCGATTTAGGGATCTTGAGGGATTTTTCATGTATTTTGTGGGAATTTGTGGAGATTTGGTGGGATATTTTTCTAGAATTTGGTCGTGTTTTGAGAAGATTTAGGGAATTATGTGGGATTTTTCTTGGAATTTTGTTGGATATTGAGGAGATTTTGTGGGTGGTTTGTGGAACTTTGAGGGACTTTTCTGGAATTTGGTGAGATTCTGTAGAGAACTGACAAATTATCAGGGATTTTTCATGTATTCTGTGGGAATTTGTGGAGATTTGGTGGGATTTTTGTGGATTTTGGCCGTGTTTTGAGAAGACTTAGGGAATTTTGTGGGACTTTCCTGGGATTTTGTTGGGTATTGCGGACATTTTGTGGGATGTTTCTGGAATTTGCTGGGGCTTTTCAAGAATTTTGTGGTATTTTGAAAAGATTTTGGGAATTTTGTGGTGTTTTTTCTTGAATTTTGTGGGAAACTGTGCTGATTTTATGGGGCGTTTCTGGAATTTGGTCGAGTTTTCAGAAGATTTAGGGATTTTTGTGGGATTTTTGTGGGATGTTCTGGGAATTGGTGGAGATTTTGTGGGACATTCCTGTGAATTGGTAGGGTTTTGAAATGATTTAGGGAGTTTTGTGGGACTTCTCTGGAATTTTGTGTGTTTTTTCTGGAATTGTGTGGTTTTGAGGAGACTTGAAGAATTTTGAGGAATTTGTTTTAGATTTTGTGGGAATTTGTGGAGAATCTGTGGGATTTTACTGGAATTTGGTGGGCCTTTTCAAGGACTTTGTGTGGTTTTGAGGAGACTTGAAGAATTTTGAGGAATTTTTCTTAGATTTTGTGGAAACTTGTGGAGGTTTTGTTTGATTTTTGTGGGATTTTGTGGGATATTGAGGCGATTTCGGGATCTTGAGGGATTTTTCATGTATTTTGTGGGATTTTGTGGAGATTTGGTGGGACATTTTTCTAGAATTTAGTCGTGTTTTGAGAAGATTTAGGGAATTTTGTGTGATTTTTCTGGGATTTTGTTGTATATTGAGGAGATTTTGTGGGATGTTTGTGGAACTTTGAGGGACTTTTCTGGAATTTGGTGAGATTCTGTAGAGAACTGACGAATTATCAGGGGTATTTTCATGTATTCTGTGGGAATTTGTGGAGATTCGGTGGGATTTTTGTGGATTTTGTCCATGTTTTGAGAAGATTTAGGGAATTTTGTGGGATTTTTCCTGGAATTTTATTGGATACCGGGGAGATTTTGTGGGATGTTTCTGGAACTTTGAGGGACTTTTCTGGAATTTGGTGAGATTCTGTAGAGAACTGACGAATTATCAGGGATTTTTCATGTATTCTGTGGGAATTTGTGGAGATTCTGTGGGATTTTTTTGGAATTTGGTAGAGTTTTGAGAAGATTTAGGGAATTTTGTGTGACTTTTCTGGGATTTTGTTGGGTATTGAGGACATTTTGTGGGATGTTTCGGGAATTTGGTGGGGCTTTTCAAGAATTTTGTGGTATTTTGAAAAGATTTAGGGAATTGTGTGGTGTGTTTTCTTGAATTTTGTGGGAAACTGTGCTGATTTTATGGGGCGTTTCAGGAATTTGGTCGAGTTTTCAGAAGATTTAGGGATTTTTGTGGGATTTTTGTGGGATGTTCTGGGAATTGGTGGAGATTTTGTGGGACATTCCTGTGAATTGGTAGGGTTTTGAAATGATTTAGGGAGTTTTGTGGGACTTCTCTGGAATTTTGTGGGGTTTTTCTGGAATTGTGTGGGATTCTGAGGAGACTTGAAGAATTTTGAGGAATTTTTCTTAGATTTTGTGGAAACTTGTGGCGGTTTTGTGGGATTTTTGTGTGATTTTGTGGGATATTGAGGCGATTTAGGGATCTTGAGGGATTTCTCATGTATTTTGTGGGAATTTGTGGAGATTTGGTGGGATATTTTTCTAGAATTTGGTTGTGTTTTGAGAAGATTTAGGGAATTTTGTCGTGTTTTTTCTTGAATTTTGTGGGAAACTGTGCTGATTTTATGGGGCGTTTCTGGAATTTGGTCGAGTTTTCAGAAGATTTAGGGATTTTTGTGAGATTTTTGTGGGATGTTCTGGGAATTGGTGGAGATTTTGTGGGACATTCCTGTGAATTGGTAGGGTTTTGAAATGATTTAGGGAGTTTTGTGGGACTTCTCTGGAATTTTGTGTGTTTTTTATGGAATTGTGTGGGATTCTGAGGAGACTTGAAGAATTTTGAGGAATTTGTTTTAGATTTTGTGGGAATTTGTGAAGATTCTGTGGGATTTTTCTGGAATTTGGTGGGCCTTTTCCAGGACGTTGTGTGGTTTTGAGGAGACTTGAAGAATTTTGAGGAATTTTTCTTAGATTTTGTGGAAACTTGTGGAGGTTTTGTGTGATTTTTGTGTGATTTTGTGGGATATTGAGGCGATTTATGGATCTTGAGGGATTTTTCATGTATTTTGTGGGATTTTGTGGAGATTTGGTGGGATATTTTTCTAGAATTTGGTCGTGTTTTGAGAAGATTTAGGGAATTATGTGGGCTTTTTCCTGGAATTTTGTTGGATATTGAGGAGATTTTGTGGGTGGTGTGTGGAACTTTGAGGGACTTTTCTGGAATTTGGTGAGATTCTGTAGAGAACTGACAAATTATCAGGGATTTTTCATGTATTCTGTAAGAATTTGTGGAGATTTGGTGGGATATTTTTCTAGAATTTGGTCGTGTTTTGAGAAGATTTAGGGAATTTTGTGGGATTTTTCCTGGAATTTTGTTGGATACTGGGGAGATTTTGTGGGATGTTTGTGGAACTTTGAGGGACTTTTTAGGAATTTTGTGAGATTCTGTAGAGAACTGACGAATTATCAGGGATTTTTCATGTATTCTGTGGGAATTTGTGGAGATTCTGTGGGATTTTTGTGGATTTTGGCCGTGTTTTGAGAAGATTTAGGGAATTTTGTGTGATTTTTCTGGGATTTTGTTGGATATTGAGGACATTTTGTGGGATGTTTCTGGAATTTTTGGGGCTTTTCAAGAATTTTGTGGTATTTTGAAAAGGTTTAGGGAATTTTGTGGTGTTTTTTCTTGAATTTTGTGGGAAACTGTGCTGATTTTATGGGGCGTTTCTGGAATTTGGTCGAGTTTTCAGAAGATTTAGGGATTTTTGTGAGATTTTTGTGGGATGTTCTGGGAATTGGTAGAGATTTTGTGGGACATTCCTGTGAATTGGTAGGGTTTTGAAATTATTTAGGGAGTTTTGTGGGACTTCTCTGGAATTTTGTGTGTTTTTTCTGGAATTGTGTGGGATTCTGAGGAGACTTGAAGAATTTTGAGGAATTTGATTTAGATTTTTGTGGGAATTTGTGGAGATTCTGTGGGATTTTTTTGGAATTTGGTGGGCCTTTTCACGAACTTTGTGTGGTTTTGCGGAGACTTGAAGAATTTTGAGGAATTTTTCTTAGATTTTGTGGAAACTTGTGGAGGTTTTGTGGGATTTTTGTGTGATTTTGTGGGATATTGAGGCGATTTAGGGATCTTGAGGGATTTTTCATGTATTTTGTGGGAATTTGTGGAGATTTGGTGGGATATTTTTCTAGAATTTGGTCGTGTTTTGAGAAGATTTAGGGAATTTTGTGGGATTTTTCCTGGAATTTTGTTGGATATTAGGGAGATTTTGTGGGATGTTTGTGGAACTTTGAGGGACTTTTCTGGAATTTGGTGAGATTCTGTAGAGAACTGACGAATTATCAGGGATTTTTCATGTATTCTGTGGGAATTTGTGGAGATTCGGTGGGATTTTTGTGGATTTTGGCCGTGTTTTGAGAAGATTTAGAGAATTTTGTGGGATTTTTCTTGAATTTTGTTGGATATTGAGGAGATTCTGTGGGATGTTTGTGGAACTTTGAGGGACTTTTCTGGAATTTGGTGAGATTCTGTAGAGAACTGACGAATTATCAGGGATTTTTCATGTATTCTGTGGGAATTTGTGGAGATTCTGTGGGATTTTTTTGGAATTTGGTAGAGTTTTGAGAAGATTTAGGGAATTTTGTGGGACTTTTCTGGGATTTTGTTGGGTATTGAGGACATTTTGTGGGATGTTTCTGGAATTTGGTGGGGCTTTTCAAGAATTTTGTAGTATTTTGAAAAGATTTAGGGAATTTTGTGGTGTTTTTTCTTGAATTTTGTGGGAAACTGCTGATTTTATGGAGCGTTTCTGGAATTTGGTCGAGTTTTCAGAAGTGTTAGGGATTTTTGTGAGATTTTTGTGGGATGCTTGTGGAACTTTGAGGGACTTTTCTGGAATTTGGTGAGATTCTGTAGAGAACTGACGAATTATCAGGGATTTTTCTTGTATTCTGTGGGAATTTGTGGAGATTTGGTGGGATTTTTCTGGAATTTGGTAGAGTTTTGAGAAGATTTAGGGAATTTTGTGTTGTTTTTTCTTGAATTTTGTGGGAAACTGCTGATTTTATGGGGCGTTTCTGGAATTTGGTCAAGTTTTCAGAAGATTTAGGGATTTTTGTGGGATTTCTGTGGGATGTTCTGGGAATTGGTGGAGATTTTGTGGGACATTCCTGTGAATTGGTAGGGTTTTGAAATGATTTAGGGAGTTTTGTGGGACTTCTCTGGAATTTTGTGGGGTTTTTCTGGAATTGTGTGGGTTTCTGAGGAGACTTGAAGAATTTTGAGGAATTTTTCTTAGATTTTGTGGAAACTTGTGGAGGTTTTGTGTGATTTTTGTGTGATTTTGTGGGATATTGAGGCGATTTAGGGATCTTGAGGGATTTCTCATGTATTTTGTGGGAATTTGTGGAGATTTGGTGGGATATTTTTCTAGAATTTGGTCGTGTTTTGAGAAGATTGAGGGAATTTTGTGGGATTTTTCCTGGAATTTGGTTGGATACTGGGGAGATTTTGTGGGTGTTTTGTGGAACTTTGGGGGACTTTTCTGGAATTTGGTGAGATTCTGTAGAGAACTGACGAATTATCAGGGATTTTTCATGTATTCTGTGGGAATTTGTGGAGATTCTGTGGGATTTTTGTGGATTTTGGCCGTGTTTTGAGACGATTTAGGGAATTTTGTGGGATTTTTCCTTGAATTTTTTTGGATATTGGGGAGATTTTGTGGGATATTTCTCTAATTTGGTGGGGCTTTTCAAGAATTTTGTTGTATTTTGAAGAGATTTAGGGAATTTTGTGGTGTTTTTTCTTGAATTTTGTGGGAAACTGTGCTGATTTTATGGGGCGTTTCTGGAATTTGGTCGAGTTTTCAGAAGATTTAGGGATTTTTATGGGATATTCTGGGAATTGGTGGAGATTTTGTGGGACATTCCTGTGAATTGGTAGGGTTTTGAAATGATTGAGGGAGTTTTGTGGGACTTCTCTGGAATTTTGTGTGTTTTTTATGGAATTGTGTGGGATTCTGAGGAGACTTGAAGAATTTTGAGGAATTTGTTTTAGATTTTTTGGGAATTTGTGGAGATTCTGTGGGATTTTACTGGAATTTGGTGGGCCTTTTCAAGGACTTTGTGTGGTTTTGATGAGACTTGAAGAATTTTGAGGAATTTTTCTTAGATTTTGTGGAAACTTGTGGAGGTTTTGTGTGATTTTTGTGGAATTTTGTGGGATATTGAGGCGATTTCGGGATCTTGAGGGATTTTTCATGTATTTTGTGGGAATTTGTGGTGATTTGGTGGGATATTTTTCTAGAATTTGGTCGTGTTTTGAGAAGATTTAGGGAATTTTGTGTGATTTTTCTTGAATTTTGTTGGATATTGCGGAGATTTTGTGGGATGTTTGTGGAACTTTGAGGGACTTTTCTGGAATTTGGTGAGATTCTGTAGAGAACTGACGAATTATCAGGGATTTTTCATGTATTCTGTGGGAATTTGTGGAGATTTGGTGGGATTTTTGTGGATTTTGGCCGTGTTTTGAGAAGATTTAGGGAATTTGGTGGGATTTTTCCAGGAATTTTGTTGGATATTGGGAGATTTTTTGGGATGTTTGTGGAACTTTGAGGGACTTTTCCGGAATTTGGTGAGATTCTGTAGAGAACTGACGAATTATCAGGGATTTTTCATGTATTCTGTGGGAATTTGTGGAGATTCGGTGGGATTTTTCTGGAACTTGGTGGACCTTTTCAAGGACTATGTGTGGTTTTGAGGGAACTCAAAACACGGCCAAAATCCACAAAAATCCCACCAAATCTCCACAAATTCCCACAGAATACATGAAAAATCCCTGATAATTCGTCAGTTCTCTACAGAATCTCACCAAATTCCAGAAAAGTCCCCCAAAGTTCCACAAACATCCTACAAAATCTCCTCAATATCCCACAAAATTCAAGAAAAATCCCGCAAAATTCCCTCAATCTTCTCAAAACACGACCAAATTCTAGAAAAATATCCCACCAAATCTCCACAAATTCCCACAAAATACATGAAAAATCCCTCAAGATCCCTAAATCGCCTCAATATCCCAAAAAATTACACAAAAATCACACAAAACCTCCACAAGTTTCCACAAAATCTAAGAAAAATTCCTCAAAATTCTTCAAGTCTCCTCAAAACCACACAATTCCAGAAAAATCCCACAAAATTCCAGAGAAGTCCCACAAAACTCCCTAAATCATTTCAAAACCCTACCAATTCACAGGAATGTCCCACAAAATCTCCACCAATTCCCAGAACATCCCACAAAAATCTCACAAAAATCCCTAAATCTTCTGAAAACTCGACCAAATTCCAGAAACACCCCATAAAAACAGCACAGTTTCCCACAAAATTCAAGAAAAAACACCACAAAATTCCCTAAATCTTTTCAAAATACCACAAAATTCTTGAAAAGCCCCACCAAATTCCAGAAACATCCCACAAAATCTCCCCAATATCCAATAAAATTCCAGGAAAAATCCCACAAAATTCCCTAAATCGTCTCAAAACACGGCCAAAATCCACAAAAATCCCACCGAATCTCCACAAATTCTTACAGAATACATGAAAAATCCCTGATAATTCGTCAGTTCTCTACAGAATCTCACCAAATTCCAGAAAAGTCCCTCAAAGTTCCACAAACATCCCACAAAATCTCCCCAGTATCCAACAAAATTCCAGGAAAAATCTCACAAAATTCCCTAAATCTTCTGAAAACTTGACCAAATTCCAGAAACGCCCCATAAAATCAGCACAGTTTCCCACAAAATTCAAGAAAAAACACCACAAAATTCCCTAAATCTTCTCAAAACACAACCAAATTCTAGAAAAATATCCCACCAAATCTCCACAAATTCCTACAAAATACATGAGAAATCCCTCAAGATCCATAAATCGCCTCAATATCCCACAAAATCACACAAAAATCACACAAAACCTCCACAAGTTTCCACAAAATCTAAGAAAAATTCCTCAAAATTCTTCAAGTCTCCTCAAAACCACACAAAGTCCTTGATAAGGCCCACCAAATTCCAGTAAAATACCACAGAATCTCACAAATTCCCACAAAATCTAAAACAAGTTCCTCAAAATTCTTCAAGTTTCCTCAGAATCCCACACAATTCCAGAAAAAACCCCACCAAATTCCAGAGAAGTCCCACAAAACTCCCTAAATCATTTCAAAACCCTACCAATTCACAGGAATGTCCCACAAAATCTCCACCAATTCCCAGAACATCCCACAGAAATCCCACAAAAATCCCTAAATCTTCTGAAAACTCGACCAAATTCCAGAAACGCCCCATAAAATCAGCACAGTTTCCCACAAAATTCAAGAAAAAACACCACAAAATTCCCTAAATCTTTTCAAAATACCACAAAATTCTTGAAAAGCCCCACCAAATTCCAGAAACATCCCACAAAATGTCCTCAATACCCAGCAAAATCCCAGAAAAATCCCACAAAATTCCCTAAATTTTCTCAAAACACAACCAAAATTCCAGAAAAATCCCACCGAATCTCCACAAATTCCCACAGAATACATGAAAAATCCCTGATAATTCGTCAGTTCTCTACAGAATCTCACCAAATTCCTAAAAAGTCCCTCAAAGTTCCACAAACATCCCACAAAATCTCCTCAATATCCAACAAAATTCAAGAAAAATCCCACAAAATTCTCTAAATCTTCTCAAAACACGGCCAAATTCCAGAAAAATCCCACCAAATCTCCACAAATTCCCACAGAATACATGAAAAATCCCTGATAATTCGTCAGTTCTCTACAGAATCTCACCAAATTCCTAAAAAGTCCCTCAAAGTTCCACAAACATCCCACAAAATCTCCCCAGTATCCAACAAAACTCCAGGAAAAATCCCACAAAATTCCCTAAATCTTCTCAAAACTCTACCAAATTCTAGAAAAATATCCCACCACATCTCCACAAATTCCCACAGAATACATGAAAAATCCCTGATAATTCGTCAGTTCTCTACAGAATCTCACCAAATTCCAGAAAAGTCCCTCAAAGTTCCACACACCACCCACAAAATCTCCTCAATATCCAACAAAATTCCAGGAAAAATCCCACATAATTCCCTAAATCTTCTCAAAACACGACCAAATTATAGAAAAATATCCCACCAAATCTCCACAAATTCCCACAAAATACATGAGAAATCCCTCAAGATCCCTAAATCGCCTCAATATCCCACAAAATCACACAAAAATCACACAAAACCTCCACAAGTTTCCACAAAATCTAAGAAAAATTCCTCAAAATTCTTCAAGTCTCCTCAGAATCCTACACAATTCCAGAAAAAACACACAAAATTCCAGAGAAGTCCCACAAAACTCCCTAAATCATTTCAAAACCCTACCAATTCACAGGAATGTCCCACAAAATCTCCACCAATTCCCAGAACATCCCACAAAAATCCCACAAAAATCCCTAAATCTTCTGAAAACTCGACCAAATTCCAGAAACGCCCCATAAAATCAGCACAGTTTCCCACAAAATTCAAGAAAAAACACCACAAAATTCCCTAAATCTTTTCAAAATACCACAAAATTCTTGAAAAGCCCCACCAAATTCCAAAAACATCCCACAAAATTTCCTCAATACCCAACAAAATCCCAGAAAAATCACACAAAATTCCCTAAATCTTCTCAAAACACGGCCAAAATCCACAAAAATCCCACCAAATCTCCACAAATTCCCACAGAATACATGAAAAATCCCTGATAATTGGTCAGTTCTCTTCAGAATCTCACCAAATTCCAGAAAAGTCCCTCAAAGTTCCACAAACCACCCACAAAATCTCCTCAATATCCAACAAAATTCCAAGAAAAATCCCACATAATTCCCTAAATCTTCTCAAAACACGACCAAATTCTAGAAAAATATCCCACCAAATCACCACAAATTCCCACAAAATACATGAGAAATCCCTCAAGATCCCGAAATCGCCTCAATATCCCACAAAATCACACAAAAATCCCACAAAACCTCCACAAGTTTCCACAAAATCTAAGAAAAATTCATCAAAATTCTTCAAGTCTCCTCAAAACCACACAACGTCCTGGAAAAGGCCCACCAAATTCCAGTAAAATCCCACAGAATCTTCACAAATTCCCACAAAATCTAAAACAAATTCCTCAAAATTCTTCAAGTCTCCTCAGAATCCCACACAATTCCAGAAAAACCCCACCAAATTCCAGAGAAGTCCCACAAAACTCCCTAACTCATTTCAAAACCCTACCAATTCACAGGAATGTCCCACAAAATCTCCACCAATTCCCAGAACATCCCATAAAAATCCCTAAATCTTCTGAAAACTCGACCAAATTCCAGAAACGCCCCATAAAATCAGCACAGTTTCCCACAAAATTCAAGAAAAAACACCACAAAATTCCCTAAATCTTTTCAAAATACCACAAAATTCTAGAAAAATATCCCACCAAATCTCCACAAATTCCCACAAAATACATGAAAAATCCCTCAAGATCCCTAAATCGCCTCAATATCCCACAAAATCACACAAAAATCCCACAAAACCTCCACAAGTTTCCACAAAATCTAAGAAAAATTCCTCAAAATTCTTCAAGTCTCCTCAGAAGGTTCTGGATGAGGGTAGAAATAATTAAAAAGCATCTTGAAAGTAACATCATATTTTTGTCAGCCATCTCTTCAGGGACTACTTTAAATCCCAGAATGTTCAAGAGCCATCATCACTGTACAAACAGAAGCTCCAACTGAACGAAACCAGAAGAAGTGGATATGGCAAATTCTCTGGTCCAAGTGGTGATATTAATCTGGTGAGGCTCTGGATTCCCATTTCAGACATACTATCACAGCTTAAATATAGGAAAAAATTGGGATTTTACTTTGCTGTGGTCTCTTTTTGTTTTGCAAAATATGTGATAGTTAATATATGAGTAAAATCTTGTATAAAAACAGGTTTGTTTTTTGGTTTTTTTTCTAACAAATAGCCAAATGCATATTACCTGCCTTGCTGGAAAATAATTGAGGTCTTCCTCTAAGAAATTTTTTCTCAGAGTGCCTTTCTTTGTGATTTGTGTTCTTATCTTAGGAAGATACAGGAGTTGCTCATTTTAATGCTGTCCAGCAGACTATTCCATGCTTTCTCAGCTGTTTGGATCTGCAGTTCAGGATTGGACCAAGAAAAATGGTGATGGGATGAAATTATTTTTATTCTTAAATGAGGACAATTCCATTTTTAAACATACACATGTGCTTCCAATGCTTTCAGTAGTCAAGGATGAAATTTTGAACAGACATGAATTCCTCAGTCTTTGTTTCTTTTTCCCTGAAGGATGGAATTTGGACTTTGCCCACCAGTGCAGTCCTTGCTATGGGCAGATGTTTCTTCTGTTCTTCTTACCAGCAGTAGGAGTGGTTGGACACTGAACCTCAAAGAAGAGGGAGCTAACATCCCTTACCTGGATAAGTCCCACAGGTAAGCACCTTGGAGAAGTTCTTCAACCAAAACCAGTTCCTGTAAGGCTTTCCAGCCCTTGACAGGAAATAAGCTGATTCCTGCAGGCTGCAACATGAAGACTTCCAGACTGAAGTGAGCATCCTGCTATAAGGAAGGATTTGGGAGTAGTGAGTCATCATTTGTATGGGAAATTAATCTGTGATTTTTATTTATTGTTTTTTTTCATTTGAAGTAACATCACATCATCATAGAGAGACATTGTCTGTCATTTCTGGTGTGGATACCTGAATAACTCAGCTAGACAGGTAGCATGATAAGGCAATACAATGCAGATATTGAAAGGAATTTTTTGGATGATTTTTTTGTTAGTTCAAGCTGCAGTCCCTGATTTATTCAGGCTTTGAAGTACCATGCAAGCCTTTCCCACAGAAGAAATTCTGTTTTATGTAAATAATGCACTGTGCAGTAAACTAGAAGAAAGCAGGGAGCATAGAGCATGAAGTTAGTGTTTCATGCAGGTGTTTGAAGGCAATGTGGGATTCCAGAGCTTAGTGTTTGAATTGCAACTTGAATTTCCTTCTTTGCTGTTATTTAGACTGCTCTGAAGTAGTCATGAGAAGCAAAAATGAAAGGCAATGTTGTTTGATGGGGACTGTGGTAGGGCTTTCTTGCCAGATTTGAAATGGCTTGAATTGATTAAAATCTCCAGGTGAGGGGAAGGTTGTATCCATTCCTCTCTCTTATTAAAGCAAATTTTCCAAGAGGGATGTAAAATTGCAGTTGAGGGTTGGGGTGGTTTTTTCTTTTTTCCCTTCTTTCATGTGCAACCTAACAACTCCAATTTCGCAGGCCTATTTAACATTTGATCCCTAAAAGTCAGTCCTTTGCTTTGTATTTTGGGCACTTGTTCATCTTGGGGAATTTGTCATCTTCTCAGGGCATTGAAGGTCAACCAAATGCTGCAGGTTTCATTCTTCCTTTCATATGGTCTATGTCCTGGGGTTTGACTCTTAAGCAGAGCTATTTTTTTATTTTGCAGCCTAGCAGTTGTACGGTGGGGCTGTGTGCAGGTGAATTGACTTGAGAACGATGGGTAAATCAGCTCCTGGGAAGATGTGCACTGCCTGGCCCCGATGCTTCAGCATGCTTGAGGTCAGCTTGGCTGCCTCTGACTGTCTAATAATAATGCAGAATAACAGAATTAAGTATTCATTGTAATTGGTGATCAATAAGATTTGTTTTCAGCTAAGTCTGCGTGCTAGTTTCTAAAGCACTCCAGTCTGTTTCATCAATGACCTTTGTGATTTTAGCTTAAGCTTTCCAGTTTCTGCTGTTGTTATTTTTTGCCCTGTCGCTGTGAGAGGAAGGGATGATGGCTGGAGGTTTGGCAGTCAGCGAGGGCCTGGCCACCACTGCAGTTCTGTACACTCAGCCTTGGAGATGTGATCAGGAATGTGCTGTTAGTTGCCAGTTTTGTATTGCAAAGACTGAGCATGCTGCCATCACTGTGTTTGATGAGTGAGTTTTCATTGGTTTGGTCCAACTCCAAAGCAGCCTTAATTTGAAGGTGGAATTCTTTGTGGATGAGGCTGTGAAGAATATGGTGTTTATACTCCCATCCTACGGGCAGTACGGTAGAACAACTCCTAACTGATTTGGTAATAAAGACCTAGTTTTTCTTCACTAAACCTGCCCTAGCCAAATTCATCAGCTGGTGATAGCTATCTCTGGAGTGGAAAACCTTTATTGAGTTGATTGACAATTTAATATACTTTGTCAAGCTGTGTTGTTTAGTTTCTGTTGATCCAGAGACACCTGAGGCTCCTTTTGCTTCCTAAGGGATTAAAGTAGCAAGCACTTAGAATGAGATATTGGGAAGATGGGTGCAGGAGACTTTGTAATTTACTATGGAAAAACATAATAATGATGATGAATATTTCAGGTGGAAACGATAGCATTTCACTATATACTATGTGAAATGCTTTTATGTGGTTTTTTTCATTTCTCTTTTATTTTTTAATCCTGGATAAATTAAATGAGGCTTTTGGGGAAAGCATGAGCTGGAATTTCTATTGAGGTTGATAACCTCTGATTCTGCTCTCGTTTGTCTGTCTGCTGGAACTTGTAGCAAACTAGCTATGTCCAAGTTTAATTGTGTAATAATTATTTTTCAAATTGAGCCTTTCTCACTTGGTGCTGATGTATTTGGGGGAGGGAGGGGAATGGAGAGTAAAGAGCTCCTTTCATGAATACAATTGAAATTTCATCTTGCTGATTTGAGCCTTTCCAAGATTCAAGTGAGCATTGGATCAGGTTGGAACTGAGGGGATGACTCATGACTCTGGCATAAAAACTACATTGCATTCCACATATTAGGAGTTTTCTGTTGCCCACAAGAAAGTTCAGGAAAAAAAGACAAAAAGAGAAATGGGTTTCAAATTTCCTGTGCTATTTTCAGTTGACTCCTCTTTCTGGAGATGCCTTAGCAAGTGTAGGACATCTGAAAAACTTGGAACTGCAACTTTCTTGTTGAGGCTCTGATGAACATTGCTTCTGTCATCAAGTTCTTGTGTTCATACTTTGAACTTAGCTGAGTAATGTTGGTATCAGCAGACTCTACTAAAGCCATGCCTTCCTAATTAATAATGCATTCTTAATAAAAAAAAAAAAAATCTATTTCTTCATGTATTTAATTACCTAGTGAGTGTAAGACTGAATGAAGTTAATACCGTGCAGATTTCAAGCAAAACGCTGCTTTTTAATGTGCTTCAGTATAGGCTATGCACAAGTCAATAGACATGATTTTTAAGCTTCAGTTACCTTTCATTACCCTGTGCATATTCAAATTCAGATTGATGAATGCTGAACCAAAAGCAGACATCATAGAGTTAATTGAAGTTCTTTAAATTCAGAGGCAAACTATTTCCATAGCTTTGTTTTGAGGGTGGGTTGCTTTTGATGTCTGGGGTTTTTTTGGCTAAGGCAATGGCAAACATTTATTTATCCTGCTCCCTCCCCATTTTCCACCATCGTTGTTGCCAGTGATGCCTGCAGTGCTCAGTGGTCAATGACCCTCAGCCAGGGTGAGCTGCAGGAGCCTTACAGACGGGCCTGTTCTTTCTCCCAGTGCTAGAACAAGTGCAACAGCACAGTGCCATTTTGCTAAAAGCTAATATTTTTCCCAGCAGCTTCTTCTCCAGGCAGAATGAAATGCTTTCTTCAAGAGCAACCACATCTTTTCTCTGCCTGAAAGGTTGTGTTTGTTTGGGGTTTTTTCTCTTGCCTTAGGTGAGAGATAAAAAAAAAATGAAGAGGAAAGCCCAAGGAAATGCCAAAAGTACCACCTGGTAGTAATTTTGTGTGAGTGTCTCCATTTACACTTCAAACTTGCTCTTGGAGAACTTGGAGCTGCATTTAAAATGTATTTTGGTAGGTGGTCAGCTGCTGACTATCTGCATTTCTTCTTCCATTTCTTTTCTGTGCTTGTTTGGTATTGCTGCTGAATGTCCCCAAAGAGTAAAGTGGTGTGGAAGAGTTGAGGAAGCAGCTTTTGAAATTCTAAAGCTGATGTGTAGGTTTTGTTCCTCTTGGATTTTTAAAAGCAGGTATGTCATCCAAGTTAACTTTCTTCAGCAAGTAACAAGATTGTCGTCCTTCCACTGATGCTCTGTATTTTAACAGAGGTATTTGATGGTGCTGGAAAGGAGCAAGATGCAGAATGAGTTTGAGAGAAGTGATTTAAAGTGGGAGCACAGATGGTTGATTCCTAAAAATCAAAAAACGGATGTTTTGTTTTGTAGGAAAATGAAATCTAATCCTATTTGAGGGTCAACAGGATAAATACAAAGAACTAAATACAGATGTAGATACATATATACATATATGCGTGTATATATATATATATATATATATATATATATGTATAACCCCGCCCCCCGAAATCTATGAAGCAGGACTGATTGGTGCCATAGCCCAGGCAGCCTGTGGATCTAATTGCCTGCCTGTATTCAGCCCTTGCCTGGATGCCAGGGGAGACGTCTCTGGATTTGTCTCCAGACAGCTTTCCAGGGATGATCCTGCTCCTTTCCTGGTGCCCCAGAGTGCTGCAAGCCCCCCGTCCTGGGGCCATGGTGATGCCTGCCGGGGCCTTTAGGGTCCCCCCTAAAGGGCAGACAGGGCTTGACTGCAAGCTTCCTTGGAAGCTGGAGGCAGGTGAATATTGGCCACCTTCTTCTTTCCCGCTGCCCTCCGTGCTCTTGCAAAGCCTGCTGGGGCACTGGGGCTCTCCATTGCAGGCAGTCTGGAGCTGCCATGCAAAGCCATCTCTCAAGGAGTCCCCAGGTCTCAGGTGCAACCTCAAGAAAATGACACAGCAACGTGTAGAAAACGTGAACTTTATTCACTTGACTACTTCTAAAATCTACAATCCAACGTTACTAGAAGACTATGGGGTAAGAATCTTAAGGCTAAGAAACTTCAATGCTTCAACTGTTTAGAACTGAACACTAAGGGAAAGGTCAACTTCTTGGGGGAAACGTGGTGGGGAATCGAACAACAACAGGGGTGTGGCTAACTTGTAAGGTGGGGAACGTCGCAGTGCCTGGGCTGGGCACTGGTCACCCGTTCCCCGTAAGGTTCTGTAGCTGGAGCGCGACGCTGGAGGTCAGAGCTGTGGGGAGGTGCGGAGTCTCCTGTCACTGCCCTCTTTTGCCGCCATCTTGGTGGTTGGTTGAGGGCTGTCGCGAAGGAGCAGCCGCATCAGGTCGCGGTTGTCCATCAGCAGCTGCATCAGCTCCGTGGGACAGCCCTGTCTTCGATGGCGGCGGGGCCCCGCACGGCCCGAAGGGCTCTGGAGATTCCGCTGCAAGGCAAAGCACAGGGATCCCCATGGAAGAGGCAGAGGGGCAGAGCGGGGCCGGCACCTGTGGGGCTGCCTTTGGCCTGGGAGACAGAGACTCGGGCCCAGTTGGGCTGGGCTGGCCCGGGGAAGAGGCTGCAGCAGGCAGAGCTCTGCCGCCTCTGCTTGGTGCTGTCCATGGAGCTCAGCCCCTGGGCCGCATTCCCCAGCCAGGAGCTCAGGCCCCTTCTGCCACAGGGCATTGGCCAAAGGGTGCCCAAGAGGCCCTCAAGGTCTGCCCCATCCCGCCTGCCTGACCCCCCACCCCCCTCCTCACCTCTCGCCAGCGTCTCTGAATTCTTTTTCCGAGCGACCATCCCATGGCCATTCCTATGATGAGCAGGTCGATGAGCAGGAATGTCCTGGCCGCCCACCGGATGCGCTCAGGGTCCGACTCGTCCAGATGACAATCCTCCAGAAGCAGAGGAGAGGCATCCGTGCTGCGCTCAGGTTTGCTCACAGGGTCGAGGGGATGAGCCAAGAGCAGCAGCACGTAAAGCTGCAGCAGCGCGGAGGAGCCGTGAGCAGCCATAGTGCTCTGCCAGCAGCACCGAGGCTCTGGGCGTCTCTCTGCGAGCAGCTGTGCCTGGGCACAGGGGGGGAACAACAGCTGGGGACAGTTGCCAGCCAGCGTGCCGTCCCCAGAGGCTGTGATGTCACAGAAGCACAGAACGCCCTGGCTGCAGAGAGCCCTGAGAGAATGTTGAGTCCAAGCTGGGAGCCATGGCGGCAAGCATGGCCAGCAGAGCGGGGCCCGAGCGCTGCGGCCTGGCTTGCCTTGCACCCGTGCCACAATGATGACTCCAGCAGCCCCTGTCAGGCCATTGCAGTATCTGATGGCCCACGCTGGGCACAAGTTCTTCCCAATGGCCAGCGTAAACCTCCCTTGGCCCAGCTTCCAAGCCTTGTTGGCATCTGCTCTCTCTTGTCCTTGCCCACCTGGCTGGCGCTGCCG
The DNA here is from genome assembly GCF_971803275.1 of Cyanistes caeruleus. NCBI lineage: Eukaryota > Metazoa > Chordata > Aves > Passeriformes > Paridae > Cyanistes > Cyanistes caeruleus. The sequence goes on from NC_141704.1 coordinate 64,904,841, forward strand.
TGTTGCTCGCTGGCCTGTCTGTGGGAGAAGAGGCTGTGCCAATGAGTGCTGCTCAACTTGGAGGCCATTCAAAGGAGGATTTGATTGTGCCTGCTGTGGGAAGAAGGAATATGCGTGCACATGGCCACTTCCCATAGGTTTTACCCCAGATTTTCATGAGCAGCTGTCCTAGTGAAAGTCAAGTCTGTTTTAGTGAGTATTTGAGGGCTTCCAGAGCACAGTGCCATCTCAGGGGAATTCTGCTGGTTGAGTTCTACTGAGGCTTTGAGATGAGTTGCAAATCCTGAAAATGTTCTCCTTGCCCAGGTAGTAATTTCACAGTTTAGACTCTGGGGATATTGATTGCTCAGTGTTGAGGACCTCATGTAACTTTCAGCCCCAGAAACTTTCAACCTCCAGTGATTGTCCTTGAGACAAAACCATTTGAAATCTTTTTTTCTGTGGACAGGAATTGCTTCGGTGTTACTTCACATCATCCATTAAAAATTTGATGCCTGGAACAAGTCCCCAGTGCTGTGTGATTTCCTTGGTCGTGTTCTTTGGAATGGCTTCCCCCTCATTTTGTGAAGCTGGCCCCAGAAAGGTCATAGATGGGTGAGAAGTTCTGAAAGGCCAAGTGGTGCAGATCTTTGCCTCCTGTTTCGAGGTCTGCGGTGAGCTGTGAGTCCAAGAGCTGATCTGACGTGATGGTGAAAACACAGTTGTCGTGGTTTTAAAGCAGTAACTGAAAAAATACTAGAAAACTTACTTATTTCTTGCTGTGAGATATGGATTAGAGCAAGAGCAAAACAGGCTTAAAACTTAAAAGGAATAAAGAAAGTTTATTCACAAAACTACAAGAATAAGAACACCAGAATAAACTTTCAGAAAACCCTTTTATCCCGCACTACCCAGCATTCCCTTGTTCACATGACAAGATAGAGACAAAAGACTTTGGAACTTTGGTGTTTAAAACAGTCCCAATTCTTGCTAGAGTCTCTTTATCAGTGTTTGTATAGAAACAGAAATCTTCTTCTGCTAATCTATGGAGTTTCTCACAAGAAAAATATTTCTGTTATAGTTTTCTATTTGTTTGATGCCAGCTGCCCGGAAATCTGCCATGAGTTCACTCCTCCCATTTCACATCACTCTGAGGTGTGTATGGGCCATGAGTCCTCTTCATCTGTCTCTGTGAGCTTCGCAGGAAAACAGTTTTCTCATTGCCCTCAAGGCCTCAAATCTTCACTCCACTCTGTTCCAGCGCCTCACTGTATCACAATTACTCTACTTTTTACTCAAAATCCACACTTTGAACACTCCATGCTTCCCAATATACTCTGTCATGAATTAAAGGAGTTTTTTTCAGAACATGGTTGTCCATCTCCATAGCTTTAAGAGAAAAATATTTCAGCTTATAAAGCATCTCCTTATTCTCTCTTCCCTATCTAAAACTTAAGCCTTGTTTTTGTCCTATATTTTTCTAATACTAAAAAAAAAAAAATCTGTGTTTTTCTAAAAGTGAAAAAAAAAAATAAAAAAATAAAGTAAAGAGTAGAAACAGAATAATATTTCTGAGAGGCAGGACATTTTTTAGTTTGTGTTGTCCGATGGAACAACAGCCACTTGAAGAAATTCCATATAGTAGAACATGTCACATTTGTCAATTTTAACCTGAAATTTATTAACAGGAATGTCTGTACTACGAACATGTGTTAAGTATAGGAATATATTGCATGTTTTCCTACTTGTAAGAAGTAAATTTCTGTCTTTACAAGCTAACACCATTAATTTCAGCTCTTAGTTATTCCCATTGCATATTCTTTTAAACAGACTTAATCAGACAAATTTTGTGTTATTTAGCAAGTAATGCTTGGTTATTACTACAAGTTCTTGAAGTCATAACACTTAAAATTGCAGTACATATATATTATTCTTACTATGATGATGTGAGTTGGCTGCTAGTCATTTAACTATATATAAGGTCTTACTATTTCTTAGTGCAATTACTTAAAATAAGTGTCTTGGAAATTGTTTTTATTTTTAGATTTAAAACTGTTCTTACTAAAGTTGATTTGTTAAAGATTGGACAATGTATATTTAATAATTAATGTTCCCCAGTGATATTTATTGTCAGTCAGGATTCACTTTACAGTCAATAAATAACCTAAAAAATCTGAATTTTGTAGCCAGTTTTGTCTAATTCTTAGAGCAATGCTTTGGGAAATTGGAGATATATATATATGAATATAAATATGTATATCTGCTATATACCTTTTTTATGATGGTTTTGTCCTACTACTGCAAATGTTTCTTTTTGTTTGTTTTTTCCTAACATACATAAAATTTTCTTAACCATATTTAAAGCTACCAGCTTGTTATTCTGACAAAACCCTGTGAGAATAAATTATTTTTATTAATACTCTACATGTCAAAACCTTGCAGTCAGTCAAATAACAGAAGGAGTGTTCATTGTCTCTCTCCCCCACTGATGCTGTTCTAGGAGTTGGAGTTAGAAGATTCAGACATCAAGTGAAACAGTGAAAGATGATAAGAAAACACTTGATTCTCACAAGGTATTTCCTACTAAAAGAGATTGTTTTGCAGTTTTGTTTGCTCTTGACACTATTTTGAGTAAATGTGAATTCCTAAGACATGCTCAAGGCAATTAAATATTTATGATCCCCAAACTCAATTTTTAAGCAACATTTTCTGTTTACAAGAATCAGGTTTGCTTTGGTTTTATCTCTTTTCTTTCAGGTTACAAGACAGATTTTTTTATTATTATTTTCATTGGGGGAAAAAGATATGTATTTATAGTGTTTGTGAAGACTTTGCTCAGCTGAAAAAAGTAATAGGTAACATGAGTATAACATTGTGTTCTTCCGTATTTCTATTTTTAAGTCCTATTACATGTGATATTTTCCATTTTGCCTTCTATTAGGCCTGAAATTGGAAACTATTTAAAACCTAACAAACCCCGGAGTTTATCCCTGTTCTTTGAATAGCAACAGAAGTATGGCTGTCATGGTTTGACACATCAATGAAGAACAGCCTCTGCTCTGCAGCAGGTACTCAAGTGGAACTTTTGCAAGTGGGCTCTCATCAGGAGTGAAACACTGGCTGCTGACTCTGCTGCTTTTGGTCACAGACTGCTGCCTTTATGAACCAGGTTTGTCCTTCTGCCTCTTTTGTGTTTTATATAGACTTGATTACAAATGAGGCACTTGTCCTCTTAACCTGGGAGTTGCAGCAGGTCAGCAGCAGCAGGAGTTACTGGCTGCTTCCCATCAGCTGACTCCTTTTAGCCAACCCTTCCCATTTCCAGCGCCAATCCGATTTTTCCAAGCAATTAGGAAGAAAACTAAACCATAACTTTTACAAAATCACTTTAGGGAAGATGTTGCTTAATTGTTTGCTTCATTCAAATGAACACTTCTAACATTCACTTCTCTGAGTAAGAATGCCTTTTATGAGAAGCTGCTAAAAATAGGAATTTGAGAGCAGGGATGTTAAAAGTAGGGCCAGAGAGGAGCAAATTTGTCGCAGGGCAAGTTCTGTTTGCACTGAGGGAGTACTATCAATTTTGTCTCTGTCCTGTCTTTCACTGGTCCTGAAACAACAGTGCCTGCTTGAACAAACCTGCTCCTCAGGAGTGATTGGATCTGGTGCTCTGGGTGTTAGCAGCTGCAGTGCTGAACCACAGGCAGACATGAGATCTGACTGGATCACCCTTGCTAACATTTTCATGTAGAACCCATAACTCACTTGATCAGCAACACTTGCTTGAATGCTGCCTTTTGCCTTGGCTCTTCCCACTAAATAGTTCTTGAGCTGGGAAGTGGTCCTGATCTAAGAATCTGCAGTAATCTTTAATTCTGCCTTTATAACTCAGGAAACCACAGTAACCTTCATTTTAGAATGTGAACATTTTTTGGACAAACACTGAATTGTAGCTTCATTGACATGAGCTAAAGTAAGCTCTTTCAGTGGTCCTAGAGTGGTAGCTGTAAAAGGCAATCAGAGTGAAGATCCTGAATAATTTTCTTTTCCAGCCAGGTTTTAATGTATTTCCCCTGCAAATCAATTCATGTATCATAGAGCTCAATTACCTGCCCATAAAATGAGAGTTGTTGCTCAGAACTGTGGAATTAGGGTAACAAGAACTGTAATGATACACTAGATAAACACTGTTGCAATACTCTCTCAGCCCTGTTAGGGTATTTTAAATTTGCAGCAGATCTCAGTAAGGATGAGAAAATGCTGAGCTACATAAAAATGATGGAGACTGGAGGAGAAATTAGCCTTGCAGTGTTCTACAGTCCCAACATTTCCAACCACCACACCTGGTAGTGAAAATGCTGGTTTGTATTTGAAAAAAAGGAACTGCAATCAATCAAATGCACTGCCAAGTATAAATTAATTTCTGTAAGTCAAGTCCCTTAGGAACAATTCCTTAATAAAAGATCTGTTTCAAATCTCCTAAGTCTTCTAAAACCAACCCCAACAAAACACAGAAAACATAGTGTCTTTATTTGACCTGTCCTAGACTTCATTTATTTATTTACAGTCTGAAGGATGAGTCAAGTACCTGCAGTGGTGCCTTTAGCAATGCAAAACAAAATATTTTGAATATTCTTATTTAGCGTTCCAGTTTTAATGAGCTTGGAGCATAGTGAAGGAGATCAGATGATTGCAGGTTCTGGATGAGGGTAGAAATAATTAAAAAGCATCTTGAAAGTAACATCATATTTTTGTCAGCCATCTCTTCAGGGACTACTTTAAATCCCAGAATGTTCAAGAGCCATCATCACTGTACAAACAGAAGCTCCAACTGAACGAAACCAGAAGAAGTGGATATGGCAAATTCTCTGGTCCAAGTGGTGATATTAATCTGGTGAGGCTCTGGATTCCCATTTCAGACATACTATCACAGCTTAAATATAGGAAAAAATTGGGATTTTACTTTGCTGTGGTCTCTTTTTGTTTTGCAAAATATGTGATAGTTAATATATGAGTAAAATCTTGTATAAAAACAGGTTTGTTTTTTGGTTTTTTTTCTAACAAATAGCCAAATGCATATTACCTGCCTTGCTGGAAAATAATTGAGGTCTTCCTCTAAGAAATTTTTTCTCAGAGTGCCTTTCTTTGTGATTTGTGTTCTTATCTTAGGAAGATACAGGAGTTGCTCATTTTAATGCTGTCCAGCAGACTATTCCATGCTTTCTCAGCTGTTTGGATCTGCAGTTCAGGATTGGACCAAGAAAAATGGTGATGGGATGAAATTATTTTTATTCTTAAATGAGGACAATTCCATTTTTAAACATACACATGTGCTTCCAATGCTTTCAGTAGTCAAGGATGAAATTTTGAACAGACATGAATTCCTCAGTCTTTGTTTCTTTTTCCCTGAAGGATGGAATTTGGACTTTGCCCACCAGTGCAGTCCTTGCTATGGGCAGATGTTTCTTCTGTTCTTCTTACCAGCAGTAGGAGTGGTTGGACACTGAACCTCAAAGAAGAGGGAGCTAACATCCCTTACCTGGATAAGTCCCACAGGTAAGCACCTTGGAGAAGTTCTTCAACCAAAACCAGTTCCTGTAAGGCTTTCCAGCCCTTGACAGGAAATAAGCTGATTCCTGCAGGCTGCAACATGAAGACTTCCAGACTGAAGTGAGCATCCTGCTATAAGGAAGGATTTGGGAGTAGTGAGTCATCATTTGTATGGGAAATTAATCTGTGATTTTTATTTATTGTTTTTTTTCATTTGAAGTAACATCACATCATCATAGAGAGACATTGTCTGTCATTTCTGGTGTGGATACCTGAATAACTCAGCTAGACAGGTAGCATGATAAGGCAATACAATGCAGATATTGAAAGGAATTTTTTGGATGATTTTTTTGTTAGTTCAAGCTGCAGTCCCTGATTTATTCAGGCTTTGAAGTACCATGCAAGCCTTTCCCACAGAAGAAATTCTGTTTTATGTAAATAATGCACTGTGCAGTAAACTAGAAGAAAGCAGGGAGCATAGAGCATGAAGTTAGTGTTTCATGCAGGTGTTTGAAGGCAATGTGGGATTCCAGAGCTTAGTGTTTGAATTGCAACTTGAATTTCCTTCTTTGCTGTTATTTAGACTGCTCTGAAGTAGTCCTGAGAAGCAAAAATGAAAGGCAATGTTGTTTGATGGGGACTGTGGTAGGGCTTTCTTGCCAGATTTGAAATGGCTTGAATTGATTAAAATCTCCAGGTGAGGGGAAGGTTGTATCCATTCCTCTCTCTTATTAAAGCAAATTTTCCAAGAGGGATGTAAAATTGCAGTTGAGGGTTGGGGTGGTTTTTTCTTTTTTCCCTTCTTTCATGTGCAACCTAACAACTCCAATTTCGCAGGCCTATTTAACATTTGATCCCTAAAAGTCAGTCCTTTGCTTTGTATTTTGGGCACTTGTTCATCTTGGGAAATTTGTCATCTTCTCAGGGCATTGAAGGTCAACCAAATGCTGCAGGTTTCATTCTTCCTTTCATATGGTCTATGTCCTGGGGTTTGACTCTTAAGCAGAGCTATTTTTTTATTTTGCAGCCTAGCAGTTGTACGGTGGGGCTGTGTGCAGGTGAATTCACTTGAGAACGATGGGTAAATCAGCTCCTGGGAAGATGTGCACTGCTTGGCCCCGATGCTTCAGCATGCTTGAGGTCAGCTTGGCTGTCTCTGACTGTCTAATAATAATGCAGAATGATAGAATTAAGTATTCATTGTAATTGGTGATCAATAAGATTTGTTTTCAGCTAAATCTGCGTGCTAGTTTCTAAAGCACTCCAGTCTGTTTCATCAATGACCTTTGTGATTTTAGCTTAAGCTTTCTAGTTTCTGCTGTTGTTATTTTCTGCCCTGTCGCTGTGAGAGGAAGGGATGATGGCTGGAGGTTTGGCAGTCAGCGAGGGCCTGGCCACCACTGCAGTTCTGTACACTCAGCCTTGGAGATGTGATCAGGAATGTGCTGTTAGTTGCCAGTTTTGTATTGCAAAGACTGAGCATGCTGCCATCACTGTGTTTGATGAGTGAGTTTTCATTGGTTTGGTCCAACTCCAAAGCAGCCTTAATTTGAAGGTGGAATTCTTTGTGGATGAGGCTGTGAAGAATATGGTGTTTATACTCCCATCCTACGGGCAGTACGGTAGAACAACTCCTAACTGATTTGGTAATAAAGACCTAGTTTTTCTTCACTAAACCTGCCCTAGCCAAATTCATCAGCTGGTGATAGCTATCTCTGGAGTGGAAAACCTATATTGAGTTGATTGACAATTTGATATACTTTGTCAAGCTGTGTTGTTTAGTTTCTGTTGATCCAGAGACACCTGAGGCTCCTTTTGCTTCCTAAGGGATTAAAGTAGCAAGCACTTAGAATGAGATATTGGGAAGATGGGTGCAGGAGACTTTGTAATTTAGTATGGAAAAACATAATAATGATGATGAATATTTCAGGTGGAAATGATAGTATTTCACTATATACTATGTGAAATGCTTTTATGTGATTTTTTTTTCATTTCTCTTTTATTTTTTAATCCTGGATAAATTAAATGAGGCTTTTGGGGAAAGCATGAGCTGGAATTTCTATTGAGGTTGATAACCTCTGATTCTGCTCTTGTTTGTCTGTCTGCTGGAACTTGTAGCAAACTAGCTATGTCCAAGTTTAATTGTGTAATAATTATCTTTCAAATCGAGCCTTTCTCACTTGGTGCTGATGTATTTGGGGGAGGGAGGGGAATGGAGAGTAAAGAGCTCCTTTCATGAATACAATTTTAATTTCATCTTGCTGATTTGAGCCTTTCCAAGATTCAAGTGAGCATTGGATCAGGTTGGAACTGAGGGGATGACTCATGACTCTGGCATAAAAACTACATTGCATTCCACATATTGGGAGTTTTCTGTTGCCCACAAGAAAGTTCAGGAAAAAAAAGAAAAATATAGAAATGGGTTTCAAATTTCCTGTGCTATTTTCAGTTGACTCCTCTTTCTGGAGGTGCCTTAGCAAGTGTAGGACATCTGAAAAACTTGGAACTGCAACTTTCTTGTTGAGGCTCTGATGAACATTGCTTCTGTCATCAAGTTCTTGTGTTCATACTTTGAACTTAGCTGAGTAATGTTGGTATCAGCAGACTCTGCTAAAGCCATGCCTTCCTAATTAATAATGCATTCTTAATAAAAAAAATAAAAATCTATTTCTTCATGTATTTAATTACCTAGTGAGTGTAAGACTGAATGAAGTTAATACCGTGCAGATTTCAAGCAAAACGCTGCTTTTTAATGTGCTTCAGTATAGGCTATGCACAAGTCAATAGACATGATTTTTAAGCCTCAGTTACCTTTCATTACCCTGTGCATATTCAAATTCAGATTGATGAATGCTGAACCAAAAGCAGACATCATAGAGTTAATTGAAGTTCTTTAAATTCAGAGGCAAACTATTTTCATAGCTTTGTTTTGAGGGTGGGTTGCTTTTGATGTCTGGGGTTTTTTTGGCTAAGGCAATGGCAAACATTTATTTATCCTGCTCCCTCCCCATTTTCCACCATCGTTGTTGCCAGTGATGCCTGCAGTGCTCAGTGGTCAATGACCCTCAGCCAGGGTGAGCTGCAGGAGCCTTACAGACGGGCCTGTTCTTTCTCCCAGTGCTAGAACAAGTGCAACAGCACAGTGCCATTTTGCTAAAAGCTAATATTTTTCCCAACAGGTTCTTCTCCAGGCAGAATGAAATGCTTTCTTCAAGAGCAACCACATCTTTTCTCTGCCTGAAAGGTTGTGTTTGTTTGGGGTTTTTTCTCTTGCTTTAGACCAAATTCCAGAAACGCCCCATAAAATCAGCACAGTTTCCCACAAAATTCAAGAAAAAACACCACAAAATTCCCTAAATCTTCTCAAAACACGACCAAATTCTAGAAAATTATCCCACCAAATCTCCACAAATTCCTACAAAATACATGAGAAATCCCTCAAGATCCCTAAATCTCCTCAATATCCCACAAAATCACACAAAAATCACACAAAACCTCCACAAGTTACCACAAAATCTAAGAAAAATTCCTCAAAATTCTTCAAGTCTCCTCAGAATCCCACACAATTCCAGAAAAACCCCACAAAATTCCAGAGAAGTCTCACAAAACTCCCTAAATCATTTCAAAACCCTACCAATTCACAGGAATGTCCCACAAAATCTCCACCAATTCCCAGAACATCCCACAGAAATCCCACAAAAATCCCTAAATCTTTTAAAAACTCGACCAAATTCCAGAAACGCCCCATAAAATCAGCACAGTTTCCCACAAAATTCAAGAAAAAACACCACAAAATTCCCTAAATCTTTTCAAAATACCACAAAATTCCTGAAATGCCCCACCAAATTCCCGAAACATCCCACAAAATGTCCTCAATATCCAACAAAATCCCAGAAAAGTCCCACAAAATTCCCTAAATCTTCTCAAAACTCTACCAAATTCCAGAAAAATCCCACAGAATCTCCACAAATTCGCACAGAATACATGAAAAATCCCTGATAATTCGTCAGTTCTCTACAGAATCTCACCAAATTCCTAAAAAGTCCCTCAAAGTTCCACAAACATCCCACAAAATCTCCCTAATATCCAACAAAATTCCAGGAAAAATCCCACAAAATTTCCTAAATCTTCTCAAAACACGACCAAATTCTAGAAAAATATCCCACCAAATCTCCACAAATTCCCACAAAATACATGAAAAATCCCTCAAGATCCCTAAATCGCCTCAATATCCCACAAAATCACACAAAAATCCCACAAAACCTCCACAAGTTTCCACAAAATCTAAGAAAAATTCCTCAAAATTCTTCAAGTCTCCTCAAAACCACACAAAGTTCGTGAAAAGGCCCACCAAATTCCAGAAAAATCCCACAGAATCTCCACAAATTCCCACAAAAATCTAAATCAAATTCCTCAAAATTCTTCAAGTCTCCTCAGAATCCCACACAATTCCAGAAAAACCCCACCAAATTCCAGAGAAGTCCCACAAAACTCCCTAAATCATTTCAAAACCCTACCAATTCACAGGAATGTCCCACAAAATCTCCACCAATTCCCAGAACATCCCACAGAAATCCCACAAAAATCCCTAAATCTTTTGAAAACTCGACCAAATTCCAGAAACGCCCCATAAAATCAGCACAGTTTCCCACAAAATTCAAGAAAAAACACCACAAAATTCCCAAAATCTTTTCAAAATACCACAAAATTCCTGAAATGCCCCACCAAATTCCCGAAACATCCCACATAATGTCCTCAATATCCAACAAAATCCCAGAAAAGTCCCACAAAATTCCCTAAATCTTCTCAAAACTCTACCAAATTCCAGAAAAATCCCACAGAATCTCCACAAATTCCCACAGAATACATGAAAAATCCCTGATAATTCGTCAGTTCTCTACAGAATCTCACCAAATTCCTAAAAAGTCGTTCAAAGTTCCACAAACATCCCACAAAATCTCCCTAATATCCAACAAAATTCCAGGAAAAATCCCACAAAATTTCCTAAATCTTCTCAAAACACGACCAAATTCTAGAAAAATATCCCACCAAATCTCCACAAATTAACACAAAATACATGAAAAATCCCTGATAATTCGTCAGTTCTCTACAGAATCTCACCAAATTCCAGAAAAGTCCCTCAAAGTTCCACAAACATCCCACAAATTCTCCCTAATATCCAACAAAATTCCAGGAAAAATCCCACAAAATTCCCTAAATCTTCTCAAAACACGACCAAATTCTAGAAAAATATCCCACCAAATCTACACAAATTCCCACAAAATACATGAAAAATCCCTCAAGATCCCTAAATCGCCTCAATATCCCACAAAATCACACAAAAATCCCACAAAACCTCCACAAGTTTCCACAAAATCTAAGAAAAATTCCTCAAAATTCTTCAAGTCTCCTCAGAATCCCACACAATTCCAGAAAAACCCCACAAAATTCCAGAGAAGTCCCACAAAACTCCCTCAATCATTTCAAAACCCTACCAATTCACAGGAATGTTCCACAAAATCTCCACCAATTCCCAGAACATCCCACAGAAATCCCACAAAAATCCCTAAATCTTCTGAAAACTCGACCAAATTCCAGAAACGCCCCATAAAATCAGCACAGTTTCCCACAAAATTCAAGAAAAAACACCACAAAATTCCCTAAATCTTTTCAAAATACCACAAAATTCCTGAAAAGCCCCACCAAATTCCCGAAACATCCCACAAAATGTCCTCAATACCCAACAAAATCCCAGAAAAATCCCACAAAATTCCCTAAATCTTCTCAAAACTCTACCAAATTCCAGAAAAATCCCACAGAATCTCCACAAATTAACACAGAATACATGAAAAATCCCTGATAATTCGTCAGTTCTCTACAGAATCTCACCAAATTCCTAAAAAGTCCCTCAAAGTTCCATAAACATCCCACAAAATCTCCCTAATATCCAACAAAATTCCAGGAAAAATCCCACAAAATTCCCTAAATCTTCTCAAAACACGACCAAATTCTAGAAAAATATCCCACCAAATCTCCACAAATTCCCACAAAATACATGAAAAATCCCTCAAGATCCCTAAATCGCCTCAATATCCCACAAAATCACACAAAAATCCCACAAAACCTCCACAAGTTTCCACAAAATCTAAGAAAAATTCCTCAAAATTCTTCAAGTCTCCTCAAAACCACACAAAGTTCGTGAAAAGGCCCACCAAATTCCAGAAAAATCCCACAGAATCTTCACAAATTCCCACAAAAATCTAAATCAAATTCCTCAAAATTCTTCAAGTCTCCTCAGAATCCCACACAATTCCAGAAAAAACACACAAAATTCCAGAGAAGTCCCACAAAACTCCCTAAATCATTTCAAAACCCTACCAATTCACAGGAATGTCCCACAAAATCTCCACCAATTCCCAGAACATCCCACAGAAATCCCACAAAAATCCCTAAATCTTCTGAAAACTCGACCAAATTCCAGAAACGCCCCATAAAATCAGCAGTTTCCCACAAAATTCAAGAAAAAACACCACAAAATTCCCTAAATCTTTTCAAAATACCACAAAATTCTTGAAAAGCCCCACCAAATTCCAGAAACATCCCACAAAATGTCCCCAATACCCAACAAAATCCCAGAAAAATCCCACAAAATTCCCTAAATTTTCTCAAACCACAACCAAAATTCCAGAAAAATCCCACCGAATCTCCACAAATTCCCACAGAATACATGAAAAATCCCTGATAATTCGTCAGTTCTCTACAGAATCTCACCAAATTCCTAAAAAGTCCCTCAAAGTTCCAAAAACATCCCACAAAATCTCCTCAATATCCAACAAAATTCAAGAAAAATCCCACAATATTCTCTAAATCTTCTCAAAACACGGCCAAAATCCTCAAAAATCCCACCGAATCTCCACAAATTCCCACAGAATACATGAAAAATCCCTGATAATTCGTCAGTTCTCTACAGAATCTCACCAAATTCCAGAAAAGTCCCTCAAAGTTCCACAAACATCCCACAAAATCTCCTCAATATCCAAGAAAATTCCAGGAAAAATCCCACAAAATTCCCTAAATCTTCTCAAAACACGACCAAATTCTAGAAAAATATCCCACCAAATCTCCACAAATTCCCACAAAATACATGAGAAATCCCTCAAGATCCCTAAATCTCCTCAATATCCCACAAAATCACACAAATATCACCCAAAACCTCCACAAGTTTCCACAAAATCTAAGAAAAATTCCTCAAAATTCTTCAAGTCTCCTCAAAACCACACAATTCCAGAAAAAACACACAAAATTCCAGAGAAGTCCCACAAAACTCCCTAAATCATTTCAAAACCCTACCAATTCACAGGAATGTCCCACAAAATCTCCACCAATTCCCAGAACATCCCACAGAAATCCCACAAAAATCCCTAAATCTTCTGAAAACTCGACCAAATTCCAGAAACGCCCCATAAAATCAGCACAGTTTCCCACAAAATTCAAGAAAAAACACCACAAAATTCCCAAAATCTTTTCAAAATACCACAAAATTCTTGAAAAGCCCCACCAAATTCCAAAAACATCCCACAAAATGTCCTCAATATCCAACAAAATACCAGAAAAATCACACAAAATTCCCTAAATCTTCTCAAAACATAACCAAAATTCCAGAAAAATCCCACCAAATCTCCACAAATTCCCACAGAATACGTGAAAAATCCCTGATAATTCGTCAGTTCTCTACAGAATCTCACCAAATTCCAGAAAAGTCCCTCAAAGTTCCACAAACATCCCACAAAATCTCCTCAATATCCAACAAAATTCAAGAAAAATCCCACAAAATTCTCTAAATCTTCTCAAAACATGGCCAAATTCCAGAAAAATCCCACCAAATCTCCACAAATTCCCAGAGAATACATGAAAAATCCCTGATAATTCGTCAGTTCTCTACAGAATCTCACCAAATTCCAGAAAAGTCCCTCAAAGTTCCACAAGCATCCCACAAAATCTCCCTAATATCCAACAAAATTCCAGGAAAAATCTCACACAATTACCTAAATCTTCTGAAAACTTGACCAAATTCCAGAAACGCCCCATAAAATCAGCACAGTTTCCCAAAAAATTCAAGAAAAAACACCAGAAAATTCCCTAAATCTTCTCAAAACACAACCAAATTCTAGAAAATTATCCCACCAAATCTCCACCAATTCCCACAAAATACATGAGAAATCCCTCAAGATCCCTAAATCGCCTCAATATCCCACAAAATCACACAAAAATCCCACAAAACCTCCACAAGTTTCCACAAAATCTAAGAAAAATTCCTCAAAATTCTTCAAGTCTCCTCAGAATCCCACACAATTCCAGAAAAAACACACAAAATTCCAGAGAAGTCCCACAAAACTCCCTAAATCATTTCAAAACCCTACCAATTCACAGGAATGTCCCACAAAATCTCCAATTCCCAGAACATCCCACAGAAATCCCACAAAAATCCCTAAATCTTCAGAAAACTCGACCAAATTCCAGAAACGCCCCATAAAATCAGCACAGTTTCCCACAAAATTCAAGAAAAAACACCACAAAATTCCCTAAATCTTCTCAAAACACGACCAAATTCTAGAAAAATATCCCACCAAATCTCCACAAAATCCCACAAAATACATGAAAAATCCATCAAGATCCCTAAATCGCCTCAATATCCCACAAAATCACACAAAAATTCCACAAAACCTCCACAAGTTTCCACAAAATCTAAGAAAAATTCCTCAAAATTCTTCAAGTCTCCTCAAAACCACACAAAGTTCGTGAAAAGGCCCACCAAATTCCAAAAAAATCCCACAGACTCTCCACAAATTCCCATAAAAATCTAAATCAAATTCCTCAAAATTCTTCAAGTCTCCTCAGAATCCTACACAATTCCAGAAAAAACACACAAAATTCCAGAGAAGTCCCACAAAACTCCCTAAATCATTTCAAAACCCTACCAATTCACAGGAATGTCCCACAAAATCTCCACCAATTCCCAGAACATCCCACAGAAATCTCAAAAAAATCCCTAAATCTTCTGAAAACTCGACCAAATTCCAGAAACGCCCCATAAAATCAGCACAGTTTCCCACAAAATTCCAGAAAAAACAGCACAAAATTCCCAAAATGTTTTCAAAATACCACAAAATTCTTGAAAACGGCCACCAAATTCCAGAAACATCCCACAAAATGTCCTCAATATCCAACAAAATCCCAGAAAAATCACACAAAATTCCCTAAATTTTCTCAAAACACAACCAAAATTCCAGAAAAATCCCACCGAATCTCCAGAAATTCCCACAGAATACGTGAAAAATCCCTGATAATTCGTCAGTTCTCTACAGAATCTCACCAAATTCCAGAAAAGTCCCTCAAAGTTCCACAAACATCCCACAAATTCTCCTCAATATCCATCAAAATTCAAGAAAAATCCCACAAAATTCTCTAAATCTTCTCAAAACACGGCCAAAATCCTCAAAAATCCCACCGAATCTCCACCAATTCCCACAGAATACATGAAAAATCCCTGATAATTCGTCAGTTCTCTACAGAATCTCACCAAATTCCTGAAATGTCCCTCAAAGTTCCACAAACATCCCACAAAATGTCCTCAATATCCAACAAAATTCCAGAAAAATCACAAAAAATTCCCTAAATCTTCTCAAAACACGGCCAAAATCCTCAAAAATCCCACCGAATCTCCACAAATTCCCACAGAATACATGAAAAATCCCTGATAATTTCTCAGTTCTCTATAGAATCTCACCAAATTCCAGAAAAGTCCCTCAAAGTTCCACAAACATCCCACAAAATCTCCCCAGTATCCAACAAAATTCCAGAAAAAATCCCACAAAATTCCCTAAATCTTCTCAAAACACGACCAAATTCTAGAAAAATATCCCACCAAATCTCCACAAATTCCCACAAAATACATGAAAAATCCCTGATAATTCGTCAGTTCTCTACAGAATCTCACCAAATTCCAGAAAAGTCCCTCAAAGTTCCACAAACATCCCACAAATTCTCCCTAATATCCAACAAAATTCCAGGAAAAATCCCACAAAATTCCCTAAATCTTCTCAAAACACGACCAAATTCTAGAAAAATATCCCACCAAATCTACACAAATTCCCACAAAATACTTGAAAAATCCCTCAAGATCCCTAAATCGCCTCAATATCCCACAAAATCACACAAAAATCCCACAAAACCTCCACAAGTTTCCACAAAATCTAAGAAAAATTCCTCAAAATTCTTCAAGTCTCCTCAGAATCCCACACAATTCCAGAAAAAACACACAAAATTCCAGAGAAGTCCCACAAAACTCCCTCAATCATTTCAAAACCCTACCAATTCACAGGAATGTCCCACAAAATCTCCACCAATTCCCAGAACATCCCACAGAAATCCCACAAAAATTTCTAAATCTTCTGAAAACTCGACCAAATTCCAGAAACGCCCCATAAAATCAGCACAGTTTCCCACAAAATTCAAGAAAAAACACCACAAAATTCCCTAAATCTTTTCAAAATACCACAAAATTCTTGAAAAGCCCCACCAAATTCCCGAAACATCCCACAAAATGTCCTCAATACCCAACAAAATCCCAGAAAAGTCCCACAAAATTCCCTAAATCTTCTCAAAACTCTACCAAATTCTTGAAAAATCCCACAGAATCTCCACAAATTCCCACAGAATACATGAAAAATCCCTGATAATTCGTCAGTTCTCTACAGAATCTCACCAAATTCCAGAAAAGTCCTTCAAAGTTCCACAAACATCCCACAAATTCTCCCTAATATCCAACAAAATTCCAGGAAAAATCCCACAAAATTCCCTAAATCTTCTCAAAACACGACCAAATTCTAGAAAAATATCCCACCAAATCTCCACAAATTCCCACAAAATACATGAGAAATCCCTCAAGATCCCGAAATCGCCTCAATATCCCACAAAATCACACAAAAATCCCACAAAACCTCCACAAGTTTCCACAAAATCTAAGAAAAATTCCTCAAAATTCTTCAAGTCTCCTCAAAAACACAAAGTTCGTGAAAAGGCCCACCAAATTCCAAAAAAATCCCACAGAATCTTCACAAATTCCCACAAAAATCTAAATCAAATTCCTCAAAATTCTTCAAGTCTCCTTAGAATCCCACACAATTCCATAAAAACCCCACAAAATTCCAGAGAAGTCCCACAAAACTCCCTAAATCATTTCAAAACCCTACCAATTCACAGGAATGTCCCACAAAATCTCCACCAATTCCCAGAACATCCCACAAAAATCCCACAAAAATCCCTAAATCTTCTGAAAACTCGACCAAATTCCAGAAACGCCCCATAAAATCAGCACAGTTTCCCACAAAATTCAAGAAAAAACACCACAAAATTCCCTAAACCTTTTCAAAATACCACAAAATTCTTGAAAAGCCCCACCAAATTCCAGAAACATCCCACAAAATGTCCCCAATACCCAACAAAATCCCAGAAAAATCCCACAAAATTCCCTAAATTTTCTCAAAACACAACCAAAATTCCAGAAAAATCCCACCGAATCTCCACAAATTCCCACAGAATACATGAAAAATCCCTGATAATTCGTCAGTTCTCTACAGAATCTCACCAAATTCCAGAAAAGTCCCTCAAAGTTCCACAAACATCCCACAAAATCTCCTCAATATCCAACAAAATTCAAGAAAAACCCCACAAAATTCTCTAAATCTTCTCAAAACACGGCCAAATTCAAGAAAAATCACACCAAATCTCCACAAATTCCCAGAGAATACATGAAAAATCCCTGATAATTCGTCAGTTCTCTACAGAATCTCACCAAATTCCAGAAAAGTCCCTCAAAGTTCCACAAACATCCCACAAAATCTCCCTAATATCCAACAAAATTCCAGGAAAAATCCCACAAAATTCCCTAAATCTTCTCAAAACACGACCAAATTCTAGAAAAATATCCCACCAAATCTCCACAAATTCCCACAAAATACATGAAAAATCCCTCAAGATCCCTAAATCGCCTCAATATCCCACAAAATCACACAAAAATCCCACAAAACCTCCACAAGTTTCCACAAAATCTAAGAAAAATTCCTCAAAATTCTTCAAGTCTCCTCAAAACCACACAAAGTTCGTGAAAAGGCCCACCAAATTCCAGAAAAATCCCACAGAATCTTCACAAATTCCCACAAAAATCTAAATCAAATTCCTCAAAATTCTTCAAGTCTCCTCAGAATCCCACACAATTCCAGAAAAACCCCACCAAATTCCAGAGAAGTCCCACAAAACTCCCTAAATCATTTCAAAACCCTACCAATTCACAGGAATGTCCCACAAAATCTCCACCAA
Organism: Cyanistes caeruleus; assembly: GCF_971803275.1. Classification (NCBI taxonomy): domain Eukaryota; kingdom Metazoa; phylum Chordata; class Aves; order Passeriformes; family Paridae; genus Cyanistes; species Cyanistes caeruleus. The sequence goes on from NC_141704.1 coordinate 64,922,748, forward strand.
TTCCCAGAACATCCCACAGAAATCCCACAAAAATCCCTAAATCTTCTGAAAACTCTACCAAATTCCAGAAACGCCCCATAAAATCAGCACAGTTTCCCACAAAATTCAAGAAAAAAAACCACAAAATTCCCTAAACCTTTTCAAAATACCACAAAATTCTTGAAAAGCCCCACCAAATTCCAGAAACATCCCAAAAAATGTCCCCAATACCCAACAAAATCCCAGAAAAATCCCACAAAATTCCCTAAATTTTCTCAAACCACAACCAAAATTCCAGAAAAATCCCACCGAATCTCCACAAATTCCCACAGAATACATGAAAAATCCCTGATAATTCGTCAGTTCTCTACAGAATCTCACCAAATTCCAGAAAAGTCCCTCAAAGTTCCATAAACATCCCACAAATTCTCCCTAATATCCAACAAAATTCCAGGAAAAATCCCACAAAATTCCCTAAATCTTCTCAAAACACGACCAAATTCTAGAAAAATATCCCACCAAATCTACACAAATTCCCACAAAATACATGAGAAATCCCTCAAGATCCCTAAATCGCCTCAATATCCCACAAAATCACACAAAAATCCCACAAAACCTCCACAAGTTTCCACAAAATCTAAGAAAAATTCCTCAAAATTCTTCAAGTCTCCTCAGAATCCCACACAATTCCAGAAAAAACACACAAAATTCCAGAGAAGTCCCACAAAACTCCCTCAATCATTTCAAAACCCTACCAATTCACAGGAATGTCCCACAAAATCTCCACCAATTCCCAGAACATCCCACAGAAATCCCACAAAAATTTCTAAATCTTCTGAAAACTCGACCAAATTCCAGAAACGCCCCATAAAATCAGCACAGTTTCCCACAAAATTCAAGAAAAAACACCACAAAATTCCCTAAATCTTTTCAAAATACCACAAAATTCTTGAAAAGCCCCACCAAATTCCCGAAACATCCCACAAAATGTCCTCAATACCCAACAAAATCCCAGAAAAGTCCCACAAAATTCCCTAAATCTTCTCAAAACTCTACCAAATTCTTGAAAAATCCCACAGAATCTCCACAAATTCCCACAGAATACATGAAAAATCCCTGATAATTCGTCAGTTCTCTACAGAATCTCACCAAATTCCAGAAAAGTCCCTCAAAGTTCCACAAACATCCCACAAATTCTCCCTAATATCCAACAAAATTCCAGGAAAAATCCCACAAAATTCCCTAAATCTTCTCAAAACACGACCAAATTCTAGAAAAATATCCCACCAAATCTCCACAAATTCCCACAAAACACATGAGAAATCCCTCAAGATCCCGAAATCGCCTCAATATCCCACAAAATCACACAAAAATCCCACAAAACCTCCACAAGTTTCCACAAAATCTAAGAAAAATTCCTCAAAATTCTTCAAGTCTCCTCAAAAACACAAAGTTCGTGAAAAGGCCCACCAAATTCCAGAAAAATCCCACAGAATCTTCACAAATTCCCACAAAAATCTAAATCAAATTCCTCAAAATTCTTCAAGTCTCCTTAGAATCCCACACAATTCCATAAAAACCCCACAAAATTCCAGAGAAGTCCCACAAAACTCCCTAAATCATTTCAAAACCCTACCAATTCACAGGAATGTCCCACAAAATCTCCACCAATTCCCAGAACATCCCACAAAAATCCCACAAAAATCCCTAAATCTTCTGAAAACTCGACCAAATTCCAGAAACGCCCCATAAAATCAGCACAGTTTCCCACAAAATTCAAGAAAAAACACCACAAAATTCCCTAAACCTTTTCAAAATACCACAAAATTCTTGAAAAGCCCCACCAAATTCCAGAAACATCCCACAAAATGTCCCCAATACCCAACAAAACCCCAGAAAAATCCCACAAAATTCCCTAAATTTTCTCAAAACACAACCAAAATTCCAGAAAAATCCCACCGAATCTCCACAAATTCCCACAGAATACATGAAAAATCCCTGATAATTCGTCAGTTCTCTACAGAATCTCACCAAATTCCAGAAAAGTCCCTCAAAGTTCCACAAACATCCCACAAAATCTCCTCAATATCCAACAAAATTCAAGAAAAACCCCACAAAATTCTCTAAATCTTCTCAAAACACGGCCAAATTCAAGAAAAATCCCACCAAATCTCCACAAATTCCCAGAGAATACATGAAAAATCCCTGATAATTCGTCAGTTCTCTACAGAATCTCACCAAATTCCAGAAAAGTCCCTCAAAGTTCCACAAACATCCCACAAATTCTCCCTAATATCCAACAAAATTCCAGGAAAAATCCCACAAAATTCCCTAAATCTTCTCAAAACACGACCAAATTCTAGAAAAATATCCCACCAAATCTCCACAAATTCCCACAAAATACATGAGAAATCCCTCAAGATCCCTAAATCGCCTCAATATCCCACAAAATCACACAAAAATCCCACAAAACCTCCACAAGTTTCCACAAAATCTAAGAAAAATTCCTCAAAATTCTTCAAGTCTCCTCAGAATCCCACACAATTCCAGAAAAAACACACAAAATTCCAGAGAAGTCCCACAAAACTCCCTCAATCATTTCAAAACCCTACCAATTCACAGGAATGTCCCACAAAATCTCCAATTCCCAGAACATCCCACAGAAATCCCACAAAAATCCCTAAATCTTCTGAAAACTCGACCAAATTTCTGAAACGCCCCATAAAATCAGCACAGTTTCCCACAAAATTCAAGAAAAAACACCACAAAATTCCCTAAATCTTCTCAAAACACGACCAAATTCTAGAAAAATATCCCACCAAATCTCCACAAAATCCCACAAAATACATGAGAAATCCATCAAGATCCCTAAATCGCCTCAATATCCCACAAAATCACACAAAAATCACACAAAACCTCCACAAGTTTCCACAAAATCTAAGAAAAATTCCTCAAAATTCTTCAAGTCTCCTCAAAACCACACAAAGTTTGTGAAAAGGCCCACCAAATTCCAAAAAAATCCCACAGACTCTCCACAAATTCCCATAAAAATCTAAATCAAATTCCTCAAAATTCTTCAAGTCTCCTCAGAATCCCACACAATTCCAGAAAAAACACACAAAATTCCAGAGAAGTCCCACAAAACTCCCTAAATCATTTCAAAACCCTACCAATTCACAGGAATGTCCCACAAAATCTCCACCAATTCCCAGAACATCCCACAGAAATCTCAAAAAAACCCCTAAATCTTCTGAAAACTCGACCAAATTCCAGAAACGCCCCATAAAATCAGCACAGTTTCCCACAAAATTCCAGAAAAAACAGCACAAAATTCCCAAAATGTTTTCAAAATACCACAAAATTCTTGAAAAGCGCCACCAAATTCCAGAAACATCCCACAAAATGTCCTCAATACCCAACAAAATCCCAGAAAAATCACACAAAATTCCCTAAATTTTCTCAAAACACAACCAAAATTCCAAAAAAATCCCACCGAATCTCCAGAAATTCCCACAGAATACATGAAAAATCCCTGATAATTCGTCAGTTCTCTACAGAATCTCACCAAATTCCAGAAAAGTCCCCCAAAGTTCCACAAGCATCCCACAAAATCTCCCTAATATCCAACAAAATTCCAGGAAAAATCTCACACAATTCCCTAAATCTTCTGAAAACTTGACCAAATTCCAGAAGCGCACCATAAAATCAGCATAGTTTCCCACAAAACTCAAGAAAAATCAACACAAAATTCCCTAAATCTTCTCAAAACTCTACCAAATTCCAGAAAAATCCCACCAAATCTCCAGAAATTCCCACAGAATGCATGAAAAATCCCTGAAAATTCATCAGTTCTCTACAGAATCTCACCAAATTCCAGAAAAGTCCCTCAAAGTTCCACAAACATCCCACAAAAATCTCACAAAAATCCCTAAATCTTCTGAAAACTCGACCAAATTCCAGAAACGCCCCATAAAATCAGCACAGTTTCCCACAAAATTCAAGAAAAAACACCACAAAATTCCCTAAATCTTTTCAAAATACCACAAAATTCTTGAAAAGCCCCACCAAATTCCAGAAACATCCCACAAAATGTCCTCAATACCCAACAAAATCCCAGAAAAATCCCACAAAATTCCCTAAATTTTCTCAAAACACAACCAAAATTCCAGAAAAATCCCACCGAATCTCCACAAATTCCCACAGAATACATGAAAAATCCCTGATAATTCGTCAGTTCTCTACAGAATCTCACCAAATTCCAGAAAAGTCCCTCAAAGTTCCACAAACATCCCACAAAATCTCCTCAATATCCAACAAAATCCCAGAAAAATCACACAAAATTCCCTAAATCTTCTCAAAACACGGCCAAAATCCACAAAAATCCCACAGAATCGCCACAAATTCCCACAGAATACATGAAAAATCCCTGATAATTCGTCAGTTCTCTACAGAATCTCACCAAATTCCAGAAAAGTCCCTCAAAGTTCCACAAACATCCCACAAAATCTCCTCAATATCCAAGAAAATTCCAGGAAAAATCCCACAAAATTCCCTAAATCTTCTCAAAACACGACCAAATTCTAGAAAAATATCCCACCAAATCTCCACAAATTCCCACAAAATACATGAGAAATCCCTCAAGATCCCTAAATCTCCTCAATATCCCACAAAATCACACAAATATCACCCAAAACCTCCACAAGTTTCCACAAAATCTAAGAAAAATTCCTCAAAATTCTTCAAGTCTCCTCAGAATCCCACACAATTCCAGAAAAAACACACAAAATTCCAGAGAAGTCCCACAAAACTCCCTAAATCATTTCAAAACCCTACCAATTCACAGGAATGTCCCACAAAATCTCCACCAATTCCCAGAACATCCCACAGAAATCCCACAAAAATCCCTAAATCTTCTGAAAACTCGACCAAATTCCAGAAACGCCCCATAAAATCAGCACAGTTTCCCACAAAATTCAAGAAAAAACACCACAAAATTCCCAAAATCTTTTCAAAATACCACAAAATTCTTGAAAAGCCCCACCAAATTCCAAAAACATCCCACAAAATGTCCTCAATATCCAACAAAATCCCAGAAAAATCACACAAAATTCCCTAAATCTTCTCAAAACATAACCAAAATTCCAGAAAAATCCCACCAAATCTCCAGAAATTCCCACAGAATACGTGAAAAATCCCTGATAATTCGTCAGTTCTCTACAGAATCTCACCAAATTCCAGAAAAGTCCCTCAAAGTTCCACAAACATCCCACAAAATCTCCTCAATATCCAACAAAATTCAAGAAAAATCCCACAAAATTCTCTAAATCTTCTCAAAACACGGCCAAAATGCACAAAAATCCCACCAAATCTCCACAAATTCCCAGAGAATACATGAAAAATCCCTGATAATTCGTCAGTTCTCTACAGAATCTCACCAAATTCCAGAAAAGTCCCTCAAAGTTCCACAAGCATCCCACAAAATCTCCCTAATATCCAACAAAATTCCAGGAAAAATCTCACACAATTACCTAAATCTTCTGAAAACTTGACCAAATTCCAGAAACGCCCCATAAAATCAGCACAGTTTCCCAAAAAATTCAAGAAAAAACACCAGAAAATTCCCTAAATCTTCTCAAAACACAACCAAATTCTAGAAAATTATCCCACCAAATCTCCACCAATTCCCACAAAATACATGAGAAATCCCTCAAGATCCCTAAATCGCCTCAATATCCCACAAAATCACACAAAAATCACACAAAACCTCCACAAGTTTCCACAAAATCTAAGAAAAACAAATTCCTCAAAATTCTTCAAGTCTCCTCAGAATCCCACACAATTCCAGAAAAACCCCACAAAATTCCAGAGAAGTCCCACAAAACTCCCTAAATCATTTCAAAACCCTACCAATTCACAGGAATGTCCCACAAAATCTCCACCAATTCCCAGAACATCCCACAAAAATCCCACAAAAATCCCTAAATCTTCAGAAAACTCGACCAAATTCCAGAAACGCCCCATAAAATCAGCACAGTTTCCCACAAAATTCAAGAAAAAACACCACAAAATTCCCAAAATCTTTTCAAAATACCACAAAATCCTTGAAAAGCTCCACCAAATTCCAGAAACAACCCACAAAATGTCCTCAATACCCAACAAAATCCCAGAAAAATCACACAAAATTCCCTAAATCTTCTCAAAACACGGCCAAAATCCACAAAAATCCCACAGAATCTCCGCAAATTCCCACAGAATACGTGAAAAATCCCTGATAATTCGTCAGTTCTCTACAGAATCTCACCAAATTCCAGAAAAGTCCCTCAAAGTTCCACAAACATCCCACAAAATCTCCTCAATATCCAACAAAATTCAAGAAAAATCCCACAAAATTCTCTAAATCTTCTCAAAACACGGCCAAAATGCACAAAAATCCCACCAAATCTCCACAAATTCCCAGAGAATACATGAAAAATCCCTGATAATTCGTCAGTTCTCTACAGAATCTCACCAAATTCCAGAAAAGTCCCTCAAAGTTCCACAAGCATCCCACAAAATCTCCCTAATATCCAACAAAATTCCAGGAAAAATCTCACACAATTCCCTAAATCTTCTGAAAACTTGACCAAATTCCAGAAACGCCCCATAAAATCAGCACAGTTTCCCACAAAATTCAAGAAAAAACACCAGAAAATTCCCTAAATCTTCTCAAAACACAACCAAATTCTAGAAAATTATCCCACCAAATCTCCACCAATTCCCACAAAATACATGAGAAATCCCTCAAGATCCCTAAATCGCCTCAATATCCCACAAAATCACACAAAAATCACACAAAACCTCCACAAGTTTCCACAAAATCTAAGAAAAACAAATTCCTCAAAATTCTTCAAGTCTCCTCAGAATCCCACACAATTCCAGAAAAACCCCACAAAATTCCAGAGAAGTCCCACAAAACTCCCTAAATCATTTCAAAACCCTACCAATTCACAGGAATGTCCCACAAAATCTCCACTAATTCCCAGAACATCCCACAAAAATCCCACAAAAATCCCTAAATCTTCAGAAAACTCGACCAAATTCCAGAAACGCCCCATAAAATCAGCACAGTTTCCCACAAAATTCAAGAAAAAACACCACAAAATTCCCAAAATCTTTTCAAAATACCACAAAATCCTTGAAAAGCTCCACCAAATTCCAGAAACATCCCACAAAATGTCCTCAATATCCAACAAAATCCCAGAAAAATCACACAAAATTCCCTAAATCTTCTCAAAACACGGCCAAAATCCACAAAAATCCCACAGAATCTCCGCAAATTCCCACAGAATACGTGAAAAATCCCTGATAATTCGTCAGTTCTCTACAGAATCTCACCAAATTCCAGAAAAGTCCCTCAAAGTTCCACAAACATCCCACAAAATCTCCCCAGTATCCAACAAAACTCCAGGAAAAATCCCACAAAATTCCCTAAATCTTCTCAAAACTCTACCAAATTCCAGAAAAATCCCACCAAATCTCCACAAATTCCCACAGAATACATGAAAAATCCCTGATAATTCGTCAGTTCTCTACAGAATCTCAACAAATTCCTAAAAAGTCCCTCAAAGTTCCACAAAACATCCACAAAACCTCTCTAATATCCAACAAAATTCCAGGAAAAATCCCACAAAATTCCCTAAATCTTCTCAAAACACGACCAAATTCTAGAAAAATATCCCACCAAATCTCCACAAATTCCCACAAAATACATGAAAAATCCCTCAAGATCCCTAAATCGCCTCAATATCCCACAAAATCACACAAAAATCACACAAAACCTCCACAAGTTTCCACAAAATCTAAGAAAAATTCCTCAAAATTCTTCAAGTCTCCTCAAAACCACACAAAGTTCGTGAAAAGGCCCACCAAATTCCAGAAAAATCCCACAGAATCTCCACAAATTCCCACAAAAATCTAAATCAAATTCCTCAAAATTCTTCAAGTCTCCTCAGAACCCCACACAATTCCAGAAAAAACCCCACCAAATTCCAGAGAAGTCCCACAAAACTCCCTAAATCATTTCAAAACCCTAACAATTCACAGGAATGTCCCACAAAATCTCCACCAATTCCCAGAACATCCCACAGAAATCCCACAAAAATCCCTAAATCTTCTGAAAACTCGACCAAATTCCAGAAACGCCCCATAAAATCAGCACAGTTTCCCACAAAATTCAAGAAAAAACACCACAAAATTCCCAAAATCTTTTCAAAATACCACAAAATCCTTGAAAAGCTCCACCAAATTCCAGAAACATCCCACAAAATGTCCTCAATATCCAACAAAATCCCAGAAAAATCACACAAAATTCCCTAAATCTTCTCAAAACACGGCCAAAATCCACAAAAATCCCACAGAATCTCCGCAAATTCCCACAGAATACGTGAAAAATCCCTGATAATTCGTCAGTTCTCTACAGAATCTCACCAAATTCCAGAAAAGTCCCTCAAAGTTCCACAAACATCCCACAAAATCTCCCCAGTATCCAACAAAACTCCAGGAAAAATCCCACAAAATTCCCTAAATCTTCTCAAAACTCTACCAAATTCCAGAAAAATCCCACCAAATCTCCACAAATTCCCACAGAATACATGAAAAATCCCTGATAATTCGTCAGTTCTCTACAGAATCTCAACAAATTCCTAAAAAGTCCCTCAAAGTTCCACAAAACATCCACAAAACCTCTCTAATATCCAACAAAATTCCAGGAAAAATCCCACAAAATTCCCTAAATCTTCTCAAAACACGACCAAATTCTAGAAAAATATCCCACCAAATCTCCACAAATTCCCACAAAATACATGAAAAATCCCTCAAGATCCCTAAATCGCCTCAATATCCCACAAAATCACACAAAAATCACACAAAACCTCCACAAGTTTCCACAAAATCTAAGAAAAATTCCTCAAAATTCTTCAAGTCTCCTCAAAACCACACAAAGTTCGTGAAAAGGCCCACCAAATTCCAGAAAAATCCCACAGAATCTCCACAAATTCCCACAAAAATCTAAATCAAATTCCTCAAAATTCTTCAAGTCTCCTCAGAACCCCACACAATTCCAGAAAAAACCCCACCAAATTCCAGAGAAGTCCCACAAAACTCCCTAAATCATTTCAAAACCCTAACAATTCACAGGAATGTCCCACAAAATCTCCACCAATTCCCAGAACATCCCACAGAAATCCCACAAAAATCCCTAAATCTTCTGAAAACTCGACCAAATTCCAGAAACGCCCCATAAAATCAGCACAGTTTCCCACAAAATTCAAGAAAAAACACCACAAAATTCCCAAAATCTTTTCAAAATACCACAAAATTCTTGAAAAGCCCCACCAAATTCCAGAAACATCCCACAAAATGTCCTCAATATCCAACAAAATCCCAGAAAAATCACACAAAATTCCCTAAATCTTCTCAAAACATAACCAAAATTCCAGAAAAATCCCACCAAATCTCCACAAATTCCCACAGAATACGTGAAAAATCCCTGATAATTCGTCAGTTCTCTACAGAATCTCACCAAATTCCAGAAAAGTCCCTCAAAGTTCCACAAACATCCCACAAAATCTCCTCAATATCCAACAAAATTCAAGAAAAATCCCACAAAATTCTCTAAATCTTCTCAAAACAAGGCCAAAATGCACAAAAATCCCACCAAATCTCCACAAATTCCCACAGAATACATGAAAAATCCCTGATAATTCGTCAGTTCTCTACAGAATCTCACCAAATTCCAGAAAAGTAACTCAAAGTTCCACAAGCATCCCACAAAATCTCCCTAATATCCAACAAAATTCCAGGAAAAATCTCACACAATTACCTAAATCTTCTGAAAACTTGACCAAATTCCAGAAATGCCCAATAAAATCAGCACAGTTTCCCACAAAATTCAAGAAAAAACACCACAAAATTCCCTAAATCTTCTCAAAATACGACCAAATTCTAGAAAATTATCCCACCAAATCTCCACCAATTCCCACAAAATACATAAAAAATCCCTCAAGATCCCGAAATCGCCTCAATATCCCACAAAATCACACAAAAATCACACAAAACCTCCACAAGTTTCCACAAAATCTAAGAAAAATTCCTCAAAATTCTTCAAGTCTCCTCAAAACCACACAAAGTTCGTGAAAAGGCCCACCAAATTCCAGAAAAATCCCACAGATTCTCCACAAATTCCCACAAAAATCTAAATCAAATTCCTCAAAATTCTTCAAGTCTCCTCAGAATCCCACACAATTCCAGAAAAACCCCACCAAATTCCAGAGAAGTCCCACAAAACTCCCTAAATCATTTCAAAACCCTACCAATTCACAGGAATGTCCCACAAAATCTCTACCAATTCCCAGAACATCCCACAAAAATCTCACAAAAATCCCTAAATCTTCTGAAAACTCGACCAAATTCCAGAAACGCCCCATAAAATCAGCACAGTTTCCCACAAAATTCAAGAAAAAACACCACAAAATTCCCTAAACCTTTTCAAAATACCACAAAATTCTTGAAAAGCCCCAACAAATTCCAGAAACATCCCACAAAATTTCCTCAATACCCAACAAAATCCCAGAAAAATCACACAAAATTCCCTAAATCTTCTCAAAACACGGCCAAAATCCACAAAAATCCCACCGAATCTCCACAAATTCCCACAGAATACATGAAAAATCCCTGATAATTCGTCAGTTCTCTACAGAATCTCACCAAATTCCAGAAAAGTCCCTCAAACTTCCACAAACATCCCACAAAATCTCCTCAATATCCAACAAAATTCAAGAAAAATCCCACAAAATTCTCTAAATCTTCTCAAAACACGACCAAATTCTAGAAAAATATCCCACCAAATCTCCACAAATTCCCAGAGAATACATGAAAAATCCCTGATAATTCGTCAGTTCTCTACAGAATCTCACCAAATTCCAGAAAAGTCCCTCAAAGTTCCACAAGCATCCCACAAAATCTCCCTAATATCCAAGAAAATTCCAGGAAAAATCTCACAAAATTCCCTAAATCTTCTGAAAACTTGACGAAATTCCAGAAATGCCCAATAAAATCAGCACAGTTTCCCACAAAATTCAAGAAAAAACCCCACAAAATTCCCTAAATCTTCTCAAAACACGGCCAAAATCCTCAAAAATCCCACCGAATCTCCACAAATTCCCACAGAATACATGAAAAATCCCTGATAATTCGTCAGTTCTCTACAGAATCTCACCAAATTCCAGAAAAGTCCCTCAAAGTTCCACAAACATCCCACAAAATCTTCTCAATATCCAACAAAATCCCAGAAAAATCACACAAAATTCCCTAAATTTTCTCAAAACACGGCCAAAATCCTCAAAAATCCCACCGAATCTCCACAAATTCCCACAGAATACATGAAAAATCCCTGATAATTTGTCAGTTCTCTACAGAATCTCACCAAATTCCAGAAAAGTCCCTCAAAGTTCCACAAAACACCCACAAAATCTCCCCAGTATCCAACAAAATTCCAGGAAAAATCCCACAAAATTCCCTAAATCTTCTCAAAACACGACCAAATTCTAGAAAAATATCCCACCAAATCTACACAAATTCCCACAAAATACATGAAAAATCCCTCAAGATCCCTAAATCGCCTCAATATCCCACAAAATCACACAAAAATCCCACAAAACCTCCACAAGTTTCCACAAAATCTAAGAAAAATTCCTCAAAATTCTTCAAGTCTCCTCAAAACCACACAAAGTTCGTGAAAAGGCCCACCAAATTCCAGAAAAAACCCACAGAATCTCCACAAATTCCCACAAAAATCTAAATCAAATTCCTCAAAATTCTTCAAGTCTCCTCAGAATCCCACACAATTCCATAAAAAACACACAAAATTCCAGAGAAGTCCCACAAAACTCCCTAAATCATTTCAAAACCCTACCAATTCACAGGAATGTCCCACAAAATCTCCACCAATTCCCAGAACATCCCACAGAAATCCCACAAAAATCCCTAAATCTTCTGAAAACTCGACCAAATTCCAGAAACGCCCCATAAAATCAGCACAGTTTCCCACAAAATTCAAGAAAAAACACCACAAAATTCCCTAAATCTTCTCAAAATACCACAAAATTCTTGAAAAGCCCCACCAAATTCCACAAACATCCCACAAAATCTCCTCAATATCCAACAAAATTCAAGAAAAATCCCACAAAATTCTCTAAATCTTCTCAAAACACGGCCAAAATCCTCAACAATCCCACCGAATCTCCACAAATTCCCACAGAATACATGAAAAATCCCTGATAATTCGTCAGTTCTCTACAGAATCTCACCAAATTCCAGAAAAGTCCCTCAAAGTTCCACAAACATCCCACAAAATCTCCCCAGTATCCAACAAAATTCCAGGAAAAATCCCACAAAATTCCCTAAATCTTCTCAAAACACGACCAAATTCTAGAAAAATATCCCACCAAATCTCCACAAATTCCCACAAAATACATGAGAAATCCCTCAAGATCCCTAAATCGCCTCAATATCCCACAAAATCACACAAAAATCACACAAAACCTCCACAAGTTTCCACAAAATCTAAGAAAAATTCCTCAAAATTCTTCAAGTCTCCTCAGAATCCCACACAATTCCAGAAAAAACACACAAAATTCCAGAGAAGTCCCACAAAACTCCCTAAATCATTTCAAAACCCTACCAATTCACAGGAATGTCCCACAAAATCTCCACCAATTCCCAGAACATCCCACAGAAATCCCACAAAAATCCCTAAATCTTCTGAAAACTCGACCAAATTTTAGAAACGCCCCATAAAATCAGCACAGTTTCCCACAAAATTCAAGAAAAAACACCACAAAATTCCCTAAATCTTTTCAAAATACCACAAAATTCTTGAAAAGCCCCACCAAATTCCCGAAACATCCCACAAAATGTCCTCAATATCCAACAAAATCCCAGAAAAATCACACAAAATTCCCTAAATTTTCTCAAAACATAACCAAAATTCCAGAAAAATCCCACAGAATCTCCACAAATTCCCACAGAATACATGAAAAATCCCTGATAATTGGTCAGTTCTCTACAGAATCTCACCAAATTCCAGAAAAGTCCCTCAAAGTTCCACAAACATCCCACAAAATCTCCTCAATATCCAACAAAATTCAAGAAAAATCCCACAAAATTCTCTAAATCTTCTCAAAACACGACCAAATTCTAGAAAAATATCCCACCAAATCTCCACAAATTCCCAGAGAATACATGAAAAATCCCTGATAATTCGTCAGTTCTCTACAGAATCTCACCAAATTCCAGAAAAGTCCCTCAAAGTTCCACAAGCATCCCACAAAATCTCCCTAATATCCAAGAAAATTCCAGGAAAAATCTCACAAAATTCCCTAAATCTTCTGAAAACTTGACCAAATTCCAGAAACGCCCCATAAAATCAGCACAGTTTCCCACAAAATTCAAGAAAAAACACCACAAAATTCCCTAAATCTTCTCAAAACACGACCAAATTCTAGAAAATTATCCCACCAAATCTCCACAAATTCCCACAAAATACATGAGAAATCCCTCAAGATCCCTAAATCGCCTCAATATCCCACAAAATCACACAAAAATCCCACAAAACCTCCACAAGTTTCCACAAAATCTAAGAAAAATTCCTCAAAATTCTTCAAGTCTCCTCAACACCACACAAAGTTCGTGAAAAGGCCCACAAAATTCCAGAAAAATCCCACAGAATCTCCACAAATTCCCACAAAAATCTAAATCAAATTCCTCAAAATTCTTCAGGTCTCCTCAGAATCCCACACAATTCCAGAAAAACCCCACCAAATTCCAGAGAAGTCCCACAAAACTCCCTAAATCATTTCAAAACCCTACCAATTCACAGGAATGTCCCACAAAATCTCTACCAATTCCCAGAACATCCCACAAAAATCTCACAAAAATCCCTAAATCTTCTGAAAACTCGACCAAATTCCAGAAACGCCCCATAAAATCAGCACAGTTTCCCACAAAATTCAAGAACAAACACCACAAATTTCCCTAAACCTTTTCAAAATACCACAAAATTCTTGAAAAGCCCCACCAAATTCCAGAAACATCCCACAAAATCTCCTCAATATCCAACAAAATCCCAGAAAAATCACACAAAATTCCCTAAATCTTCTCAAAACACGGCCAAAATCCACAAAAATCCCACAGAATCTCCACAAATTCCCACAGAATACATGAAAAATCCCTGATAATTTGTCAGTTCTCTACAGAATCTCACCAAATTCCTAAAAAGTCCCTCAAAGTTCCACAAACATCCCACAAAATCTCCCCAGTATCCAACAAAACTCCAGGAAAAATCCCACAAAATAACCTAAATCTTCTCAAAACTCTACCAAATTCCAGAAAAATCCCACCAAATCTCCACAAATTCCCACAGAATACATGAAAAATCCCTGATAATTCGTCAGTTCTCTACAGAATCTCACCAAATTCCAGAAAAGTCCCTCAAAGTTCCACAAACATCCCACAAAAATCTCACAAAAATCCCTAACACTTCTGAAAACTCGACCAAATTCCAGAAACGCCCCATAAAATCAGCACAGTTTCCCACAAAATTCAAGAAAAAACACCACAAAATTCCCTAAACCTTTTCAAAATACCAAAAAATTCTTGAAAAGCCCCACCAAATTCCAGAAACATCCCACAAAATGTCCTCAATATCCAACAAAATCCCAGAAAAATCACACAAAATTCCCTAAATCTTCTCAAAACATAACCAAAATTCCAGAAAAATCCCACCAAATCTCCACAAATACCCAGAGAATACATGAAAAATCCCTGATAATTCGTCAGTTCTCTACAGAATCTCACCAAATTCCAGAAAAGGCCCTCAAAGTTCCACAAGCATCCCACAAAATCTCCCTAATATCCAACAAAATTCCAGGAAAAATCTCACACAATTCCCTAAATCTTCTGAAAACTTGACCAAATTCCAGAAACGCCCCATAAAATCAGCACAGTTTCCCACAAAATTCAAGAAAAAACACCACAAAATTCCCTAAACCTTTTCAAAATACCACAAAATTCTAGAAAATAATCCCACCAAATCTCCACAAATTCCCACAAAATACATGAGAAATCCCTCAAGATCCCTAAATCACCTCAATATCCCACAAAATCACACAAAAATCACACAAAACCTCCACAAGTTTCCACAAAATCTAAGAAAAATTCCTCAAAATTCTTCAAGTCTCCTCAAAACCACACAAACTTCGTGAAAAGGCCCACCAAATTCCAAAAAAATCCCACAGAATCTCCACAAATTCTCACAAAAATCTAAATCAAATTCCTCAAAATTCTTCAAGTCTCCTCAGAATCCCACACAATTCCAGAAAAAACACACAAAATTCCAGAGAAGTCTCACAAAACTCCCTAAATCATTTCAAAACCCTACCAATTCACAGGAATGTCCCACAAAATCTCTACCAATTCCCAGAACATCCCACAAAAATCTCACAAAAATCCCTAAATCTTCTGAAAACTCGACCAAATTCCAGAAACGCCCCATAAAATCAGCACAGTTTCCCACAAAATTCAAGAAAAAACACCACAAAATTCCCTAAATCTTTTCAAAATACCACAAAATTCTTGAAAAGCCCCACCAAATTCCAGAAACATCCCACAAAATCTCCCCAATATCCAACAAAATCCCAGAAAAATCACACAAAATTCCCTAAATCTTCTCAAAACACGGCCAAAATCCACAAAAATCCCACAGAATCTCCACAAATTCCCACAGAATACATGAAAAATCCCTGATAATTCGTCAGTTCTCTACAGAATCTCACCAAATTCCAGAAAAGTCCCTCAAAGTTCCACAAACATCCCACAAAATCTCCTCAATATCCAACAAAATCCCAGAAAAATCACACAAAATTCCCTAAATCTTCTCAAAACACGACCAAATTCTAGAAAAATCTCCCACCGAATCTCCACAAAATCCCACAGAATACATGAAAAATCCCTCAAGATCCCTAAATCGCCTCAATATCCCACAAAATCACACAAAAATCACACAAAACCTCCACAAGTTTCCACAAAATCTAAGAAAAATTCCTCAAAATACTTCAAGTCTCCTCCGAATCCCACACAATTCCAGAAAAACCCCACAAAATTACTGAGAAGTCCCACAAAACTCCCTAAATCATTTCAAAACCCTACCAATTCACAGGAATGTCCCACAAAATCTCTACCAATTCCCAGAACATCCCACAAAAATCTCACAAAAATCCCTAAATCTTCTGAAAACTCGACCAAATTCCAGAAACGCCCCATAAAATCAGCACAGTTTCCCACAAAATTCAAGAAAAAACACCACAAAATTCCCTAAATCTTTTCAAAATACCACAAAATTCTTGAAAAGCCCCACCAAATTCCAGAAACATCCCACAAAATGTCCTCAATACCCAACAAAATCCCAGAAAAATCACACAAAATTCTCTAAATCTTCTCAAAACACCGCCAAAATCCACAAAAATCCCACCAAATCTCCACAAATTCCCACAGAATACATGAAAAATCCCTGATAATTCGTCAGTTCTCTACAGAATCTCACCAAATTCCAGAAAACTCCCTCAAAGTTCCACAAAACACCCACAAAATCTCCCCAGTATCCAACAAAATTCCAGGAAAAATCCCACAAAATTCCCTAAATCTTCTCAAAACACGACCAAATTCTAGAAAAACATCCCACCAAATCTCCACAAATTCCCACAAAATACATGAAAAATCCCTCAAGATCCCTAAATCGCCTCAATATCCCACAAAATCACACAAAAATCACACAAAACCTCCACAAGTTTCCAGAAAATCTAAGAAAAATTCCTCAAAATTCTTCAAGTCTCCTCAAAATCCCACACAATTCCAGAAAAAACACACAAAATTCCAGAGAAGTCCCACAAAACTCCCTAAATCATTTCAAAACCCTACCAATTCACAGGAATGTCCCACAAAATCTCCACCAATTCCCAGAACATCCCACAGAAATCCCACAAAAATCCCTAAATCTTCTGAAAACTTGACCAAATTCCAGAAACGCCCCATAAAATCAGCACAGTTTCCCACAAAATTCAAGAAAAAACAACACAAAATTCCCTAAATCTTCTCAAAACACGACCAAATTCTAGAAAAATATCCCACCAAATCTCCACAAATTCCCACAAAATATATGAGAAATCCATCAAGATCCCTAAATCGCCTCAATATCCCACAAAATCACACAAAAATCACACAAAACCTCCACAAGTTTCCACAAAATCTAAGAAAAATTCCTCAAAATTCTTCAAGTCTCCTCAAAACCACACAAAGTTCGTGAAAAGGCCCACCAAATTCCAAAAAAATCCCACAGAATCTCCACAAATTCCCACAAAAATCTAAATCAAATTCCTCAAAATTCTTCAAGTCTCCTCAGAATCCCACACAATTCCAGAAAAACCCCACCAAATTCCAGAGAAGTCTCACAAAACTCCCTAAATCATTTCAAAACCCTACCAATTCACAGGAATGTCCCACAAAATCTCTACCAATTCCCAGAACATCCCACAAAAATCTCACAAAAATCCCTAAATCTTCTGAAAACTCGACCAAATTCCAGAAACGCCCCATAAAATCAGCACAGTTTCCCACAAAATTCAAGAAAAAACACCACAAAATTCGCTAAACCTTTTCAAAATACCAAAAAATTCTTGAAAAGCCCCACCAAATTCCAGAAACATCCCACAAAATGTCCTCAATATCCAACAAAATCCCAGAAAAATCACACAAAATTCCCTAAATCTTCTCAAAACACGGCCAAAATCCACAAAAATCACACAGAATCTCCACAAATTCCCACAGAATACATGAAAAATCCCTGATAATTCGTCAGTTCTCTACAGAATCTCACCAAATTCCTAAAAAGTCCCTCAAAGTTCCACAAACATCCCACAAAATCTCCCCAGTATCCAACAAAATTCCAGGAAAAATCCCACAAAATTCCCTAAATCTTCTCAAAACTCTACCAAATTCTAGAAAAATATCCCACCAAATCTCCACAAATTCCCACAGAATACATGAAAAATCCCTGATAATTCGTCAGTTCTCTACAGAATCTCACCAAATACCAAAAAAGTCCCCCAAAGTTCCACAAGCCTCCCACAAAATCTCCCAAATATCCAACAAAATTCCAGGAAAAATCTCACACAATTCCCTAAATCTTCTGAAAACTTGACCAAATTCCAGAAACGCCCCATAAAATCAGCACAGTTTCCCACAAAATTCAAGAAAAAACACCACAAAATTCCCTAAACCTTTTCAAAATACCACAAAATTCTAGAAAATTATCCCACCAAATCTCCACAAATTCCCACAAAATAAATGAGAAATCCCTCAAGATCCCTAAATCGCCTCAATATCCCACAAAATCACACAAAAATCACACAAAACCTCCACAAGTTTCCACAAAATCTAAGAAAAATTCCTCAAAATTCTTCAAGTCTCCTCAAAACCACACAAACTTCGTGAAAAGGCCCACCAAATTCCAAAAAAATCCCACAGAATCTCCACAAATTCTCACAAAAATCTAAATCAAATTCCTCAAAATTCTTCAAGTCTCCTCAGAATCCCACACAATTCCAGAAAAAACACACAAAATTCCAGAGAAGTCTCACAAAACTCCCTAAATCATTTCAAAACCCTACCAATTCACAGGAATGTCCCACAGAATCTCTACCAATTCCCAGAACATCCCACAAAAATCTCACAAAAATCCCTAAATCTTCTGAAAACTCGACCAAATTCCAGAAACGCCCCATAAAATCAGCTCAGTTTCCCACAAAATTCAAGAAAAAACACCACAAAATTCCCTAAATCTTCTCAAAACACGACCAAATTCTAGAAAAATATCCCACCAAATCTCCACAAATTCCCACAAAATATATGAGAAATCCATCAAGATCCCGAAATCGCCTCAATATCCCACAAAATCACACAAAAATCACACAAAACCTCCACAAGTTTCCACAAAATCTAAGAAAAATTCCTCAAAATTCTTCAAGTCTCCTCAGAATCCCACACAATTCCAGAAAAAACACACAAAATTCCAGAGAAGTCCCACAAAACTCCCTAAATCATTTCAAAACCCTACCAATTCACAGGAATGTCCCACAAAATCTCCACCAATTCCCAGAACATCCCACAAAAATCTCACAAAAATCCCTAAATCTTCTGAAAACTCAACCAAATTCCAGAAACGCCCCATAAAATCAGCACAGTTTCCCACAAAATTCAAGAAAAAACACCACAAAATTCCCTAAACCTTTTCAAAATACCACAAAACTCTTGAAAAGCCACACCAAATTCCAGAAACATCCCACAAAATGTCCTCAATACCCAACAAAATCCCAGAAAAGTCCCACAAAATTCCCTAAATCTTCTCAAAACACCGCCAAAATCCACAAAAATCCCACAGAATCTCCACAAATTCCCACAGAATACATGAAAAATCCCTGATAATTTGTCAGTTCTCTACAGAATCTCACCAAATTCCAGAAAAGTCCCTCAAAGTTCCACAAACATCCCACAAAATCTCCTCAATATCCAACAAAATTCAAGAAAAATCCCACAAAATTCTCTAAATCTTCTCAAAACACGGCCAAAATCCTCAAAAATCCCACCAAATCTCCACAAATTCCCACAGAATACATGAAAAATCCCTGATAATTCGTCAGTTCTCTACAGAATCTCACCAAATTCCAGAAAAGTCCCTCAAAGTTCCACAAACATCCCACAAAATCTCCCCAGTATCCAACAAAATTCCAGGAAAAATCCCACAAAATTCCCTAAATCTTCTCAAAACACGACCAAATTCTAGAAAAATATCCCACCAAATCTCCACAAATTCCCACAGAATACATGAAAATACCCCTGATAATTCGTCAGTTCTCTACAGAATCTCACCAAATACCAGAAAAGTCCCTCAAAGTTCCACAAACATCCCACAAAATCTCCCTAATATCCAACAAAATTCCTGGAAAAATCTCACACAATTCCCTAAATCTTCTGAAAACTTGACCAAATTCCAGAAGCGCCCCATAAAATCAGCAGAGTTTCCCACAAAATTCAAGAAAAAACAACACAAAATTCCCTAAATCTTCTCAAAACTCTACCAAATTCCAGAAAAATCCCACCGAATCTCCAGAAATTCCCACAGAATACATGAAAAATCCCTGATAATTCGTCAGTTCTCTACAGAATCTCACCAAATTACAGAAAAGTCCCTCAAAGTTCCACAAACATCCCACAAAAATCTCACAAAAGTCCCTAACACTTCTGAAAACTCGACCAAATTCCAGAAACGCCCAATAAAATCAGCACAGTTTCCCACAAAATTCAAGAAAAAACACCACAAAATTCCCTAAACCTTTTCAAAATACCACAAAATTCTTGAAAAGCCCTACCAAATTAACGAAACATCCCACAAAATGTCCTCAATACCCAACAAAATCCCAGAAAAGTCACACAAAATTCCCTAAATCTTCTCAAAACACCGCCAAAATCCACAAAAATCCCACGAAATCTCCACAAATTCCCACAGAATACATGAAAAATCCCTGATAATTCGTCAGTTCTCTACAGAATCTCACCAAATTCCAGAAAAGTCCCTCAAAGTTCCACAAACATCCCAAAAAATCTCCTCAATATCCAACAAAATTCAAGAAAAATCCCACAAAATTCTCTAAATCTTCTCAAAACACAGCCTAAATCCTCAAAAATCCCATCGAATCTCTACAAATTCCCACAGAATACATGAAAAATCCCTGATAATTCGTCAGTTCTCTACAGAATCTCACCAAATTCCAGAAAAGTCCCTCGAAGTTCCACAAAACACCCACAAAATCTCCCCAGTATCCAACAAAATTCCAGGAAAAATCCCACAAAATTCCCTAAATCTTCTCAAAACACGACCAAATTCTAGAAAAATATCCCACCAAATCTCCAGAAATTCCCACAAAATACATGAGAAATCCCTCAAGATCCCTAAATCGCCTCAATATCCCACAAAATCACACAAAAATCCCACAAAACCTCCACAAGTTTCCACAAAATCTAAGAAAAATTCCTCAAAATTCTTCAAGTCTCCTCAAAATCCCACACAATTCCAGAAAAACCCCACAAAATTCCAGAGAAGTCCCACAAAACTCCCTAAATCATTTCAAAACCCTACCAATTCACAGGAATGTCCCACAAAATCTCCACCAATTCCCAGAACATCCCACAGAAATCCCACAAAAATCCCTAAATCTTCTGAAAACTCGACCAAATTCCAGAAACGCCCCATAAAATCAGCACAGTTTCCCACAAAATTAAAGAAAAAACACCACAAAATTCCCTAAATCTTTTCAAAATACCACAAAATTCTTGAAAAGGGCCACCAAATTCCAGAAACATCCCACAAAATGTCCTCAATACCCAACAAAATCCCAGAAAAATCACACAAAATTCCCTAAATCTTCTCAAAACACAACCAAAATTCCAGAAAAATCCCACCGAATCTTCAGAAATTCCCACAGAATACATGAAAAATCCCTGATAATTCGTCAGTTCTCTACAGAATCTCAACAAATTCCTGAAATGTCCCTCAAAGTTCCACAAACATCCCACAAAATGTCCTCAATATCCAACAAAATTCCAGAAAAATCACAAAAAATTCCCTAAATCTTCTCAAAACACGGCCAAAATCCTCAAAAATCCCACCGAATCTCCACAAATTCCCACAGAATACATGAAAAATCCCTGATAATTTGTCAGTTCTCTACAGAATCTCACCAAATTCCAGAAAAGTCGCTCAAAGTTCCACAAACATCCCACAAAATCTCCCCAGTATCCAACAAAATTCCAGGAAAAATCCCACAAAATTCCCTAAATCTTCTCAAAACACGACCAAATTCTAGAAAAATATCCCACCAAATCTCCACAAATTCCCACAAAATACATGAAAAATCCCTCAAGATCCCTAAATCTCCTCAATATCCCACAAAATCCCACAAAAATCACCCAAAACCTCCACAAGTTTCCACAAAATCTAAGAAAAATTCCTCAAAATTCTTCAAGTCTCCTCAGAATCCCACACAATTCCAGAAAAAACACACAAAATTCCAGAGAAGTCCCACAAAACTCCCTAAATCATTTCAAAACCCTACCAATTCACAGGAATGTCCCACAAAATCTCCACCAATTCCCAGAACATCCCACAAAAATCCCACAAAAATCCCTAAATCTTCTGAAAACTCGACCAAATTCCAGAAACGCCCCATAAAATCAGCACAGTTTCCCACAAAATTCAAGAAAAAACACCACAAAATTCCCTAAATCTTCTCAAAACACAACCAAATTCTAGAAAAATATCCCACCAAATCTCCACAAATTCCCACAAAATACATGAGAAATCCCTCAAGATCCCTAAATCGCCTCAATATCCCACAAAATCACACAAAAATCCCACAAAACCTCCACAAGTTTCCACAAAATCTAAGAAAAATTCCTCAAAATTCTTCAAGTCGCCTCAGAATCCCACACAATTCCAGAAAAAAACCACAAAATTCCAGAGAAGTCCCACAAAACTCCCTAAATCATTTCAAAACCCTACCAATTCACAGGAATGTCCCACAAAATCTCCACCAATTCCCAGAACATCCCACAAAAATCCCACAAAAATCCCTAAATCTTCTGAAAACTCGACCAAATTCCAGAAACGCCCCATAAAATCAGCACAGTTTCCCACAAAATTCAAGAAAAAACACCACAAAATTGCCTAAATCTTTTCAAAATACCACAAAATTCTTGAAAAGCCCCACCAAATTCCAGAAACATCCCACAAAATTTCCTCAATACCCAACAAAATCCCAGAAAAATCACACAAAATTCCCTAAATCTTCTCAAAACACGACTAAATTCTAGAAAAATATCCCACCAAATCTCCAAAAAATCCCACAAAATACATGAAAAATCCCTCAAGATCCCTAAATCGCCTCAATATCCCACAAAATCCCACAAAAATCCCACAAAACCTCCACAAGTTTCCACAAAATCTAAGAAAAATTCCTCAAAATTCTTCAAGTCTCCTCAAAACCACACAAAGTCCTTGAAAAGGCCCACCAAATTCCAGTAAAATCCCACAGATTCTCCACAAATTCCCACAAAATCTAAAACAAATTCCTCAAAATTCTTCAAGTCTCCTCAGAATCCCACACAATTCCATAAAAAACACACAAAATTCCAGAGAAGTCCCACAAAACTCCCTAAATCATTTCAAAACCCTACCAATTCACAGGAATGTCCCACAAAATCTCTACCAATTCCCAGAACATCCCACAAAAATCCCACAAAAATCCCTAAATCTTCTGATAACTCGACCAAATTCCAGAAACGCCCCATAAAATCAGCACAGTTTCCCACAAAATTCAAGAAAAAACACCACAAAATTCCCTAAATCTTCTCAAAATACCACAAAATTCTTGAAAAGCCCCACCAAATTCCAGAAACATCCCACAAAATTTCCTCAATACACAACAAAATCCCAGAAAAATCACACAAAATTCCCTAAATCTTCTCAAAACACGGCCAAAATCCACAAAAATCCCACCAAATCTCCACAAATTCCCACAGAATACATGAAAAATCCCTGATAATTGGTCAGTTCTCTACAGAATCTCACCAAATTCCAGAAAAGTCCCTCAAAGTTCCACAAACATCCCACAAAATCTCCCCGGAATCCAATAAAATTCCAGGAAAAATCCCACAAAATTCCCTAAATCTTCTCAAAACATGGACAAAATCCACAAAAATCCCACCGAATCTCCACAAATTCCCACAGAATACATGAAAATACCCCTGATAATTCGTCAGTTCTCTACAGAATCTCACCAAATTCCAGAAAAGTCCCTCAAAGTTCCACAAACATCCCACAAAATCTCCTCAATATACAACAAAATCCCAGAAAAATCACACAAAATTCCCTAAATCTTCTCAAAACACGACTAAATTCTAGAAAAATATCCCACCAAATCTCCACAAAATCCCACAAAATACATGAAAAATCCCTCAAGATCCCGAAATCGCCTCAATATCCCACAAAATCACACAAAAATCCCACAAAACCTCCACAAGTTTCCACAAAATCTAAGAAAAATTCCTCAAAATTCTTCAAGTCTCCTCAAAACCACACAAAGTCCTTTAAAAGGCCCACCAAATTCCAGTAAAATCCCACAGATTCTCCACAAATTCCCACAAAATCTAAAACAAATTCCTCAAAATTCTTCAAGTCTCCTCAGAATCCCACACAATTCCATAGAAAACACACAAAATTCCAGAGAAGTCCCACAAAACTCCCTAAATCATTTCAAAACCCTACAAATTCACAGGAATGTCCCACAAAATCTCCACCAATTCCCAGAACATCCCACAAAAATCTCACAAAAATCCCTAACACTTCTGAAAACTCGACCAAATTCCAGAAACGCCCCATAAAATCAGCACAGTTTCCCACAAAATTCAAGAAAAAACACCACAAAATTCCCTAAATCTTTTCAAAATACCACAAAATTCTTGAAAAGCCCCAACAAATTCCAGCAACATCCCACAAAATTTCCTCAATACCCAACAAAATCCCAGAAAAATCACACAAAATTCCCTAAATCTTCTCAAAACACGGCCAAAATCCACAAAAATCCCACCAAATCTCCACAAATTCCCACAGAATACATGAAAAATCCCTGATAATTTGTCAGTTCTCTACAGAATCTCACCAAATTCCAGAAAAGTCCCTCAAAGTTCCACAAACATCCCACAAAATCTCCTCAATATCCCACAAAATTCAAGAAAAATCACACAAAATTCCCTAAATCTTCTCAAAACACAACCAAATTCTAGAAAAATATCCCACCAAATCTCCACAAATTCCCACAAAATACATGAAAAATCCCTCAAGATCCCTAAATTGCCTCAATATCCCAAAAAATTCCACAAAAATCCCACAAAACCTCCACAAGTTTCCACAAAATCTAAGAAAAATTCCTCAAAATTCTTCAAGTCTCCTCAAAACCACACAATTCCAGAAAAACCCCACAAAATTCCAGAGAAGTCCCACAAAACTCCCTAAATCATTTCAAAACCCTACCAATTCACAGGAATGTCCCACAAAATCTCCACCAATTCCCAGAACATCCCACAAAAATCCCACAAAAATCCCTAAATCTTCTGAAAACTCGACCAAATTCCAGAAACGCCCCATAAAATCAGCACAGTTTCCCACAAAATTCAAGAAAAAACACCACAAAATTCCCTAAATCTTCTCAAAACACAACCAAATTCTAGAAAAATATCCCACCAAATCTCCACAAATTCCCACAAAATACATGAGAAATCCCTCAAGATCCCTAAATCGCCTCAATATCCCACAAAATCACACAAAAATCACCCAAAACCTCCACAAGTTTCCACAAAATCTAAGAAAAATTCCTCAAAATTCTTCAAGTCTCCTCAGAATCCCACACAATTCCAGAAAAAACACACAAAATTCCAGAGAAGTCCCACAAAACTCCCTAAATCATTTCAAACCCTACCAATTCACAGGAATGTCCCACAAAATCTCCACCAATTCCCAGAACATCCCACAAAAATCCCACAAAAATCCCTAAATCTTCTGAAAACTCGACCAAATTCCAGAAACGCCCCATAAAATCAGCACAGTTTCCCACAAAATTCAAGAAAAAACACCACAAAATTCCCTAAATCTTTTCAAAATACCACAAAATTCTTGAAAAGCCCCACCAAATTCCAGAAACATCCCACAAAATTTCCTCAATACCCAACAAAATCCCAGAAAAATCACACAAAATTCCCTAAATCTTCTCAAAACACGACTAAATTCTAGAAAAATATCCCACCAAATCTCCACAAATTCCCACAAAATACATGAAAAATCCCTCAAGATCCCGAAATCGCCTCAATATCCCACAAAATCACACAAAAATCCCACAAAACCTCCACAAGTTTCCACAAAATCTAAGAAAAATTCCTCAAAATTCTTCAAGTCTCCTCAAAACCACACAAAGTCCTTGAAAAGGCCCACCAAATTCCAGTAAAATCCCACAGATTCTCCACAAATTCCCACAAAATCTAAAACAAATTCCTCAAAATTCTTCAAGTCTCCTCAGAATCCCACACAATTCCATAAAAAACACACAAAATTCCAGAGAAGTCCCACAAAACTCCCTAAATCATTTCAAAACCCTACCAATTCACAGGAATGTCCCACAAAATCTCTACCAATTCCCAGAACATCCCACAAAAATCCCACAAAAATCCCTAAATCTTCTGATAACTCGACCAAATTCCAGAAACGCCCCATAAAATCAGCACAGTTTCCCACAAAATTCAAGAAAAAACACCACAAAATTCCCTAAATCTTCTCAAAATACCACAAAATTCTTGAAAAGCCCCACCAAATTCCAGAAACATCCCACAAAATTTCCTCAATACACAACAAAATCCCAGAAAAATCACACAAAATTCCCTAAATCTTCTCAAAACACGGCCAAAATCCACAAAAATCCCACCAAATCTCCACAAATTCCCACAGAATACATGAAAAATCCCTGATAATTGGTCAGTTCTCTACAGAATCTCACCAAATTCCAGAAAAGTCCCTCAAAGTTCCACAAACATCCCACGAAATCTCCCCGGAATCCAATAAAATTCCAGGAAAAATCCCACAAAATTCCCTAAATCTTCTCAAAACATGGCCAAAATCCACAAAAATCCCACCGAATCTCCACAAATTCCCACAGAATACATGAAAATACCCCTGATAATTCGTCAGTTCTCTACAGAATCTCACCAAATTCCAGAAAAGTCCCTCAAAGTTCCACAAACATCCCACAAAATCTCCTCAATATACAACAAAATCCCAGAAAAATCACACAAAATTCCCTAAATCTTCTCAAAACACGACTAAATTCTAGAAAAATATCCCACCAAATCTCCACAAAATCCCACAAAATACATGAAAAATCCCTCAAGATCCCGAAATCGCCTCAATATCCCACAAAATCACACAAAAATCCCACAAAACCTCTACAAGTTTCCACAAAATCTAAGAAAAATTCCTCAAAATTCTTCAAGTCTCCTCAAAACCACACAAAGTCCTTGAAAAGGCCCACCAAATTCCAGTAAAATCCCACAGATTCTCCACAAATTCCCACAAAATCTAAAACAAATTCCTCAAAATTCTTCAAGTCTCCTCAGAATCCCACACAATTCCAGAAAAAACACACAAAATTCCAGAGAAGTCCCACAAAACTCCCTAAATCATTTCAAAACCCTACAAATTCACAGGAATGTCCCACAAAATCTCCACCAATTCCCAGAACATCCCACAGAAATCCCACAAAAATCCCTAAATCTTCTGAAAACTCGACCAAATTCCAGAAACGCCCCATAAAATCAGCACAGTTTCCCACAAAATTCAAGAAAAAACACCACAAAATTCCCTAAATCTTTTCAAAATACCACAAAATTCTTGAAAAGCCCCACCAAATTCCAGCAACATCCCACAAAATGTCCTCAATACCCAACAAAATCCCAGAAAAATCACACAAAATTCCCTAAATCTTCTCAAAACACGGCCAAAATCCACAAAAATCCCACCAAATCTCCACAAATTCCCACAGAATACATGAAAAATCCCTGATAATTTGTCAGTTCTCTACAGAATCTCACCAAATTCCAGAAAAGTCCCTCAAAGTTCCACAAACATCCCACAAAATCTCCTCAATATCCCACAAAATTCAAGAAAAATCACACAAAATTCCCTAAATCTTCTCAAAACACAACCAAATTCTAGAAAAATATCCCACCAAATCTCCACAAATTCCCACAAAATACATGAAAAATCCCTCAAGATCCCTAAATGGCCTCAATATCCCAAAAAATTCCACAAAAATCCCACAAAACCTCCACAAGTTTCCACAAAATCTAAGAAAAATTCCTCAAAATTCTTCAAGTCTCCTCAAAACCACACAATTCCAGAAAAACCCCACAAAATTCCAGAGAAGTCCCACAAAACTCCCTAAATCATTTCAAAACCCTACCAATTCACAGGAATGTCCCACAAAATCTCCACCAATTCCCAGAACATCCCACAGAAATCTCACAAAAATCCCTAAATCTTCTGAAAACTCGACCAAATTCCAGAAACGCCCCATAAAATCAGCACAGTTTCCCACAAAATTCAAGAAAAAACACCACAAAATTCCCTAAATCTTCTCAAAATACCACAAAATTCTTGAAAAGCCCCACCAAATTCCAGAAACATCCCACAAAATTTCCTCAATACACAACAAAATCCCAGAAAAATCACACAAAATTCCCTAAATCTTCTCAAAACACGGCCAAAATCCACAAAAATCCCACCAAATCTCCACAAATTCCCACAGAATACATGAAAAATCCCTGATAATTGGTCAGTTCTCTACAGAATCTCACCAAATTCCAGAAAAGTCCCTCAAAGTTCCACAAACATCCCACGAAATCTCCCCGGAATCCAATAAAATTCCAGGAAAAATCCCACAAAATTCCCTAAATCTTCTCAAAACATGGCCAAAATCCACAAAAATCCCACCGAATCTCCACAAATTCCCACAGAATACATGAAAATACCCCTGATAATTCGTCAGTTCTCTACAGAATCTCACCAAATTCCAGAAAAGTCCCTCAAAGTTCCACAAACATCCCACAAAATCTCCTCAATATACAACAAAATCCCAGAAAAATCACACAAAATTCCCTAAATCTTCTCAAAACACGACTAAATTCTAGAAAGATATCCCACCAAATCTCCACAAAATCCCACAAAATACATGAAAAATCCCTCAAGATCCCGAAATCGCCTCAATATCCCACAAAATCACACAAAAATCCCACAAAACCTCCACAAGTTTCCACAAAATCTAAGAAAAATTCCTCAAAATTCTTCAAGTCTCCTCAAAACCACACAAAGTCCTTGAAAAGGCCCACCAAATTCCAGTAAAATCCCACAGATTCTCCACAAATTCCCACAAAATCTAAAACAAATTCCTCAAAATTCTTCAAGTCTCCTCAGAATCCCACACAATTCCATAGAAAACACACAAAATTCCAGAGAAGTCCCACAAAACTCCCTAAATCATTTCAAAACCCTACCAATTCACAGGAATGTCCCACAAAATCTCCACCAATTCCCAGAACATCCCACAAAAATCTCACAAAAATCCCTAACACTTCTGAAAACTCGACCAAATTCCAGAAACGCCCCATAAAATCAGCACAGTTTCCCACAAAATTCAAGAAAAAACACCACAAAATTCCCAAAATCTTTTCAAAATACCACAAAATTCTTGAAAAGCCCCACCAAATTCCAGAAACATCCCACAAAATTTCCTCAATACCCAACAAAATCCCAGAAAAATCACACAAAATTCCCTAAATCTTCTCAAAACACGGCCAAAATCCACAAAAATCCCACCAAATCTCCACAAATTCCCACAGAATACATGAAAAATCCCTGATAATTTGTCAGTTCTCTACAGAATCTCACCAAATTCCAGAAAAGTCCCTCAAAGTTCCACAAACATCCCACAAAATCTCCTCAATATCCCACAAAATTCAAGAAAAATCACACAAAATTCCCTAAATCTTCTCAAAACACAACCAAATTCTAGAAAAATATCCCACCAAATCTACACAAATTCCCACAAAATACATGAAAAATCCCTCAAGATCCCTAAATTGCCTCAATATCCCAAAAAATTCCACAAAAATCACACAAAACCTCCACAAGTTTCCACAAAATCTAAGAAAAATTCCTCAAAATTCTTCAAGTCTCCTCAGAATCCCACACAATTCCAGAAAAACCCCACAAAATTCCAGAGAAGTCCCACAAAACTCCCTAAATCATTTCAAAACCCTACCAATTCACAGGAATGTCCCACAAAATCTCCACCAATTCCCAGAACATCCCACAAAAATCCCACAAAAATCCCTAAATCTTCTGAAAACTCGACCAAATTCCAGAAACGCCCCATAAAATCAGCACAGTTTCCCACAAAATTCAAGAAAAAACACCACAAAATTCCCTAAACCTTTTCAAAATACCACAAAATTCTTGAAAAGCCCCACCAAATTCCAGAAACATCCCACAAAATGTCCTCAATATCCAACAAAATCCCAGAAAAGTCCCAGAAAATTCCCTAAATCTTCTCAAAATTCTACCAAATTCCAGAATAATCCCACAGAATCTCCACAAATTCCCACAGAATACATGACAAATCCCTGATAATTCGTCAGTTCTCTACAGAATCTCACCAAATTCCAGAAGAGTCCCTCAAAGTTCCACAAACATCCCACAAAATCTCCCCGGAATCCAATAAAATTCCAGGAAAAATCCCACAAAATTCCCTAAATCTTCTCAAAACATGGACAAAATCCACAAAAATCCCACCGAATCTCCACAAATTCCCACAGAATACATGAAAATACCCCTGATAATTCGTCAGTTCTCTACAGAATCTCACCAAATTCCAGAAAAGTCCCTCAAAGTTCCACAAACATCCCACAAAATCTCCTCAATATACAACAAAATCCCAGAAAAATCACACAAAATTCCCTAAATCTTCTCAAAACACGACTAAATTCTAGAAAAATATCCCACCAAATCTTCACAAAATCCCACAAAATACATGAAAAATCCCTCAAGATCCCGAAATCGCCTCAATATCCCACAAAATCCCACAAAAATCACACAAAACCTCCACAAGTTTCCACAAAATCTAAGAAAAATTCCTCAAAAGTCTTCAAGTCTCCTCAAAACCACACAAAGTCCTTGAAAAGGCCCACCAAATTCCAGTAAAATCCCACAGATTCTCCACAAATTCCCACAAAATCTAAAACAAATTCCTCAAAATTCTTCAAGTCTCCTCAGAATCCCACACAATTCCATAAAAAACACACAAAATTCCAGAGAAGTCCCACAAAACTCCCTAAATCATTTCAAAACCCTACCAATTCACAGGAATGTCCCACAAAATCTCCACCAATTCCCAGAACATCCCACAAAAATCCCACAAAAATCCCTAAATCTTCTGAAAACTCGACCAAATTCCAGAAACGCCCCATAAAATCAGCACAGTTTCCCACAAAATTCAAGAAAAAACACCACAAAATTCCCTAAATCTTCTCAAAACACAACCAAATTCTAGAAAAATATCCCACTAAATCTCCACAAATTCCCACAAAATACATGAAAAATCCCTCAAGATCCCGAAATCGCCTCAATATCCCACAAAATCACACAAAAATCCCACAAAACCTCCACAAGTTTCCACAAAATCTAAGAAAAATTCCTCAAAATTCTTCAAGTCTCCTCAGAATCCCACACAATTCCAGAAAAAACACACAAAATTCCAGAGAAGTCCCACAAAACTCCCTAAATCATTTCAAAACCCTACCAATTCACAGGAATGTCCCACAAAATCTCCACCAATTCCCAGAACATCCCACAAAAATCTCACAAAAATCCCTAAATCTTCTGAAAACTCGACCAAATTCCAGAAACGCCCCATAAAATCAGCACAGTTTCCCACAAAATTCAAGAAAAAACACCACAAAATTCCCTAAATCTTTTCAAAATACCACAAAATTCTTGAAAAGCCCCACCAAATTCCAGAAACATCCCACAAAATGTCCTCAATATCCAACAAAATCCCAGAAAAGTCCCACAAAATTCCCTAAATCTTCTCAAAACTCTACCAAATTCCAAAAAAATCCCACAGAATCTCCACAAATTCGCACAGAATACATGAAAAATCCCTGATAATTCGTCAGTTCTCTACAGAATCTCACCAAATTCCTAAAAAGTCCCTCAAAGTTCCACAAACATCCCACAAAATCTCCCCGGAATCCAATAAAATTCCAGGAAAAATCCCACAAAATTCCCTAAATCTTCTCAAAACATGGACAAAATCCACAAAAATCCCACCGAATCTCCACAAATTCCCACAGAATACATGAAAAATCCCTGATAATTCGTCAGTTCTCTACAGAATCTCACCAAATTCCAGAAAAGTCCCCCAAAGTTCCACAAGCCTCCCACAAAATCTCCCTAATATCCAACAAAATTCCAGGAAAAATCTCACACAATTCCCTAAATCTTCTGAAAACTTGACCAAATTCCAGAAACGCCCCATAAAATCAGCAGTTTCCCACAAAATTCAAGAAAAAACAACACAAAATTCCCTAAATCTTCTCAAAACTCTACCAAATTCCAGAAAAATCCCACCAAATCTCCACAAATTCCCACAGAATACATGAAAAATCCCTGATAATTCGTCAGTTCTCTACAGAATCTCACCAAATTCCAGAAAAGTCCCTCAAAGTTCCACAAACATCCCACAAAAATCTCACAAAAATCCCTAACACTTCTGAAAACTCGACCAAATTCCAGAAACGCCCCATAAAATCAGCACAGTTTCCCACAAAATTCAAGAAAAAACACCACAAAATTCCCTAAATCTTTTCAAAATACCACAAAATTCTTGAAAAGCCCCAAAAATTCCAGAAACATCCCACAAAATGTCCTCAATACCCAACAAAATCCCAGAAAAATCCCACAAAATTCCCTAAATTTTCTCAAAACACAACCAAAATTCCAGAAAAATCCCACCGAATCTCCACAAATTCCCACAGAATACATGAAAAATCCCTGATAATTCGTCAGTTCTCTGCAGAATCTCACCAAATTCCAGAAAAGTCCCTCAAAGTTCCACAAACATCCCACAAAATCTCCCTAATATCCAACAAAATTCCAGGAAAAATCCCACAAAATTCCCTAAATCTTCTCAAAACACGACCAAATTCTAGAAAAATATCCCACCAAATCTCCACAAATTCCCACAAAATACATGATAAATCCCTCAAGATCCCTAAATCGCCTCAATATCCCACAAAATCCCACAAAAATCCCACAAAACCTCCACAAGTTTCCACAAAATCTAAGAAAAATTCCTCAAAATTCTTCAAGTCTCCTCAGAATCCCACACGATTCCAGAAAAAACACACAAAATTCCAGAGAAGTCCCACAAAACTCCCTAAATCATTTCAAAACCCTACCAATTCACAGGAATGTCCCACAAAATCTCCACCAATTCCCAGAACATCCCACAAAAATCCCACAAAAATCCCTAAATCTTCTGAAAACTCGACCAAATTCCAGAAATGCCCCATAAAATCAGCACAGTTTCCCACAAAATTCAAGAAAAAACACCACAAAATTCCCTAAATCTTTTCAAAATACCACAAAATTCTTGAAAAGCCCCACCAAATTCCAGAAACATCCCACAAAATGTCCTCAATATCCAACAAAATCCCAGAAAAATCACACAAAATTCCCTAAATCTTCTCAAAACACGGCCAAAATCCACAAAAATCCCACCAAATCTCCACAAATTCCCACAGAATACATGAAAAATCCCTGATAATTCGTCAGTTCTCTACAGAATCTCAACAAATTCCAGAAGAGTCCCTCAAAGTTCCACAAACATCCCACAAAATCTCCCCAGTATCCAACAAAATTCCAGGAAAAATCCCACAAAATTCCCTAAATCTTCTCAAAACTCTACCAAATTCTAGAAAAATATCCCACCGAATCTCCACAAATTCCCACAGAATACATGAAAAATCCCTGATAATTCGTCAGTTCTCTACAGAATCTCACCAAATTCCAGAAAAGTCCCCCAAAGTTCCACAAGCCTCCCACAAAATCTCCCTAATATCCAACAAAATTCCAGGAAAAATCTCACGCAATTCCCTAAATCTTCTGAAAACTTGACCAAATTCCAGAAACGCCCCATAAAATCAGCACAGTTTCCCACAAAATTCAAGAAAAAACAACACAAAATTCCCTAAATCTTCTCAAAACTCTACCAAATTCCAGAAAAATCCCACAGAATCTCCACAAATTCCCAGAGAATACATGACAAATCCCTGATAATTCGTCAGTTCTCTACAGAATCTCACCAAATTCCAGAAGAGTCCCTCAAAGTTCCATAAACATCCCACAAAATCTCCCAATATCCAACAAAATTCCAGGAAAAATCCCACAAAATTCCCTAAATCTTCTCAAAACACGACCAAATTCTAGAAAAATATCCCACCAAATCTCCACAAATTCTTACAGAATACATGAAAAATCCCTGATAATTCGTCAGTTCTCTACAGAATCTCACCAAATTCCAGAAGAGTCCCTCAAAGTTCCACAAACATCCCACAAAATCTCCCAATATCCAATAAAATTCCAGAAAAAAACCCACAAAATTCCCTAAATCTCAAAACTAGGCCAAAATCCACAAAAATCCCGCCGAATCTCCACAAATTCCCACAGAATACATGAAAAATCCCTGATAATTCGTCAGTTCTCTACAGAATCTCACCAAATTCCAGAAGAGTCCCTCAAAGTTCCACAAACATCCCACAAAATCTCCCCAGTATCCAATAAAATTCCAGGAAAAATCTTCGGAATTTGGTGGGGCTTTTCAGGAATTTTGAGGTATTTTGAAAAGATTTAGGGAATTGTGTGGTGTTTTTTCTTGAATTTTGTGGGAAACTGTGCTGATTTTATGGGGAGTTTCAGGAATTTGGTCGAGTTTTCAGAAGATTTAGGGATTTTTGTGGGATTTTTGTGGGATGTTCTGGGAATTGGTGGAGATTTTGTGGGACATTCCTGTGAATTGGTAGGGTTTTGAAATGATTTAGGGAGTTTTGTGGGACTTCTCTGGAATTTGGTGGGGTTTTTCTGGAATTGTGTGGGATTCTGAGGAGACTTGAAGAATTTTGAGGAATTTGTTTTAGATTTTGTGGGAATTTGTGGAGATTCTGTGGGATTTTTCTGGAATTTGGTGGGCCTTTTCACAAACTTTGTGTGGTTTTGAGGAGACTTGAAGAATTTTGTGGAATTTTTCTTAGATTTTGTGGAAACTTGTGGAGGTTTTGTGTGATTTTTGTGTGATTTTGTGGGATATTGAGGCGATTTAGGGATCTTGAGGGATTTTTCATGTATTTTGTGGGAATTTGTGGTGATTTTGTGAGATATTTTTCTAGAATTTGGTCGTGTTTATGGGAAGATTTATCTATCTATCTATCTATCTATCTATCTATCTATCTATCTATCTATCTATCTATCTATCTATCTATCTATCTATCTATCTATCTATCTATCTATCTATCTATCTATCTATCTATCTCCCTATCTATCTCTCTATCTATCTATCTATCTATCTATCTATCTATCTATCTATCTATCTATCTATCTATCTATCTATCTATCTATCTCCCTATCTATATATCTCCCTATCTATCACCCTATATGCATTTCTTTATTATAGATTTGTATATTTTAATTTCTATATTATTCATTTAAATGCCAAGCTTTTAAATAAATAGGGGAACCGAGTGAGAGGAGTGGCAGCATGGTACGGGTCGTCGCGAGTGCCAGAAGCCCGAAAAAGCGGCCGCGTCAAGGACCCCGGCAGAGTGCGGCGTCGTCACCGCTGCCTGTCGGCGCCCGACCGGCTCGCGCTCGGCCCCGGTGCCGCCGAGCGCACAGCCCGTGTCAGCACGGCTGGAGCAGCCGCGGAAAATTGCGACGGGGCGGCGTCGACGCCGGGGTGTTTGTCAGGCAGTCGAATTCACGCACCCACTGCCCGGGGTCCTTCCATTTTCCCGCCTTTTTGGCCGCCATCCTTGGAAGGACAAGCCGGCCACGACCTGGCAGCCATCTTCTGCGTGGCGTGACGTAACTTCCGCCCTTCCTCGCCGCCATCTTTGCTGTGGCTGAAGCCACTTCCGGCAGAGCGGCCATCTTTGTTATGGCACAAGTAAGGCCCCCGCTGCTCTCAGCGCGTCTGTCTAACTTACATGCCTGAACGAAAAACCTGCCGACGCCGACCGACTCCGAGCATTCCGCCCGATTTTCCGCCGCCTTTCCCGGGGCGAGGACGATGGCGGCGAGACTCAGCGGCTCCGTAGCTGGGTGGCGGCCGCGCCTGCGGCGGCAGGCATTGGAGTTAACGCCTCTGCCGCGGTCCTCCCGGCCGGCTCCGGCGGGGGTCGGGGGGGAGGCCCGACGCGGCTCGGTTCGGTTCGACTCTTTCCGGCCCGCTTCGGCTCGGCTCTTTCTGGCCCGCTTCGGCTCGGCTCGCCCCTGCTCGGCCCCGCTCGGCCAGGCCCCGCCCGGCTCGGAGCACAGCTGCAGTACCGCTCTGTGCCCACAAGGCGGCAGCACTGCCGCAGAGCTCAGCCCGGGGTGGGCGGGGGGAGCCCCTGCAAGTGCAGAGAAGCGAGGCAAGAAACCACGTGTACAACCCCCTTCCATATGCTGCTACCTGTTTCCAGGCGACGACAAAGACCCATGAAGCAAATGCTTTTTCTTGGCCCATTTTGCTAAGCAAAGCTCTTCTGCAGCTCTTTAGTGCTTGCCAAACTCCAATGCGCGTGCTGCTGTTTCGATCGGATAAGAAGCACAGCCTTCTGACAGCAGCTTTCAGGTTGCTTCAGAATGAGCTTGGCCATTTGAACGTGCAGCATGTCTGTGTGTGCATAAGCTGCAGGTGCAAGCTCCTGACAAATGTGTTCTGCAGGCACAGTTTCTCCCTGCCGGATGCAGTGGAAATGCTTTCTGCTGGTATTCTCGCCAAGAGCCACAGAGTGCTTAACTCAGGAGCTCTGAGAATGGAAGCGCAAGAAGCGTTCCGCATTTGGTGGGATATTTTTCTAGAATTTGGTCGTGTTTTGAGAAGATTTAGGGAATTTGGTGGGATTTTTCCTGGAATTTTGTTGGATATTGAGGAGATTTTGTGAGATGTTTGTGGAACTTTGAGGGACTTTTCTGGAATTTGGTGAGATTTTGTAGAGAACTGATGAATTATCAGGGATTTTTCATGTATTCTGTGGGAATTTGTGGAGATTCTGTGGGATTTTTGTGGATTTTGGCCGTGTTTTGAGTCCCCTCAAAACCACACAAATCCTTGAAAAGGTCCACCAAATTCCAGAAAAATCCCACAGAATCTCCACAAATTCCCACAAAATCTAAGAAAAATTCCTCAAAATTCTTCAAGTCTCCTCAGAATCCCACACAATTCCAGAAAAACCCCACAAAATTCCAGAGAAGTCCCACAAAACTCCCTAAATCATTTCAAAACCCTACCAATTCACAGGAATGTCCCACAAAATCTCCACCAATTCCCAGAACATCCCAAAAAATCTCACAAAAATCCCTAAATCTTCTGAAAACTCGACCAAATTCCAGAAACGACCCATAAAATCAGCACACTTTCCCACAAAATTCAAGAAAAAACACCACAAAATTGCCTAAATCTTCTCAAAACACAACCAAATTCTAGAAAAATATCCCACCAAATCTCCACAAATTCCCACAAAATACATGAGAAATCCCTCAAGATCCCTAAATCGCCTCAATATCCCACAAAATCACACAAAAATCCCACAAAACCTCCACAAGTTTCCACAAAATCTAAGAAAAATTCCTCAAAATTCTTCAAGTCTCCTCAGAATCCCACACAATTCCAGAAAAAACACACAAAACTCCAGAGAAGTCCCACAAAACTCCCTAAATCATTTCAAAACCCTACCAATTCACAGGAATGTCTTACAAAATCTCCACCAATTCCCAGAACATCCCACAAAAATCCCACAAAAATCCCTAAATCTTCTGAAAACTCGACCAAATTCCAGAAATGCCCCATAAAATCAGCACAGTTTCCCACAAAATTCAAGAAAAAACACCACAAAATTCCCTAAATCTTTTCAAAATACCACAAAATTCTTGAAAAGCCCCACCAAATTCCAGAAACATCCCACAAAATTTCCTCAATACCCAACAAAATCCCAGAAAAGTCCCACAAAATTCCCTAAATCTTCTCAAAACACGGCCAAAATCCACAAAAATCCCACCAAATCTCCACAAATTCCCACAGAATACATGAAAAATCCCTGATAATTCGTCAGTTCTCTACAGAATCTCACCAAATTCCAGAAAAGTCCCTCAAAGTTCCACAAACCACCCACAAAATCTCCCCAGTATCCAACAAAATTCAAGAAAAATCCCACAAAATTCTCTAAATCTTCTCAAAACACGGCCAAAATCTAGAAAAATATCCCACCAAATCTCCACAAATTCCCACAAAATACATGAAAAATCCCTCAAGATCCCTAAATCGCCTCAATATCCCACAAAATCACACAAAAATCACACAAAACCTCCACAAGTTTCCACAAAATCTAAGAAAAATTCCTCAAAATTCTTCAAGTCTCCTCAAAACCACACAAAGTTCATGAAAAGGCCCACCAAATTCCAGAAAAATCCCACAGAATCTCCACAAATTCCCACAAAAATCTAAATCAAATTCCTCAAAATTCTTCAAGTCTCCTCAGAATCCCACACAATTCCAGGAAAAGCCCACCAAATTCCAGAGAAGTCCCACAAAACTCCCTAAATCATTTCAAAACCCTACCAATTCACAGGAATGTCCCACAAAATCTCCACCAATTCCCAGAACATCCCACAAAAATCCCACAAAAATCCCTAAATCTTCTGAAAACTCGACCAAATTCCTGAAACTTCCCATAAAATCAGCACAGTTTCCCACAAAATTCAAGAAAAAACAGCACACAATTCCCTAAATCTTTTCAAAATACCTCAAAATTCCTGAAAAGCCCCACCAAATTCCGAAGATTTTTCCTGGAATTTTATTGGATACTGGGGAGATTTTGTGGGATGTTTGTGGAACTTTGAGGGACTCTTCTGGAATTTGGTGAGATTCTGTAGAGAACTGACGAATTATCAGGGATTTTTCATGTATTCTGTGGGAATTTGTGGAGATTCGGCGGGATTTTTGTGGATTTTGGCCTAGTTTTGAGATTTAGGGAATTTTGTGGGTTTTTTTCTGGAATTTTATTGGATATTGGGAGATTTTGTGGGATGTTTGTGGAACTTTGAGGGACTCTTCTGGAATTTGGTGAGATTCTGTAGAGAACTGACGAATTATCAGGGATTTTTCATGTATTCTGTGGGAATTTGTGGAGATTCGGTGGGATATTTTTCTAGAATTTTGTAGAGTTTTGAGAAGATTTAGGGAATTTTGTGGGATTTTTCCTGGAATTTTGTTGGATATTAGGGAGATTTTGTGGGATGTTTGTGGAACTTTGAGGGACTTTTCTGGAATTTGGTGAGATTCTGCAGAGAACTGACGAATTATCAGGGATTTTTCATGTATTCTGTGGGAATTTGTGGAGATTCGGTGGGATTTTTCTGGAATTTTGGTTGTGTTTTGAGAAAATTTAGGGAATTTTGTGGGATTTTTCTGGGATTTAGTTGGGTATTGAGGACATTTTGTGGGATGTTTCTGGAATTTGGTGGGGCTTTTCAAGAATTTTGTGGTATTTTGAAAAGATTTAGGGAATTTTGTGGTGTTTTTTCTTGAATTTTGTGGGAAACTGTGCTGATTTTATGGGGCGTTTCTGGAATTTGGTCGAGTTTTCAGAAGTGTTAGGGATTTTTGTGAGATTTTTGTGGGATGTTTGTGGAACTTTGAGGGACTTTTCTGTAATTTGGTGAGATTCTGTAGAGAACTGACGAATTATCAGGGATTTTTCATGTATTCTGTGGGAATTTCTGGAGATTTGGTGGGATTTTTCTGGAATTTGGTAGAGTTTTGAGAAGATTTAGGGAATTTTGTGTTGTTTTTTCTTGAATTTTGTGGGAAACTGTGCAGATTTTATGGGGCGTTTCTAGAATTTGGTCAAGTTTTCAGAAGATTTAGGGAATTTTGTGGGATTTTTCCTGGAATTTTGTTGGATATTAGGGAGATTTTGTGGGAGGCTTGTGGAACTTTGGGGGACTTTTCTGGTATTTGGTGAGATTCTGTAGAGAACTGACGAATTATCAGGGATTTTTCATGTATTCTGTGGGAATTTGTGGAGATTTGGTGGGATTTTTGTGGATTTTGTCCGTGTTTTGAGAAGATTTAGGGAATTTTGTGTAATTTTTCTGGGATTTTTTTGGATATTGAGGACATTTTGTGGGATGTTTCTGGAATTTGGTGGGGCTTTTCAAGAATTTTGTGGTATTTTGAAAAGGTTTAGGGAATTTTGTGGTGTTTTTTCTTGAATTTTGTGGGAAACTGTGCTGATTTTATGGGGCGTTTCTGGAATTTGGTCGAGTTTTCAGAAGATTTAGGGATTTTTGTGAGATTTTTGTGGGATGTTCTGGGAATTGGTAGAGATTTTGTGGGACATTCCTGTGAATTGGTAGGGTTTTGAAATGATTTAGGGAGTTTTGTGAGACTTCTCTGGAATTTGGTGGGGTTTTTCTGGAATTGTGTGGGATTCTGAGGAGACTTGAAGAATTTTGAGGAATTTTTTTTAGATTTTGTGGGAATTTGTGGAGGATCTGTGGGATTTTACTGGAATTTGGTGGGCCTTTTCAAGGACTTTGTGTGGTTTTGAGGAGACTTGAAG
This sequence comes from Cyanistes caeruleus, assembly GCF_971803275.1. Taxonomy (NCBI): domain Eukaryota; kingdom Metazoa; phylum Chordata; class Aves; order Passeriformes; family Paridae; genus Cyanistes; species Cyanistes caeruleus. The sequence goes on from NC_141704.1 coordinate 64,963,410, forward strand.
AATTTTGAGGAATTTTTCTTAGATTTTGTGGAAACTTGTGGAGGTTTTGGGTGATTTTTGTGTGATTTTGTGGGATATTGAGGCCATTTCGGGATCTTGAGGGATTTTTCGTGTATTTTGTGGGATTTTGTGGAGATTTGGTGGGACATTTTTCTAGAATTTAGTCGTGTTTTGAGAAGATTTAGGGAATTTTGTGGTGTTTTTTCTTGAATTTTGTGTGAAACTGTGCTGATTTTATTGGGCGTTTCTGGAATTTGGTCAAGTTTTCAGAAGATTTAGGGAATTTTGTGAGATTTTTCCTGGAATTTTGTTGGATATTAGGGAGATTTTGTGGGATGCTTGTGGAACTTTGAGGGACTTTTCTGGAATTTGGTGAGATTCTGTAGAGAACTGACGAATTATCAGGGATTTTTCACGTATTCTGTGGGAATTTCTGGAGATTTGGTGGGATTTTTCTGGAATTTTGGTTATGTTTTGAGAAGATTTAGGGAATTTTGTGTGATTTTTCCGGGATTTTGTTGGATATTGAGGACATTTTGTGGGATGTTTCTGGAATTTGGTGGGGCTTTTCAAGAATTTTGTGGTATTTTGAAAAGATTTTGGGAATTTTGTGGTGTTTTTTCTTGAATTTTGTGGGAAACTGTGCTGATTTTATGGGGCGTTTCTGGAATTTGGTCGAGTTTTCAGAAGATTTAGGGATTTTTGTGGGATTTCTGTGGGATGTTCTGGGAATTGGTGGAGATTTTGTGGGACATTCCTGTGAATTGGTAGGGTTTTGAAATGATTTAGGGAGTTTTGTGGGACTTCTCTGGAATTTTGTGTGTTTTTTCTGGAATTGTGTGGGATTCTGAGGAGACTTGAAGAATTTTGAGGAATTTTTCTTAGATTTTGTGGAAACTTGTGGAGGTTTTGGGTGATTTTTGTGTGATTTTGTGGGATATTGAGGCGATTTAGGGATCTTGAGGGATTTTTCATGTATTTTGTGGGAATTTGTGGAGATTTGGTGGGATATTTTTCTAGAATTTGGTCGTGTTTTGAGAAGATTTAGGGAATTTTGTGGGATTTTTTCTTGAATTTTGTTGGATACTGGGGAGATTTTGTGGGTGGTTTGTGGAACTTTGAGGGACTTTTCTGGAATTTGGTGAGATTCTGTAGAGAACTGACAAATTATCAGGGATTTTTCATGTATTCTGTGGGAATTTGTGGAGATTTGGTGGGATTTTTGAGGATTTTGGCCGTGTTTTGAGAAGATTTAGGGAATTTTTTGTGATTTTTCTGGAATTTTGTTGGATATTGAGGACATTTTGTGGGATGTTTGTGGAACTTTGAGGGACATTTCAGGAATTTGGTGAGATTCTGTAGAGAACTGACGAATTATCAGGGATTTTTCATGTATTCTGTGGGAATTTGTGGAGATTTGGTGGGATTTTTCTGGAATTTTGGTTGTGTTTTGAGGAAATTTAGGGAATTTTGTGTGCTTTTTCTGGGATTTTGTTGGGTATTGAGGACATCTTGTGGGATGTTTCTGGAATTTGGTGGGGATTTTCAAGAATTTTGTGGTATTTTGAAAAGATTTTGGGAATCTTGTGGTGTTTTTTCTTGAATTTTGTGGGAAACTGTGCTGATTTTATGGGGCGTTTCTGGAATTTGGTCGAGTTTTCAGAAGATTTAGGGATTTTTGTGGGATTTCTGTGGGATGTTCTGGGAATTGGTGGAGATTTTGTGGGACATTCCTGTGAATTGTTAGGGTTTTGAAATGATTTAGGGAGTTTTGTGGGACTTCTCTGGAATTTTGTGTGTTTTTTATGGAATTGTGTGGGATTCTGAGGAGACTTGAAGAATTTTGAGGAATTTTTCTTAGATTTTGTGGAAACTTGTGGAGGTTTTGTGGGATTTTTGTGTGATTTTGTGGGATATTGAGGCGATTTAGGGATCTTGAGGGATTTCTCATGTATTTTGTGGGAATTTGTGGAGATTTGGTGGGATATTTTTCTAGAATTTGGTTGTGTTTTGAGAAGATTTAGGGAATTTTGTGGGATTTTTCCTGGAATTTTGTTGGATATTAGGGAGAATTTGTGGGATGTTTGTGGAACTTTGAGGGACTTTTCTGGAATTTGGTGAGATTCTGTAGAGAACTGACGAATTATCAGGGATTTTTCATGTATTCTCTGGGAATTTGTGGAGATTTGGTGGGATTTTTCTGGAATTTGGCCGTGTTTTGAGAAGATTTAGAGAATTTTGTGGGATTTTTCTTGAATTTTGTTGGATATTGAGGAGATTTTGTGGGATGTTTGTGGAACTTTGAGGGACTTTTCTGGAATTTGGTGAGATTCTGTAGAGAACTGACGAATTATCAGGGATTTTTCATGTATTCTGTGGGAATTTGTGGAGATTCGGTGGGATTTTTCTGGAATTTTGGTGGTGTTTTGAGAAAATTTAGGGAATTTTGTGGGATTTTTCTGGGATTTTGTTGGGTATTGGGGACATTTTTTGGGATGTTTCTGGAATTTGGTGGGGCTTTTCAAGAATTTTGTGGTATTTTGAAAAGGTTTAGGGAATTTTGTGGTGTTTTTTCTTGAATTTTGTGGGAAACTGTGCTGATTTTATGGGGCGTTTCTGGAATTTGGTCGAGTTTTCAGAAGATTTAGGGATTTTTGTGGGATTTCTGTGGGATGTTCTGGGAATTGGTGGAGATTTTGTGGGACATTCCTGTGAATTGGTAGGGTTTTGAAATGATTTAGGGAGTTTTGTGGGACTTCTCTGGAATTTTGTGGGGTTTTTCTGGAATTGTGTGGGATTCTGAGGAGACTTGAAGAATTTTGAGGAATTTGATTTAGATTTTTGTGGGAATTTGTGAAGATTCTGTGGGATTTTTCTGGAATTTGGTGGGCCTTTTCAAGGACTTTGTGTGGTTTTGAGGAGACTTGAAGAATTTTGAGGAATTTTTCTTAGATTTTGTGGAAACTTGTGGAGGTTTTGTGGGATTTTTGCGTGATTTTGTGGGATATTGAGGCGATTTAGGGATCTTGAGGGATTTTTCATGTATTTTGTGGGAATTTGTGGAGATTTGGTGGGATATTTTTCTAGAATTTGGTCGTGTTTTGAGAAGATTTAGGAAATTTTGTGGGATTTTTCCTGGAATTTTGTTGGATATTAGGGAGATTTTGTGGGATGTTTGTGGAACTTTGAGGGACTTTTTAGGAATTTGGTGAGATTCTGTAGAGAACTGACGAATTATCAGGGATTTTTCATATATTCTGTGGGAATTTGTGGAGATTCTGTGGGATTTTTCTGGAATTTTGGTTATGTTTTGAGAAGATTTAGGGAATTTTGTGGGACTTTTCTGGGATTTTGTTGGGTATTGAGGACATTTTGTGGGATGTTTCGGGAATTTGGTGGGGCTTTTCAGGAATTTTGTGGTATTTTGAAAAGATTTAGGGAATTTTGTGGTGTTTTTTCTTGAATTTTGTGGGAAACTGTGCTGATTTTATGGGGCGTTTCTGGAATTTGGTTGAGTTTTCAGAAGATTTAGGGATTTTTGTGGGATTTCCGTGGGATGTTCTGGGAATTGGTGGAGATTTTGTGGGACATTCCTGTGAATTGGTAGGGTTTTGAAATGATTGAGGGAGTTTTGTGGGACTTCTCTGGAATTTTGTGTGTTTTTTCTGGAATTGTGTGGGATTCTGAAGAGACTTGAAGAATTTTGAGGAATTTTTCTTAGATTTTGTGGAAACTTGTGGAGGTTTTGTGGGATTTTTGTGTGATTTTGTGGGATATTGAGGCGATTTAGGGATCTTGAGGGATTTCTCATGTATTTTGTGGGAATTTGTGGAGATTTGGTGGGATATTTTTCTAGAATTTGGTCGTGTTTTGAGAAGATTTAGGGAATTTTGTGGGATTTTTCCTGGAATTTTGTTGGATATTAGGGAGAATTTGTGGGATGTTTGTGGAACTTTGAGGGACTTTTCTGGAATTTGGTGAGATTCTGTAGAGAACTGACGAATTATCAGGGATTTTTCATGTATTCTCTGGGAATTTGTGGAAATTTGGTGGGATTTTTCTGGAATTTGGCCGTGTTTTGAGAAGATTTAGAGAATTTTGTGGGATTTTTCTTGAATTTTGTTGGATATTGAGGAGATTTTGTGGGATGTTTGTGGAACTTTGAGGGACTTTTCTGGAATTTGGTGAGATTCTGTAGAGAACTGACGAATTATCAGGGATTTTTCATGTATTCTGTGGGAATTTGTGGAGATTCGGTGGGATTTTTCTGGAATTTTGGTTGTGTTTTGAGAAAATTTAGGGAATTTTGTGGGATTTTTCTGGGATTTTGTTGGGTATTGGGGACATCTTGTGGGATGTTTCTGGAATTTGGTGGGGCTTTTCAAGAATTTTGTGGTATTTTGAAAAGATTTAGGGAATTTTGTGGTGTTTTTTCTTGAATTTTGTGGGAAACTGTGCTGATTTTATGGGGCGTTTCTGGAATTTGGTCGAGTTTTCAGAAGATTTAGGGATTTTTGTGGGATTTTTGTGGGATGTTCTGGGAATTGGTGGAGATTTTGTGGGACATTCCTGTGAATTGGTAGGGTTTTGAAATGATTTAGGGAGTTTTGTGGGACTTCTCTGGAATTTTGTGGGGTTTTTCTGGAATTGTGTGGGATTCTGAGGAGACTTGAAGAATTTTGAGGAATTTGATTTAGATTTCTGTGGGAATTTGTGGAGATTCTGTGGGATTTTTCTGGAATTTGGTGGGCCTTTTCACGAGCTTTGTGTGGTTTTGAGAAGACTTGAAGAATTTTGAGGAATTTTTCTTAGATTTTGTGGAAACTTGTGGAGGTTTTGTGGGATTTTTGTGTGATTTTGTGGGATATTGAGGCGATTTAGGGATCTTGAGGCATTTCTCATGTATTTTGTGGGAATTTGTGGAGATTTGGTGGGATATTTTTCTAGAATTTGGTCGTGTTTTGAGAAGATTTAGGAAATTTTGTGGGATTTTTCCTGGAATTTTGTTGGATATTAGGGAGATTTTGTGGGATGTTTGTGGAACTTTGAGGGACTTTTTAGGAATTTGGTGAGATTCTGTAGAGAACTGACGAATTATCAGGGATTTTTCATGTATTCTGTGGGAATTTGTGGAGATTCTGTGGGATTTTTCTGGAATTTGGTAGAGTTTTGAGAAGATTTAGGGAATTTTGTGGGACTTTTCTGGGATTTTGTTGGGTATTGAGGACATTTTGTGGGATGTTTCGGGAATTTGGTGGGGCTTTTCAGGCATTTTGTGGTATTTTGAAAAGATTTAGGGAATTTTGTGGTGTTTTTTCTTGAATTTTGTGGGAAACTGTGCTGATTTTATGGGGCGTTTCTGGAATTTGGTCGGGTTTTCAAAAGATTTAGGGATTTTTGTGGGATTTCTGTGGGATGTTCTGGGAATTGGTGGAGATTTTGTGGGACATTCCTGTGAATTGGTAGGGTTTTGAAATGATTTAGGGAGTTTTGTGAGACTTCTCTGGAATTTTGTGGGGTTTTTCTGGAATTGTGTGGGATTCTGAGGAGACTTGAAGAATTTTGAGGAATTTTTCTTAGATTTTGTGGAAACATGTGGAGGTTTTGGGTGATTTTTGTGTGATTTTGTGGGATATTGAGGAGATTTAGGGATCTTGAGGGATTTCTCATGTATTTTGTGGGAATTTGTGGAGATTTGGTGGGATAATTTTCTAGAATTTGGTCGTGTTTTGAGAAGATTTAGGGAATTTTGTGGTGTTTTTTCTTGAATTTTGTGGGAAACTGTGCTGATTTTATGGGGCGTTTCTGGAATTTGGTCTAAAGCAAGAGAAAAAACCCCAAACAAACACAACCTTTCAGGCAGAGAAAAGATGTGGTTGCTCTTGAAGAAAGCATTTCATTCTGCCTGGAGAAGAACCTGTTGGGAAAAATATTAGCTTTTAGCAAAATGGCACTGTGCTGTTGCACTTGTTCTAGCACTGGGAGAAAGAACAGGCCCGTCTGTAAGGCTCCTGCAGCTCACCCTGGCTGAGGGTCATTGACCACTGAGCACTGCAGGCATCACTGGCAACAACGATGGTGGAAAATGGGGAGGGAGCAGGATAAATAAATGTTTGCCATTGCCTTAGCCAAAAAAACCCCAGACATCAAAAGCAACCCACCCTCAAAACAAAGCTATGAAAATAGTTTGCCTCTGAATTTAAAGAACTTCAATTAACTCTATGATGTCTGCTTTTGGTTCAGCATTCATCAATCTGAATTTGAATATGCACAGGGTAATGAAAGGTAACTGAGGCTTAAAAATCATGTCTATTGACTTGTGCATAGCCTATACTGAAGCACATTAAAAAGCAGCGTTTTGCTTGAAATCTGCACGGTATTAACTTCATTCAGTCTTACACTCACTAGGTAATTAAATACATGAAGAAATAGATTTTTATTTTTTTTATTAAGAATGCATTATTAATTAGGAAGGCATGGCTTTAGCAGAGTCTGCTGATACCAACATTACTCAGCTAAGTTCAAAGTATGAACACAAGAACTTGATGACAGAAGCAATGTTCATCAGAGCCTCAACAAGAAAGTTGCAGTTCCAAGTTTTTCAGATGTCCTACACTTGCTAAGGCACCTCCAGAAAGAGGAGTCAACTGAAAATAGCACAGGAAATTTGAAACCCATTTCTATATTTTTCTTTTTTTTCCTGAACTTTCTTGTGGGCAACAGAAAACTCCCAATATGTGGAATGCAATGTAGTTTTTATGCCAGAGTCATGAGTCATCCCCTCAGTTTCAACCTGATCCAATGCTCACTTGAATCTTGGAAAGGCTCAAATCAGCAAGATGAAATTAAAATTGTATTCATGAAAGGAGCTCTTTACTCTCCATTCCCCTCCCTCCCCCAAATACATCAGCACCAAGTGAGAAAGGCTCGATTTGAAAGATAATTATTACACAATTAAACTTGGACATAGCTAGTTTGCTACAAGTTCCAGCAGACAGACAAACAAGAGCAGAATCAGAGGTTATCAACCTCAATAGAAATTCCAGCTCATGCTTTCCCCAAAAGCCTCATTTAATTTATCCAGGATTAAAAAATAAAAGAGAAATGAAAAAAAAATCACATAAAAGCATTTCACATAGTATATAGTGAAATACTATCATTTCCACCTGAAATATTCATCATCATTATTATGTTTTTCCATACTAAATTACAAAGTCTCCTGCACCCATCTTCCCAATATCCCATTCTAAGTGCTTGCTTCTTTAATCCCTTAGGAAGCAAAAGGAGCCTCAGGTGTCTCTGGATCAACAGAAACTAAACAACACAGCTTGACAAAGTATATCAAATTGTCAATCAACTCAATAAAGAACTCCCACTCCAGAGATAGCTATCACCAGCTGATGAATTTGGCTAGGGCAGGTTTAGTGAAGAAAAACTAGGTCTTTATTACCAAATCAGTTAGGAGTTGTTCTACCGTACTGCCCGTAGGATGGGAGTACAAACACCATATTCTTCACAGCCTCATCCACAAAGAATTCCACCTTCAAATTAAGGCTGCTTTGGAGTTGGACCAAACCAATGAAAACTCACTCATCAAACACAGTGATGGCAGCATGCTCAGTCTTTGCAATACAAAACTGGCAACTAACAGCACATTCCTGATCACATCTCCAAGGCTGAGTGTACAGAACTGCAGTGGTGGCCAGGCCCTCGCTGACTGCCAAACCTCCAGCCATCATCCCTTCCTCTCACAGCGACAGGGCAGAAAATAACAACAGCAGAAACTAGAAAGCTTAAGCTAAAACCACAAAGGTCATTGATGAAACAGACTGGAGTGCTTTAGAAACTAGCACGCAGATTTAGCTGAAAACAAATCTTATTGATCACCAATTACAATGAATACTTAATTCTATCATTCTGCATTATTATTAGACAGTCAGAGACAGCCAAGCTGACCTCAAGCATGCTGAAGCATCGGGGCCAAGCAGTGCACATCTTCCCAGGAGCTGATTTACCCATCGTTCTCAAGTGAATTCACCTGCACACAGCCCCACCGTACAACTGCTAGGCTGCAAAATAAAAAAATAGCTCTGCTTAAGAGTCAAACCCCAGGACATAGACCATATGAAAGGAAGAATGAAACCTGCAGCATTTGGTTGACCTTCAATGCCCTGAGAAGATGACAAATTTCCCAAGATGAACAAGTGCCCAAAATACAAAGCAAAGGACTGACTTTTAGGGATCAAATGTTAAATAGGCCTGCGAAATTGGAGTTGTTAGGTTGCACATGAAAGAAGGGAAAAAAGAAAAAACCACCCCAACCCTCAACTGCAATTTTACATCCCTCTTGGAAAATTTGCTTTAATAAGAGAGAGGAATGGATACAATCTTCCCCTCACCTGGAGATTTTAATCAATTCAAGCCATTTCAAATCTGGCAAGAAAGCCCTACCACAGTCCCCATCAAACAACATTGCCTTTCATTTTTGCTTCTCATGACTACTTCAGAGCAGTCTAAATAACAGCAAAGAAGGAAATTCAAGTTGCAATTCAAACACTAAGCTCTGGAATCCCACATTGCCTTCAAACACCTGCATGAAACACTAACTTCATGCTCTATGCTCCCTGCTTTCTTCTAGTTTACTGCACAGTGCATTATTTACATAAAACAGAATTTCTTCTGTGGGAAAGGCTTGCATGGTACTTCAAAGCCTGAATAAATCAGGGACTGCAGCTTGAACTAACAAAAAAATCATCCAAAAAATTCCTTTCAATATCTGCATTGTATTACCTTATCATGCTACCTGTCTAGCTGAGTTATTCAGGTATCCACACCAGAAATGACAGACAATGTCTCTCTATGATGATGTGATGTTACTTCAAATGAAAAAAAACAATAAATAAAAATCACAGATTAATTTCCCATACAAATGATGACTCACTACTCCCAAATCCTTCCTTATAGCAGGATGCTCACTTCAGTCTGGAAGTCTTCATGTTGCAGCCTGCAGGAATCAGCTTATTTCCTGTCAAGGGCTGGAAAGCCTTACAGGAACTGGTTTTGGTTGAAGAACTTCTCCAAGGTGCTTACCTGTGGGACTTATCCAGGTAAGGGATGTTAGCTCCCTCTTCTTTGAGGTTCAGTGTCCAACCACTCCTACTGCTGGTAAGAAGAACAGAAGAAACATCTGCCCATAGCAAGGACTGCACTGGTGGGCAAAGTCCAAATTCCATCCTTCAGGGAAAAAGAAACAAAGACTGAGGAATTCATGTCTGTTCAAAATTTCATCCTTGACTACTGAAAGCATTGGAAGCACATGTGTATGTTTAAAAATGGAATTGTCCTCATTTAAGAATAAAAATAATTTCATCCCATCACCATTTTTCTTGGTCCAATCCTGAACTGCAGATCCAAACAGCTGAGAAAGCATGGAATAGTCTGCTGGACAGCATTAAAATGAGCAACTCCTGTATCTTCCTAAGATAAGAACACAAATCACAAAGAAAGGCACTCTGAGAAAAAATTTCTTAGAGGAAGACCTCAATTATTTTCCAGCAAGGCAGGTAATATGCATTTGGCTATTTGTTAGAAAAAAAAACAAAAAACAAACCTGTTTTTATACAAGATTTTACTCATATATTAACTATCACATATTTTGCAAAACAAAAAGAGACCACAGCAAAGTAAAATCCCAATTTTTTCCTATATTTAAGCTGTGATAGTATGTCTGAAATGGGAATCCAGAGCCTCACCAGATTAATATCACCACTTGGACCAGAGAATTTGCCATATCCACTTCTTCTGGTTTCGTTCAGTTGGAGCTTCTGTTTGTACAGTGATGATGGCTCTTGAACATTCTGGGATTTAAAGTAGTCCCTGAAGAGATGGCTGACAAAAATATGATGTTACTTTCAAGATGCTTTTTAATTATTTCTACCCTCATCCAGAACCTGCAAACATCTGATCTCCTTCACTATGCTCCAAGCTCATTAAAACTGGAACGCTAAATAAGAATATTCAAAATATTTTGTTTTGCATTGCTAAAGGCACCACTGCAGGTACTTGACTCATCCTTCAGACTGTAAATAAATAAATGAAGTCTAGGACAGGTCAAATAAAGACACTATGTTTTCTGTGTTTTGTTGGGGTTGGTTTTAGAAGACTTAGGAGATTTGAAACAGATCTTTTATTAAGGAATTGTTCCTAAGGGACTTGACTTACAGAAATTAATTTATACTTGGCAGTGCATTTGATTGATTGCAGTTCCTTTTTTTCAAATACAAACCAGCATTTTCACTACCAGGTGTGGTGGTTGGAAATGTTGGGACTGTAGAACACTGCAAGGCTAATTTCTCCTCCAGTCTCCATCATTTTTATGTAGCTCAGCATTTTCTCATCCTTACTGAGATCTGCTGCAAATTTAAAATACCCTAACAGGGCTGAGAGAGTATTGCAACAGTGTTTATCTAGTGTATCATTACAGTTCTTGTTACCCTAATTCCACAGTTCTGAGCAACAACTCTCATTTTATGGGCAGGTAATTGAGCTCTATGATACATGAATTGATTTGCAGGGGAAATACATTAAAACCTGGCTGGAAAAGAAAATTATTCAGGATCTTCACTCTGATTGCCTTTTACAGCTACCACTCTAGGACCACTGAAAGAGCTTACTTTAGCTCATGTCAATGAAGCTACAATTCAGTGTTTGTCCAAAAAATGTTCACATTCTAAAATGAAGGTTACTGTGGTTTCCTGAGTTATAAAGGCAGAATTAAAGATTACTGCAGATTCTTAGATCAGGACCACTTCCCAGCTCAAGAACTATTTAGTGGGAAGAGCCAAGGCAAAAGGCAGCATTCAAGCAAGTGTTGCTGATCAAGTGAGTTATGGGTTCTACATGAAAATGTTAGCAAGGGTGATCCAGTCAGATCTCATGTCTGCCTGTGGTTCAGCACTGCAGCTGCTAACACCCAGAGCACCAGATCCAATCACTCCTGAGGAGCAGGTTTGTTCAAGCAGGCACTGTTGTTTCAGGACCAGTGAAAGACAGGACAGAGACAAAATTGATAGTACTCCCTCAGTGCAAACAGAACTTGCCCTGCGACAAATTTGCTCCTCTCTGGCCCTACTTTTAACATCCCTGCTCTCAAATTCCTATTTTTAGCAGCTTCTCATAAAAGGCATTCTTACTCAGAGAAGTGAATGTTAGAAGTGTTCATTTGAATGAAGCAAACAATTAAGCAACATCTTCCCTAAAGTGATTTTGTAAAAGTTATGGTTTAGTTTTCTTCCTAATTGCTTGGAAAAATCGGATTGGCGCAGGAAATGGGAAGGGTTGGCTAAAAGGAGTCAGCTGATGGGAAGCAGCCAGTAACTCCTGCTGCTGCTGACCTGCTGCAACTCCCAGGTTAAGAGGACAAGTGCCTCATTTGTAATCAAGTCTATATAAAACACAAAAGAGGCAGAAGGACAAACCTGGTTCATAAAGGCAGCAGTCTGTGACCAAAAGCAGCAGAGTCAGCAGCCAGTGTTTCACTCCTGATGAGAGCCCACTTGCAAAAGTTCCACTTGAGTACCTGCTGCAGAGCAGAGGCTGTTCTTCATTGATGTGTCAAACCATGACAGCCATACTTCTGTTGCTATTCAAAGAACAGGGATAAACTCCGGGGTTTGTTAGGTTTTAAATAGTTTCCAATTTCAGGCCTAATAGAAGGCAAAATGGAAAATATCACATGTAATAGGACTTAAAAATAGAAATACGGAAGAACACAATGTTATACTCATGTTACCTATTACTTTTTTCAGCTGAGCAAAGTCTTCACAAACACTATAAATACATATCTTTTTCCCCCAATGAAAATAATAATAAAAAAATCTGTCTTGTAACCTGAAAGAAAAGAGATAAAACCAAAGCAAACCTGATTCTTGTAAACAGAAAATGTTGCTTAAAAATTGAGTTTGGGGAGCATAAATATTTAATTGCCTTGAGCATGTCTTAGGAATTCACATTTACTCAAAATAGTGTCAAGAGCAAACAAAACTGCAAAACAATCTCTTTTAGTAGGAAATACCTTGTGAGAATCAAGTGTTTTCTTATCATCTTTCACTGTTTCACTTGATGTCTGAATCTTCTAACTCCAACTCCTAGAACAGCATCAGTGGGGGAGAGAGACAATGAACACTCCTTCTGTTATTTGACTGACTGCAAGGTTTTGACATGTAGAGTATTAATAAAAATAATTTATTCTCACAGGGTTTTGTCAGAATAACAAGCTGGTAGCTTTAAATATGGTTAAGAAAATTTTATGTATGTTAGGAAAAAACAAACAAAAAGAAACATTTGCAGTAGTAGGACAAAACCATCATAAAAAAGGTATATAGCAGATATACATATTTATATTCATATATATATATCTCCAATTTCCCAAAGCATTGCTCTAAGAATTAGACAAAACTGGCTACAAAATTCAGATTTTTTAGGTTATTTATTGACTGTAAAGTGAATCCTGACTGACAATAAATATCACTGGGGAACATTAATTATTAAATATACATTGTCCAATCTTTAACAAATCAACTTTAGTAAGAACAGTTTTAAATCTAAAAATAAAAACAATTTCCAAGACACTTATTTTAAGTAATTGCACTAAGAAATAGTAAGACCTTATATATAGTTAAATGACTAGCAGCCAACTCACATCATCATAGTAAGAATAATATATATGTACTGCAATTTTAAGTGTTATGACTTCAAGAACTTGTAGTAATAACCAAGCATTACTTGCTAAATAACACAAAATTTGTCTGATTAAGTCTGTTTAAAAGAATATGCAATGGGAATAACTAAGAGCTGAAATTAATGGTGTTAGCTTGTAAAGACAGAAATTTACTTCTTACAAGTAGGAAAACATGCAATATATTCCTATACTTAACACATGTTCGTAGTACAGACATTCCTGTTAATAAATTTCAGGTTAAAATTGACAAATGTGACATGTTCTACTATATGGAATTTCTTCAAGTGGCTGTTGTTCCATCGGACAACACAAACTAAAAAATGTCCTGCCTCTCAGAAATATTATTCTGTTTCTACTCTTTACTTTATTTTTTTATTTTTTTTTTTCACTTTTAGAAAAACACAGATTTTTTTTTTTTTAGTATTAGAAAAATATAGGACAAAAACAAGGCTTAAGTTTTAGATAGGGAAGAGAGAATAAGGAGATGCTTTATAAGCTGAAATATTTTTCTCTTAAAGCTATGGAGATGGACAACCATGTTCTGAAAAAAACTCCTTTAATTCATGACAGAGTATATTGGGAAGCATGGAGTGTTCAAAGTGTGGATTTTGAGTAAAAAGTAGAGTAATTGTGATACAGTGAGGCGCTGGAACAGAGTGGAGTGAAGATTTGAGGCCTTGAGGGCAATGAGAAAACTGTTTTCCTGCGAAGCTCACAGAGACAGATGAAGAGGACTCATGGCCCATACACACCTCAGAGTGATGTGAAATGGGAGGAGTGAACTCATGGCAGATTTCCGGGCAGCTGGCATCAAACAAATAGAAAACTATAACAGAAATATTTTTCTTGTGAGAAACTCCATAGATTAGCAGAAGAAGATTTCTGTTTCTATACAAACACTGATAAAGAGACTCTAGCAAGAATTGGGACTGTTTTAAACACCAAAGTTCCAAAGTCTTTTGTCTCTATCTTGTCATGTGAACAAGGGAATGCTGGGTAGTGCGGGATAAAAGGGTTTTCTGAAAGTTTATTCTGGTGTTCTTATTCTTGTAGTTTTGTGAATAAACTTTCTTTATTCCTTTTAAGTTTTAAGCCTGTTTTGCTCTTGCTCTAATCCATATCTCACAGCAAGAAATAAGTAAGTTTTCTAGTATTTTTTCAGTTACTGCTTTAAAACCACGACAACTGTGTTTTCACCATCACGTCAGATCAGCTCTTGGACTCACAGCTCACCGCAGACCTCGAAACAGGAGGCAAAGATCTGCACCACTTGGCCTTTCAGAACTTCTCACCCATCTATGACCTTTCTGGGGCCAGCTTCACAAAATGAGGGGGAAGCCATTCCAAAGAACACGACCAAGGAAATCACACAGCACTCGGGATTTGTTCCAGGCATCAAATTTTTAATGGATGATGTGAAGTAACACCGAAGCAATTCCTGTCCACAGAAAAAAAGATTTCAAATGGTTTTGTCTCAAGGACAATCACTGGAGGTTGAAAGTTTCTGGGGCTGAAAGTTACATGAGGTCCTCAACACTGAGCAATCAATATCCCCAGAGTCTAAACTGTGAAATTACTACCTGGGCAAGGAGAACATTTTCAGGATTTGCAACTCATCTCAAAGCCTCAGTAGAACTCAACCAGCAGAATTCCCCTGAGATGGCACTGTGCTCTGGAAGCCCTCAAATACTCACTAAAACAGACTTGACTTTCACTAGGACAGCTGCTCATGAAAATCTGGGGTAAAACCTATGGGAAGTGGCCATGTGCACGCATATTCCTTCTTCCCACAGCAGGCACAATCAAATCCTCCTTTGAATGGCCTCCAAGTTGAGCAGCACTCATTGGCACAGCCTCTTCTCCCACAGACAGGCCAGCGAGCAACACGGCAGCGCCAGCCAGGTGGGCAAGGACAAGAGAGAGCAGATGCCAACAAGGCTTGGAAGCTGGGCCAAGGGAGGTTTACGCTGGCCATTGGGAAGAACTTGTGCCCAGCGTGGGCCATCAGATACTGCAATGGCCTGACAGGGGCTGCTGGAGTCATCATTGTGGCACGGGTGCAAGGCAAGCCAGGCCGCAGCGCTCGGGCCCCGCTCTGCTGGCCATGCTTGCCGCCATGGCTCCCAGCTTGGACTCAACATTCTCTCAGGGCTCTCTGCAGCCAGGGCGTTCTGTGCTTCTGTGACATCACAGCCTCTGGGGACGGCACGCTGGCTGGCAACTGTCCCCAGCTGTTGCTGCGCCCCAGTGCCCAGGCACAGCTGCTCGCAGAGAGACGCCCAGAGCCTCGGTGCTGCTGGCAGAGCACTATGGCTGCTCACGGCTCCTCCGCGCTGCTGCAGCTTTACGTGCTGCTGCTCTTGGCTCATCCCCTCGACCCTGTGAGCAAACCTGAGCGCAGCACGGATGCCTCTCCTCTGCTTCTGGAGGATTGTCATCTGGACGAGTCGGACCCTGAGCGCATCCGGTGGGCGGCCAGGACATTCCTGCTCATCGACCTGCTCATCATAGGAATGGCCATGGGATGGTCGCTCGGAAAAAGAATTCAGAGACGCTGGCGAGAGGTGAGGAGGGGGGTGGGGGGTCAGGCAGGCGGGATGGGGCAGACCTTGAGGGCCTCTTGGGCACCCTTTGGCCAATGCCCTGCGGCAGAAGGGGCCTGAGCTCCTGGCTGGGGAATGCGGCCCAGGGGCTGAGCTCCATGGACAGCACCAAGCAGAGGCGGCAGAGCTCTGCCTGCTGCAGCCTCTTCCCCGGGCCAGCCCAGCCCAACTGGGCCCGAGTCTCTGTCTCCCAGGCCAAAGGCAGCCCCACAGGTGCCGGCCCCGCTCTGCCCCTCTGCCTCTTCCATGGGGATCCCTGTGCTTTGCCTTGCAGCGGAATCTCCAGAGCCCTTCGGGCCGTGCGGGGCCCCGCCGCCATCGAAGACAGGGCTGTCCCACGGAGCTGATGCAGCTGCTGATGGACAACCGCGACCTGATGCGGCTGCTCCTTCGCGACAGCCCTCAACCAACCACCAAGATGGCGGCAAAAGAGGGCAGTGACAGGAGACTCCGCACCTCCCCACAGCTCTGACCTCCAGCGTCGCGCTCCAGCTACAGAACCTTACGGGGAACGGGTGACCAGTGCCCAGCCCAGGCACTGCGACGTTCCCCACCTTACAAGTTAGCCACACCCCTGTTGTTGTTCGATTCCCCACCACGTTTCCCCCAAGAAGTTGACCTTTCCCTTAGTGTTCAGTTCTAAACAGTTGAAGCATTGAAGTTTCTTAGCCTTAAGATTCTTACCCCATAGTCTTCTAGTAACGTTGGATTGTAGATTTTAGAAGTAGTCAAGTGAATAAAGTTCACGTTTTCTACACGTTGCTGTGTCATTTTCTTGAGGTTGCACCTGAGACCTGGGGACTCCTTGAGAGATGGCTTTGCATGGCAGCTCCAGACTGCCTGCAATGGAGAGCCCCAGTGCCCCAGCAGGCTTTGCAAGAGCACGGAGGGCAGCGGGAAAGAAGAAGGTGGCCAATATTCACCTGCCTCCAGCTTCCAAGGAAGCTTGCAGTCAAGCCCTGTCTGCCCTTTAGGGGGGACCCTAAAGGCCCCGGCAGGCATCACCATGGCCCCAGGACGGGGGGCTTGCAGCACTCTGGGGCACCAGGAAAGGAGCAGGATCATCCCTGGAAAGCTGTCTGGAGACAAATCCAGAGACGTCTCCCCTGGCATCCAGGCAAGGGCTGAATACAGGCAGGCAATTAGATCCACAGGCTGCCTGGGCTATGGCACCAATCAGTCCTGCTTCATAGATTTCGGGGGGCGGGGTTATACATATATATATATATATATATATATATATATATACACGCATATATGTATATATGTATCTACATCTGTATTTAGTTCTTTGTATTTATCCTGTTGACCCTCAAATAGGATTAGATTTCATTTTCCTACAAAACAAAACATCCGTTTTTTGATTTTTAGGAATCAACCATCTGTGCTCCCACTTTAAATCACTTCTCTCAAACTCATTCTGCATCTTGCTCCTTTCCAGCACCATCAAATACCTCTGTTAAAATACAGAGCATCAGTGGAAGGACGACAATCTTGTTACTTGCTGAAGAAAGTTAACTTGGATGACATACCTGCTTTTAAAAATCCAAGAGGAACAAAACCTACACATCAGCTTTAGAATTTCAAAAGCTGCTTCCTCAACTCTTCCACACCACTTTACTCTTTGGGGACATTCAGCAGCAATACCAAACAAGCACAGAAAAGAAATGGAAGAAGAAATGCAGATAGTCAGCAGCTGACCACCTACCAAAATACATTTTAAATGCAGCTCCAAGTTCTCCAAGAGCAAGTTTGAAGTGTAAATGGAGACACTCACACAAAATTACTACCAGGTGGTACTTTTGGCATTTCCTTGGGCTTTCCTCTTCATTTTTTTTTTATCTCTCACCTAAGGCAAGAGAAAAAACCCCAAACAAACACAACCTTTCAGGCAGAGAAAAGATGTGGTTGCTCTTGAAGAAAGCATTTCATTCTGCCTGGAGAAGAAGCTGCTGGGAAAAATATTAGCTTTTAGCAAAATGGCACTGTGCTGTTGCACTTGTTCTAGCACTGGGAGAAAGAACAGGCCCGTCTGTAAGGCTCCTGCAGCTCACCCTGGCTGAGGGTCATTGACCACTGAGCACTGCAGGCATCACTGGCAACAACGATGGTGGAAAATGGGGAGGGAGCAGGATAAATAAATGTTTGCCATTGCCTTAGCCAAAAAAACCCCAGACATCAAAAGCAACCCACCCTCAAAACAAAGCTATGAAAATAGTTTGCCTCTGAATTTAAAGAACTTCAATTAACTCTATGATGTCTGCTTTTGGTTCAGCATTCATCAATCTGAATTTGAATATGCACAGGGTAATGAAAGGTAACTGAAGCTTAAAAATCATGTCTATTGACTTGTGCATAGCCTATACTGAAGCACATTAAACAGCAGCGTTTTGCTTGAAATCTGCACGGTATTAACTTCATTCAGTCTTACACTCACTAGGTAATTAAATACATGAAGAAATAGATTTTTTTTTTTTTTATTAAGAATGCATTATTAATTAGGAAGGCATGGCTTTAGTAGAGTCTGCTGATACCAACATTACTCAGCTAAGTTCAAAGTATGAACACAAGAACTTGATGACAGAAGCAATGTTCATCAGAGCCTCAACAAGAAAGTTGCAGTTCCAAGTTTTTCAGATGTCCTACACTTGCTAAGGCATCTCCAGAAAGAGGAGTCAACTGAAAATAGCACAGGAAATTTGAAACCCATTTCTCTTTTTGTCTTTTTTTCCTGAACTTTCTTGTGGGCAACAGAAAACTCCTAATATGTGGAATGCAATGTAGTTTTTATGCCAGAGTCATGAGTCATCCCCTCAGTTCCAACCTGATCCAATGCTCACTTGAATCTTGGAAAGGCTCAAATCAGCAAGATGAAATTTCAATTGTATTCATGAAAGGAGCTCTTTACTCTCCATTCCCCTCCCTCCCCCAAATACATCAGCACCAAGTGAGAAAGGCTCAATTTGAAAAATAATTATTACACAATTAAACTTGGACATAGCTAGTTTGCTACAAGTTCCAGCAGACAGACAAACGAGAGCAGAATCAGAGGTTATCAACCTCAATAGAAATTCCAGCTCATGCTTTCCCCAAAAGCCTCATTTAATTTATCCAGGATTAAAAAATAAAAGAGAAATGAAAAAAACCACATAAAAGCATTTCACATAGTATATAGTGAAATGCTATCGTTTCCACCTGAAATATTCATCATCATTATTATGTTTTTCCATAGTAAA
Source organism: Cyanistes caeruleus (assembly GCF_971803275.1). Classification (NCBI taxonomy): domain Eukaryota; kingdom Metazoa; phylum Chordata; class Aves; order Passeriformes; family Paridae; genus Cyanistes; species Cyanistes caeruleus. Next base: position 64,981,988 of record NC_141704.1, read on the forward strand.
TTACAAAGTCTCCTGCACCCATCTTCCCAATATCTCATTCTAAGTGCTTGCTACTTTAATCCCTTAGGAAGCAAAAGGAGCCTCAGGTGTCTCTGGATCAACAGAAACTAAACAACACAGCTTGACAAAGTATATTAAATTGTCAATCAACTCAATAAAGGTTTTCCACTCCAGAGATAGCTATCACCAGCTGATGAATTTGGCTAGGGCAGGTTTAGTGAAGAAAAACTAGGTCTTTATTACCAAATCAGTTAGGAGTTGTTCTACCGTACTGCCCGTAGGATGGGAGTATAAACACCATATTCTTCACAGCCTCATCCACAAAGAATTCCACCTTCAAATTAAGGCTGCTTTGGAGTTGGACCAAACCAATGAAAACTCACTCATCAAACACAGTGATGGCAGCATGCTCAGTCTTTGCAATACAAAACTGGCAACTAACAGCACATTCCTGATCACATCTCCAAGGCTGAGTGTACAGAACTGCAGTGGTGGCCAGGCCCTCGCTGACTGCCAAACCTCCAGCCATCATCCCTTCCTCTCACAGCGACAGGGCAAAAAATAACAACAGCAGAAACTGGAAAGCTTAAGCTAAAATCACAAAGGTCATTGATGAAACAGACTGGAGTGCTTTAGAAACTAGCACGCAGACTTAGCTGAAAACAAATCTTATTGATCACCAATTACAATGAATACTTAATTCTGTTATTCTGCATTATTATTAGACAGTCAGAGGCAGCCAAGCTGACCTCAAGCATGCTGAAGCATCGGGGCCAGGCAGTGCACATCTTCCCAGGAGCTGATTTACCCATCGTTCTCAAGTCAATTCACCTGCACACAGCCCCACCGTACAACTGCTAGGCTGCAAAATAAAAAAATAGCTCTGCTTAAGAGTCAAACCCCAGGACATAGACCATATGAAAGGAAGAATGAAACCTGCAGCATTTGGTTGACCTTCAATGCCCTGAGAAGATGACAAATTCCCCAAGATGAACAAGTGCCCAAAATACAAAGCAAAGGACTGACTTTTAGGGATCAAATGTTAAATAGGCCTGCGAAATTGGAGTTGTTAGGTTGCACATGAAAGAAGGGAAAAAAGAAAAAACCACCCCAACCCTCAACTGCAATTTTACATCCCTCTTGGAAAATTTGCTTTAATAAGAGAGAGGAATGGATACAACCTTCCCCTCACCTGGAGATTTTAATCAATTCAAGCCATTTCAAATCTGGCAAGAAAGCCCTACCACAGTCCCCATCAAACAACATTGCCTTTCATTTTTGCTTCTCATGACTACTTCAGAGCAGTCTAAATAACAGCAAAGAAGGAAATTCAAGTTGCAATTCAAACACTAAGCTCTGGAATCCCACATTGCCTTCAAACACCTGCATGAAACACTAACTTCATGCTCTATGCTCCCTGCTTTCTTCTAGTTTACTGCACAGTGCATTATTTACATAAAACAGAATTTCTTCTGTGGGAAAGGCTTGCATGGTACTTCAAAGCCTGAATAAATCAGGGACTGCAGCTTGAACTAACAAAAAAATCATCCAAAAAATTCCTTTCAATATCTGCATTGTATTGCCTTATCATGCTACCTGTCTAGCTGAGTTATTCAGGTATCCACACCAGAAATGACAGACAATGTCTCTCTATGATGATGTGATGTTACTTCAAATGAAAAAAAACAATAAATAAAAATCACAGATTAATTTCCCATACAAATGATGACTCACTACTCCCAAATCCTTCCTTATAGCAGGATGCTCACTTCAGTCTGGAAGTCTTCATGTTGCAGCCTGCAGGAATCAGCTTATTTCCTGTCAAGGGCTGGAAAGCCTTACAGGAACTGGTTTTGGTTGAAGAACTTCTCCAAGGTGCTTACCTGTGGGACTTATCCAGGTAAGGGATGTTAGCTCCCTCTTCTTTGAGGTTCAGTGTCCAACCACTCCTACTGCTGGTAAGAAGAACAGAAGAAACATCTGCCCATAGCAAGGACTGCACTGGTGGGCAAAGTCCAAATTCCATCCTTCAGGGAAAAAGAAACAAAGACTGAGGAATTCATGTCTGTTCAAAATTTCATCCTTGACTACTGAAAGCATTGGAAGCACATGTGTATGTTTAAAAATGGAATTGTCCTCATTTAAGAATAAAAATAATTTCATCCCATCACCATTTTTCTTGGTCCAATCCTGAACTGCAGATCCAAACAGCTGAGAAAGCATGGAATAGTCTGCTGGACAGCATTAAAATGAGCAACTCCTGTATCTTCCTAAGATAAGAACACAAATCACAAAGAAAGGCACTCTGAGAAAAAATTTCTTAGAGGAAGACCTCAATTATTTTCCAGCAAGGCAGGTAATATGCATTTGGCTATTTGTTAGAAAAAAAACCAAAAAACAAACCTGTTTTTATACAAGATTTTACTCATATATTAACTATCACATATTTTGCAAAACAAAAAGAGACCACAGCAAAGTAAAATCCCAATTTTTTCCTATATTTAAGCTGTGATAGTATGTCTGAAATGGGAATCCAGAGCCTCACCAGATTAATATCACCACTTGGACCAGAGAATTTGCCATATCCACTTCTTCTGGTTTCGTTCAGTTGGAGCTTCTGTTTGTACAGTGATGATGGCTCTTGAACATTCTGGGATTTAAAGTAGTCCCTGAAGAGATGGCTAACAAAAATATGATGTTACTTTCAAGATGCTTTTTAATTATTTCTACCCTCATCCAGAACCTTCTGAGGAGACTTGAAGAATTTTGAGGAATTTTTCTTAGATTTTGTGGAAACTTGTGGAGGTTTTGTGGGATTTTTGTGTGATTTTGTGGGATATTGAGGCGATTTAGGGATCTTGAGGGATTTTTCATGTATTTTGTGGGAATTTGTGGAGATTTGGTGGGATATTTTTCTAGAATTTGGTCGTGTTTTGAGAAGATTTAGGGAATTATGTGGGATTTTTCTTGGAATTTTGTTGGATATTGAGGAGATTTTGTGGGTGGTTTGTGGAACTTTGAGGGACTTCTCTGGAATTTGGTGAGATTCTGTAGAGAACTGACAAATTATCAGGGATTTTTCATGTATTCTGTGGGAATTTGTGGAGATTTGGTGGGATTTTTGTGGATTTTGGCCGTGTTTTGAGAAGACTTAGGGAATTTTGTGGGACTTTCCTGGGATTTTGTTGGGTATTGAGGACATTTTGTGGGATGTTTCTGGAATTTGCTGGGGCTTTTCAAGAATTTTGTGGTATTTTGAAAAGATTTTGGGAATTTTGTGGTGTTTTTTCTTGAATTTTGTGGGAAACTGTGCTGATTTTATGGGGCGTTTCAGGAATTTGGTCGAGTTTTCAGAAGATTTAGGGATTTTTGTGGGATTTTTGTGGGATGTTCTGGGAATTGGTGGAGATTTTGTGGGACATTCCTGTGAATTGGTAGGGTTTTGAAATGATTTAGGGAGTTTTGTGGGACTTCTCTGGAATTTTGTGTGTTTTTTCTGGAATTGTGTGGGATTCTGAGGAGACTTGAAGAATTTTGAGGAATTTGTTTTAGATTTTGTGGGAATTTGTGGAGAATCTGTGGGATTTTACTGGAATTTGGTGGGCCTTTTCAAGGACTTTGTGTGGTTTTGAGGAGACTTGAAGACTTTTGAGGAATTTTTCTTAGATTTTGTGGAAACTTGTGGAGGTTTTGTGGGATTTTTGTGGAATTTTGTGGGATATTGAGGCGATTTCGGGATCTTGAGGGATTTTTCATGTATTTTGTGGGAATTTGTGGAGATTTGGTGGGATATTTTTCTAGAATTTAGTCGTGTTTTGAGAAGATTTAGGGAATTTTGTGTGATTTTTCTGGGATTTTGTTGTATATTGAGGAGATTTTGTGGGATGTTTGTGGAACTTTGAGGGACTTTTCTGGAATTTGGTGAGATTCTGTAGAGAACTGACGAATTATCAGGGGTATTTTCATGTATTCTGTGGGAATTTGTGGAGATTCGGTGGGATTTTTGTGGATTTTGTCCATGTTTTGAGAAGATTTAGGGAATTTTGTGTGACTTTTCTGGGATTTTGTTGGGTATTGAGGACATTTTGTGGGATGTTTCGGGAATTTGGTGGGGCTTTTCAAGAATTTTGTGGTATTTTGAAAAGATTTAGGGAATTGTGTGGTGTTTTTTCTTGAATTTTGTGGGAAACTGTGCTGATTTTATGGGGCGTTTCAGGAATTTGGTCGAGTTTTCAGAAGATTTAGGGATTTTTGTGGGATTTTTGTGGGATGTTCTGGGAATTGGTGGAGATTTTGTGGGACATTCCTGTGAATTGGTAGGGTTTTGAAATGATTTAGGGAGTTTTGTGGGACTTCTCTGGAATTTTGTGTGTTTTTTCTGGAATTGTGTGGGATTCTGAGGAGACTTGAAGAATTTTGAGGAATTTGTTTTAGATTTTGTGGGAATTTGTGGAGAATCTGTGGGATTTTACTGGAATTTGGTGGGCCTTTTCAAGGACTTTGTGTGCTTTTGAGGAGACTTGAAGAATTTTGAGGAATTTTTCTTAGATTTTGTGGAAACTTGTGGAGGTTTTGTGTGATTTTTGTGGGATTTTGTGGGATATTGAGGCGATTTCGGGATCTTGAGGGATTTTTCATGTATTTTGTGGGATTTTGTGGACATTTGGTGGGACATTTTTCTAGAATTTAGTCGTGTTTTGAGAAGATTTAGGGAATTTTGTGTGATTTTTCTGGGATTTTGTTGTATATTGAGGAGATTTTGTGGGATGTTTGTGGAACTTTGAGGGACTTTTCTGGAATTTGGTGAGATTCTGTAGAGAACTGACGAATTATCAGGGGTATTTTCATGTATTCTGTGGGAATTTGTGGAGATTCGGTGGGATTTTTGTGGATATTGTCCATGTTTTGAGAAGATTTAGGGAATTTTGTGGGATTTTTCCTGGAATTTTATTGGATACCGGGGAGATTTTGTGGGATGTTTCTGGAACTTTGAGGGACTTTTCTGGAATTTGGTGAGATTCTGTAGAGAACTGACGAATTATCAGGGATTTTTCATGTATTCTGTGGGAATTTGTGGAGATTCTGTGGGATTTTTTTGGAATTTGGCCGTGTTTTGAGAAGATTTAGGGAATTTTGTGTGACTTTTCTGGGATTTTGTTGGGTATTGAGGACATTTTGTGGGATGTTTCAGGAATTTGGTGGGGCTTTTCAAGAATTTTGTGGTATTTTGAAAAGATTTAGGGAATTGTGTGGTGTTTTTTCTTGAATTTTGTGGGAAACTGTGCTGATTTTATGGGGCGTTTCAGGAATTTGGTCGAGTTTTCAGAAGATTTAGGGATTTTTGTGGGATTTTTGTGGGATGTTCTGGGAATTGGTGGAGATTTTGTGGGACATTCCTGTGAATTGGTAGGGTTTTGAAATGATTTAGGGAGTTTTGTGGGACTTCTCTGGAATTTTGTGTGTTTTTTATGGAATTGTGTGGGATTCTGAGGAGACTTGAAGAATTTTGAGGAATTTGTTTTAGATTTTGTGGGAATTTGTGGAGAATCTGTGGGATTTTACTGGAATTTGGTGGGCCTTTTCAAGGACTTTGTGTGGTTTTGAGGAGACTTGAAGACTTTTGAGGAATTTTTCTTAGATTTTGTGGAAACTTGTGGAGGTTTTGTGGGATTTTTGTGGAATTTTGTGGGATATTGAGGCGATTTCGGGATCTTGAGGGATTTTTCATGTATTTTGTGGGAATTTGTGGAGATTTGGTGGGATATTTTTCTAGAATTTGGTCGTGTTTTGAGAAGATTTAGAGAATTTTGTGGGATTTTTCTTGAATTTTGTTGGATATTGAGGAGATTTTGTGGGATGTTTGTGGAACTTTGAGGGACTTTTCTGGAATTTGGTGAGATTCTGTAGAGAACTGACGAATTATCAGGGATTTTTCATGTATTCTGTGGGAATTTGTGGAGATTCGGTGGGATTTTTCTGGAATTTTGGTTGTGTTTTGAGAAAATTTAGGGAATTTTGTGGGATTTTTCTGGGATTTTGTTGGGTATTGGGGACATTTTGTGGGATGTTTCTGGAATTTGGTGGGGCTTTTCAAGAATTTTGTGGTATTTTGAAAAGATTTTGGGAATTTTGTGGTGTTTTTTCTTGAATTTTGTGGGAAACTGTGCTGATTTTATGGGGCGTTTCTGGAATTTGGTCGAGTTTTCAGAAGATTTAGGGATTTTTGTGGGATTTTTGTGGGATGTTCTGGGAATTGGTGGAGATTTTGTGGGACATTCCTGTGAATTGGTAGGGTTTTGAAATGATTTAGGGAGTTTTGTGGGACTTCTCTGGAATTTTGTGGGGTTTTTCTGGAATTGTGTGGGATTCTGAGGAGACTTGAAGAATTTTGAGGAATTTGATTTAGATTTCTGTGGGAATTTGTGGAGATTCTGTGGGATTTTTCTGGAATTTGGTGGGCCTTTTCACGAACTTTGTGTGGTTTTGAGGAGACTTGAAGAATTTTGAGGAATTTTTCTTAGATTTTGTGGAAACTTGTGGAGGTTTTGTGGGATTTTTGTGTGATTTTGTGGGACATTGAGGCGATTTAGGGATCTTGAGGGATTTTTCATGTATTTTGTGGGAATTTGTGGAGATTTGGTGGGATATTTTTCTAGAATTTGGTCGTGTTTTGAGAAGATTTAGGAAATTTTGTGGGATTTTTCCTGGAATTTTGTTGGATATTAGGGAGATTTTGTGGGATGTTTGTGGAACTTTGAGGGACTTTTCTGGAATTTGGTGAGATTCTGTAGAGAACTGACGAATTATCAGGGATTTTTCATGTATTCTGTGGGAATTTGTGGAGATTCTGTGGGATTTTTCTGGAATTTGGTAGAGTTTTGAGAAGATTTAGGGAATTTTGTGGGACTTTTCTGGGATTTTGTTGGATATTGAGGACATTTTGTGGGATGTTTCGGGAATTTGGTGGGGCATTTCAGGAATTTTGTGGTATTTTGAAAAGATTTTGGGAATTTTGTGGTGTTTTTTCTTGAATTTTGTGGGAAACTGTGCTGATTTTATGGGGCGTTTCTGGAATTTGGTCGAGTTTTCAAAAGATTTAGGGATTTTTGTGGGATTTCTGTGGGATGTTCTGGGAATTGGTGGAGATTTTGTGGGACATTCCTGTGAATTGGTAGGGTTTTGAAATGATTTAGGGAGTTTTGTGAGACTTCTCTGGAATTTTGTGGGGTTTTTCTGGAATTGTGTGGGATTCTGAGGAGACTTGAAGAATTTTGAGGAATTTTTCTTAGATTTTGTGGAAACATGTGGAGGTTTTGGGTGATTTTTGTGTGATTTTGTGGGATATTGAGGAGATTTAGGGATCTTGAGGGATTTCTCATGTATTTTGTGGGAATTTGTGGAGATTTGGTGGGATAATTTTCTAGAATTTGGTCGTGTTTTGAGAAGATTTAGGGAATTTTGTGGTGTTTTTTCTTGAATTTTGTGGGAAACTGTGCTGATTTTATGGGGCGTTTCTGGAATTTGGTCTAAAGCAAGAGAAAAAACCCCAAACAAACACAACCTTTCAGGCAGAGAAAAGATGTGGTTGCTCTTGAAGAAAGCATTTCATTCTGCCTGGAGAAGAACCTGTTGGGAAAAATATTAGCTTTTAGCAAAATGGCACTGTGCTGTTGCACTTGTTCTAGCACTGGGAGAAAGAACAGGCCCGTCTGTAAGGCTCCTGCAGCTCACCCTGGCTGAGGGTCATTGACCACTGAGCACTGCAGGCATCACTGGCAACAACGATGGTGGAAAATGGGGAGGGAGCAGGATAAATAAATGTTTGCCATTGCCTTAGCCAAAAAAACCCCAGACATCAAAAGCAACCCACCCTCAAAACAAAGCTATGAAAATAGTTTGCCTCTGAATTTAAAGAACTTCAATTAACTCTATGATGTCTGCTTTTGGTTCAGCATTCATCAATCTGAATTTGAATATGCACAGGGTAATGAAAGGTAACTGAAGCTTAAAAATCATGTCTATTGACTTGTGCATAGCCTATACTGAAGCACATTAAACAGCAGCGTTTTGCTTGAAATCTGCACGGTATTAACTTCATTCAGTCTTACACTCACTAGGTAATTAAATACATGAAGAAATAGATTTTTTTTTTTTTTATTAAGAATGCATTATTAATTAGGAAGGCATGGCTTTAGTAGAGTCTGCTGATACCAACATTACTCAGCTAAGTTCAAAGTATGAACACAAGAACTTGATGACAGAAGCAATGTTCATCAGAGCCTCAACAAGAAAGTTGCAGTTCCAAGTTTTTCAGATGTCCTACACTTGCTAAGGCATCTCCAGAAAGAGGAGTCAACTGAAAATAGCACAGGAAATTTGAAACCCATTTCTCTTTTTGTCTTTTTTTCCTGAACTTTCTTGTGGGCAACAGAAAACTCCTAATATGTGGAATGCAATGTAGTTTTTATGCCAGAGTCATGAGTCATCCCCTCAGTTCCAACCTGATCCAATGCTCACTTGAATCTTGGAAAGGCTCAAATCAGCAAGATGAAATTTCAATTGTATTCATGAAAGGAGCTCTTTACTCTCCATTCCCCTCCCTCCCCCAAATACATCAGCACCAAGTGAGAAAGGCTCAATTTGAAAAATAATTATTACACAATTAAACTTGGACATAGCTAGTTTGCTACAAGTTCCAGCAGACAGACAAACGAGAGCAGAATCAGAGGTTATCAACCTCAATAGAAATTCCAGCTCATGCTTTCCCCAAAAGCCTCATTTAATTTATCCAGGATTAAAAAATAAAAGAGAAATGAAAAAAACCACATAAAAGCATTTCACATAGTATATAGTGAAATGCTATCGTTTCCACCTGAAATATTCATCATCATTATTATGTTTTTCCATAGTAAATTACAAAGTCTCCTGCACCCATCTTCCCAATATCTCATTCTAAGTGCTTGCTACTTTAATCCCTTAGGAAGCAAAAGGAGCCTCAGGTGTCTCTGGATCAACAGAAACTAAACAACACAGCTTGACAAAGTATATTAAATTGTCAATCAACTCAATAAAGGTTTTCCACTCCAGAGATAGCTATCACCAGCTGATGAATTTGGCTAGGGCAGGTTTAGTGAAGAAAAACTAGGTCTTTATTACCAAATCAGTTAGGAGTTGTTCTACCGTACTGCCCGTAGGATGGGAGTATAAACACCATATTCTTCACAGCCTCATCCACAAAGAATTCCACCTTCAAATTAAGGCTGCTTTGGAGTTGGACCAAACCAATGAAAACTCACTCATCAAACACAGTGATGGCAGCATGCTCAGTCTTTGCAATACAAAACTGGCAACTAACAGCACATTCCTGATCACATCTCCAAGGCTGAGTGTACAGAACTGCAGTGGTGGCCAGGCCCTCGCTGACTGCCAAACCTCCAGCCATCATCCCTTCCTCTCACAGCGACAGGGCAAAAAATAACAACAGCAGAAACTGGAAAGCTTAAGCTAAAATCACAAAGGTCATTGATGAAACAGACTGGAGTGCTTTAGAAACTAGCACGCAGACTTAGCTGAAAACAAATCTTATTGATCACCAATTACAATGAATACTTAATTCTGTTATTCTGCATTATTATTAGACAGTCAGAGGCAGCCAAGCTGACCTCAAGCATGCTGAAGCATCGGGGCCAGGCAGTGCACATCTTCCCAGGAGCTGATTTACCCATCGTTCTCAAGTCAATTCACCTGCACACAGCCCCACCGTACAACTGCTAGGCTGCAAAATAAAAAAATAGCTCTGCTTAAGAGTCAAACCCCAGGACATAGACCATATGAAAGGAAGAATGAAACCTGCAGCATTTGGTTGACCTTCAATGCCCTGAGAAGATGACAAATTCCCCAAGATGAACAAGTGCCCAAAATACAAAGCAAAGGACTGACTTTTAGGGATCAAATGTTAAATAGGCCTGCGAAATTGGAGTTGTTAGGTTGCACATGAAAGAAGGGAAAAAAGAAAAAACCACCCCAACCCTCAACTGCAATTTTACATCCCTCTTGGAAAATTTGCTTTAATAAGAGAGAGGAATGGATACAACCTTCCCCTCACCTGGAGATTTTAATCAATTCAAGCCATTTCAAATCTGGCAAGAAAGCCCTACCACAGTCCCCATCAAACAACATTGCCTTTCATTTTTGCTTCTCATGACTACTTCAGAGCAGTCTAAATAACAGCAAAGAAGGAAATTCAAGTTGCAATTCAAACACTAAGCTCTGGAATCCCACATTGCCTTCAAACACCTGCATGAAACACTAACTTCATGCTCTATGCTCCCTGCTTTCTTCTAGTTTACTGCACAGTGCATTATTTACATAAAACAGAATTTCTTCTGTGGGAAAGGCTTGCATGGTACTTCAAAGCCTGAATAAATCAGGGACTGCAGCTTGAACTAACAAAAAAATCATCCAAAAAATTCCTTTCAATATCTGCATTGTATTGCCTTATCATGCTACCTGTCTAGCTGAGTTATTCAGGTATCCACACCAGAAATGACAGACAATGTCTCTCTATGATGATGTGATGTTACTTCAAATGAAAAAAAACAATAAATAAAAATCACAGATTAATTTCCCATACAAATGATGACTCACTACTCCCAAATCCTTCCTTATAGCAGGATGCTCACTTCAGTCTGGAAGTCTTCATGTTGCAGCCTGCAGGAATCAGCTTATTTCCTGTCAAGGGCTGGAAAGCCTTACAGGAACTGGTTTTGGTTGAAGAACTTCTCCAAGGTGCTTACCTGTGGGACTTATCCAGGTAAGGGATGTTAGCTCCCTCTTCTTTGAGGTTCAGTGTCCAACCACTCCTACTGCTGGTAAGAAGAACAGAAGAAACATCTGCCCATAGCAAGGACTGCACTGGTGGGCAAAGTCCAAATTCCATCCTTCAGGGAAAAAGAAACAAAGACTGAGGAATTCATGTCTGTTCAAAATTTCATCCTTGACTACTGAAAGCATTGGAAGCACATGTGTATGTTTAAAAATGGAATTGTCCTCATTTAAGAATAAAAATAATTTCATCCCATCACCATTTTTCTTGGTCCAATCCTGAACTGCAGATCCAAACAGCTGAGAAAGCATGGAATAGTCTGCTGGACAGCATTAAAATGAGCAACTCCTGTATCTTCCTAAGATAAGAACACAAATCACAAAGAAAGGCACTCTGAGAAAAAATTTCTTAGAGGAAGACCTCAATTATTTTCCAGCAAGGCAGGTAATATGCATTTGGCTATTTGTTAGAAAAAAAACCAAAAAACAAACCTGTTTTTATACAAGATTTTACTCATATATTAACTATCACATATTTTGCAAAACAAAAAGAGACCACAGCAAAGTAAAATCCCAATTTTTTCCTATATTTAAGCTGTGATAGTATGTCTGAAATGGGAATCCAGAGCCTCACCAGATTAATATCACCACTTGGACCAGAGAATTTGCCATATCCACTTCTTCTGGTTTCGTTCAGTTGGAGCTTCTGTTTGTACAGTGATGATGGCTCTTGAACATTCTGGGATTTAAAGTAGTCCCTGAAGAGATGGCTAACAAAAATATGATGTTACTTTCAAGATGCTTTTTAATTATTTCTACCCTCATCCAGAACCTTCTGAGGAGACTTGAAGAATTTTGAGGAATTTTTCTTAGATTTTGTGGAAACTTGTGGAGGTTTTGTGGGATTTTTGTGTGATTTTGTGGGATATTGAGGCGATTTAGGGATCTTGAGGGATTTTTCATGTATTTTGTGGGAATTTGTGGAGATTTGGTGGGATATTTTTCTAGAATTTGGTCGTGTTTTGAGAAGATTTAGGGAATTATGTGGGATTTTTCTTGGAATTTTGTTGGATATTGAGGAGATTTTGTGGGTGGTTTGTGGAACTTTGAGGGACTTCTCTGGAATTTGGTGAGATTCTGTAGAGAACTGACAAATTATCAGGGATTTTTCATGTATTCTGTGGGAATTTGTGGAGATTTGGTGGGATTTTTGTGGATTTTGGCCGTGTTTTGAGAAGACTTAGGGAATTTTGTGGGACTTTCCTGGGATTTTGTTGGGTATTGAGGACATTTTGTGGGATGTTTCTGGAATTTGCTGGGGCTTTTCAAGAATTTTGTGGTATTTTGAAAAGATTTTGGGAATTTTGTGGTGTTTTTTCTTGAATTTTGTGGGAAACTGTGCTGATTTTATGGGGCGTTTCAGGAATTTGGTCGAGTTTTCAGAAGATTTAGGGATTTTTGTGGGATTTTTGTGGGATGTTCTGGGAATTGGTGGAGATTTTGTGGGACATTCCTGTGAATTGGTAGGGTTTTGAAATGATTTAGGGAGTTTTGTGGGACTTCTCTGGAATTTTGTGTGTTTTTTATGGAATTGTGTGGGATTCTGAGGAGACTTGAAGAATTTTGAGGAATTTGTTTTAGATTTTGTGGGAATTTGTGGAGAATCTGTGGGATTTTACTGGAATTTGGTGGGCCTTTTCAAGGACTTTGTGTGGTTTTGAGGAGACTTGAAGACTTTTGAGGAATTTTTCTTAGATTTTGTGGAAACTTGTGGAGGTTTTGTGGGATTTTTGTGGAATTTTGTGGGATATTGAGGCGATTTCGGGATCTTGAGGGATTTTTCATGTATTTTGTGGGAATTTGTGGAGATTTGGTGGGATATTTTTCTAGAATTTAGTCGTGTTTTGAGAAGATTTAGGGAATTTTGTGTGATTTTTCTGGGATTTTGTTGTATATTGAGGAGATTTTGTGGGATGTTTGTGGAACTTTGAGGGACTTTTCTGGAATTTGGTGAGATTCTGTAGAGAACTGACGAATTATCAGGGGTATTTTCATGTATTCTGTGGGAATTTGTGGAGATTCGGTGGGATTTTTGTGGATTTTGTCCATGTTTTGAGAAGATTTAGGGAATTTTGTGTGACTTTTCTGGGATTTTGTTGGGTATTGAGGACATTTTGTGGGATGTTTCGGGAATTTGGTGGGGCTTTTCAAGAATTTTGTGGTATTTTGAAAAGATTTAGGGAATTGTGTGGTGTTTTTTCTTGAATTTTGTGGGAAACTGTGCTGATTTTATGGGGCGTTTCAGGAATTTGGTCGAGTTTTCAGAAGATTTAGGGATTTTTGTGGGATTTTTGTGGGATGTTCTGGGAATTGGTGGAGATTTTGTGGGACATTCCTGTGAATTGGTAGGGTTTTGAAATGATTTAGGGAGTTTTGTGGGACTTCTCTGGAATTTTGTGTGTTTTTTCTGGAATTGTGTGGGATTCTGAGGAGACTTGAAGAATTTTGAGGAATTTGTTTTAGATTTTGTGGGAATTTGTGGAGAATCTGTGGGATTTTACTGGAATTTGGTGGGCCTTTTCAAGGACTTTGTGTGCTTTTGAGGAGACTTGAAGAATTTTGAGGAATTTTTCTTAGATTTTGTGGAAACTTGTGGAGGTTTTGTGTGATTTTTGTGGGATTTTGTGGGATATTGAGGCGATTTCGGGATCTTGAGGGATTTTTCATGTATTTTGTGGGATTTTGTGGACATTTGGTGGGACATTTTTCTAGAATTTAGTCGTGTTTTGAGAAGATTTAGGGAATTTTGTGTGATTTTTCTGGGATTTTGTTGTATATTGAGGAGATTTTGTGGGATGTTTGTGGAACTTTGAGGGACTTTTCTGGAATTTGGTGAGATTCTGTAGAGAACTGACGAATTATCAGGGGTATTTTCATGTATTCTGTGGGAATTTGTGGAGATTCGGTGGGATTTTTGTGGATATTGTCCATGTTTTGAGAAGATTTAGGGAATTTTGTGGGATTTTTCCTGGAATTTTATTGGATACCGGGGAGATTTTGTGGGATGTTTCTGGAACTTTGAGGGACTTTTCTGGAATTTGGTGAGATTCTGTAGAGAACTGACGAATTATCAGGGATTTTTCATGTATTCTGTGGGAATTTGTGGAGATTCTGTGGGATTTTTTTGGAATTTGGCCGTGTTTTGAGAAGATTTAGGGAATTTTGTGTGACTTTTCTGGGATTTTGTTGGGTATTGAGGACATTTTGTGGGATGTTTCAGGAATTTGGTGGGGCTTTTCAAGAATTTTGTGGTATTTTGAAAAGATTTAGGGAATTGTGTGGTGTTTTTTCTTGAATTTTGTGGGAAACTGTGCTGATTTTATGGGGCGTTTCAGGAATTTGGTCGAGTTTTCAGAAGATTTAGGGATTTTTGTGGGATTTTTGTGGGATGTTCTGGGAATTGGTGGAGATTTTGTGGGACATTCCTGTGAATTGGTAGGGTTTTGAAATGATTTAGGGAGTTTTGTGGGACTTCTCTGGAATTTTGTGTGTTTTTTATGGAATTGTGTGGGATTCTGAGGAGACTTGAAGAATTTTGAGGAATTTGTTTTAGATTTTGTGGGAATTTGTGGAGAATCTGTGGGATTTTACTGGAATTTGGTGGGCCTTTTCAAGGACTTTGTGTGGTTTTGAGGAGACTTGAAGACTTTTGAGGAATTTTTCTTAGATTTTGTGGAAACTTGTGGAGGTTTTGTGGGATTTTTGTGGAATTTTGTGGGATATTGAGGCGATTTCGGGATCTTGAGGGATTTTTCATGTATTTTGTGGGAATTTGTGGAGATTTGGTGGGATATTTTTCTAGAATTTGGTCGTGTTTTGAGAAGATTTAGGGAATTTTGTGTGATTTTTCTTGAATTTTGTGGGATATTGAGGAGATTTTGTGGGATGTTTGTGGAACTTTGAGGGACTTTTCTGGAATTTGGTGAGATTCTGTAGAGAACTGACGAATTATCAGGGATTTTTCATGTATTCTGTGGGAATTTGTGGAGATTTGGTGGGATTTTTCTGGAATTTTGGTTGTGTTTTGAGAAAATTTAGGGAATTTTGTGGGATTTTTCTGGGATTTTGTTGGGTATTGGGGACATTTTGTGGGATGTTTCTGGAATTTGGTGGGGCTTTTCAAGAATTTTGTGGTATTTTGAAAAGGTTTAGGGAATTTTGTGGTGTTTTTTCTTGAATTTTGTGGGAAACTGTGCTGATTTTATGGGGCGTTTCTGGAATTTGGTCGAGTTTTCAGAAGATTTAGGGATTTTTGTGGGATTTCTGTGGGATGTTCTGGGAATTGGTGGAGATTTTGTGGGACATTCCTGTGAATTGGTAGGGTTTTGAAATGATTTAGGGAGTTTTGTGGGACTTCTCTGGAATTTTGTGGGGTTTTTCTGGAATTGTGTGGGATTCTGAGGAGACTTGAAGAATTTTGAGGAATTTGATATAGATTTCTGTGGGAATTTGTGAAGATTCTGTGGGATTTTTCTGGAATTTGGTGGGCCTTTTCAAGGACTTTGTGTGGTTTTGAGGAGACTTGAAGAATTTTGAGGAATTTTTCTTAGATTTTGTGGAAACTTGTGGAGGTTTTGTGGGATTTTTGTGTGATTTTGTGGGATATTGAGGCGATTTATGGATCTTGAGGCATTTCTCATGTATTTTGTGGGAATTTGTGGAGATTTGGTGGGATATTTTTCTAGAATTTGGTCGTGTTTTGAGAAGATTTAGGGAATTTTGTGGTGTTTTTTCTTGAATTTTGTGGGAAACTGTGCTGATTTTATGGGGCGTTTCAGAAATTTGGTCGAGTTTTCAGAAGATTTAGGGATTTTTGTGGGATTTCTGTGGGATGTTCTGGGAATTGGAGATTTTGTGGGACATTCCTGTGAATTGGTAGGGTTTTGAAATGATTTATGGAGTTTTGTGGGACTTCTCTGGAATTTTGTGGGGTTTTTATGGAATTGTGTGGGATTCTGAGGAGACTTGAAGAATTTTGAGGAATTTTTCTTAGATTTTGTGGAAACTTGTGGAGGTTTTGTGGGATTTTTGTGTGATTTTGTGGGATATTGAGGCGATTTAGGGATCTTGAGGGATTTTTCATGTATTTTGTGGGAATTTGTGGAGATTTGGTGGGATATTTTTCTAGAATTTGGTCGTGTTTTGAGAAGATTTAGGAAATTTTGTGGGATTTTTCCTGGAATTTTGTTGGATATTAGGGAGATTTTGTGGGATGTTTGTGGAACTTTGAGGGACTTTTCTGGAATTTGGTGAGATTCTGTAGAGAACTGACGAATTATCAGGGATTTTTCATGTATTCTGTGGGAATTTGTGGAGAATCTGTGGGATTTTTCTGGAATTTGGTAGAGTTTTTAGAAGATTTAGGGAATTTTGTGGGACTTTTCTGGGATTTTGTTGGGTACTGGGGACATTTTGTGGGATGTTTCTGGAATTTGGTGGGGCTTTTCAAGAATTTTGTGGTATTTTGAAAAAGTTTAGGGAATTTTGTGGTGTTTTTTCTTGAATTTTGTGGGAAACTGTGCTGATTTTATGGGGCGTTTCTGGAATTTGGTCGAGTTTTCAGAAGTGTTAGGGATTTTTGTGAGATTTTTGTGGGATGTTTGTGGAACTTTGAGGGACTTTTCTGTAATTTGGTGAGATTCTGTAGAGAACTGACGAATTATCAGGGATTTGTCATGTATTCTGTGGGAATTTCTGGAGATTTGGTGGGATTTTTCTGGAATTTGGTAGAGTTTTGATAAGATTTAGGGAATTTTGTGTTGTTTTTTCTTGAATTTTGTGGGAAACTGTGCTGATTTTATGGGGCGTTTCTGGAATTTGGTCAAGTTTTCAGAAGATTTAGGGAATTGTGTGAGATTTTTCCTGGAATTTTGTTGGATATTAGGGAGATTTTGTGGGAGGCTTGTGGAACTTTGGGGGACTTTTCTGGTATTTGGTGAGATTCTGTAGAGAACTGACGAATTATCAGGGATTTTTCATGTATTCTGTGGGAATTTCTGGAGATTTGGTGGGATTTTTGTGGATTTTGGCCGTGTTTTGAGAAGATTTAGGGAATTTTGTGTAATTTTTCTGGAATTTTGTTGGATATTGAGGACATTTTGTGGGATGTTTGTGGAACTTTGAGGGACATTTCAGGAATTTGGTGAGATTCTGTAGAGAACTGACGAATTATCAGGGATTTTTCATGTATTCTCTGGGAATTTGTGGAGATTTGGTGGGATATTTTTCTAGAATTTGGTCGTGTTTTGAGAAGATTTAGAGAATTTTGTGGGATTTTTCTTGAATTTTGTTGGATATTGAGGAGATTTTGTGGGATGTTTGTGGAACTTTGAGGGACTTTTCTGGAATTTGGTGAGATTCTGTAGAGAACTGACGAATTATCAGGGATTTTTCATGTATTCTGTGGGAATTTGTGGAGATTCGGTGGGATTTTTCTGGAATTTTGGTTGTGTTTTGAGGAAATTTAGGGAATTTTGTGTGATTTTTCTGGGATTTTGTTGGGTATTGAGGACATCTTGTGGGATGTTTCTGGAATTTGGTGGCCCTTTTCAAGAATTTTGTGGTATTTTGAAAACATTTTGGGAATTTTGTGGTGTTTTTTCTTGAATTTTGTGGGAAACTGTGCTGATTTTATGGGGCGTTTCTGGAATTTGGTCGAGTTTTCAGAAGATTTAGGGATTTTTTTGAGATTTCTGTGGAATGTTCTGGGAATTGGTGGAGATTTTGTGGGACATTCCTGTGAATTGTTAGGGTTTTGAAATGATTTAGGGAGTTTTGTGGGACTTCTCTGGAATTTTGTGTGTTTTTTCTGGAATTTTGTGGGATTCTGAGGAGACTTGAAGAATTTTGAGGAATTTGATTTAGATTTTTATGGGCATTTGTGGAGAGTCTGTGGGATTTTTTTGGAATTTGGTGGGCCTTTTCACGAACTTTGTGTGGTTTTGAGGAGACTTGAAGAATTTTGAGGAATTTTTCTTAGATTTTGTGGAAACTTGTGGAGGTTTTGTGGGATTTTTGTGTGATTTTGTGGTATATTGCGGCGATTTAGGGATCTTGATGGATTTCTCATATATTTTGTGGGAATTTGTGGAGATTTGGTGGGATATTTTTCTAGAATTTGGTCGTGTTTTGAGAAGATTTAGGGAATTTTGTGGTGTTTTTTCTTGAATTTTGTGGGAAACTGTGCTGATTTTATGGGGCGTTTCAGAAATTTGGTCGAGTTTTCAGAAGATTTAGGGATTTTTGTGGGATTTCTGTGGGATGTTCTGGGAATTGGAGATTTTGTGGGACATTCCTGTGAATTGGTAGGGTTTTGAAATGATTTATGGAGTTTTGTGGGACTTCTCTGGAATTTTGTGTGTTTTTTATGGAATTGTGTGGGATTCTGAGGAGACTTGAAGAATTTTGAGGAATTTTTCTTAGATTTTGTGGAAACTTGTGGAGGTTTTGTGGGATTTTTGTGTGATTTTGTGGGATATTGAGGCGATTTAGGGATCTTGAGGGATTTCTCATGTATTTTGTGGGAATTTGTGGAGATTTGGTGGGATATTTTTCTAGAATTTGGTTGTGTTTTGAGAAGATTTAGGGAATTTTGTGGGATTTTTCCTGGAATTTTGTTGGATATTAGGGAGAATTTGTGGGATGTTTGTGGAACTTTGAGGGACTTTTCTGGAATTTGGTGAGATTCTGTAGAGAACTGACGAATTATCAGGGATTTTTCATGTATTCTGTGGGAATTTGTGGAGATTTGGTGGGATTTTTCTGGAATTTTGGTTGTGTTTTGAGAAAATTTAGGGAATTTTGTGGGATTTTTCTGGGATTTTGTTGGGTATTGGGGACATTTTGTGGGATGTTTCTGGAATTTGGTGGGGCTTTTCAAGAATTTTGTGGTATTTTGAAAAGGTTTAGGGAATTTTGTGGTGTTTTTTCTTGAATTTTGTGGGAAACTGTGCTGATTTTATGGGGCGTTTCTGGAATTTGGTCGAGTTTTCAGAAGATTTTGGGATTTTTGTGGGATTTCTGTGGGATGTTCTGGGAATTGGTGGAGATTTTGTGGGACATTCCTGTGAATTGGTAGGGTTTTGAAATGATTTAGGGAGTTTTGTGGGACTTCTCTGGAATTATGTGGGGTTTTTCTGGAATTGTGTGGGATTCTGAGGAGACTTGAAGAATTTTGAGGAATTTGATTTAGATTTTTGTGGGAATTTGTGAAGATTCTGTGGGATTTTTCTGGAATTTGGTGGGCCTTTTCAAGGACTTTGTGTGGTTTTGAGGAGACTTGAAGAATTTTGAGGAATTTTTCTTAGATTTTGTGGAAACTTGTGGAGGTTTTGTGGGATTTTTGTGTGATTTTGTGGGATATTGAGGCGATTTATGGATCTTGAGGCATTTCTCATGTATTTTGTGGGAATTTGTGGAGATTTGGTGGGATATTTTTCTAGAATTTGGTCGTGTTTTGAGAAGATTTAGGGAATTTTGTGGTGTTTTTTCTTGAATTTTGTGGGAAACTGTGCTGATTTTATGGGGCGTTTCAGAAATTTGGTCGAGTTTTCAGAAGATTTAGGGATTTTTGTGGGATTTCTGTGGGATGTTCTGGGAATTGGAGATTTTGTGGGACATTCCTGTGAATTGGTAGGGTTTTGAAATGATTTATGGAGTTTTGTGGGACTTCTCTGGAATTTTGTGGGGTTTTTATGGAATTGTGTGGGATTCTGAGGAGACTTGAAGAATTTTGAGGAATTTTTCTTAGATTTTGTGGAAACTTGTGGAGGTTTTGTGGGATTTTTGTGTGATTTTGTGGGATATTGAGGCGATTTAGGGATCTTGAGGGATTTTTCATGTATTTTGTGGGAATTTGTGGAGATTTGGTGGGATATTTTTCTAGAATTTGGTCGTGTTTTGAGAAGATTTAGGGAATTTTGTGGGATTTTTCCTGGAATTTTGTTGGATATTAGGGAGATTTTGTGGGATGTTTGTGGAACTTTGAGGGACTTTTCTGGAATTTGGTGAGATTCTGTAGAGAACTGACGAATTATCAGGGATTTTTCATGTATTCTGTGGGAATTTGTGGAGAATCTGTGGGATTTTTCTGGAATTTGGTAGAGTTTTGAGAAGATTTAGGGAATTTTGTGGGACTTTTCTGGGATTTTGTTGGGTACTGGGGACATTTTGTGGGATGTTTCTGGAATTTGGTGGGGCTTTTCAAGAATTTTGTGGTATTTTGAAAAAGTTTAGGGAATTTTGTGGTGTTTTTTCTTGAATTTTGTGGGAAACTGTGCTGATTTTATGGGGCGTTTCTGGAATTTGGTCGAGTTTTCAGAAGTGTTAGGGATTTTTGTGAGATTTTTGTGGGATGTTTGTGGAACTTTGAGGGACTTTTCTGTAATTTGGTGAGATTCTGTAGAGAACTGACGAATTATCAGGGATTTGTCATGTATTCTGTGGGAATTTCTGGAGATTTGGTGGGATTTTTCTGGAATTTGGTAGAGTTTTGATAAGATTTAGGGAATTTTGTGTTGTTTTTTCTTGAATTTTGTGGGAAACTGTGCTGATTTTATGGGGCGTTTCTGGAATTTGGTCAAGTTTTCAGAAGATTTAGGGAATTGTGTGAGATTTTTCCTGGAATTTTGTTGGATATTAGGGAGATTTTGTGGGAGGCTTGTGGAACTTTGGGGGACTTTTCTGGTATTTGGTGAGATTCTGTAGAGAACTGACGAATTATCAGGGATTTTTCATGTATTCTGTGGGAATTTCTGGAGATTTGGTGGGATTTTTGTGGATTTTGGCCGTGTTTTGAGAAGATTTAGGGAATTTTGTGTAATTTTTCTGGGATTTTTTTGGATATTGAGGACATTTTGTGGGATGTTTCTGGAATTTGGTGGGGCTTTTCAAGAATTTTGTGGTATTTTGAAAAGGTTTAGGGAATTTTGTGGTGTTTTTTCTTGAATTTTGTGGGAAACTGTGCTGATTTTATGGGGCGTTTCTGGAATTTGGTCGAGTTTTCAGAAGATTTAGGGATTTTTGTGAGATTTTTGTGGGATGTTCTGGGAATTGGTAGAGATTTTGTGGGACATTCCTGTGAATTGGTAGGGTTTTGAAATGATTTAGGGAGTTTTGTGAGACTTCTCTGGAATTTGGTGGGGTTTTTCTGGAATTGTGTGGGATTCTGAGGAGACTTGAAGAATTTTGAGGAATTTGTTTTAGATTTTGTGGGAATTTGTGGAGAATCTGTGGGATTTTACTGGAATTTGGTGGGCCTTTTCAAGGACTTTGTGTGGTTTTGAGGAGACTTGAAGAATTTTGAGGAATTTTTCTTAGATTTTGTGGAAACTTGTGGAGGTTTTGGGTGATTTTTGTGTGATTTTGTGGGATATTGAGGCCATTTCGGGATCTTGAGGGATTTTTCGTGTATTTTGTGGGATTTTGTGGAGATTTGGTGGGACATTTTTCTAGAATTTAGTCGTGTTTTGAGAAGATTTAGGGAATTTTGTGGTGTTTTTTCTTGAATTTTGTGTGAAACTGTGCTGATTTTATTGGGCGTTTCTGGAATTTGGTCAAGTTTTCAGATGATTTAGGGAATTTTGTCAGATTTTTCCTGGAATTTTGTTGGATATTAGGGAGATTTTGTGGGATGCTTGTGGAACTTTGAGGGACTTTTCTGGAATTTGGTGAGATTCTGTAGAGAACTGACGAATTATCAGGGATTTTTCATGTATTCTGTGGGAATTTCTGGAGATTTGGTGGGATTTTTCTGGAATTTTGGTTATGTTTTGAGGAAATTTAGGGAATTTTGTGTGATTTTTCTGGGATTTTGTTGGGTATTGAGGACATCTTGTGGGATGTTTCTGGAATTTGGTGGCCCTTTTCAAGAATTTTGTGGTATTTTGAAAACATTTTGGGAATTTTGTGGTGTTTTTTCTTGAATTTTGTGGGAAACTGTGCTGATTTTATGGGGCGTTTCTGGAATTTGGTCGAGTTTTCAGAAGATTTAGGGATTTTTGTGGGATTTCTGTGGGATGTTCTGGTAATTGGTGGAGATTTTGTGGGACATTCCTGTGAATTGGTAGGGTTTTGAAATGATTTAGGGAGTTTTGTGGGACTTCTCTGGAATTTTGTGTGTTTTTTCTGGAATTGTGTGGGATTCTGAGGAGACTTGAAGAATTTTGAGGAATTTGATTTAGATTTTTATGGGCATTTGTGGAGAGTCTGTGGGATTTTTTTGGAATTTGGTGGGCCTTTTCACGAACTTTGTGTGGTTTTGAGGAGACTTGAAGAATTTTGAGGAATTTTTCTTAGATTTTGTGGAAACTTGTGGAGGTTTTGTGGGATTTTTGTGTGATTTTGTGGTATATTGCGGCGATTTAGGGATCTTGATGGATTTCTCATATATTTTGTGGGAATTTGTGGAGATTTGGTGGGATATTTTTCTAGAATTTGGTCGTGTTTTGAGAAGATTTAGGGAATTTTGTGGTGTTTTTTCTTGAATTTTGTGGGAAACTGTGCTGATTTTATGGGGCGTTTCAGAAATTTGGTCGAGTTTTCAGAAGATTTAGGGATTTTTGTGGGATTTCTGTGGGATGTTCTGGGAATTGGAGATTTTGTGGGACATTCCTGTGAATTGGTAGGGTTTTGAAATGATTTATGGAGTTTTGTGGGACTTCTCTGGAATTTTGTGTGTTTTTTATGGAATTGTGTGGGATTCTGAGGAGACTTGAAGAATTTTGAGGAATTTTTCTTAGATTTTGTGGAAACTTGTGGAGGTTTTGTGGGATTTTTGTGTGATTTTGTGGGATATTGAGGCGATTTAGGGATCTTGAGGGATTTCTCATGTATTTTGTGGGAATTTGTGGAGATTTGGTGGGATATTTTTCTAGAATTTGGTTGTGTTTTGAGAAGATTTAGGGAATTTTGTGGGATTTTTCCTGGAATTTTGTTGGATATTAGGGAGAATTTGTGGGATGTTTGTGGAACTTTGAGGGACTTTTCTGGAATTTGGTGAGATTCTGTAGAGAACTGACGAATTATCAGGGATTTTTCATGTATTCTGTGGGAATTTGTGGAGATTTGGTGGGATTTTTCTGGAATTTTGGTTGTGTTTTGAGAAAATTTAGGGAATTTTGTGGGATTTTTCTGGGATTTTGTTGGGTATTGGGGACATTTTGTGGGATGTTTCTGGAATTTGGTGGGGCTTTTCAAGAATTTTGTGGTATTTTGAAAAGGTTTAGGGAATTTTGTGGTGTTTTTTCTTGAATTTTGTGGGAAACTGTGCTGATTTTATGGGGCGTTTCTGGAATTTGGTCGAGTTTTCAGAAGATTTTGGGATTTTTGTGGGATTTCTGTGGGATGTTCTGGGAATTGGTGGAGATTTTGTGGGACATTCCTGTGAATTGGTAGGGTTTTGAAATGATTTAGGGAGTTTTGTGGGACTTCTCTGGAATTATGTGGGGTTTTTCTGGAATTGTGTGGGATTCTGAGGAGACTTGAAGAATTTTGAGGAATTTGATTTAGATTTTTGTGGGAATTTGTGAAGATTCTGTGGGATTTTTCTGGAATTTGGTGGGCCTTTTCAAGGACTTTGTGTGGTTTTGAGGAGACTTGAAGAATTTTGAGGAATTTTTCTTAGATTTTGTGGAAACTTGTGGAGGTTTTGTGGGATTTTTGTGTGATTTTGTGGGATATTGAGGCGATTTATGGATCTTGAGGCATTTCTCATGTATTTTGTGGGAATTTGTGGAGATTTGGTGGGATATTTTTCTAGAATTTGGTCGTGTTTTGAGAAGATTTAGGGAATTTTGTGGTGTTTTTTCTTGAATTTTGTGGGAAACTGTGCTGATTTTATGGGGCGTTTCAGAAATTTGGTCGAGTTTTCAGAAGATTTAGGGATTTTTGTGGGATTTCTGTGGGATGTTCTGGGAATTGGAGATTTTGTGGGACATTCCTGTGAATTGGTAGGGTTTTGAAATGATTTATGGAGTTTTGTGGGACTTCTCTGGAATTTTGTGGGGTTTTTATGGAATTGTGTGGGATTCTGAGGAGACTTGAAGAATTTTGAGGAATTTTTCTTAGATTTTGTGGAAACTTGTGGAGGTTTTGTGGGATTTTTGTGTGATTTTGTGGGATATTGAGGCGATTTAGGGATCTTGAGGGATTTTTCATGTATTTTGTGGGAATTTGTGGAGATTTGGTGGGATATTTTTCTAGAATTTGGTCGTGTTTTGAGAAGATTTAGGGAATTTTGTGGGATTTTTCCTGGAATTTTGTTGGATATTAGGGAGATTTTGTGGGATGTTTGTGGAACTTTGAGGGACTTTTCTGGAATTTGGTGAGATTCTGTAGAGAACTGACGAATTATCAGGGATTTTTCATGTATTCTGTGGGAATTTGTGGAGAATCTGTGGGATTTTTCTGGAATTTGGTAGAGTTTTGAGAAGATTTAGGGAATTTTGTGGGACTTTTCTGGGATTTTGTTGGGTACTGGGGACATTTTGTGGGATGTTTCTGGAATTTGGTGGGGCTTTTCAAGAATTTTGTGGTATTTTGAAAAAGTTTAGGGAATTTTGTGGTGTTTTTTCTTGAATTTTGTGGGAAACTGTGCTGATTTTATGGGGCGTTTCTGGAATTTGGTCGAGTTTTCAGAAGTGTTAGGGATTTTTGTGAGATTTTTGTGGGATGTTTGTGGAACTTTGAGGGACTTTTCTGTAATTTGGTGAGATTCTGTAGAGAACTGACGAATTATCAGGGATTTGTCATGTATTCTGTGGGAATTTCTGGAGATTTGGTGGGATTTTTCTGGAATTTGGTAGAGTTTTGATAAGATTTAGGGAATTTTGTGTTGTTTTTTCTTGAATTTTGTGGGAAACTGTGCTGATTTTATGGGGCGTTTCTGGAATTTGGTCAAGTTTTCAGAAGATTTAGGGAATTGTGTGAGATTTTTCCTGGAATTTTGTTGGATATTAGGGAGATTTTGTGGGAGGCTTGTGGAACTTTGGGGGACTTTTCTGGTATTTGGTGAGATTCTGTAGAGAACTGACGAATTATCAGGGATTTTTCATGTATTCTGTGGGAATTTCTGGAGATTTGGTGGGATTTTTGTGGATTTTGGCCGTGTTTTGAGAAGATTTAGGGAATTTTGTGTAATTTTTCTGGGATTTTTTTGGATATTGAGGACATTTTGTGGGATGTTTCTGGAATTTGGTGGGGCTTTTCAAGAATTTTGTGGTATTTTGAAAAGGTTTAGGGAATTTTGTGGTGTTTTTTCTTGAATTTTGTGGGAAACTGTGCTGATTTTATGGGGCGTTTCTGGAATTTGGTCGAGTTTTCAGAAGATTTAGGGATTTTTGTGAGATTTTTGTGGGATGTTCTGGGAATTGGTAGAGATTTTGTGGGACATTCCTGTGAATTGGTAGGGTTTTGAAATGATTTAGGGAGTTTTGTGAGACTTCTCTGGAATTTGGTGGGGTTTTTCTGGAATTGTGTGGGATTCTGAGGAGACTTGAAGAATTTTGAGGAATTTGTTTTAGATTTTGTGGGAATTTGTGGAGAATCTGTGGGATTTTACTGGAATTTGGTGGGCCTTTTCAAGGACTTTGTGTGGTTTTGAGGAGACTTGAAGAATTTTGAGGAATTTTTCTTAGATTTTGTGGAAACTTGTGGAGGTTTTGGGTGATTTTTGTGTGATTTTGTGGGATATTGAGGCCATTTCGGGATCTTGAGGGATTTTTCGTGTATTTTGTGGGATTTTGTGGAGATTTGGTGGGACATTTTTCTAGAATTTAGTCGTGTTTTGAGAAGATTTAGGGAATTTTGTGGTGTTTTTTCTTGAATTTTGTGTGAAACTGTGCTGATTTTATTGGGCGTTTCTGGAATTTGGTCAAGTTTTCAGATGATTTAGGGAATTTTGTCAGATTTTTCCTGGAATTTTGTTGGATATTAGGGAGATTTTGTGGGATGCTTGTGGAACTTTGAGGGACTTTTCTGGAATTTGGTGAGATTCTGTAGAGAACTGACGAATTATCAGGGATTTTTCATGTATTCTGTGGGAATTTCTGGAGATTTGGTGGGATTTTTCTGGAATTTTGGTTATGTTTTGAGAAGATTTAGGGAATTTTGTGGGACTTTTCTGGGATTTTGTTGGGTATAGAGGACATTTTGTGGGATGTTTCTGGAATTTGGTGGGGCTTTACAAGAATTTTGTGGTATTTTGAAAAGATTTTGGGAATTTTGTGGTGTTTTTTCTTGAATTTTGTGGGAAACTGTGCTGATTTTATGGGGCGTTTCTGGAATTTGGTCGAGTTTTCAGAAGATTTAGGGATTTTTGTGGGATTTCTGTGGGATGTTCTGGTAATTGGTGGAGATTTTGTGGGACATTCCTGTGAATTGGTAGGGTTTTGAAATGATTTAGGGAGTTTTGTGGGACTTCTCTGGAATATTGTGTGTTTTTTCTGGAATTGTGTGGGATTCTGAGGAGACTTGAAGAATTTTGAGGAATTTTTCTTAGATTTTGTGGAAACTTGTGGAGGTTTTGGGTGATTTTTGTTGGATTTTGTGGGATATTGAGGAGATTTAGGGATCTTGAGGGATTTTTCATGTATTTTGTGGGAATTTGTGGAGTTTTGGTGGGATATTTTTCTAGAATTTGGTCGTGTTTTGAGAAGATTTAGGGAATTTTGTGGGATTTTTTCTGGAATTTTGTTGGATACTGGGGAGATTTTGTGGGTGGTTTGTGGAACTTTGAGGGACTTTTCTGGAATTTGGTGAGATTCTGTAGAGAACTGACAAATTATCAGGGATTTTTCATGTATTCTGTGGGAATTTGTGGAGATTCGGTAGGATTTTTGAGGATTTTGGCCGTGTTTTGAGAAGATTTAGGGAATTTTTTGTGATTTTTCTGGAATTTTGTTGGATATTGAGGACATTTTGTGGGATGTTTGTGGAACTTTGAGGGACATTTCAGGAATTTGGTGAGATTCTGTAGAGAACTGACGAATTATCAGGGATTTTTCATGTATTCTCTGGGAATTTGTGGAGATTTGGTGGGATATTTTTCTAGAATTTGGTCGTGTTTTGAGAAGATTTAGAGAATTTTGTGGGATTTTTCTTGAATTTTGTTGGATATTGAGGAGATTTTGTGGGATGTTTGTGGAACTTTGAGGGACTTTTCTGGAATTTGGTGAGATTCTGTAGAGAACTGACGAATTATCAGGGATTTTTCATGTATTCTGTGGGAATTTGTGGAGATTCGGTGGGATTTTTCTGGAATTTTGGTTGTGTTTTGAGAAAATTTAGGGAATTTTGTGGGATTTTTCTGGGATTTTGTTGGGTATTGGGGACATTTTGTGGGATGTTTCTGGAATTTGGTGGGGCTTTTCAAGAATTTTGTGGTATTTTGAAAAGATTTTGGGAATTTTGTGGTGTTTTTTCTTGAATTTTGTGGGAAACTGTGCTGATTTTATGGGGCGTTTCTGGAATTTGGTCGAGTTTTCAGAAGATTTAGGGATTTTTGTGGGATTTTTGTGGGATGTTCTGGGAATTGGTGGAGATTTTGTGGGACATTCCTGTGAATTGGTAGGGTTTTGAAATGATTTAGGGAGTTTTGTGGGACTTCTCTGGAATTTTGTGGGGTTTTTCTGGAATTGTGTGGGATTCTGAGGAGACTTGAAGAATTTTGAGGAATTTGATTTAGATTTCTGTGGGAATTTGTGGAGATTCTGTGGGATTTTTCTGGAATTTGGTGGGCCTTTTCACGAACTTTGTGTGGTTTTGAGGAGACTTGAAGAATTTTGAGGAATTTTTCTTAGATTTTGTGGAAACTTGTGGAGGTTTTGTGGGATTTTTGTGTGATTTTGTGGGACATTGAGGCGATTTAGGGATCTTGAGGGATTTTTCATGTATTTTGTGGGAATTTGTGGAGATTTGGTGGGATATTTTTCTAGAATTTGGTCGTGTTTTGAGAAGATTTAGGAAATTTTGTGGGATTTTTCCTGGAATTTTGTTGGATATTAGGGAGATTTTGTGGGATGTTTGTGGAACTTTGAGGGACTTTTTAGGAATTTGGTGAGATTCTGTAGAGAACTGACGAATTATCAGGGATTTTTCATGTATTCTGTGGGAATTTGTGGAGATTCTGTGGGATTTTTCTGGAATTTGGTAGAGTTTTGAGAAGATTTAGGGAATTTTGTGGGACTTTTCTGGGATTTTGTTGGATATTGAGGACATTTTGTGGGATGTTTCGGGAATTTGGTGGGGCATTTCAGGAATTTTGTGGTATTTTGAAAAGATTTTGGGAATTTTGTGGTGTTTTTTCTTGAATTTTGTGGGAAACTGTGCTGATTTTATGGGGCGTTTCTGGAATTTGGTCGAGTTTTCAAAAGATTTAGGGATTTTTGTGGGATTTCTGTGGGATGTTCTGGGAATTGGTGGAGATTTTGTGGGACATTCCTGTGAATTGGTAGGGTTTTGAAATGATTTAGGGAGTTTTGTGAGACTTCTCTGGAATTTTGTGGGGTTTTTCTGGAATTGTGTGGGATTCTGAGGAGACTTGAAGAATTTTGAGGAATTTTTCTTAGATTTTGTGGAAACATGTGGAGGTTTTGGGTGATTTTTGTGTGATTTTGTGGGATATTGAGGAGATTTAGGGATCTTGAGGGATTTCTCATGTATTTTGTGGGAATTTGTGGAGATTTGGTGGGATAATTTTCTAGAATTTGGTCGTGTTTTGAGAAGATTTAGGGAATTTTGTGGTGTTTTTTCTTGAATTTTGTGGGAAACTGTGCTGATTTTATGGGGCGTTTCTGGAATTTGGTCTAAAGCAAGAGAAAAAACCCCAAACAAACACAACCTTTCAGGCAGAGAAAAGATGTGGTTGCTCTTGAAGAAAGCATTTCATTCTGCCTGGAGAAGAACCTGTTGGGAAAAATATTAGCTTTTAGCAAAATGGCACTGTGCTGTTGCACTTGTTCTAGCACTGGGAGAAAGAACAGGCCCGTCTGTAAGGCTCCTGCAGCTCACCCTGGCTGAGGGTCATTGACCACTGAGCACTGCAGGCATCACTGGCAACAACGATGGTGGAAAATGGGGAGGGAGCAGGATAAATAAATGTTTGCCATTGCCTTAGCCAAAAAACCCCCAGACATCAAAAGCAACCCACCCTCAAAACAAAGCTATGAAAATAGTTTGCCTCTGAATTTAAAGAACTTCAATTAACTCTATGATGTCTGCTTTTGGTTCAGCATTCATCAATCTGAATTTGAATATGCACAGGGTAATGAAAGGTAACTGAGGCTTAAAAATCATGTCTATTGACTTGTGCATAGCCTATACTGAAGCACATTAAAAAGCAGCGTTTTGCTTGAAATCTGCACGGTATTAACTTCATTCAGTCTTACACTCACTAGGTAATTAAATACATGAAGAAATAGATTTTTATTTTTTTTATTAAGAATGCATTATTAATTAGGAAGGCATGGCTTTAGCAGAGTCTGCTGATACCAACATTACTCAGCTAAGTTCAAAGTATGAACACAAGAACTTGATGACAGAAGCAATGTTCATCAGAGCCTCAACAAGAAAGTTGCAGTTCCAAGTTTTTCAGATGTCCTACACTTGCTAAGGCACCTCCAGAAAGAGGAGTCAACTGAAAATAGCACAGGAAATTTGAAACCCATTTCTATATTTTTCTTTTTTTTCCTGAACTTTCTTGTGGGCAACAGAAAACTCCCAATATGTGGAATGCAATGTAGTTTTTATGCCAGAGTCATGAGTCATCCCCTCAGTTTCAACCTGATCCAATGCTCACTTGAATCTTGGAAAGGCTCAAATCAGCAAGATGAAATTAAAATTGTATTCATGAAAGGAGCTCTTTACTCTCCATTCCCCTCCCTCCCCCAAATACATCAGCACCAAGTGAGAAAGGCTCGATTTGAAAGATAATTATTACACAATTAAACTTGGACATAGCTAGTTTGCTACAAGTTCCAGCAGACAGACAAACAAGAGCAGAATCAGAGGTTATCAACCTCAATAGAAATTCCAGCTCATGCTTTCCCCAAAAGCCTCATTTAATTTATCCAGGATTAAAAAATAAAAGAGAAATGAAAAAAAAATCACATAAAAGCATTTCACATAGTATATAGTGAAATACTATCATTTCCACCTGAAATATTCATCATCATTATTATGTTTTTCCATACTAAATTACAAAGTCTCCTGCACCCATCTTCCCAATATCTCATTCTAAGTGCTTGCTTCTTTAATCCCTTAGGAAGCAAAAGGAGCCTCAGGTGTCTCTGGATCAACAGAAACTAAACAACACAGCTTGACAAAGTATATCAAATTGTCAATCAACTCAATAAAGAACTCCCACTCCAGAGATAGCTATCACCAGCTGATGAATTTGGCTAGGGCAGGTTTAGTGAAGAAAAACTAGGTCTTTATTACCAAATCAGTTAGGAGTTGTTCTACCGTACTGCCCGTAGGATGGGAGTACAAACACCATATTCTTCACAGCCTCATCCACAAAGAATTCCACCTTCAAATTAAGGCTGCTTTGGAGTTGGACCAAACCAATGAAAACTCACTCATCAAACACAGTGATGGCAGCATGCTCAGTCTTTGCAATACAAAACTGGCAACTAACAGCACATTCCTGATCACATCTCCAAGGCTGAGTGTACAGAACTGCAGTGGTGGCCAGGCCCTCGCTGACTGCCAAACCTCCAGCCATCATCCCTTCCTCTCACAGCGACAGGGCAGAAAATAACAACAGCAGAAACTAGAAAGCTTAAGCTAAAATCACAAAGGTCATTGATGAAACAGACTGGAGTGCTTTAGAAACTAGCACGCAGATTTAGCTGAAAACAAATCTTATTGATCACCAATTACAATGAATACTTAATTCTATCATTCTGCATTATTATTAGACAGTCAGAGACAGCCAAGCTGACCTCAAGCATGCTGAAGCATCGGGGCCAAGCAGTGCACATCTTCCCAGGAGCTGATTTACCCATCGTTCTCAAGTGAATTCACCTGCACACAGCCCCACCGTACAACTGCTAGGCTGCAAAATAAAAAAATAGCTCTGCTTAAGAGTCAAACCCCAGGACATAGACCATATGAAAGGAAGAATGAAACCTGCAGCATTTGGTTGACCTTCAATGCCCTGAGAAGATGACAAATTTCCCAAGATGAACAAGTGCCCAAAATACAAAGCAAAGGACTGACTTTTAGGGATCAAATGTTAAATAGGCCTGCGAAATTGGAGTTGTTAGGTTGCACATGAAAGAAGGGAAAAAAGAAAAAACCACCCCAACCCTCAACTGCAATTTTACATCCCTCTTGGAAAATTTGCTTTAATAAGAGAGAGGAATGGATACAACCTTCCCCTCACCTGGAGATTTTAATCAATTCAAGCCATTTCAAATCTGGCAAGAAAGCCCTACCACAGTCCCCATCAAACAACATTGCCTTTCATTTTTGCTTCTCATGACTACTTCAGAGCAGTCTAAATAACAGCAAAGAAGGAAATTCAAGTTGCAATTCAAACACTAAGCTCTGGAATCCCACATTGCCTTCAAACACCTGCATGAAACACTAACTTCATGCTCTATGCTCCCTGCTTTCTTCTAGTTTACTGCACAGTGCATTATTTACATAAAACAGAATTTCTTCTGTGGGAAAGGCTTGCATGGTACTTCAAAGCCTGAATAAATCAGGGACTGCAGCTTGAACTAACAAAAAAATCATCCAAAAAATTCCTTTCAATATCTGCATTGTATTACCTTATCATGCTACCTGTCTAGCTGAGTTATTCAGGTATCCACACCAGAAATGACAGACAATGTCTCTCTATGATGATGTGATGTTACTTCAAATGAAAAAAAACAATAAATAAAAATCACAGATTAATTTCCCATACAAATGATGACTCACTACTCCCAAATCCTTCCTTATAGCAGGATGCTCACTTCAGTCTGGAAGTCTTCATGTTGCAGCCTGCAGGAATCAGCTTATTTCCTGTCAAGGGCTGGAAAGCCTTACAGGAACTGGTTTTGGTTGAAGAACTTCTCCAAGGTGCTTACCTGTGGGACTTATCCAGGTAAGGGATGTTAGCTCCCTCTTCTTTGAGGTTCAGTGTCCAACCACTCCTACTGCTGGTAAGAAGAACAGAAGAAACATCTGCCCATAGCAAGGACTGCACTGGTGGGCAAAGTCCAAATTCCATCCTTCAGGGAAAAAGAAACAAAGACTGAGGAATTCATGTCTGTTCAAAATTTCATCCTTGACTACTGAAAGC
This sequence comes from Cyanistes caeruleus, assembly GCF_971803275.1. Lineage (NCBI taxonomy): Eukaryota > Metazoa > Chordata > Aves > Passeriformes > Paridae > Cyanistes > Cyanistes caeruleus. Next base: position 65,014,161 of record NC_141704.1, read on the forward strand.
ATTGGAAGCACATGTGTATGTTTAAAAATGGAATTGTCCTCATTTAAGAATAAAAATAATTTCATCCCATCACCATTTTTCTTGGTCCAATCCTGAACTGCAGATCCAAACAGCTGAGAAAGCATGGAATAGTCTGCTGGACAGCATTAAAATGAGCAACTCCTGTATCTTCCTAAGATAAGAACACAAATCACAAAGAAAGGCACTCTGAGAAAAAATTTCTTAGAGGAAGACCTCAATTATTTTCCAGCAAGGCAGGTAATATGCATTTGGCTATTTGTTAGAAAAAAAACCAAAAAACAAACCTGTTTTTATACAAGATTTTACTCATATATTAACTATCACATATTTTGCAAAACAAAAAGAGACCACAGCAAAGTAAAATCCCAATTTTTTCCTATATTTAAGCTGTGATAGTATGTCTGAAATGGGAATCCAGAGCCTCACCAGATTAATATCACCACTTGGACCAGAGAATTTGCCATATCCACTTCTTCTGGTTTCGTTCAGTTGGAGCTTCTGTTTGTACAGTGATGATGGCTCTTGAACATTCTGGGATTTAAAGTAGTCCCTGAAGAGATGGCTGACAAAAATATGATGTTACTTTCAAGATGCTTTTTAATTATTTCTACCCTCATCCAGAACCTGCAAACATCTGATCTCCTTCACTATGCTCCAAGCTCATTAAAACTGGAACGCTAAATAAGAATATTCAAAATATTTTGTTTTGCATTGCTAAAGGCACCACTGCAGGTACTTGACTCATCCTTCAGACTGTAAATAAATAAATGAAGTCTAGGACAGGTCAAATAAAGACACTATGTTTTCTGTGTTTTGTTGGGGTTGGTTTTAGAAGACTTAGGAGATTTGAAACAGATCTTTTATTAAGGAATTGTTCCTAAGGGACTTGACTTACAGAAATTAATTTATACTTGGCAGTGCATTTGATTGATTGCAGTTCCTTTTTTTCAAATACAAACCAGCATTTTCACTACCAGGTGTGGTGGTTGGAAATGTTGGGACTGTAGAACACTGCAAGGCTAATTTCTCCTCCAGTCTCCATCATTTTTATGTAGCTCAGCATTTTCTCATCCTTACTGAGATCTGCTGCAAATTTAAAATACCCTAACAGGGCTGAGAGAGTATTGCAACAGTGTTTATCTAGTGTATCATTACAGTTCTTGTTACCCTAATTCCACAGTTCTGAGCAACAACTCTCATTTTATGGGCAGGTAATTGAGCTCTATGATACATGAATTGATTTGCAGGGGAAATACATTAAAACCTGGCTGGAAAAGAAAATTATTCAGGATCTTCACTCTGATTGCCTTTTACAGCTACCACTCTAGGACCACTGAAAGAGCTTACTTTAGCTCATGTCAATGAAGCTACAATTCAGTGTTTGTCCAAAAAATGTTCACATTCTAAAATGAAGGTTACTGTGGTTTCCTGAGTTATAAAGGCAGAATTAAAGATTACTGCAGATTCTTAGATCAGGACCACTTCCCAGCTCAAGAACTATTTAGTGGGAAGAGCCAAGGCAAAAGGCAGCATTCAAGCAAGTGTTGCTGATCAAGTGAGTTATGGGTTCTACATGAAAATGTTAGCAAGGGTGATCCAGTCAGATCTCATGTCTGCCTGTGGTTCAGCACTGCAGCTGCTAACACCCAGAGCACCAGATCCAATCACTCCTGAGGAGCAGGTTTGTTCAAGCAGGCACTGTTGTTTCAGGACCAGTGAAAGACAGGACAGAGACAAAATTGATAGTACTCCCTCAGTGCAAACAGAACTTGCCCTGCGACAAATTTGCTCCTCTCTGGCCCTACTTTTAACATCCCTGCTCTCAAATTCCTATTTTTAGCAGCTTCTCATAAAAGGCATTCTTACTCAGAGAAGTGAATGTTAGAAGTGTTCATTTGAATGAAGCAAACAATTAAGCAACATCTTCCCTAAAGTGATTTTGTAAAAGTTATGGTTTAGTTTTCTTCCTAATTGCTTGGAAAAATCGGATTGGCGCAGGAAATGGGAAGGGTTGGCTAAAAGGAGTCAGCTGATGGGAAGCAGCCAGTAACTCCTGCTGCTGCTGACCTGCTGCAACTCCCAGGTTAAGAGGACAAGTGCCTCATTTGTAATCAAGTCTATATAAAACACAAAAGAGGCAGAAGGACAAACCTGGTTCATAAAGGCAGCAGTCTGTGACCAAAAGCAGCAGAGTCAGCAGCCAGTGTTTCACTCCTGATGAGAGCCCACTTGCAAAAGTTCCACTTGAGTACCTGCTGCAGAGCAGAGGCTGTTCTTCATTGATGTGTCAAACCATGACAGCCATACTTCTGTTGCTATTCAAAGAACAGGGATAAACTCCGGGGTTTGTTAGGTTTTAAATAGTTTCCAATTTCAGGCCTAATAGAAGGCAAAATGGAAAATATCACATGTAATAGGACTTAAAAATAGAAATATGGAAGAACACAATGTTATACTCATGTTACCTATTACTTTTTTCAGCTGAGCAAAGTCTTCACAAACACTATAAATACATATCTTTTTCCCCCAATGAAAATAATAATAAAAAAATCTGTCTTGTAACCTGAAAGAAAAGAGATAAAACCAAAGCAAACCTGATTCTTGTAAACAGAAAATGTTGCTTAAAAATTGAGTTTGGGGAGCATAAATATTTAATTGCCTTGAGCATGTCTTAGGAATTCACATTTACTCAAAATAGTGTCAAGAGCAAACAAAACTGCAAAACAATCTCTTTTAGTAGGAAATACCTTGTGAGAATCAAGTGTTTTCTTATCATCTTTCACTGTTTCACTTGATGTCTGAATCTTCTAACTCCAACTCCTAGAACAGCATCAGTGGGGGAGAGAGACAATGAACACTCCTTCTGTTATTTGACTGACTGCAAGGTTTTGACATGTAGAGTATTAATAAAAATAATTTATTCTCACAGGGTTTTGTCAGAATAACAAGCTGGTAGCTTTAAATATGGTTAAGAAAATTTTATGTATGTTAGGAAAAAACAAATAAAAAGAAACATTTGCAGTAGTAGGACAAAACCATCATAAAAAAGGTATATAGCAGATATACATATTTATATTCATATATATATATCTCCAATTTCCCAAAGCATTGCTCTAAGAATTAGACAAAACTGGCTACAAAATTCAGATTTTTTAGGTTATTTATTGACTGTAAAGTGAATCCTGACTGACAATAAATATCACTGGGGAACATTAATTATTAAATATACATTGTCCAATCTTTAACAAATCAACTTTAGTAAGAACAGTTTTAAATCTAAAAATAAAAACAATTTCCAAGACACTTATTTTAAGTAATTGCACTAAGAAATAGTAAGACCTTATATATAGTTAAATGACTAGCAGCCAACTCACATCATCATAGTAAGAATAATATATATGTACTGCAATTTTAAGTGTTATGACTTCAAGAACTTGTAGTAATAACCAAGCATTACTTGCTAAATAACACAAAATTTGTCTGATTAAGTCTGTTTAAAAGAATATGCAATGGGAATAACTAAGAGCTGAAATTAATGGTGTTAGCTTGTAAAGACAGAAATTTACTTCTTACAAGTAGGAAAACATGCAATATATTCCTATACTTAACACATGTTCGTAGTACAGACATTCCTGTTAATAAATTTCAGGTTAAAATTGACAAATGTGACATGTTCTACTATATGGAATTTCTTCAAGTGGCTGTTGTTCCATCGGACAACACAAACTAAAAAATGTCCTGCCTCTCAGAAATATTATTCTGTTTCTACTCTTTACTTTATTTTTTTATTTTTTTTTTTCACTTTTAGAAAAACACAGATTTTTTTTTTTTTAGTATTAGAAAAATATAGGACAAAAACAAGGCTTAAGTTTTAGATAGGGAAGAGAGAATAAGGAGATGCTTTATAAGCTGAAATATTTTTCTCTTAAAGCTATGGAGATGGACAACCATGTTCTGAAAAAAACTCCTTTAATTCATGACAGAGTATATTGGGAAGCATGGAGTGTTCAAAGTGTGGATTTTGAGTAAAAAGTAGAGTAATTGTGATACAGTGAGGCGCTGGAACAGAGTGGAGTGAAGATTTGAGGCCTTGAGGGCAATGAGAAAACTGTTTTCCTGCGAAGCTCACAGAGACAGATGAAGAGGACTCATGGCCCATACACACCTCAGAGTGATGTGAAATGGGAGGAGTGAACTCATGGCAGATTTCCGGGCAGCTGGCATCAAACAAATAGAAAACTATAACAGAAATATTTTTCTTGTGAGAAACTCCATAGATTAGCAGAAGAAGATTTCTGTTTCTATACAAACACTGATAAAGAGACTCTAGCAAGAATTGGGACTGTTTTAAACACCAAAGTTCCAAAGTCTTTTGTCTCTATCTTGTCATGTGAACAAGGGAATGCTGGGTAGTGCGGGATAAAAGGGTTTTCTGAAAGTTTATTCTGGTGTTCTTATTCTTGTAGTTTTGTGAATAAACTTTCTTTATTCCTTTTAAGTTTTAAGCCTGTTTTGCTCTTGCTCTAATCCATATCTCACAGCAAGAAATAAGTAAGTTTTCTAGTATTTTTTCAGTTACTGCTTTAAAACCACGACAACTGTGTTTTCACCATCACGTCAGATCAGCTCTTGGACTCACAGCTCACCGCAGACCTCGAAACAGGTGGCAAAGATCTGCACCACTTGGCCTTTCAGAACTTCTCACCCATCTATGACCTTTCTGGGGCCAGCTTCACAAAATGAGGGGGAAGCCATTCCAAAGAACACGACCAAGGAAATCACACAGCACTCGGGATTTGTTCCAGGCATCAAATTTTTAATGGATGATGTGAAGTAACACCGAAGCAATTCCTGTCCACAGAAAAAAAGATTTCAAATGGTTTTGTCTCAAGGACAATCACTGGAGGTTGAAAGTTTCTGGGGCTGAAAGTTACATGAGGTCCTCAACACTGAGCAATCAATATCCCCAGAGTCTAAACTGTGAAATTACTACCTGGGCAAGGAGAACATTTTCAGGATTTGCAACTCATCTCAAAGCCTCAGTAGAACTCAACCAGTAGAATTCCCCTGAGATGGCACTGTGCTCTGGAAGCCCTCAAATACTCACTAAAACAGACTTGACTTTCACTAGGACAGCTGCTCATGAAAATCTGGGGTAAAACCTATGGGAAGTGGCCATGTGCACGCATATTCCTTCTTCCCACAGCAGGCACAATCAAATCCTCCTTTGAATGGCCTCCAAGTTGAGCAGCACTCATTGGCACAGCCTCTTCTCCCACAGACAGGCCAGCGAGCAACACGGCAGCGCCAGCCAGGTGGGCAAGGACAAGAGAGAGCAGATGCCAACAAGGCTTGGAAGCTGGGCCAAGGGAGGTTTACGCTGGCCATTGGGAAGAACTTGTGCCCAGCGTGGGCCATCAGATACTGCAATGGCCTGACAGGGGCTGCTGGAGTCATCATTGTGGCACGGGTGCAAGGCAAGCCAGGCCGCAGCGCTCGGGCCCCGCTCTGCTGGCCATGCTTGCCGCCATGGCTCCCAGCTTGGACTCAACATTCTCTCAGGGCTCTCTGCAGCCAGGGCGTTCTGTGCTTCTGTGACATCACAGCCTCTGGGGACGGCACGCTGGCTGGCAACTGTCCCCAGCTGTTGCTGCGCCCCAGTGCCCAGGCACAGCTGCTCGCAGAGAGACGCCCAGAGCCTCGGTGCTGCTGGCAGAGCACTATGGCTGCTCACGGCTCCTCCGCGCTGCTGCAGCTTTACGTGCTGCTGCTCTTGGCTCATCCCCTCGACCCTGTGAGCAAACCTGAGCGCAGCACGGATGCCTCTCCTCTGCTTCTGGAGGATTGTCATCTGGACGAGTCGGACCCTGAGCGCATCCGGTGGGCGGCCAGGACATTCCTGCTCATCGACCTGCTCATCATAGGAATGGCCATGGGATGGTCGCTCGGAAAAAGAATTCAGAGACGCTGGCGAGAGGTGAGGAGGGGGGTGGGGGGTCAGGCAGGCGGGATGGGGCAGACCTTGAGGGCCTCTTGGGCACCCTTTGGCCAATGCCCTGCGGCAGAAGGGGCCTGAGCTCCTGGCTGGGGAATGCGGCCCAGGGGCTGAGCTCCATGGACAGCACCAAGCAGAGGCGGCAGAGCTCTGCCTGCTGCAGCCTCTTCCCCGGGCCAGCCCAGCCCAACTGGGCCCGAGTCTCTGTCTCCCAGGCCAAAGGCAGCCCCACAGGTGCCGGCCCCGCTCTGCCCCTCTGCCTCTTCCATGGGGATCCCTGTGCTTTGCCTTGCAGCGGAATCTCCAGAGCCCTTCGGGCCGTGCGGGGCCCCGCCGCCATCGAAGACAGGGCTGTCCCACGGAGCTGATGCAGCTGCTGATGGACAACCGCGACCTGATGCGGCTGCTCCTTCGCGACAGCCCTCAACCAACCACCAAGATGGCGGCAAAAGAGGGCAGTGACAGGAGACTCCGCACCTCCCCACAGCTCTGACCTCCAGCGTCGCGCTCCAGCTACAGAACCTTACGGGGAACGGGTGACCAGTGCCCAGCCCAGGCACTGCGACGTTCCCCACCTTACAAGTTAGCCACACCCCTGTTGTTGTTCGATTCCCCACCACGTTTCCCCCAAGAAGTTGACCTTTCCCTTAGTGTTCAGTTCTAAACAGTTGAAGCATTGAAGTTTCTTAGCCTTAAGATTCTTACCCCATAGTCTTCTAGTAACGTTGGATTGTAGATTTTAGAAGTAGTCAAGTGAATAAAGTTCACGTTTTCTACACGTTGCTGTGTCATTTTCTTGAGGTTGCACCTGAGACCTGGGGACTCCTTGAGAGATGGCTTTGCATGGCAGCTCCAGACTGCCTGCAATGGAGAGCCCCCGTGCCCCAGCAGGCTTTGCAAGAGCACGGAGGGCAGCGGGAAAGAAGAAGGTGGCCAATATTCACCTGCCTCCAGCTTCCAAGGAAGCTTGCAGTCAAACCCTGTCTGCCCTTTAGGGGGGACCCTAAAGGCCCCGGCAGGCATCACCATGGCCCCAGGACGGGGGGCTTGCAGCACTCTGGGGCACCAGGAAAGGAGCAGGATCATCCCTGGAAAGCTGTCTGGAGACAAATCCAGAGACGTCTCCCCTGGCATCCAGGCAAGGGCTGAATACAGGCAGGCAATTAGATCCACAGGCTGCCTGGGCTATGGCACCAATCAGTCCTGCTTCATAGATTTCGGGGGGCGGGGTTATACATATATATATATATATATATACGCATATATGTATATATGTATCTACATCTGTATTTAGTTCTTTGTATTTATCCTGTTGACCCTCAAATAGGATTAGATTTCATTTTCCTACAAAACAAAACATCCGTTTTTTGATTTTTAGGAATCAACCATCTGTGCTCCCACTTTAAATCACTTCTCTCAAACTCATTCTGCATCTTGCTCCTTTCCAGCACCATCAAATACCTCTGTTAAAATACAGAGCATCAGTGGAAGGACGACAATCTTGTTACTTGCTTAAGAAAGTTAACTTGGATGACATACCTGCTTTTAAAAATCCAAGAGGAACAAAACCTACACATCAGCTTTAGAATTTCAAAAGCTGCTTCCTCAACTCTTCCACACCACTTTACTCTTTGGGGACATTCAGCAGCAATACCAAACAAGCACAGAAAAGAAATGGAAGAAGAAATGCAGATAGTCAGCAGCTGACCACCTACCAAAATACATTTTAAATGCAGCTCCAAGTTCTCCAAGAGCAAGTTTGAAGTGTAAATGGAGACACTCACACAAAATTACTACCAGGTGGTACTTTTGGCATTTCCTTGGGCTTTCCTCTTCATTTTTTTTTTATCTCTCACCTAAAGCAAGAGAAAAAACCCCAAACAAACACAACCTTTCAGGCAGAGAAAAGATGTGGTTGCTCTTGAAGAAAGCATTTCATTCTGCCTGGAGAAGAAGCTGCTGGGAAAAATATTAGCTTTTAGCAAAATGGCACTGTGCTGTTGCACTTGTTCTAGCACTGGGAGAAAGAACAGGCCCGTCTGTAAGGCTCCTGCAGCTCACCCTGGCTGAGGGTCATTGACCACTGAGCACTGCAGGCATCACTGGCAACAACGATGGTGGAAAATGGGGAGGGAGCAGGATAAATAAATGTTTGCCATTGCCTTAGCCAAAAAAACCCCAGACATCAAAAGCAACCCACCCTCAAAACAAAGCTATGAAAATAGTTTGCCTCTGAATTTAAAGAACTTCAATTAACTCTATGATGTCTGCTTTTGGTTCAGCATTCATCAATCTGAATTTGAATATGCACAGGGTAATGAAAGGTAACTGAAGCTTAAAAATCATGTCTATTGACTTGTGCATAGCCTATACTGAAGCACATTAAAAAGCAGCGTTTTGCTTGAAATCTGCACGGTATTAACTTCATTCAGTCTTACACTCACTAGGTAATTAAATACATGAAGAAATAGATTTTTTTTTTTTTTATTAAGAATGCATTATTAATTAGGAAGGCATGGCTTTAGTAGAGTCTGCTGATACCAACATTACTCAGCTAAGTTCAAAGTATGAACACAAGAACTTGATGACAGAAGCAATGTTCATCAGAGCCTCAACAAGAAAGTTGCAGTTCCAAGTTTTTCAGATGTCCTACACTTGCTAAAGCATCTCCAGAAAGAGGAGTCAACTGAAAATAGCACAGGAAATTTGAAACCCATTTCTATATTTTTCTTTTTTTTCCTGAACTTTCTTGTGGGCAACAGAAAACTCCCAATATGTGGAATGCAATGTAGTTTTTATGCCAGAGTCATGAGTCATCCCCTCAGTTCCAACCTGATCCAATGCTCACTTGAATCTTGGAAAGGCTCAAATCAGCAAGATGAAATTAAAATTGTATTCATGAAAGGAGCTCTTTACTCTCCATTCCCCTCCCTCCCCCAAATACATCAGCACCAAGTGAGAAAGGCTCAATTTGAAAAATAATTATTACACAATTAAACTTGGACATAGCTAGTTTGCTACAAGTTCCAGCAGACAGACAAACGAGAGCAGAATCAGAGGTTATCAACCTCAATAGAAATTCCAGCTCATGCTTTCCCCAAAAGCCTCATTTAATTTATCCAGGATTAAAAAATAAAAGAGAAATGAAAAAAACCACATAAAAGCATTTCACATAGTATATAGTGAAATGCTATCGTTTCCACCTGAAATATTCATCATCATTATTATGTTTTTCCATAGTAAATTACAAAGTCTCCTGCACCCATCTTCCCAATATCTCATTCTAAGTGCTTGCTACTTTAATCCCTTAGGAAGCAAAAGGAGCCTCAGGTGTCTCTGGATCAACAGAAACTAAACAACACAGCTTGACAAAGTATATTAAATTGTCAATCAACTCAATAAAGAACTCCCACTCCAGAGATAGCTATCACCAGCTGATGAATTTGGCTAGGGCAGGTTTAGTGAAGAAAAACTAGGTCTTTATTACCAAATCAGTTAGGAGTTGTTCTACCGTACTGCCCGTAGGATGGGAGTATAAACACCATATTCTTCACAGCCTCATCCACAAAGAATTCCACCTTCAAATTAAGGCTGCTTTGGAGTTGGACCAAACCAATGAAAACTCACTCATCAAACACAGTGATGGCAGCATGCTCAGTCTTTGCAATACAAAACTGGCAACTAACAGCACATTCCTGATCACATCTCCAAGGCTGAGTGTACAGAACTGCAGTGGTGGCCAGGCCCTCGCTGACTGCCAAACCTCCAGCCATCATCCCTTCCTCTCACAGCGACAGGGCAAAAAATAACAACAGCAGAAACTGGAAAGCTTAAGCTAAAATCACAAAGGTCATTGATGAAACAGACTGGAGTGCTTTAGAAACTAGCACGCAGATTTAGCTGAAAACAAATCTTATTGATCACCAATTACAATGAATACTTAATTCTATCATTCTGCATTATTATTAGACAGTCAGAGACAGCCAAGCTGACCTCAAGCATGCTGAAGCATCGGGGCCAGGCAGTGCACATCTTCCCAGGAGCTGATTTACCCATCGTTCTCAAGTCAATTCACCTGCACACAGCCCCACCGTACAACTGCTAGGCTGCAAAATAAAAAAATAGCTCTGCTTAAGAGTCAAACCCCAGGACATAGACCATATGAAAGGAAGAATGAAACCTGCAGCATTTGGTTGACCTTCAATGCCCTGAGAAGATGACAAATTCCCCAAGATGAACAAGTGCCCAAAATACAAAGCAAAGGACTGACTTTTAGGGATCAAATGTTAAATAGGCCTGCGAAATTGGAGTTGTTAGGTTGCACATGAAAGAAGGGAAAAAAGAAAAAACCACCCCAACCCTCAACTGCAATTTTACATCCCTCTTGGAAAATTTGCTTTAATAAGAGAGAGGAATGGATACAACCTTCCCCTCACCTGGAGATTTTAATCAATTCAAGCCATTTCAAATCTGGCAAGAAAGCCCTACCACAGTCCCCATCAAACAACATTGCCTTTCATTTTTGCTTCTCATGACTACTTCAGAGCAGTCTAAATAACAGCAAAGAAGGAAATTCAAGTTGCAATTCAAACACTAAGCTCTGGAATCCCATATTGCCTTCAAACAACTGCATGAAACACTAACTTCATGCTCTATGCTCTCCAATACATAGAAGCCATTTATTTGCATAGCCTTTGGCTGCTAAAGATGGAACCTGCATTTCTAGGAGCAGATGGGCCTGATTCTCACCTTCCCCCGACACACATGAGCAGTGTGGGCCCTGCCTTTCTGGGCACCTCACACTTACTTGATTCAAACTCTTGACTTTGCTCTCTGGAACACTGCCCTTCCTGAATCCAGCCCAAGCTACGAAGCAGCCACACACCTGCTGAAGTTGCCATTCTTGACATCTGCCTCTCCCCATCAGGATGCCTTGCAAAAACTATTAGGATCCAATGCTGCCCGTGTCTGCTGCAAGGAGGAGCTCTCTGGCTTTTTTACTCCTATCTTTAGAACATTCTCTTTCTAAGGTCATGACAGCTGGGGACAAATACAGAGCAACACCTTGAAGCATTAACAAACAGAAGCAACAGAAAACAGAAGCTGCTGCATTTCCTGTGGCCATTTGAGGGTGAAACTGCAAGTGTGAAAATATTGCAGTTCTGTCATTCAGGAAGAAGCACACGTTCCAAAGGAAATCCATTCAAAGCAGATTATACAGCATAGATTTGTTATCCATTTGAAGTTATTAACTGGAAGCCAAAGAAAGATTTCTTTGGTAGCCTCACAGGTTTATCTTCAGCATTTATAATGGAACAGTTACTCTGCTTTAAATTTAAGTGTTTCTTTCCCCCAACAGTCTCATCTACCTCCTCACCAAGCTGATACGGAATAGAGGAGCACAGATCGTGTGAGGAACAGATTTGGAATTACATAAATGGACTTACCATGTGGCTACAACTGATATTTCCAGCTCTGTGGCCTAAGAGCATCCATCCAATGTCCTGCCAGTCCAGCACTTCCTGATGGTATTTGAAGCCACTGCTTCCACACAAGTTAGAACAATGCACTTCTCCTTTGAGGTCATCTGGCTGCTCCAAGTGCAACAATGGAGCCACCAAGTTCCACTTGCAAGGTCAGCATTACAAATTTAAAACCTTCCTGTTACAAAAGGTAAAGGCTCTCCAATCCTGCTGGAAACAAGAGCTTTGAAGAAACCTAACTCTTCCAACTTCAGCTTGCTTCCAACTTGAACGGTATCAGCTTTTTTAGATAATAAAGGATTGTCTGTAGATTACTGTGGATTAAAATTAGAACTGCAGACCTGACTATTAGTCTCAAGTTTGCTGGTGTGAGGAAGGTGATGGTCCTTCTTATCCATCCCTGGAATCACCATCATGCACTGTCTTCACTATCTCCAAGAGGTATTTTTTTTTTCAACGTGGATAAACTATTTTAGGAAGTTTGGAACAGGGAGAATGGCTGCCTTCCATACAAATCAAACAGGTTCCATTTCCAAGTGATTACAATTGTATCAAAGTCTTCAGGCCCAAATAGGTGTAGCCTCTGTGAAATACAGAAGCCCTTATGAAAGGCTCACTCAGAAGGTGTGAATAGAATAAAAAAGAAATTCATTATAAAAAAATGAGGAAGGAAAAAGCCTTCATTCCCAGCACTGCAGAATTCCAGCCAAGTAAAATCTGACTCACTTTACAATGAAAGGAAAATATTTGAGTGGTGGTGTCAGGGAGAAGGCGAGGATATACAGTGCCAGGGAGGATTCTGCACTTAGAGATGCTGAGTATCCAGCCAAGAGACAGAAATTCAATTGCCAAGGCATTTGAATGAAGTCAATTAAGTCACATCACCTTTTCTATTTCAGTGTTTCCATCTGACAAGAAAGCAAAGGCGGGCAGCAGAAAGCAGGTGAGCTGCTGCACTCAGGGGTAGGGATCAAATGAACTATGCTGGTTCCATATGCACTATGGGAAAAGCAGGCAGAAGAGAGGAAGAGCTCTAAAATTAAGATGGAATTTTAACCTCTTCCTTCTCTGTTGACACTGACTGTAGGCATGTCTAACAGCTTTTCAGACAATTGTGTTTGATTTTGTTCCACAAACCTTACCTAGATCCACATTCATTAGCTGACTCTCTGCTGCCATCAAAATTGAGGGAAGGAACACCTTTTAGCACTGCTTAGAAACAGAGGAGATCAAACTAAACTCTGCAGCTCCAATGAGCGAAGGAATTATGTCCTATCCACCTTCATGAAGCCGCAAAGACCAAAATCTCTTGAGAGCGTGCCATTTCCTTTCAGCCTTGTGCACTGAGCCTTCAGCTCATCACGGATCAAAAGATGCTGCACTAAATTACAAGAAAAATGACTGCATTCTGTTTAGTTGCAATCCTGGTAGTCATAACAAATCTTGTGTGCATCAGATGGCCTCCAGAAAAATCACATGCAACAGCAACACCATCCTCAGATGCTCTCCCAGTACCTTACCTAATCATTGCTCCGTCACTGGACAAGACTTGTCCCCACCCTTCACACCTACAGCAACAAACCTACAAATCTTCCAAACATTTCTTCAATTCCACACCCCTCCGGAACATTCCCGCTTAAAACCGCACAGCTGCCCACGGGACAAAGGTCCAGTGTTACAAGCTGCTGCTCTCCCTCCACACAAGCCCCTTGCACATCTTGCACTGCTGCTCTGAAACTGCACAATTTGTCAGCAGCACCATTAGACTCAGAATTGGGAAACAATTCCTTCTGCTGGGTTAAGTTGGAAACAGTTCAGGCTACAGGAGTTCTTTATTATTCACCCTCATGGAATGCCCCTGCCCTTCAGAGCTCAAGCACTCCTGTGCAGAGCATCTCATGGAGCCAAAGAGAAAGGACTGCTGTCCCAAAAGAAGAGTCTGGGAGGAACTCCCAGTGTCCTTCATGCCTTGAGAAAGCTAAGGAGCAGTCACTGATGGCCTAAAGGGTACAAATTCAGTTCAGATGACAAATTTTCCAGGGTGATCCCCCTCCTCTTTATCTTCTAACACAACTACAAACAAACCAAATGATAGATTTCACAAGGAATAAGGGATGTTTAAAAGCAAATCTCTAAACTAAGCCTGGCATGCTCACCCAGGAGTTCAACACAGCAAGGCAGGCACTCTGCACTACCTAGTTCATGGCAAGAGATTTCTAAACTCTACCAAATGAAGTGAAGAAATGAAACAGAGAGCAATAGAACCGTATTTTAATTCATTTCAAGGCATGGAATAACACAGAATCTTTTCCATGAAACTAGGGCATTTTTCTCCCTTATCTAGTGCCCAAGTAAGATTAGAAATTGGGAAAAAAACCACTGAAACTGCAAATGCATTTTGCCCCCAGCTAGAAACAAAAGGTAATTATTTGAAAACTAGAAAAAACTCCAAGAGGAAACGTAAAACATTATGGAATATGTATTATTTTTATCACCCAGAATTCCCCATGTTAAAGGCACAGAGAAAACCATCATTCAGAAGTGGGAAAACAGAGGGACTGTACAAGTGAAATGGAGTTCTGACAAATGATGCTGTGTAGAATATGGGTTCCCAAACCAACAGAACAAAGGCACCCCGACAGCAGCAGCCTCAGAGATTGTACATTGCAGCTGAAGCACGGGGGTTTCTGTAGATTCACCTTGTAAACTGGCACACTTACTTGCCAAGGCTGCTGAACTTCTTTCACCTTAAACCACAAAACCTCCCAGTCCTTCCACAGCAATCACTCCATCAAATCAAGGCAGACCAAAACATGTTCTTTGCGCTGTTCACAATAAGATGAAGTTATGTGCCCAAGAGATACCATTTGAAGTCAGAAGGAACAAGCCAGCAGGTGTAGAAAACTGGTATTTGAAGAAGTGACAAAAAGACAGCAAACTGAAGCCCATGCTTAATACAAAACCCCATGATTAATAGAACACAAATGCAGATGGATATGATAAGCTTGCACTGTCGAAGCTAAAATCATTTCTAACAAAAATCACCACATTTCCAAGAATTCAGTACCACTTGTGGTGGCCACTCCTGATCTCTACATAATATGTCAGCAGTTCAATTGGCAAGAATCTCTTTATCTAGATCCAAGCAGGGAAGAAGTCAAGGTCCCAGTGATATGCAATTCTGTAGCTTCATTAGAAACCTTTCATCCTGCAATAGTTGAAATCCAAGCGAGAAAAGAACCTGTTTGGACACCAACTATCCTTAGTAGCAACGTTTTGCAGCACGCAATTTGAAAAGGTTAACCTGCCAGGCAATAATACAGACAAGAAAAATGAAAAGGAGGGCAAGGAGAATCATCTGCTGCTGAAACTGCTCTTCTACAAAAACAAAGTGATATGAAGATTCAGCCCGTGAAGAACACATTCCTCAACCAGGAGAGAAAAACACAATTCTTAAAAATCTCCTCTGTCGTTCTGATTGGGAACGGTGGGAAAGAACGACACGGACTCTCAAGGGAGTCACAACAGGAGAATCTTCTCTACTTTATTACTCTAGGCTTGTCTAATAGACAGATACGTGGAAAGTACAGAAAGGAAACTCTTATTGCTTAGTAAAGTGCTACATCACCATCATTGGTCAGCGGGGCTCACCACCCCCCTGACTTTCTCCTGCAAGGAAAACAAGAGGACAGACAAACAGCACCTGGCAGTTGTTTTCTGTCTCTGAGGATTGTTTTGAAATCCTCCTATGAATTCCCAGGCTAGCTTCTCGGGCAGGACTGATAGGCCATGGGGCCTGCAGTTTCTGCAGCTCTCTGCAGCCTGCTCCAAAGCTAGCATCCATACTCTCCACTACATAAGAAATAGAAAACTGACTACAAATCACGTGTTCACTACTTGTTGCTTGTTCACTACTCAGACATCAGAATTACTACCACAATACTAGAAGAACAATCCAAGAAACATATTCCAGGGATGCATTTTAATTCATTTGCTGCTGCCAGCCGTGCTGTGCTTTGCTTCTATCCATCCACCCTGCTGCAAAAAGGTTCAATTGTGTTTTCACCATCACTTCAAATCAGCTCTTGGACTCACAGCTCACCACAGACCTCGAAACAGGAGGCAAAGATCTGCACCACTTGACCCTTCAGAACTTCTCACCCATCTATGACCTTTCTGGGGCCAGCTTCAGAAAATGGGGGGGAAGCCATTCCAAGGAACACGACCAAGGAAATCACACAGCACTGGGGACTTGTTCCAGGCATCAAATTTTTAATGGATGATGTGAAGTAACACCGAAGCAATTCCTGTCCACAGAAAAAAAGATTTCAAATGGTTTTGTCTCAAGGACAATCACTGGAGGTTGAAAGTTTCTGGGGCTGAAAGTTACATGAGGTCCTCAACACTGAGCAATCAATATCCCCAGAGTCTAAACTGTGAAATTACTACCTGGGCAAGGAGAACATTTTCAGGATTTGCAACTCATCTCAAAGCCTCAGTAGAACTCAACCAGTAGAATTCCCCTGAGATGGCACTGTGCTCTGGAAGCCCTCAAATACTCACTAAAACAGACTTGACTTTCACTAGGACAGCTGCTCATGAAAATCTGGGGTAAAACCTATGGGAAGTGGCCATGTGCACGCATATTCCTTCTTCCCACAGCAGGCACAATCAAATCCTCCTTTGAATGGCCTCCAAGTTGAGCAGCACTCATTGGCACAGCCTCTTCTCCCACAGACAGGCCAGCGAGCAACACGGCAGCGCCAGCCAGGTGGGCAAGGACAAGAGAGAGCAGATGCCAACAAGGCTTGGAAGCTGGGCCAAGGGAGGTTTACGCTGGCCATTGGGAAGAACTTGTGCCCAGCGTGGGCCATCAGATACTGCAATGGCCTGACAGGGGCTGCTGGAGTCATCATTGTGGCACGGGTGCAAGGCAAGCCAGGCCGCAGCGCTCGGGCCCCGCTCTGCTGGCCATACTTGCCGCCATGGCTCCCAGCTTGGACTCAACATTCTCTCAGGGCTCTCTGCAGCCAGGGCGTTCTGTGCTTCTGTGACATCACAGCCTCTGGGGACGGCACGCTGGCTGGCAACTGTCCCCAGCTGTTGCTGCGCCCCAGAGCCCAGGCACAGCTGCTCGCAGAGAGACGCCCAGAGCCTCGGTGCTGCTGGCAGAGCACTATGGCTGCTCACGGCTCCTCCGCGCTGCTGCAGCTTTACGTGCTGCTGCTCTTGGCCCATCCCCTCGACCCTGTGAGCAAACCCGAGAGGAGCACGGGTGCCTCTCCTCTGGTTCCGGAGGATTTCGACCTGGAGGAGAAGGACTCTGCGCTCCTCTGGTGGGCGTCCAGGACACTCCTGCTCATTGACATGCTCCTCATAGGAATGGCCATGGGATGGGCCCTTGGAAGAAGATTTCAGAGACGCTGGGGAGAGGTGAGGCAGGGGGTGGGCGGTCAGGGGCAGGTGGGATGGGGCAGACCTTGAGGGCCTCTTGGGCACCCTTTGGCCAATGCCCTGCGGCAGAAGGGGCCTGAGCTCCTGGCTGGGGAATGTGGCCCAGGGGCTGAGCTCCATGGACAGCACCAAGCAGAGGCGGCAGAGCTCTGCCTGCTGCAGCCTCTTCCCCGGGCCAGCCCAGCCCAACTGGGCCCGAGTCTCTGTCTCCCAGGCCAAAGGCAGCCCCACAGGTGCCAGCCCCGCTCTGCCTCTCTGCCTCTTCCATGGGGATCCCTGTGCTTTGCCTTGCAGCGGAATCTCCAGAGCCCTTCGGGCCGTGCGGGGCCCCGCCGCCATCGAAGACTCGGCTGTCCCACCAAGTTGATGCAGCTGCTCAGGCAAAACCGTGACCTGATGCGGCTGCACCTTCGCTACAGCTCTCAGCCGAGGAGGCCAACCACCAAGACGGCGGCAAAAGAGGGCAGTGACAGGAGACTCCGCACCTCCCCACAGCTCTGACCTCCAGCGTCGCGCTCCAGCTACAGAACCTTACGGGGAACGGGTGACCAGTGCCCAGCCCAGGCACTGCGACGTTCCCCACCTTACAAGTTAGCCACACCCCTGTTGTTGTTCGATTCCCCACCACGTTTCCCCCAAGAAGTTGACCTTTCCCTTAGTGTTCAGTTCTAAACAGTTGAAGCATTGAAGTTTCTTAGCCTTAAGATTCTTACCCCATAGTCTTCTAGTAACGTTGGATTGTAGATTTTAGAAGTAGTCAAGTGAATAAAGTTCACGTTTTCTACACGTTGCTGTGTCATTTTCTTGAGGTTGCACCTGAGACCTGGGGACTCCTTGAGAGATGGCTTTGCATGGCAGCTCCAGACTGCCTGCAATGGAGAGCCCCAGTGCCCCAGCAGGCTTTGCAAGAGCACGAAGCAACCTGAAAGCTGCTGTCAGAAGGCTGTGCTTCTTATCCGATCGAAGCAGCAGCACGCGCATTGGAGTTTGGCAAGCACTAAAGAGCTGCAGAAGAGCTTTGCTTAGCAAAATGGGCCAAGAAAAAGCATTTGCTTCATGGGTCTTTGTCGTCGCCTGGAAACAGGTAGCAGCATATGGAAGGGGGTTGTACACGTGGTTTCTTGCCTCGCTTCTCTGCACTTGCAGGGGCTCCCCCCGCCCACCCCGGGCTGCGCTCTGCGGCAGTGCTGCCGCATTGTGGGCACAGAGCGGTACTGCAGCTGTGCTCCGAGCCGGGCGGGGCCTGGCCGAGCGGGGCCGAGCAGGGGCGAGCCGAGCCGAAGCGGGCCAGAAAGAGCCGAGCCGAAGCGGGCCGGAAAGAGTCGAACCGAACCGAGCCGCGTCGGGCCTCCCCCCCGCCCCCCGCCGGAGCTGGCCGGGAGGACCGCGGCAGAGGCGTTAACTCCAATGCCTGCCGCCGCAGGCGCGGCCGCCACCCAGCTACGGAGCCGCTGAGTCTCGCCGCCATCGTCCTCGCCCCGGGAAAGGCGGCGGAAAATCGGGCGGAATGCTCGGAGTCGGTCGGCGTCGGCAGGTTTTTCGTTCAGGCATGTAAGTTAGACAGACGCGCTGAAAGCAGCGGGGGCCTTACTTGTGCCATAACAAAGATGGCCGCTCTGCCGGAAGTGGCTTCAGCCACAGCAAAGATGGCGGCGAGGAAGGGCGGAAGTTACGTCACGCCACGCAGAAGATGGCTGCCAGGTCGTGGCCGGCTTGTCCTTCCAAGGATGGCGGCCAAAAAGGCGGGAAAATAGAAGGACCCCGGGCAGTGGGTGCGTGAATTCGACTGCCTGACAAACACCCTGGCGTCGACGCCGCCCCGTCGCAATTTTCCGCGGCTGCTCCAGCCGTGCGGACACGGGCTGTGCGCTCGGCGGCACCGGGGCCGAGCGCGAGCCGGTCGGGCGCCGACAGGCAGCGGTGACGACGCCGCACTCTGCCGGGGTCCTTGACGCGGCCGCTTTTTCGGGCTTCTGGCACTCGCGACGACCCGTACCATGCTGCCACTCCTCTCACTCGGTTCCCCTATTTATTTAAAAGCTTGGCATTTAAATGAATAATATAGAAATTAAAATATAAAAATCTATAATAAAGAAATGCATATAGGGTGATAGATAGGGAGATATATAGATAGGGAGATAGATAGATAGATAGATAGATAGATAGATAGATAGATAGATAGAGAGATAGATAGATACATAGATACATAGATAGATAGATAGATAAATCTTCCCATAAACACGACCAAATTCTAGAAAAATATCTCACCAAATCACCACAAATTCCCACAAAATACATGAAAAATCCCTCAAGATCCCTAAATCGCCTCAATATCCCACAAAATCACACAAAAATCCCACAAAACCTCCACAAGTTTCCACAAAATCTAAGAAAAATTCCTCAAAATTCTTCAAGTCTCCTCAAAACCACACAAAGTTCGTGAAAAGGCCCACCAAATTCCAGAAAAATCCCACAGAATCTCCACAAATTCCCACAAAATCTAAAATAAATTCCTCAAAATTCTTCAAGTCTCCTCAGAATCCCACACAATTCCAGAAAAAACACACAAAATTCCAGAGAAGTCCCACAAAACTCCCTAAATCATTTCAAAACCCTACCAATTCACAGGAATGTCCCACAGAATCTCTACCAATTCCCAGAACATCCCACAAAAATCCCACCAAAATCATTAAATCTTCTGAAAACCCGACCAAATTCCTGAAACTCCCCATAAAATCAGCACAGTTTCCCACAAAATTCAAGAAAAAACACCACACAATTCCTTAAATCTTTTCAAAATACCACAAAATTCCTGAAAAGCCCCACCAAATTCCGAAGATTTTTCCTGGAATTTTATTGGATACTGGGGAGATTTTGTGGGATGATAGTGGAACTTTGAGAGACTCTTCTGGAATTTGGTGAGATTCTGTAGAGAACTGACGAATTATCAGGGATTTTTCATGTATTCTGTGGGAATTTGTGGAGATTCGGCGGGATTTTTGTGGATTTTGGCCTAGTTTTGAGGAGATTTAGGGAATTTTGTGGGATTTTTTCTGGAATTTTATTGGATATTGGGAGATTTTGTGGGATGTTTGTGGAACTTTGAGGGACTCTTCTGGAATTTGGTGAGATTCTGTAGAGAACTGACGAATTATCAGGGATTTTTCATGTATTCTGTGGGAATTTGTGGAGATTTGGTGGGATATTTTTCTAGAATTTGGTCGTGTTTTGAGAAGATTTAGGGAATTTTGTGGGATTTTTCCTGGAATTTTGTTGGATATTGGGAGATTTTGTGGGATGTTTCTGGAACTTTGAGGGACTCTTCTGGAATTTGGAGAGATTCTGTAGAGAACTGACGAATTATCAGGGATTTTTCATGTATTCAGTGGGAATTTGTGGAGATTCTGTGGGATTTTTGTGGATTTTGGTAGAGTTTTGAGAAGATTTAGGGAATTTTCTGTGATTTTTCCTGGAATTTTGTTGGATATTGGGGAGATTTTGTGGGATGTTTCTGGAATTTTGTGGGGGTTTTCAAGAATTTTGTTGTATTTTGAAAAGATTTAGGGAATTGTGTGGTGTTTTTTCTTGAATTTTGTGGGAAACTGTGCTGTTTTTATAGGGCGTTTCTGGAATTTGGTCGAGTTTTCAGAAGATTTAGGGATTTTTGTGAGATTTTTGTGGGATGTTCTGGGAATTGGTGGAGATTTTGTGGGACATTCCTGTGAATTGGTAGGGTTTTGAAATGATTTAGGGAGTTTTGTGGGACTTCTCTGGAATTTTGTGGGTTTTTCTGGAATTGTGTGGGATTCTGAGGAGACTTGAAGAATTTTAGAGGAATTTGTTTTAGATTTTGTGGGAATTTGTGGAGAATCTGTGGGATTTTACTGGAATTTGGTGGTTTTTTTCAAGGACGTTGTGTGGTTTTGAGGAGACTTGGAGAATTTTGAGGAATTTTTCTTAGATTTTGTGGAACCTTGTGGAGGTTTTGTGGGATTTTTGTGGAATTTTGTGGGATATTGAGGCGATTTAGGGATCTTGAGGGATTTTTCATGTATTTTGTGGGAATTTGTGGAGATTTGGTGGGATATTTTTCTAGAATTTGGTTGTGTTTTGAGAAGATTTAGAGAATTTTGTGTGATTTTTCTTGAATTTTGTTGGATATTGAGGAGATTTTGTGGGATGTTTGTGGAACTTTGAGGGACTTTTCTGGAATTTGGTGAGATTCTGTAGAGAACTGATGAATTATCAGGGATTTTTCACGTATTCTGTGGGAATTTGTGGAGATTTGGTGGGATTTTTCTGGAATTTTGGTTATGTTTTCAGAAGATTTAGGGATTTTTGTGGGATTTTTGTGGGATGTTCTGGGAATTGGTGGAGATTTTGTGGGACATTCCTGTGAATTGGTAGGGTTTTGAAATGATTGAGGGAGTTTTGTGGGACTTCTCTGGAATTTGGTGTGTTTTTTCTGGAATTGTGTGGGATTCTGAGGAGACTTGAAGAATTTTGAGGAATTTTTCTTAGATTTTGTGGAAAATTGTGGAGGTTTTGTGGGATTTTTGTGTGATTTTGTGGGATATTGAGGAGATTTAGGGATCTTGAGGGATTTCTCATGTATTTTGTGGGAATTTGTGGAGATTTGGTGGGATATTTTTCTAGAATTTGGTCGTGTTTTGAGAAGATTTAGGGAATTTTGTGGGATTTTTCCTGGAATTTTGTTGGATACTGGGGAGATTTTGTGGGTGTTTTGTGGAACTTTGAGGGACTTTTCTGGAATTTGGTGAGATCCTGTAGAGAACTGACAAATTATCAGGGATTTTTCATGTATTCTGTGGGAATTTGTGGAGATTCGGTGGGATTTTTGAGGATTTTGGCCGTGTTTTGAGAAGATTTAGGGAATTTTGTGTGATTTTTCTGGGATTTTGTTGGATATTGAGGAGATTTTGAGGGATGTTTGTGGAACTTTGAGGGACTTTTCTGGAATTTGGTGAGATTCTGTAGAGAACTGACGAATTATCAGGGATTTTTCATGTATTCTGTGGGAATTTGTGGAGATTCTGTGGGATTTTTGTGGATTTTGGCCGTGTTTTGAGAAGATTTAGAGAATTTTGTGGGATTTTTCCTGGAATTTTGTTGGATACTGGGGAGATTTTGTGGGATGTTTTTGGAACTTTGAGGGACTTTTTAGGAATTTGGTGAGATTCTGTAGAGAACTGACGAATTATCAGGGATTTTTCATGTATTCTGTGGGAATTTGTGGAGATTCTGTGGGATTTTTTTGGAATTTGGTAGAGTTTTGAGAAGATTTAGGGAATTTTGTGGGACTTTTCTGGGATTTTGTTGGGTATTGAGGACATTTTGTGGGATGTTTCTGGAATTTGGTGGGGCTTTTCAAGAATTTTGTGGTATTTTGAAAAGATTTTGGGAATTTTGTGGTGTTTTTTCTTGAATTTTGTGGGAAACTGTGCTGATTTTATGGGGCGTTTCTGGAATTTGGTCGAGTTTTCAGAAGATTTAGGGATTTTTGTGAGATTTTTGTGGGATGTTCTGGGAATTGGTGGAGATTTTGTGGGACATTCCTGTGAATTGTTGGGTTTTGAAATGATTTAGGGAGTTTTGTGGGACTTCTCTGGAATTTTGTGTGTTTTTTCTGGAATTGTGTGGGATTCTGAGGAGACTTGAAGAATTTTGAGGAATTTGTTTTAGATTTTGTGGGAATTTGTGGAGATTCTGTGGGATTTTTCTGGAATTTGGTGGGCCTTTTCAAGGACTTTGTGTGGTTTTGAGGAGACTTGAAGACTTTTGAGGAATTTTTCTTAGATTTTGTGGTAACTTGTGGAGGTTTTGTTGGATTTTTGTGGAATTTTGTGGGATATTGAGGCGATTTAGGGATCTTGAGGGATTTCTCATGTATTTTGTGGGAATTTGTGGAGATTTGGTGGGATATTTTTCTAGAATTTGGTCGTGTTTTGAGAAGATTTAGGGAATTTTGTGGGATTTTTCCTGGAATTTTGTTGGATACTGGGGAGATTTTGTGGGTGTTTTGTGGAACTTTGAGGGAATTTTCTGGAATTTGGTGAGATTCTGTAGAGAACTGACGAATTATCAGGGATTTTTCATATATTCTGTGGGAATTTGTGGAGATTCGGTGGGATTTTGAGGATTTTGGCCGTGTTTTGAGAAGATTTAGAGAATTTTGTGGGATTTTTCTTGAATTTTGTTGGATATTGAGGAGATTTTGTGGGATGTTTGTGGAACTTTGAGCGACATTTCTGGAATTTGGTGAGATTCTGTAGAGAACTGACGAATTATCAGGGATTTTTCATGTATTCTGTGGGAATTTGTGGAGATTTCATGGGATTTTTGTGGAATTTGGCGGTGTTTTGAGAAGATTTAGGGAATTTTGTGGGACTTTTCTGGGATTTTGTTGGGTATAGAGGACATTTTGTGGGATGTTTCTGGAATTTGGTGGGGCTTTTCAAGAATTTTGTGGTATTTTGAAAAGATTTTGGGAATTTTGTGGTGTTTTTTCTTGAATTTTGTGGGAAACTGTGCTGATTTTATGGGGCGTTTCTGGAATTTGGTCGAGTTTTCAGAAGATTTAGGGATTTTTGTGGGATTTCTGTGGGATGTTCTGGGAATTGGTGGAGATTTTGTGGGACATTCCTGTGAATTGGTAGGGTTTTGAAATGATTTAGGGAGTTTTGTGGGACTTCTCTGGAATTTTGTGTGTTTTTTCTGGAATTGTGTGGGATTCTGAGGAGACTTGAAGAATTTTGAGGAATTTTTCTTAGATTTTGTGGAAACTTGTGGAGGTTTTGTGTGATTTTTGTGGGATTTTGTGGGATATTGAGGCCATTTCGGGATCTTGAGGGATTTTTCATGTATTTTGTGGGAATTTGTGGAGTTTTGGTGGGATATTTTTCTAGAATTTGGTCGTGTTTTGAGAAGATTTAGGGAATTTTGTGGGATTTTTTCTGGAATTTTGTTGGATACTGGGGAGATTTTGTGGGTGGTTTGTGGAACTTTGAGGGACTTTTCTGGAATTTGGTGAGATTCTGTAGAGAACTGACAAATTATCAGGGATTTTTCATGTATTCTGTGGGAATTTGTGGAGATTCGGTAGGATTTTTGAGGATTTTGGCCGTGTTTTGAGAAGATTTAGGGAATTTTTTGTGATTTTTCTGGAATTTTGTTGGATATTGAGGACATTTTGTGGGATGTTTGTGGAACTTTGAGGGACATTTCAGGAATTTGGTGAGATTCTGTAGAGAACTGACGAATTATCAGGGATTTTTCATGTATTCTCTGGGAATTTGTGGAGATTTGGTGGGATATTTTTCTAGAATTTGGTCGTGTTTTGAGAAGATTTAGAGAATTTTGTGGGATTTTTCTTGAATTTTGTTGGATATTGAGGAGATTTTGTGGGATGTTTGTGGAACTTTGAGGGACTTTTCTGGAATTTGGTGAGATTCTGTAGAGAACTGACGAATTATCAGGGATTTTTCATGTATTCTGTGGGAATTTCTGGAGATTCGGTGGGATTTTTCTGGAATTTTGGTTGTGTTTTGAGGAAATTTAGGGAATTTTGTGTGATTTTTCTGGGATTTTGTTGGGTATTGAGGACATCTTGTGGGATGTTTCTGGAATTTGGTGGCCCTTTTCAAGAATTTTGTGGTATTTTGAAAAGATTTTGGGAATTTTGTGGTGTTTTTTCTAGAATTTTGTGGGAAACTGTGCTGATTTTATGGGGCGTTTCTGGAATTTGGTCGAGTTTTCAGAAGATTTAGGGATTTTTTTGAGATTTCTGTGGAATGTTCTGGGAATTGGTGGAGATTTTGTGGGACATTCCTGTGAATTGGTAGGGTTTTGAAATGATTTAGGGAGTTTTGTGGGACTTCTCTGGAATTTTGTGTGTTTTTTCTGGAATTTTGTGGGATTCTGAGGAGACTTGAAGAATTTTGAGGAATTTGATTTAGATTTTTATGGGAATTTGTGGAGAGTCTGTGGGATTTTTTTGGAATTTGGTGGACCTTTTCACGAACTTTGTGTGGTTTTGAGGAGACTTGAAGAATTTTGAGGAATTTTTCTTAGATTTTGTGGAAACTTGTGGAGGTTTTGTGGGATTTTTGTGTGATTTTGTGGTATATTGCGGCGATTTAGGGATCTTGATGGATTTCTCATATATTTTGTGGGAATTTGTGGAGATTTGGTGGGATATTTTTCTAGAATTTGGTCGTGTTTTGAGAAGATTTAGGGAATTTTGTGGTGTTTTTTCTTGAATTTTGTGGGAAACTGTGCTGATTTTATGGGGCGTTTCAGAAATTTGGTCGAGTTTTCAGAAGATTTAGGGATTTTTGTGGGATTTCTGTGGGATGTTCTGGGAATTGGAGATTTTGTGGGACATTCCTGTGAATTGGTAGGGTTTTGAAATGATTTAGGGAGTTTTGTGAGACTTCTCTGGAATTTTGTGTGTTTTTTATGGAATTGTGTGGGATTCTGAGGAGACTTGAAGAATTTTGAGGAATTTTTCTTAGATTTTGTGGAAACTTGTGGAGGTTTTGTGGGATTTTTGTGTGATTTTGTGGGATATTGAGGCGATTTAGGGATCTTGAGGGATTTCTCATGTATTTTGTGGGAATTTGTGGAGATTTGGTGGGATATTTTTCTAGAATTTGGTTGTGTTTTGAGAAGATTTAGGGAATTTTGTGGGATTTTTCCTGGAATTTTGTTGGATATTAGGGAGAATTTGTGGGATGTTTGTGGAACTTTGAGGGACTTTTCTGGAATTTGGTGAGATTCTGTAGAGAACTGACGAATTATCAGGGATTTTTCATGTATTCTCTGGGAATTTGTGGAGATTTGGTGGGATTTTTCTGGAATTTGGCCGTGTTTTGAGAAGATTTAGAGAATTTTGTGGGATTTTTCTTGAATTTTGTTGGATATTGAGGAGATTTTGTGGGATGTTTGTGGAACTTTGAGGGACTTTTCTGGAATTTGGTGAGATTCTGTAGAGAACTGACGAATTATCAGGGATTTTTCATGTATTCTGTGGGAATTTGTGGAGATTCGGTGGGATTTTTCTGGAATTTTGGTTGTGTTTTGAGAAAATTTAGGGAATTTTGTGGGATTTTTCTGGGATTTTGTTGGGTATTGGGGACATTTTGTGGGATGTTTCTGGAATTTGGTGGGGCTTTTCAAGAATTTTGTGGTATTTTGAAAAGGTTTAGGGAATTTTGTGGTGTTTTTTCTTGAATTTTGTGGGAAACTGTGCTGATTTTATGGGGCGTTTCTGGAATTTGGTCGAGTTTTCAGAAGATTTAGGGATTTTTGTGGGATTTCTGTGGGATGTTCTGGGAATTGGTGGAGATTTTGTGGGACATTCCTGTGAATTGGTAGGGTTTTGAAATGATTTAGGGAGTTTTGTGGGACTTCTCTGGAATTTGGTGGGGTTTTTCTGGAATTGTGTGGGATTCTGAGGAGACTTGAAGAATTTTGAGGAATTTGATTTAGATTTTTGTGGGAATTTGTGAAGATTCTGTGGGATTTTTCTGGAATTTGGTGGGCCTTTTCAAGGACTTTGTGTGGTTTTGAGGAGACTTGAAGAATTTTGAGGAATTTTTCTTAGATTTTGTGGAAACTTGTGGAGGTTTTGTGGGATTTTTGTGTGATTTTGTGGGATATTGAGGCGATTTCGGGATCTTGAGGGATTTTTCATGTATTTTGTGGGAATTTGTGGAGATTTGGTGGGATATTTTTCTAGAATTTGGTCGTGTTTTGAGAAGATTTAGGAAATTTTGTGGGATTTTTCCTGGAATTTTGTTGGATATTAGGGAGATTTTGTGGGATGTTTGTGGAACTTTGAGGGACTTTTTAGGAATTTGGTGAGATTCTGTAGAGAACTGACGAATTATCAGGGATTTTTCATGTATTCTGTGGGAATTTGTGGAGATTCTGTGGGATTTTTCTGGAATTTTGGTTATGTTTTGAGAAGATTTAGGGAATTTTGTGGGACTTTTCTGGGATTTTGTTGGGTATTGAGGACATTTTGTGGGATGTTTCTGGAATTTGGTGGGGCTTTTCAGGAATTTTGTGGTATTTTGAAAAGATTTAGGGAATTTTGTGGTGTTTTTTCTTGAATTTTGTGGGAAACTGTGCTGATTTTATGGGGCGTTTCTGGAATTTGGTTGAGTTTTCAGAAGATTTAGGGATTTTTGTGGGATTTTTGTGGGATGTTCTGGGAATTGGTGGAGATTTTGTGGGACATTCCTGTGAATTGGTAGGGTTTTGAAATGATTTAGGGAGTTTTGTGGGACTTCTCTGGAATTTTGTGGGGTTTTTCTGGAATTTTGTGGGATTCTGAGGAGACTTGAAGAATTTTGAGGAATTTGATTTAGATTTTTATGGGAATTTGTGGAGAGTCTGTGGGATTTTTTTGGAATTTGGTGGGCCTTTTCACGAACTTTGTGTGGTTTTGAGGAGACTTGAAGAATTTTGAGGAATTTTTCTTAGATTTTGTGGAAACTTGTGGAGGTTTTGTGGGATTTTTGTGTGATTTTGTGGTATATTGCGGCGATTTAGGGATCTTGATGGATTTCTCATATATTTTGTGGGAATTTGTGGAGATTTGGTGGGATATTTTTCTAGAATTTGGTCGTGTTTTGAGAAGATTTAGGGAATTTTGTGGTGTTTTTTCTTGAATTTTGTGGGAAACTGTGCTGATTTTATGGGGCGTTTCAGAAATTTGGTCGAGTTTTCAGAAGATTTAGGGATTTTTGTGGGATTTCTGTGGGATGTTCTGGGAATTGGAGATTTTGTGGGACATTCCTGTGAATTGGTAGGGTTTTGAAATGATTTAGGGAGTTTTGTGAGACTTCTCTGGAATTTTGTGTGTTTTTTATGGAATTGTGTGGGATTCTGAGGAGACTTGAAGAATTTTGAGGAATTTTTCTTAGATTTTGTGGAAACTTGTGGAGGTTTTGTGGGATTTTTGTGTGATTTTGTGGGATATTGAGGCGATTTAGGGATCTTGAGGGATTTCTCATGTATTTTGTGGGAATTTGTGGAGATTTGGTGGGATATTTTTCTAGAATTTGGTTGTGTTTTGAGAAGATTTAGGGAATTTTGTGGGATTTTTCCTGGAATTTTGTTGGATATTAGGGAGAATTTGTGGGATGTTTGTGGAACTTTGAGGGACTTTTCTGGAATTTGGTGAGATTCTGTAGAGAACTGACGAATTATCAGGGATTTTTCATGTATTCTCTGGGAATTTGTGGAGATTTGGTGGGATTTTTCTGGAATTTGGCCGTGTTTTGAGAAGATTTAGAGAATTTTGTGGGATTTTTCTTGAATTTTGTTGGATATTGAGGAGATTTTGTGGGATGTTTGTGGAACTTTGAGGGACTTTTCTGGAATTTGGTGAGATTCTGTAGAGAACTGACGAATTATCAGGGATTTTTCATGTATTCTGTGGGAATTTGTGGAGATTCGGTGGGATTTTTCTGGAATTTTGGTTGTGTTTTGAGAAAATTTAGGGAATTTTGTGGGATTTTTCTGGGATTTTGTTGGGTATTGGGGACATTTTGTGGGATGTTTCTGGAATTTGGTGGGGCTTTTCAAGAATTTTGTGGTATTTTGAAAAGGTTTAGGGAATTTTGTGGTGTTTTTTCTTGAATTTTGTGGGAAACTGTGCTGATTTTATGGGGCGTTTCTGGAATTTGGTCGAGTTTTCAGAAGATTTAGGGATTTTTGTGGGATTTCTGTGGGATGTTCTGGGAATTGGTGGAGATTTTGTGGGACATTCCTGTGAATTGGTAGGGTTTTGAAATGATTTAGGGAGTTTTGTGGGACTTCTCTGGAATTTGGTGGGGTTTTTCTGGAATTGTGTGGGATTCTGAGGAGACTTGAAGAATTTTGAGGAATTTGATTTAGATTTTTGTGGGAATTTGTGAAGATTCTGTGGGATTTTTCTGGAATTTGGTGGGCCTTTTCAAGGACTTTGTGTGGTTTTGAGGAGACTTGAAGAATTTTGAGGAATTTTTCTTAGATTTTGTGGAAACTTGTGGAGGTTTTGTGGGATTTTTGTGTGATTTTGTGGGATATTGAGGCGATTTCGGGATCTTGAGGGATTTTTCATGTATTTTGTGGGAATTTGTGGAGATTTGGTGGGATATTTTTCTAGAATTTGGTCGTGTTTTGAGAAGATTTAGGAAATTTTGTGGGATTTTTCCTGGAATTTTGTTGGATATTAGGGAGATTTTGTGGGATGTTTGTGGAACTTTGAGGGACTTTTTAGGAATTTGGTGAGATTCTGTAGAGAACTGACGAATTATCAGGGATTTTTCATGTATTCTGTGGGAATTTGTGGAGATTCTGTGGGATTTTTTTGGAATTTGGTAGAGTTTTGAGAAGATTTAGGGAATTTTGTGGGACTTTTCTGGGATTTTGTTGGGTATTGAGGACATTTTGTGGGATGTTTCTGGAATTTGGTGGGGCTTTTCAAGAATTTTGTGGTATTTTGAAAAGATTTTGGGAATTTTGTGGTGTTTTTTCTTGAATTTTGTGGGAAACTGTGCTGATTTTATGGGGCGTTTCTGGAATTTGGTCGAGTTTTCAGAAGATTTAGGGATTTTTGTGAGATTTTTGTGGGATGTTCTGGGAATTGGTGGAGATTTTGTGGGACATTCCTGTGAATTGTTGGGTTTTGAAATGATTTAGGGAGTTTTGTGGGACTTCTCTGGAATTTTGTGTGTTTTTTCTGGAATTGTGTGGGATTCTGAGGAGACTTGAAGAATTTTGAGGAATTTGTTTTAGATTTTGTGGGAATTTGTGGAGATTCTGTGGGATTTTTCTGGAATTTGGTGGGCCTTTTCAAGGACTTTGTGTGGTTTTGAGGAGACTTGAAGACTTTTGAGGAATTTTTCTTAGATTTTGTGGTAACTTGTGGAGGTTTTGTTGGATTTTTGTGGAATTTTGTGGGATATTGAGGCGATTTAGGGATCTTGAGGGATTTCTCATGTATTTTGTGGGAATTTGTGGAGATTTGGTGGGATATTTTTCTAGAATTTGGTCGTGTTTTGAGAAGATTTAGGGAATTTTGTGGGATTTTTCCTGGAATTTTGTTGGATACTGGGGAGATTTTGTGGGTGTTTTGTGGAACTTTGAGGGAATTTTCTGGAATTTGGTGAGATTCTGTAGAGAACTGACGAATTATCAGGGATTTTTCATATATTCTGTGGGAATTTGTGGAGATTCGGTGGGATTTTGAGGATTTTGGCCGTGTTTTGAGAAGATTTAGAGAATTTTGTGGGATTTTTCTTGAATTTTGTTGGATATTGAGGAGATTTTGTGGGATGTTTGTGGAACTTTGAGCGACATTTCTGGAATTTGGTGAGATTCTGTAGAGAACTGACGAATTATCAGGGATTTTTCATGTATTCTGTGGGAATTTGTGGAGATTTCATGGGATTTTTGTGGAATTTGGCGGTGTTTTGAGAAGATTTAGGGAATTTTGTGGGACTTTTCTGGGATTTTGTTGGGTATAGAGGACATTTTGTGGGATGTTTCTGGAATTTGGTGGGGCTTTTCAAGAATTTTGTGGTATTTTGAAAAGATTTTGGGAATTTTGTGGTGTTTTTTCTTGAATTTTGTGGGAAACTGTGCTGATTTTATGGGGCGTTTCTGGAATTTGGTCGAGTTTTCAGAAGATTTAGGGATTTTTGTGGGATTTCTGTGGGATGTTCTGGGAATTGGTGGAGATTTTGTGGGACATTCCTGTGAATTGGTAGGGTTTTGAAATGATTTAGGGAGTTTTGTGGGACTTCTCTGGAATTTTGTGTGTTTTTTCTGGAATTGTGTGGGATTCTGAGGAGACTTGAAGAATTTTGAGGAATTTTTCTTAGATTTTGTGGAAACTTGTGGAGGTTTTGTGTGATTTTTGTGGGATTTTGTGGGATATTGAGGCCATTTCGGGATCTTGAGGGATTTTTCATGTATTTTGTGGGAATTTGTGGAGTTTTGGTGGGATATTTTTCTAGAATTTGGTCGTGTTTTGAGAAGATTTAGGGAATTTTGTGGGATTTTTTCTGGAATTTTGTTGGATACTGGGGAGATTTTGTGGGTGGTTTGTGGAACTTTGAGGGACTTTTCTGGAATTTGGTGAGATTCTGTAGAGAACTGACAAATTATCAGGGATTTTTCATGTATTCTGTGGGAATTTGTGGAGATTCGGTAGGATTTTTGAGGATTTTGGCCGTGTTTTGAGAAGATTTAGGGAATTTTTTGTGATTTTTCTGGAATTTTGTTGGATATTGAGGACATTTTGTGGGATGTTTGTGGAACTTTGAGGGACATTTCAGGAATTTGGTGAGATTCTGTAGAGAACTGACGAATTATCAGGGATTTTTCATGTATTCTCTGGGAATTTGTGGAGATTTGGTGGGATATTTTTCTAGAATTTGGTCGTGTTTTGAGAAGATTTAGAGAATTTTGTGGGATTTTTCTTGAATTTTGTTGGATATTGAGGAGATTTTGTGGGATGTTTGTGGAACTTTGAGGGACTTTTCTGGAATTTGGTGAGATTCTGTAGAGAACTGACGAATTATCAGGGATTTTTCATGTATTCTGTGGGAATTTCTGGAGATTCGGTGGGATTTTTCTGGAATTTTGGTTGTGTTTTGAGGAAATTTAGGGAATTTTG
The DNA here is from genome assembly GCF_971803275.1 of Cyanistes caeruleus. NCBI lineage: Eukaryota > Metazoa > Chordata > Aves > Passeriformes > Paridae > Cyanistes > Cyanistes caeruleus. Next base: position 65,045,809 of record NC_141704.1, read on the forward strand.
TGTGATTTTTCTGGGATTTTGTTGGGTATTGAGGACATCTTGTGGGATGTTTCTGGAATTTGGTGGCCCTTTTCAAGAATTTTGTGGTATTTTGAAAAGATTTTGGGAATTTTGTGGTGTTTTTTCTTGAATTTTGTGGGAAACTGTGCTGATTTTATGGGGCGTTTCTGGAATTTGGTCGAGTTTTCAGAAGATTTAGGGATTTTTTTGAGATTTCTGTGGAATGTTCTGGGAATTGGTGGAGATTTTGTGGGACATTCCTGTGAATTGGTAGGGTTTTGAAATGATTTAGGGAGTTTTGTGGGACTTCTCTGGAATTTTGTGTGTTTTTTCTGGAATTTTGTGGGATTCTGAGGAGACTTGAAGAATTTTGAGGAATTTGATTTAGATTTTTATGGGAATTTGTGGAGAGTCTGTGGGATTTTTTTGGAATTTGGTGGACCTTTTCACGAACTTTGTGTGGTTTTGAGGAGACTTGAAGAATTTTGAGGAATTTTTCTTAGATTTTGTGGAAACTTGTGGAGGTTTTGTGGGATTTTTGTGTGATTTTGTGGTATATTGCGGCGATTTAGGGATCTTGATGGATTTCTCATATATTTTGTGGGAATTTGTGGAGATTTGGTGGGATATTTTTCTAGAATTTGGTCGTGTTTTGAGAAGATTTGGGGAATTTTGTGGTGTTTTTTCTTGAATTTTGTGGGAAACTGTGCTGATTTTATGGGGCGTTTCAGAAATTTGGTCGAGTTTTCAGAAGATTTAGGGATTTTTGTGGGATTTCTGTGGGATGTTCTGGGAATTGGAGATTTTGTGGGACATTCCTGTGAATTGGTAGGGTTTTGAAATGATTTAGGGAGTTTTGTGAGACTTCTCTGGAATTTTGTGTGTTTTTTATGGAATTGTGTGGGATTCTGAGGAGACTTGAAGAATTTTGAGGAATTTTTCTTAGATTTTGTGGAAACTTGTGGAGGTTTTGTGGGATTTTTGTGTGATTTTGTGGGATATTGAGGCGATTTAGGGATCTTGAGGGATTTCTCATGTATTTTGTGGGAATTTGTGGAGATTTGGTGGGATATTTTTCTAGAATTTGGTTGTGTTTTGAGAAGATTTAGGGAATTTTGTGGGATTTTTCCTGGAATTTTGTTGGATATTAGGGAGAATTTGTGGGATGTTTGTGGAACTTTGAGGGACTTTTCTGGAATTTGGTGAGATTCTGTAGAGAACTGACGAATTATCAGGGATTTTTCATGTATTCTCTGGGAATTTGTGGAGATTTGGTGGGATTTTTCTGGAATTTGGCCGTGTTTTGAGAAGATTTAGAGAATTTTGTGGGATTTTTCTTGAATTTTGTTGGATATTGAGGAGATTTTGTGGGATGTTTGTGGAACTTTGAGGGACTTTTCTGGAATTTGGTGAGATTCTGTAGAGAACTGACGAATTATCAGGGATTTTTCATGTATTCTGTGGGAATTTGTGGAGATTCGGTGGGATTTTTCTGGAATTTTGGTTGTGTTTTGAGAAAATTTAGGGAATTTTGTGGGATTTTTCTGGGATTTTGTTGGGTATTGGGGACATTTTGTGGGATGTTTCTGGAATTTGGTGGGGCTTTTCAAGAATTTTGTGGTATTTTGAAAAGGTTTAGGGAATTTTGTGGTGTTTTTTCTTGAATTTTGTGGGAAACTGTGCTGATTTTATGGGGCGTTTCTGGAATTTGGTCGAGTTTTCAGAAGATTTAGGGATTTTTGTGGGATTTCTGTGGGATGTTCTGGGAATTGGTGGAGATTTTGTGGGACATTCCTGTGAATTGGTAGGGTTTTGAAATGATTTAGGGAGTTTTGTGGGACTTCTCTGGAATTTGGTGGGGTTTTTCTGGAATTGTGTGGGATTCTGAGGAGACTTGAAGAATTTTGAGGAATTTGATTTAGATTTTTGTGGGAATTTGTGAAGATTCTGTGGGATTTTTCTGGAATTTGGTGGGCCTTTTCAAGGACTTTGTGTGGTTTTGAGGAGACTTGAAGAATTTTGAGGAATTTTTCTTAGATTTTGTGGAAACTTGTGGAGGTTTTGTGGGATTTTTGTGTGATTTTGTGGGATATTGAGGCGATTTCGGGATCTTGAGGGATTTTTCATGTATTTTGTGGGAATTTGTGGAGATTTGGTGGGATATTTTTCTAGAATTTGGTCGTGTTTTGAGAAGATTTAGGAAATTTTGTGGGATTTTTCCTGGAATTTTGTTGGATATTAGGGAGATTTTGTGGGATGTTTGTGGAACTTTGAGGGACTTTTTAGGAATTTGGTGAGATTCTGTAGAGAACTGACGAATTATCAGGGATTTTTCATGTATTCTGTGGGAATTTGTGGAGATTCTGTGGGATTTTTCTGGAATTTTGGTTATGTTTTGAGAAGATTTAGGGAATTTTGTGGGACTTTTCTGGGATTTTGTTGGGTATTGAGGACATTTTGTGGGATGTTTCGGGAATTTGGTGGGGCTTTTCAGGAATTTTGTGGTATTTTGAAAAGATTTAGGGAATTTTGTGGTGTTTTTTCTTGAATTTTGTGGGAAACTGTGCTGATTTTATGGGGCGTTTCTGGAATTTGGTTGAGTTTTCAGAAGATTTAGGGATTTTTGTGGGATTTTTGTGGGATGTTCTGGGAATTGGTGGAGATTTTGTGGGACATTCCTGTGAATTGGTAGGGTTTTGAAATGATTTAGGGAGTTTTGTGGGACTTCTCTGGAATTTTGTGGGGTTTTTCTGGAATTTTGTGGGATTCTGAGGAGACTTGAAGAATTTTGAGGAATTTGATTTAGATTTTTATGGGAATTTGTGGAGAGTCTGTGGGATTTTTTTGGAATTTGGTGGGCCTTTTCACGAACTTTGTGTGGTTTTGAGGAGACTTGAAGAATTTTGAGGAATTTTTCTTAGATTTTGTGGAAACTTGTGGAGGTTTTGTGGGATTTTTGTGTGATTTTGTGGTATATTGCGGCGATTTAGGGATCTTGATGGATTTCTCATATATTTTGTGGGAATTTGTGGAGATTTGGTGGGATATTTTTCTAGAATTTGGTCGTGTTTTGAGAAGATTTAGGGAATTTTGTGGTGTTTTTTCTTGAATTTTGTGGGAAACTGTGCTGATTTTATGGGGCGTTTCAGAAATTTGGTCGAGTTTTCAGAAGATTTAGGGATTTTTGTGGGATTTCTGTGGGATGTTCTGGGAATTGGAGATTTTGTGGGACATTCCTGTGAATTGGTAGGGTTTTGAAATGATTTAGGGAGTTTTGTGAGACTTCTCTGGAATTTTGTGTGTTTTTTATGGAATTGTGTGGGATTCTGAGGAGACTTGAAGAATTTTGAGGAATTTTTCTTAGATTTTGTGGAAACTTGTGGAGGTTTTGTGGGATTTTTGTGTGATTTTGTGGGATATTGAGGCGATTTAGGGATCTTGAGGGATTTCTCATGTATTTTGTGGGAATTTGTGGAGATTTGGTGGGATATTTTTCTAGAATTTGGTTGTGTTTTGAGAAGATTTAGGGAATTTTGTGGGATTTTTCCTGGAATTTTGTTGGATATTAGGGAGAATTTGTGGGATGTTTGTGGAACTTTGAGGGACTTTTCTGGAATTTGGTGAGATTCTGTAGAGAACTGACGAATTATCAGGGATTTTTCATGTATTCTCTGGGAATTTGTGGAGATTTGGTGGGATTTTTCTGGAATTTGGCCGTGTTTTGAGAAGATTTAGAGAATTTTGTGGGATTTTTCTTGAATTTTGTTGGATATTGAGGAGATTTTGTGGGATGTTTGTGGAACTTTGAGGGACTTTTCTGGAATTTGGTGAGATTCTGTAGAGAACTGACGAATTATCAGGGATTTTTCATGTATTCTGTGGGAATTTGTGGAGATTCGGTGGGATTTTTCTGGAATTTTGGTTGTGTTTTGAGAAAATTTAGGGAATTTTGTGGGATTTTTCTGGGATTTTGTTGGGTATTGGGGACATTTTGTGGGATGTTTCTGGAATTTGGTGGGGCTTTTCAAGAATTTTGTGGTATTTTGAAAAGGTTTAGGGAATTTTGTGGTGTTTTTTCTTGAATTTTGTGGGAAACTGTGCTGATTTTATGGGGCGTTTCTGGAATTTGGTCGAGTTTTCAGAAGATTTAGGGATTTTTGTGGGATTTCTGTGGGATGTTCTGGGAATTGGTGGAGATTTTGTGGGACATTCCTGTGAATTGGTAGGGTTTTGAAATGATTTAGGGAGTTTTGTGGGACTTCTCTGGAATTTGGTGGGGTTTTTCTGGAATTGTGTGGGATTCTGAGGAGACTTGAAGAATTTTGAGGAATTTGATTTAGATTTTTGTGGGAATTTGTGAAGATTCTGTGGGATTTTTCTGGAATTTGGTGGGCCTTTTCAAGGACTTTGTGTGGTTTTGAGGAGACTTGAAGAATTTTGAGGAATTTTTCTTAGATTTTGTGGAAACTTGTGGAGGTTTTGTGGGATTTTTGTGTGATTTTGTGGGATATTGAGGCGATTTCGGGATCTTGAGGGATTTTTCATGTATTTTGTGGGAATTTGTGGAGATTTGGTGGGATATTTTTCTAGAATTTGGTCGTGTTTTGAGAAGATTTAGGAAATTTTGTGGGATTTTTCCTGGAATTTTGTTGGATATTAGGGAGATTTTGTGGGATGTTTGTGGAACTTTGAGGGACTTTTTAGGAATTTGGTGAGATTCTGTAGAGAACTGACGAATTATCAGGGATTTTTCATGTATTCTGTGGGAATTTGTGGAGATTCTGTGGGATTTTTCTGGAATTTTGGTTATGTTTTGAGAAGATTTAGGGAATTTTGTGGGACTTTTCTGGGATTTTGTTGGGTATTGAGGACATTTTGTGGGATGTTTCGGGAATTTGGTGGGGCTTTTCAGGAATTTTGTGGTATTTTGAAAAGATTTAGGGAATTTTGTGGTGTTTTTTCTTGAATTTTGTGGGAAACTGTGCTGATTTTATGGGGCGTTTCTGGAATTTGGTTGAGTTTTCAGAAGATTTAGGGATTTTTGTGGGATTTTTGTGGGATGTTCTGGGAATTGGTGGAGATTTTGTGGGACATTCCTGTGAATTGGTAGGGTTTTGAAATGATTTAGGGAGTTTTGTGGGACTTCTCTGGAATTTTGTGGGGTTTTTCTGGAATTGTGTGGGATTCTGAGGAGACTTGAAGAATTTTGAGGAATTTGATTTAGATTTCTGTGGGAATTTGTGGAGATTCTGTGGGATTTTTCTGGAATTTGGTGGGCCTTTTCACGAACTTTGTGTGGTTTTGAGGAGACTTGAAGAATTTTGAGGAATTTTTCTTAGATTTTGTGGAAACTTGTGGAGGTTTTGTGGGATTTTTGTGTGATTTTGTGGGATATTGAGGCGATTTAGGGATCTTGAGGGATTTCTCATGTATTTTGTGGGAATTTGTGGAGATTTGGTGGGATACTTTTCTAGAATTTGGTCGTGTTTTGAGAAGATTTAGGAAATTTTGTGGGATTTTTCCTGGAATTTTGTTGGATATTAGGGAGATTTTGTGGGATGTTTGTGGAACTTTGAGGGACTTTTTAGGAATTTGGTGAGTTTCTGTAGAGAACTGACGAATTATCAGGGATTTTTCATGTATTCTGTGGGAATTTGTGGAGATTCTGTGGGATTTTTCTGGAATTTGGTAGAGTTTTGAGAAGATTTAGGGAATTTTGTGGGACTTTTCTGGGATTTTGTTGGGTATTGGGGACATTTTGTGGGATGTTTCTGGAATTTGGTGGGGCTTTTCAAGAATTTTGTGGTATTTTGAAAAGGTTTAGGGAATTTTGTGGTGTTTTTTCTTGAATTTTGTGGGAAACTGTGCTGATTTTATGGGGCGTTTCTGGAATTTGGTCGAGTTTTCAGAAGATTTAGGGATTTTTGTGGGATTTCTGTGGGATGTTCTGGGAATTGGTGGAGATTTTGTGGGACATTCCTGTGAATTGGTAGGGTTTTGAAATGATTTAGGGAGTTTTGTGAGACTTCTCTGGAATTTGGTAGGGTTTTTCTGGAATTGTGTGGGATTCTGAGGAGACTTGAAGAATTTTGAGGAATTTGATTTAGATTTTTGTGGGAATTTGTGAAGATTCTGTGGGATTTTTCTGGAAATTGGTGGGCCTTTTCAAGGACTTTGTGTGGTTTTGAGGAGACTTGAAGAATTTTGAGGAATTTTTCTTAGATTTTTTGGAAACTTGTGGAGGTTTTGTGGGATTTTTGTGTGATTTTGTGGGATATTGAGGCGATTTAGGGATCTTGAGGGATTTTTCATGTATTTTGTGGGAATTTGTGGAGATTTGGTGGGATATTTTTCTAGAATTTGGTCGTGTTTTGAGAAGATTTAGGAAATTTTGTGGGATTTTTCCTGGAATTTTGTTGGATATTAGGGAGATTTTGTGGGATGTTTGTGGAACTTTGAGGGACTTTTTAGGAATTTGGTGAGATTCTGTAGAGAACTGACGAATTATCAGGGATTTTTCATGTATTCTGTGGGAATTTGTGGAGATTCTGTGGGATTTTTCTGGAATTTTGGTTATGTTTTGAGAAGATTTAGGGAATTTTGTGGGACTTTTCTGGGATTTTGTTGGGTATTGAGGACATTTTGTGGGATGTTTCGGGAATTTGGTGGGGCTTTTCAGGAATTTTGTGGTATTTTGAAAAGATTTAGGGAATTTTGTGGTGTTTTTTCTTGAATTTTGTGGGAAACTGTGCTGATTTTATGGGGCGTTTCTGGAATTTGGTTGAGTTTTCAGAAGATTTAGGGATTTTTGTGGGATTTCTGTGGGATGTTCTGGGAATTGGTGGAGATTTTGTGGGACATTCCTGTGAATTGGTAGGGTTTTGAAATGATTGAGGGAGTTTTGTGGGACTTCTCTGGAATTTTGTGTGTTTTTTCTGGAATTGTGTGGGATTCTGAGGAGACTTGAAGAATTTTGAGGAATTTTTCTTAGATTTTGTGGAAACTTGTGGAGGTTTTGTGGGATTTTTGTGTGATTTTGTGGGATATTGAGGCGATTTAGGGATCTTGAGGGATTTCTCATGTATTTTGTGGGAATTTGTGGAGATTTGGTGGGATATTTTTCTAGAATTTGGTCGTGTTTTGAGAAGATTTAGGGAATTTTGTGGGATTTTTCCTGGAATTTTGTTGGATATTAGGGAGAATTTGTGGGATGTTTGTGGAACTTTGAGGGACTTTTCTGGAATTTGGTGAGATTCTGTAGAGAACTGACGAATTATCAGGGATTTTTCATGTATTCTCTGGGAATTTGTGGAGATTTGGTGGGATTTTTGTGGATTTTGGCCGTGTTTTGAGAAGATTTAGAGAATTTTGTGGGATTTTTCTTGAATTTTGTTGGATATTGAGGAGATTTTGTGGGATGTTTGTGGAACTTTGAGGGACTTTTCTGGAATTTGGTGAGATTCTGTAGAGAACTGACGAATTATCAGGGATTTTTCATGTATTCTGTGGGAATTTCTGGAGATTCGGTGGGATTTTTCTGGAATTTTGGTTGTGTTTTGAGGAAATTTAGGGAATTTTGTGTGATTTTTCTGGGATTTTGTTGGGTATTGAGGACATCTTGTGGGATGTTTCTGGAATTTGGTGGCCCTTTTCAAGAATTTTGTGGTATTTTGAAAAGATTTTGGGAATTTTGTGGTGTTTTTTCTTGAATTTTGTGGGAAACTGTGCTGATTTTATGGGGCGTTTCTGGAATTTGGTCGAGTTTTCAGAAGATTTAGGGATTTTTTTGAGATTTCTGTGGAATGTTCTGGGAATTGGTGGAGATTTTGTGGGACATTCCTGTGAATTGGTAGGGTTTTGAAATGATTTAGGGAGTTTTGTGGGACTTCTCTGGAATTTTGTGTGTTTTTTCTGGAATTTTGTGGGATTCTGAGGAGACTTGAAGAATTTTGAGGAATTTGATTTAGATTTTTATGGGAATTTGTGGAGAGTCTGTGGGATTTTTTTGGAATTTGGTGGACCTTTTCACGAACTTTGTGTGGTTTTGAGGAGACTTGAAGAATTTTGAGGAATTTTTCTTAGATTTTGTGGAAACTTGTGGAGGTTTTGTGGGATTTTTGTGTGATTTTGTGGTATATTGCGGCGATTTAGGGATCTTGATGGATTTCTCATATATTTTGTGGGAATTTGTGGAGATTTGGTGGGATATTTTTCTAGAATTTGGTCGTGTTTTGAGAAGATTTAGGGAATTTTGTGGTGTTTTTTCTTGAATTTTGTGGGAAACTGTGCTGATTTTATGGGGCGTTTCAGAAATTTGGTCGAGTTTTCAGAAGATTTAGGGATTTTTGTGGGATTTCTGTGGGATGTTCTGGGAATTGGAGATTTTGTGGGACATTCCTGTGAATTGGTAGGGTTTTGAAATGATTTAGGGAGTTTTGTGAGACTTCTCTGGAATTTTGTGTGTTTTTTATGGAATTGTGTGGGATTCTGAGGAGACTTGAAGAATTTTGAGGAATTTTTCTTAGATTTTGTGGAAACTTGTGGAGGTTTTGTGGGATTTTTGTGTGATTTTGTGGGATATTGAGGCGATTTAGGGATCTTGAGGGATTTCTCATGTATTTTGTGGGAATTTGTGGAGATTTGGTGGGATATTTTTCTAGAATTTGGTTGTGTTTTGAGAAGATTTAGGGAATTTTGTGGGATTTTTCCTGGAATTTTGTTGGATATTAGGGAGAATTTGTGGGATGTTTGTGGAACTTTGAGGGACTTTTCTGGAATTTGGTGAGATTCTGTAGAGAACTGACGAATTATCAGGGATTTTTCATGTATTCTCTGGGAATTTGTGGAGATTTGGTGGGATTTTTCTGGAATTTGGCCGTGTTTTGAGAAGATTTAGAGAATTTTGTGGGATTTTTCTTGAATTTTGTTGGATATTGAGGAGATTTTGTGGGATGTTTGTGGAACTTTGAGGGACTTTTCTGGAATTTGGTGAGATTCTGTAGAGAACTGACGAATTATCAGGGATTTTTCATGTATTCTGTGGGAATTTGTGGAGATTCGGTGGGATTTTTCTGGAATTTTGGTTGTGTTTTGAGAAAATTTAGGGAATTTTGTGGGATTTTTCTGGGATTTTGTTGGGTATTGGGGACATTTTGTGGGATGTTTCTGGAATTTGGTGGGGCTTTTCAAGAATTTTGTGGTATTTTGAAAAGGTTTAGGGAATTTTGTGGTGTTTTTTCTTGAATTTTGTGGGAAACTGTGCTGATTTTATGGGGCGTTTCTGGAATTTGGTCGAGTTTTCAGAAGATTTAGGGATTTTTGTGGGATTTCTGTGGGATGTTCTGGGAATTGGTGGAGATTTTGTGGGACATTCCTGTGAATTGGTAGGGTTTTGAAATGATTTAGGGAGTTTTGTGGGACTTCTCTGGAATTTGGTGGGGTTTTTCTGGAATTGTGTGGGATTCTGAGGAGACTTGAAGAATTTTGAGGAATTTGATTTAGATTTTTGTGGGAATTTGTGAAGATTCTGTGGGATTTTTCTGGAATTTGGTGGGCCTTTTCAAGGACTTTGTGTGGTTTTGAGGAGACTTGAAGAATTTTGAGGAATTTTTCTTAGATTTTGTGGAAACTTGTGGAGGTTTTGTGGGATTTTTGTGTGATTTTGTGGGATATTGAGGCGATTTCGGGATCTTGAGGGATTTTTCATGTATTTTGTGGGAATTTGTGGAGATTTGGTGGGATATTTTTCTAGAATTTGGTCGTGTTTTGAGAAGATTTAGGAAATTTTGTGGGATTTTTCCTGGAATTTTGTTGGATATTAGGGAGATTTTGTGGGATGTTTGTGGAACTTTGAGGGACTTTTCTGGAATTTGGTGAGATTCTGTAGAGAACTGACGAATTATCAGGGATTTTTCATGTATTCTGTGGGAATTTGTGGAGATTTGGTGGGATTTTTCTGGAATTTTGGTTATGTTTTGAGAAGATTTAGGGAATTTTGTGGGACTTTTCTGGGATTTTGTTGGGTATTGAGGACATTTTGTGGGATGTTTCGGGAATTTGGTGGGGCTTTTCAGGAATTTTGTGGTATTTTGAAAAGATTTAGGGAATTTTGTGGTGTTTTTTCTTGAATTTTGTGGGAAACTGTGCTGATTTTATGGGGCGTTTCTGGAATTTGGTTGAGTTTTCAGAAGATTTAGGGATTTTTGTGGGATTTTTGTGGGATGTTCTGGGAATTGGTGGAGATTTTGTGGGACATTCCTGTGAATTGGTAGGGTTTTGAAATGATTTAGGGAGTTTTGTGGGACTTCTCTGGAATTTTGTGGGGTTTTTCTGGAATTTTGTGGGATTCTGAGGAGACTTGAAGAATTTTGAGGAATTTGATTTAGATTTTTATGGGAATTTGTGGAGAGTCTGTGGGATTTTTTTGGAATTTGGTGGGCCTTTTCACGAACTTTGTGTGGTTTTGAGGAGACTTGAAGAATTTTGAGGAATTTTTCTTAGATTTTGTGGAAACTTGTGGAGGTTTTGTGGGATTTTTGTGTGATTTTGTGGTATATTGCGGCGATTTAGGGATCTTGATGGATTTCTCATATATTTTGTGGGAATTTGTGGAGATTTGGTGGGATATTTTTCTAGAATTTGGTCGTGTTTTGAGAAGATTTAGGGAATTTTGTGGTGTTTTTTCTTGAATTTTGTGGGAAACTGTGCTGATTTTATGGGGCGTTTCAGAAATTTGGTCGAGTTTTCAGAAGATTTAGGGATTTTTGTGGGATTTCTGTGGGATGTTCTGGGAATTGGAGATTTTGTGGGACATTCCTGTGAATTGGTAGGGTTTTGAAATGATTTAGGGAGTTTTGTGAGACTTCTCTGGAATTTTGTGTGTTTTTTATGGAATTGTGTGGGATTCTGAGGAGACTTGAAGAATTTTGAGGAATTTTTCTTAGATTTTGTGGAAACTTGTGGAGGTTTTGTGGGATTTTTGTGTGATTTTGTGGGATATTGAGGCGATTTAGGGATCTTGAGGGATTTCTCATGTATTTTGTGGGAATTTGTGGAGATTTGGTGGGATATTTTTCTAGAATTTGGTTGTGTTTTGAGAAGATTTAGGGAATTTTGTGGGATTTTTCCTGGAATTTTGTTGGATATTAGGGAGAATTTGTGGGATGTTTGTGGAACTTTGAGGGACTTTTCTGGAATTTGGTGAGATTCTGTAGAGAACTGACGAATTATCAGGGATTTTTCATGTATTCTCTGGGAATTTGTGGAGATTTGGTGGGATTTTTCTGGAATTTGGCCGTGTTTTGAGAAGATTTAGAGAATTTTGTGGGATTTTTCTTGAATTTTGTTGGATATTGAGGAGATTTTGTGGGATGTTTGTGGAACTTTGAGGGACTTTTCTGGAATTTGGTGAGATTCTGTAGAGAACTGACGAATTATCAGGGATTTTTCATGTATTCTGTGGGAATTTGTGGAGATTCGGTGGGATTTTTCTGGAATTTTGGTTGTGTTTTGAGAAAATTTAGGGAATTTTGTGGGATTTTTCTGGGATTTTGTTGGGTATTGGGGACATTTTGTGGGATGTTTCTGGAATTTGGTGGGGCTTTTCAAGAATTTTGTGGTATTTTGAAAAGGTTTAGGGAATTTTGTGGTGTTTTTTCTTGAATTTTGTGGGAAACTGTGCTGATTTTATGGGGCGTTTCTGGAATTTGGTCGAGTTTTCAGAAGATTTAGGGATTTTTGTGGGATTTCTGTGGGATGTTCTGGGAATTGGTGGAGATTTTGTGGGACATTCCTGTGAATTGGTAGGGTTTTGAAATGATTTAGGGAGTTTTGTGGGACTTCTCTGGAATTTGGTGGGGTTTTTCTGGAATTGTGTGGGATTCTGAGGAGACTTGAAGAATTTTGAGGAATTTGATTTAGATTTTTGTGGGAATTTGTGAAGATTCTGTGGGATTTTTCTGGAATTTGGTGGGCCTTTTCAAGGACTTTGTGTGGTTTTGAGGAGACTTGAAGAATTTTGAGGAATTTTTCTTAGATTTTGTGGAAACTTGTGGAGGTTTTGTGGGATTTTTGTGTGATTTTGTGGGATATTGAGGCGATTTCGGGATCTTGAGGGATTTTTCATGTATTTTGTGGGAATTTGTGGAGATTTGGTGGGATATTTTTCTAGAATTTGGTCGTGTTTTGAGAAGATTTAGGAAATTTTGTGGGATTTTTCCTGGAATTTTGTTGGATATTAGGGAGATTTTGTGGGATGTTTGTGGAACTTTGAGGGACTTTTTAGGAATTTGGTGAGATTCTGTAGAGAACTGACGAATTATCAGGGATTTTTCATGTATTCTGTGGGAATTTGTGGAGATTCTGTGGGATTTTTCTGGAATTTTGGTTATGTTTTGAGAAGATTTAGGGAATTTTGTGGGACTTTTCTGGGATTTTGTTGGGTATTGAGGACATTTTGTGGGATGTTTCGGGAATTTGGTGGGGCTTTTCAGGAATTTTGTGGTATTTTGAAAAGATTTAGGGAATTTTGTGGTGTTTTTTCTTGAATTTTGTGGGAAACTGTGCTGATTTTATGGGGCGTTTCTGGAATTTGGTTGAGTTTTCAGAAGATTTAGGGATTTTTGTGGGATTTTTGTGGGATGTTCTGGGAATTGGTGGAGATTTTGTGGGACATTCCTGTGAATTGGTAGGGTTTTGAAATGATTTAGGGAGTTTTGTGGGACTTCTCTGGAATTTTGTGGGGTTTTTCTGGAATTGTGTGGGATTCTGAGGAGACTTGAAGAATTTTGAGGAATTTGATTTAGATTTCTGTGGGAATTTGTGGAGATTCTGTGGGATTTTTCTGGAATTTGGTGGGCCTTTTCACGAACTTTGTGTGGTTTTGAGGAGACTTGAAGAATTTTGAGGAATTTTTCTTAGATTTTGTGGAAACTTGTGGAGGTTTTGTGGGATTTTTGTGTGATTTTGTGGGATATTGAGGCGATTTAGGGATCTTGAGGGATTTCTCATGTATTTTGTGGGAATTTGTGGAGATTTGGTGGGATACTTTTCTAGAATTTGGTCGTGTTTTGAGAAGATTTAGGAAATTTTGTGGGATTTTTCCTGGAATTTTGTTGGATATTAGGGAGATTTTGTGGGATGTTTGTGGAACTTTGAGGGACTTTTTAGGAATTTGGTGAGTTTCTGTAGAGAACTGACGAATTATCAGGGATTTTTCATGTATTCTGTGGGAATTTGTGGAGATTCTGTGGGATTTTTCTGGAATTTGGTAGAGTTTTGAGAAGATTTAGGGAATTTTGTGGGACTTTTCTGGGATTTTGTTGGGTATTGGGGACATTTTGTGGGATGTTTCTGGAATTTGGTGGGGCTTTTCAAGAATTTTGTGGTATTTTGAAAAGGTTTAGGGAATTTTGTGGTGTTTTTTCTTGAATTTTGTGGGAAACTGTGCTGATTTTATGGGGCGTTTCTGGAATTTGGTCGAGTTTTCAGAAGATTTAGGGATTTTTGTGGGATTTCTGTGGGATGTTCTGGGAATTGGTGGAGATTTTGTGGGACATTCCTGTGAATTGGTAGGGTTTTGAAATGATTTAGGGAGTTTTGTGAGACTTCTCTGGAATTTGGTAGGGTTTTTCTGGAATTGTGTGGGATTCTGAGGAGACTTGAAGAATTTTGAGGAATTTGATTTAGATTTTTGTGGGAATTTGTGAAGATTCTGTGGGATTTTTCTGGAAATTGGTGGGCCTTTTCAAGGACTTTGTGTGGTTTTGAGGAGACTTGAAGAATTTTGAGGAATTTTTCTTAGATTTTTTGGAAACTTGTGGAGGTTTTGTGGGATTTTTGTGTGATTTTGTGGGATATTGAGGCGATTTAGGGATCTTGAGGGATTTTTCATGTATTTTGTGGGAATTTGTGGAGATTTGGTGGGATATTTTTCTAGAATTTGGTCGTGTTTTGAGAAGATTTAGGAAATTTTGTGGGAGTTTTCCTGGAATTTTGTTGGATATTAGGGAGATTTTGTGGGATGTTTGTGGAACTTTGAGGGACTTTTTAGGAATTTGGTGAGATTCTGTAGAGAACTGACGAATTATCAGGGATTTTTCATGTATTCTGTGGGAATTTGTGGAGATTCTGTGGGATTTTTCTGGAATTTTGGTTATGTTTTGAGAAGATTTAGGGAATTTTGTGGGACTTTTCTGGGATTTTGTTGGGTATTGAGGACATTTTGTGGGATGTTTCGGGAATTTGGTGGGGCTTTTCAGGAATTTTGTGGTATTTTGAAAAGATTTAGGGAATTTTGTGGTGTTTTTTCTTGAATTTTGTGGGAAACTGTGCTGATTTTATGGGGCGTTTCTGGAATTTGGTTGAGTTTTCAGAAGATTTAGGGATTTTTGTGGGATTTCTGTGGGATGTTCTGGGAATTGGTGGAGATTTTGTGGGACATTCCTGTGAATTGGTAGGGTTTTGAAATGATTGAGGGAGTTTTGTGGGACTTCTCTGGAATTTTGTGTGTTTTTTCTGGAATTGTGTGGGATTCTGAGGAGACTTGAAGAATTTTGAGGAATTTTTCTTAGATTTTGTGGAAACTTGTGGAGGTTTTGTGGGATTTTTGTGTGATTTTGTGGGATATTGAGGCGATTTAGGGATCTTGAGGGATTTCTCATGTATTTTGTGGGAATTTGTGGAGATTTGGTGGGATATTTTTCTAGAATTTGGTTGTGTTTTGAGAAGATTTAGGGAATTTTGTGGGATTTTTCCTGGAATTTTGTTGGATATTAGGGAGAATTTGTGGGATGTTTGTGGAACTTTGAGGGACTTTTCTGGAATTTGGTGAGATTCTGTAGAGAACTGACGAATTATCAGGGATTTTTCATGTATTCTCTGGGAATTTGTGGAGATTTGGTGGGATTTTTCTGGAATTTGGCCGTGTTTTGAGAAGATTTAGAGAATTTTGTGGGATTTTTCTTGAATTTTGTTGGATATTGAGGAGATTTTGTGGGATGTTTGTGGAACTTTGAGGGACTTTTCTGGAATTTGGTGAGATTCTGTAGAGAACTGACGAATTATCAGGGATTTTTCATGTATTCTGTGGGAATTTGTGGAGATTCGGTGGGATTTTTCTGGAATTTTGGTTGTGTTTTGAGAAAATTTAGGGAATTTTGTGGGATTTTTCTGGGATTTTGTTGGGTATTGGGGACATTTTGTGGGATGTTTCTGGAATTTGGTGGGGCTTTTCAAGAATTTTGTGGTATTTTGAAAAGGTTTAGGGAATTTTGTGGTGTTTTTTCTTGAATTTTGTGGGAAACTGTGCTGATTTTATGGGGCGTTTCTGGAATTTGGTCGAGTTTTCAGAAGATTTAGGGATTTTTGTGGGATTTCTGTGGGATGTTCTGGGAATTGGTGGAGATTTTGTGGGACATTCCTGTGAATTGGTAGGGTTTTGAAATGATTTAGGGAGTTTTGTGGGACTTCTCTGGAATTTGGTGGGGTTTTTCTGGAATTGTGTGGGATTCTGAGGAGACTTGAAGAATTTTGAGGAATTTGATTTAGATTTTTGTGGGAATTTGTGAAGATTCTGTGGGATTTTTCTGGAATTTGGTGGGCCTTTTCAAGGACTTTGTGTGGTTTTGAGGAGACTTGAAGAATTTTGAGGAATTTTTCTTAGATTTTGTGGAAACTTGTGGAGGTTTTGTGGGATTTTTGTGTGATTTTGTGGGATATTGAGGCGATTTCGGGATCTTGAGGGATTTTTCATGTATTTTGTGGGAATTTGTGGAGATTTGGTGGGATATTTTTCTAGAATTTGGTCGTGTTTTGAGAAGATTTAGGAAATTTTGTGGGATTTTTCCTGGAATTTTGTTGGATATTAGGGAGATTTTGTGGGATGTTTGTGGAACTTTGAGGGACTTTTTAGGAATTTGGTGAGATTCTGTAGAGAACTGACGAATTATCAGGGATTTTTCATGTATTCTGTGGGAATTTGTGGAGATTCTGTGGGATTTTTCTGGAATTTTGGTTATGTTTTGAGAAGATTTAGGGAATTTTGTGGGACTTTTCTGGGATTTTGTTGGGTATTGAGGACATTTTGTGGGATGTTTCGGGAATTTGGTGGGGCTTTTCAGGAATTTTGTGGTATTTTGAAAAGATTTAGGGAATTTTGTGGTGTTTTTTCTTGAATTTTGTGGGAAACTGTGCTGATTTTATGGGGCGTTTCTGGAATTTGGTTGAGTTTTCAGAAGATTTAGGGATTTTTGTGGGATTTTTGTGGGATGTTCTGGGAATTGGTGGAGATTTTGTGGGACATTCCTGTGAATTGGTAGGGTTTTGAAATGATTTAGGGAGTTTTGTGGGACTTCTCTGGAATTTTGTGGGGTTTTTCTGGAATTGTGTGGGATTCTGAGGAGACTTGAAGAATTTTGAGGAATTTGATTTAGATTTCTGTGGGAATTTGTGGAGATTCTGTGGGATTTTTCTGGAATTTGGTGGGCCTTTTCACGAACTTTGTGTGGTTTTGAGGAGACTTGAAGAATTTTGAGGAATTTTTCTTAGATTTTGTGGAAACTTGTGGAGGTTTTGTGGGATTTTTGTGTGATTTTGTGGGATATTGAGGCGATTTAGGGATCTTGAGGGATTTCTCATGTATTTTGTGGGAATTTGTGGAGATTTGGTGGGATACTTTTCTAGAATTTGGTCGTGTTTTGAGAAGATTTAGGAAATTTTGTGGGATTTTTCCTGGAATTTTGTTGGATATTAGGGAGATTTTGTGGGATGTTTGTGGAACTTTGAGGGACTTTTTAGGAATTTGGTGAGTTTCTGTAGAGAACTGACGAATTATCAGGGATTTTTCATGTATTCTGTGGGAATTTGTGGAGATTCTGTGGGATTTTTCTGGAATTTGGTAGAGTTTTGAGAAGATTTAGGGAATTTTGTGGGACTTTTCTGGGATTTTGTTGGGTATTGGGGACATTTTGTGGGATGTTTCTGGAATTTGGTGGGGCTTTTCAAGAATTTTGTGGTATTTTGAAAAGGTTTAGGGAATTTTGTGGTGTTTTTTCTTGAATTTTGTGGGAAACTGTGCTGATTTTATGGGGCGTTTCTGGAATTTGGTCGAGTTTTCAGAAGATTTAGGGATTTTTGTGGGATTTCTGTGGGATGTTCTGGGAATTGGTGGAGATTTTGTGGGACATTCCTGTGAATTGGTAGGGTTTTGAAATGATTTAGGGAGTTTTGTGAGACTTCTCTGGAATTTGGTAGGGTTTTTCTGGAATTGTGTGGGATTCTGAGGAGACTTGAAGAATTTTGAGGAATTTGATTTAGATTTTTGTGGGAATTTGTGAAGATTCTGTGGGATTTTTCTGGAAATTGGTGGGCCTTTTCAAGGACTTTGTGTGGTTTTGAGGAGACTTGAAGAATTTTGAGGAATTTTTCTTAGATTTTTTGGAAACTTGTGGAGGTTTTGTGGGATTTTTGTGTGATTTTGTGGGATATTGAGGCGATTTAGGGATCTTGAGGGATTTTTCATGTATTTTGTGGGAATTTGTGGAGATTTGGTGGGATATTTTTCTAGAATTTGGTCGTGTTTTGAGAAGATTTAGGAAATTTTGTGGGAGTTTTCCTGGAATTTTGTTGGATATTAGGGAGATTTTGTGGGATGTTTGTGGAACTTTGAGGGACTTTTTAGGAATTTGGTGAGATTCTGTAGAGAACTGACGAATTATCAGGGATTTTTCATGTATTCTGTGGGAATTTGTGGAGATTCTGTGGGATTTTTCTGGAATTTTGGTTATGTTTTGAGAAGATTTAGGGAATTTTGTGGGACTTTTCTGGGATTTTGTTGGGTATTGAGGACATTTTGTGGGATGTTTCGGGAATTTGGTGGGGCTTTTCAGGAATTTTGTGGTATTTTGAAAAGATTTAGGGAATTTTGTGGTGTTTTTTCTTGAATTTTGTGGGAAACTGTGCTGATTTTATGGGGCGTTTCTGGAATTTGGTTGAGTTTTCAGAAGATTTAGGGATTTTTGTGGGATTTCTGTGGGATGTTCTGGGAATTGGTGGAGATTTTGTGGGACATTCCTGTGAATTGGTAGGGTTTTGAAATGATTGAGGGAGTTTTGTGGGACTTCTCTGGAATTTTGTGTGTTTTTTCTGGAATTGTGTGGGATTCTGAGGAGACTTGAAGAATTTTGAGGAATTTTTCTTAGATTTTGTGGAAACTTGTGGAGGTTTTGTGGGATTTTTGTGTGATTTTGTGGGATATTGAGGCGATTTAGGGATCTTGAGGGATTTCTCATGTATTTTGTGGGAATTTGTGGAGATTTGGTGGGATATTTTTCTAGAATTTGGTCGTGTTTTGAGAAGATTTAGGGAATTTTGTGGGATTTTTCCTGGAATTTTGTTGGATATTAGGGAGAATTTGTGGGATGTTTGTGGAACTTTGAGGGACTTTTCTGGAATTTGGTGAGATTCTGTAGAGAACTGACGAATTATCAGGGATTTTTCATGTATTCTCTGGGAATTTGTGGAGATTTGGTGGGATTTTTGTGGATTTTGGCCGTGTTTTGAGAAGATTTAGAAAATTTTGTGGGATTTTTCTTGAATTTTGTTGGATATTGAGGAGATTCTGTGGGATGTTTGTGGAACTTTGAGGGACTTTTCTGGAATTTGGTGAGATTCTGTAGAGAACTGACGAATTATCAGGGATTTTTCATGTATTCTGTGGGAATTTGTGGAGATTCGGTGGGATTTTTCTGGAATTTTGGTTGTGTTTTGAGAAGATTTAGGGAATTCTGTGGGATTTTTTCTGGAATTTTGTTGGATACTGGGGAGATTTTTTGGTTGTTTTGTGGAACTTTGAGGGACTTTTCTGGAATTTGGTGAGATTCTGTAGAGAACTGACGAATTATCAGGGATTTTTCATGTATTCTGTGGGAATTTGTGGAGATTCGGTGGGATTTTTCTGGAATTTTGGTTGTGTTTTGAGAAAATTTAGGGAATTTTGTGTGATTTTTCTGGGATTTTGTTGGGTATTGAGGACATTTTGTGGGATGTTTCTGGAATTTGGTGGTGCTTTTCAAGAATTTTGTGGTATTTTGAAAAGATTTTGGGAATTTTGTGGTGTTTTTTCTTGAATTTTGTGGGAAACTGTGCTGATTTTATGGGGCGTTTCTGGAATTTGGTCGAGTTTTCAGAAGTGTTAGGGATTTTTGTGAGATTTTTGTGGGATGTTTGTGGAACTTTGAGGGACTTTTCTGGAATTTGGTGAGATTCTGTAGAGAACTGACGAATTATCAGGGATTTTTCATGTATTCTGTGGGAATTTGTGGAGATTTGGTGGGATTTTTCTGGAATTTGGTAGAGTTTTGAGAAGATTTAGGGAATTTTGTGTGGTTTATTCCTGAATTTTGTGGGAAACTGTGCTGATTTTATGGGGCGCTTTTGGAATTTGGTCAAGTTTTCAGAAGATTTAGGGAATTGTGTTAGATTTTTCCTGGAATTTTGTTGGATATTAGGGAGATTTTGTGGGATGCTTGTGGAACTTCTGGGGACTTTTCTGGTATTTGGTGAGATTCTGTAGAGAACTGACGA
This sequence comes from Cyanistes caeruleus, assembly GCF_971803275.1. Lineage (NCBI taxonomy): Eukaryota > Metazoa > Chordata > Aves > Passeriformes > Paridae > Cyanistes > Cyanistes caeruleus. The sequence goes on from NC_141704.1 coordinate 65,065,390, forward strand.
ATTATCAGGGGTATTTTCATGTATTCTGTGGGAATTTGTGGAGATTTGGTGGGATATTTTTCTAGAATTTGGTCGTGTTTTGAGAAGATTTAGGGAATTTTGTGGGATTTTTCCTGGAATTTTGTTGGATACTGGGGAGATTTTGTGGGATGTTTGTGGAACTTTGAGGGACTTTTCTGGAATTTGGTGAGATTCTGTTGAGAACTGACGAATTATCAGGGATTTTTCATGTATTCTGTGGGAATTTGTGAAGATTCGGTGGGATTTTTGTGGATTTTGGCGGTGTTTTGAGAAGATTTAGAGAATTTTGTGGGATTTTTCTTGAATTTTGTTGGATATTGAGGAGATTTTGTGGGATGTTTGTGGAACTTTGAGGGACTTTTCTGGAATTTGGTGAGATTCTGTAGAGAACTGACGAATTATCAGGGATTTTTCCCGTATTCTGTGGGAATTTGTGGAGATTCGGTGGGATTTTTCTGGAATTTTGGTTGTGTTTTGAGAAAATTTAGGGAATTTTGTGTGATTTTTCTGGGATTTTGTTGGGTGTTGAGGACATTTTGTGGGATGTTTCTGGAATTTGGTGGGGCTTTTCAAGAATTTTGTGGTATTTTGAAAAGATTTAGGGAATTTTGTGGTGTTTTTTCTTGAATTTTGTGGGAAACTGTGCTGATTTTATGGGGCGTTTCTGGAATTTGGTCGAGTTTTCAGAAGATTTAGGGATTTTTGTGAGATTTTTGTGGGATGTTCTGGGAATTGGTAGAGATTTTGTGGGACATTCCTGTGAATTGGTAGGGTTTTGAAATGATTTAGGGAGTTTTGTGAGACTTCTCTGGAATTTGGTGGGGTTTTTCTAGAATTGTGTGGGATTCTGAGGAGACTTGAAGAATTTTGAGGAATTTGATTTAGATTTTTGTGGGAATTTGTGGAGATTCTGTGGGATTTTTTTGGAATTTGGTGGGCCTTTTCACGAACTTTGTGTGGTTTTGAGGAGACTTGAAGAATTTTGAGGAATTTTTCTTAGATTTTGTGGAAACTTGTGGAGGTTTTGTGTGATTTTTGTGTGATTTTGTGGGATATTGAGGCGATTTAGGGATCTTGAGGGATTTCTCATGTATTTTGTGGGAATTTGTGGAGATTTGGTGGGATAATTTTCTAGAATTTTGTGGTATTTTGAAAAGGTTTAGGGAATTTTGTGGTGTTTTTTCTTGAATTTTGTGGGAAACTGTGCTGATTTTATGGGGCGTTTCTGGAATTTGGTCAAGTTTTCAGAAGATTTAGGGAATTGTATGAGATTTTTCCTGGAATTTTGTTGGATATTAGGGAGATTTTGTGGGATGCTTGTGGAACTTTGAGGGACTTTTCTGGAATTTGGTGAGATTCTGTAGAGAACTGACGAATTATCAGGGATTTTTCATGTATTCTCTGGGAATTTGTGGAGATTTGGTGGGATTTTTCTGGAATTTTGGTTATGTTTTGAGAAGATTTAGGGAATTTTGGTTGATTTTTCTGGGATTTTGTTGGATATTGAGGACATTTTGTGGGATGTTTCTGGAATTTGGTGGGGCTTTTCAAGAATTTTGTGGTATTTTGAAAAGATTTTGGGAATTTTGTGGTGTTTTTTCTTGAATTTTGTGGGAAACTGTGCAGATTTTATGGGGCGTTTCTGGAATTTGGTCGAGTTTTCAGAAGATTTAGAGATTTTTGTGAGATTTTTGTGGGATGTTCTGGGAATTGGTAGAGATTTTGTGGGACATTCCTGTGAATTGGTAGGGTTTTGAAATGATTGAGGGAGTTTTGTGGGACTTCTCTGGAATTTTGTGTGTTTTTTCTGGAATTGTGTGGGATCTGAGGAGACTTGAAGAATTTTGAGGAATTTTTCTTAGATTTTGTGGAAACTTGTGGAGGTTTTGGGTGATTTTTGTGTGATTTTGTGGGATATTGAGGCGATTTAGGGATCTTGAGGGATTTCTCATGAATTTTGTGGGAATTTGTGGAGATTTGGTGGGATATTTTTCTAGAATTTGGTCGTGTTTTGAGAAGATTTAGGGAATTTTGTGGGATTTTTTCTGGAATTTTGTTGGATACTGGGGAGATTTTGTGGGATGTTTGTGGAACTTTGAGGGACTTTTCTGGAATTTGGTGAGATTCTGTAGAGAACTGACGAATTATCAGGGATTTTTCATGTATTCTGTGGGAATTTGTGGAGATTCGGTGGGATTTTTCTGGAATTTTGGTTGTGTTTTGAGAAAATTTAGGGAATTTTGTGTGATTTTTCTGGGATTTTGTTGGGTATTGAGGAAATTTTGTGGGATGTTTCTGGAATTTGGTGGGGCTTTTCAAGAATTTTGTGGTATTTTGAAAAGATTTAGGGAATTTTGTGGTGTTTTTTCTTGAATTTTGTGGGAAACTGTGCTGATTTTATGGGGCGTTTCTGGAATTTGGTCGAGTTTTCAGAAGTGTTAGGGATTTTTGTGAGATTTTTGTGGGATGTTTGTGGAACTTTGAGGGACTTTTCTGTAATTTGGTGAGATTCTGTAGAGAACTGACGAATTATCAGGGATTTTTCATGTATTCTGTGGGAATTTGTGGAGATTTGGTGGGATTTTTCTGGAATTTGGTAGAGTTTTGAGAAGATTTAGGGAATTTTGTGTGGTTTTTTCTTGAATTTTGTGGGAAACTGTGCTGATTTTATGGGGCGCTTCTGGAATTTGGTCAAGTTTTCAGAAGATTTAGGGAATTGTGTTAGATTTTTCCTGGAATTTTCTTGGATATTAGGGAGATTTTGTGGGATGCTTGTGGAACTTTGGGGGACTTTTCTGGTATTTGTTGAGATTCTGTATAGAACTGACGAATTATCAGGGGTATTTTCATGTATTCTGTGGGAATTTGTGGAGATTTGGTGGGATATTTTTCTAGAATTTGGTCGTGTTTTGAGAAGATTTAGGGAATTTTGTGGGATTTTTCCTGGAATTTTGTTGGATACTGGGGAGATTTTGTGGGATGTTTGTGGAACTTTGAGGGACTTTTCTGGAATTTGGTGAGATTCTGTAGAGAACTGACGAATTATCAGGGATTTTTCATGTATTCTGTGGGAATTTGTGGAGATTTGGTGGGATATTTTTCTAGAATTAGGTCGTGTTTTGAGAAGATTTAGAGAATTCTGTGGGATTTTTCTTGAATTTTGTTGGATATTGAGGAGATTTTGTGGGATGTTTGTGGAACTTTGAAAGACTTTTCTGGAATTTGGTGAGATTCTGTAGAGAACTGACGAATTATCAGGGATTTTTCATGTATTCTGTGGGAATTTGTGGAGATTCGGTGGGATTTTTCTGGAATTTTGGTTGTGTTTTGAGAAAATTTAGGGAATTTTGTGGGACTTTTCTGGGATTTTGTTGGGTGTTGAGGACATTTTGTGGGATGTTTCTGGAATTTGTTGGGGCTTTTCAAGAATTTTGTGGTATTTTGAAAAGATTTAGGGAATTTTGTGGTGTTTTTTCTTGAATTTTGTGGGAAACTGTGCTGATTTTATGGGGCGTTTCTGGAATTTGGTCGAGTTTTCAGAAGATTTAGGGATTTTTGTGAGATTTTTGTGGGATGTTCTGGGAATTGGTAGAGATTTTGTGGGACATTCCTGTGAATTGGTAGGGTTTTGAAATGATAGAGGGAGTTTTGTGGGACTTCTCTGGAATTTTGTGTGTTTTTTCTGGAATTGTGTGGGATTCTGAGGAGACTTGAAGAATTTTGAGGAATTTTTCTTAGATTTTGTGGAAACTTGTGGAGGTTTTGGGTGATTTTTGTGTGATTTTGTGGGATATTGAGGCGATTTCGGGATCTTGATGGATTTCTCATATATTTTGTGGGAATTTCTGGAGATTTGGTGGGATATTTTTCTAGAATTTGGTCGTGTTTTGAGAAGATTTAGGGAATTTTGTGGTGTTTTTTCTTGAATTTTGTGGGAAACTGTGCTGATTTTATGGGGCGTTTCTGGAATTTGGTCGAGTTTTCAGAAGATTTAGGGATTTTTGTGGGATTTCTGTGGGATGTTCTGGGAATTGGTGGAGATTTTGTGGGACATTCCTGTGAATTGGTAGGGTTTTGAAATGATTTAGGGAGTTTTGTGGGACTTCTCTGGAATTTTGTGGGGTTTTTCTGGAATTGTGTGGTTTTGAGGAGACTTGAAGAATTTTGAGGAATTTTTCTTAGATTTTGTGGAAACTTGTGGAGGTTTTGTGTGATTTTTGTGTGATTTTGTGGGATATTGAGGCGATTTAGGGATCTTGAGGGATTTCTCATGTATTTTGTGGGAATTTGTGGAGATTTGGTGGGATAATTTTCTAGAATTTTGTGGTATTTTGAAAAGGTTTGGGGAATTTTGTGGTGTTTTTTCTTGAATTTTGTGGGAAACTGTGCTGATTTTATGGGGCGTTTCTGGAATTTGGTCAAGTTTTCAGAAGATTTAGGGAATTGTGTGAGATTTTTCCTGGAATTTTGTTGGATATTAGGGAGATTTTGTGGGATGCTTGTGGAACTTTGAGGGACTTTTCTGGAATTTGGTGAGATTCTGTAGAGAACTGACGAATTATCAGGGATTTTTCATGTATTCTCTGGGAATTTGTGGAGATTTGGTGGGATTTTTCTGGAATTTTGGTTATGCTTTGAGGAGATTTAGGGAATTTTTGTTGATTTTTCTGGGATTTTGTTGGGTATTGAGGACATTTTGTGGGATGTTTCTGGAATTTGGTGGGGCTTTTCAAGAATTTTGTGGTATTTTGAAAAGATTTTGGGAATTTTGTGGTGTTTTTTCTTGAATTTTGTGGGAAACTGTGCTGATTTTATGGGGCGTTTCTGGAATTTGGTCGAGTTTTCAGAAGATTTAGGGATTTTTGTGGGATTTTTGTGGGATGTTCTGGGAATTGGTAGAGATTTTGTGGGACATTCCTGTGAATTGGTAGGGTTTTGAAATGATTGAGGGAGTTTTGTGAGACTTCTCTGGATTTTTTGTGTTTTTTCTGGAATTGTGTGTGATTCTGAGGAGACTTGAAGAATTTTGAGGAATTTTTCTTAGATTTTGTGGAAACTTGTGGAGGTTTTGTGGGATTTTTGTGTGATTTTGTGGGATATTGAGGCGATTTAGGGATCTTGAGGGATTTCTCATGTATTTTGTGGGAATTTGTGGAGATTTGGTGGGATATTTTTCTAGAATTTGGTCGTGTTTTGAGAAGATTTAGGGAATTTTGTGGGATTTTTCCTGGAATTTTGTTGGATATTAGGGAGATTTTGTGGGATGCTTGTGGAACTTTGAGGGACTTTTCTGGAATTTGGTGAGATTCTGTAGAGAACTGACGAATTATCAGGGATTTTTCATGCATTCTGTGGGAATTTGTGGGGATTCGGTGGGATTTTTGTGGATTTTGGCCGTGTTTTGAGAAGATTTAGGGAATTTTGTGTGATTTTTCTGGGATTTTGTTGGATATTGAGGACATTTTGTGGGATGTTTGTGGAACTTTGAGGGACTTTTCTGGAATTTGGTGAGATTCTGTAGAGAACTGACGAATTATCAGGGATTTTTCATGTATTCTGTGGGAATTTGTGGAGATTCGGTGGGATTTTTGAGGATTTTGGCCGTGTTTTGAGAAGATTTAGGGAATTTTGTTGGATTTTTCCTGGAATTTTGTTGGATACTGGGGAGATTTTGTGGGATGTTTGTGGAACTTTGAGGGACTTTTCTGGAATTTGGTGAGATTCTGTAGAGAACTGACGAATTATCAGGGATTTTTCATGTATTCTGTGGGAATTTGTGGAGATTCGGTGGGATTTTTGAGGATTTTGGCCGTGTTTTGAGAAGATTTAGGGAATTTTGTGGGATTTTTCTTGAATTTTGTTGGATATTGAGGAGATTTTGTGGGATGTTTCTGGAACTTTGAGGGACTTTCCAAGAATTTTGTGGTATTTTGAAAAGATTTAGGGAATTTTGTGGTGTTTTTTCTTGAATTTTGTGGGAAACTGTGCTGATTTTATGGGGCGTTTCTGGAATTTGGTCGAGTTTTCAGAAGTGTTAGGGATTTTTGTGAGATTTTTGTGGGATGTTTGTGGAACTTTGAGGGACTTTTCTGGAATTTGGTGAGATTCTGTAGAGAACTGACGAATTATCAGGGATTTTTCATGTATTCTGTGGGAATTTGTGGAGATGTGGTGGGATATTTTTCTAGAATTTGGTAGAGTTTTGAGAAGATTTCGGGAATTTTGTGGGATTTTTCCTGGAGTTTTGTTGGATACTGGGGAGATTTTGTGGGATGTTTGTGGAACTTTGAGGGACTTTTTAGGAATTTGGTGAGATTCTGTAGAGAACTGACGAATTATCAGGGATTTTTCATGTATTCTGTGGGAATTTGTGGAGATTCTGTGGGATTTTTGTGGATTTTGGCCGTGTTTTGAGAAGATTTAGGGAATTTTGTGTGATTTTTCTGGGATTTTGTTGGATACTGGGGAGATTTTGTGGGATGTTTGTGGAATTTGGTGGGACTTTTCTGGAATTTGGTGAGATTCTGTAGAGAACTGACGAATTATCAGGGATTTTTCATGTATTCTGTGGGAATTTGTGGAGATTCTGTGGGATTTTTCTGGAATTTGGTAGAGTTTTGAGAAGATTTAGGGAATTTTGTGTGATTTTTCTGGGATTTTGTTGGATATTGAGGACATTTTGTGGGATGTTTCTGGAATTTGGTGGGGCTTTTCAAGAATTTTGTGGTATTTTGAAAAGGTTTAGGGAATTTTGTGGTGTTTTTTCTTGAATTTTGTGGGAAACTGTGCTGATTTAATGGGGCGTTTCTGGAATTTGGTCGAGTTTTCAGAAGATTTAGGGATTTTTGTGAGATTTTTTTGGGATGTTCTGGGAATTAGTGGAGATTTTGTGGGACATTCCTGTGAATTGGTAGGGTTTTGAAATGATTTAGGGAGTTTTGTGGGACTTCTCTGGAATTTGGTGGGGTTTTTCTGGAATTGTGTGGGATTCTGAGGAGACTTGAAGAATTTTGAGGAATTTGATTTAGATTTTTGTGGGAATTTGTGGAGATTCTGTGGGATTTTTCTGGAATTTGGTGGGCCTTTTCAAGGACTTTGTGTGGTTTTGAGGAGACTTGAAGAATTTTGTGGAATTTTTCTTAGCTTTTGTGGAAACTTGTGGAGGTTTTGGGTGATTTTCGTGTGATTTTGTGGGATATTGAGGAGATTTAGGGATCTTGAGGGATTTCTCATGTATTTTGTGGGAATTTGTGGAGATTTGGTGGGATAATTTTCTAGAATTTGGTCGTGTTTTGAGAAGATTTAGGGAATTTTGTGGTGTTTTTTCTTGAATTTTGTGGGAAACTGTGCTGATTTTATGGGGCGTTTCTGGAATTTGGTCTAAAGGAAGAGAAAAAACCCCACACAAACACAACCTTTCAGGCAGAGAAAAGATGTGGTTGCTCTTGAAGAAAGCATTTCATTCTGCCTGGAGAAGAACCTGTTGGGAAAAATATTAGCTTTTAGCAAAATGGCACTGTGCTGTTGCACTTGTTCTAGTACTGGGAGAAAGAACAGGCCCGTCTGTAAGGCTCCTGCAGCTCACCCTGGCTGAGGGTCATTGACCACTGAGCACTGCAGGCATCACTGGCAACAACGATGGTGGAAAATGGGGAGGGAGCAGGATAAATAAATGTTTGCCATTGCCTTAGCCAAAAAAACCCCAGACATCAAAAGCAACCCACCCTCAAAACAAAGCTATGGAAATAGTTTGCCTCTGAATTTAAAGAACTTCAATTAACTCTATGATGTCTGCTTTTGGTTCAGCATTCATCAATCTGAATTTGAATATGCACAGGGTAATGAAAGGTAACTGAGGCTTAAAAATCATGTCTATTGACTTGTGCATAGCCTATACTGAAGCACATTAAAAAGCAGCGTTTTGCTTGAAATCTGCACGGTATTAACTTCATTCAGTCTTACACTCACTAGGTAATTAAATACATGAAGAAATAGATTTTTTTTTTTTTTATTAAGAATGCATTATTAATTAGGAAGGCATGGCTTTAGCAGAGTCTGCTGATACCAACATTACTCAGCTAAGTTCAAAGTATGAACACAAGAACTTGATGACAGAAGCAATGTTCATCAGAGCCTCAACAAGAAAGTTGCAGTTCCAAGTTTTTCAGATGTCCTACACTTGCTAAGGCACCTCCAGAAAGAGGAGTCAACTGAAAATAGCACAGGAAATTTGAAACCCATTTCTATATTTTTCTTTTTTTTCCTGAACTTTCTTGTGGGCAACAGAAAACTCCCAATATGTGGAATGCAATGTAGTTTTTATGCCAGAGTCATGAGTCATCCCCTCAGTTCCAACCTGATCCAATGCTCACTTGAATCTTGGAAAGGCTCAAATCAGCAAGATGAAATTAAAATTGTATTCATGAAAGGAGCTCTTTACTCTCCATTCCCCTCCCTCCCCCAAATACATCAGCACCAAGTGAGAAAGGCTCGATTTGAAAGATAATTATTACACAATTAAACTTGGACATAGCTAGTTTGCTACAAGTTCCAGCAGACAGACAAACGAGAGCAGAATCAGAGGTTATCAACCTCAATAGAAATTCCAGCTCATGCTTTCCCCAAAAGCCTCATTTAATTTATCCAGGATTAAAAAATAAAAGAGAAATGAAAAAAAAATCACATAAAAGCATTTCACATAGTATATAGTGAAATACTATCATTTCCACCTGAAATATTCATCATCATTATTATGTTTTTCCATACTAAATTACAAAGTCTCCTGCACCCATCTTCCCAATATCTCATTCTAAGTGCTTGCTACTTTAATCCCTTAGGAAGCAAAAGGAGCCTCAGGTGTCTCTGGATCAACAGAAACTAAACAACACAGCTTGACAAAGTATATCAAATTGTCAATCAACTCAATAAAGAACTCCCACTCCAGAGATAGCTATCACCAGCTGATGAATTTGGCTAGGGCAGGTTTAGTGAAGAAAAACTAGGTCTTTATTACCAAATCAGTTAGGAGTTGTTCTACCATACTGCCCGTAGGATGGGAGTACAAACACCATATTCTTCACAGCCTCATCCACAAAGAATTCCACCTTCAAATTAAGGCTGCTTTGGAGTTGGACCAAACCAATGAAAACTCACTCATCAAACACAGTGATGGCAGCATGCTCAGTCTTTGCAATACAAAACTGGCAACTAACAGCACATTCCTGATCACATCTCCAAGGCTGAGTGTACAGAACTGCAGTGGTGGCCAGGCCCTCGCTGACTGCCAAACCTCCAGCCATCATCCCTTCCTCTCACAGCGACAGGGCAGAAAATAACAACAGCAGAAACTAGAAAGCTTAAGCTAAAACCACAAAGGTCATTGATGAAACAGACTGGAGTGCTTTAGAAACTAGCACGCAGATTTAGCTGAAAACAAATCTTATTGATCACCAATTACAATGAATACTTAATTCTATCATTCTGCATTATTATTAGACAGTCAGAGACAGCCAAGCTGACCTCAAGCATGCTGAAGCATCGGGGCCAAGCAGTGCACATCTTCCCAGGAGCTGATTTACCCATCGTTCTCAAGTGAATTCACCTGCACACAGCCCCACCGTACAACTGCTAGGCTGCAAAATAAAAAAATAGCTCTGCTTAAGAGTCAAACCCCAGGACATAGACCATATGAAAGGAAGAATGAAACCTGCAGCATTTGGTTGACCTTCAATGCCCTGAGAAGTTGACAAATTCCCCAAGATGAACAAGTGCCCAAAATACAAAGCAAAGGACTGACTTTTAGGGATCAAATGTTAAATAGGCCTGCGAAATTGGAGTTGTTAGGTTGCACATGAAAGAAGGGAAAAAAGAAAAAACCACCCCAACCCTCAACTGCAATTTTACATCCCTCTTGGAAAATTTGCTTTAATAAGAGAGAGGAATGGATACAACCTTCCCCTCACCTGGAGATTTTAATCAATTCAAGCCATTTCAAATCTGGCAAGAAAGCCCTACCACAGTCCCCATCAAACAACATTGCCTTTCATTTTTGCTTCTCAGGACTACTTCAGAGCAGTCTAAATAACAGCAAAGAAGGAAATTCAAGTTGCAATTCAAACACTAAGCTCTGGAATCCCACATTGCCTTCAAACACCTGCATGAAACACTAACTTCATGCTCTATGCTCCCTGCTTTCTTCTAGTTTACTGCACAGTGCATTATTTACATAAAACAGAATTTCTTCTGTGGGAAAGGCTTGCATGGTACTTCAAAGCCTGAATAAATCAGGGACTGCAGCTTGAACTAACAAAAAAATCATCCAAAAAATTCCTTTCAATATCTGCATTGTATTGCCTTATCATGCTACCTGTCTAGCTGAGTTATTCAGGTATCCACACCAGAAATGACAGACAATGTCTCTCTATGATGATGTGATGTTACTTCAAATGAAAAAAAACAATAAATAAAAATCACAGATTAATTTCCCATACAAATGATGACTCACTACTCCCAAATCCTTCCTTATAGCAGGATGCTCACTTCAGTCTGGAAGTCTTCATGTTGCAGCCTGCAGGAATCAGCTTATTTCCTGTTGTACTAGTTTGAAATCAAACCAGTAAGAGATCGCAAGTCAGAATTATAATTTAATAGGAAAATGATAAAAAGAATAAATGCAATAATATCAAAAACACTGACAGAGTCAGAATACAGCCTGGAACCCTGTTAGGGTGATGGTAGTCGTCTAGATGAGGTGGTCTTGTTGAAGCGTGATCTTCTGGAAGAAAGGGGGTCTGGTCTTCAGCTGAAAGTCCAGCAGTAGCTCCTGTCCTCTGGAAGTCCCGTAGGTAAGGGCTGCTGTGGTGTTCGAATTCTCAGCTTATATCCAGTATGGAATGCTTGGCTCCTCCCTCGGGGAGGAGCATCTCACAATGGGATGGTGAGTCATGAGATAAGGCCTTGATGAGCCATTAACAGAAAACAGTCCAGGAGGAAGTTATCTCTGAGTCATGCAGCAAGGCAGTGGTGGGCCCATTAACAGGGGACAATACAGGGGGAAGTTATCTATGAGTCATGGGGCAGGGCATTGATGGGCCCATTAACAGAAGGTAGCCCGGGGGGGGGGGGGGGGGGAGGCAGGGAGCACTGCCTCACTTGGTTTCAACAGTACATGAGGATGGTGATAGAATATACTGCAACCCAGGACATAATCCACTCCTTATTTTATTACCATCTACATAATTCTAAATCAGTACCTTCTTTAAACTCTACACACACACACACACATATATATATATATATACAATGGAACCTTACACACAGTTCTCACTTAAAATGAGGTCTCCTTGTGGCACACATCGGGTTTCCCCATCTTTCCGCATTACTCACCAAGTGCAACCAGGTCCTTGAGCGAAGACAATCTCACGGATAGGTTTGCTCTTGCCTGAGGTGGGATTAATCTAAACAGTCTTTCTTAACATACCTCTCATGTGTACCACAGGGACTTTATCTCCATCCATCGTGTGCAAGGGTTCAGACTGGGCAGGACCAGCTCGATTGATGGATCTTCTGGTGTTAACTATCCAGGTGGCTTTTGCTAAGTTCACTTCCCAATTTTTGAAGGTTCTTCTACCAAGTGCTTTTAGGGTAGTCTTGAGTAGTCCATTGCACCGTTCAACTTTCCCAGCAGCTGGTGCATGATAAGGGATATGATAGATCTATTCAATTTCATGTTCTCTGGCCCAAGTACTTACGAGGCTGTTCTTGAAATGCGTCCCGTTGTCTGACTCGATTCTCTCAGGGGTGCCATGTCTCTAAAGGACTTGCTTTTCCAGGCCCAAGATGGTGTTCCGGGCAGTAGCATGAGGCACAGGGTATGTCTCCAGCCATCTAGTGGTTGCTTCCACCATGGTCAACACGTAGCGCTTGCCTTGGCGGGTTTGGGGAAGGGTGATGTAGTCAATTTGCCAGGCTTCCTCATACCTGTACTTGGACCATCTTCCACCGTACCACAGAGGCTTTACTCGCTTGGCCTGTTTGATTGCAGCGCAGGTCTCGCAGTTGTGGATAACCTGTGAGATGCTGTCCATAGTAAGGTCCACCCCTCGTTCACGAGCCCATCGGTACGTTGCATCTCGTCCCTGATGACCAGAGGCATCATGGGCTCAACGAGCTAAAAATAATTCTCTCTTGTGCTGCCAGTCCAGATCTACCTGTGATATTTTCACCTTGGCAGCTCGATCCACCTGCTCATTGTTACGGTGCTCTTCATTAGCCCGACTTTTGGGTACATGAGCATCTACGTGTCGAACCTTCACGATCAGCTTCTCCACCCGAGCGGCGATGTCCTGCCAAATCTCAGCGGCCCAGATGGGTTTCCCTCTGCGCTGCCAGTTGGCTTTTCTCTATCGATCTAGCCATCTCTACAGAGCATTAGCTACCATCCAGGAGTCAGTGTAGAGATAGAGCCTCGGCCACTTCTCTCTTTCAGCAATATCTAAAGCCAGCTGGACAGCTTTAAGTTCTGCGACCTGACTCGATCCACCCTCTCCCTCGGTAGCTTGTGCAACTCGTCGTGTGGGGCTCCATACAGCAGCTTTCCATTTCCGGTTAGTGCTTACAATTCGGCAGGAACCATCGGTGAAGAGGGCATATCGTCTTTCACTCTCCGGTAGCTCATTATATGGTGGGGCTTCCTCAGCACGTGTCACTTGCTCCTCTTCTTCAGAAGATAATCCAAAAGTCTCACCTTCAGGCCAGTTTGTTATAATTTCCAGAATCCCAGGGCGGTTCAGGTTTCCAATACGGGCACGCTGTGTAATGAGGGCAATCTATTTGCTCTAAGTAGCATCGGTGGCATGATGCGTGGAAGGAATCTTTCCCTTGAACATCCACCCCAGCACCGGCAGTCGGGGTGCCAGAAGCAGCTGCGCTTCAGTACCAATGACTTCTGAGGCAGCTTGGACTCTTTCATAGGCGGCCAAAATTTCTTTCTCTGTTGGGGTGTAGTTGGCCTCGGATCCTCTGTAGCTTCGGCTCCAGAATCCCAGTGGTCGACCCCGAGTCTCACCAGGCACCTTCTGCCAAAGGCTCCAGGACAGACCATTGTTCTCGGCTGCAGAGTAGAGCACGTTTTTCACTTCTGGCCCCGTTCTGACTGGACCAAGGGCTACTGCATGAGCGATTTCCTGCTTGATCTGGGCGAAAGCTTGTTGTTGTTCAGGGCCCTAATGGAAATTGTTCTTCTTGCGGGTAACCAGGTAGAGAGGGCTCACAATCTGGCTATATTCAGGAATGTGCATTCTCCAAAAGCCTATGGCACCTAGGAAAGCTTGTGTTTCCTTCTTGTTGGTCGGTGGAGACATCGCAGTGATCTTATTGATGACTTCAGTGGGAATCTGACGCCGTCCATCTTGCCACTTTACCCCCAGGAACTGGATCTCCCGGGCAGGTCTCTTGACTTTGCTCTTCTTGATGGCAAAACCAGCCTTCAGGAGAATCTGGATGATCTTTTGTCCCTTCTCAAATACTTCTGCTGCCGTGTTCCCCCACACAATGATGTCATCAATGTACTGCAGGTGTTCTGGAGCCTCACCTTTTTCTAGCACAGTCTGGATCAGTCCATGGCAGATAGTAGGACTGTGCTTCCACCCCTGGGGCAATCGGTTCCAGGTATACTGCACACCCCTCCAGGTGAAGGCAAACTGAGGCCTGCACTCTGCTGCCAGAGGAATGGAGAAAAACGCATTTGCAATATCAATGGTCGCGTACCACTTTGCTGCTTTGGATTCCAGCTTATACTGAAGCTCCAGCATGTCTGGTACGGCTGCACTCAGTGGTGGCGTGACTTCATTCAGTCCACGGTAATCCACCGTCAGTCTCTATTCTCCACTGGATTTACGCACTGGCCATATGGGGCTGTTAAAGGGTGAACGAGCCTTGCTGACCACCCCTTGGCTCTCCAGCTCACGAATCATCGTATGGATGGGGACCACAGAGTCTCTGTCGGTGCGGTATTGCCGACGGTGCACTGTTGCTCTGGCAATTGGTACCTGTTGTTCTTCAACTCTCAGTAGTCCCACAGCAGAAGGGTTGTCTGAGAGACCAGGCAAGGTACTCAGTTGTCTGATGCCTTCTGTCTCTAGAGCAGCTATCCTAAAAGCCCAGCGATAACCTTTTGGGTCTTTGAAGTACCCGTTCCTGAGGTAATCTATGCCGAGGATGCATGGGGCCTCTGGACCAGTCACGATGGGGTGTTTCTGCCACTCATTCCCAGTTAAACTCACTTCAGCTTCCAGTACCGTGAGCTCCTGGGATCCCCCTGTCACCCCAGAAATAGAAATGGGTTCCGCTCCCACATACCTTGATGGCATTAGAGTGCATTGAGCGCCGGTATCAACCAAAGCCGTATATCTTTGTGGGTCAGATGTGCCAGGCCATCGGATCCACACTGTCCAATAGATCCGGTTGTCCCTCTCCTCTACCTGGCTAGAGGCAGGGACCCTCTAATCCTGGTCATGGTGCACGTTGCTCTCCTCCGGTGAATATGCTCTTGATGTCTCTTCAAGAGGATCACTCATATCATCATTTCTATACCTTCTGATGTTCTGGCCACGAGAGACCGGAGCGGCGCTGGCTCTAGATGAGCTCCTTGTGGTAGTTGTCCTTCTTTTTAGTTCACGTACCCGGGCTGCTAAGGAGGAGGTGGGTTTTCCATCCCACTTCCTCATGTCTTCTCCATGCTCCTGGAGAAAAAACCAGAGGTTACCTCGTGGAGTGTATCCTTTCTCCCTGGCTGGGGAATGCCTACTCCTAATAGCAGAGACTCTTGTTGGTTCTGGGGAGACGTGGTAAATTTCTTCTTTAAGTTCCTTTTTTAGTTTCTGATGGCCCTCTTCAATCAAGCTCTGGACTTGCTCAGCCAGCCTTGTTTCCACAGATGAGACATGGGTGCGAAACGGGGCAGTGACAGTGTCCTCGTAGATTCTTAGTTTATTGGCCAGGACACCCACCCTGTCCTCACCTTCTCTCCATTGCAGTGTTGCCAGGTAACGGGAGTACATCTCTGGTCCAAGCCGTGCAAATCTCAGCCACATCTGTGACGTGCACTGGACACCATCTGGGCTCTTAGGAAATCTCTCATCTTCTGCAAAAATGATCTCCAGCACAGCCAACTCCCTCAGGCATCGGATACCCTGTTCCATTGTGCTCCATTTTCCCTGGTGCACCTGGAGGTCTTCTTTGCAGAGGTATCTGTCCCTTACACTTGTCAGCAGTCGCCTCCAGAGGCTGAGAGTTTCTTGGGTTCTCCCAATCCCCTGGTCAATGACCACATCCCGGGACAGCGATCCCAGTTGCCTGGCCTCACTTCCATCCAGGATGGTGTCGTTTGCTGCAGCGTCCCAGATGCGGAGCAGCCAGGTTAGGATGGACTCGTTCGTCTGGCGGGTGAATTCCCTCCGCAGGTCACGCAGCTCACCTAGGGATAGAGAGCGAGTGATAATCTCTGGTTCTGTCTCCTCCGCTGCGTGTGAAGGTCCTGCCTCACCCTCATCAGTCACTATGCGGACTGATTTGCTTTTTGATTTCTTTTTCTGAATGGGGGCAACTTCTACCGGTTTAGGCTGCTCTGGTTCGGTGACTGTTTGTGTGGAGGTGCTCATGGCCCTTTTGGTTCCTTTCTCCTCTGTGGTAGTCTGCGTAGACATGGACGCTGTTGTTTTGCTCTTGGTTCCTTTCTCCTCTGTAGCAGTCTGAGTGGACACGGATGCTGTTGCTTTGCTCTTGGTTTCTTTCTCCTCTGTGGCAGTCTGCGTAGACACGGACGCTGTGGCTTTGCTCTTGGTTCTTTTCTCTTCTGTGGCAGTCTGTGTGGTCATGGATGCTGTTGCTCTGCTTTTGGTTCTTTTCTCTTCCTCCTCAAGAAGACGCTGTACCACACCAAACAGTGCTTTGTTTCTAAGCATGGTGTACATGGTGCAGGCCATGCAGAGAAAACAAAACAGCAAGACTAGGCTGTCCTTGGCATCTAGAGAGAACTCAATATTTTTAAAAACTGCTGTGCCTGACCTGAAAGGCTGGAAGAAACCACTCTCCACTCTTCCCACCAAGGGCAGGGTGCGATTGTTGAGAAGGTCCCAGATGTAGCAGCCCAGACTAGGACAAGCAAACAAAATTGAGTATATATTCCGAATGGTATTCATTGCCTCACAGGTTATCATGCCATAAGCATAATAAACTAATAAAGCAATTCTCATACCATTCCCTGGTCTCAACAGGAGCAATACAACAGGCAAGTAGTTCCCCATGTGAGGGAAAATATAGAGAGCAAGATACAGTACCCATATAGACAAGCCAACCACCATGGTGGATAGGTTTCTGTTAATATGAAATTGCAATTCTGACTTTCTCTCAGGTTAATGCCCCACGTTGGGCGCCAAAATATGTACTAGTTTGAAATCAAACCAGTAAGAGATCGCAAGTCAGAATTATAATTTAATAGGAAAATGATAAAAAGAATAAATGCAATAATATCAAAAACACTGACAGAGTCAGAATACAGCCTGGAACCCTGTTAGGGTGATGGTAGTCGTCCAGATGAGGTGGTCTTGTTGAAGCGTGATCTTCTGGAAGAAAGGGGGTCTGGTCTTCAGCTGAAAGTCCAGCAGTAGCTCCTGTCCTCTGGAAGTCCCGTAGGTAAGGGCTGCTGTGGTGTTCGAATTCTCAGCTTATATCCAGTATGGAATGCTTGGCTCCTCCCTCGGGGAGGAGCATCTCACAATGGGATGGTGAGTCATGAGATAAGGCCTTGATGAGCCATTAACAGAAAACAGTCCAGGAGGAAGTTATCTCTGAGTCATGCAGCAAGGCAGTGGTGGGCCCATTAACAGGGGACAATACAGGGGGAAGTTATCTATGAGGGGCAGGGCATTGATGGGCCCATTAACAGAAGGTAGCCCGGGGGGGGGGGGGGGGGAGGCAGGGAGCACTGCCTCACCTGGTTTCAACAGTACATGAGGATGGTGATAGAATATACTGCAACCCAGGACACCTGTCAAGGGCTGGAAAGCCTTACAGGAACTGGTTTTGGTTGAAGAACTTCTCCAAGGTGCTTACCTGTGGGACTTATCCAGGTAAGGGATGTTAGCTCCCTCTTCTTTGAGGTTCAGTGTCCAACCACTCCTACTGCTGGTAAGAAGAACAGAAGAAACATCTGCCCATAGCAAGGACTGCACTGGTGGGCAAAGTCCAAATTCCATCCTTCAGGGAAAAAGAAACAAAGACTGAGGAATTCATGTCTGTTCAAAATTTCATCCTTGACTACTGAAAGCATTGGAAGCACATGTGTATGTTTAAAAATGGAATTGTCCTCATTTAAGAATAAAAATAATTTCATCCCATCACCATTTTTCTTGGTCCAATCCTGAACTGCAGATCCAAACAGCTGAGAAAGCATGGAATAGTCTGCTGGACAGCATTAAAATGAGCAACTCCTGTATCTTCCTAAGATAAGAACACAAATCACAAAGAAAGGCACTCTGAGAAAAAATTTCTTAGAGGAAGACCTCAATTATTTTCCAGCAAGGCAGGTAATATGCATTTGGCTATTTGTTAGAAAAAAAAACAAAAAACAAACCTGTTTTTATACAAGATTTTACTCATATATTAACTATCACATATTTTGCAAAACAAAAAGAGACCACAGCAAAGTAAAATCCCAATTTTTTCCTATATTTAAGCTGTGATAGTATGTCTGAAATGGGAATCCAGAGCCTCACCAGATTAATATCACCACTTGGACCAGAGAATTTGCCATATCCACTTCTTCTGGTTTCGTTCAGTTGGAGCTTCTGTTTGTACAGTGATGATGGCTCTTGAACATTCTGGGATTTAAAGTAGTCCCTGAAGAGATGGCTGACAAAAATATGATGTTACTTTCAAGATGCTTTTTAATTATTTCTACCCTCATCCAGAACCTGCAATCATCTGATCTCCTTCACTATGCTCCAAGCTCATTAAAACTGGAACGCTAAATAAGAATATTCAAAATATTTTGTTTTGCATTGCTAAAGGCACCACTGCAGGTACTTGACTCATCCTTCAGACTGTAAATAAATAAATGAAGTCTAGGACAGGTCAAATAAAGACACTATGTTTTCTGTGTTTTGTTGGGGTTGGTTTTAGAAGACTTAGGAGATTTGAAACAGATCTTTTATTAAGGAATTGTTCCTAAGGGACTTGACTTACAGAAATTAATTTATACTTGGCAGTGCATTTGATTGATTGCAGTTCCTTTTTTTCAAATACAAACCAGCATTTTCACTACCAGGTGTGGTGGTTGGAAATGTTGGGACTGTAGAACACTGCAAGGCTAATTTCTCCTCCAGTCTCCATCATTTTTATGTAGCTCAGCATTTTCTCATCCTTACTGAGATCTGCTGCAAATTTAAAATACCCTAACAGGGCTGAGAGAGTATTGCAACAGTGTTTATCTAGTGTATCATTACAGTTCTTGTTACCCTAATTCCACAGTTCTGAGCAACAACTCTCATTTTATGGGCAGGTAATTGAGCTCTATGATACATGAATTGATTTGCAGGGGAAATACATTAAAACCTGGCTGGAAAAGAAAATTATTCAGGATCTTCACTCTGATTGCCTTTTACAGCTACCACTCTAGGACCACTGAAAGAGCTTACTTTAGCTCATGTCAATGAAGCTACAATTCAGTGTTTGTCCAAAAAATGTTCACATTCTAAAATGAAGGTTACTGTGGTTTCCTGAGTTATAAAGGCAGAATTAAAGATTACTGCAGATTCTTAGATCAGGACCACTTCCCAGCTCAAGAACTATTTAGTGGGAAGAGCCAAGGCAAAAGGCAGCATTCAAGCAAGTGTTGCTGATCAAGTGAGTTATGGGTTCTACATGAAAATGTTAGCAAGGGTGATCCAGTCAGATCTCATGTCTGCCTGTGGTTCAGCACTGCAGCTGCTAACACCCAGAGCACCAGATCCAATCACTCCTGAGGAGCAGGTTTGTTCAAGCAGGCACTGTTGTTTCAGGACCAGTGAAAGACAGGACAGAGACAAAATTGATAGTACTCCCTCAGTGCAAACAGAACTTGCCCTGCGACAAATTTGCTCCTCTCTGGCCCTACTTTTAACATCCCTGCTCTCAAATTCCTATTTTTAGCAGCTTCTCATAAAAGGCATTCTTACTCAGAGAAGTGAATGTTAGAAGTGTTCATTTGAATGAAGCAAACAATTAAGCAACATCTTCCCTAAAGTGATTTTGTAAAAGTTATGGTTTAGTTTTCTTCCTAATTGCTTGGAAAAATCGGATTGGCGCAGGAAATGGGAAGGGTTGGCTAAAAGGAGTCAGCTGATGGGAAGCAGCCAGTAACTCCTGCTGCTGCTGACCTGCTGCAACTCCCAGGTTAAGAGGACAAGTGCCTCATTTGTAATCAAGTCTATATAAAACACAAAAGAGGCAGAAGGACAAACCTGGTTCATAAAGGCAGCAGTCTGTGACCAAAAGCAGCAGAGTCAGCAGCCAGTGTTTCACTCCTGATGAGAGCCCACTTGCAAAAGTTCCACTTGAGTACCTGCTGCAGAGCAGAGGCTGTTCTTCATTGATGTGTCAAACCATGACAGCCATACTTCTGTTGCTATTCAAAGAACAGGGATAAACTCCGGGGTTTGTTAGGTTTTAAATAGTTTCCAATTTCAGGCCTAATAGAAGGCAAAATGGAAAATATCACATGTAATAGGACTTAAAAATAGAAATACGGAAGAACACAATGTTATACTCATGTTACCTATTACTTTTTTCAGCTGAGCAAAGTCTTCACAAACACTATAAATACATATCTTTTTCCCCCAATGAAAATAATAATAAAAAAATCTGTCTTGTAACCTGAAAGAAAAGAGATAAAACCAAAGCAAACCTGATTCTTGTAAACAGAAAATGTTGCTTAAAAATTGAGTTTGGGGAGCATAAATATTTAATTGCCTTGAGCATGTCTTAGGAATTCACATTTACTCAAAATAGTGTCAAGAGCAAACAAAACTGCAAAACAATCTCTTTTAGTAGGAAATACCTTGTGAGAATCAAGTGTTTTCTTATCATCTTTCACTGTTTCACTTGATGTCTGAATCTTCTAACTCCAACTCCTAGAACAGCATCAGTGGGGGAGAGAGACAATGAACACTCCTTCTGTTATTTGACTGACTGCAAGGTTTTGACATGTAGAGTATTAATAAAAATAATTTATTCTCACAGGGTTTTGTCAGAATAACAAGCTGGTAGCTTTAAATATGGTTAAGAAAATTTTATGTATGTTAGGAAAAAACAAACAAAAAGAAACATTTGCAGTAGTAGGACAAAACCATCATAAAAAAGGTATATAGCAGATATACATATTTATATTCATATATATATATCTCCAATTTCCCAAAGCATTGCTCTAAGAATTAGACAAAACTGGCTACAAAATTCAGATTTTTTAGGTTATTTATTGACTGTAAAGTGAATCCTGACTGACAATAAATATCACTGGGGAACATTAATTATTAAATATACATTGTCCAATCTTTAACAAATCAACTTTAGTAAGAACAGTTTTAAATCTAAAAATAAAAACAATTTCCAAGACACTTATTTTAAGTAATTGCACTAAGAAATAGTAAGACCTTATATATAGTTAAATGACTAGCAGCCAACTCACATCATCATAGTAAGAATAATATATATGTACTGCAATTTTAAGTGTTATGACTTCAAGAACTTGTAGTAATAACCAAGCATTACTTGCTAAATAACACAAAATTTGTCTGATTAAGTCTGTTTAAAAGAATATGCAATGGGAATAACTAAGAGCTGAAATTAATGGTGTTAGCTTGTAAAGACAGAAATTTACTTCTTACAAGTAGGAAAACATGCAATATATTCCTATACTTAACACATGTTCGTAGTACAGACATTCCTGTTAATAAATTTCAGGTTAAAATTGACAAATGTGACATGTTCTACTATATGGAATTTCTTCAAGTGGCTGTTGTTCCATCGGACAACACAAACTAAAAAATGTCCTGCCTCTCAGAAATATTATTCTGTTTCTACTCTTTACTTTATTTTTTTATTTTTTTTTTTCACTTTTAGAAAAACACAGATTTTTTTTTTTTTAGTATTAGAAAAATATAGGACAAAAACAAGGCTTAAGTTTTAGATAGGGAAGAGAGAATAAGGAGATGCTTTATAAGCTGAAATATTTTTCTCTTAAAGCTATGGAGATGGACAACCATGTTCTGAAAAAAACTCCTTTAATTCATGACAGAGTATATTGGGAAGCATGGAGTGTTCAAAGTGTGGATTTTGAGTAAAAAGTAGAGTAATTGTGATACAGTGAGGCGCTGGAACAGAGTGGAGTGAAGATTTGAGGCCTTGAGGGCAATGAGAAAACTGTTTTCCTGCGAAGCTCACAGAGACAGATGAAGAGGACTCATGGCCCATACACACCTCAGAGTGATGTGAAATGGGAGGAGTGAACTCATGGCAGATTTCCGGGCAGCTGGCATCAAACAAATAGAAAACTATAACAGAAATATTTTTCTTGTGAGAAACTCCATAGATTAGCAGAAGAAGATTTCTGTTTCTATACAAACACTGATAAAGAGACTCTAGCAAGAATTGGGACTGTTTTAAACACCAAAGTTCCAAAGTCTTTTGTCTCTATCTTGTCATGTGAACAAGGGAATGCTGGGTAGTGCGGGATAAAAGGGTTTTCTGAAAGTTTATTCTGGTGTTCTTATTCTTGTAGTTTTGTGAATAAACTTTCTTTATTCCTTTTAAGTTTTAAGCCTGTTTTGCTCTTGCTCTAATCCATATCTCACAGCAAGAAATAAGTAAGTTTTCTAGTATTTTTTCAGTTACTGCTTTAAAACCACGACAACTGTGTTTTCACCATCACGTCAGATCAGCTCTTGGACTCACAGCTCACCGCAGACCTCGAAACAGGAGGCAAAGATCTGCACCACTTGGCCTTTCAGAACTTCTCACCCATCTATGACCTTTCTGGGGCCAGCTTCACAAAATGAGGGGGAAGCCATTCCAAAGAACACGACCAAGGAAATCACACAGCACTCGGGATTTGTTCCAGGCATCAAATTTTTAATGGATGATGTGAAGTAACACCGAAGCAATTCCTGTCCACAGAAAAAAAGATTTCAAATGGTTTTGTCTCAAGGACAATCACTGGAGGTTGAAAGTTTCTGGGGCTGAAAGTTACATGAGGTCCTCAACACTGAGCAATCAATATCCCCAGAGTCTAAACTGTGAAATTACTACCTGGGCAAGGAGAACATTTTCAGGATTTGCAACTCATCTCAAAGCCTCAGTAGAACTCAACCAGCAGAATTCCCCTGAGATGGCACTGTGCTCTGGAAGCCCTCAAATACTCACTAAAACAGACTTGACTTTCACTAGGACAGCTGCTCATGAAAATCTGGGGTAAAACCTATGGGAAGTGGCCATGTGCACGCATATTCCTTCTTCCCACAGCAGGCACAATCAAATCCTCCTTTGAATGGCCTCCAAGTTGAGCAGCACTCATTGGCACAGCCTCTTCTCCCACAGACAGGCCAGCGAGCAACACGGCAGCGCCAGCCAGGTGGGCAAGGACAAGAGAGAGCAGATGCCAACAAGGCTTGGAAGCTGGGCCAAGGGAGGTTTACGCTGGCCATTGGGAAGAACTTGTGCCCAGCGTGGGCCATCAGATACTGCAATGGCCTGACAGGGGCTGCTGGAGTCATCATTGTGGCACGGGTGCAAGGCAAGCCAGGCCGCAGCGCTCGGGCCCCGCTCTGCTGGCCATGCTTGCCGCCATGGCTCCCAGCTTGGACTCAACATTCTCTCAGGGCTCTCTGCAGCCAGGGCGTTCTGTGCTTCTGTGACATCACAGCCTCTGGGGACGGCACGCTGGCTGGCAACTGTCCCCAGCTGTTGCTGCGCCCCAGTGCCCAGGCACAGCTGCTCGCAGAGAGACGCCCAGAGCCTCGGTGCTGCTGGCAGAGCACTATGGCTGCTCACGGCTCCTCCGCGCTGCTGCAGCTTTACGTGCTGCTGCTCTTGGCTCATCCCCTCGACCCTGTGAGCAAACCTGAGCGCAGCACGGATGCCTCTCCTCTGCTTCTGGAGGATTGTCATCTGGACGAGTCGGACCCTGAGCGCATCCGGTGGGCGGCCAGGACATTCCTGCTCATCGACCTGCTCATCATAGGAATGGCCATGGGATGGTCGCTCGGAAAAAGAATTCAGAGACGCTGGCGAGAGGTGAGGAGGGGGGTGGGGGGTCAGGCAGGCGGGATGGGGCAGACCTTGAGGGCCTCTTGGGCACCCTTTGGCCAATGCCCTGCGGCAGAAGGGGCCTGAGCTCCTGGCTGGGGAATGCGGCCCAGGGGCTGAGCTCCATGGACAGCACCAAGCAGAGGCGGCAGAGCTCTGCCTGCTGCAGCCTCTTCCCCGGGCCAGCCCAGCCCAACTGGGCCCGAGTCTCTGTCTCCCAGGCCAAAGGCAGCCCCACAGGTGCCGGCCCCGCTCTGCCCCTCTGCCTCTTCCATGGGGATCCCTGTGCTTTGCCTTGCAGCGGAATCTCCAGAGCCCTTCGGGCCGTGCGGGGCCCCGCCGCCATCGAAGACAGGGCTGTCCCACGGAGCTGATGCAGCTGCTGATGGACAACCGCGACCTGATGCGGCTGCTCCTTCGCGACAGCCCTCAACCAA
Source organism: Cyanistes caeruleus (assembly GCF_971803275.1). Lineage (NCBI taxonomy): Eukaryota > Metazoa > Chordata > Aves > Passeriformes > Paridae > Cyanistes > Cyanistes caeruleus. Next base: position 65,089,185 of record NC_141704.1, read on the forward strand.
CCACCAAGATGGCGGCAAAAGAGGGCAGTGACAGGAGACTCCGCACCTCCCCACAGCTCTGACCTCCAGCGTCGCGCTCCAGCTACAGAACCTTACGGGGAACGGGTGACCAGTGCCCAGCCCAGGCACTGCGACGTTCCCCACCTTACAAGTTAGCCACACCCCTGTTGTTGTTCGATTCCCCACCACGTTTCCCCCAAGAAGTTGACCTTTCCCTTAGTGTTCAGTTCTAAACAGTTGAAGCATTGAAGTTTCTTAGCCTTAAGATTCTTACCCCATAGTCTTCTAGTAACGTTGGATTGTAGATTTTAGAAGTAGTCAAGTGAATAAAGTTCACGTTTTCTACACGTTGCTGTGTCATTTTCTTGAGGTTGCACCTGAGACCTGGGGACTCCTTGAGAGATGGCTTTGCATGGCAGCTCCAGACTGCCTGCAATGGAGAGCCCCAGTGCCCCAGCAGGCTTTGCAAGAGCACGGAGGGCAGCGGGAAAGAAGAAGGTGGCCAATATTCACCTGCCTCCAGCTTCCAAGGAAGCTTGCAGTCAAGCCCTGTCTGCCCTTTAGGGGGGACCCTAAAGGCCCCGGCAGGCATCACCATGGCCCCAGGACGGGGGGCTTGCAGCACTCTGGGGCACCAGGAAAGGAGCAGGATCATCCCTGGAAAGCTGTCTGGAGACAAATCCAGAGACGTCTCCCCTGGCATCCAGGCAAGGGCTGAATACAGGCAGGCAATTAGATCCACAGGCTGCCTGGGCTATGGCACCAATCAGTCCTGCTTCATAGATTTCGGGGGGCGGGGTTATACATATATATATATATATATATATATATACACGCATATATGTATATATGTATCTACATCTGTATTTAGTTCTTTGTATTTATCCTGTTGACCCTCAAATAGGATTAGATTTCATTTTCCTACAAAACAAAACATCCGTTTTTTGATTTTTAGGAATCAACCATCTGTGCTCCCACTTTAAATCACTTCTCTCAAACTCATTCTGCATCTTGCTCCTTTCCAGCACCATCAAATACCTCTGTTAAAATACAGAGCATCAGTGGAAGGACGACAATCTTGTTACTTGCTGAAGAAAGTTAACTTGGATGACATACCTGCTTTTAAAAATCCAAGAGGAACAAAACCTACACATCAGCTTTAGAATTTCAAAAGCTGCTTCCTCAACTCTTCCACACCACTTTACTCTTTGGGGACATTCAGCAGCAATACCAAACAAGCACAGAAAAGAAATGGAAGAAGAAATGCAGATAGTCAGCAGCTGACCACCTACCAAAATACATTTTAAATGCAGCTCCAAGTTCTCCAAGAGCAAGTTTGAAGTGTAAATGGAGACACTCACACAAAATTACTACCAGGTGGTACTTTTGGCATTTCCTTGGGCTTTCCTCTTCATTTTTTTTTTATCTCTCACCTAAGGCAAGAGAAAAAACCCCAAACAAACACAACCTTTCAGGCAGAGAAAAGATGTGGTTGCTCTTGAAGAAAGCATTTCATTCTGCCTGGAGAAGAAGCTGCTGGGAAAAATATTAGCTTTTAGCAAAATGGCACTGTGCTGTTGCACTTGTTCTAGCACTGGGAGAAAGAACAGGCCCGTCTGTAAGGCTCCTGCAGCTCACCCTGGCTGAGGGTCATTGACCACTGAGCACTGCAGGCATCACTGGCAACAACGATGGTGGAAAATGGGGAGGGAGCAGGATAAATAAATGTTTGCCATTGCCTTAGCCAAAAAAACCCCAGACATCAAAAGCAACCCACCCTCAAAACAAAGCTATGAAAATAGTTTGCCTCTGAATTTAAAGAACTTCAATTAACTCTATGATGTCTGCTTTTGGTTCAGCATTCATCAATCTGAATTTGAATATGCACAGGGTAATGAAAGGTAACTGAAGCTTAAAAATCATGTCTATTGACTTGTGCATAGCCTATACTGAAGCACATTAAAAAGCAGCGTTTTGCTTGAAATCTGCACGGTATTAACTTCATTCAGTCTTACACTCACTAGGTAATTAAATACATGAAGAAATAGATTTTTTTTTTTTTTATTAAGAATGCATTATTAATTAGGAAGGCATGGCTTTAGCAGAGTCTGCTGATACCAACATTACTCAGCTAAGTTCAAAGTATGAACACAAGAACTTGATGACAGAAGCAATGTTCATCAGAGCCTCAACAAGAAAGTTGCAGTTCCAAGTTTTTCAGATGTCCTACACTTGCTAAGGCATCTCCAGAAAGAGGAGTCAACTGAAAATAGCACAGGAAATTTGAAACCCATTTCTCTTTTTGTCTTTTTTTCCTGAACTTTCTTGTGGGCAACAGAAAACTCCTAATATGTGGAATGCAATGTAGTTTTTATGCCAGAGTCATGAGTCATCCCCTCAGTTCCAACCTGATCCAATGCTCACTTGAATCTTGGAAAGGCTCAAATCAGCAAGATGAAATTTCAATTGTATTCATGAAAGGAGCTCTTTACTCTCCATTCCCCTCCCTCCCCCAAATACATCAGCACCAAGTGAGAAAGGCTCAATTTGAAAAATAATTATTACACAATTAAACTTGGACATAGCTAGTTTGCTACAAGTTCCAGCAGACAGACAAACGAGAGCAGAATCAGAGGTTATCAACCTCAATAGAAATTCCAGCTCATGCTTTCCCCAAAAGCCTCATTTAATTTATCCAGGATTAAAAAATAAAAGAGAAATGAAAAAGACCACATAAAAGCATTTCACATAGTATATAGTGAAATGCTATCGTTTCCACCTGAAATATTCATCATCATTATTATGTTTTTCCATAGTAAATTACAAAGTCTCCTGCACCCATCTTCCCAATATCTCATTCTAAGTGCTTGCTACTTTAATCCCTTAGGAAGCAAAAGGAGCCTCAGGTGTCTCTGGATCAACAGAAACTAAACAACACAGCTTGACAAAGTATATTAAATTGTCAATCAACTCAATAAAGGTTTTCCACTCCAGAGATAGCTATCACCAGCTGATGAATTTGGCTAGGGCAGGTTTAGTGAAGAAAAACTAGGTCTTTATTACCAAATCAGTTAGGAGTTGTTCTACCGTACTGCCCGTAGGATGGGAGTATAAACACCATATTCTTCACAGCCTCATCCACAAAGAATTCCACCTTCAAATTAAGGCTGCTTTGGAGTTGGACCAAACCAATGAAAACTCACTCATCAAACACAGTGATGGCAGCATGCTCAGTCTTTGCAATACAAAACTGGCAACTAACAGCACATTCCTGATCACATCTCCAAGGCTGAGTGTACAGAACTGCAGTGGTGGCCAGGCCCTCGCTGACTGCCAAACCTCCAGCCATCATCCCTTCCTCTCACAGCGACAGGGCAAAAAATAACAACAGCAGAAACTGGAAAGCTTAAGCTAAAATCACAAAGGTCATTGATGAAACAGACTGGAGTGCTTTAGAAACTAGCACGCAGACTTAGCTGAAAACAAATCTTATTGATCACCAATTACAATGAATACTTAATTCTGTTATTCTGCATTATTATTAGACAGTCAGAGGCAGCCAAGCTGACCTCAAGCATGCTGAAGCATCGGGGCCAGGCAGTGCACATCTTCCCAGGAGCTGATTTACCCATCGTTCTCAAGTCAATTCACCTGCACACAGCCCCACCGTACAACTGCTAGGCTGCAAAATAAAAAAATAGCTCTGCTTAAGAGTCAAACCCCAGGACATAGACCATATGAAAGGAAGAATGAAACCTGCAGCATTTGGTTGACCTTCAATGCCCTGAGAAGATGACAAATTCCCCAAGATGAACAAGTGCCCAAAATACAAAGCAAAGGACTGACTTTTAGGGATCAAATGTTAAATAGGCCTGCGAAATTGGAGTTGTTAGGTTGCACATGAAAGAAGGGAAAAAAGAAAAAACCACCCCAACCCTCAACTGCAATTTTACATCCCTCTTGGAAAATTTGCTTTAATAAGAGAGAGGAATGGATACAACCTTCCCCTCACCTGGAGATTTTAATCAATTCAAGCCATTTCAAATCTGGCAAGAAAGCCCTACCACAGTCCCCATCAAACAACATTGCCTTTCATTTTTGCTTCTCATGACTACTTCAGAGCAGTCTAAATAACAGCAAAGAAGGAAATTCAAGTTGCAATTCAAACACTAAGCTCTGGAATCCCACATTGCCTTCAAACACCTGCATGAAACACTAACTTCATGCTCTATGCTCCCTGCTTTCTTCTAGTTTACTGCACAGTGCATTATTTACATAAAACAGAATTTCTTCTGTGGGAAAGGCTTGCATGGTACTTCAAAGCCTGAATAAATCAGGGACTGCAGCTTGAACTAACAAAAAAATCATCCAAAAAATTCCTTTCAATATCTGCATTGTATTGCCTTATCATGCTACCTGTCTAGCTGAGTTATTCAGGTATCCACACCAGAAATGACAGACAATGTCTCTCTATGATGATGTGATGTTACTTCAAATGAAAAAAAACAATAAATAAAAATCACAGATTAATTTCCCATACAAATGATGACTCACTACTCCCAAATCCTTCCTTATAGCAGGATGCTCACTTCAGTCTGGAAGTCTTCATGTTGCAGCCTGCAGGAATCAGCTTATTTCCTGTCAAGGGCTGGAAAGCCTTACAGGAACTGGTTTTGGTTGAAGAACTTCTCCAAGGTGCTTACCTGTGGGACTTATCCAGGTAAGGGATGTTAGCTCCCTCTTCTTTGAGGTTCAGTGTCCAACCACTCCTACTGCTGGTAAGAAGAACAGAAGAAACATCTGCCCATAGCAAGGACTGCACTGGTGGGCAAAGTCCAAATTCCATCCTTCAGGGAAAAAGAAACAAAGACTGAGGAATTCATGTCTGTTCAAAATTTCATCCTTGACTACTGAAAGCATTGGAAGCACATGTGTATGTTTAAAAATGGAATTGTCCTCATTTAAGAATAAAAATAATTTCATCCCATCACCATTTTTCTTGGTCCAATCCTGAACTGCAGATCCAAACAGCTGAGAAAGCATGGAATAGTCTGCTGGACAGCATTAAAATGAGCAACTCCTGTATCTTCCTAAGATAAGAACACAAATCACAAAGAAAGGCACTCTGAGAAAAAATTTCTTAGAGGAAGACCTCAATTATTTTCCAGCAAGGCAGGTAATATGCATTTGGCTATTTGTTAGAAAAAAAAACCAAAAAACAAACCTGTTTTTATACAAGATTTTACTCATATATTAACTATCACATATTTTGCAAAACAAAAAGAGACCACAGCAAAGTAAAATCCCAATTTTTTCCTATATTTAAGCTGTGATAGTATGTCTGAAATGGGAATCCAGAGCCTCACCAGATTAATATCACCACTTGGACCAGAGAATTTGCCATATCCACTTCTTCTGGTTTCGTTCAGTTGGAGCTTCTGTTTGTACAGTGATGATGGCTCTTGAACATTCTGGGATTTAAAGTAGTCCCTGAAGAGATGGCTGACAAAAATATGATGTTACTTTCAAGATGCTTTTTAATTATTTCTACCCTCATCCAGAACCTTCTGAGGAGACTTGAAGAATTTTGAGGAATTTTTCTTAGATTTTGTGGAAACTTGTGGAGGTTTTGTGGGATTTTTGTGTGATTTTGTGGGATATTGAGGCGATTTAGGGATCTTGAGGGATTTTTCATGTATTTTGTGGGAATTTGTGGAGATTTGGTGGGATATTTTTCTAGAATTTGGTCGTGTTTTGAGAAGATTTAGGGAATTATGTGGGATTTTTCTTGGAATTTTGTTGGATATTGAGGAGATTTTGTGGGTGGTTTGTGGAACTTTGAGGGACTTTTCTGGAATTTGGTGAGATTCTGTAGAGAACTGACAAATTATCAGGGATTTTTCATGTATTCTGTGGGAATTTGTGGAGATTTGGTGGGATTTTTGTGGATTTTGGCCGTGTTTTGAGAAGACTTAGGGAATTTTGTGGGACTTTCCTGGGATTTTGTTGGGTATTGAGGACATTTTGTGGGATGTTTCTGGAATTTGCTGGGGCTTTTCAAGAATTTTGTGGTATTTTGAAAAGATTTTGGGAATTTTGTGGTGTTTTTTCTTGAATTTTGTGGGAAACTGTGCTGATTTTATGGGGCGTTTCTGGAATTTGGTCGAGTTTTCAGAAGATTTAGGGATTTTTATGGGATGTTCTGGGAATTGGTGGAGATTTTGTGGGACATTCCTGTGAATTGGTAGGGTTTTGAAATGAGTTAGGGAGTTTTGTGGGACTTCTCTGGAATTTGGTGGGGTTTTTCTGGAATTGTGTGGGATTCTGAGGAGACTTGAAGAATTTTGAGGAATTTGTTTTAGATTTTGTGGGAATTTGTGAAGATTCTGTGGGATTTTACTGGAATTTGGTGGGCCTTTTCCAGGACGTTGTGTGGTTTTGAGGAGACTTGAAGAATTTTGAGGAATTTTTCTTAGATTTTGTGGAAACTTGTGGAGGTTTTGTGGGATTTTTGTGTGATTTTGTGGGATATTGAGGCGATTTCGGGATCTTGAGGGATTTCTCATGTATTTTGTGGGAATTTGTGGTGATTTGGTGGGATATTTTTCTAGAATTTGGTCGTGTTTTGAGAAGATTTAGGGAATTATGTGGGATTTTTCTTGGAATTTTGTTGGATATTGAGGAGATTTTGTGGGTGGTTTGTGGAACTTTGAGGGACTTTTCTGGAATTTGGTGAGATTCTGAAGAGAACTGACCAATTATCAGGGATTTTTCATGTATTCTGTGGGAATTTGTGGAGATTTGGTGGGATTTTTGTGGATTTTGGCCGTGTTTTGAGAAGATTTAGGGAATTTTGTGTGATTTTTCTGGGATTTTGTTGGGTATTGAGGAAATTTTGTGGGATGTTTTTGGAATTTGGTGGGGCTTTTCAAGAATTTTGTGGTATTTTGAAAAGATTTAGGGAATTTTGTGGTGTTTTTTCTTGAATTTTGTGGGAAACTGTGCTGATTTTATGGGGCGTTTCTGGAATTTGGTCGAGTTTTCAGAAGATTTAGGGATTTTTGTGGGATTTTTGTGGGATGTTCTGGGAATTGGTGGAGATTTTGTGGGACATTCCTGTGAATTGGTAGGGTTTTGAAATGATTTAGGGAGTTTTGTGGGACTTCTCTGGAATTTTGTGTGTTTTTTCTGGAATTGTGTGGGATTCTGAGGAGACTTGAAGAATTTTGAGGAATTTTTCTTAGATTTTGTGGAAACTTGTGGAGGTTTTGTGTGATTTTTGTGTGATTTTGTGGGATATTGAGGCGATTTAGGGATCTTGAGGGATTTCTCATGTATTTTGTGGGAATTTGTGGAGATTTGGTGGGATATTTTTCTATAATTTGGTCGTGTTTTGAGAAGATTTAGGGAATTATGTGGGATTTTTCCTGGAATTTTGTTGGATATTGAGGAGATTTTGTGGGTGGTTTGTGGAACTTTGAGGGACTTTTCTGGAATTTGGTGAGATTCTGTAGAGAACTGACGAATTATCAGGGATTTTTCATGTATTCTGTGGGAATTTGTGGAGATGTGGTGGGATATTTTTCTAGAATTTGGTAGAGTTTTGAGAAGATTTAGGGAATTTTGTGGGATTTTTCCTGGAGTTTTGTTGGATACTGGGGAGATTTTGTGGGATGTTTGTGGAACTTTGAGGGACTTTTTAGGAATTTGGTGAGATTCTGTAGAGAACTGACGAATTATCAGGGATTTTTCATGTATTCTGTGGGAATTTGTGGAGATTTGGTGGGATTTTTCTGGAATTTGGCCGTGTTTTGAGAAGATTTAGAGAATTTTGTGGGATTTTTCTTGAATTTTGTTGGATATTGAGGAGATTTTGTGGGATGTTTGTGGAACTTTGAGGGACTTTTTAGGAATTTGGTGAGATTCTGTAGAGAACTGACGAATTATCAGGGATTTTTCATGTATTCTGTGGGAATTTGTGGAGATTCGGTGGGATTTTTCTGGAATTTTGGTTGTGTTTTGAGAAAATTTAGGGAATTTTGTGGGATTTTTCTGGGATTTTGCTGGGTATTGAGGACATTTTGTGGGATGTTTCTGGAATTTGGTGGGGCTTTTCAAGAATTTTGTGGTATTTTGAAAAGATTTAGGGAATTTTGTGGTGTTTTTTCTTGAATTTTGTGGGAAACTGTGCTGATTTTATGGGGCGTTTCTGGAATTTGGTCGAGTTTTCAGAAGATTTAGGGATTTTTGTGGGATTTCTGTGGGATGTTCTGGGAATTGGTGGAGATTTTGTGGGACATTCCTGTGAATTGGTAGGGTTTTGAAATGATTTAGGGAGTTTTGTGGGACTTCTCTGGAATTTGGTGGGGTTTTTTCTGGAATTGTGTGGGATTCTGAGGAAACTTGAAGAATTTTGAGGAACTTGTTTTAGATTTTGTGGGAATTTGTGAAGATTCTGTGGTATTTTACTGGAATTTGGTGGGCCTTATCAAGGACTTTGTGTGGTTTTGAGGAGACTTGAAGAATTTTGAGGAATTTTTCTTAGATTTTGTGGAAACTTGTGGAGGTTTTGTGTGATTTTTGTGTGATTTTGTGGGATATTGAGGCGATTTATGGATCTTGAGGGATTTCTCATGTATTTTGTAGGAATTTGTGGAGATTTGGTGGGATATTTTTCTAGAATTTGGTTGTGTTTTGAGAAGATTTAGGGAATTTTGTGGTGTTTTTTCTTGAATTTTGTGGGAAACTGTGCTGATTTTATGGGGCGTTTCTGGAATTTGGTCAAGTTTTCAGAAGATTTAGGGAATTTTGTGAGATTTTTCCTGGAATTTTGTTGGATACTGGGGAGATTTTGTGGGATGTTTGTGGAACTTTGAGGGACTTTTCTGGAATTTGGTGAGATTCTGTAGAGAACTGACGAATTATCAGGGATTTTTCATGTATTCTGTAAGAATTTGTGGAGATTCGGTGGGATTTTTGTGGATTTTGGCCGTGTTTTGAGACGATTTAGGGAATTTTGTGGGATTTTTCCTGGAATTTTATTGGATATTGGGGAGATTTTGTGGGATGTTTCTGGAATTTGGTGGGGCTTTTCAAGAATTTTGTGGTATTTTGAAAAGATTTAGGGAATTTTGTGGTGTTTTTTCTTGAATTTTGTGGGAAACTGTGCTGTTTTTATGGGGTGTTTCTGGAATTTGGTCGAGTTTTCAGAAGATTTAGGGATTTTTGTGAGATTTTTGTGGGATGTTCTGGGAATTGGTGGAGATTTTGTGGGACATTCCTGTGAATTGGTAGGGTTTTGAAATGATTTAGGGAGTTTTGTGGGACTTCTCTGGAATTTTGTGGGGTTTTTCTGGAATTGTGTGGTTTTGAGGAGACTTGAAGAATTTTGAGGAATTTTTCTTAGATTTTGTGGAAACTTGTGGAGGTTTTGTGTGATTTTTGTGTAATTTTTTGGGATATTGAGGCGATTTAGGGATCTTGAGGGATTTTTCATGTATTTTGTGGGAATTTGTGGAGATTTGGTGGGATATTTTTCTAGAATTTGGTCGTGTTTTGAGAAGATTGAGGGAATTTTGTGGGATTTTTCTTGAATTTTGTGGGATATTGAGGAGATTTTGTAGGATGTTTGTGGAACTTTGGGGGACTTTTCTGGAATTTGGTGAGATTCTGTAGAGAACTGACGAATTATCAGGGATTTTTCATGTATTCTGTGGGAATTTGTGGAGATTTGGTGGGATTTTTGTGGATTTTGGCCGTGTTTTGAGTTCCCTCAAAACCACACATAGTCCTTGAAAAGGTCCACCAAGTTCCAGAAAAATCCCACCGAATCTCCACAAATTCCCACAGAATACATGAAAAATCCCTGATAATTCGTCAGTTCTCTACAGAATCTCACCAAATTCCGGAAAAGTCCCTCAAAGTTCCACAAACATCCCAAAAAATCTCCCAATATCCAACAAAATTCCTGGAAAAATCCCACCAAATTCCCTAAATCTTCTCAAAACACGGCCAAAATCCACAAAAATCCCACCAAATCTCCACAAATTCCCACAGAATACATGAAAAATCCCTGATAATTCGTCAGTTCTCTACAGAATCTCACCAAATTCCAGAAAAGTCCCTCAAAGTTCCACAAACATCCCACAAAATCTCCGCAATATCCAACAAAATTCAAGAAAAATCACACAAAATTCCCTAAATCTTCTCAAAACACGACCAAATTCTAGAAAAATATCCCACCAAATCACCACAAATTCCCACAAAATACATGAAAAATCCCTCAAGATCCCGAAATCGCCTCAATATCCCACAAAATTCCACAAAAATCACACAAAACCTCCACAAGTTTCCACAAAATCTAAGAAAAATTCCTCAAAATTCTTCAAGTCTCCTCAGAATGCCACACAATTCCATAAAAAACACACAAAATTCCAGAGAAGTCCCACAAAACTCCCTAAATCATTTCAAAACCCTACCAATTCACAGGAATGTCCCACAAAATCTCCACCAATTCCCAGAACATCCCACAAAAATCTCACAAAAATCCCTAAATCTTCTGAAAACTCGACCAAATTCCAGAAACACCCCATAAAATCAGCACAGTTTCCCACAAAATTCAAGAAAAAACACCACAAAATTCCCTAAATCTTTTCAAAATACCACAAAATTCTTGAAAAGCCCCACCAAATTCCAGAAACATCCCACAAAATCTCATCAATACCCAACAAAATCCCAGAAAAATCACACAAAATTCCCTAAATCTTCTCAAAACACGGCCAAATTCCAGAAAAATCCCATAAAATCAGCACAGTTTCCCACAAAATTCAAGAAAAAACAACACAAAATACCCTAAATCTTTTCAAAACTCTACCAAATTCCAGAAAAATCCCACCAAATCTCCACAAATTCCCACAGAATACATGAAAAATCCCTGATAATTCGTCAGTTCTCTACAGAATCTCACCAAATTCCAGAAAAGTCCCCCAAAGTTCCACAAAACACCCACAAAATCTCCCCAGTATCCAACAAAATTCCAGGAAAAATCCCACAAAATTCCCTCAATCTTCTCAAAACACGACCAAATTCTAGAAAAATATCCCACCAAATCTCCACAAATTCCCACAAAATACATGAGAAATCCCTCAAGATCCCTAAATCGCCTCAATATCCCACAAAATAACACAAAAATCACACAAAACCTCCACAAGTTTCCACAAAATCTAAGAAAAATTCCTCTAAATTCTTCAAGTCTCCTCAGAAACCCACACAATTCCAGAAAAACCCCACAAAATTCCAGAGAAGTCCCACAAAACTCCCTCAATCATTTCAAAACCCTACCAATTCACAGGAATGTCCCACAAAATCTCCACCAATTCCCAGAACATCCCACAGAAATCCCACAAAAATCCCTAAATCTTCTGAAAACTTGACCAAATTCCAGAAACGCCCCATAAAATCAGCAGTTTCCCACAAAATTCAAGAAAAAACAACACAAAATTCCCTAAATCTTCTCAAAACTCTACCAAATTCCAGAAAAATCCCACCAAATCTCCACAAATTCCCACAGAATACAAGAAAAATCCCTGATAATTCGTCAGTTCTCTACAGAATCTCACCAAATTCCAGAAAAGTCCCTCAAAGTTCCACAAGCATCCCACAAAAATCTCACAAAAATCCCTAACACTTCTGAAAACTCGACCAAATTCCAGAAACGCTCCATAAAATCAGCAGTTTCCCACAAAATTCAAGAAAAAACACCACAAAATTCCCTAAATCTTTTCAAAATACTACAAAATTCTTGAAAAGCCCCACCAAATTCCAGAAACATCCCACAAAATGTCCTCAATACCCAACAAAATCCCAGAAAAGTCCCACAAAATTCCCTAAATCTTCTCAAAACTCTACCAAATTCCAAAAAAATCCCACAGAATCTCCACAAATTCCCACAGAATACATGAAAAATCCCTGATAATTCGTCAGTTCTCTACAGAATCTCACCAAATTCCAGAAAAGTCCCTCAAAATTCCACAAACATCCCACAGAATCTCCTCAATATCCAACAAAATTCAAGAAAAATCCCACAAAATTCTCTAAATCTTCTCAAAACACGGCCAAAATCCACAAAAATCCCACCGAATCTCCACAAATTCCCACAGAATACATGAAAAATCCCTGATAATTCGTCAGTTCTCTACAGAATCTCACCAAATTCCAGAAAAGTCCCTCAAAGTTCCACAAACATCCCACAAAATCTCCCTAATATCCAACAAAATTCCAGGAAAAATCCCACAAAATTCCCTAAATCTTCTCAAAACACGACCAAATTCTAGAAAAATATCCCACCAAATCTCCACAAATTCCCACAAAATACATGAAAAATCCCTCAAGATCCCTAAATCGCCTCAATATCCCACAAAATCACACAAAAATCCCACAAAACCTCCACAAGTTTCCACAAAATCTAAGAAAAATTCCTCAAAATTCTTCAAGTCTCCGCAAAACCACACAAAGTTCGTGAAAAGGCCCACCAAATTCCAAAAAAATCCCACAGAATCTCCACAAATTCCCACAAAAATCTAAATCAAATTCCTCAAAATTCTTCAAGTCTCCTCAGAATCCCACACAATTCCAGAAAAAACACACAAAATTCCAGAGAAGTCCCACAAAACTCCCTAAATAATTTCAAAACCCTACCAATTCACAGGAATGTCCCACAAAATCTCTACCAATTCCCAGAACATCCCACAAAAATCTCACAAAAATCCCTAAATCTTCTGAAAACTCGACCAAATTCCAGAAACGCCCCATAAAATCAGCACAGTTTCCCACAAAATTCAAGAAAAAACACCACAAAATTCCCTAAACCTTTTCAAAATACCACAAAATTCTTGAAAAGCCCCAAAAAATTCCAGAAACATCCCACAAAATCGCCTCAATATCCAACAAAATCCCAGAAAAATCACACAAAATTCCCTAAATCTTCTCAAAACACGGCCAAAATCCACAAAAATCCCACAGAATCTCCACAAATTCCCACAGAATACATGAAAAATCCCTGATAATTCGTCAGTTCTCTACAGAATCTCACAAAATTCCTAAAAAGTCCCTCAAAGTTCCACAAACATCCCACAAAATCTCCCCAGTATCCAACAAAATTCCAGGAAAAATCCCACAAAATTCCCTAAATCTTCTCAAAACACGACCAAATTCTAGAAAAATATCCCACCAAATCTCCACAAATTCTTACAGAATACATGAAAAATCCCTGATAATTTGTCAGTTCTCTACAGAATCTCACCAAATTCCAGAAAAGTCCCTCAAAGTTCCACACACCACCCACAAAATCTCCTCAATATCCAACAAAATTCCAGGAAAAATCCCACATAATTCCCTAAATCTTCTCAAAACACGACCAAATTCTAGAAAAATATCCCACCAAATCTCCACAAATTCCCACAAAATACATGAGAAATCCCTCAAGATCCATAAATCGCCTCAATATCCCACAAAATCACACAAAAATCACACAAAACCTCCACAAGTTTCCACAAAATCTAAGAAAAATTCCTCAAAATTCTTCAAGTCTCCTCAAAACCACACAACGTCCTGGAAAAGGCCCACCAAATTCCAGAAAAATCCCACAGAATCTTCACAAATTCCCACAAAATCTAAAACAAATTCCTCAAAATTCTTCAAGTCTCCTCAGAATCCCACACAATTCCAGAAAAAACACACAAAATTCCAGAGAAGTCCCACAAAACTCCCTAAATCATTTCAAAACCCTACCAATTCACAGGAATGTCCCACAAAATCTCCACCAATTCCCAGAACATCCCACAAAAATCTCACAAAAATCCCTAAATCTTCTGAAAACTCGACCAAATTCCAGAAACGCCCCATAAAATCAGCACAGTTTCCCACAAAATTCAAGAAAAAACACCACAAAATTCCCTAAATCTTCTCAAAACACAACCAAATTCTAGAAAAATATCCCACCAAATCTCCACAAATTCCCACAAAATACATGAGAAATCCCTCAAGATCCCTAAATCGCCTCAATATCCCACAAAATCACACAAAAATCCCACAAAACTGCCACAAGTTTCCACAAAATCTAAGAAAAATTCCTCAAAATTCTTCAAGTCTCCTCAGAATCCCACACAATTCCAGAAAAAACACACAAAATTCCAGAGAAGTCCCACAAAACTCCCTAAATCATTTCAAAACCCTACCAATTCACAGGAATGTCCCACAAAATCTCCACCAATTCCCAGAACATCCCACAAAAATCCCACAAAAATCCCTAAATCTTCTGAAAACTCGACCAAATTCCAGAAACGCCCCATAAAATCAGCACAGTTTCCCACAAAATTCAAGAAAAAACACCACAAAATTCCCTAAATCTTTTCAAAATACCACAAAATTCTTGAAAAGCCCCACCAAATTCCAAAAACATCCCACAAAATTTCCTCAATACCCAACAAAATCCCAGAAAAATCACACAAAATTCCCTAAATCTTCTCAAAACACGGCCAAAATCCACAAAAATCCCACCAAATCTCCACAAATTCCCACAGAATACATGAAAAATCCCTGATAATTTGTCAGTTCTCTACAGAATCTCACCAAATTCCTAAAAAGTCCCTCAAAGTTCCACAAACATCCCACAAAATCTCCTCAATATCCCACAAAATTCAAGAAAAATCACACAAAATTCCCTAAATCTTCTCAAAACACGACCAAATTCTAGAAAAATATCCCACCAAATCTCCACAAATTCCCACAAAATACATGAAAAATCCCTCAAGATCCCGAAATCGCCTCAATATCCCACAAAATTCCACAAAAATCCCACAAAACCTCCACAAGTTTCCACAAAATCTAAGAAAAATTCCTCAAAAGTCTTCAAGTCTCCTCAAAACCACACAAAGTCCTTGAAAAGGCCCACCAAATTCCAGTAAAATCCCACAGATTCTCCACAAATTCCCACAAAATCTAAAACAAATTCCTCAAAATTCTTCAAGTCTCCTCAGAATCCCACACAATTCCATAAAAACCCCACAAAATTCCAGAGAAGTCCCACAAAACTCCCTAAATCATTTCAAAACCCTACCAATTCACAGGAATGTCCCACAAAATCTCCACCAATTCCCAGAACATCCCACAAAAATCCCACAAAAATCCCTAAATCTTCTGAAAACTCGACCAAATTCCTGAAACGCCCCATAAAATCAGCACAGTTTCCCACAAAATTCAAGAAAAAACACCACACAATTCCCTAAATCTTTTCAAAATACCACAAAATTCTTGAAAAGCCCCACCAAATTCCCGAAACATCCCACAAAATGTCCTCAATACCCAACAAAATCCCAGAAAAGTCACACAAAATTCCCTAAATCTTCTCAAAACTCTACCAAATTCCAAAAAAATCCCACAGAATCTCCACAAATTCCCACAGAATACATGAAAAATCCCTGATAATTCGTCAGTTCTCTACAGAATCTCACCAAATTCCAGAAAAGTCCCTCAAAGTTCCAGAAACATCCCACAAAATCTCCCCGGTATCCAATAAATTTCCAGGAAAAATCCCACAAAATTCCCTAAATCTTCTCAAAACATGGACAAAATCCACAAAAATCCCACCGAATCTCCACAAATTCCCACAGAATACATGAAAATACCCCTGATAATTCGTCAGTTCTCTACAGAATCTCACCAAATTCCAGAAAAGTCCCTCAAAGTTCCACAAACATCCCACAAAATCTCCTCAATATACAACAAAATCCCAGAAAAATCACACAAAATTCCCTAAATCTTCTCAAAACACGACTAAATTCTAGAAAAATGTCCCACCAAATCTCCACAAAATCCCACAAAATACATGAAAAATCCCTCAAGATCCCGAAATCGCCTCAATATCCCACAAAATCCCACAAAAATCAAACAAAACCTCCACAAGTTTCCACAAAATCTAAGAAAAATTCCTCAAAATTCTTCAAGTCTCCTCAAAACCACACAAAGTCCTTGAAAAGGCCCACCAAATTCCAGTAAAATCCCACAGATTCTCCACAAATTCCCACAAAATCTAAAACAAATTCCTCAAAATTCTTCAAGTCTCCTCAAAACCACACAATTCCAGAAAAAACACACAAAATTCCAGAGAAGTCCCACAAAACTCCCTAAATCATTTCAAAACCCTACCAATTCACAGGAATGTCCCACAAAATCTCCACCAATTCCCAGAACATCCCACAAAAATCCCACAAAAATCCCTAAATCTTCTGAAAACTCGACCAAATTCCAGAAACGCCCCATAAAATCAGCACAGTTTCCCACAAAATTCAAGAAAAAACACCACAAAATTCCCAAAATCTTTTCAAAATACCACAAAATTCTTGAAAAGCCCCAGCAAATTCCAGAAACATCCCACAAAATGTCCGCAATACCCAACAAAATCCCAGGAAAGTCCCACAAAATTCCCTAAGTCTTCTCAAAACACGGCCAAAATCCACAAAAATCCCACCAAATCTCCACAAATTCCCACAGAATACATGAAAAATCCCTGATAATTTGTCAGTTCTCTACAGAATCTCACCAAATTCCAGAAAAGTCCCTCAAAGTTCCACAAACCACCCACAAAATCTCCTCAATATCCAACAAAATTCCAAGAAAAATCCCACATAATTCCCTAAATCTTCTCAAAACACGACCAAATTCTAGAAAAATATCCCACCAAATCTCCACAAATTCCCACAAAATACATGAAAAATCCCTCAAGATCCCTAAATCGCCTCAATATCCCACAAAATCACACAAAAATCCCACAAAACCTCCACAAGTTTCCACAAAATCTAAGAAAAATTCCTCAAAATTCTTCAAGTCTCCTCAGAAGGTTCTGGATGAGGGTAGAAATAATTAAAAAGCATCTTGAAAGTAACATCATATTTTTGTCAGCCATCTCTTCAGGGACTACTTTAAATCCCAGAATGTTCAAGAGCCATCATCACTGTACAAACAGA
Organism: Cyanistes caeruleus; assembly: GCF_971803275.1. Classification (NCBI taxonomy): domain Eukaryota; kingdom Metazoa; phylum Chordata; class Aves; order Passeriformes; family Paridae; genus Cyanistes; species Cyanistes caeruleus. Next base: position 65,106,206 of record NC_141704.1, read on the forward strand.
AGCTCCAACTGAACGAAACCAGAAGAAGTGGATATGGCAAATTCTCTGGTCCAAGTGGTGATATTAATCTGGTGAGGCTCTGGATTCCCATTTCAGACATACTATCACAGCTTAAATATAGGAAAAAATTGGGATTTTACTTTGCTGTGGTCTCTTTTTGTTTTGCAAAATATGTGATAGTTAATATATGAGTAAAATCTTGTATAAAAACAGGTTTGTTTTTTGGTTTTTTTTTCTAACAAATAGCCAAATGCATATTACCTGCCTTGCTGGAAAATAATTGAGGTCTTCCTCTAAGAAATTTTTTCTCAGAGTGCCTTTCTTTGTGATTTGTGTTCTTATCTTAGGAAGATACAGGAGTTGCTCATTTTAATGCTGTCCAGCAGACTATTCCATGCTTTCTCAGCTGTTTGGATCTGCAGTTCAGGATTGGACCAAGAAAAATGGTGATGGGATGAAATTATTTTTATTCTTAAATGAGGACAATTCCATTTTTAAACATACACATGTGCTTCCAATGCTTTCAGTAGTCAAGGATGAAATTTTGAACAGACATGAATTCCTCAGTCTTTGTTTCTTTTTCCCTGAAGGATGGAATTTGGACTTTGCCCACCAGTGCAGTCCTTGCTATGGGCAGATGTTTCTTCTGTTCTTCTTACCAGCAGTAGGAGTGGTTGGACACTGAACCTCAAAGAAGAGGGAGCTAACATCCCTTACCTGGATAAGTCCCACAGGTAAGCACCTTGGAGAAGTTCTTCAACCAAAACCAGTTCCTGTAAGGCTTTCCAGCCCTTGACAGGAAATAAGCTGATTCCTGCAGGCTGCAACATGAAGACTTCCAGACTGAAGTGAGCATCCTGCTATAAGGAAGGATTTGGGAGTAGTGAGTCATCATTTGTATGGGAAATTAATCTGTGATTTTTATTTATTGTTTTTTTTCATTTGAAGTAACATCACATCATCATAGAGAGACATTGTCTGTCATTTCTGGTGTGGATACCTGAATAACTCAGCTAGACAGGTAGCATGATAAGGCAATACAATGCAGATATTGAAAGGAATTTTTTGGATGATTTTTTTGTTAGTTCAAGCTGCAGTCCCTGATTTATTCAGGCTTTGAAGTACCATGCAAGCCTTTCCCACAGAAGAAATTCTGTTTTATGTAAATAATGCACTGTGCAGTAAACTAGAAGAAAGCAGGGAGCATAGAGCATGAAGTTAGTGTTTCATGCAGGTGTTTGAAGGCAATGTGGGATTCCAGAGCTTAGTGTTTGAATTGCAACTTGAATTTCCTTCTTTGCTGTTATTTAGACTGCTCTGAAGTAGTCATGAGAAGCAAAAATGAAAGGCAATGTTGTTTGATGGGGACTGTGGTAGGGCTTTCTTGCCAGATTTGAAATGGCTTGAATTGATTAAAATCTCCAGGTGAGGGGAAGGTTGTATCCATTCCTCTCTCTTATTAAAGCAAATTTTCCAAGAGGGATGTAAAATTGCAGTTGAGGGTTGGGGTGGTTTTTTCTTTTTTCCCTTCTTTCATGTGCAACCTAACAACTCCAATTTCGCAGGCCTATTTAACATTTGATCCCTAAAAGTCAGTCCTTTGCTTTGTATTTTGGGCACTTGTTCATCTTGGGAAATTTGTCATCTTCTCAGGGCATTGAAGGTCAACCAAATGCTGCAGGTTTCATTCTTCCTTTCATATGGTCTATGTCCTGGGGTTTGACTCTTAAGCAGAGCTATTTTTTTATTTTGCAGCCTAGCAGTTGTACGGTGGGGCTGTGTGCAGGTGAATTCACTTGAGAACGATGGGTAAATCAGCTCCTGGGAAGATGTGCACTGCCTGGCCCCGATGCTTCAGCATGCTTGAGGTCAGCTTGGCTGTCTCTGACTGTCTAATAATAATGCAGAATAACAGAATTAAGTATTCATTGTAATTGGTGATCAATAAGATTTGTTTTCAGCTAAGTCTGCGTGCTAGTTTCTAAAGCACTCCAGTCTGTTTCATCAATGACCTTTGTGGTTTTAGCTTAAGCTAAAAATCTAGTTTCTGCTGTTGTTATTTTCTGCCCTGTCGCTGTGAGAGGAAGGGATGATGGCTGGAGGTTTGGCAGTCAGCGAGGGCCTGGCCACCACTGCAGTTCTGTACACTCAGCCTTGGAGATGTGATCAGGAATGTGCTGTTAGTTGCCAGTTTTGTATTGCAAAGACTGAGCATGCTGCCATCACTGTGTTTGATGAGTGAGTTTTCATTGGTTTGGTCCAACTCCAAAGCAGCCTTAATTTGAAGGTGGAATTCTTCGTGGATGAGGCTGTGAAGAATATGGTGTTTGTACTCCCATCCTACGGGCAGTACGGTAGAACAACTCCTAACTGATTTGGTAATAAAGACCTAGTTTTTCTTCACTAAACCTGCCCTAGCCAAATTCATCAGCTGGTGATAGCTATCTCTGGAGTGGAAAACCTATATTGAGTTGATTGACAATTTGATATACTTTGTCAAGCTGTGTTGTTTAGTTTCTGTTGATCCAGAGACACCTGAGGCTCCTTTTGCTTCCTAAGGGATTAAAGAAGCAAGCACTTAGAATGAGATATTGGGAAGATGGGTGCAGGAGACTTTGTAATTTAGTATGGAAAAACATAATAATGATGATGAATATTTCAGGTGGAAATGATAGTATTTCACTATATACTATGTGAAATGCTTTTATGTGATTTTTTTTCATTTCCCTTTTATTTTTTAATCCTGGATAAATTAAATGAGGCTTTTGGGGAAAGCATGAGCTGGAATTTCTATTGAGGTTGATAACCTCTGATTCTGCTCTTGTTTGTCTGTCTGCTGGAACTTGTAGCAAACTAGCTATGTCCAAGTTTAATTGTGTAATAATTATCTTTCAAATCGAGCCTTTCTCACTTGGTGCTGATGTATTTGGGGGAGGGAGGGGAATGGAGAGTAAAGAGCTCCTTTCATGAATACAATTTTAATTTCATCTTGCTGATTTGAGCCTTTCCAAGATTCAAGTGAGCATTGGATCAGGTTGGAACTGAGGGGATGACTCATGACTCTGGCATAAAAACTACATTGCATTCCACATATTAGGAGTTTTCTGTTGCCCACAAGAAAGTTCAGGAAAAAAAGACAAAAAGAGAAATGGGTTTCAAATTTCCTGTGCTATTTTCAGTTGACTCCTCTTTCTGGAGATGCCTTAGCAAGTGTAGGACATCTGAAAAACTTGGAACTGCAACTTTCTTGTTGAGGCTCTGATGAACATTGCTTCTGTCATCAAGTTCTTGTGTTCATACTTTGAACTTAGCTGAGTAATGTTGGTATCAGCAGACTCTGCTAAAGCCATGCCTTCCTAATTAATAATGCATTCTTAATAAAAAAAAAAAAAATCTATTTCTTCATGTATTTAATTACCTAGTGAGTGTAAGACTGAATGAAGTTAATACCGTGCAGATTTCAAGCAAAACGCTGCTTTTTAATGTGCTTCAGTATAGGCTATGCACAAGTCAATAGACATGATTTTTAAGCTTCAGTTACCTTTCATTACCCTGTGCATATTCAAATTCAGATTGATGAATGCTGAACCAAAAGCAGACATCATAGAGTTAATTGAAGTTCTTTAAATTCAGAGGCAAACTATTTTCATAGCTTTGTTTTGAGGGTGGGTTGCTTTTGATGTCTGGGGTTTTTTTGGCTAAGGCAATGGCAAACATTTATTTATCCTGCTCCCTCCCCATTTTCCACCATCGTTGTTGCCAGTGATGCCTGCAGTGCTCAGTGGTCAATGACCCTCAGCCAGGGTGAGCTGCAGGAGCCTTACAGACGGGCCTGTTCTTTCTCCCAGTGCTAGAACAAGTGCAACAGCACAGTGCCATTTTGCTAAAAGCTAATATTTTTCCCAGCAGCTTCTTCTCCAGGCAGAATGAAATGCTTTCTTCAAGAGCAACCACATCTTTTCTCTGCCTGAAAGGTTGTGTTTGTTTGGGGTTTTTTCTCTTGCCTTAGGTGAGAGATAAAAAAAAAATGAAGAGGAAAGCCCAAGGAAATGCCAAAAGTACCACCTGGTAGTAATTTTGTGTGAGTGTCTCCATTTACACTTCAAACTTGCTCTTGGAGAACTTGGAGCTGCATTTAAAATGTATTTTGGTAGGTGGTCTGCTGCTGACTATCTGCATTTCTTCTTCCATTTCTTTTCTGTGCTTGTTTGGTATTGCTGCTGAATGTCCCCAAAGAGTAAAGTGGTGTGGAAGAGTTGAGGAAGCAGCTTTTGAAATTCTAAAGCTGATGTGTAGGTTTTGTTCCTCTTGGATTTTTAAAAGCAGGTATGTCATCCAAGTTAACTTTCTTCAGCAAGTAACAAGATTGTCGTCCTTCCACTGATGCTCTGTATTTTAACAGAGGTATTTGATGGTGCTGGAAAGGAGCAAGATGCAGAATGAGTTTGAGAGAAGTGATTTAAAGTGGGAGCACAGATGGTTGATTCCTAAAAATCAAAAAACGGATGTTTTGTTTTGTAGGAAAATGAAATCTAATCCTATTTGAGGGTCAACAGGATAAATACAAAGAACTAAATACAGATGTAGATACATATATACATATATGCGTATATATATATATATAAATATATGTATAACCCCGCCCCCCGAAATCTATGAAGCAGGACTGATTGGTGCCATATCCCAGGCAGCCTGTGGATCTAATTGCCTGCCTGTATTCAGCCCTTGCCTGGATGCCAGGGGAGACGTCTCTGGATTTGTCTCCAGACAGCTTTCCAGGGATGATCCTGCTCCTTTCCTGGTGCCCCAGAGTGCTGCAAGCCCCCCGTCCTGGGGCCATGGTGATGCCTGCCGGGGCCTTTAGGGTCCCCCCTAAAGGGCAGACAGGGCTTGACTGCAAGCTTCCTTGGAAGGTGGAGGCAGGTGAATATTGGCCACCTTCTTCTTTCCCGCTGCCCTCCGTGCTCTTGCAAAGCCTGCTGGGGCACTGGGGCTCTCCATTGCAGGCAGTCTGGAGCTGCCATGCAAAGCCATCTCTCAAGGAGTCCCCAGGTCTCAGGTGCAACCTCAAGAAAATGACACAGCAACGTGTAGAAAACGTGAACTTTATTCACTTGACTACTTCTAAAATCTACAATCCAACGTTACTAGAAGACTATGGGGTAAGAATCTTAAGGCTAAGAAACTTCAATGCTTCAACTGTTTAGAACTGAACACTAAGGGAAAGGTCAACTTCTTGGGGGAAACGTGGTGGGGAATCGAACAACAACAGGGGTGTGGCTAACTTGTAAGGTGGGGAACGTCGCAGTGCCTGGGCTGGGCACTGGTCACCCGTTCCCCGTAAGGTTCTTTAGATGGAGCGCGACGCTGGAGGTCAGAGCTGTGGGGAGGTTCGGAGTCTCCTGTCACTGCCCTCTTTTGCCGCCGTCTTGGTGGTTGGCCTCCTCGGCTGAGAGCTGTAGCGAAGGTGCAGCCGCATCAGGTCACGGTTTTGCCTGAGCAGCTGCATCAACTTGGTGGGACAGCCGAGTCTTCGATGGCGGCGGGGCCCCGCACGGCCCGAAGGGCTCTGGAGATTCCGCTGCAAGGCAAAGCACAGGGATCCCCATGGAAGAGGCAGAGAGGCAGAGCGGGGCTGGCACCTGTGGGGCTGCCTTTGGCCTGGGAGACAGAGACTCGGGCCCAGTTGGGCTGGGCTGGCCCGGGGAAGAGGCTGCAGCAGGCAGAGCTCTGCCGCCTCTGCTTGGTGCTGTCCATGGAGCTCAGCCCCTGGGCCACATTCCCCAGCCAGGAGCTCAGGCCCCTTCTGCCGCAGGGCATTGGCCAAAGGGTGCCCAAGAGGCCCTCAAGGTCTGCCCCATCCCACCTGCCCCTGACCCCCCACCCCCTGCCTCACCTCTCCCCAGCGTCTCTGAAATCTTCTTCCAAGGGCCCATCCCATGGCCATTCCTATGAGGAGCATGTCAATGAGCAGGAGTGTCCTGGACGCCCACCAGAGGAGCGCAGAGTCCTTCTCCTCCAGGTCGAAATCCTCCGGAACCAGAGGAGAGGCACCCGTGCTCCTCTCGGGTTTGCTCACAGGGTCGAGGGGATGGGCCAAGAGCAGCAGCACGTAAAGCTGCAGCAGCGCGGAGGAGCCGTGAGCAGCCATAGTGCTCTGCCAGCAGCACCGAGGCTCTGGGCGTCTCTCTGCGAGCAGCTGTGCCTGGGCTCTGGGGCGCAGCAACAGCTGGGGACAGTTGCCAGCCAGCGTGCCGTCCCCAGAGGCTGTGATGTCACAGAAGCACAGAACGCCCTGGCTGCAGAGAGCCCTGAGAGAATGTTGAGTCCAAGCTGGGAGCCATGGCGGCAAGTATGGCCAGCAGAGCGGGGCCCGAGCGCTGCGGCCTGGCTTGCCTTGCACCCGTGCCACAATGATGACTCCAGCAGCCCCTGTCAGGCCATTGCAGTATCTGATGGCCCACGCTGGGCACAAGTTCTTCCCAATGGCCAGCGTAAACCTCCCTTGGCCCAGCTTCCAAGCCTTGTTGGCATCTGCTCTCTCTTGTCCTTGCCCACCTGGCTGGCGCTGCCGTGTTGCTCGCTGGCCTGTCTGTGGGAGAAGAGGCTGTGCCAATGAGTGCTGCTCAACTTGGAGGCCATTCAAAGGAGGATTTGATTGTGCCTGCTGTGGGAAGAAGGAATATGCGTGCACATGGCCACTTCCCATAGGTTTTACCCCAGATTTTCATGAGCAGCTGTCCTAGTGAAAGTCAAGTCTGTTTTAGTGAGTATTTGAGGGCTTCCAGAGCACAGTGCCATCTCAGGGGAATTCTGCTGGTTGAGTTCTACTGAGGCTTTGAGATGAGTTGCAAATCCTGAAAATGTTCTCCTTGCCCAGGTAGTAATTTCACAGTTTAGACTCTGGGGATATTGATTGCTCAGTGTTGAGGACCTCATGTAACTTTCAGCCCCAGAAACTTTCAACCTCCAGTGATTGTCCTTGAGACAAAACCATTTGAAATCTTTTTTTCTGTGGACAGGAATTGCTTCGGTGTTACTTCACATCATCCATTAAAAATTTGATGCCTGGAACAAGTCCCCAGTGCTGTGTGATTTCCTTGGTCGTGTTCCTTGGAATGGCTTCCCCCCCATTTTCTGAAGCTGGCCCCAGAAAGGTCATAGATGGGTGAGAAGTTCTGAAGGGTCAAGTGGTGCAGATCTTTGCCTCCTGTTTCGAGGTCTGTGGTGAGCTGTGAGTCCAAGAGCTGATTTGAAGTGATGGTGAAAACACAATTGAACCTTTTTGCAGCAGGGTGGATGGATAGAAGCAAAGCACAGCACGGCTGGCAGCAGCAAATGAATTAAAATGCATCCCTGGAATATGTTTCTTGGATTGTTCTTCTAGTATTGTGGTAGTAATTCTGATGTCTGAGTAGTGAACAAGCAACAAGTAGTGAACACGTGATTTGTAGTCAGTTTTCTATTTCTTATGTAGTGGAGAGTATGGATGCTAGCTTTGGAGCAGGCTGCAGAGAGCTGCAGAAACTGCAGGCCCCATGGCCTATCAGTCCTGCCCGAGAAGCTAGCCTGGGAATTCATAGGAGGATTTCAAAACAATCCTCAGAGACAGAAAACAACTGCCAGGTGCTGTTTGTCTGTCCTCTTGTTTTCCTTGCAGGAGAAAGTCAGGGGGGTGGTGAGCCCCGCTGACCAATGATGGTGATGTAGCACTTTACTAAGCAATAAGAGTTTCCTTTCTGTACTTTCCACGTATCTGTCTATTAGACAAGCCTAGAGTAATAAAGTAGAGAAGATTCTCCTGTTGTGACTCCCTTGAGAGTCCGTGTCGTTCTTTCCCACCGTTCCCAATCAGAACGACAGAGGAGATTTTTAAGAATTGTGTTTTTCTCTCCTGGTTGAGGAATGTGTTCTTCACGGGCTGAATCTTCATATCACTTTGTTTTTGTAGAAGAGCAGTTTCAGCAGCAGATGATTCTCCTTGCCCTCCTTTTCATTTTTCTTGTCTGTATTATTGCCTGGCAGGTTAACCTTTTCAAATTGCGTGCTGCAAAACGTTGCTACTAAGGATAGTTGGTGTCCAAACAGGTTCTTTTCTCGCTTGGATTTCAACTATTGCAGGATGAAAGGTTTCTAATGAAGCTACAGAATTGCATATCACTGGGACCTTGACTTCTTCCCTGCTTGGATCTAGATAAAGAGATTCTTGCCAATTGAACTGCTGACATATTATGTAGAGATCAGGAGTGGCCACCACAAGTGGTACTGAATTCTTGGAAATGTGGTGATTTTTGTTAGAAATGATTTTAGCTTCGACAGTGCAAGCTTATCATATCCATCTGCATTTGTGTTCTATTAATCATGGGGTTTTGTATTAAGCATGGGCTTCAGTTTGCTGTCTTTTTGTCACTTCTTCAAATACCAGTTTTCTACACCTGCTGGCTTGTTCCTTCTGACTTCAAATGGTATCTCTTGGGCACATAACTTCATCTTATTGTGAACAGCGCAAAGAACATGTTTTGGTCTGCCTTGATTTGATGGAGTGATTGCTGTGGAAGGACTGGGAGGTTTTGTGGTTTAAGGTGAAAGAAGTTCAGCAGCCTTGGCAAGTAAGTGTGCCAGTTTACAAGGTGAATCTACAGAAACCCCCGTGCTTCAGCTGCAATGTACAATCTCTGAGGCTGCTGCTGTCGGGGTGCCTTTGTTCTGTTGGTTTGGGAACCCATATTCTACACAGCATCATTTGTCAGAACTCCATTTCACTTGTACAGTCCCTCTGTTTTCCCACTTCTGAATGATGGTTTTCTCTGTGCCTTTAACATGGGGAATTCTGGGTGATAAAAATAATACATATTCCATAATGTTTTACGTTTCCTCTTGGAGTTTTTTCTAGTTTTCAAATAATTACCTTTTGTTTCTAGCTGGGGGCAAAATGCATTTGCAGTTTCAGTGGTTTTTTTCCCAATTTCTAATCTTACTTGGGCACTAGATAAGGGAGAAAAATGCCCTAGTTTCATGGAAAAGATTCTGTGTTATTCCATGCCTTGAAATGAATTAAAATACGGTTCTATTGCTCTCTGTTTCATTTCTTCACTTCATTTGGTAGAGTTTAGAAATCTCTTGCCATGAACTAGGTAGTGCAGAGTGCCTGCCTTGCTGTGTTGAACTCCTGGGTGAGCATGCCAGGCTTAGTTTAGAGATTTGCTTTTAAACATCCCTTATTCCTTGTGAAATCTATCATTTGGTTTGTTTGTAGTTGTGTTAGAAGATAAAGAGGAGGGGGATCACCCTGGAAAATTTGTCATCTGAACTGAATTTGTACCCTTTAGGCCATCAGTGACTGCTCCTTAGCTTTCTCAAGGCATGAAGGACACTGGGAGTTCCTCCCAGACTCTTCTTTTGGGACAGCAGTCCTTTCTCTTTGGCTCCATGAGATGCTCTGCACAGGAGTGCTTGAGCTCTGAAGGGCAGGGGCATTCCATGAGGGTGAATAATAAAGAACTCCTGTAGCCTGAACTGTTTCCAACTTAACCCAGCAGAAGGAATTGTTTCCCAATTCTGAGTCTAATGGTGCTGCTGACAAATTGTGCAGTTTCAGAGCAGCAGTGCAAGATGTGCAAGGGGCTTGTGTGGAGGGAGAGCAGCAGCTTGTAACACTGGACCTTTGTCCCGTGGGCAGCTGTGCGGTTTTAAGCGGGAATGTTCCGGAGGGGTGTGGAATTGAAGAAATGTTTGGAAGATTTGTAGGTTTGTTGCTGTAGGTGTGAAGGGTGGGGACAAGTCTTGTCCAGTGACGGAGCAATGATTAGGTAAGGTACTGGGAGAGCATCTGAGGATGGTGTTGCTGTTGCATGTGATTTTTCTGGAGGCCATCTGATGCACACAAGATTTGTTATGACTACCAGGATTGCAACTAAACAGAATGCAGTCATTTTTCTTGTAATTTAGTGCAGCATCTTTTGATCCGTGATGAGCTGAAGGCTCAGTGCACAAGGCTGAAAGGAAATGGCACGCTCTCAAGAGATTTTGGTCTTTGCGGCTTCATGAAGGTGGATAGGACATAATTCCTTCGCTCATTGGAGCTGCAGAGTTTAGTTTGATCTCCTCTGTTTCTAAGCAGTGCTAAAAGGTGTTCCTTCCCTCAATTTTGATGGCAGCAGAGAGTCAGCTAATGAATGTGGATCTAGGTAAGGTTTGTGGAACAAAATCAAACACAATTGTCTGAAAAGCTGTTAGACATGCCTACAGTCAGTGTCAACAGAGAAGGAAGAGGTTAAAATTCCATCTTAATTTTAGAGCTCTTCCTCTCTTCTGCCTGCTTTTCCCATAGTGCATATGGAACCAGCATAGTTCATTTGATCCCTACCCCTGAGTGCAGCAGCTCACCTGCTTTCTGCTGCCCGCCTTTGCTTTCTTGTCAGATGGAAACACTGAAATAGAAAAGGTGATGTGACTTAATTGACTTCATTCAAATGCCTTGGCAATTGAATTTCTGTCTCTTGGCTGGATACTCAGCATCTCTAAGTGCAGAATCCTCCCTGGCACTGTATATCCTCGCCTTCTCCCTGACACCACCACTCAAATATTTTCCTTTCATTGTAAAGTGAGTGAGATTTTACTTGGCTGGAATTCTGCAGTGCTGGGAATGAAGGCTTTTTCCTTCCTCATTTTTTTATAATGAATTTCTTTTTTATTCTATTCACACCTTCTGAGTGAGCCTTTCATAAGGGCTTCTGTATTTCACAGAGGCTACACCTATTTGGGCCTGAAGACTTTGATACAATTGTAATCACTTGGAAATGGAACCTGTTTGATTTATATGGAAGGCAGCCATTCTCCCTGTTCCAAACTTCCTAAAATTGTTTATCCACGTTGAAAAAAAAAATACCTCTTGGAGATAGTGAAGACAGTGCATGATGGTGATTCCAGGGATGGATAAGAAGGACCATCACCTTCCTCACACCAGCAAACTTGAGACTAATAGTCAGGTCTGCAGTTCTAATTTTAATCCACAGTAATCTACAGACAATCCTTTATTATCTAAAAAAGCTGATACCGTTCAAGTTGGAAGCAAGCTGAAGTTGGAAGAGTTAGGTTTCTTCAAAGCTCTTGTTTCCAGCAGGATTGGAGAGCCTTTACCTTTTGTAACAGGAAGGTTTTAAATTTGTAATGCTGACCTTGCAAGTGGAACTTGGTGGCTCCATTGTTGCACTTGGAGCAGCCAGATGACCTCAAAGGAGAAGTGCATTGTTCTAACTTGTGTGGAAGCAGTGGCTTCAAATACCATCAGGAAGTGCTGGACTGGCAGGACATTGGATGGATGCTCTTAGGCCACAGAGCTGGAAATATCAGTTGTAGCCACATGGTAAGTCCATTTATGTAATTCCAAATCTGTTCCTCACACGATCTGTGCTCCTCTATTCCGTATCAGCTTGGTGAGGAGGTAGATGAGACTGTTGGGGGAAAGAAACACTTAAATTTAAAGCAGAGTAACTGTTCCATTATAAATGCTGAAGATAAACCTGTGAGGCTACCAAAGAAATCTTTCTTTGGCTTCCAGTTAATAACTTCAAATGGATAACAAATCTATGCTGTATAATCTGCTTTGAATGGATTTCCTTTGGAACGTGTGCTTCTTCCTGAATGACAGAACTGCAATATTTTCACACTTGCAGTTTCACCCTCAAATGGCCACAGGAAATGCAGCAGCTTCTGTTTTCTGTTGCTTCTGTTTGTTAATGCTTCAAGGTGCTGCTCTGTATTTGTCCCCAGCTGTCATGACCTTAGAAAGAGAATGTTCTAAAGATAGGAGTAAAAAAGCCAGAGAGCTCCTCCTTGCAGCAGACACGGGCAGCATTGGATCCTAATAGTTTTTGCAAGGCATCCTGATGGGGAGAGGCAGATGTCAAGAATGGCAACTTCAGCAGGTGTGTGGCTGCTTCGTAGCTTGGGCTGGATTCAGGAAGGGCAGTGTTCCAGAGAGCAAAGTCAAGAGTTTGAATCAAGTAAGTGTGAGGTGCCCAGAAAGGCAGGGCCCACACTGCTCATGTGTGTCGGGGGAAGGTGAGAATCAGGCCCATCTGCTCCTAGAAATGCAGGTTCCATCTTTAGCAGCCAAAGGCTATGCAAATAAATGGCTTCTATGTATTGGAGAGCATAGAGCATGAAGTTAGTGTTTCATGCAGTTGTTTGAAGGCAATATGGGATTCCAGAGCTTAGTGTTTGAATTGCAACTTGAATTTCCTTCTTTGCTGTTATTTAGACTGCTCTGAAGTAGTCATGAGAAGCAAAAATGAAAGGCAATGTTGTTTGATGGGGACTGTGGTAGGGCTTTCTTGCCAGATTTGAAATGGCTTGAATTGATTAAAATCTCCAGGTGAGGGGAAGGTTGTATCCATTCCTCTCTCTTATTAAAGCAAATTTTCCAAGAGGGATGTAAAATTGCAGTTGAGGGTTGGGGTGGTTTTTTCTTTTTTCCCTTCTTTCATGTGCAACCTAACAACTCCAATTTCGCAGGCCTATTTAACATTTGATCCCTAAAAGTCAGTCCTTTGCTTTGTATTTTGGGCACTTGTTCATCTTGGGAAATTTGTCATCTTCTCAGGGCATTGAAGGTCAACCAAATGCTGCAGGTTTCATTCTTCCTTTCATATGGTCTATGTCCTGGGGTTTGACTCTTAAGCAGAGCTATTTTTTTATTTTGCAGCCTAGCAGTTGTACGGTGGGGCTGTGTGCAGGTGAATTGACTTGAGAACGATGGGTAAATCAGCTCCTGGGAAGATGTGCACTGCCTGGCCCCGATGCTTCAGCATGCTTGAGGTCAGCTTGGCTGTCTCTGACTGTCTAATAATAATGCAGAATAACAGAATTAAGTATTCATTGTAATTGGTGATCAATAAGATTTGTTTTCAGCTAAGTCTGCGTGCTAGTTTCTAAAGCACTCCAGTCTGTTTCATCAATGACCTTTGTGGTTTTAGCTTAAGCTTTCCAGTTTCTGCTGTTGTTATTTTTTGCCCTGTCGCTGTGAGAGGAAGGGATGATGGCTGGAGGTTTGGCAGTCAGCGAGGGCCTGGCCACCACTGCAGTTCTGTACACTCAGCCTTGGAGATGTGATCAGGAATGTGCTGTTAGTTGCCAGTTTTGTACTGCAAAGACTGAGCATGCTGCCATCACTGTGTTTGATGAGTGAGTTTTCATTGGTTTGGTCCAACTCCAAAGCAGCCTTAATTTGAAGGTGGAATTCTTTGTGGATGAGGCTGTGAAGAATATGGTGTTTATACTCCCATCCTACGGGCAGTACGGTAGAACAACTCCTAACTGATTTGGTAATAAAGACCTAGTTTTTCTTCACTAAACCTGCCCTAGCCAAATTCATCAGCTGGTGATAGCTATCTCTGGAGTGGAAAACCTTTATTGAGTTGATTGACAATTTAATATACTTTGTCAAGCTGTGTTGTTTAGTTTCTGTTGATCCAGAGACACCTGGGGCTCCTTTTGCTTCCTAAGGGATTAAAGTAGCAAGCACTTAGAATGAGATATTGGGAAGATGGGTGCAGGAGACTTTGTAATTTACTATGGAAAAACATAATAATGATGATGAATATTTCAGGTGGAAACGATAGCATTTCACTATATACTATGTGAAATGCTTTTATGTGGTCTTTTTCATTTCTCTTTTATTTTTTAATCCTGGATAAATTAAATGAGGCTTTTGGGGAAAGCATGAGCTGGAATTTCTATTGAGGTTGATAACCTCTGATTCTGCTCTCGTTTGTCTGTCTGCTGGAACTTGTAGCAAACTAGCTATGTCCAAGTTTAATTGTGTAATAATTATTTTTCAAATTGAGCCTTTCTCACTTGGTGCTGATGTATTTGGGGGAGGGAGGGGAATGGAGAGTAAAGAGCTCCTTTCATGAATACAATTGAAATTTCATCTTGCTGATTTGAGCCTTTCCAAGATTCAAGTGAGCATTGGATCAGGTTGGAACTGAGGGGATGACTCATGACTCTGGCATAAAAACTACATTGCATTCCACATATTAGGAGTTTTCTGTTGCCCACAAGAAAGTTCAGGAAAAAAAGACAAAAAGAGAAATGGGTTTCAAATTTCCTGTGCTATTTTCAGTTGACTCCTCTTTCTGGAGATGCCTTAGCAAGTGTAGGACATCTGAAAAACTTGGAACTGCAACTTTCTTGTTGAGGCTCTGATGAACATTGCTTCTGTCATCAAGTTCTTGTGTTCATACTTTGAACTTAGCTGAGTAATGTTGGTATCAGCAGACTCTACTAAAGCCATGCCTTCCTAATTAATAATGCATTCTTAATAAAAAAAAAAAAAATCTATTTCTTCATGTATTTAATTACCTAGTGAGTGTAAGACTGAATGAAGTTAATACCGTGCAGATTTCAAGCAAAACGCTGCTTTTTAATGTGCTTCAGTATAGGCTATGCACAAGTCAATAGACATGATTTTTAAGCTTCAGTTACCTTTCATTACCCTGTGCATATTCAAATTCAGATTGATGAATGCTGAACCAAAAGCAGACATCATAGAGTTAATTGAAGTTCTTTAAATTCAGAGGCAAACTATTTTCATAGCTTTGTTTTGAGGGTGGGTTGCTTTTGATGTCTGGGGTTTTTTTGGCTAAGGCAATGGCAAACATTTATTTATCCTGCTCCCTCCCCATTTTCCACCATCGTTGTTGCCAGTGATGCCTGCAGTGCTCAGTGGTCAATGACCCTCAGCCAGGGTGAGCTGCAGGAGCCTTACAGACGGGCCTGTTCTTTCTCCCAGTGCTAGAACAAGTGCAACAGCACAGTGCCATTTTGCTAAAAGCTAATATTTTTCCCAGCAGCTTCTTCTCCAGGCAGAATGAAATGCTTTCTTCAAGAGCAACCACATCTTTTCTCTGCCTGAAAGGTTGTGTTTGTTTGGGGTTTTTTCTCTTGCCTTAGGTGAGAGATAAAAAAAAAATGAAGAGGAAAGCCCAAGGAAATGCCAAAAGTACCACCTGGTAGTAATTTTGTGTGAGTGTCTCCATTTACACTTCAAACTTGCTCTTGGAGAACTTGGAGCTGCATTTAAAATGTATTTTGGTAGGTGGTCTGCTGCTGACTATCTGCATTTCTTCTTCCATTTCTTTTCTGTGCTTGTTTGGTATTGCTGCTGAATGTCCCCAAAGAGTAAAGTGGTGTGGAAGAGTTGAGGAAGCAGCTTTTGAAATTCTAAAGCTGATGTGTAGGTTTTGTTCCTCTTGGATTTTTAAAAGCAGGTATGTCATCCAAGTTAACTTTCTTCAGCAAGTAACAAGATTGTCGTCCTTCCACTGATGCTCTGTATTTTAACAGAGGTATTTGATGGTGCTGGAAAGGAGCAAGATGCAGAATGAGTTTGAGAGAAGTGATTTAAAGTGGGAGCACAGATGGTTGATTCCTAAAAATCAAAAAACGGATGTTTTGTTTTGTAGGAAAATGAAATCTAATCCTATTTGAGGGTCAACAGGATAAATACAAAGAACTAAATACAGATGTAGATACATATATACATATATGCGTGTATATATATATATATATATATATATATATATGTATAACCCCGCCCCCCGAAATCTATGAAGCAGGACTGATTGGTGCCATAGCCCAGGCAGCCTGTGGATCTAATTGCCTGCCTGTATTCAGCCCTTGCCTGGATGCCAGGGGAGACGTCTCTGGATTTGTCTCCAGACAGCTTTCCAGGGATGATCCTGCTCCTTTCCTGGTGCCCCAGAGTGCTGCAAGCCCCCCGTCCTGGGGCCATGGTGATGCCTGCCGGGGCCTTTAGGGTCCCCCCTAAAGGGCAGACAGGGCTTGACTGCAAGCTTCCTTGGAAGCTGGAGGCAGGTGAATATTGGCCACCTTCTTCTTTCCCGCTGCCCTCCGTGCTCTTGCAAAGCCTGCTGGGGCACTGGGGCTCTCCATTGCAGGCAGTCTGGAGCTGCCATGCAAAGCCATCTCTCAAGGAGTCCCCAGGTCTCAGGTGCAACCTCAAGAAAATGACACAGCAACGTGTAGAAAACGTGAACTTTATTCACTTGACTACTTCTAAAATCTACAATCCAACGTTACTAGAAGACTATGGGGTAAGAATCTTAAGGCTAAGAAACTTCAATGCTTCAACTGTTTAGAACTGAACACTAAGGGAAAGGTCAACTTCTTGGGGGAAACGTGGTGGGGAATCGAACAACAACAGGGGTGTGGCTAACTTGTAAGGTGGGGAACGTCGCAGTGCCTGGGCTGGGCACTGGTCACCCGTTCCCCGTAAGGTTCTGTAGCTGGAGCGCGACGCTGGAGGTCAGAGCTGTGGGGAGGTGCGGAGTCTCCTGTCACTGCCCTCTTTTGCCGCCATCTTGGTGGTTGGTTGAGGGCTGTCGCGAAGGAGCAGCCGCATCAGGTCGCGGTTGTCCATCAGCAGCTGCATCAGCTCCGTGGGACAGCCCTGTCTTCGATGGCGGCGGGGCCCCGCACGGCCCGAAGGGCTCTGGAGATTCCGCTGCAAGGCAAAGCACAGGGATCCCCATGGAAGAGGCAGAGGGGCAGAGCGGGGCCGGCACCTGTGGGGCTGCCTTTGGCCTGGGAGACAGAGACTCGGGCCCAGTTGGGCTGGGCTGGCCCGGGGAAGAGGCTGCAGCAGGCAGAGCTCTGCCGCCTCTGCTTGGTGCTGTCCATGGAGCTCAGCCCCTGGGCCGCATTCCCCAGCCAGGAGCTCAGGCCCCTTCTGCCACAGGGCATTGGCCAAAGGGTGCCCAAGAGGCCCTCAAGGTCTGCCCCATCCCGCCTGCCTGACCCCCCACCCCCCTCCTCACCTCTCGCCAGCGTCTCTGAATTCTTTTTCCGAGCGACCATCCCATGGCCATTCCTATGATGAGCAGGTCGATGAGCAGGAATGTCCTGGCCGCCCACCGGATGCGCTCAGGGTCCGACTCGTCCAGATGACAATCCTCCAGAAGCAGAGGAGAGGCATCCGTGCTGCGCTCAGGTTTGCTCACAGGGTCGAGGGGATGAGCCAAGAGCAGCAGCACGTAAAGCTGCAGCAGCGCGGAGGAGCCGTGAGCAGCCATAGTGCTCTGCCAGCAGCACCGAGGCTCTGGGCGTCTCTCTGCGAGCAGCTGTGCCTGGGCACAGGGGGGGAACAACAGCTGGGGACAGTTGCCAGCCAGCGTGCCGTCCCCAGAGGCTGTGATGTCACAGAAGCACAGAACGCCCTGGCTGCAGAGAGCCCTGAGAGAATGTTGAGTCCAAGCTGGGAGCCATGGCGGCAAGCATGGCCAGCAGAGCGGGGCCCGAGCGCTGCGGCCTGGCTTGCCTTGCACCCGTGCCACAATGATGACTCCAGCAGCCCCTGTCAGGCCATTGCAGTATCTGATGGCCCACGCTGGGCACAAGTTCTTCCCAATGGCCAGCGTAAACCTCCCTTGGCCCAGCTTCCAAGCCTTGTTGGCATCTGCTCTCTCTTGTCCTTGCCCACCTGGCTGGCGCTGCCGTGTTGCTCGCTGGCCTGTCTGTGGGAGAAGAGGCTGTGCCAATGAGTGCTGCTCAACTTGGAGGCCATTCAAAGGAGGATTTGATTGTGCCTGCTGTGGGAAGAAGGAATATGCGTGCACATGGCCACTTCCCATAGGTTTTACCCCAGATTTTCATGAGCAGCTGTCCTAGTGAAAGTCAAGTCTGTTTTAGTGAGTATTTGAGGGCTTCCAGAGCACAGTGCCATCTCAGGGGAATTCTGCTGGTTGAGTTCTACTGAGGCTTTGAGATGAGTTGCAAATCCTGAAAATGTTCTCCTTGCCCAGGTAGTAATTTCACAGTTTAGACTCTGGGGATATTGATTGCTCAGTGTTGAGGACCTCATGTAACTTTCAGCCCCAGAAACTTTCAACCTCCAGTGATTGTCCTTGAGACAAAACCATTTGAAATCTTTTTTTCTGTGGACAGGAATTGCTTCGGTGTTACTTCACATCATCCATTAAAAATTTGATGCCTGGAACAAATCCCGAGTGCTGTGTGATTTCCTTGGTCGTGTTCTTTGGAATGGCTTCCCCCTCATTTTGTGAAGCTGGCCCCAGAAAGGTCATAGATGGGTGAGAAGTTCTGAAAGGCCAAGTGGTGCAGATCTTTGCCTCCTGTTTCGAGGTCTGCGGTGAGCTGTGAGTCCAAGAGCTGATCTGACGTGATGGTGAAAACACAGTTGTCGTGGTTTTAAAGCAGTAACTGAAAAAATACTAGAAAACTTACTTTTTTCTTGCTGTGAGATATGGATTAGAGCAAGAGCAAAACAGGCTTAAAACTTAAAAGGAATAAAGAAAGTTTATTCACAAAACTACAAGAATAAGAACACCAGAATAAACTTTCAGAAAACCCTTTTATCCCGCACTACCCAGCATTCCCTTGTTCACATGACAAGATAGAGACAAAAGACTTTGGAACTTTGGTGTTTAAAACAGTCCCAATTCTTGCTAGAGTCTCTTTATCAGTGTTTGTATAGAAACAGAAATCTTCTTCTGCTAATCTATGGAGTTTCTCACAAGAAAAATATTTCTGTTATAGTTTTCTATTTGTTTGATGCCAGCTGCCCGGAAATCTGCCATGAGTTCACTCCTCCCATTTCACATCACTCTGAGGTGTGTATGGGCCATGAGTCCTCTTCATCTGTCTCTGTGAGCTTCGCAGGAAAACAGTTTTCTCATTGCCCTCAAGGCCTCAAATCTTCACTCCACTCTGTTCCAGCGCCTCACTGTATCACAATTACTCTACTTTTTACTCAAAATCCACACTTTGAACACTCCATGCTTCCCAATATACTCTGTCATGAATTAAAGGAGTTTTTTTCAGAACATGGTTGTCCATCTCCATAGCTTTAAGAGAAAAATATTTCAGCTTATAAAGCATCTCCTTATTCTCTCTTCCCTATCTAAAACTTAAGCCTTGTTTTTGTCCTATATTTTTCTAATACTAAAAAAAAAAAAATCTGTGTTT
This sequence comes from Cyanistes caeruleus, assembly GCF_971803275.1. Classification (NCBI taxonomy): domain Eukaryota; kingdom Metazoa; phylum Chordata; class Aves; order Passeriformes; family Paridae; genus Cyanistes; species Cyanistes caeruleus. The sequence continues at coordinate 65,125,214 of NC_141704.1, forward strand.
TTCTAAAAGTGAAAAAAAAAATAAAAAAATAAAGTAAAGAGTAGAAACAGAATAATATTTCTGAGAGGCAGGACATTTTTTAGTTTGTGTTGTCCGATGGAACAACAGTCACTTGAAGAAATTCCATATAGTAGAACATGTCACATTTGTCAATTTTAACCTGAAATTTATTAACAGGAATGTCTGTACTACGAACATGTGTTAAGTATAGGAATATATTGCATGTTTTCCTACTTGTAAGAAGTAAATTTCTGTCTTTACAAGCTAACACCATTAATTTCAGCTCTTAGTTATTCCCATTGCATATTCTTTTAAACAGACTTAATCAGACAAATTTTGTGTTATTTAGCAAGTAATGCTTGGTTATTACTACAAGTTCTTGAAGTCATAACACTTAAAATTGCAGTACATATATATTATTCTTACTATGATGATGTGAGTTGGCTGCTAGTCATTTAACTATATATAAGGTCTTACTATTTCTTAGTGCAATTACTTAAAATAAGTGTCTTGGAAATTGTTTTTATTTTTAGATTTAAAACTGTTCTTACTAAAGTTGATTTGTTAAAGATTGGACAATGTATATTTAATAATTAATGTTCCCCAGTGATATTTATTGTCAGTCAGGATTCACTTTACAGTCAATAAATAACCTAAAAAATCTGAATTTTGTAGCCAGTTTTGTCTAATTCTTAGAGCAATGCTTTGGGAAATTGGAGATATATATATATGAATATAAATATGTATATCTGCTATATACCTTTTTTATGATGGTTTTGTCCTACTACTGCAAATGTTTCTTTTTGTTTGTTTTTTCCTAACATACATAAAATTTTCTTAACCATATTTAAAGCTACCAGCTTGTTATTCTGACAAAACCCTGTGAGAATAAATTATTTTTATTAATACTCTACATGTCAAAACCTTGCAGTCAGTCAAATAACAGAAGGAGTGTTCATTGTCTCTCTCCCCCACTGATGCTGTTCTAGGAGTTGGAGTTAGAAGATTCAGACATCAAGTGAAACAGTGAAAGATGATAAGAAAACACTTGATTCTCACAAGGTATTTCCTACTAAAAGAGATTGTTTTGCAGTTTTGTTTGCTCTTGACACTATTTTGAGTAAATGTGAATTCCTAAGACATGCTCAAGGCAATTAAATATTTATGCTCCCCAAACTCAATTTTTAAGCAACATTTTCTGTTTACAAGAATCAGGTTTGCTTTGGTTTTATCTCTTTTCTTTCAGGTTACAAGACAGATTTTTTTATTATTATTTTCATTGGGGGAAAAAGATATGTATTTATAGTGTTTGTGAAGACTTTGCTCAGCTGAAAAAAGTAATAGGTAACATGAGTATAACATTGTGTTCTTCCATATTTCTATTTTTAAGTCCTATTACATGTGATATTTTCCATTTTGCCTTCTATTAGGCCTGAAATTGGAAACTATTTAAAACCTAACAAACCCCGGAGTTTATCCCTGTTCTTTGAATAGCAACAGAAGTATGGCTGTCATGGTTTGACACATCAATGAAGAACAGCCTCTGCTCTGCAGCAGGTACTCAAGTGGAACTTTTGCAAGTGGGCTCTCATCAGGAGTGAAACACTGGCTGCTGACTCTGCTGCTTTTGGTCACAGACTGCTGCCTTTATGAACCAGGTTTGTCCTTCTGCCTCTTTTGTGTTTTATATAGACTTGATTACAAATGAGGCACTTGTCCTCTTAACCTGGGAGTTGCAGCAGGTCAGCAGCAGCAGGAGTTACTGGCTGCTTCCCATCAGCTGACTCCTTTTAGCCAACCCTTCCCATTTCCTGCGCCAATCCGATTTTTCCAAGCAATTAGGAAGAAAACTAAACCATAACTTTTACAAAATCACTTTAGGGAAGATGTTGCTTAATTGTTTGCTTCATTCAAATGAACACTTCTAACATTCACTTCTCTGAGTAAGAATGCCTTTTATGAGAAGCTGCTAAAAATAGGAATTTGAGAGCAGGGATGTTAAAAGTAGGGCCAGAGAGGAGCAAATTTGTCGCAGGGCAAGTTCTGTTTGCACTGAGGGAGTACTATCAATTTTGTCTCTGTCCTGTCTTTCACTGGTCCTGAAACAACAGTGCCTGCTTGAACAAACCTGCTCCTCAGGAGTGATTGGATCTGGTGCTCTGGGTGTTAGCAGCTGCAGTGCTGAACCACAGGCAGACATGAGATCTGACTGGATCACCCTTGCTAACATTTTCATGTAGAACCCATAACTCACTTGATCAGCAACACTTGCTTGAATGCTGCCTTTTGCCTTGGCTCTTCCCACTAAATAGTTCTTGAGCTGGGAAGTGGTCCTGATCTAAGAATCTGCAGTAATCTTTAATTCTGCCTTTATAACTCAGGAAACCACAGTAACCTTCATTTTAGAATGTGAACATTTTTTGGACAAACACTGAATTGTAGCTTCATTGACATGAGCTAAAGTAAGCTCTTTCAGTGGTCCTAGAGTGGTAGCTGTAAAAGGCAATCAGAGTGAAGATCCTGAATAATTTTCTTTTCCAGCCAGGTTTTAATGTATTTCCCCTGCAAATCAATTCATGTATCATAGAGCTCAATTACCTGCCCATAAAATGAGAGTTGTTGCTCAGAACTGTGGAATTAGGGTAACAAGAACTGTAATGATACACTAGATAAACACTGTTGCAATACTCTCTCAGCCCTGTTAGGGTATTTTAAATTTGCAGCAGATCTCAGTAAGGATGAGAAAATGCTGAGCTACATAAAAATGATGGAGACTGGAGGAGAAATTAGCCTTGCAGTGTTCTACAGTCCCAACATTTCCAACCACCACACCTGGTAGTGAAAATGCTGGTTTGTATTTGAAAAAAAGGAACTGCAATCAATCAAATGCACTGCCAAGTATAAATTAATTTCTGTAAGTCAAGTCCCTTAGGAACAATTCCTTAATAAAAGATCTGTTTCAAATCTCCTAAGTCTTCTAAAACCAACCCCAACAAAACACAGAAAACATAGTGTCTTTATTTGACCTGTCCTAGACTTCATTTATTTATTTACAGTCTGAAGGATGAGTCAAGTACCTGCAGTGGTGCCTTTAGCAATGCAAAACAAAATATTTTGAATATTCTTATTTAGCGTTCCAGTTTTAATGAGCTTGGAGCATAGTGAAGGAGATCAGATGTTTGCAGGTTCTGGATGAGGGTAGAAATAATTAAAAAGCATCTTGAAAGTAACATCATATTTTTGTCAGCCATCTCTTCAGGGACTACTTTAAATCCCAGAATGTTCAAGAGCCATCATCACTGTACAAACAGAAGCTCCAACTGAACGAAACCAGAAGAAGTGGATATGGCAAATTCTCTGGTCCAAGTGGTGATATTAATCTGGTGAGGCTCTGGATTCCCATTTCAGACATACTATCACAGCTTAAATATAGGAAAAAATTGGGATTTTACTTTGCTGTGGTCTCTTTTTGTTTTGCAAAATATGTGATAGTTAATATATGAGTAAAATCTTGTATAAAAACAGGTTTGTTTTTTGGTTTTTTTTCTAACAAATAGCCAAATGCATATTACCTGCCTTGCTGGAAAATAATTGAGGTCTTCCTCTAAGAAATTTTTTCTCAGAGTGCCTTTCTTTGTGATTTGTGTTCTTATCTTAGGAAGATACAGGAGTTGCTCATTTTAATGCTGTCCAGCAGACTATTCCATGCTTTCTCAGCTGTTTGGATCTGCAGTTCAGGATTGGACCAAGAAAAATGGTGATGGGATGAAATTATTTTTATTCTTAAATGAGGACAATTCCATTTTTAAACATACACATGTGCTTCCAATGCTTTCAGTAGTCAAGGATGAAATTTTGAACAGACATGAATTCCTCAGTCTTTGTTTCTTTTTCCCTGAAGGATGGAATTTGGACTTTGCCCACCAGTGCAGTCCTTGCTATGGGCAGATGTTTCTTCTGTTCTTCTTACCAGCAGTAGGAGTGGTTGGACACTGAACCTCAAAGAAGAGGGAGCTAACATCCCTTACCTGGATAAGTCCCACAGGTAAGCACCTTGGAGAAGTTCTTCAACCAAAACCAGTTCCTGTAAGGCTTTCCAGCCCTTGACAGGAAATAAGCTGATTCCTGCAGGCTGCAACATGAAGACTTCCAGACTGAAGTGAGCATCCTGCTATAAGGAAGGATTTGGGAGTAGTGAGTCATCATTTGTATGGGAAATTAATCTGTGATTTTTATTTATTGTTTTTTTTCATTTGAAGTAACATCACATCATCATAGAGAGACATTGTCTGTCATTTCTGGTGTGGATACCTGAATAACTCAGCTAGACAGGTAGCATGATAAGGTAATACAATGCAGATATTGAAAGGAATTTTTTGGATGATTTTTTTGTTAGTTCAAGCTGCAGTCCCTGATTTATTCAGGCTTTGAAGTACCATGCAAGCCTTTCCCACAGAAGAAATTCTGTTTTATGTAAATAATGCACTGTGCAGTAAACTAGAAGAAAGCAGGGAGCATAGAGCATGAAGTTAGTGTTTCATGCAGGTGTTTGAAGGCAATGTGGGATTCCAGAGCTTAGTGTTTGAATTGCAACTTGAATTTCCTTCTTTGCTGTTATTTAGACTGCTCTGAAGTAGTCCTGAGAAGCAAAAATGAAAGGCAATGTTGTTTGATGGGGACTGTGGTAGGGCTTTCTTGCCAGATTTGAAATGGCTTGAATTGATTAAAATCTCCAGGTGAGGGGAAGGTTGTATCCATTCCTCTCTCTTATTAAAGCAAATTTTCCAAGAGGGATGTAAAATTGCAGTTGAGGGTTGGGGTGGTTTTTTCTTTTTTCCCTTCTTTCATGTGCAACCTAACAACTCCAATTTCGCAGGCCTATTTAACATTTGATCCCTAAAAGTCAGTCCTTTGCTTTGTATTTTGGGCACTTGTTCATCTTGGGAAATTTGTCATCTTCTCAGGGCATTGAAGGTCAACCAAATGCTGCAGGTTTCATTCTTCCTTTCATATGGTCTATGTCCTGGGGTTTGACTCTTAAGCAGAGCTATTTTTTTATTTTGCAGCCTAGCAGTTGTACGGTGGGGCTGTGTGCAGGTGAATTCACTTGAGAACGATGGGTAAATCAGCTCCTGGGAAGATGTGCACTGCTTGGCCCCGATGCTTCAGCATGCTTGAGGTCAGCTTGGCTGTCTCTGACTGTCTAATAATAATGCAGAATGATAGAATTAAGTATTCATTGTAATTGGTGATCAATAAGATTTGTTTTCAGCTAAATCTGCGTGCTAGTTTCTAAAGCACTCCAGTCTGTTTCATCAATGACCTTTGTGATTTTAGCTTAAGCTTTCTAGTTTCTGCTGTTGTTATTTTCTGCCCTGTCGCTGTGAGAGGAAGGGATGATGGCTGGAGGTTTGGCAGTCAGCGAGGGCCTGGCCACCACTGCAGTTCTGTACACTCAGCCTTGGAGATGTGATCAGGAATGTGCTGTTAGTTGCCAGTTTTGTATTGCAAAGACTGAGCATGCTGCCATCACTGTGTTTGATGAGTGAGTTTTCATTGGTTTGGTCCAACTCCAAAGCAGCCTTAATTTGAAGGTGGAATTCTTTGTGGATGAGGCTGTGAAGAATATGGTGTTTATACTCCCATCCTACGGGCAGTACGGTAGAACAACTCCTAACTGATTTGGTAATAAAGACCTAGTTTTTCTTCACTAAACCTGCCCTAGCCAAATTCATCAGCTGGTGATAGCTATCTCTGGAGTGGAAAACCTATATTGAGTTGATTGACAATTTGATATACTTTGTCAAGCTGTGTTGTTTAGTTTCTGTTGATCCAGAGACACCTGAGGCTCCTTTTGCTTCCTAAGGGATTAAAGTAGCAAGCACTTAGAATGAGATATTGGGAAGATGGGTGCAGGAGACTTTGTAATTTAGTATGGAAAAACATAATAATGATGATGAATATTTCAGGTGGAAATGATAGTATTTCACTATATACTATGTGAAATGCTTTTATGTGATTTTTTTTTCATTTCTCTTTTATTTTTTAATCCTGGATAAATTAAATGAGGCTTTTGGGGAAAGCATGAGCTGGAATTTCTATTGAGGTTGATAACCTCTGATTCTGCTCTTGTTTGTCTGTCTGCTGGAACTTGTAGCAAACTAGCTATGTCCAAGTTTAATTGTGTAATAATTATCTTTCAAATCGAGCCTTTCTCACTTGGTGCTGATGTATTTGGGGGAGGGAGGGGAATGGAGAGTAAAGAGCTCCTTTCATGAATACAATTTTAATTTCATCTTGCTGATTTGAGCCTTTCCAAGATTCAAGTGAGCATTGGATCAGGTTGGAACTGAGGGGATGACTCATGACTCTGGCATAAAAACTACATTGCATTCCACATATTGGGAGTTTTCTGTTGCCCACAAGAAAGTTCAGGAAAAAAAAGAAAAATATAGAAATGGGTTTCAAATTTCCTGTGCTATTTTCAGTTGACTCCTCTTTCTGGAGGTGCCTTAGCAAGTGTAGGACATCTGAAAAACTTGGAACTGCAACTTTCTTGTTGAGGCTCTGATGAACATTGCTTCTGTCATCAAGTTCTTGTGTTCATACTTTGAACTTAGCTGAGTAATGTTGGTATCAGCAGACTCTGCTAAAGCCATGCCTTCCTAATTAATAATGCATTCTTAATAAAAAAAATAAAAATCTATTTCTTCATGTATTTAATTACCTAGTGAGTGTAAGACTGAATGAAGTTAATACCGTGCAGATTTCAAGCAAAACGCTGCTTTTTAATGTGCTTCAGTATAGGCTATGCACAAGTCAATAGACATGATTTTTAAGCCTCAGTTACCTTTCATTACCCTGTGCATATTCAAATTCAGATTGATGAATGCTGAACCAAAAGCAGACATCATAGAGTTAATTGAAGTTCTTTAAATTCAGAGGCAAACTATTTTCATAGCTTTGTTTTGAGGGTGGGTTGCTTTTGATGTCTGGGGTTTTTTTGGCTAAGGCAATGGCAAACATTTATTTATCCTGCTCCCTCCCCATTTTCCACCATCGTTGTTGCCAGTGATGCCTGCAGTGCTCAGTGGTCAATGACCCTCAGCCAGGGTGAGCTGCAGGAGCCTTACAGACGGGCCTGTTCTTTCTCCCAGTGCTAGAACAAGTGCAACAGCACAGTGCCATTTTGCTAAAAGCTAATATTTTTCCCAACAGGTTCTTCTCCAGGCAGAATGAAATGCTTTCTTCAAGAGCAACCACATCTTTTCTCTGCCTGAAAGGTTGTGTTTGTTTGGGGTTTTTCTCTTGCTTTAGACCAAATTCCAGAAACGCCCCATAAAATCAGCACAGTTTCCCACAAAATTCAAGAAAAAACACCACAAAATTCCCTAAATCTTCTCAAAACACGACCAAATTCTAGAAAAATATCCCACCAAATCTCCACAAATTCCTACAAAATACATGAGAAATCCCTCAAGATCCCTAAATCTCCTCAATATCCCACAAAATCACACAAAAATCACACAAAACCTCCACAAGTTTCCACAAAATCTAAGAAAAATTCCTCAAAATTCTTCAAGTCTCCTCAGAATCCCACACAATTCCAGAAAAACCCCACAAAATTCCAGAGAAGTCTCACAAAACTCCCTAAATCATTTCAAAACCCTACCAATTCACAGGAATGTCCCACAAAATCTCCACCAATTCCCAGAACATCCCACAGAAATCACACAAAAATCCCTAAATCTTTTGAAAACTCGACCAAATTCCAGAAACGCCCCATAAAATCAGCACAGTTTCCCACAAAATTCAAGAAAAAACACCACAAAATTCCCAAAATCTTTTCAAAATACCACAAAATTCCTGAAATGCCCCACCAAATTCCCGAAACATCCCACAAAATGTCCTCAATATCCAACAAAATCCCAGAAAAGTCCCACAAAATTCCCTAAATCTTCTCAAAACTCTACCAAATTCCAGAAAAATCCCACAGAATCTCCACAAATTCGCACAGAATACATGAAAAATCCCTGATAATTCGTCAGTTCTCTACAGAATCTCACCAAATTCCTAAAAAGTCCCTCAAAGTTCCACAAACATCCCACAAAATCTCCCTAATATCCAACAAAATTCCAGGAAAAATCCCACAAAATTTCCTAAATCTTCTCAAAACACAACCAAATTCTAGAAAAATATCCCACCAAATCTCCACAAATTCCCACAAAATACATGAAAAATCCCTCAAGATCCCTAAATCGCCTCAATATCCCACAAAATCACACAAAAATCCCACAAAACCTCCACAAGTTTCCACAAAATCTAAGAAAAATTCCTCAAAATTCTTCAAGTCTCCTCAAAACCACACAAAGTTCGTGAAAAGGCCCACCAAATTCCAGAAAAATCCCACAGAATCTCCACAAATTCCCACAAAAATCTAAATCAAATTCCTCAAAATTCTTCAAGTCTCCTCAGAATCCCACACAATTCCAGAAAAACCCCACCAAATTCCAGAGAAGTCCCACAAAACTCCCTAAATCATTTCAAAACCCTACCAATTCACAGGAATGTCCCACAAAATCTCCACCAATTCCCAGAACATCCCACAGAAATCCCACAAAAATCCCTAAATCTTTTGAAAACTCGACCAAATTCCAGAAACGCCCCATAAAATCAGCACAGTTTCCCACAAAATTCAAGAAAAAACACCACAAAATTCCCAAAATCTTTTCAAAATACCACAAAATTCCTGAAATGCCCCACCAAATTCCAGAAACATCCCACATAATGTCCTCAATATCCAACAAAATCCCAGAAAAGTCCCACAAAATTCCCTAAATCTTCTCAAAACTCTACCAAATTCCAGAAAAATCCCACAGAATCTCCACAAATTCCCACAGAATACATGAAAAATCCCTGATAATTCGTCAGTTCTCTACAGAATCTCACCAAATTCCTAAAAAGTCGTTCAAAGTTCCACAAACATCCCACAAAATCTCCCTAATATCCAACAAAATTCCAGGAAAAATCCCACAAAATTTCCTAAATCTTCTCAAAACACGACCAAATTCTAGAAAAATATCCCACCGAATCTCCACAAATTAACACAAAATACATGAAAAATCCCTGATAATTCGTCAGTTCTCTACAGAATCTCACCAAATTCCAGAAAAGTCCCTCAAAGTTCCACAAACATCCCACAAATTCTCCCTAATATCCAACAAAATTCCAGGAAAAATCCCACAAAATTCCCTAAATCTTCTCAAAACACGACCAAATTCTAGAAAAATATCCCACCAAATCTCCACAAATTCCCACAAAATACATGAAAAATCCCTCAAGATCCCTAAATCGCCTCAATATCCCACAAAATCACACAAAAATCCCACAAAACCTCCACAAGTTTCCACAAAATCTAAGAAAAATTCCTCAAAATTCTTCAAGTCTCCTCAGAATCCCACACAATTCCAGAAAAACCCCACAAAATTCCAGAGAAGTCCCACAAAACTCCCTCAATCATTTCAAAACCCTACCAATTCACAGGAATGTTCCACAAAATCTCCACCAATTCCCAGAACATCCCACAGAAATCCCACAAAAATCCCTAAATCTTCTGAAAACTCGACCAAATTCCAGAAACGCCCCATAAAATCAGCACAGTTTCCCACAAAATTCAAGAAAAAACACCACAAAATTCCCTAAATCTTTTCAAAATACCACAAAATTCCTGAAAAGCCCCACCAAATTCCCGAAACATCCCACAAAATATCCTCAATACCCAACAAAATCCCAGAAAAGTCACACAAAATTCCCTAAATCTTCTCAAAACTCTACCAAATTCCAGAAAAATCCCACAGAATCTCCACAAATTAACACAGAATACATGAAAAATCCCTGATAATTCGTCAGTTCTCTACAGAATCTCACCAAATTCCAGAAAAGTCCCTCAAAGTTCCACAAACATCCCACAAATTCTCCTCAATATCCAACAAAATTCAAGAAAAATCCCACAATATTCTCTAAATCTTCTCAAAACACGGCCAAAATCCTCAAAAATCCCACCGAATCTCCACAAATTCCCAGAGAATACATGAAAAATCCCTGATAATTCGTCAGTTCTCTACAGAATCTCACCAAATTCCAGAAAAGTCCCTCAAAGTTCCACAAGCATCCCACAAAATCTCCCTAATATCCAACAAAATTCCAGGAAAAATCTCACACAATTACCTAAATCTTCTGAAAACTTGACCAAATTCCAGAAACGCCCCATAAAATCAGCACAGTTTCCCAAAAAATTCAAGAAAAAACACCAGAAAATTCCCTAAATCTTCTCAAAACACAACCAAATTCTAGAAAATTATCCCACCAAATCTCCACCAATTCCCACAAAATACATGAGAAATCCCTCAAGATCCCTAAATCGCCTCAATATCCCACAAAATCACACAAAAATCACACAAAACCTCCACAAGTTTCCACAAAATCTAAGAAAAACAAATTCCTCAAAATTCTTCAAGTCTCCTCAGAATCCCACACAATTCCAGAAAAACCCCACAAAATTCCAGAGAAGTCCCACAAAACTCCCTAAATCATTTCAAAACCCTACCAATTCACAGGAATGTCCCACAAAATCTCCACCAATTCCCAGAACATCCCACAAAAATCCCACAAAAATCCCTAAATCTTCAGAAAACTCGACCAAATTCCAGAAACGCCCCATAAAATCAGCACAGTTTCCCACAAAATTCAAGAAAAAACACCACAAAATTCCCAAAATCTTTTCAAAATACCACAAAATCCTTGAAAAGCTCCACCAAATTCCAGAAACATCCCACAAAATGTCCTCAATATCCAACAAAATCCCAGAAAAATCACACAAAATTCCCTAAATCTTCTCAAAACACGGCCAAAATCCACAAAAATCCCACAGAATCTCCGCAAATTCCCACAGAATACGTGAAAAATCCCTGATAATTCGTCAGTTCTCTACAGAATCTCACCAAATTCCAGAAAAGTCCCTCAAAGTTCCATAAACATCCCACAAATTCTCCCTAATATCCAACAAAATTCCAGGAAAAATCCCACAAAATTCCCTAAATCTTCTCAAAACACGACCAAATTCTAGAAAAATATCCCACCAAATCTCCACAAATTCCCACAAAATACATGAGAAATCCCTCAAGATCCCTAAATCGCCTCAATATCCCACAAAATCACACAAAAATCACACAAAACCTCCACAAGTTTCCACAAAATCTAAGAAAAATTCCTCAAAATTCTTCAAGTCTCCTCAGAATCCCACACAATTCCAGAAAAAACACACAAAATTCCAGAGAAGTCCCACAAAACTCCCTCAATCATTTCAAAACCCTACCAATTCACAGGAATGTCCCACAAAATCTCCAATTCCCAGAACATCCCACAGAAATCCCACAAAAATCCCTAAACCTTCTGAAAACTCGACCAAATTTCTGAAACGCCCCATAAAATCAGCACAGTTTCCCACAAAATTCAAGAAAAATCCCACAAAATTCCCTAAATCTTCTCAAAACACGACCAAATTCTAGAAAAATATCCCACCAAATCTACACAAATTCCCACAAAATACATGAGAAATCCCTCAAGATCCCTAAATCGCCTCAATATCCCACAAAATCACACAAAAATCACACAAAACCTCCACAAGTTTCCACAAAATCTACGAAAAATTCCTCAAAATTCTTCAAGTCTCCTCAGAATCCCACACAATTCCAGAAAAAACACACAAAATTCCAGAGAAATCCCACAAAACTCCCTCAATCATTTCAAAACCCTACCAATTCACAGGAATGTCCCACAAAATCTCCACCAATTCCCAGAACATCCCACAGAAATCCCACAAAAATCCCTAAATCTTCTGAAAACTCGACGAAATTCCAGAAACGCCCCATAAAATCAGCAGTTTCCCACAAAATTCAAGAAAAAACACCACAAAATTCCCTAAACCTTTTCAAAATACCACAAAATTCTTGAAAAGCCCCACCAAATTCCAGAAACATCCCACAAAATGTCCCCAATACCCAACAAAATCCCAGAAAAATCCCACAAAATTCCCTAAATTTTCTCAAACCACAACCAAAATTCCAGAAAAATCCCACCGAATCTCCACAAATTCCCACAGAATACATGAAAAATCCCTGATAATTCGTCAGTTCTCTACAGAATCTCACCAAATTCCAGAAAAGTCCCTCAAAGTTCCATAAACATCCCACAAATTCTCCCTAATATCCAACAAAATTCCAGGAAAAATCCCACAAAATTCCCTAAATCTTCTCAAAACACGACCAAATTCTAGAAAAATATCCCACCAAATCTCCACAAATTCCCACAAAATACATGAGAAATCCCTCAAGATCCCTAAATCGCCTCAATATCCCACAAAATCACACAAAAATCCCACAAAACCTCCACAAGTTTCCACAAAATCTAAGAAAAATTCCTCAAAATTCTTCAAGTCTCCTCAGAATCCCACACAATTCCAGAAAAAACACACAAAATTCCAGAGAAGTCCCACAAAACTCCCTCAATCATTTCAAAACCCTACCAATTCACAGGAATGTCCCACAAAATCTCCAATTCCCAGAACATCCCACAGAAATCCCACAAAAATCCCTAAATCTTCTGAAAACTCGACCAAATTTCTGAAACGCCCCATAAAATCAGCACAGTTTCCCACAAAATTCAAGAAAAACCCCACAAAATTCCCTAAATCTTCTCAAAACACGACCAAATTCTAGAAAAATATCCCACCAAATCTCCACAAAATCCCACAAAATACATGAAAAATCCCTCAAGATCCCGAAATCGCCTCAATATCCCACAAAATCACACAAAAATTCCACAAAACCTCCACAAGTTTCCACAAAATCTAAGAAAAATTCCTCAAAATTCTTCAAGTCTCCTCAAAACCACACAAAGTTTGTGAAAAGGCCCACCAAATTCCAAAAAAATCCCACAGATTCTCCACAAATTCCCATAAAAATCTAAATCAAATTCCTCAAAATTCTTCAAGTCTCCTCAGAATCCCACACAATTCCAGAAAAAACACACAAAATTCCAGAGAAGTCCCACAAAACTCCCTAAATCATTTCAAAACCCTACCAATTCACAGGAATGTCCCACAAAATCTCCACCAATTCCCAGAACATCCCACAGAAATCTCAAAAAAATCCCTAAATCTTCTGAAAACTCGACCAAATTCCAGAAACGCCCCATAAAATCAGCACAGTTTCCCACAAAATTCCAGAAAAAACAGCACAAAATTCCCAAAATGTTTTCAAAATACCACAAAATTCTTGAAAACGGCCACCAAATTCCAGAAACATCCCACAAAATGTCCTCAATACCCAACAAAATCCCAGAAAAATCACACAAAATTCCCTAAATTTTCTCAAAACACAACCAAAATTCCAGAAAAATCCCACCGAATCTCCAGAAATTCCCACAGAATACGTGAAAAATCCCTGATAATTCGTCAGTTCTCTACAGAATCTCACCAAATTCCAGAAAAGTCCCTCAAAGTTCCACAAACATCCCACAAATTCTCCTCAATATCCATCAAAATTCAAGAAAAATCCCACAAAATTCTCTAAATCTTCTCAAAACACGGCCAAAATCCTCAAAAATCCCACCGAATCTCCACCAATTCCCACAGAATACATGAAAAATCCCTGATAATTCGTCAGTTCTCTACAGAATCTCACCAAATTCCTGAAATGTCCCTCAAAGTTCCACAAACATCCCACAAAATGTCCTCAATATCCAACAAAATTCCAGAAAAATCACAAAAAATTCCCTAAATCTTCTCAAAACACGGCCAAAATCCTCAAAAATCCCACCGAATCTCCACAAATTCCCACAGAATACATGAAAAATCCCTGATAATTTCTCAGTTCTCTATAGAATCTCACCAAATTCCAGAAAAGTCCCTCAAAGTTCCACAAACATCCCACAAAATCTCCCCAGTATCCAACAAAATTCCAGAAAAAATCCCACAAAATTCCCTAAATCTTCTCAAAACACGACCAAATTCTAGAAAAATATCCCACCAAATCTCCACAAATTCCCACAAAATACATGAAAAATCCCTGATAATTCGTCAGTTCTCTACAGAATCTCACCAAATTCCAGAAAAGTCCCTCAAAGTTCCACAAACATCCCACAAATTCTCCCTAATATCCAACAAAATTCCAGGAAAAATCCCACAAAATTCCCTAAATCTTCTCAAAACACAACCAAATTCTAGAAAAATATCCCACCAAATCTACACAAATTCCCACAAAATACATGAGAAATCCCTCAAGATCCCTAAATCGCCTCAATATCCCACAAAATCACACAAAAATCACACAAAACCTCCACAAGTTTCCACAAAATCTACGAAAAATTCCTCAAAATTCTTCAAGTCTCCTCAGAATCCCACACAATTCCAGAAAAAACACACAAAATTCCAGAGAAGTCCCACAAAACTCCCTCAATCATTTCAAAACCCTACCAATTCACAGGAATGTCCCACAAAATCTCCAATTCCCAGAACATCCCACAGAAATCCCACAAAAATCCCTAAATCTTCTGAAAACTCGACCAAATTTCTGAAACGCCCCATAAAATCAGCACAGTTTCCCACAAAATTCAAGAAAAAACACCACAAAATTCCCTAAACCTTTTCAAAATACCACAAAATTCTTGAAAAGCCCCACCAAATTCCAGAAACATTCCAAAAAATGTCCTCAATACCCAACAAAATCCCAGAAAAATCCCACAAAATTCCCTAAATTTTCTCAAACCACAACCAAAATTCCAGAAAAATCCCACCGAATCTCCACAAATTCCCACAGAATACATGAAAAATCCCTGATAATTCGTCAGTTCTCTACAGAATCTCACCAAATTCCAGAAAAGTCCCTCAAAGTTCCATAAACATCCCACAAATTCTCCCTAATATCCAACAAAATTCCAGGAAAAATCCCACAAAATTCCCTAAATCTTCTCAAAACACGACCAAATTCTAGAAAAATATCCCACCAAATCTCCACAAATTCCCACAAAATACATGAGAAATCCCTCAAGATCCCTAAATCGCCTCAATATCCCACAAAATCACACAAAAATCACACAAAACCTCCACAAGTTTCCACAAAATCTAAGAAAAATTCCTCAAAATTCTTCAAGTCTCCTCAGAATCCCACACAATTCCAGAAAAAACACACAAAATTCCAGAGAAGTCCCACAAAACTCCCTCAATCATTTCAAAACCCTACCAATTCACAGGAATGTCCCACAAAATCTCCAATTCCCAGAACATCCCACAGAAATCCCACAAAAATCCCTAAATCTTCTGAAAACTCGACCAAATTTCTGAAACGCCCCATAAAATCAGCACAGTTTCCCACAAAATTCAAGAAAAACCACCACAAAATTCCCTAAATCTTCTCAAAACACGACCAAATTCTAGAAAAATATCCCACCAAATCTCCACAAAATCCCACAAAATACATGAAAAATCCATCAAGATCCCTAAATCGCCTCAATATCCCACAAAATCACACAAAAATTCCACAAAACCTCCACAAGTTTCCACAAAATCTAAGAAAAATTCCTCAAAATTCTTCAAGTCTCCTCAAAACCACACAAAGTTTGTGAAAAGGCCCACCAAATTCCAAAAAAATCCCACAGACTCTCCACAAATTCCCATAAAAATCTAAATCAAATTCCTCAAAATTCTTCAAGTCTCCTCAGAATCCCACACAATTCCAGAAAAAACACACAAAATTCCAGAGAAGTCCCACAAAACTCCCTAAATCATTTCAAAACCCTACCAATTCACAGGAATGTCCCACAAAATCTCCACCAATTCCCAGAACATCCCACAGAAATCTCAAAAAAATCCCTAAATCTTCTGAAAACTCGACCAAATTCCAGAAACGCCCCATAAAATCAGCACAGTTTCCCACAAAATTCCAGAAAAAACAGCACAAAATTCCCAAAATGTTTTCAAAATACCACAAAATTCTTGAAAACGGCCACCAAATTCCAGAAACATCCCACAAAATGTCCTCAATACCCAACAAAATCCCAGAAAAATCACACAAAATTCCCTAAATCTTCTCAAAACACGGCCAAAATCCACAAAAATCCCACCAAATCTCCACAAATTCCCACAGAATACATGAAAAATCCCTGATAATTTGTCAGTTCTCTACAGAATCTCACCAAATTCCAGAAAAGTCCCTCAAAGTTCCACAAACATCCCACAAAATCTCCCTAATATCCAACAAAATTCCAGGAAAAATCCCACAAAATTCCCTAAATCTTCTCAAAACACGACCAAATTCTAGAAAAATATCCCACCAAATCTCCACAAATTCCCACAAAATACATGAAAAATCCCTCAAGATCCCTAAATCGCCTCAATATCCCACAAAATCACACAAAAATCCCACAAAACCTCCACAAGTTTCCACAAAATCTAAGAAAAATTCCTCAAAATTCTTCAAGTCTCCTCAAAACCACACAAAGTTCGTGAAAAGGCCCACCAAATTCCAGAAAAATCCCACAGAATCTTCACAAATTCCCACAAAAATCTAAATCAAATTCCTCAAAATTCTTCAAGTCTCCTCAGAATCCCACACAATTCCAGAAAAACCCCACAAAATTCCAGAGAAGTCCCACAAAACTCCCTAAATCATTTCAAAACCCTACCAATTCACAGGAATGTCCCACAAAATCTCCACCAATTCCCAGAACATCCCACAGAAATCCCACAAAAATCCCTAAATCTTCTGAAAACTCGACCAAATTCCAGAAACGCCCCATAAAATCAGCACAGTTTCCCACAAAATTCAAGAAAAAACACCACAAAATTCCCTAAACCTTTTCAAAATACCACAAAATTCTTGAAAAGCCCCACCAAATTCCAGAAACATTCCAAAAAATGTCCTCAATACCCAACAAAATCCCAGAAAAATCCCACAAAATTCCCTAAATTTTCTCAAACCACAACCAAAATTCCAGAAAAATCCCACCGAATCTCCACAAATTCCCACAGAATACATGAAAAATCCCTGATAATTCGTCAGTTCTCTACAGAATCTCACCAAATTCCAGAAAAGTCCCTCAAAGTTCCATAAACATCCCACAAATTCTCCCTAATATCCAACAAAATTCCAGGAAAAATCCCACAAAATTCCCTAAATCTTCTCAAAACACGACCAAATTCTAGAAAAATATCCCACCAAATCTCCACAAATTCCCACAAAATACATGAGAAATCCCTCAAGATCCCTAAATCGCCTCAATATCCCACAAAATCACACAAAAATCACACAAAACCTCCACAAGTTTCCACAAAATCTAAGAAAAATTCCTCAAAATTCTTCAAGTCTCCTCAGAATCCCACACAATTCCAGAAAAAACACACAAAATTCCAGAGAAGTCCCACAAAACTCCCTCAATCATTTCAAAACCCTACCAATTCACAGGAATGTCCCACAAAATCTCCAATTCCCAGAACATCCCACAGAAATCCCACAAAAATCCCTAAATCTTCTGAAAACTCGACCAAATTTCTGAAACGCCCCATAAAATCAGCACAGTTTCCCACAAAATTCAAGAAAAACCACCACAAAATTCCCTAAATCTTCTCAAAACACGACCAAATTCTAGAAAAATATCCCACCAAATCTCCACAAAATCCCACAAAATACATGAAAAATCCATCAAGATCCCTAAATCGCCTCAATATCCCACAAAATCACACAAAAATTCCACAAAACCTCCACAAGTTTCCACAAAATCTAAGAAAAATTCCTCAAAATTCTTCAAGTCTCCTCAAAACCACACAAAGTTTGTGAAAAGGCCCACCAAATTCCAAAAAAATCCCACAGACTCTCCACAAATTCCCATAAAAATCTAAATCAAATTCCTCAAAATTCTTCAAGTCTCCTCAGAATCCCACACAATTCCAGAAAAAACACACAAAATTCCAGAGAAGTCCCACAAAACTCCCTAAATCATTTCAAAACCCTACCAATTCACAGGAATGTCCCACAAAATCTCCACCAATTCCCAGAACATCCCACAGAAATCTCAAAAAAATCCCTAAATCTTCTGAAAACTCGACCAAATTCCAGAAACGCCCCATAAAATCAGCACAGTTTCCCACAAAATTCCAGAAAAAACAGCACAAAATTCCCAAAATGTTTTCAAAATACCACAAAATTCTTGAAAACGGCCACCAAATTCCAGAAACATCCCACAAAATGTCCTCAATACCCAACAAAATCCCAGAAAAATCACACAAAATTCCCTAAATTTTCTCAAAACACAACCAAAATTCCAGAAAAATCCCACCGAATCTCCAGAAATTCCCACAGAATACGTGAAAAATCCCTGATAATTCGTCAGTTCTCTACAGAATCTCACCAAATTCCAGAAAAGTCCCTCAAAGTTCCACAAACATCCCACAAATTCTCCTCAATATCCATCAAAATTCAAGAAAAATCCCACAAAATTCTCTAAATCTTCTCAAAACACGGCCAAAATCCTCAAAAATCCCACCGAATCTCCACCAATTCCCACAGAATACATGAAAAATCCCTGATAATTCGTCAGTTCTCTACAGAATCTCACCAAATTCCTGAAATGTCCCTCAAAGTTCCACAAACATCCCACAAAATGTCCTCAATATCCAACAAAATTCCAGAAAAATCACAAAAAATTCCCTAAATCTTCTCAAAACACGGCCAAAATCCTCAAAAATCCCACCGAATCTCCACAAATTCCCACAGAATACATGAAAAATCCCTGATAATTTCTCAGTTCTCTATAGAATCTCACCAAATTCCAGAAAAGTCCCTCAAAGTTCCACAAACATCCCACAAAATCTCCCCAGTATCCAACAAAATTCCAGAAAAAATCCCACAAAATTCCCTAAATCTTCTCAAAACACGACCAAATTCTAGAAAAATATCCCACCAAATCTCCACAAATTCCCACAAAATACATGAAAAATCCCTGATAATTCGTCAGTTCTCTACAGAATCTCACCAAATTCCAGAAAAGTCCCTCAAAGTTCCACAAACATCCCACAAATTCTCCCTAATATCCAACAAAATTCCAGGAAAAATCCCACAAAATTCCCTAAATCTTCTCAAAACACAACCAAATTCTAGAAAAATATCCCACCAAATCTACACAAATTCCCACAAAATACATGAGAAATCCCTCAAGATCCCTAAATCGCCTCAATATCCCACAAAATCACACAAAAATCACACAAAACCTCCACAAGTTTCCACAAAATCTACGAAAAATTCCTCAAAATTCTTCAAGTCTCCTCAGAATCCCACACAATTCCAGAAAAAACACACAAAATTCCAGAGAAGTCCCACAAAACTCCCTCAATCATTTCAAAACCCTACCAATTCACAGGAATGTCCCACAAAATCTCCAATTCCCAGAACATCCCACAGAAATCCCACAAAAATCCCTAAATCTTCTGAAAACTCGACCAAATTTCTGAAACGCCCCATAAAATCAGCACAGTTTCCCACAAAATTCAAGAAAAAACACCACAAAATTCCCTAAACCTTTTCAAAATACCACAAAATTCTTGAAAAGCCCCACCAAATTCCAGAAACATTCCAAAAAATGTCCTCAATACCCAACAAAATCCCAGAAAAATCCCACAAAATTCCCTAAATTTTCTCAAACCACAACCAAAATTCCAGAAAAATCCCACCGAATCTCCACAAATTCCCACAGAATACATGAAAAATCCCTGATAATTCGTCAGTTCTCTACAGAATCTCACCAAATTCCAGAAAAGTCCCTCAAAGTTCCACAAACATCCCACAAATTCTCCCTAATATCCAACAAAATTCCAGGAAAAATCCCACAAAATTCCCTAAATCTTCTCAAAACACGACCAAATTCTAGAAAAATATCCCACCAAATCTCCACAAATTCCCACAAAATACATGAGAAATCCCTCAAGATCCCTAAATCGCCTCAATATCCCACAAAATCACACAAAAATCACACAAAACCTCCACAAGTTTCCACAAAATCTAAGAAAAATTCCTCAAAATTCTTCAAGTCTCCTCAGAATCCCACACAATTCCAGAAAAAACACACAAAATTCCAGAGAAGTCCCACAAAACTCCCTCAATCATTTCAAAACCCTACCAATTCACAGGAATGTCCCACAAAATCTCCAATTCCCAGAACATCCCACAGAAATCCCACAAAAATCCCTAAATCTTCTGAAAACTCGACCAAATTTCTGAAACGCCCCATAAAATCAGCACAGTTTCCCACAAAATTCAAGAAAAACCACCACAAAATTCCCTAAATCTTCTCAAAACACGACCAAATTCTAGAAAAATATCCCACCAAATCTCCACAAAATCCCACAAAATACATGAAAAATCCATCAAGATCCCTAAATCGCCTCAATATCCCACAAAATCACACAAAAATTCCACAAAACCTCCACAAGTTTCCACAAAATCTAAGAAAAATTCCTCAAAATTCTTCAAGTCTCCTCAAAACCACACAAAGTTTGTGAAAAGGCCCACCAAATTCCAAAAAAATCCCACAGACTCTCCACAAATTCCCATAAAAATCTAAATCAAATTCCTCAAAATTCTTCAAGTCTCCTCAGAATCCCACACAATTCCAGAAAAAACACACAAAATTCCAGAGAAGTCCCACAAAACTCCCTAAATCATTTCAAAACCCTACCAATTCACAGGAATGTCCCACAAAATCTCCACCAATTCCCAGAACATCCCACAGAAATCTCAAAAAAATCCCTAAATCTTCTGAAAACTCGACCAAATTCCAGAAACGCCCCATAAAATCAGCACAGTTTCCCACAAAATTCCAGAAAAAACAGCACAAAATTCCCAAAATGTTTTCAAAATACCACAAAATTCTTGAAAACGGCCACCAAATTCCAGAAACATCCCACAAAATGTCCTCAATACCCAACAAAATCCCAGAAAAATCACACAAAATTCCCTAAATTTTCTCAAAACACAACCAAAATTCCAGAAAAATCCCACCGAATCTCCAGAAATTCCCACAGAATACGTGAAAAATCCCTGATAATTCGTCAGTTCTCTACAGAATCTCACCAAATTCCAGAAAAGTCCCTCAAAGTTCCACAAACATCCCACAAATTCTCCTCAATATCCATCAAAATTCAAGAAAAATCCCACAAAATTCTCTAAATCTTCTCAAAACACGGCCAAAATCCTCAAAAATCCCACCGAATCTCCACCAATTCCCACAGAATACATGAAAAATCCCTGATAATTCGTCAGTTCTCTACAGAATCTCACCAAATTCCTGAAATGTCCCTCAAAGTTCCACAAACATCCCACAAAATGTCCTCAATATCCAACAAAATTCCAGAAAAATCACAAAAAATTCCCTAAATCTTCTCAAAACACGGCCAAAATCCTCAAAAATCCCACCGAATCTCCACAAATTCCCACAGAATACATGAAAAATCCCTGATAATTTCTCAGTTCTCTATAGAATCTCACCAAATTCCAGAAAAGTCCCTCAAAGTTCCACAAACATCCCACAAAATCTCCCCAGTATCCAACAAAATTCCAGAAAAAATCCCACAAAATTCCCTAAATCTTCTCAAAACACGACCAAATTCTAGAAAAATATCCCACCAAATCTCCACAAATTCCCACAAAATACATGAAAAATCCCTGATAATTCGTCAGTTCTCTACAGAATCTCACCAAATTCCAGAAAAGTCCCTCAAAGTTCCACAAACATCCCACAAATTCTCCCTAATATCCAACAAAATTCCAGGAAAAATCCCACAAAATTCCCTAAATCTTCTCAAAACACGACCAAATTCTAGAAAAATATCCCACCAAATCTACACAAATTCCCACAAAATACATGAGAAATCCCTCAAGATCCCTAAATCGCCTCAATATCCCACAAAATCACACAAAAATCACACAAAACCTCCACAAGTTTCCACAAAATCTAAGAAAAATTCCTCAAAATTCTTCAAGTCTCCTCAGAATCCCACACAATTCCAGAAAAAACACACAAAATTCCAGAGAAGTCCCACAAAACTCCCTCAATCATTTCAAAACCCTACCAATTCACAGGAATGTCCCACAAAATCTCCACCAATTCCCAGAACATCCCACAGAAATCCCACAAAAATTTCTAAATCTTCTGAAAACTCGACCAAATTCCAGAAACGCCCCATAAAATCAGCACAGTTTCCCACAAAATTCAAGAAAAAACACCACAAAATTCCCTAAATCTTTTCAAAATACCACAAAATTCTTGAAAAGCCCCACCAAATTCCCGAAACATCCCACAAAATGTCCTCAATACCCAACAAAATCCCAGAAAAGTCCCACAAAATTCCCTAAATCTTCTCAAAACTCTACCAAATTCTTGAAAAATCCCACAGAATCTCCACAAATTCCCACAGAATACATGAAAAATCCCTGATAATTCGTCAGTTCTCTACAGAATCTCACCAAATTCCAGAAAAGTCCCTCAAAGTTCCACAAACATCCCACAAAATCTCCCTAATATCCAACAAAATTCCAGGAAAAATCCCACAAAATTCCCTAAATCTTCTCAAAACACGACCAAATTCTAGAAAAATATCCCACCAAATCTCCACAAATTCCCACAAAACACATGAGAAATCCCTCAAGATCCCGAAATCGCCTCAATATCCCACAAAATCACACAAAAATCCCACAAAACCTCCACAAGTTTCCACAAAATCTAAGAAAAATTCCTCAAAATTCTTCAAGTCTCCTCAAAAACACAAAGTTCGTGAAAAGGCCCACCAAATTCCAGAAAAATCCCACAGAATCTTCACAAATTCCCACAAAAATCTAAATCAAATTCCTCAAAATTCTTCAAGTCTCCTTAGAATCCCACAAATTCCATAAAAACCCCACAAAATTCCAGAGAAGTCCCACAAAACTCCCTAAATCATTTCAAAACCCTACCAATTCACAGGAATGTCCCACAAAATCTCCACCAATTCCCAGAACATCCCACAAAAATCCCACAAAAATCCCTAAATCTTCTGAAAACTCGACCAAATTCCAGAAACGCCCCATAAAATCAGCACAGTTTCCCACAAAATTCAAGAAAAAACACCACAAAATTCCCTAAACCTTTTCAAAATACCACAAAATTCTTGAAAAGCCCCACCAAATTCCAGAAACATCCCACAAAATGTCCCCAATACCCAACAAAATCCCAGAAAAATCCCACAAAATTCCCTAAATTTTCTCAAAACACAACCAAAATTCCAGAAAAATCCCACCGAATCTCCACAAATTCCCACAGAATACATGAAAAATCCCTGATAATTCGTCAGTTCTCTACAGAATCTCACCAAATTCCAGAAAAGTCCCTCAAAGTTCCACAAACATCCCACAAAATCTCCTCAATATCCAACAAAATTCAAGAAAAACCCCACAAAATTCTCTAAATCTTCTCAAAACACGGCCAAATTCAAGAAAAATCCCACCAAATCTCCACAAATTCCCAGAGAATACATGAAAAATCCCTGATAATTCGTCAGTTCTCTACAGAATCTCACCAAATTCCAGAAAAGTCCCTCAAAGTTCCACAAACATCCCACAAATTCTCCCTAATATCCAACAAAATTCCAGGAAAAATCCCACAAAATTCCCTAAATCTTCTCAAAACACGACCAAATTCTAGAAAAATATCCCACCAAATCTACACAAATTCCCACAAAATACATGAGAAATCCCTCAAGATCCCTAAATTGCCTCAATATCCCACAAAATCACACAAAAATCCCACAAAACCTCCACAAGTTTCCACAAAATCTAAGAAAAATTCCTCAAAATTCTTCAAGTCTCCTCAGAATCCCACACAATTCCAGAAAAAACACACAAAATTCCAGAGAAGTCCCACAAAACTCCCTCAATCATTTCAAAACCCTACCAATTCACAGGAATGTCCCACAAAATCTCCAATTCCCAGAACATCCCACAGAAATCCCACAAAAATCCCTAAATCTTCTGAAAACTTGACCAAATTCCAGAAACGCCCCATAAAATCAGCACAGTTTCCCACAAAATTCAAGAAAAAACAACACAAAATTCCCTAAATCTTCTCAAAACACGACCAAATTCTAGAAAAATATCCCACCAAATCTCCACAAATTCCCACAAAATACATGAGAAATCCCTCAAGATCCCTAAATCGCCTCAATATCCCACAAAATCACACAAAAATCACACAAAACCTCCACAAGTTTCCACAAAATCTAAGAAAAATTCCTCAAAATTCTTCAAGTCTCCTCAGAATCCCACACAATTCCAGAAAAAACACACAAAATTCCAGAGAAGTCCCACAAAACTCCCTCAATCATTTCAAAACCCTACCAATTCACAGGAATGTCCCACAAAATCTCCAATTCCCAGAACATCCCACAGAAATCCCACAAAAATCCCTAAATCTTCTGAAAACTCGACCAAATTTCTGAAACGCCCCATAAAATCAGCACAGTTTCCCACAAAATTCAAGAAAAACCACCACAAAATTCCCTAAATCTTCTCAAAACACGACCAAATTCTAGAAAAATATCCCACCAAATCTCCACAAAATCCCACAAAATACATGAAAAATCCATCAAGATCCCTAAATCGCCTCAATATCCCACAAAATCACACAAAAATTCCACAAAACCTCCACAAGTTTCCACAAAATCTAAGAAAAATTCCTCAAAATTCTTCAAGTCTCCTCAAAACCACACAAAGTTTGTGAAAAGGCCCACCAAATTCCAAAAAAATCCCACAGACTCTCCACAAATTCCCATAAAAATCTAAATCAAATTCCTCAAAATTCTTCAAGTCTCCTCAGAATCCCACACAATTCCAGAAAAAACACACAAAATTCCAGAGAAGTCCCACAAAACTCCCTAAATCATTTCAAAACCCTACCAATTCACAGGAATGTCCCACAAAATCTCCACCAATTCCCAGAACATCCCACAGAAATCTCAAAAAAATCCCTAAATCTTCTGAAAACTCGACCAAATTCCAGAAACGCCCCATAAAATCAGCACAGTTTCCCACAAAATTCCAGAAAAAACAGCACAAAATTCCCAAAATGTTTTCAAAATACCACAAAATTCTTGAAAACGGCCACCAAATTCCAGAAACATCCCACAAAATGTCCTCAATACCCAACAAAATCCCAGAAAAATCACACAAAATTCCCTAAATTTTCTCAAAACACAACCAAAATTCCAGAAAAATCCCACCGAATCTCCAGAAATTCCCACAGAATACGTGAAAAATCCCTGATAATTCGTCAGTTCTCTACAGAATCTCACCAAATTCCAGAAAAGTCCCTCAAAGTTCCACAAACATCCCACAAATTCTCCTCAATATCCATCAAAATTCAAGAAAAATCCCACAAAATTCTCTAAATCTTCTCAAAACACGGCCAAAATCCTCAAAAATCCCACCGAATCTCCACCAATTCCCACAGAATACATGAAAAATCCCTGATAATTCGTCAGTTCTCTACAGAATCTCACCAAATTCCTGAAATGTCCCTCAAAGTTCCACAAACATCCCACAAAATGTCCTCAATATCCAACAAAATTCCAGAAAAATCACAAAAAATTCCCTAAATCTTCTCAAAACACGGCCAAAATCCTCAAAAATCCCACCGAATCTCCACAAATTCCCACAGAATACATGAAAAATCCCTGATAATTTCTCAGTTCTCTATAGAATCTCACCAAATTCCAGAAAAGTCCCTCAAAGTTCCACAAACATCCCACAAAATCTCCCCAGTATCCAACAAAATTCCAGAAAAAATCCCACAAAATTCCCTAAATCTTCTCAAAACACGACCAAATTCTAGAAAAATATCCCACCAAATCTCCACAAATTCCCACAAAATACATGAAAAATCCCTGATAATTCGTCAGTTCTCTACAGAATCTCACCAAATTCCAGAAAAGTCCCTCAAAGTTCCACAAACATCCCACAAATTCTCCCTAATATCCAACAAAATTCCAGGAAAAATCCCACAAAATTCCCTAAATCTTCTCAAAACACGACCAAATTCTAGAAAAATATCCCACCAAATCTACACAAATTCCCACAAAATACATGAGAAATCCCTCAAGATCCCTAAATCGCCTCAATATCCCACAAAATCACACAAAAATCACACAAAACCTCCACAAGTTTCCACAAAATCTAAGAAAAATTCCTCAAAATTCTTCAAGTCTCCTCAGAATCCCACACAATTCCAGAAAAAACACACAAAATTCCAGAGAAGTCCCACAAAACTCCCTCAATCATTTCAAAACCCTACCAATTCACAGGAATGTCCCACAAAATCTCCACCAATTCCCAGAACATCCCACAGAAATCCCACAAAAATTTCTAAATCTTCTGAAAACTCGACCAAATTCCAGAAACGCCCCATAAAATCAGCACAGTTTCCCACAAAATTCAAGAAAAAACACCACAAAATTCCATAAATCTTTTCAAAATACCACAAAATTCTTGAAAAGCCCCACCAAATTCCCGAAACATCCCACAAAATGTCCTCAATACCCAACAAAATCCCAGAAAAGTCCCACAAAATTCCCTAAATCTTCTCAAAACTCTACCAAATTCTTGAAAAATCCCACAGAATCTCCACAAATTCCCACAGAATACATGAAAAATCCCTGATAATTCGTCAGTTCTCTACAGAATCTCACCAAATTCCAGAAAAGTCCCTCAAAGTTCCACAAACATCCCACAAAATCTCCCTAATATCCAACAAAATTCCAGGAAAAATCCCACAAAATTCCCTAAATCTTCTCAAAACACGACCAAATTCTAGAAAAATATCCCACCAAATCTCCACAAATTCCCACAAAACACATGAGAAATCCCTCAAGATCCCGAAATCGCCTCAATATCCCACAAAATCACACAAAAATCCCACAAAACCTCCACAAGTTTCCACAAAATCTAAGAAAAATTCCTCAAAATTCTTCAAGTCTCCTCAAAAACACAAAGTTCGTGAAAAGGCCCACCAAATTCCAGAAAAATCCCACAGAATCTTCACAAATTCCCACAAAAATCTAAATCAAATTCCTCAAAATTCTTCAAGTCTCCTTAGAATCCCACAAATTCCATAAAAACCCCACAAAATTCCAGAGAAGTCCCACAAAACTCCCTAAATCATTTCAAAACCCTACCAATTCACAGGAATGTCCCACAAAATCTCCACCAATTCCCAGAACATCCCACAAAAATCCCACAAAAATCCCTAAATCTTCTGAAAACTCGACCAAATTCCAGAAACGCCCCATAAAATCAGCACAGTTTCCCACAAAATTCAAGAAAAAACACCACAAAATTCCCTAAACCTTTTCAAAATACCACAAAATTCTTGAAAAGCCCCACCAAATTCCAGAAACATCCCACAAAATGTCCCCAATACCCAACAAAATCCCAGAAAAATCCCACAAAATTCCCTAAATTTTCTCAAAACACAACCAAAATTCCAGAAAAATCCCACCGAATCTCCACAAATTCCCACAGAATACATGAAAAATCCCTGATAATTCGTCAGTTCTCTACAGAATCTCACCAAATTCCAGAAAAGTCCCTCAAAGTTCCACAAACATCCCACAAAATCTCCTCAATATCCAACAAAATTCAAGAAAAACCCCACAAAATTCTCTAAATCTTCTCAAAACACGGCCAAATTCAAGAAAAATCCCACCAAATCTCCACAAATTCCCAGAGAATACATGAAAAATCCCTGATAATTCGTCAGTTCTCTACAGAATCTCACCAAATTCCAGAAAAGTCCCTCAAAGTTCCACAAACATCCCACAAATTCTCCCTAATATCCAACAAAATTCCAGGAAAAATCCCACAAAATTCCCTAAATCTTCTCAAAACACGACCAAATTCTAGAAAAATATCCCACCAAATCTACACAAATTCCCACAAAATACATGAGAAATCCCTCAAGATCCCTAAATTGCCTCAATATCCCACAAAATCACACAAAAATCCCACAAAACCTCCACAAGTTTCCACAAAATCTAAGAAAAATTCCTCAAAATTCTTCAAGTCTCCTCAGAATCCCACACAATTCCAGAAAAAACACACAAAATTCCAGAGAAGTCCCACAAAACTCCCTAAATCATTTCAAAACCCTACCAATTCACAGGAATGTCCCACAAAATCTCCAATTCCCAGAACATCCCACAGAAATCCCACAAAAATCCCTAAATCTTCTGAAAACTCGACCAAATTTCTGAAACGCCCCATAAAATCAGCACAGTTTCCCACAAAATTCAAGAAAAAACACCACAAAATTCCCTAAATCTTCTCAAAACACGACCAAATTCTAGAAAAATATCCCACCAAATCTCCACAAAATCCCACAAAATACATGAAAAATCCATCAAGATCCCTAAATCGCCTCAATATCCCACAAAATCACACAAAAATTCCACAAAACCTCCACAAGTTTCCACAAAATCTAAGAAAAATTCCTCAAAATTCTTCAAGTCTCCTCAAAACCACACAAAGTTTGTGAAAAGGCCCACCAAATTCCAAAAAAATCCCACAGACTCTCCACAAATTCCCATAAAAATCTAAATCAAATTCCTCAAAATTCTTCAAGTCTCCTCAGAATCCCACACAATTCCAGAAAAAACACACAAAATTCCAGAGAAGTCCCACAAAACTCCCTAAATCATTTCAAAACCCTACCAATTCACAGGAATGTCCCACAACATCTCCACCAATTCCCAGAACATCCCACAGAAATCTCAAAAAAATCCCTAAATCTTCTGAAAACTCAACCAAATTCCAGAAACGCCCCATAAAATCAGCACAGTTTCCCACAAAATTCAAGAAAAAACACCACAAAATTCCCAAAATCTTTTCAAAATACCACAAAATTCTTGAAAACGGCCACCAAATTCCAGAAACATCCCACAAAATGTCCTCAATACCCAACAAAATCCCAGAAAAATCACACAAAATTCCCTAAATTTCCTCAAAACACAACCAAAATTCCAAAAAAATCCCACCGAATCTCCAGAAATTCCCACAGAATACATGAAAAATCCCTGATAATTCGTCAGTTCTCTACAGAATCTCACCAAATTCCAGAAAAGTCCCCCAAAGTTCCACAAGCATCCCACAAAATCTCCCTAATATCCAACAAAATTCCAGGAAAAATCTCACACAATTCCCTAAATCTTCTGAAAACTTGACCAAATTCCAGAAGCGCCCCATAAAATCAGCATAGTTTCCCACAAAACTCAAGAAAAATCAACACAAAATTCCCTAAATCTTCTCAAAACTCTACCAAATTCCAGAAAAATCCCACCAAATCTCCAGAAATTCCCACAGAATGCATGAAAAATCCCTGAAAATTCATCAGTTCTCTACAGAATCTCACCAAATTCCAGAAAAGTCCCTCAAAGTTCCACAAACATCCCACAAAAATCTCACAAAAATCCCTAAATCTTCTGAAAACTCGACCAAATTCCAGAAACGCCCCATAAAATCAGCACAGTTTCCCACAAAATTCAAGAACAAACACCACAAATTTCCCTAAACCTTTTCAAAATACCACAAAATTCTTGAAAAGCCCCAACAAATTCCAGAAACATCCCACAAAATCTCCTCAATATCCAACAAAATCCCAGAAAAATCACACAAAATTCCCTAAATCTTCTCAAAACACGGCCAAAATCCACAAAAATCCCACAGAATCTCCACAAATTCCCACAGAATACATGAAAAATCCCTGATAATTCGTCAGTTCTCTACAGAATCTCACCAAATTCCAGAAAAGTCCCTCAAAGTTCCACAAACATCCCACAAAATCTCCTCAATATCCAACAAAATCCCAGAAAAATCACACAAAATTCCCTAAATCTTCTCAAAACACGGCCAAAATCCACAAAAATCCCACAGAATCGCCACAAATTCCCACAGAATACATGAAAAATCCCTGATAATTCGTCAGTTCTCTACAGAATCTCACCAAATTCCAGAAAAGTCCCTCAAAGTTCCACAAACATCCCACAAAATCTCCTCAATATCCAAGAAAATTCCAGGAAAAATCCCACAAAATTCCCTAAATCTTCTCAAAACACGACCAAATTCTAGAAAAATATCCCACCAAATCTCCACAAATTCCCACAAAATACATGAGAAATCCCTCAAGATCCCTAAATCTCCTCAATATCCCACAAAATCACACAAATATCACCCAAAACCTCCACAAGTTTCCACAAAATCTAAGAAAAATTCCTCAAAATTCTTCAAGTCTCCTCAGAATCCCACACAATTCCAGAAAAAACACACAAAATTCCAGAGAAGTCCCACAAAACTCCCTAAATCATTTCAAAACCCTACCAATTCACAGGAATGTCCCACAAAATCTCCACCAATTCCCAGAACATCCCACAGAAATCCCACAAAAATCCCTAAATCTTCTGAAAACTCGACCAAATTCCAGAAACGCCCCATAAAATCAGCACAGTTTCCCACAAAATTCAAGAAAAAACACCACAAAATTCCCAAAAT
Organism: Cyanistes caeruleus; assembly: GCF_971803275.1. Lineage (NCBI taxonomy): Eukaryota > Metazoa > Chordata > Aves > Passeriformes > Paridae > Cyanistes > Cyanistes caeruleus. The sequence continues at coordinate 65,155,888 of NC_141704.1, forward strand.
CTTTTCAAAATACCACAAAATTCTTGAAAAGCCCCACCAAATTCCAAAAACATCCCACAAAATGTCCTCAATATCCAACAAAATCCCAGAAAAATCCCACAAAATTCCCTAAATCTTCTCAAAACATAACCAAAATTCCAGGAAAATCCCACCAAATCTCCACAAATTCCCACAGAATACGTGAAAAATCCCTGATAATTCGTCAGTTCTCTACAGAATCTCACCAAATTCCAGAAAAGTCCCTCAAAGTTCCACAAACATCCCACAAAATCTCCTCAATATCCAACAAAATTCAAGAAAAATCCCACAAAATTCTCTAAATCTTCTCAAAACACGGCCAAAATGCACAAAAATCCCACCAAATCTCCACAAATTCCCAGAGAATACATGAAAAATCCCTGATAATTCGTCAGTTCTCTACAGAATCTCACCAAATTCCAGAAAAGTCCCTCAAAGTTCCACAAGCATCCCACAAAATCTCCCTAATATCCAACAAAATTCCAGGAAAAATCTCACACAATTACCTAAATCTTCTGAAAACTTGACCAAATTCCAGAAACGCCCCATAAAATCAGCACAGTTTCCCAAAAAATTCAAGAAAAAACACCAGAAAATTCCCTAAATCTTCTCAAAACACAACCAAATTCTAGAAAATTATCCCACCAAATCTCCACCAATTCCCACAAAATACATGAGAAATCCCTCAAGATCCCTAAATCGCCTCAATATCCCACAAAATCACACAAAAATCACACAAAACCTCCACAAGTTTCCACAAAATCTAAGAAAAACAAATTCCTCAAAATTCTTCAAGTCTCCTCAGAATCCCACACAATTCCAGAAAAACCCCACAAAATTCCAGAGAAGTCCCACAAAACTCCCTAAATCATTTCAAAACCCTACCAATTCACAGGAATGTCCCACAAAATCTCCACCAATTCCCAGAACATCCCACAAAAATCCCACAAAAATCCCTAAATCTTCAGAAAACTCGACCAAATTCCAGAAACGCCCCATAAAATCAGCACAGTTTCCCACAAAATTCAAGAAAAAACACCACAAAATTCCCAAAATCTTTTCAAAATACCACAAAATCCTTGAAAAGCTCCACCAAATTCCAGAAACATCCCACAAAATGTCCTCAATATCCAACAAAATCCCAGAAAAATCACACAAAATTCCCTAAATCTTCTCAAAACACGGCCAAAATCCACAAAAATCCCACAGAATCTCCGCAAATTCCCACAGAATACGTGAAAAATCCCTGATAATTCGTCAGTTCTCTACAGAATCTCACCAAATTCCAGAAAAGTCCCTCAAAGTTCCACAAACATCCCACAAAATCTCCCCAGTATCCAACAAAACTCCAGGAAAAATCCCACAAAATTCCCTAAATCTTCTCAAAACTCTACCAAATTCTAGAAAAATATCCCACCACATCTCCACAAATTCCCACAGAATACATGAAAAATCCCTGATAATTCGTCAGTTCTCTACAGAATCTCAACAAATTCCTAAAAAGTCCCTCAAAGTTCCACAAAACATCCACAAAACCTCTCTAATATCCAACAAAATTCCAGGGAAAATCCCACAAAATTCCCTAAATCTTCTCAAAACACGACCAAATTCTAGAAAAATATCCCACCAAATCTCCACAAATTCCCACAAAATACATGAAAAATCCCTCAAGATCCCTAAATCGCCTCAATATCCCACAAAATCACACAAAAATCACACAAAACCTCCACAAGTTTCCACAAAATCTAAGAAAAACAAATTCCTCAAAATTCTTCAAGTCTCCTCAGAATCCCACACAATTCCAGAAAAACCCCACAAAATTCCAGAGAAGTCCCACAAAACTCCCTAAATCATTTCAAAACCCTACCAATTCACAGGAATGTCCCACAAAATCTCCACCAATTCCCAGAACATCCCACAAAAATCCCACAAAAATCCCTAAATCTTCAGAAAACTCGACCAAATTCCAGAAACGCCCCATAAAATCAGCACAGTTTCCCACAAAATTCAAGAAAAAACACCACAAAATTCCCAAAATCTTTTCAAAATAGCACAAAATCCTTGAAAAGCTCCACCAAATTCCAGAAACATCCCACAAAATGTCCTCAATATCCAACAAAATCCCAGAAAAATCACACAAAATTCCCTAAATCTTCTCAAAACACGGCCAAAATCCACAAAAATCCCACAGAATCTCCGCAAATTCCCACAGAATACGTGAAAAATCCCTGATAATTCGTCAGTTCTCTACAGAATCTCACCAAATTCCAGAAAAGTCCCTCAAAGTTCCACAAACATCCCACAAAATCTCCCCAGTATCCAACAAAACTCCAGGAAAAATCCCACAAAATTCCCTAAATCTTCTCAAAACTCTACCAAATTCCAGAAAAATCCCACCAAATCTCCACAAATTCCCACAGAATACATGAAAAATCCCTGATAATTCGTCAGTTCTCTACAGAATCTCAACAAATTCCTAAAAAGTCCCTCAAAGTTCCACAAAACATCCACAAAACCTCTCTAATATCCAACAAAATTCCAGGAAAAATCCCACAAAATTCCCTAAATCTTCTCAAAACACGACCAAATTCTAGAAAAATATCCCACCAAATCTCCACCAATTCCCACAAAATACATGAGAAATCCCTCAAGATCCCTAAATCGCCTCAATATCCCACAAAATCACACAAAAATCACACAAAACCTCCACAAGTTTCCACAAAATCTAAGAAAAATTCCTCAAAATTCTTCAAGTCTCCTCAAAACCACACAAAGTTCGTGAAAAGGCCCACCAAATTCCAGAAAAATCCCACAGATTCTCCACAAATTCCCACAAAAATCTAAATCAAATTCCTCAAAATTCTTCAAGTCTCCTCAGAATCCCACACAATTCCAGAAAAACCCCACCAAATTCCAGAGAAGTCCCACAAAACTCCCTAAATCATTTCAAAACCCTACCAATTCACAGGAATGTCCCACAAAATCTCTACCAATTCCCAGAACATCCCACAAAAATCTCACAAAAATCCCTAAATCTTCTGAAAACTCGACCAAATTCCAGAAACGCCCCATAAAATCAGCACAGTTTCCCACAAAATTCAAGAAAAAACACCACAAAATTCCCTAAACCTATTCAAAATACCACAAAATTCTTGAAAAGCCCCACCAAATTCCAGAAACATCCCACAAAATTTCCTCAATACCCAACAAAATCCCAGAAAAATCACACAAAATTCCCTAAATCTTCTCAAAACACGGCCAAAATCCACAAAAATCCCACCGAATCTCCACAAATTCCCACAGAATACATGAAAAATCCCTGATAATTCGTCAGTTCTCTACAGAATCTCACCAAATTCCAGAAAAGTCCCTCAAACTTCCACAAACATCCCACAAAATCTCCTCAATATCCAACAAAATTCAAGAAAAATCCCACAAAATTCTCTAAATCTTCTCAAAACACGACCAAATTCTAGAAAAATATCCCACCAAATCTCCACAAATTCCCAGAGAATACATGAAAAATCCCTGATAATTCGTCAGTTCTCTACAGAATCTCACCAAATTCCAGAAAAGTCCCTCAAAGTTCCACAAGCATCCCACAAAATCTCCCTAATATCCAAGAAAATTCCAGGAAAAATCTCACAAAATTCCCTAAATCTTCTGAAAACTTGACGAAATTCCAGAAATGCCCAATAAAATCAGCACAGTTTCCCACAAAATTCAAGAAAAAACCCCACAAAATTCCCTAAATCTTCTCAAAACACGGCCAAAATCCTCAAAAATCCCACCGAATCTCCACAAATTCCCACAGAATACATGAAAAATCCCTGATAATTCGTCAGTTCTCTACAGAATCTCACCAAATTCCAGAAAAGTCCCTCAAAGTTCCACAAACATCCCACAAAATCTTCTCAATATCCAACAAAATCCCAGAAAAATCACACAAAATTCCCTAAATCTTCTCAAAACACGGCCAAAATCCTCAAAAATCCCACCGAATCTCCACAAATTCCCAGAGAATACATGAAAAATCCCTGATAATTTGTCAGTTCTCTACAGAATCTCACCAAATTCCAGAAAAGTCCCTCAAAGTTCCACAAAACACCCACAAAATCTCCCCAGTATCCAACAAAATTCCAGGAAAAATCCCACAAAATTCCCTAAATCTTCTCAAAACACGACCAAATTCTAGAAAAATATCCCACCAAATCTACACAAATTCCCACAAAATACATGAAAAATCCCTCAAGATCCCTAAATCGCCTCAATATCCCACAAAATCACACAAAAATCACACAAAACCTCCACAAGTTTCCACAAAATCTAAGAAAAATTCCTCAAAATTCTTCAAGTCTCCTCAGAATCCCACACAATTCCAGAAAAAACACACAAAATTCCAGAGAAGTCCCACAAAACTCCCTAAATCATTTCAAAACCCTACCAATTCACAGGAATGTCCCACAAAATCTCCACCAATTCCCAGAACATCCCACAGAAATCCCACAAAAATCCCTAAATCTTCTGAAAACTCGACCAAATTTTAGAAACGCCCCATAAAATCAGCACAGTTTCCCACAAAATTCAAGAAAAAACACCACAAAATTCCCTAAATCTTTTCAAAATACCACAAAATTCTTGAAAAGCCCCACCAAATTCCCGAAACATCCCACAAAATGTCCTCAATATCCAATAAATCCCAGAAAAATCACACAAAATTCCCTAAATTTTCTCAAAACATAACCAAAATTCCAGAAAAATCCCACCAAATCTCCACAAATTCCCACAGAATACATGAAAAATCCCTGATAATTGGTCAGTTCTCTACAGAATCTCACCAAATTCCAGAAAAGTCCCTCAAAGTTCCACAAACATCCCACAAAATCTCCTCAATATCCAACAAAATTCAAGAAAAATCCCACAAAATTCTCTAAATCTTCTCAAAACACGACCAAATTCTAGAAAAATATCCCACCAAATCTCCACAAATTCCCAGAGAATACATGAAAAATCCCTGATAATTCGTCAGTTCTCTACAGAATCTCACCAAATTCCAGAAAAGTCCCTCAAAGTTCCACAAGCATCCCACAAAATCTCCCTAATATCCAAGAAAATTCCAGGAAAAATCTCACAAAATTCCCTAAATCTTCTGAAAACTTGACCAAATTCCAGAAACGCCCCATAAAATCAGCACAGTTTCCCACAAAATTCAAGAAAAAACAACACAAAATTCCCTAAATCTTCTCAAAACACGACCAAATTCTAGAAAATTATCCCACCAAATCTCCACAAAATCCCACAAAATACATGAGAAATCCCTCAAGATCCCTAAATCGCCTCAATATCCCACAAAATCACACAAAAATCCCACAAAACCTCCACAAGTTTCCACAAAATCTAAGAAAAATTCCTCAAAATTCTTCAAGTCTCCTCAACACCACACAAAGTTCGTGAAAAGGCCCACCAAATTCCAGAAAAATCCCACAGATTCTCCACAAATTCCCACAAAAATCTAAATCAAATTCCTCAAAATTCTTCAGGTCTCCTCAGAATCCCACACAATTCCAGAAAAACCCCACCAAATTCCAGAGAAGTCCCACAAAACTCCCTAAATCATTTCAAAACCCTACCAATTCACAGGAATGTCCCACAAAATCTCTACCAATTCCCAGAACATCCCACAAAAATCTCACAAAAATCCCTAAATCTTCTGAAAACTCGACCAAATTCCAGAAACGCCCCATAAAATCAGCACAGTTTCCCACAAAATTCAAGAAAAAACACCACAAATTTCCCTAAACCTTTTCAAAATACCACAAAATTCTTGAAAAGCCCCAACAAATTCCAGAAACATCCCACAAAATCTCCTCAATATCCAACAAAATCCCAGAAAAATCACACAAAATTCCCTAAATCTTCTCAAAACACGGCCAAAATCCACAAAAATCCCACAGAATCTCCACAAATTCCCACAGAATACATGAAAAATCCCTGATAATTTGTCAGTTCTCTACAGAATCTCACCAAATTCCTAAAAAGTCCCTCAAAGTTCCACAAACATCCCACAAAATCTCCCCAGTATCCAACAAAACTCCAGGAAAAATCCCACAAAATAACCTAAATCTTCTCAAAACTCTACCAAATTCCAGAAAAATCCCACCAAATCTCCACAAATTCCCACAGAATACATGAAAAATCCCTGATAATTCGTCAGTTCTCTACAGAATCTCACCAAATTCCAGAAAAGTCCCTCAAAGTTCCACAAACATCCCACAAAAATCTCACAAAAATCCCTAACACTTCTGAAAACTCGACCAAATTCCAGAAACGCCCCATAAAATCAGCACAGTTTCCCACAAAATTCAAGAAAAAACACCACAAAATTCCCTAAACCTTTTCAAAATACCAAAAAATTCTTGAAAAGCCCCACCAAATTCCAGAAACATCCCACAAAATGTCCTCAATATCCAACAAAATCCCAGAAAAATCACACAAAATTCCCTAAATCTTCTCAAAACATAACCAAAATTCCAGAAAAATCCCACCAAATCTCCACAAATACCCAGAGAATACATGAAAAATCCCTGATAATTCGTCAGTTCTCTACAGAATCTCACCAAATTCCAGAAAAGTCCCTCAAAGTTCCACAAGCATCCCACAAAATCTCCCTAATATCCAACAAAATTCCAGGAAAAATCTCACACAATTCCCTAAATCTTCTGAAAACTTGACCAAATTCCAGAAACGCCCCATAAAATCAGCACAGTTTCCCACAAAATTCAAGAAAAAACACCACAAAATTCCCTAAACCTTTTCAAAATACCACAAAATTCTAGAAAATTATCCCACCAAATCTCCACAAATTCCCACAAAATACATGAGAAATCCCTCAAGATCCCTAAATCACCTCAATATCCCACAAAATCACACAAAAATCACACAAAACCTCCACAAGTTTCCACAAAACCTAAGAAAAATTCCTCAAAATTCTTCAAGTCTCCTCAAAACCACACAAACTTCGTTAAAAGGCCCACCAAATTCCAAAAAAATCCCACAGAATCTCCACAAATTCTCACAAAAATCTAAATCAAATTCCTCAAAATTCTTCAAGTCTCCTCAGAATCCCACACAATTCCAGAAAAAACACACAAAATTCCAGAGAAGTCTCACAAAACTCCCTAAATCATTTCAAAACCCTTCCAATTCACAGGAATGTCCCACAAAATCTCTACCAATTCCCAGAACATCCCACAAAAATCTCACAAAAAACCCTAAATCTTCTGAAAACTCGACCAAATTCCAGAAACGCCCCATAAAATCAGCACAGTTTCCCACAAAATTCAAGAAAAAACACCACAAAATTCCCTAAATCTTTTCAAAATACCACAAAATTCTTGAAAAGCCCCACCAAATTCCAGAAACATCCCACAAAATCTCCCCAATATCCAACAAAATCCCAGAAAAATCACACAAAATTCCCTAAATCTTCTCAAAACACGGCCAAAATCCACAAAAATCCCACAGAATCTCCACAAATTCCCACAGAATACATGAAAAATCCCTGATAATTCGTCAGTTCTCTACAGAATCTCACCAAATTCCAGAAAAGTCCCTCAAAGTTCCACAAACATCCCACAAAATCTCCTCAATATCCAACAAAATCCCAGAAAAATCACACAAAATTCCCTAAATCTTCTCAAAACACGACCAAATTCTAGAAAAATATCCCACCGAATCTCCACAAAATCCCACAGAATACATGAAAAATCCCTCAAGATCCCTAAATCGCCTCAATATCCCACAAAATCACACAAAAATCACACAAAACCTCCACAAGTTTCCACAAAATCTAAGAAAAATTCCTCAAAATACTTCAAGTCTCCTCCGAATCCCACACAATTCCAGAAAAACCCCACAAAATTACTGAGAAGTCCCACAAAACTCCCTAAATCATTTCAAAACCCTACCAATTCACAGGAATGTCCCACAAAATCTCTACCAATTCCCAGAACATCCCACAAAAATCTCACAAAAATCCCTAAATCTTCTGAAAACTCGACCAAATTCCAGAAACGCCCCATAAAATCAGCACAGTTTCCCACAAAATTCAAGAAAAAACACCACAAAATTCCCTAAATCTTTTCAAAATACCACAAAATTCTTGAAAAGCCCCACCAAATTCCAGAAACATCCCACAAAATGTCCTCAATACCCAACAAAATCCCAGAAAAATCACACAAAATTCTCTAAATCTTCTCAAAACACCGCCAAAATCCACAAAAATCCCACCAAATCTCCACAAATTCCCACAGAATACATGAAAAATCCCTGATAATTCGTCAGTTCTCTACAGAATCTCACCAAATTCCAGAAAACTCCCTCAAAGTTCCACAAAACACCCACAAAATCTCCCCAGTATCCAAAAAAATTCCAGGAAAAATCCCACAAAATTCCCTAAATCTTCTCAAAACACGACCAAATTCTAGAAAAACATCCCACCAAATCTCCACAAATTCCCACAAAATACATGAAAAATCCCTCAAGATCCCTAAATCGCCTCAATATCCCACAAAATCACACAAAAATCACACAAAACCTCCACAAGTTTCCAGAAAATCTAAGAAAAATTCCTCAAAATTCTTCAAGTCTCCTCAAAATCCCACACAATTCCAGAAAAAACACACAAAATTCCAGAGAAGTCCCACAAAACTCCCTAAATCATTTCAAAACCCTACCAATTCACAGGAATGTCCCACAAAATCTCCACCAATTCCCAGAACATCCCACAGAAATCCCACAAAAATCCCTAAATCTTCTGAAAACTTGACCAAATTCCAGAAACGCCCCATAAAATCAGCACAGTTTCCCACAAAATTCAAGAAAAAACAACACAAAATTCCCTAAATCTTCTCAAAACACGACCAAATTCTAGAAAAATATCCCACCAAATCTCCACAAATTCCCACAAAATATATGAGAAATCCATCAAGATCCCTAAATCGCCTCAATATCCCACAAAATCACACAAAAATCACACAAAACCTCCACAAGTTTCCACAAAATCTAAGAAAAATTCCTCAAAATTCTTCAAGTCTCCTCAAAACCACACAAAGTTTGTGAAAAGGCCCACCAAATTCCAAAAAAATCCCACAGACTCTCCACAAATTCCCATAAAAATCTAAATCAAATTCCTCAAAATTCTTCAAGTCTCCTCAGAATCCCACACAATTCCAGAAAAAACACACAAAATTCCAGAGAAGTCCCACAAAACTCCCTAAATCATTTCAAAACCCTACCAATTCACAGGAATGTCCCACAAAATCTCCACCAATTCCCAGAACATCCCACAGAAATCTCAAAAAAATCCCTAAATCTTCTGAAAACTCGACCAAATTCCAGAAACGCCCCATAAAATCAGCACAGTTTCCCACAAAATTCCAGAAAAAACAGCACAAAATTCCCAAAATGTTTTCAAAATACCACAAAATTCTTGAAAACGGCCACCAAATTCCAGAAACATCCCACAAAATGTCCTCAATACCCAACAAAATCCCAGAAAAATCACACAAAATTCCCTAAATTTTCTCAAAACACAACCAAAATTCCAGAAAAATCCCACCGAATCTCCAGAAATTCCCACAGAATACGTGAAAAATCCCTGATAATTCGTCAGTTCTCTACAGAATCTCACCAAATTCCAGAAAAGTCCCTCAAAGTTCCACAAACATCCCACAAATTCTCCTCAATATCCATCAAAATTCAAGAAAAATCCCACAAAATTCTCTAAATCTTCTCAAAACACGGCCAAAATCCTCAAAAATCCCACCGAATCTCCACCAATTCCCACAGAATACATGAAAAATCCCTGATAATTCGTCAGTTCTCTACAGAATCTCACCAAATTCCTGAAATGTCCCTCAAAGTTCCACAAACATCCCACAAAATGTCCTCAATATCCAACAAAATTCCAGAAAAATCACAAAAAATTCCCTAAATCTTCTCAAAACACGGCCAAAATCCTCAAAAATCCCACCGAATCTCCACAAATTCCCACAGAATACATGAAAAATCCCTGATAATTTCTCAGTTCTCTATAGAATCTCACCAAATTCCAGAAAAGTCCCTCAAAGTTCCACAAACATCCCACAAAATCTCCCCAGTATCCAACAAAATTCCAGAAAAAATCCCACAAAATTCCCTAAATCTTCTCAAAACACGACCAAATTCTAGAAAAATATCCCACCAAATCTCCACAAATTCCCACAAAATACATGAAAAATCCCTGATAATTCGTCAGTTCTCTACAGAATCTCACCAAATTCCAGAAAAGTCCCTCAAAGTTCCACAAACATCCCACAAATTCTCCCTAATATCCAACAAAATTCCAGGAAAAATCCCACAAAATTCCCTAAATCTTCTCAAAACACGACCAAATTCTAGAAAAATATCCCACCAAATCTACACAAATTCCCACAAAATACATGAGAAATCCCTCAAGATCCCTAAATCGCCTCAATATCCCACAAAATCACACAAAAATCACACAAAACCTCCACAAGTTTCCACAAAATCTAAGAAAAATTCCTCAAAATTCTTCAAGTCTCCTCAGAATCCCACACAATTCCAGAAAAAACACACAAAATTCCAGAGAAGTCCCACAAAACTCCCTCAATCATTTCAAAACCCTACCAATTCACAGGAATGTCCCACAAAATCTCCACCAATTCCCAGAACATCCCACAGAAATCCCACAAAAATTTCTAAATCTTCTGAAAACTCGACCAAATTCCAGAAACGCCCCATAAAATCAGCACAGTTTCCCACAAAATTCAAGAAAAAACACCACAAAATTCCCTAAATCTTTTCAAAATACCACAAAATTCTTGAAAAGCCCCACCAAATTCCCGAAACATCCCACAAAATGTCCTCAATACCCAACAAAATCCCAGAAAAGTCCCACAAAATTCCCTAAATCTTCTCAAAACTCTACCAAATTCTTGAAAAATCCCACAGAATCTCCACAAATTCCCACAGAATACATGAAAAATCCCTGATAATTCGTCAGTTCTCTACAGAATCTCACCAAATTCCAGAAAAGTCCCTCAAAGTTCCACAAACATCCCACAAAATCTCCCTAATATCCAACAAAATTCCAGGAAAAATCCCACAAAATTCCCTAAATCTTCTCAAAACACGACCAAATTCTAGAAAAATATCCCACCAAATCTCCACAAATTCCCACAAAACACATGAGAAATCCCTCAAGATCCCGAAATCGCCTCAATATCCCACAAAATCACACAAAAATCCCACAAAACCTCCACAAGTTTCCACAAAATCTAAGAAAAATTCCTCAAAATTCTTCAAGTCTCCTCAAAAACACAAAGTTCGTGAAAAGGCCCACCAAATTCCAGAAAAATCCCACAGAATCTTCACAAATTCCCACAAAAATCTAAATCAAATTCCTCAAAATTCTTCAAGTCTCCTTAGAATCCCACAAATTCCATAAAAACCCCACAAAATTCCAGAGAAGTCCCACAAAACTCCCTAAATCATTTCAAAACCCTACCAATTCACAGGAATGTCCCACAAAATCTCCACCAATTCCCAGAACATCCCACAAAAATCCCACAAAAATCCCTAAATCTTCTGAAAACTCGACCAAATTCCAGAAACGCCCCATAAAATCAGCACAGTTTCCCACAAAATTCAAGAAAAAACACCACAAAATTCCCTAAACCTTTTCAAAATACCACAAAATTCTTGAAAAGCCCCACCAAATTCCAGAAACATCCCACAAAATGTCCCCAATACCCAACAAAATCCCAGAAAAATCCCACAAAATTCCCTAAATTTTCTCAAAACACAACCAAAATTCCAGAAAAATCCCACCGAATCTCCACAAATTCCCACAGAATACATGAAAAATCCCTGATAATTCGTCAGTTCTCTACAGAATCTCACCAAATTCCAGAAAAGTCCCTCAAAGTTCCACAAACATCCCACAAAATCTCCTCAATATCCAACAAAATTCAAGAAAAACCCCACAAAATTCTCTAAATCTTCTCAAAACACGGCCAAATTCAAGAAAAATCCCACCAAATCTCCACAAATTCCCAGAGAATACATGAAAAATCCCTGATAATTCGTCAGTTCTCTACAGAATCTCACCAAATTCCAGAAAAGTCCCTCAAAGTTCCACAAACATCCCACAAATTCTCCCTAATATCCAACAAAATTCCAGGAAAAATCCCACAAAATTCCCTAAATCTTCTCAAAACACGACCAAATTCTAGAAAAATATCCCACCAAATCTCCACAAATTCCCACAAAATACATGAGAAATCCCTCAAGATCCCTAAATTGCCTCAATATCCCACAAAATCACACAAAAATCCCACAAAACCTCCACAAGTTTCCACAAAATCTAAGAAAAATTCCTCAAAATTCTTCAAGTCTCCTCAGAATCCCACACAATTCCAGAAAAAACACACAAAATTCCAGAGAAGTCCCACAAAACTCCCTCAATCATTTCAAAACCCTACCAATTCACAGGAATGTCCCACAAAATCTCCAATTCCCAGAACATCCCACAGAAATCCCACAAAAATCCCTAAATCTTCTGAAAACTCGACCAAATTTCTGAAACGCCCCATAAAATCAGCACAGTTTCCCACAAAATTCAAGAAAAACCACCACAAAATTCCCTAAATCTTCTCAAAACACGACCAAATTCTAGAAAAATATCCCACCAAATCTCCACAAAATCCCACAAAATACATGAAAAATCCATCAAGATCCCTAAATCGCCTCAATATCCCACAAAATCACACAAAAATTCCACAAAACCTCCACAAGTTTCCACAAAATCTAAGAAAAATTCCTCAAAATTCTTCAAGTCTCCTCAAAACCACACAAAGTTTGTGAAAAGGCCCACCAAATTCCAAAAAAATCCCACAGACTCTCCACAAATTCCCATAAAAATCTAAATCAAATTCCTCAAAATTCTTCAAGTCTCCTCAGAATCCCACACAATTCCAGAAAAAACACACAAAATTCCAGAGAAGTCCCACAAAACTCCCTAAATCATTTCAAAACCCTACCAATTCACAGGAATGTCCCACAACATCTCCACCAATTCCCAGAACATCCCACAGAAATCTCAAAAAAATCCCTAAATCTTCTGAAAACTCAACCAAATTCCAGAAACGCCCCATAAAATCAGCACAGTTTCCCACAAAATTCAAGAAAAAACACCACAAAATTCCCAAAATCTTTTCAAAATACCACAAAATTCTTGAAAACGGACACCAAATTCCAGAAACATCCCACAAAATGTCCTCAATACCCAACAAAATCCCAGAAAAATCACACAAAATTCCCTAAATTTCCTCAAAACACAACCAAAATTCCAAAAAAATCCCACCGAATCTCCAGAAATTCCCACAGAATACATGAAAAATCCCTGATAATTCGTCAGTTCTCTACAGAATCTCACCAAATTCCAGAAAAGTCCCCCAAAGTTCCACAAGCATCCCACAAAATCTCCCTAATATCCAACAAAATTCCAGGAAAAATCTCACACAATTCCCTAAATCTTCTGAAAACTTGACCAAATTCCAGAAGCGCCCCATAAAATCAGCATAGTTTCCCACAAAACTCAAGAAAAATCAACACAAAATTCCCTAAATCTTCTCAAAACTCTACCAAATTCCAGAAAAATCCCACCAAATCTCCAGAAATTCCCACAGAATGCATGAAAAATCCCTGAAAATTCATCAGTTCTCTACAGAATCTCACCAAATTCCAGAAAAGTCCCTCAAAGTTCCACAAACATCCCACAAAAATCTCACAAAAATCCCTAAATCTTCTGAAAACTCGACCAAATTCCAGAAACGCCCCATAAAATCAGCACAGTTTCCCACAAAATTCAAGAACAAACACCACAAATTTCCCTAAACCTTTTCAAAATACCACAAAATTCTTGAAAAGCCCCAACAAATTCCAGAAACATCCCACAAAATCTCCTCAATATCCAACAAAATCCCAGAAAAATCACACAAAATTCCCTAAATCTTCTCAAAACACGGCCAAAATCCACAAAAATCCCACAGAATCTCCACAAATTCCCACAGAATACATGAAAAATCCCTGATAATTCGTCAGTTCTCTACAGAATCTCACCAAATTCCAGAAAAGTCCCTCAAAGTTCCACAAACATCCCACAAAATCTCCTCAATATCCAACAAAATCCCAGAAAAATCACACAAAATTCCCTAAATCTTCTCAAAACACGGCCAAAATCCACAAAAATCCCACAGAATCGCCACAAATTCCCACAGAATACATGAAAAATCCCTGATAATTCGTCAGTTCTCTACAGAATCTCACCAAATTCCAGAAAAGTCCCTCAAAGTTCCACAAACATCCCACAAAATCTCCTCAATATCCAAGAAAATTCCAGGAAAAATCCCACAAAATTCCCTAAATCTTCTCAAAACACGACCAAATTCTAGAAAAATATCCCACCAAATCTCCACAAATTCCCACAAAATACATGAGAAATCCCTCAAGATCCCTAAATCTCCTCAATATCCCACAAAATCACACAAATATCACCCAAAACCTCCACAAGTTTCCACAAAATCTAAGAAAAATTCCTCAAAATTCTTCAAGTCTCCTCAGAATCCCACACAATTCCAGAAAAAACACACAAAATTCCAGAGAAGTCCCACAAAACTCCCTAAATCATTTCAAAACCCTACCAATTCACAGGAATGTCCCACAAAATCTCCACCAATTCCCAGAACATCCCACAGAAATCCCACAAAAATCCCTAAATCTTCTGAAAACTCGACCAAATTCCAGAAACGCCCCATAAAATCAGCACAGTTTCCCACAAAATTCAAGAAAAAACACCACAAAATTCCCAAAATCTTTTCAAAATACCACAAAATTCTTGAAAAGCCCCACCAAATTCCAAAAACATCCCACAAAATGTCCTCAATATCCAACAAAATACCAGAAAAATCACACAAAATTCCCTAAATCTTCTCAAAACATAACCAAAATTCCAGGAAAATCCCACCAAATCTCCACAAATTCCCACAGAATACGTGAAAAATCCCTGATAATTCGTCAGTTCTCTACAGAATCTCACCAAATTCCAGAAAAGTCCCTCAAAGTTCCACAAACATCCCACAAAATCTCCTCAATATCCAACAAAATTCAAGAAAAATCCCACAAAATTCTCTAAATCTTCTCAAAACACGGCCAAAATGCACAAAAATCCCACCAAATCTCCACAAATTCCCAGAGAATACATGAAAAATTCCTGATAATTCGTCAGTTCTCTACAGAATCTCACCAAATTCCAGAAAAGTCCCTCAAAGTTCCACAAGCATCCCACAAAATCTCCCTAATATCCAACAAAATTCCAGGAAAAATCTCACACAATTACCTAAATCTTCTGAAAACTTGACCAAATTCCAGAAACGCCCCATAAAATCAGCACAGTTTCCCAAAAAATTCAAGAAAAAACACCAGAAAATTCCCTAAATCTTCTCAAAACACAACCAAATTCTAGAAAATTATCCCACCAAATCTCCACCAATTCCCACAAAATACATGAGAAATCCCTCAAGATCCCTAAATCGCCTCAATATCCCACAAAATCACACAAAAATCACACAAAACCTCCACAAGTTTCCACAAAATCTAAGAAAAACAAATTCCTCAAAATTCTTCAAGTCTCCTCAGAATCCCACACAATTCCAGAAAAACCCCACAAAATTCCAGAGAAGTCCCACAAAACTCCCTAAATCATTTCAAAACCCTACCAATTCACAGGAATGTCCCACAAAATCTCCACCAATTCCCAGAACATCCCACAAAAATCCCACAAAAATCCCTAAATCTTCAGAAAACTCGACCAAATTCCAGAAACGCCCCATAAAATCAGCACAGTTTCCCACAAAATTCAAGAAAAAACACCACAAAATTCCCAAAATCTTTTCAAAATACCACAAAATCCTTGAAAAGCTCCACCAAATTCCAGAAACATCCCACAAAATGTCCTCAATATCCAACAAAATCCCAGAAAAATCACACAAAATTCCCTAAATCTTCTCAAAACACGGCCAAAATCCACAAAAATCCCACAGAATCTCCGCAAATTCCCACAGAATACGTGAAAAATCCCTGATAATTCGTCAGTTCTCTACAGAATCTCACCAAATTCCAGAAAAGTCCCTCAAAGTTCCACAAACATCCCACAAAATCTCCCCAGTATCCAACAAAACTCCAGGAAAAATCCCACAAAATTCCCTAAATCTTCTCAAAACTCTACCAAATTCCAGAAAAATCCCACCAAATCTCCACAAATTCCCACAGAATACATGAAAAATCCCTGATAATTCGTCAGTTCTCTACAGAATCTCAACAAATTCCTAAAAAGTCCCTCAAAGTTCCACAAAACATCCACAAAACCTCTCTAATATCCAACAAAATTCCAGGGAAAATCCCACAAAATTCCCTAAATCTTCTCAAAACACGACCAAATTCTAGAAAAATATCCCACCAAATCTCCACAAATTCCCACAAAATACATGAAAAATCCCTCAAGATCCCTAAATCGCCTCAATATCCCACAAAATCACACAAAAATCACACAAAACCTCCACAAGTTTCCACAAAATCTAAGAAAAACAAATTCCTCAAAATTCTTCAAGTCTCCTCAGAATCCCACACAATTCCAGAAAAACCCCACAAAATTCCAGAGAAGTCCCACAAAACTCCCTAAATCATTTCAAAACCCTACCAATTCACAGGAATGTCCCACAAAATCTCCACCAATTCCCAGAACATCCCACAAAAATCCCACAAAAATCCCTAAATCTTCAGAAAACTCGACCAAATTCCAGAAACGCCCCATAAAATCAGCACAGTTTCCCACAAAATTCAAGAAAAAACACCACAAAATTCCCAAAATCTTTTCAAAATACCACAAAATCCTTGAAAAGCTCCACCAAATTCCAGAAACATCCCACAAAATGTCCTCAATATCCAACAAAATCCCAGAAAAATCACACAAAATTCCCTAAATCTTCTCAAAACACGGCCAAAATCCACAAAAATCCCACAGAATCTCCGCAAATTCCCACAGAATACGTGAAAAATCCCTGATAATTCGTCAGTTCTCTACAGAATCTCACCAAATTCCAGAAAAGTCCCTCAAAGTTCCACAAACATCCCACAAAATCTCCCCAGTATCCAACAAAACTCCAGGAAAAATCCCACAAAATTCCCTAAATCTTCTCAAAACTCTACCAAATTCCAGAAAAATCCCACCAAATCTCCACAAATTCCCACAGAATACATGAAAAATCCCTGATAATTCGTCAGTTCTCTACAGAATCTCAACAAATTCCTAAAAAGTCCCTCAAAGTTCCACAAAACATCCACAAAACCTCTCTAATATCCAACAAAATTCCAGGAAAAATCCCACAAAATTCCCTAAATCTTCTCAAAACACGACCAAATTCTAGAAAAATATCCCACCAAATCTCCACAAATTCCCACAAAATACATGAAAAATCCCTCAAGATCCCTAAATCGCCTCAATATCCCACAAAATCACACAAAAATCACACAAAACCTCCACAAGTTTCCACAAAATCTAAGAAAAATTCCTCAAAATTCTTCAAGTCTCCTCAAAACCACACAAAGTTCGTGAAAAGGCCCACCAAATTCCAGAAAAATCCCACAGAATCTCCACAAATTCCCACAAAAATCTAAATCAAATTCCTCAAAATTCTTCAAGTCTCCTCAGAACCCCACACAATTCCAGAAAAAACCCCACCAAATTCCAGAGAAGTCCCACAAAACTCCCTAAATCATTTCAAAACCCTACCAATTCACAGGAATGTCCCACAAAATCTCCACCAATTCCCAGAACATCCCACAGAAATCCCACAAAAATCCCTAAATCTTCTGAAAACTCGACCAAATTCCAGAAACGCCCCATAAAATCAGCACAGTTTCCCACAAAATTCAAGAAAAACCACCACAAAATTCCCTAAATCTTCTCAGAACACGACCAAATTCTAGAAAAATATCCCACCAAATCTCCACAAAATCCCACAAAATACATGAAAAATCCATCAAGATCCCTAAATCGCCTCAATATCCCACAAAATCACACAAAAATTCCACAAAACCTCCACAAGTTTCCACAAAATCTAAGAAAAATTCCTCAAAATTCTTCAAGTCTCCTCAAAACCACACAAAGTTTGTGAAAAGGCCCACCAAATTCCAAAAAAATCCCACAGACTCTCCACAAATTCCCATAAAAATCTAAATCAAATTCCTCAAAATTCTTCAAGTCTCCTCAGAATCCCACACAATTCCAGAAAAAACACACAAAATTCCAGAGAAGTCCCACAAAACTCCCTAAATCATTTCAAAACCCTACCAATTCACAGGAATGTCCCACAACATCTCCACCAATTCCCAGAACATCCCACAGAAATCTCAAAAAAATCCCTAAATCTTCTGAAAACTCAACCAAATTCCAGAAACGCCCCATAAAATCAGCACAGTTTCCCACAAAATTCAAGAAAAAACACCACAAAATTCCCAAAATCTTTTCAAAATACCACAAAATTCTTGAAAACGGCCACCAAATTCCAGAAACATCCCACAAAATGTCCTCAATACCCAACAAAATCCCAGAAAAATCACACAAAATTCCCTAAATTTCCTCAAAACACAACCAAAACTCCAAAAAAATCCCACCGAATCTCCAGAAATTCCCACAGAATACATGAAAAATCCCTGATAATTCGTCAGTTCTCTACAGAATCTCACCAAATTCCAGAAAAGTCCCCCAAAGTTCCACAAGCATCCCACAAAATCTCCCTAATATCCAACAAAATTCCAGGAAAAATCTCACACAATTCCCTAAATCTTCTGAAAACTTGACCAAATTCCAGAAGCGCCCCATAAAATCAGCATAGTTTCCCACAAAACTCAAGAAAAATCAACACAAAATTCCCTAAATCTTCTCAAAACTCTACCAAATTCCAGAAAAATCCCACCAAATCTCCAGAAATTCCCACAGAATGCATGAAAAATCCCTGAAAATTCATCAGTTCTCTACAGAATCTCACCAAATTCCAGAAAAGTCCCTCAAAGTTCCACAAACATCCCACAAAAATCTCACAAAAATCCCTAAATCTTCTGAAAACTCGACCAAATTCCAGAAACGCCCCATAAAATCAGCACAGTTTCCCACAAAATTCAAGAACAAACACCACAAATTTCCCTAAACCTTTTCAAAATACCACAA
Organism: Cyanistes caeruleus; assembly: GCF_971803275.1. NCBI lineage: Eukaryota > Metazoa > Chordata > Aves > Passeriformes > Paridae > Cyanistes > Cyanistes caeruleus. Next base: position 65,175,254 of record NC_141704.1, read on the forward strand.
AATTCTTGAAAAGCCCCAACAAATTCCAGAAACATCCCACAAAATCTCCTCAATATCCAACAAAATCCCAGAAAAATCACACAAAATTCCCTAAATCTTCTCAAAACACGGCCAAAATCCACAAAAATCCCACAGAATCTCCACAAATTCCCACAGAATACATGAAAAATCCCTGATAATTCGTCAGTTCTCTACAGAATCTCACCAAATTCCAGAAAAGTCCCTCAAAGTTCCACAAACATCCCACAAAATCTCCTCAATATCCAACAAAATCCCAGAAAAATCACACAAAATTCCCTAAATCTTCTCAAAACACGGCCAAAATCCACAAAAATCCCACAGAATCGCCACAAATTCCCACAGAATACATGAAAAATCCCTGATAATTCGTCAGTTCTCTACAGAATCTCACCAAATTCCAGAAAAGTCCCTCAAAGTTCCACAAACATCCCACAAAATCTCCTCAATATCCAAGAAAATTCCAGGAAAAATCCCACAAAATTCCCTAAATCTTCTCAAAACACGACCAAATTCTAGAAAAATATCCCACCAAATCTCCACAAATTCCCACAAAATACATGAGAAATCCCTCAAGATCCCTAAATCGCCTCAATATCCCACAAAATCACACAAAAATCACACAAAACCTCCACAAGTTTCCACAAAATCTAAGAAAAACAAATTCCTCAAAATTCTTCAAGTCTCCTCAGAATCCCACACAATTCCAGAAAAAACACACAAATTCCAGAGAAGTCCCACAAAACTCCCTAAATCATTTCAAAACCCTACCAATTCACAGGAATGTCCCACAAAATCTCCACCAATTCCCAGAACATCCCACAGAAATCCCACAAAAATCCCTAAATCTTCTGAAAACTCGACCAAATTCCAGAAACGCCCCATAAAATCAGCACAGTTTCCCACAAAATTCAAGAAAAAACACCACAAAATTCCCAAAATCTTTTCAAAATACCACAAAATTCTTGAAAAGCCCCACCAAATTCCAAAAACATCCCACAAAATGTCCTCAATATCCAACAAAATACCAGAAAAATCACACAAAATTCCCTAAATCTTCTCAAAACATAACCAAAATTCCAGGAAAATCCCACCAAATCTCCACAAATTCCCACAGAATACGTGAAAAATCCCTGATAATTCGTCAGTTCTCTACAGAATCTCACCAAATTCCAGAAAAGTCCCTCAAAGTTCCACAAACATCCCACAAAATCTCCTCAATATCCAACAAAATTCAAGAAAAATCCCACAAAATTCTCTAAATCTTCTCAAAACACGGCCAAAATGCACAAAAATCCCACCAAATCTCCACAAATTCCCAGAGAATACATGAAAAATCCCTGATAATTCGTCAGTTCTCTACAGAATCTCACCAAATTCCAGAAAAGTCCCTCAAAGTTCCACAAGCATCCCACAAAATCTCCTCAATATCCAACAAAATTCCAGGAAAAATCTCACACAATTACCTAAATCTTCTGAAAACTTGACCAAATTCCAGAAACGCCCCATAAAATCAGCACAGTTTCCCAAAAAATTCAAGAAAAAACACCAGAAAATTCCCTAAATCTTCTCAAAACACAACCAAATTCTAGAAAATTATCCCACCAAATCTCCACCAATTCCCACAAAATACATGAGAAATCCCTCAAGATCCCTAAATCGCCTCAATATCCCACAAAATCACACAAAAATCACACAAAACCTCCACAAGTTTCCACAAAATCTAAGAAAAACAAATTCCTCAAAATTCTTCAAGTCTCCTCAGAATCCCACACAATTCCAGAAAAACCCCACAAAATTCCAGAGAAGTCCCACAAAACTCCCTAAATCATTTCAAAACCCTACCAATTCACAGGAATGTCCCACAAAATCTCCACCAATTCCCAGAACATCCCACAAAAATCCCACAAAAATCCCTAAATCTTCAGAAAACTCGACCAAATTCCAGAAACGCCCCATAAAATCAGCACAGTTTCCCACAAAATTCAAGAAAAAACACCACAAAATTCCCAAAATCTTTTCAAAATACCACAAAATCCTTGAAAAGCTCCACCAAATTCCAGAAACATCCCACAAAATGTCCTCAATATCCAACAAAATCCCAGAAAAATCACACAAAATTCCCTAAATCTTCTCAAAACACGGCCAAAATCCACAAAAATCCCACAGAATCTCCGCAAATTCCCACAGAATACGTGAAAAATCCCTGATAATTCGTCAGTTCTCTACAGAATCTCACCAAATTCCAGAAAAGTCCCTCAAAGTTCCACAAACATCCCACAAAATCTCCCCAGTATCCAACAAAACTCCAGGAAAAATCCCACAAAATTCCCTAAATCTTCTCAAAACTCTACCAAATTCCAGAAAAATCCCACCAAATCTCCACAAATTCCCACAGAATACATGAAAAATCCCTGATAATTCGTCAGTTCTCTACAGAATCTCAACAAATTCCTAAAAAGTCCCTCAAAGTTCCACAAAACATCCACAAAACCTCTCTAATATCCAACAAAATTCCAGGAAAAATCCCACAAAATTCCCTAAATCTTCTCAAAACACGACCAAATTCTAGAAAAATATCCCACCAAATCTCCACAAATTCCCACAAAATACATGAAAAATCCCTCAAGATCCCTAAATCGCCTCAATATCCCACAAAATCACACAAAAATCACACAAAACCTCCACAAGTTTCCACAAAATCTAAGAAAAATTCCTCAAAATTCTTCAAGTCTCCTCAAAACCACACAAAGTTCGTGAAAAGGCCCACCAAATTCCAGAAAAATCCCACAGAATCTCCACAAATTCCCACAAAAATCTAAATCAAATTCCTCAAAATTCTTCAAGTCTCCTCAGAACCCCACACAATTCCAGAAAAAACCCCACCAAATTCCAGAGAAGTCCCACAAAACTCCCTAAATCATTTCAAAACCCTACCAATTCACAGGAATGTCCCACAAAATCTCCACCAATTCCCAGAACATCCCACAGAAATCCCACAAAAATCCCTAAATCTTCTGAAAACTCGACCAAATTCCAGAAACGCCCCATAAAATCAGCACAGTTTCCCACAAAATTCAAGAAAAAACACCACAAAATTCCCAAAATCTTTTCAAAATACCACAAAATTCTTGAAAAGCCCCACCAAATTCCAGAAACATCCCACAAAATGTCCTCAATATCCAACAAAATCCCAGAAAAATCACACAAAATTCCCTAAATCTTCTCAAAACATAACCAAAATTCCAGAAAAATCCCACCAAATCTCCACAAATTCCCACAGAATACGTGAAAAATCCCTGATAATTCGTCAGTTCTCTACAGAATCTCACCAAATTCCAGAAAAGTCCCTCAAAGTTCCACAAACATCCCACAAAATCTCCTCAATATCCAACAAAATTCAAGAAAAATCCCACAAAATTCTCTAAATCTTCTCAAAACAAGGCCAAAATGCACAAAAATCCCACCAAATCTCCACAAATTCCCACAGAATACATGAAAAATCCCTGATAATTCGTCAGTTCTCTACAGAATCTCACCAAATTCCAGAAAAGTAACTCAAAGTTCCACAAGCATCCCACAAAATCTCCCTAATATCCAACAAAATTCCAGGAAAAATCTCACACAATTACCTAAATCTTCTGAAAACTTGACCAAATTCCAGAAATGCCCAATAAAATCAGCACAGTTTCCCACAAAATTCAAGAAAAAACACCACAAAATTCCCTAAATCTTCTCAAAATACGACCAAATTCTAGAAAATTATCCCACCAAATCTCCACCAATTCCCACAAAATACATGAGAAATCCCTCAAGATCCCTAAATCGCCTCAATATCCCACAAAATCACACAAAAATCACACAAAACCTCCACAAGTTTCCACAAAATCTAAGAAAAATTCCTCAAAATTCTTCAAGTCTCCTCAAAACCACACAAAGTTCGTGAAAAGGCCCACCAAATTCCAGAAAAATCCCACAGATTCTCCACAAATTCCCACAAAAATCTAAATCAAATTCCTCAAAATTCTTCAAGTCTCCTCAGAATCCCACACAATTCCAGAAAAACCCCACCAAATTCCAGAGAAGTCCCACAAAACTCCCTAAATCATTTCAAAACCCTACCAATTCACAGGAATGTCCCACAAAATCTCTACCAATTCCCAGAACATCCCACAAAAATCTCACAAAAATCCCTAAATCTTCTGAAAACTCGACCAAATTCCAGAAACGCCCCATAAAATCAGCACAGTTTCCCACAAAATTCAAGAAAAAACACCACAAAATTCCCTAAACCTTTTCAAAATACCACAAAATTCTTGAAAAGCCCCAACAAATTCCAGAAACATCCCACAAAATTTCC